>NC_092810.1:121894412-123158505 GCF_040954645.1 Diabrotica undecimpunctata | reverse complement strand
TATTTTGAGTCGAAATATCTAAAACCAGATTTTTCCGACAATAATGTGACTCCAAAGCCGGAAAAAAAAGGATGTGTTTTTTAAGAAAATCATCGTCATTAACGATAAGTTGATCGTCATCCCCTAATTTATTTTTAAATCTATTAGAAAGGATTTCTTGGAAGCAATAATTCACACAATTGTGAACACGTGCGTTTTATTCTTGTTAGCAAACATTTCCCGCGTTCCTTATCAAGCTACAATTACGATATTTTGCTACAAGGTGTATCACGTCTAATGCAAGGACAAGGTATCGAATCTGAAAAACCCGATTTTTCACATTCGATAGTTGGAAATGGTAGGGACGAATTTATGTATGAAAGCTCTCCAGAGACAAACAATTATATACTAGGTAATAAACGATATCAGCATTTTTTTTAAAGTAAGTTTTTTTTCACAAAGTTAAGTTTTCTATATTATCAATTAACTACGGAAACACACTTTTAACACATAATATGTACAATAATTAATGACTTAATTACAGAATTATATTAATTGTTACATCTAGAGGAACTGTAGGAACCCTTCGTCTACACTATAATGGCAATACCATATTAGAAATTTATTTTTAATCGCTGGATAGTGTTTCATTTCTTGACAAACCTACAACTGGAGGTGATCTGTAAATCAGTTTATATTGTAGCATTTTTAAATTCTTTGGTATATATAGAAATCGCCTCTTATATAATAAAACATCGAAATATTATTTCAATCCTCTTTACGTCGCCGAGTTGTTTATATATCACAGACGCATATTCTTTGATCGTTTTCCGCTTAATATTGCGTTTCAAAAAAACATCCATTTAGATCGCTGAGAAAGTATTGCGGAAAAGATAATTACCTCACTCTCGGTAAGGCCGGCCGCTGTTAAAGGCGTGTTTAGTTTTATTGAAGTCCGAATTTCTCTTCAAATTCGTAATCTTTTCGTTTTCTTTTTTTTTTTCATGGAAATACAGTATAAAGTGACAGTAGCAGTTAAATGTGTACTATTGAGCAGTTAATAGGTACAGTTTAAGTGAGGTTTAGAAGAATCGTTGAACAGTCAAAACGCTGTGAGTGTCGCCGTCAAAAACCGACAAATTTGTTGAAAAAAGTGAATTATCCTCAATGTGTCAATTATGAACGAGTAATCACTGTGTTTTATTTTCCATGTCGTCTCTCATCTGAGATATTTGTAAAACGGCATTTACAACAACTTTGAAGGATAACCACATGTTTCCATTTTGCCCAGCAGCTTGCATCCTCGTTTTGTTTGTCCCTGGTTGTCATCCCAGGCTTTTTCGAAATTTGGAGATGAATTTGTTCGTGTGGCGGTAAATCTAACTCCAGTTCAACCCCCAGAAATTTTTATGAAATCCAGGTAACTTTTGTGTTTGATTTTTAAAGGAAAAATAAATATTTTCTAATAATAATTGCTTTCATAACAATTTAAAAAATTGTAATAATTGAAATTGTAGATATTAGAGTGTAACTTAGCTGTCATTTTAATTGTTCTCAGTTTTAAGATTTAGTATTGGCATATGACAGTTAGTTAAAGAGGAAAGGTTTAAAGTAGAAGCGTTGAAAAACCCTGAGAGAGCTAAGAGATTCGAGGAAAGTCTCGAAAGCAAGCTGGAAGGCTGCACGGATGTTATAGTTGAAGATATTAACAACTATTGGAGGCAGTGTAGAGCCATATTAAAAGAAGTGGCAAATGAAGTTATCGGAAAGCAAAAACGTAAAAAAATAAGGTCAGACTGGTACGGTGAGGAATGCGCACAAGCAACGCAAAGAAAAAATCAGGCATATAGAAGACTCCAAGGGCAAAGAACGGGACAAACAGGGGAAGAGTATAGGCAGCTGAGACGAGAAGAAAAACGAATACTTAAAAAAAAAGAAGAAAGAGCATATAGAGAGCCAACTAAAAGAACTAGAGAATTAAAAGGCACAAGCAAAAACTCGAAAGTTCTACAAGAGGATTAACCAGAACAGGAAAGAATTCAAACCTAGATTATCAATCGTTAGAAATAGAACAGGGGAGATCATTGGTGATCAGGACCAGATACTAGAAAGATGGGCAGAAAACTTCGAGAAAAGGCTAAATATAAGAGGTGAGACAGGGCTCCACGAATCAGAAATATAACTCGACGACATTGACGACGAAAGAGAGAAGGATAACATCCCAACAGAGGTAGAAGTCATCCAAGCTATACAAAAATTGAAAGAAAACAAAGCTCCTCGGGCAGATGGCATTCCTTCAGAACTTTTAAAGCATGGCAAAAAAACCTAACATACTATATATGTAGACGGGTAGAACTGATCTGGAAGCAAATAAAGTTGCCAGAAGACTGGAATGTAGGTATATTATTGTACCTATCCACAATAAAGGGGATCAAATAATATGTGACAACTACAGAAGAATAACCCAACAAAATATTGGCATATATTCTTTACGACCGACTATCGGGATATTGTGAAGACATAATAGGTAAATATCAGTGTGGGTTTCGTAAAGAAAGATCAACGACTGATCAAAGATTCCTTCTAAGGCAAGCTCTGGAAAAAACATATGAGTATGGCATTGATACTCATCACCTGTTTGTTGATTTTAGATGTGCCTATGATAGTGTTGAAAGAAACGCACTAGACAAGGCCATGATAGAATTCAGCATACCAGTATACATAGTAAAATTGGTGAAAGCGACCCTCTTAAGAGTCGAGCGTAAAGTTAGAGTGCAGAACGGAGTTTACAGAACATTCCAGTCTCAGATAGGACTTTGACAAGGAGACAGCCTATCATGCCTTCTATTCAATATTGCACTAGAGAAAGCGATAAGAGAATCTGGAATAACAACCAGAGGAACTATAATTAATCGCAGCGTACAATTTCTAGCGTACGCCGATGACAACGACATTATTGCAAGAAGAAAGGCGGACGTGGTCGAATCATTCAAGGCGCTTGAAGCAGCATCAAAAAGAATGGGACTAGAAATTAACACTAGTAAGACGAAGCATATGAAAGTATCAAATTATATACAAGCAGCACAACCCAAATATCTAACGATCGGAACATATACTTTCGAAGGTGTAAGAGAGTTTATATACCTAGGCTTACAAATTACTCAGAATAATGCAGTAAGTGCAGAAATTAACAGACGGATATATCTGGCAAATAGAGCCTACTATGGATTAAAAAATTTTTTAACAACAAGCCTAGTTACAAAAAGAACAAAACTAGTGATATATGTACATATTTTTTAAAAGTGCTATATTTTGATTATACGCTTCGCAAAGTAAGGGAGATTTCTTTCTTTGCCAATATTTATTTGTCAGGTCATGGCAATTCAAAGTGACTATCTTTTCGTATAGAGATGAGTTCAGTAAGTATACTTTCATTAAATATTTTTTGGACAAAAACCTTTGTCTTTTAAATATAAAGCTTGTACTGGAGTGAATCTCATGGCTTCTAAACATATTCGTAAGGCTGAGTTCTGTAAAACGTTGATTTTGTTTAGCAGAACATTACTTGCTGATCCATACAAAACACTTCCGTAATCCAAAATAGATCGTATGTAAGCTTTGTAAAACAATAAACTTACTTCAACATCCGGTCCCCACCAAGTTTTATTAATTGATTTAAGAAAGTTTAATCCCTTATTGCATCTGTTCAACATGTCATCAATATGTACCTTCCAGGTCAATTTCTGGTCAAGTATCATTCCCAGATATTTAATTATGTTTTTAAGGGAAAATTGGTGCCCTCCTAAATTGATTGTACTGGCAACAGGAAAGTTATGTCTGGTAAATAAACAAACTTGTGATTTACTGCAAGATAATTCGAAACCGTTTTCTATAAACCATTTTTGATGGAATCCGTACACTTCATTCAGGTATTCAATGGATTGCTGATATTTTTTGTGTTCTGTATACAAACAGAAATAGTCAGCATATATAATATTAAATGCAAAATTAGTAATAGTAATGTTGTGTAGATCTGCTGTGTAAATGTTAAACAAAATAGGACTCAAAACAGAGCCCTGACGTAATCCTTTGTTATTAAGTCTAGGTCCTATAAGAGTATGATTGTCTTTTAAATAAATTATCCTATTTGTGTACAGGTTCACAACGTTAGACGCAAACTATCTGGAATATGAAAAAATGTAATCATTTTTTCTTGGAGAATTGTAAGAGGTACCGAGTCGTAAGCACCTTCGATGTCTAAAAATAAAGCAGGTACATAACTGTTCCTGGAGAAACTATTCTGAATGTCTACAACAAGAGTTGTTAAGGAATCTAAAGTTCCACAACCTTTCTTAAAGCCATGTTGGTTAGCGGGTAAGGGACAATAATGACATATGTCATTATTGTTCTTACACTTTAGCTTTATAAATTTATGGCTTTATAAATTATTGATTTCATCTCTGTGTTAATGTGTCTCTTTCATCATAAAGTGTTAATAAGGCATCCTGCCAGTCTATTTGCTTTTTGTACTTGATCTCTCACTTCTTTGTCCAGGTCTCCATAGCTGGACAGTGTAATTCCAAGGTATTTTATTTCCATTACTTGTTCAAGACGGATGTCACCAATTTCTATTTTACATCTGGTTGGTTCTTTGCTATTGTTTTAGTTTTCTGAGATGAGATTTTCATCTTATATTCTTCTGGTATTATGTTAAATCTGTGGACCAGTCTTTGTAGACTATTGTCATCTTAGGCTATCAATATTGCATCGTCTGCGTAATAAAGTATTTTTATTTCTTTGTTTTCCATTTTATATTCTGTTCTTTTGTTAACGCTTTTGATGATTTCATCCATAATTAAATTGAAGAGCATAGAGCTCAATGAGTCGAGTCCCCTTGTCTTATTCTACGCCCATTTCTATAGCTTCTGTAAGTTGTCCATCTATTCTGACTTCCACTTTGTTGTTTTGGTAGACGTTTTCGATAAATTTTATATTTAGGAAAACTTCTGTATTATACAGAAAATGGATTATATCTTTGAGACTTACTCTGTCAAACGCTTTCTTTCAGACACAGAAATGTTGGTCTATTATACTCTAGTGATTTCTCAGTAATTTGCTTTATAACGAATATTACATCTGTACACGGTCTTCCACTCGAAAACCCTGTTGTTCATCTGCTAAACTTATCCTCTGATTTATTAGTACTTGTAAAATTACTCCTATTCTTATTTCCAGTTTTTAGGATCTGTCTGAGGAAAGAATATTACTATTATCTTCTACAGCGTGATTGAACCTGTATCTATTGCATAGATTCTTTTGTTTCTATATTTAAATGCTTCCCAGTCCGTCATCATGACAGATATATAACAGTATTTTTTTCCATTCCCCAAATTATGCCCTCAGCACCATTCAAATTCGGGATGGCTATTCCAAACCATTTTTTATGGTTAATAAAGTAAAATTTTCTTTTCGTGTAATTTATGAAACTACGTATAGCCATATATTATTATCGAAATAAATTTCAAAGCAGGAAATGATAGAGTTTTATAGGAATCTTTGAAGCAAGAAATCCTAATTAACATATACGATTCTACTGAATGCTCACGACGTCCTCGTTCTTTAACGTTTTAATGGACAATATAGGCAAATCGGCATTCTTTTCTTTAGTTTCTTGTAATTCATAATCATGTAACTTCTATGAATGCACCGCAGTGAAAGAAACAAACGCATCGTAAAGCCGAGGAAGTGACACATGTAGTTAGAAAGAGAAAGAAACAGCGGCGGCACCAATATCAATGGAATGTAAAATAGTGACAATGAACCATTCTCTCTATCAACACTTCCATCTCATGAAACACCCACATGATAACACATAATTTAATTTTGGTATTTATCATGCAGTTGACACAGTAGTTATTTAATTTGCATTTCTAGATAAATAGTGGTTATGATCGGAAGCGAGAGAATTTGTTTATTTATAGTTTTTAATTGTTTCTTCTTCAAGTGGTCGTCTTTGTTGCTAAAATTACCATCAAAAGTTTGAATATTTATAATACAGTTTTGCACAAAATAAACAGTACCGAAACTGAAACATAGATGTCTCTTTGTGCGCGCTGTCATATTCAAATTAACTAGTATAGACCTGTCAAGTAATCCTTAAACAATTCATTATTAAGGCCAAATTGTTAAAAATGGTGTTAAGTAAAAGAGAAGAAAGTGTTTCTTATTTATTATTTTCGCTCATACGGAATCGGCCGACGTAATAGTGCAAGTCTGCAATACGTGTGTGATCAATTCACATAACGGTTTAATAAACGTTCTCCAAGTAATGCTGTAATTTTGAAGGTTCCCAGGATAGTTAATAACAATGATAACCATGAACATGTTTTTTGAGCGAATCTTGGAAAATATGAAAGCCAGCCAGACAAGAACAGCGTTGCATTTAAAACGAACTTCC
The DNA here is from genome assembly GCF_040954645.1 of Diabrotica undecimpunctata. Classification (NCBI taxonomy): domain Eukaryota; kingdom Metazoa; phylum Arthropoda; class Insecta; order Coleoptera; family Chrysomelidae; genus Diabrotica; species Diabrotica undecimpunctata. The sequence continues at coordinate 123,152,069 of NC_092810.1, read as the reverse complement.
TTGCAAAGAATCCTGAAGGAGCTGGGTGCATTTTCGTATGTGATTCAGGTACATCAACAATTACATCCCGGGGATTATCACAGTAGAGTGGAATACTGTGCCAGAATTTTTACAATACAGTATGAAAATCCTAAATTTTTGAAAACTGTATGGTTTTCAGACGAAGCACATTTTCATTTGTCAGACCATGTAAATCGTCGCACAAATCGATTTTTCGGCTTTGCCAGACCAGATGAAGTTCAAGAAGTTCCTTTACATAGCGCAAAAGTGAGTCTCTGGTGTGAAGTTTCGGAACACGAAATCATTGGCCAATACTTTATCGAAGAAAATGGTAGGCAAGTCACATTTAATCAACAGAGGTACATACAAATTTTTAACACGTTCTATCCCTGATCTACGTCAATTTTGTCGTGTACGTAATTTGGCATTTCGAGACAAATTTTTGCAGCAGGATGCGGCAACTTGCCATACTGCTGTCGCAGTTCGTCAATTTTTTCAGGAACATTTTCCAAACAAATTCATTTCACGATTTACTGACATCCCTATCCTGCACATTTTCAAGACAACATCTCCAGACGCATACATTTGGGGCATGGATAAAACTGCCGTTTTTAAACGGGCACCATAAACTATCAATGAGTTAAATGATACCGTTAGAGCCTTATTCGCGGACTTAAGACATCTTTTATTCCATAACATTAGGAGAAATCTGGAATATCAATATGCAGTCTTTCTTGAAAGAGGAGAAGTTCATTTAGAACATGTTATAAAGTGTCAATAATATGTATCTTTTTAAACAATAGAATAATTAAGTTCAGTATTGTTTATTTTGGGCTATACTGTACCAGCATTTTATATAGGTGGTTATTGGTAGCATTCGATGACTATAACAAATTTATTTCATCATACCCTTAATATCCTACTCCAAATCAAGTTATAAAGTACTCTACTGCCTTATAATACTTCTGTACCTGAGGGCCAGACTAAACCAACTCCTTTATTGCAATTTTTCAGGAGGGCGCGAAATCACAAATATCAAGTTTATATTGTAAGTAAATATATTTATTTTAATCCAATACATTTGCAGTTTTTAAAGATATATATTAGTGATGTAACGGATGTCATTTTTTTAACATACGCGAATGCGAAAGCGAATATCTGCTACCGACATTCGCGAATGCGAATATCTGCTACCGACATTCGCGAATGCGAATATCTGCTACCGAAATTCGCGAATGCGAATGCGAATATTCAGTTTTTTTTTTAATTTGGCGCCAATTGTCTATGACTTGCCGGCAGTCTCGTTCGCGTGAGGTGTGTTTTATCACAGACGCATACGTTAACATATAATGTTAATATAATAATGTTAATATTAATTAACATATAATATTAATATATACGTCAATGTGTTCCATTTTCATCTTGTTCCGAAAATTGCCGAATCTATCCAACTTAAATGGTTATCTCGCTCGCCCTGGTCTTCTCGTACAGAAAAACAAGTGAATTTTGAATTTAAAGTGTGATCAATTATTTATTAACACGAGTAAATCAAATTATAGTGAAATATGGACTTATTTTACATTTAGAATATGCTTCTTGATAAAATAGCCCTTTTTATATGTTGGGGCGTTCTTTGTAAATCTTTAATGCAAAATTCTTTATGTATTTATGCATCGGCAAATCATAAAATTCCCCAATTAGCTTCTGAAGAGTGGATGATTCTTGAAAAACTTATCGAAAAACGTATCGGTTTACTAAGACAATTTGAAGAAGTAACCAAAGAGTTAAATGGGGTCGATGTTTCTATTTCTTCTGTGATTTCCTTAATCGCCACTTTAGAAAAAGTTGTTAATGATCTTGATTCATTCGTTGAATACATTGGTGATACGATTACGGTCTTGAAAGACGAGCTCATTTGCAAATTTTCGGGTTTAAGAATTTTCAGTTAATTTTTGTTTTCTAATAAGAAATTAATTGATATTAAGTGTAAATCATCTAAAATGATTTGATGATGAATCTAAAACTAATCTAAAACTTTATTACATGATACCAAATAATAGAATAAATATATAAATAAAGTGCTGAAATAAAGGGGTGATAATCTGAATGGATAAAAGTGAATTAATTTTTATTGTGTTGACCTAATATTATCTTCAAATTGTTTATTTTTCTGAAATTTATATTCGCAAAATATTCGCACAAATTTCGCGAATGCAAATGCGAATATACAACAATATGCGAATATTCGCGAATACGAATGCAAATGTGAATATTCGTTACATCACTAATATATATATATATATATATATATATATATATATATATATATATATATATATATATATATATATATATATATATATATCTAAGGAACACTCGAAGAGTGGTGGGTTTTTCGGTCAAAGTGGAGAAATAAAAGACAAATAAGGTGGCCACTTCATCTATTTATTGAAGACGTTTCGCTTCTTAATCAAGAAGCATCATCAGTTCATCTAAAAAGAACAATATGAAAAACCAAACATCCATGGAAAAGTTATTATAAGTGGGTTACCTTAAAAAGTAAGTGAGTTACCTTTTTACCCAATGTAGTTACGTTGGATTTACATTAACCTTGGGTAAACCTTTATGTTTTAAGTTCAAAGCTACCATACATTTCCAACGTTAAAAAAAACTGTTTTTTGCACATAGTAACAAAAAACACCATGCTGTTACTAGCAAAGTTTTTTAATATTCTAACTCTACAATTCTAAGTTACGGTAAGATCAATAATGTTTTTAATAGATAATATATGGTAGCTAATTATAATTTATTCTGATTCAGCCCTGAAGAAGCTAAATTAATTCTCTTTGGCGAAAACGTTCGGCGAAACAATTGATACTCATTAGAGTCTTTCTTGCAGATTTCCCCAATATTTAAGAGTTTACTATATATATATATATATATATATATATATATATATATATATATATATATATATATATATATATATATATATAAGAAAAAAGAAGTACTTGTGACTCGTTTGGAACAAATATATAACTGTTTTGGATGGGTTGGAGTCAATAATAGGGCTATTGGTTAACTATTTTTTTATATTCTCGAGCTTTCAATTGTGTTTACAATTATTATCAAGAGCTAAAAAAGACAAAATACTTACAAGGTTGAACTAAAAAGAAAACAATTTTTGTTAACTTACCAAATAAAAATTAGTTTGGTAAGTAAAAATCACTGCTTACATGTTCAAAATATTTAATATAAAAATGTTTTGATCTAACAAATGTTTCTCCGAAAATTTCTATAATTTTGAAAACATTTTTTTTTATTAATATAAAAATAATTGAATTTATAAATAAGTTCAAATAGCAACCAATTACAAATAGCCTCAATGTCATAAATGCCAACATAAAATTTTTATTTTTGACAATTATATTGCCAAAAGTAAAACTTCGTTTAAACATTCTTTTTTGTTTAGTAACAAAAAGAAGAAGATTTATTCACCCTTGACAGATGTCTGAAAGAATGTGATAGATATATGGAGAATTAAATATGACATTTTACAAGTTTTATATATAAATCATAAAGAAAGAATATAATTATAAATTTTACTTAAATTTTGAATTTCAGATCTTTTGTTTAAACTCTTATCATTTTTGCTAATACAAACCATTTCCAAAAAAGTCCTTTTAAATTTATTACTTTCACTACATAAAATTTTAATGTTATCAAAATCCATAATATGGTCTTTATCGATTACATGTTCTGCCAAAGCACAAGATGGTTTTTTAATTCTGCAATCACTTTTGTGAGAAATAATGCGATTTGAAAGATTTCTTCCGGTCTCACCAACATATTCAGCCTCACACTGAGTACAACTAATGCTGTATACTAAATTCGTTTTTTCAAATTTGTCTATAGGATATTTAGTTTTAGAATATAAAGATGATTTTGATAACATTAAAATTTTATGTAGTGAAAGTAATAAATTTAAAAGGACTTTTTTGGAAATGGTTTGTATTAGCAAAAATGATAAGAGTTTAAACAAAAGATCTGAAATTCAAAATTTAAGTAAAATTTATAATTATATTCTTTCTTTATGATTTATATATAAAACTTGTAAAATGTCATATTTAATTCTCCATATATCTATCACATTCTTTCAGACATCTGTCAAGGGTGAATAAATCTTCTTCTTTTTGTTACTAAACAAAAAAGAATGTTTAAACGAAGTTTTACTTTTGGCAATATAATTGTCAAAAATAAAAATTTTATGTTGGCATTTATGACATTGAGGCTATTTGTAATTGGTTGCTATTTGAACTTATTTATAAATTCAATTATTTTTATATTAATAAAAAAAATGTTTTCAAAATTATAGAAATTTTCGGAGAAACATTTGTTAGATCAAAACATTTTTATATTAAATATTTTGAACATGTAAGCAGTGATTTTTACTTACCAAACTAATTTTTATTTGGTAAGTTAACAAAAATTGTTTTCTTTTTAGTTCAACCTTGTAAGTATTTTGTCTTTTTTAGCTCTTGATAATAATTGTAAACACAATTGAAAGCTCGAGAATAAAAAAATAGTTAACCAATAGCCCTATTATTGACTCCAACCCATCCAAAACAGTTATATATATATATATATATATATATATATATATATATATATATATATATATATATATATATATATATTCGACGATAATGAATTTTTTTTTAGGGAAGCTTGTGAATCTGTGGAGTTTGACCCGATAAAGAAGTAGTAGATAGAAATATATGTAAAATCTTAAGTGTATTTACAAGAGAAGTTGTTTTTTTAGATGAAACTTGGATTTACTCCAGAGAAAATAAAACAAATTCTTGGCAATACAATAATGCCAAAAATGTCCTAAAACTAGGAGGTTATGGTGGTAAACGTTTTTTAATTGTTCACGATGGTTCACGCAAAGGATTTGTTTCGGGAGCAAATTTATTGTTTTGTTCAAAATCTAACGTAGCTGAATATCATGGAGAAATGAACGGTTTACTAAGAGGATAAGAACACAATTAATACCTAATTTAGAAGAGCTATCATTGGTTGTAATGGATAATGCTTTTTTCCACAGTGTCTTTTTAAATAAACAACCTTCAATTACTTGAGATGTTGAGACTGCCTCCTTATCACTGTAAATTGAACGCAATAGAATTGATTTGGGCAATTTTAATGGGCATGGGCATTCTGATAATGCTGTTTTAAATATGTGGAATAAGGCACTGGAACAATGTAATGCCGATATTTGGGAAAAATGTGTCAGACATACTAATGAATTTATCAAAAAATGGTATATCCGAGACAAGAGTATGGTGAATGTTGACATTCAACCAATTGGTATAATAAATCCTGGTGATAGCTCAGATTCAGACAGTGACGAGAATTAAAATACATGAGTTTCTATTTCGGTTGGCATTCGGTTGGCAGTTTATTGTTATATAGTTACCCAATCTTTTATTTCAGTCTTGTTTAAAGACATGTTTGGTACTTTCTTTAAGAATATGTTATGGTATGGAGCGTTGTCTATTATAATTATTAGGGATGGTTCAGACAAATTTTTTAATAGTTGATTTTCAAACCACGATAAAAAATTTGCTTGATTAATTTCTTCATGGTATTCCTCCTTTATAGCCGATTTAGAGGAAAATATAGTCTGTGCACCCTTAATGAAGTCATTTTCATTACCAGCATGAAGAATAATATATCTACAAAAAAAATTATTGCAACACCTTCATGTTTTCAATATGATTACTGTTATATATTATGGTGAATATAAATATATTACGGCTTTCCATCAGTTTTAATAGATTTTACACATATTTTATTCTCATCTTGCCATAAGTGACATATAGATCTATAGATCAAGTTTCGTTTATAAAAACAAACTTATACAGTTCTTCATGTTTTTATTTTTTATATAATCTCAAAGATTCTGCTCTCTTCACAGCAATATGAGATTGTTCCATCAGTCCTCGCCTTGGATCATCTTTTAGCCATTTAAAACCAATGTCTTTCAGTATAATATTGAGTGACGTACGATAACCACGAATAGATATTTCTCCTTCAATTGAATCCATAAATGGGTCAAAGTCACTTAAGTGACAAAAGGAAGAGTTGCAATTCTGACTTTTGGGTCCCCAGAGAAAGACGACTGTTAGTAAAATTGTATTGTTGATTAATCAATTTGTGAAAAATTTACACTTGTGTCCCTGTTTCCCTAAAGTTGCAATATATTAAAAATATTAATTGTTTTTTATGTAATTCACTCGATATTTTTGTATTTTTCAACATTAGGTAATATTAAATATTCTTAACAATATTAACTTTGTTGTTATGACTTTTTTTAAATTTATTTATTACCGTTATATACTTATGTTTATCCTAGTAATAGTCGGTATGAGGTTCAATCTGTTTAATGTTGAGTCCATCAATTTCCTCAAGAGTGAAAAAGAATAAATACTTTAATAAAAAAAAAAAAGAGTGTGTGTACTTAGTACGCACGTAAGAAGTTACACTCCTATTATATGATTTTGACGAAATAAATATATTTTAAACAGTATATTTGTATTTTTTTTTTTTTTAATATTAAACTAATTTTAATACTTACTATTTTCCAAAAAAGTCCTTAAAATAATAACAAGAATTAAAAAAAGGAAGGCAACAAACAACACGAGGTGTACCACAGCTACGTGGTTGCGTAGCGGTCACCCATCCAAACTACATAATATAACCGCGTTCGACACTCCTGCTATGTTACAATAGAATAAAATTGATATACTTGGTTCGCTATTCCCAGTCCGAACTGTCTAGTGAATAAAGTAATTATTTTTTTGCGAAGTTAGTTACTTTTTGACAGACTAAAAGTGGCTGAAAATTATTATACAACCAAGCACACGTACTCATAGCCAATATTAATAGTAAACAAACTAAATAGTAAATAAAATAGAACTTTGCGAATTACCGATAATCAATATTTATTTATCTGCACCATATAATAAATAGCTATGTTAAATTATAACAACTAAAATATATTTTTTAAATATATACTACCCAAAATATAATGGGTTTAGTATACACTTCCACTATTTAGAATAACTCTTCGTTTTTTTAAGAAGGAAGTCTGCAATAGTAGGATACTTGAGCTATTAATACTGAGAAGTAGGAATTGTTGTGTTGTAGGTTTCCGACAATGAATCTGTCAAAAATTGCCCGAGCTAAGCGAATGGAGTATAAGGTCCATTCGCTTAGCTCAGGCATATTTTGACAGATACATAGTCGGAAACCAACACAAACACAACGGAAACACAAAAATTCCTACTTCTCAGTATTAACAGCTCAAATATACTACTATTGCAGAATTCTTCCTTTGAAAAAAGAAGAACTATTCTAAATAATGGAAATGTATACTAAACCCATAAAATTTTCCCTGTATACTTAAAATATAATATTTGAGGTATTACAATTTAACATATTGTAGTAAATATTTGTATTATTCGCGTTGTTTATTTTATTTATTATAGTTTTATTGTTTTATTATTTTTGTTTACTTCTTTGTTAGTTCTATTTAGTTAACTAGTTAGTTCTATTTTGAATGTTATTATTATGGATAGTCAAAGTTTTCCATTTGTTCCATCGGCTAATGCGTTGGTAAGTTTATCTTAAATAAATATGATAAAATGTTCTTTAAATGCTAATATTTTAGATGAGTAAGATTGCTAGATAAGGTAATTGAACTGCACAGAGGTTTATTGAAAATGTCTAATATGATTTTTTAAATTATTTGCTGAATGAAAATCCCGTTGAGATAAGTTGATCATTTAAATGTATTTATCGAATTATGTTAATGTAACAAATGTTCTTAATAACAAAAACATTTCAGTTAACATTCAAATGTCTAAAAGTCTCAGAAAAAAGTGTGCGGAAATATAAAGATGAGCCTAATACAACCCTCACATTAAAGAAGCAAAGTCGTAAAAGGAAATTAACGACTGACAAATGATAGCGTCAAAAGTCAAATTCGCTTAGAAATTTATCCTATCATGAAGAAAGTAAATTTCTATTATATATAAAAAACATATTTTATAAAAAAGTTTGGCTAATATAGATTATATCGTTGAGTTGCGCCAAATATAGGCAACCAACTTAAAGTTTTTGGTTGCATTTAGCTTGAGTTTGTTAAGAATAGTTTCAATAAACGAATACAGTTTAATCAAGTTTAATCCAGAATTAAAAGTTTATCCAGTTAGTCGGTAACTAATAAAGTTCTATTTTATTTACGTTTGTTTACTATTAATATTGGCTATGAGTACGTCTGCTTGGTTGTATAGTAATTTCCAGCCACTTCTAGTCTGTCAAAAAATAACTAACTTCGCAAAAAAATAATTACTAAATTCACTAGACATTTCGGACTGGGAATAGCGAACCGACTATACTTTATCCAATTTACATACCGTTGCACGTCATCGGCGTCATAGCCCGTGACGTCACATGATACCAACACGAAATATTTAGGCGGTAGGTGTGTTCTTTTTTAGAATCACTTTGCTGAGTACACTGGCATTACAGCCACTAGACATATTTTATTATATACGCGTAGAACTAATATTTAAAGATTTCTGTTAATGTTAACTTAGAGAAATAGACAATAATATGTTTCATTTGATTTGTAAAAATGCTGTTCTGAAGCTATTTTCTTGTGGCATTTTAAATTAATTACTATTTAAATGGGAATAAGCCACAATTAAAGGTTAAAATTAAAATTGTAGCTTATTCTCATTTAAATAGTAATTAATTGTATAAATGCATTATAAAGCGTTTTTATGAAGAACATTTGTTCGGAACACACTGTAACTGTAATCGAACGAAGGTGAAATTTTGGCATACATTGGTAACACTTATTTGACAGTTGCGGTGTTGACACTTTTTGTACTTTATTATTTTAAATTTTAAAGTGAATACCTTTTGTTTTATATTTTTACCTATTTAATAAAATCTGTTCTTTTTAGAACAAAATTAGTGTGTGTTCTTTCAAAAATGTCACGTAAGAATTTAAATAGTAGCTGTAAAGAGTATAATCATAATTATGTGACCTTTTTGATTTAAAATGGATTCAGGATTTTTTTATATTTTGGCAACTATGTCAATTTCGATCTCTGACGTAGATAATGACGTGCAACGGTTTGTAAATTAGATGGACTGTATATAAAATTAATTATTTTGATTAAGATTTTGATATTAAGATTACTTTTTAATATTCTTCTCATCATATTTTTATTAATCCTATTCCCGACAAATACTAATTCAAATACACAAAAATTATAATAAATAATATATGTACTAAATTTAACTTTATAAAATACATCCACCGGCATAATAACCATTTCGTAATTAGGTATGACATTGACAGTAGTATACTCCATTCGCTTAGCTCGGGCATATTTTGACAGATTCATTGTCGGAAACCTACAACACAACAATTCCTACTTCTCAGTATTAATAGCTCAAGAATCCTACTATTGCAGACTTCTTTCTTTAAAAAAAGAAGAATTATTCTAAATAGTGGAAGTGTATACTAAACCCATTAAATTTTGGGTAGTATATATTTATAAAATATATTTTAGTTGTTATAATTTAACATAACTATTTATTATATGGTGCAGATAAATAAATATTGATTGTCGGTAATTCGCAAAGTTCTATTTTATTTACTATTTAGTTTGTTTACTATTAATATTAGCTTTGAGTACGTGTGCTTGCATAGTAATTTCCAGCCACTTTTAGTATGTCAAAAAGTAACTAACTTCGCAAAAAAATAATTACTAAATTCACTAGACAGTTCGGACTTGGAATAGCGAACCGAGTATAGCAGTGAAAATTATCTACACATCGACGTAACGTTTCATTTATTATTTTGATTTACCTTGTTTGAAAATGAATCATGACACACTGAAAAAGATAGAATGGACCTACTTTCTGTCAAAATATTGAAAGTTATAAAATCATTAACCGTATTTAAATTTAGATCAAATTTCAATAACATAATAATATATATAAATTAAATATGTAAATTAAACTATATTATTAAACTATATAATGATAAATAACTTTTCACAGATTAATTTCTATTTATCTACTACTTGTATCCCTTTATATAACTTTTTTTAAGTACAATTTTTAATCCTTATATTTTGTTTTTTTTTTATTTTTACTTAAAACACATAACCTAAAATCACAAACAATATTCCCTTCTGAATAATCTCTTCGTATTCTTCAGTTTTCAACTTTTTAAACATGATATTTCATCTTCTCTGCAACTTCTTTTGTGATTAAGTCTTTGTCTTTATACAAATACAAATACTTTTTAAATTGCAGCGCCGAAAAATAAATGTAAACAGAAAACAACTGAATTAATCAGCTAAATATTTGGAATGAATTCGAGGCTACTTAAATTTATATTTAGTTATTTTTATATAATTACAATAGTACGAGTAATACTTTGGCAAACAACCATAATTTTAAATAGCACTATCTGGTTTATAAACAATACAAACAATTCTTACACATTGTGTGAGAATGATTTTTTACTTGCCGAGCCGAATAGGAATCCAATTTGTTCACTTTTCTCATAAATAGAACTCATTTCATTCAAATACCGAATTGATCGATATTCTAAGATACGTATCGGCCTGTTTTAGTATTCTACAACCAGTTCGGAATGTCATTCGCAGGAATTTTACTATCAAATGGTCGTGAGCGTCTCTAACAGACCATGTGATTGCCTCAAATCGCTTGCGGTCCCTCTCCTCTAGGGTTATTACAATATTCTCTCCCCTTTATTATTACTACGTTTTCGTCGAAATTAAGTTTTGTTTATGTCCCAGAAAATAGGACCTTAAATAGAAATAACTCGGCTTTGTACAGTTTTGCTACTAACAAAACTTTAACTACATGGTAAAAATAAACAGCAAGAATAACAAAAACAAATGATCTTACTACGGATAGAATAACTAAAAACTTCAATTGGAGTTTCTACTTTTTTTTTTAATTCTGTTAAACTGTTATTAAAAATATCGAAATTAATAAAATTGCACATTTGGGAAGATATTTTATTACATATTCATTTCATTCAAGTAAAAACTTTCAAATTGAAAGAATATTTCCCAGAATTTTTATATTTATAAAACATAGCAGGAGGTTCGCATAAATATTTTAACTGCAGTCATAAGCGACTCGTTGGAAAGGTACATTAGTAAACATTCTAACCCTAGTAACACACGATGTCCTCTGGACATCCAAAATACTTCCAGTATTGGTCCTAACGTTCATGAACTTTAAACGGACGTACGACATGGGACGTACTTCGCGTGGACTAAATATGGACGTTCTCTGAACGTCCTTACTCAGACGTTCTCTTGACGTCCATACTCGGACGTTTTCTGGACTTCCGAAATTGGACATATAATACCAATTATGGGATCAAATAACAAATATTTCAATAAAATAATAAATTATTTACGTTAATAAAATAATTAAAGGCGAGAAGGTTTAATCACGATTAATTAAAAATTGTATATTTTAATATCCAAAAAATGTTTTTGTTTTTGTGTAAAGTGTTATTTTATTACTATAGTTACCAAGATGATACCATGTTTCCTAATTATAATTAAAAATATGATTTTTATCAACGAGATGAATCTTGAAAGCATCTTTTCGAAGATGAACATGAAGTGTGATAAAATGATGAGATAAATTGTTATTGTTATGTCATACCTTTTTAAACAAATAGCACAATAATTTAAATATTAATATTTAATATAAATAAAATATCTCTTTTTAAGCAATGTACTGTGCAAACGGTGTTAATTAGCGGACTCTTTTTGATGCTTGCTTTGGTTATAGTTTATTGTTAAAGATTTGGTACCGTTTGCTACATTACTTCCACGTTTGGTTTAACGATTTTTATTTTATTAAAAAAAGGTAAGTGTAATTCTACCTAAAATTCTCTCTCTCTCTCTCTCTCTCTCCAATGGCGCTACAGCCCAAATCGGGCCTTGGCCTCCTCCAAACTATGCCTCCAACCTTATCGGTCCCACGCCGATCTTCTCCAGTGCCACTTCATCCTCCCATCTTTTCCGTGGCCTTCCTTTTGATCTTGCGCCCTGCATTTTACTATCTAGTGCTCTTTTCTTCAATCTTTCTGTCTCAATTCTTACTACATGACCAGCCCAGCGAAGTCTCTGAAGTTTCACGAATTCTGAGATCGGTGTCTCTTTGAACAGTTGGTAGAGTTCATCGTTGTACCTGGATCTCCATATTCCGTTTTCGTTAATAGGTTCAAATATCTTTCTTAGAACTTTTCTTTCGAAGACTTCCAGTTTTCTTTTTGTCTCTTCTGTCATCACCCATATCTCGCATGCATAACATACTATTGGTCTGATAATAGTTTTGTAGACCCTGATTTTCGATCTCCAGTGTGTGTTTTTGGAGCGAAACACATGATCGAGTGAAAACTAACCTTTTTTTCCCTTTACTATTCTTCTTTGGATTTCTGGTTCTTCTGTTCCATTCGTGTTTAATGCAACTCCTAAATATGTGAAACTTTCTACTGTTTCAATATCGTCCTCTAATTCAACTGTGCGTCTGTTTCCCCTAGCTCTTGCCTGTGTTAACTTTTTTGTCTTTTGACTATTTATTTCTGGTCCGGTCTCTTTTGCCTTTGTTTTTATTTGTGAATATATTTCTGCCGCCTTTTCTGATCTGCGAGACATGATGCTGATATCATCGGCATAGGGGGCAATCTGTATTGATTTATTTGTTAGTAGATTACCTCTTCCTATATTCAGCTGTCTTATCACATATTCCAAGGTCTGGTTGATAGTGTCGGTGCCAGCCCGTCTCCTTGCTTTAAGCCTTGGACTATTGGACTATTGTAAAGTTTTCAGTGAGCTCATTTTGGACTTTGATAGTTGCTATTCACGAATCCATTGTTTTTTTTACCAGTCGGATGTATTTTTGGGGGATATTAAAGCTCTGCAATATTTGATATAACTTGTTCCTATTAATTGAGTCGTAGGCTTGTTGAAATCTATGAATATATTGTGGACGTTAATGTCGTATTCCCACGATTTGTTTAAAATTTGTTTCACTGTGAATAGTTGGTAAGTTGTAGATCTTCCTAGTCGGAAACCGGTTTGATATTCCCCGACAATATTTTCAGTTAGTTGTTGGAGTCGTTTTTAAATATGTAAGTAAAAGTTTTGTACACCGTGCACAAGAGGGTTATGCCGCGATAATTTTTGCATTTCAGTCTACTTAAAATTAGTTACATTTAAAAGAAAACGATTTGTTTCTAAGCGTCATCAACAGAGAATGGTTAAGAAAAATTGTCTTCAAACCTTTCTTCGGAATCTCTTATTTACTTATTGCTAACTTATCATTTTGATGAGAGTCGCAATTTAAATAGTTAAGATTACAATACTTCCGATTTAAACTTGTTATCAATATCATGTCAAGTACCTAGAATAATCAGAATGGCTGTAGACGACTATTCTGATTTAGATCCTTTACAAAGCTTTTCTTTCAGTAAAACTGAAAAAGGGTCTGAACATAGTTGCAACGAGAATTCTGAAGAACCTGCTCGAGATGTTTTTAATTGTTCTAATTAATTATGCAACTTGGCTTTGCTTTAAAATACTACAAAATGCATTAAATGATTTATTAGAAATTGTTATAAAAAGTTCCTGATCAGTTTTCTATAAAAGTAAATGATAGCCTGGTTCATTCTACAACTTCCGCCAAGCTTTTAAGTTTGTATCTTGATAGTAACATGAGCTGTGAGTCTCAGATACCTACAGTATTAAAAGGATTGAGCTCTGGTAGGACTCTTTCCGTGTTATTGAGCCCTAGGTGACTTGGTATGTTGGAGTATCTCCCAGAAATTTTCGTACACATCTGGACGTCGCGAGGAGTATAGCTTTCTGCATGGACTTATAGTAATGTTCATTTAGACCCAGCTGTTTCAGGTTCTCTAGGAGGTTTTTGGGAATAACACCAGTGGTAGATAGAATAATAGGAACTGTATGGGTACTTTCCATTTTCCATTGTCTCCTGATTTGTATTTCTAGATCTCTGTACTTGGCGATCTTTCCGTTGTATTTAACACGTAAATTATTGGTGTTGGGTATCGCCACATCAATAAGTGTTGTTTTTCTAGTAAGTTTATTAACTAGTATGAGATCCGGTCTATTATGCGCCACTGGTTGGTCTGTGAGCACAGTGCGGTCCCAGTATAGCTTGTAGTTGTTATTTTCAAGCATTCTATCAGGGACCTATTGATAATAAGGAAGATGGTCGGTTTGGAGAAGTCCCAGTTTGTCAGCTAGTTCTTGGTGGATAATATTTCCTATTGAGTCATGGTGTTCTTTATAATCAGTACCAACAAATGCCTGGCAGCCACCGGTAAGATGTTGGATGGTTTCTTGGGCTTGACACCCATATAGGCATTTGTCATTTTGGACTTGAGGATCTTCAACAATATATTTCAGGTAACTTTTTGTTGGAATAATCTGATTCTGAATGCCAAGTAGAAAACTCTTAGTCTCGGGAAACATCTTTCCTGATGTCAACCAGTAGTTCGACGCTGTATTGTCGACATATTCTTGGCTGATCTCATTGAGATGTCGCTCATGCAGAGGTTTACTCATCCAGGTGCGCATGTACAGGATGATCCACGCAAGTCTGGCATAGTCCATAATCTGTATTTTAAATGAAACATCCTGTATATTTTAATGTTTTTAAAAGCTCATTAACAACCTGATCTCAACGAACTATATCATGTAGTGTCTATTATGAATAATACAAGGTGACATTTTGAAATAAAGTATAATTTTCTTCAAGACAATTAATTCATAGAATACCCGAGGTAATTGATTGGATTACATTAAAATAAATGCTCAAAATGTTCTCCTCCTTGTTGTTGGCAATAACACAGTTTCCTATAAAACTCGTCCCGAACTTTGTTTAAAGTTTAAGGTGAAATATTGCGTATTTCTGTAGTTATCCTTTCTTTGAGGTCTTCAATGCTAGTTGGTTGTGTTGCATATACTTTGTTCTTGAGATAACCATACAGAAAAAAAAACGGGTGTGGAAATCCAGTGGGACTGCCCGTAGAAGTTATACTTCTATACACGCGTTCGCCGTTAAAAATTTATATAGGGGCCAATCTGCACAATCATTACATATGTAATGCTATAGGTAAGAGAGAGCAGAAAGAGAAAAAGAATTAGTTATACAGGTATATGGTGCATCGTTTGCTGTATATAAACATTTGACCTGTAATAGGAGTATAGTAAATGAAGGATTGTATCAATATTTTAATGAAAATATATATTTTTATTTTTATATATGTATAAAAGGAGTTGAATGCAAAAAAAAATTTACACATACTCTGCAGTCAAATTCATTGTTTATTTTGTTATTAATATAAAAATTATAATACAATAAATACACTGCAACATAATTCAATATAATAATACAACATAAATTAAAATGTAATATTCAAAAGTATTTAAAACTGCCAATATACATAACTTACTTTACGAAGATAAAAATAAAAAACCAACAACTCGGATTATGTTGTAAATTTTCATTTTATTTTAAAACATATGTTTTTTGCGTATATTACATATATTTAATAAGATTAACGTGAGGTTTTTAAAAATTTCAAAAATAAAAAAGGAAACTAATAATTGGGATTCGAACTCACAACCGCCAGCGTATGAACCAAACACGTAAAGGATTTTCCAATTAGACATGACACTAACGTATTTCAAAATTGACAGTTCTCGGTAAAACAGTGATTATTTTGAGATACAAAAGCCTAAAATAATTATAAACGTTTAATTTTAAATAATACAAAACATATCACATACATAATAATATTAATACATATTATATATATATATATATATATATATATACAATATTATATAATATATAATATTAAATATATATACAAAAGGAACATTTTTATTCTCGAGAGAGGAAGAGAGAGAAAATATATCTTCTGTCTCTCTCTTACTCATTATCTTACATATGTAATGGTTTCACAGATTCACTCTCATGCAAATTTCCAACGCCGACCGTGCGTATAGAAGTATAACTTCAAAAATTCAAAGGCGTAAGATCTGGCGACCTAGCTGGCCACTCAATAGTACCCCTTCATCCAAACCATTTATTGAAGAAGATTTCATTCAAGTAATTTCTTACCATTAAAGCATAATGGGGTGTTGCACCGTCCTGCTGGAACCAGACAATTTCATGCGGTAGGGTCGGATCTATTGGATTGGGATATAAGTTAGTCAACCGAGGAAGAATATCGTCTCTTAGCATGCTTAAATATTTTTCCGCTGTCAAATTACCATCATATAGGACCAATAATATGATCTCCTATAATACCTGCCCAATCATTCAACTTTTGATGATACTGAATGTGTATCTGTGGGGACATTACAACAGTACATTATAAATTTTTGAATTATTATGATATATTTGGGTAACAAAATTTTTTTAACAATTTAACAATAATAACTAATTTACTTACTACAATTAAAGTTTATTAAAAACATTACCAAGTCTTTTATATAGTACGCCTCTGAAAAAGTTCTCATGAACGCCGATATTCTTCTTTTCCCACAGACAGAATATGTGCGGAAGCTACAGGACGAACCAAGAGGATCCATATACACTCCACCGCCAACGGGCGGCTTATACCCTACGGCCGGTAAGCAACTGAAAAACCGCTCTGTCGGTAACATATGATCGTATTCAAATGAGAGAGGTCGTGTGTTGTGCAAAGAATCGACCACCCGCACGATCCACCTTATCGCCGACATCTGCACAGGCTTGCACCAACCTCAGGACTACTATCTGGTGACAACATCTCCAATCTAGATCATGCACACACCTAGGATTATATATGTAAGCGATCGATGGTTTTCCATACACGAACGGAGATAACGTAATAACAATCCAAATTCACGTTATGGCTCGTATTCTTCCCTATCATTGTCAGTTTTTGTATAATTGGTATAGAGATAAATAATATACTACTATTCTTAAAGGCATAACAATTTTCCTTTAGTTTTAGATTTATAAGGCAATGTGCCACGAAATAATTTGTTCTTTTTCAGACACAAAGTGAAAAATTTGAGTTTTTATTTGCTTTGTATTTGTATATTTCTCCCACAATATGTTTAGTTTGCCAATATTAGTCACACATTTTTCTTACTGAAAAAACATTTAAATAATTAAACATAGAACAAATAAAAATAGGTACATAATAAGATAGTACCAAAAAAGGAAAAAAAAATTATACTTTTGTTATATATCATCTTCTTCGCATGAATCCTTATGACTTTCAGCGTCAAATTGTGTACTTTATTGTTTGTTGCTTATCCATTTCTTACAGTTTTTTCTCTTTTTTGACCAATATTCTTTATTGTATTGTAGTGTATCCACGTGGAGTCTCCCTTCGAACGCATAAGTGGTGGATAGTGGAACTCCCTAGCCGGTCCTAGGATCGGCTGGTAGGTGGGAAATAAAGTACCGTCTGCGAACCAAAACACACTAAGGTATGGCAACCCTAACAGAAGAGTCCCTGGCCCTCCAGCTTGGGGGTTCGGCTAGAGGACAACAACATCTCCCTGTTAAAAGCCATATGTTACGGAACCTCAGGAACTATTAGCTAGACTAAACTTACGACGACGACTCTGCAATCGAAAAATGGAGTTGAGATTAGGAACATGAAATACCCGAACCCTGGAGCACTCATATTTTTACTAGACAAAGTGAACACGTACAAAGTACGTATTTTAGCACTGCATAAAATACGAGTGAGAGCCCCTTCCATATATTATAGCTGCAATGAAAATCAACACATATATGGAGCAGGATTTATTGTAAATCAAAGAACAAAAGGCCTTATTAATACTAACTTTAATGCCTACATCCAAAGAATGTGTTATTTGCGCTTAAAATGAAAATTATTTAATTACAGTTTGATTAATGCACATGATTTGACTAACCAGAACAAATAAAAGAACAGTTATTTGAAGACCTAGAGCAAGCCTATAGAAGATGTCCAAGAAATGACACATTGTGTTAGGTGACATGAATGCAAGAATAGGACGACAGCGAGTTTTTATCCCCACCATAGAAAGGCATAGCCTACACAACGTCAGTAGAGATAATGGATTACAACTGTTACACTTAGCAGCAGCACTAAACATCGCTAGCATCTATTTTTAACACAAGAATATACATAAGGTAATCTGGACCCTATCTGTTAGGTATGTTAGGTATACGACTGTCAGATAAAAAGAGGAACGACTGGGTAAGATCCAAAACAAAAGTCGAGGACATAACAACAAAAATTGCCAAATTTAAATGGAACTTCGCGGGCCACACAGCTAGACAAAAAGACCAACGTTGGTGTACTATAATACAACATTGGAGACCTTATGAAAGTAAACGATCAAGAGGAAGACCACAGATTAGATGGGCTGATAACATTAAAAGAATAGCCGGAACAAATTGGAAATATGTTGCTCATGACAGAGACCAATGGAAGGAGTTGGGAGAGGCCTATGTCCAAACATGAACGACGGAAGGCTAAGAAGAAGAAGAAGAATCTGGACCTCACCTGATGGAAGAACGACAAGCCAAATTGATCACATCTTTATAAATTCAAGACATGAAATAGATAGACATAGTGATTTCAATATTGAGAGCTAGGATTTTAAACGTCAGCAAAGAAAATAAAATAGATAGAAAGAAATGAAAGGTGCTTAAGCTGAGAGATGCAACAATTGCAGAACGGTACTGGAAAAACATCACAAATAGGCTAAGGAATCAAAATGTAAATGAAAAAGGCTAAAAAGATATAGTTTTATTAGAATACATAACACTGGAGTGATTCCTGCAGACTGGCCCAAGTCCATATGTTCCTAAGAAAACTCCACATTAGAATTAGACGCAAATGCGAAGAAGATTAGACTACCAAAAAAGAACATTAACACATTACAGCAGCAGGACACCACACCTATACGGAATCCCAATAATACATAGAATATCAGAGCAATTTGCAGCAGTATGAGTCCTCTTAGCAGCAAACGGTCTAAGTTCCTTTTAGATATAATACAATAAGTAAAATACTAACACTTTTATAATGAACTCACAAAATTTTTTAGAAGAATTAACAAAAATTGATTACAAGCTAAAAACTTCTTAGTTAGTTTTGGGATCACATGTCTAATAACTAATGTTCCTTTGGAAAAGACTCAAAAAATAATGAAAACTAAACTAGAGAAGGACGATACATTAACAACTAAAACAAAACTGAATGTATCAGCTATATTGGAGCACTATTATGTACTGACAATACCTTAATTACATAACGATTTATATAAATAAGATTTGGTATTAGCTAGGGCTCTTCATTATTTTCATTACTAGCAGATATATTCATGAAAGAAATTGAAAATAATAATGTGCATAGATGATGTGTTCTCTATTTGGCCTCATGGATGACAAGCAATAATCAAATTTTTGATGAACATCAACTGTTAAGAAAAATCAATCAAATTCAGCACGGAAAAGGAAAACAACAATTCACTACCATTTCTGGATGTGTTAATAGCAAAAGACGATATAGGATATGTAACTAAAGTCTACAAGAAACCAGTCCACACTAACAGATATTTAAATTACGATTCAAGCCACAGCATAAATATCAAAAAGGAAATCATCAAATTAATATATAATAGAGCTCAAAATAGCTGGTCCAACGAAAATGCATTTCAGAAAAAAACCGGCTAACAAAGATTTTTACAAAAATTAAACTATCCCAATATTGTACATCTACTTTCCTCTCAATATTAACATCAAATTCTAATTAGCCCGGTCAAGATAAACAAATAACATTATAACAAACAAAGGTCAAAGATGGCAAATATGGGTTTTTTTGCGTTTTCAGCCAAACGGTAAGTTTTGTTATAAAAATAGATTTGACAAAAATTGTAGATTGTATTGTAGTTATCTATAAAATTTGTTCATATACTTTTTCTCTTAACAGTCACCGTTTCGGAGATGTAACGAATAAAATGGTTGAAAAGTATTTGTTATTCATAATATGCTCACGTTTTCGCTATATGTGAGGCAGTGTACTTTGAGCGTTTTTTTTTTTCGCGTCTTGTTGTTGTTCTTCCTCTTCTTGCTGGGTGCAAGTAAATTGTCACAGTAGCGATCCATCAGACGACGATGCTAATGAGCAAAACAATTCAACTTTTCTGCAACTACATTTTGCATTTTGCAAAGAACACAGATCCTTTTACTTTTTTATTCACCTATATCTCCCAAACGGTGACTCTCACGAGAAAAATATGAAGGTAATTGAAAGGTTAAGAGGATGAATGAGATATGTAACAAAATCAAATTTTGCAGATGTACTCAAATGATGTCTTAAAGTTTTTATATTACTACTTTTATATACATACATCGTGTTTACTTTCTAGGTACTTTTATTTTACTTAGCTAATTTATTACTTTTGCTTTTTTGAGTTTTCTTCTTTAACCACATTGAAATGTAATTGTATTTAATATTTAAAACAATATTTTTTTGTGCATAGCTCCTTTTTCCGTTAATAATAGTATACATTATTTAAATGATTAAAATGGTGTTTAGGTATAAAAATTGAGATAACACATCTATGAAACAAGGAATGTATTTAGAAGTGGCAAAAGTACGCATTTAGAATTTGGATGTAGCATCATCGATAACGTTCGGGGATGAAATGCAGCTGCTCCCTCAGATTTTAAAGCTTGGCATCCTTGATCGTGCCGGTTTTTTGAAACCTAGGAATTGCGACTTCGTTCTGAAGTGATAAAACACAGCTTTCAGGGTGTGAAAGATGTTAACTTTTTTAAAACGAGTAAATTAATTGTAACAAGTCAACTACATATAGTAACTATAATGATTAACTCGTAACCACTTCATTCTCCCCCTAATTCCTTAAGACCTTGTCAGGGTGTGGTGACATTCGAATTATTATTGGCTTGCTGTCTCCATTGGCTGCGATCCTGTGCGATATGGACGGCTTCATCTAGGGATTTTCCCAACAGTTTTCAATTGGTCTTCCCATCGTGTTGGAGATCTTCCTCTTGGTCGTTGGCCTTCTACTTTGCTTTTACTTTTTTAATAGCCTGTCTTTTATATGAAGCTCTTCCAGAATTGACAAGTTGATTATATGTTCTGTCCAGGACACGCGTAGAATTCTTCTATAGAGCCACATTTCGAAGGCTTCGATCTGATTCCTATCGACTTTCTTTAGTGTCCATGTTTCAGCTGCATAATTAGCAATGAAAAAAATAAGGGTATTGACCAACCTGAGCTTAGTATTCCTTGTTATTGTTCGGTCTTTCCATATTTTAATCAGTTCGGTGATGGTAATCATTTCAACTTCAGTCGCTGCTAGTATAAGTATATCATCTGTGTATCCAAGATGGTTGATTTTTCTGCCTCCTACAGTGATTTCTTCATTCCATTTGTCCAATACTTTTCTCATTATATATTCATAATATATGTTTTACAATAATGGTGACAATATGCAGCCCCGTCTAGTTTCCTTTTTTGTTTTGAACGCATCTGAATATATTCTGTGTATTTTAACTTTGGCTGAGTTTTTATCATACATATTTCTTATTAGATTAACTAGGTGGTTAGGTAGTCCCATATTTTCCAATATACTTCAGAGTGGATCCCATTTTCAGAATCGAAAGCCTTTGCGTAATCTACGAAACAGAACAGCATTGGTATGTTGTATTCTCTCGCTTTTTCTATTATCTGTGTGGTGTTCAGTATCTGCTCCCGCGTTTATTTTTCTGGTACGAATCTGCATTGTTCTTCGGCTATATTTGGATTTAGAAAGTTCTTTAGCCATTAATTGATTATATGTAGCAGGACTTTGTTTGTATGAGAAACAAGGGCAATAGTTCTGTAATTGCTGCATATGGTTAGTGATCATGTTCCATGGATAGGGATAAATGTTGATTCGCACCTGTGATCCATCAGACCATTTACCTGTGATCCATATTATGTTGCACATATTTAGTATTACATCTACGCCAATCTCAGCCATTGCTTTTAGAGTCTCCGCTGGTATGACATCTATCCGTGATGATTTTTTGTTTCTTAGTTGATTGAGAGCCTTCTCTACTTATGCTCGTAAGATTATTGGTTCTGCCTCTTTGGATTGCACGTTTCTTGTGTTCTGAGACATATCCATCTTTTGAAGTGTCTTTGTACATTTCTGAGCAGTAACTTTTCCATGTCTCTGCAATGCTCTCTATGTCGGTTTTTACTTCTCCATTATGGTCTTGAATGGCTTGAAGTTGTGGCTTGAACTCTCGGGCCAAATATTTAACTTTTTTAAATAACCAACCACTAAATACTGTTCCTGAAATGTACTAGATAGTCTCTTAAGTCCTTTTTTTATTAAACAATTTCAGATTGTTTATCAGGTAATCAGTTTGCCTAAAATGATTTGTAATGGCAAGAACTTTATTTTTCCTTCCTGATTTGGTTATAATCTGATGGTAATCTTCAAGAGAGCAAATTTTTTAATGTTCTCTTAATTTTTTTAATGCGGCTAAAATCTCTATCAAAATCTAAGTATGGCCAACCTGTTGAAATTTGTGGTCTATTTATTTTAAATCGGCTCTTTTGCACTAGGTAATGATAAAGGCAAATTAGGAGAAAATTTTTATTTTGGCCAGCACACGAATCTGACCCTGGAACTAGGTGGTCTTTGTTTCTTTGACAGCCTTCAAACTCTAGATCTGTTAATAAACAGCTAAATATTTTCCTGCTACCCTTAGAAAAGACAGATAGTTCAACATCTTTTGTTACTATCTGTAGATCAAAGTTGTACAGCCACATTTGTTGCAAATAAAACAGCTTAGATGTACTAAGCCAGGAAAACGGCATGGTCTATAGTAAGAAAGGCTACATTACCCGATTTAGCCTTTGTTCTTTATCTGCTGTATTAAAATCTTATGTACCAAAAGTGTCACTTTTAGAGTGACCAAATGAAACGTTGTATTGAGTGTTAAACAATGTCAAACGATGTCAAAAAGCATCTGAGTTATTGTCAGCAGTACACTTTTCATGATACAGTTTATACATCTTGGATACTGAGAGTAGTGAAGATAGGCACTTTTTAAAAATGTTTGATGTTCGGGAATAATGGGATTATTCAGCAGGAAACTGTCCAATATGTTGTATAATGTTATCTCCAACTTCTTCTGTTGTCTTACTGGGTTTATTAGTGTGGTGACCTCTTTTGTCCGGACTAGGAGCAGAATTTCCCTTCTTTATTGGCTTTTGAACAAGATCAATTTTATTTTGGCTAATTATAAAAAGTAAAACAAGCGCGTTCTTGCAAACAATGTGTTGCTTACTTTCAAGGGTAATTTACTACTTTTGTTTTGTTGTACCTTTTTTTCCTATTAGTAGGATTAATTTTGAATGAATTGAACAGTAATGCGTTTTTTGCATTGATATTAAGCTTATATTATATTGATAAAAAATGGTTTCTCGCTTGTCAATGGTAAATCGTTCACTAGATTTCAAACGACACTTTTCGGGACATAAATTCTGTATAGCAATAGATTTAGTAGGCTTTGGTCCTCCTTTATAAGACTGATAAGTAGAGTATTTTACCATTTTTTAATGGTTGAAGAAGTTATGTTCAGTCTAATGCAGCCTGTACTGGATAAAGGGTGTACGTTAACACGCAGTGTTACATACCTCCTTCTTCCTTAAAGTTATAAAATTATTTTGTAACATACTTGACTATGATTGATTTTATAGTCACTAATAGAAAAATATACCCAAAGCAGATTCTAGATATTGGAACTTTAAACTCAGCAGACGCAGGGAGTGAACACAAACTAGTTCTAGCAAAAATAAGAATGAAAATAACACCAAAACATTTTCTACAGGAAACCACCGAGGAAAAATTCAATGTAGAATCAAAGTAGGCTGTAGAAGATCCTGCGTAGAAGCCGTATTTGTACTAAGACATATCACTGAAAAGGCCATTGAGTACAATAAACCAGTATATCTATGTTTTATAGAGCTGACAAAGGGTTTCGATTGCATCCAAGTCGAAGATGTCTTACACATACTGTATAAAAGAAACATACCGATCAATATTATACAAACCATCGAAAATATCTACTTCCATAATCGAATACAGGCAAAGATAAATGGAAAACTAACACAGTGTATACCAGTACAAAGCGGAGTCAGACAGGTTGACTCATTAAGCCCACTTCTCTTTAATTTAATAATGGGCGAAATAATACAAGCAGTACGTAAAAGGCATGGTTAGAGAATGGGGAACAAAAAAATCCAAATATTATGTTATACAGACGACGCCGCATTAATCGCCGAGACAGAAGTGGAGCTCCAAAGATTAACACACATACTTAATACAACATCCAAGAAATACAATATGATAATATCAGCAGAAAAAACCAAATGTATGACAACGTCTAAATACCCACTATGATGTAAAATCGAAATCGATGGGGAAATAATAAAGCAAGAAGCAAGGTTTAGATATCTGGGAATAGACATAACTACATAATTACGGAGATGTTGGAGAAGAAGTACGACAACAAAGCTTAAAAGCAAGTAAGGCGGAGGGATCTCTTAATGATATAATCTGAAAAAACAAACACCTAAAACAAGATACAAAAACAAAAGTCCATAAAGCAGCAATTAGACCTATATTAACATATACGGTAGACAAAACCTAACACATTGAAAACGAGACGACTACTAGAAACAACAGAGGTGAAAATACTTCGATGAATGTCAGGGAAAAGTCTGTTGAATAAGAAGAGACAAAATCATAAGAAGAGCATGCAATATAGAAGACATAAATGGATGGGTGACAAAACGGAAATAGGAGTGGAACAAAGACATTAGTAGAATGGCAGATGATAGGATAGTATGAATAGCACGAGATAAGTCAACAAATCGTCGAAGAAGTATTGGCAGACCAAGAAAAAAAATTGTGCGATAATTTAAACAATTTAGTAGGCCAATATTGAAGCAAAAACAGGCTTTAAAGCCTACATACAAGAATATACTTCGTTCTTTCATTTTACTTCAGCAACAATATATAACAGGCCTTCTTCATTAATTTGCTAATGCCCTTTAAAGAGCATCTAGGAGAGCTAGTGTCAGTACCATGCTTAGTTTAACATATACCACCTTCAACCATGATGAGAACTCAAAAGCAAAAAAATGTTACATACTTCGTTCATGCACTTAACCCTTAAACTAACATAGATAATTGGATGATCCACAATTTTTCTTAAAACTATTTTTATTAGAAAACTGACCGTTTGCCTGCAAAATGCAAAAAAAACAGATTTGCAAAAACTTTTGACCTTGAATAACTTAGTTTAAAAATATGAGATCGACGGTATTTTCTCTTTTGATTAATCTACTTGCTTTAATATTGGTAGCCAGAACTTATACTACATTTTGCAATGCAGTTGGATTCATTAACATTCAATAATTTGATTTTTGGCATATTCATAGAACTTTTCAGATTTATTGTGGTTCATTTAACATTAGGACAACTTTATTTTTTTGTTTATTTCTTCTGGGACTATTTCCGAAGTGGAGATCTAAACGTAGCAATAAAGGTATGTATTTTCAACTGAAACTGTAGTCAATTCCCATTAAAGATAGTGTCACGTACATATCTAACATGTTGCTCCTAAAAGTTTTTTTTGCATACTCTTATTTTACAACAAAACTTATATTTGGAATATTATTCCATTAGTTATAAAATTACGATCTTTTAATCACAGTTAATTATAATCATCAAACCATATACCTAGTAAAATTTCTTATAAATTCTTTAGATTGATTTGCCCATCTGAAACCGACCCACAAACTAACAAAAACACTACCCGTATATTCATTTATCAAAAATACGTCACTATACTCTGTAATTTGTAGGCAGATTGTAAAAAATTTAAAACACAAAATGAAACCAAGTAGCGGTTAGCAATTATTACCGAATTTAGAAAATGTAAAAATCTAAACCATTACTATTTGGCGCCGAATTATTTCTACCTGTAAGGTACCTACCGCACCATTTGTAAATTTCTTTGAAAAACCATTAAGCGCTAATGAGACGAAACCCTTAGCGAGAACTGAAAATATATTGTGGTATGAATGCTTTTTAGGGAACATTAATCAATGTGTAAGGTATACTTACAAAGACAGCTTTACCTTCGAATTAGAATAAACTTTTTGTAATTTTATTTTTAATAATACGAAAAATTAATGCCAATTATCATTATAGCAGGCAACTTGATATTGTGGTTTTGTAAAAGCTTGACAGCTCTGATATTATAATCCCTTTTACAAATATATATTATTTTTTGTTCCTGCAATAACTGAACTAGGAAAATATTTAAACATACAAGATGCTCCCAGGGTTACTAGTAACAAAAACGTTGTTTCTATGTCTTTTCTCATGTGACAGATATATGGCAATCGGATTTGGGTGACCAAAATGTCTGATCTTATATCCTAAACTTACAGTAGCATTTTCTTCGCTGACATTTGGCGTTTATGTAAGTTGTTCTGTATATTTACGTACAAAAACCATTTAGATCTAGGTATAAAGACATCCAAAAACCATCGATTCAAAAATCAAAGAAGCAAAGGAAAAGTGGTTAAATAAAATGTGTGATAAAATTTAAAACCTAGACCAAAAACATAATGCATTCAACCTCTACAAAAAAATTAAAGAAAACCACTTACAATAACTAGAAACGTAGAATATCCATTCTATTTGACAGCAAAAAAATAATATAATAGAAAGAAGCTAACAAATGCAAGTATGGTAGAAATTTATCGGAAAATTTTTTGTGGATGACATATCTGTTTCCTAGACATAGAGGTAAAACATGCGATACCAACTCAAAGAATTAGAAAGCCTGTAGATGAAATAAAAATATAAATGATGATAATAATACAAAACTACTAACACATCTCTTTAACAACATCTATGGAAGTGGAGTAATATCAAAGGAATAATTTAAATCAAAATTATTAGCTGTACCATAGAATGCTCCCGCAAATGCGATAAATTTAGGATCATTTGCCTTAAATTTAAACTTAAAAATAATGTTCCATCTCATTCTAATTTTTCATAAAACTCTCGGTATTCTGGTTTCAGGTACTGGCACATATCCAGTAGATTTTTACCTTTTTCTTCTTTTATTTTTATAGGCCCGGTTTACGCATTCGACAACGCATCAATTTGGTAGTTAAATGCTCTGATGGCTTGTGCACCCCATTTTTTATTCACAAGTGAGAATATTTGCCAAGGTTGCACGACGTTGTGAGAAATTCTAGCTGTTATTCTCGTAGGATCATCGCTGTCGAATTTGAACCAACAGTACTTAGTGATCTTGCATTTGGAATCTTTCCATAAGTAGTTCTCACATTCCAAACTTCGCGTATACAGAGCAATTGTAGAACCAATTACCACATATGGTGCCGAATGTTGGACGATGACAAAGAATGAACGAGATCAAGTAGACGTTGTGGAAATAGATTATCTTAGAAGGTCCTGTCGAGTATCGAGAATGGAAACAATCAGGAATGAGGAAATACGAAACCGTACAGGAATTAGAGATACTCTTTCAGATAGAATACAAGGAAGGCAATTACAATGGTATGGTCACGTGATGAGAATGGAGGAGGAGCGGTGGCCAAAGAAAGCCTTAATGTATGTTCCGCCAGAAAGAAGGAAAAGGGGAAGACCACCAAATTCCTGGAGAAGAGAAATTACAAAAACAATGCAATCTAGAGGCTTAGAAGAGGGAGATTGGAGAAATAGGAAAAGATGGAGGCTGAAATGCGGGAAGCGGCAATCGCCGTAGAACCCCCGTTATATGATGATGATGATGAGTTCTTACATGCTGAAAAGTCATTTTGCTCCATATAGTACACATTGAAGGGTTTGGTGGGATGTAAGTTGGCAATCACTGCCATCCAGTCGAAGGGTACATTCACCATTGCTCTTTTTTTCTTTCTTTCTATGAACGAGAAGTCACGGACGCAAGGTAAGAAGCTGTGACCGCTTGTTAAGAACTTTTGTTCTACTTGAGTGAAATATCTATTCACAATCAGCAAAAGGAACATGGACAGCATTCTCCACTTATTATTCTGGCCGACGCATCGGTCAGACCAGACTATGAGTTTTTTTATTTCTCCTGAGTTCAATGAACGGAAGTTAAGTTTTATGTAACACAGGAAAGCTAAAGCGATATCTGTAAAACCATGATTACCAATAGATTCATGCCACAACATCAAAGTGGCATCGTTTGAACCGGAATCGTGAATATCATAGTTGTAAGTGGCATGCTGACCTTGGTAGAACACTGAAGAATGAGTCAATGTTGGACAGTACAACACTTGCTGAAGATCAGTGAAGAGTAAGACGAGTTGTGGATTAGCCTTTTCAGCATCCAACGTCAATGCTTTGTATCCAGCCTTTTTGTGACACAAACGTTAATTTATAAATGGCTCGATCAGCAGAAAAAAGTACAAGTCTGCTTCATCGACTATAAAAATATCAGAATGTTTTTGATAAAGTCTTTTTTCTTCTTGTAGTGCCTATCGGCACTGTACATATATGGTTTCGGATGTCGGCAACTATCACGGCAGTCTGAACTTTGCACACTGAAGCTTTGAAAAGATTTGTGGTTTTTATGTTGAACCATGTACGTAGATTTTTCAGCCAGAAAATCCTTCGCCTTTCTAGTCCTTGTTTTCCTTTTACTTTTCCTCGTACAATTAGTTGCAGCAATCCATATCTTACCGATTGACGGATTGACCGATGGGTTACTAATTTTAAGGTTACGCGTAGGATTGGAAGAAAATGCGAGATCGCTCGTACAATTAAAGAGCGTAAATTAGAATATCTCGGCTATATTATGAGAAATAAGTAGATAAATAACTTGTTACAACTCTTACTTTAGGGTAAAGTGTATCGAGAAATAGGACCAAAAAGAAAAATATCTTGACACCAGAACCTAAATAAATGTTTAAAACAAGTCTATAATCGGACCGTTGTAAGAAGCTGCCAGCAAAATAATAATAGCCATATTAATTGTCTACATAAATGGATGGGCACCAAGACAAAGAGGAAAGATGCTTTAACTTGTGACTGATATAACAATATATATTTACGTAAATTAAACTGAGCATCTGTGAAAAGCATGTGTTGAGTGGTAAAAGATATAAATTACTCCAAATTATATTGAAAGCTAAACTGCAGGGCAAAAGGTCAGTTGAAAGATGCCAGAACTCGTGGCTGAAAGAACTGAGGAGATGGTTTGACTGCTCATCCACAGAAATATTTCGTGCAGCAGTTTCCAAAGCTACAATTGCCATTTGGATCGCCAACCTTCGAACAAAGACGGAGCAATAAGAAGAAGAAGAATCTGTGAACAGGACTTTTCCTCATTGATGTTCGTTCCAGTTAACATGGGCTCTTGCAAATTGTAACCGTTGGGTTTTGTGCTGTGGGAAAAGCCGTGGAACTTTGGCACTTCTTTTTGGATTTAAACTAACCTCTTTGGCTCTTGTCATCGCTGTTTTGACAATTACATTAACTTTGTTTTGTGATCAGTATGATCATTACTTTATTTGGGGTTCTAAGCGTACCGATCACAGAGGAAAACTTCTAGAAAAGACAATACAGGATCTTCAATTAAATTTCCTAAATGATGTGTCACCTACAAGATTTAACATCTGCACTGGAGAAACCTCCGTGATAGATTTAAGCTTCTGTGATCCAGGTCTAGCTACACGTCTCTCTTGGACTGTTGTTGAGTACACTTATTGTAGCGACCACCACCCTATTACCATTGAGAATCTCTCAGGTCAGCTGTGCCCAATATCTTTCTTGCCCAAATGGAATATAAATTCGGCTAAGTGGATCGAATTTGAAAATTATATAGATAAGGCTTTGGAGAGTCTTATATTAAATGATAATATAAACGATTCTTTAGGTATTTTTAATAGTGTCATCTTGCAGAGTGCGGAGCTCTTAATCCGCAAAACAAAGCTTATTAAAAATCATGTTCCTGCGCCTTGGTGGATTCGGAGTGTAACGAAGCAGTACGTGCAAGCAGAACAGCTTTTAATAGATTTAAGAAACATAAAACACTCGAAAATAAAATAAACTACAAAAAAATGAAGGCTAGAGCTCATCGTTTAATAAATCAAAGAAAAAAATCCAGTTGGGCCCAATATCTCTCTAGCATTAACAGCTCCACTCTTGTAAGAGAAGTATGGAAGAAAATACGTAAAATTGCTGGTATAAAGGAGTCATCCCCAATATCTAGTCTCAAAATAGGTAACCAAATTCTCACCTCTCCTATTGAAATTGTTAACACATTAGCTACAAACTACAGAGAAATGTCTTCCAATGAAATTTTGACCCTGTATTTCTGGAAAATAAACTAGAGGCCGAAAAGTCCAACCTCTCTCTAGAAAACTACAACATTCCATTAAACTGTCCTCTCACGTTACAAGAACTAAACAACTCACTGAACGATTTAAAAGAAACAATTCCTGGGCCTGACGATATCCCAACTATTTTCTTAAAACACCTACCCACATCCGCTAAAAATTACATGCTTCAATTATTTAACATCATTTGGCAGCGACATCAGTACCCATCTGTTTGGTCAAAATCTATCATTCTCCCATTTCTCAAAAGCCAAAAATCTCGTCTATAAATATTATAGACCCCGATTCCTATAGACCGATAAGCCTAACTTGTGCAATGGGCAAGCTACCAGAAAAAATTATTAACTCAAGGCTGAGTTGGCATCTAGAAAATTCGAACTTACTTATAAACGAACAAAATAGTTTTCGACCAAACCGATCCGGGATAGACAACATATTAGACCTGGAAAGTGATATTCATGAATCTCTGACAACAAAACAGCATTGTATCGCAGTATTTTTTGACTTAAGCAAAGCATTTAATACATGTTGGAGATTTAACATTTTAAAAAAGTTACAGTCATGGAACATACGTGGAAATTGCCTTCATTTTATTAAGAACTTTCTAAAAAACAGATCTTTTCGTGTAAGAGTTAACAACTACTATTCCGAAATGCAAAAGGAAAAAAACGATATCCCTTAATTATTAGTCCTACACTTTTCTTAACCCTTAAATGCCCGTGATATGAAAATAACCATAAATGCCCATGTGGGGTCTCCTAGGGACCCCACTAAAATTTTCAATTTAGTAACGTCATTTAGCACTGACTAAAAGGAAAACACGGTTAAAAATAATTTTAAGCATATTTGAATAATTTTTATTTATTTTTCATACAAAATTAACGGCTTTTCTAGAAACAAATTATTTTCAATTCGAACAAAATTAAAATTAAATAATAATATAAGCATATAACTTTTAGTTGCAATTTTTACATACAATAGTTTTTTCTTCTTTTCTGTGCACCTGGCATATAAATTTTTTGCAAAAAGAGCAAACGGTATTCACTTTTCTGTCACAGTTTCGCGGACACTGGTAACAACGAGCACGTTTCTTAGCTGAATGGACGGATTGAGTTGCAACTTCGGTAGTTGGGTTTACCATTGGTATGCCACAATCTTTTAGAGCAGATTTTACATAGGCTTTATGTTTTATATATTTCGCTCTTTTTTCCATGTTGTTTCGAGCAAGCTCAGCCCCTAATTGTAACAGGAAAATACGTCTTCGTGAAAAATTATTTTTCTTCCAATCAGGATTTTTTTCAATGTATAAAATATAGGCATTTAGTGCACATATGTCTATAATATTCATAAAGAGCCTGAATGGCCAACGAGCAGTTCTTCTTTTACAGGAATATTCCCTAATCAGTTTGTCGGCATTATCAACACCACCCTTGGTATTATTATAGTCTAAAATCATCAAGGGTTTGTTTTGAGAGTCTTGACAAATTATATCACTATCGTGTTGACTTGAAAGAAGATGTACCATCCTGTGTATTTTAGGTATGTACGAAACCATAGCTAATTCTTTAGTAAAAGCAAATATTGACGACTCCGCAGGTCTTTTTGTCAAACTTAGTTGTGGTGGTGTATCAGGTTTATTTTTGCGGACGGTCCCAAGTAAAGTAAGGTTTTTAGATAAAAGATATTGAGCAAGAGGAACACTGGTAAAAAAGTTGTCAGTTGTAATTCCTCTCCAACTGCCATGATATGGTTCCACCAGATCTTTCACAACACGAAATCCCTGATTTTTCTCTATTCTACCACCTGGTAGTTTTCCAAGGTACACCTGAAGTTTTGATAAATAAGATGTTTTAACATCCGCGGCAGCCCAAATTTTTATCCCATAGCGGCAAGGTTTTGATTTTATATATTGTCTAAAAGGACACTTTCCTCTAAAACTCACTAACTGTTCGTCAACGGTTATATGTTCGTATGGTTCAAAGGCTTTGTCACAGTTAGAGACGAACATGTCCCAAATTACTCGTATCGCCGCTAACTTATCCTGTTCCTTTCGCTCCACCCTGGTCACTTTGTCATCAAACCTCAAGAAACTCGATAATTCTTCAAATCGGTTCCTAGCGAATGCGGCTGTAAAAAATGACCGGCGTATTGAGGTGTCTGTAGACCATATCTCTCGTGTCGATTCTTTCCCACACCTTAAAGCACCAGCTTTGATAAGTGCTCCTAAAAAGCTATCCAGTTCATTGTTGGTAAGTACCGTCCACTCTTTTTTGTTATTCGGATGTTTTTCGTTCCACTCTTGATAACGCCTAACAGCTTCTTCATTAGTATGAAGGCATATGACATTCTTCATCTCTTCGGTCAAAAATAAATTGAAATAGTCTAAAAACGTGTTGGAATTTTTACTATAGTTTGTTAAGCCTGGATGTACATTTATAATATTTTTTTGTTGCCTCTTGGATCTCACGAAAGGTAGGCTATTCCACTGCATTCCAGATTTGGATGTATATGTTGGACCACTAACCTCACTAATATTATCGTCCACTTCGGTAGGTTCTGCATCTGATTCCTCGTCACAGTTGAATTCTAAATTGTCCTCAGTTTCCGAAACATTTTCCTCAAAAACATCTTGCTCTTCGCTATCTGATTCGTCGGTAATCTCATAGTCGAAATCGGAGTCTGATATCCCTTCTTCTATATTTCGGATAATTTTTTCATGTTCTTGGTCGCTTATTGTCATTTTCATTCTCTTACGGTCCATTTTTCAATGTAAACTGACGAAAAATGTTAAAAATAATAAAAATATTCTGGTGCCTCTAAATGCCCAATCGGGGTCACAGCGAGACCCCACTTATCTAAATCTCTCTTACAGACCACTGCACCTCACGAATGTTCGTGGTATACTAACAGAAAACGTAGGAGACACGTCCACACAAATACCTGATTGCGCGGTTGCCAAATGTTTCAAATAAAGATATTATAGCCAAAAATGTATGTCTGGGGTCCCATAGTGACCCCGATTGGGCATTTAAGGGTTAATTTCTATCAATGACATAATTAAAAATCTCAGAAAACCTTTAAAAGCACGTTTATATGCAGATGACTTGGTGGTTTATGTAAAAGGCAAAGATATTAATTACAATTTTGCAAAGTTTATTACAAAAACTCGAAAAGTGTCTCGCGATACTGGTTTTCAATTCTCGGTTACAAAAACCGTTGGTCTGGTATTCTAAAAGAACTTCTCAAATAATCCCAATCTCAAGTTTTTCAATACATCGCTATCCTTCAAATCTTGTGTAAAATTCTTAGGTATGTGGTTTGATAATAAACTTACTTGGAAAGAACATATTAGACAATTAGTTTTGACTTGTCATAAGAAACTTTACTTAATGAGAATACTGTTAAATAGATATTGGGGCTCTGATCTTTCTACCTTACTTACAATCTACAGAACTCTAATTAGATCAAAAATTGATTATGAATCAATCGCTTACGCCTCTGCTTCCCCCATATTGTTAAAACACTCGAGCCTTACTCACTCATATTTATTGTCCAAAAGTGATCCACCTATTTGTGAAACATGTAATGTACAAGTAACCGTTAACCATTTATTAATTGAATGCCATAAATTTGCTAATTTTCGTGTTACATTTAACATACCTAACAGTTTAAGTAATTTATTAGGCACTAATTTTTCATTGTAAATTTCTTAAAATCTATAGGAATATTTTAAAAACTCTAATTTTGTAATTCTGTAGCCGCCGCTAATAACCATTATGGTGGATGCGGCTGTAATTTCTAAATAAAAAAAATAAAACTCTTTAACTCTCAAATTCCATTTGATATTTCAAAACAAGAATCATTGTTAATTCGTCAAAGCACATTTTGCATACTATGCAATGATTGTTACTTGTAACAACCAAATAACTTTTTATCTCTAATAAATTGTAATATACGTAAAATATTCTAACATCATTATCATCATCATGATCATCATCATCAACCTGTATGCGTCCACTGCTGGGCACAAGTATCCCTCAGCTCTTTCCATCTGACTCTGTCTTGTGCGGTTTGCATTCAGTTATTGCTAACACGCTTGAGGTCTTCAGTCCATTTAGTTGTCGTCCTCTGCCCCGTATTGCTTCTTGTCTTGGTCTCTACTCGACAATACTTTTGTCTGTCGGTTATCTAATAATCTGGCGAAGTGTCCTGCCCAATTCTATTTTAGTGACGCGATTTTTTCAATGGCGTCTGTTGTTTTTGTTCTACGACGTATTTCTTAGTTTGGGATTCGGTCCCTAAGAGAGACAACCAAATTCTGGCGATCCATAGCTCTCTGATTCACGGGAATCTTAATCACTACCTTTTTTGTGAGTGTTAATATTTCCGCTCCATAAGTTCCATAATTTCATGTCATAAGTAGTTAAACGATGTAGTCTGCACAATATCATTTCCATCAACAGCAATATTTCGATTTAGCACCAGATTAGTCATTATTTGCATCTTGTTTATATTATTCGTTAGTCCGATCTCTAAGGAAGCGTGATATAATTTTTTAAACATTATTATTGCATCATTCATACGATCGGCTATAAGGACGATGTTATCTGAAATTCTCAAATGACTGAGCTTTTTTCCATTTATGTTGATAACAAGCTCGTTCAGATGTGCCTTCTTACAAGTATGCTCTAAAAGCGTTGTGAATAGCTTTGGAGAGACGGTGTCTCCTTGCGGTACTCCTCGCTGTATACAGAATTTATTTGTTTCCTGTTCAGATAGTCTTAAGCTAGCTGAGGCATTTTGGTAGACATCTTTGATTATGTTAAGGTAGCGATGATCTATTCAGCATTTTGTCAATGCTTTAAATATTGTCTGAGGGCTTATGGTATTGAATTCTTTCTGGTAGTCGACAAATATCAGTGCAAATGGTTTGTTGTATTCTGTAGACTTCTCTATCGGGTTCTTTATCACTAGTAAGTGGTCGTTAGTGTTGTATCCCGATTTAAATCCAGCTTGTTCTCTAGGTTGATAGAAGTCTAATTTAGCGTCAAGTCTTTTTTTGATAACTTTATATATGTGTGAAAGCAGACTGATAAGATGGTAGTTTTTTTAGATCTGTTATGTCTCTTTGCTTGTGTAATAAAATAATGACTGCATTGTTTCATTGAGAAGGAGTTTCTTTTAGTTTGATCGCTTCGATCACAACTTCGTCAACGTCAGGGATCTGTTATTTTGTATGGAGTTATTTCTGGCATTAATTTTAAACCCTGGTTTGTGATTTTGGGCAGGGGCTGATCGTTTCTTTCATCGGTGCTCTCATACATTTCACGATAAAATGATCAACAACCTCAAGGATTTTGGTTCTATCAGTAGGAATGCTTCCATTTTTGTTTTTTATTTTGTACATATTTTTGTTACCTAGGTTGTTCGTATATCGCCTCAAAACTTCTTTTTTTTCTTGAATTATTGTAGTCATTTCTCTTGTATTGTTTTCTCTTACGTCTTTTAAGATTGACCGGTGGATCTTTATTTAATTTCTTCATTGTTGTGTAGTTGGAGCCGTATTTTTCCCTCAGCTGTCTTCTTTTACCTATTAGTTTTTTGGTATTTTAGCTTAGATTTTCTTTATAGGCCAGAATAGTCGGGCAGCATAGTCGGGCAGCACTCCTTTTCCGTTTCTTTTGGAGCCTTCATTATGCAATAATTTGTTTGATCTACAACTTCTCTTTCATCTTGCGCAACATAACATATTTAGGAATAAAAAGAATACATAACATTTTAAAAATAAAAAAAAAACAAAAAATAGTGATTGCAGGAAAAAGCAATATTTTTGTCTGTGAGTATATTTAAAACTCTTATCTGCTTTAGTAATTTTAATTTCTAGTTCCTCGTTTTTATTTGTTTTACAGCATTTGTTTATTAAAAAATCCTTCTGAAAACGGATAATTAGTCACCATTCAATGATGGGATTATAACTTTCGTAAGACTTTCCGTGATTCAAGAATATGTAGTGCTTTATTATACAATTGAACATTCCTGTCGCCTAAGTAACATCAATACAATAAAACCTATAAATTTTCCACATAATATTGCTTAACCAAGTTATTTCTCGTCATTTGATTCACATCACAAATCAAGTGACCTTGCTATTCTTCGAATTTAACCGTCAATAGAAAATTTGCATAAAAGGTTTTTCAGAAGCATAAATTTCACATTACATCATTGCTTGCAATTATTCCTTAAACGATTACAAACTTGGATGTTTATTTAAATGGTATATAGAATAATTGCTGCTATAAACAATTAATAATTTGCATAAACATAAAGTCAATACCAGATTTATTATGTATATTAATATGTAAAAAGTATACGTCGTACTATTTTTTTCTTTGTAGTTAGGACTCCAAGATTTTTTTCCACGATCATTAGTTGGGTAGAGATAAGCTTTAAAGGTCCGCGGGTATAAAGGTTCACCATAAGTATCTAAAAAACTAGAGACGTATATATATATATATATATATATATATATATATATATATATATATATATATTTATATATATATATATATATATATATATATATATATATATATATATATATATATTACAGGATCCAACTTGTAAATACAATACATTTTGGAGACGGCTATCGCCGTATTCCGGTTCTCCTTAGCCAATCCTCCCGGTCCAAGGCATGCTCCTCCTCCAAACATCTCGATTCCATCGCTCTTCTAATTCCTTCATTCCATGAATAGGTGTCCAAACCATTTAAACCTCTTCTTTCTATTCTGTCAATGATCGTTTCTGTAGCATTCATGTTATTTCTTATAGACTCGTTGGTCTTCCTTTTCAGCCTTAACCCTCTCATGCATAATTTTACGGAAATTTTTTTTTTCTTAGAATAATTATTTTATTTCTAAATATTAAAAACTAGTATTTTAAGTGAAAAAAACAAAATCTTTTTCTTATATCCTAAAAAATAGTCCGTCCACTCTAGTGGTCACTATGCACCCGCGGAATCGCGGAAGCGTCAGTTTCTGGTATGAAAGTATTCAAAGTATGATGGACACAGCGGCTCGTTGCACCTTTTGCAGATGTATTTTGTTATTCTTTTGCAAGCTTTAGAGTGACATCTTCGAGCATTTGGTATATCAATTAGTTGTGGCCAGTGCCCCCAATTACTTTGTCTAATTTCAGTGGGTGCATGATGATTCGGTTTCTTCTTCTTCAAAATGGGAGGTGGTGTACCAGATGAAGGTCTACCTTGTTTATTTTCTTTCTGTGTTCCCAAATTTATTAATGCTCTGGCAATACTTGCTTTAAATTCAAGCAGATCTTTTTTTTTAATTTCCGTTTTTCAAAATCCATGCATTTACAACAAGAATGAATCCACAAAATGCATAAAAACTCTTATGTACCAGCGTTTGTTTCTTCTCCTTAGAGGATACAGGGCCAACAACTGGTCCATCAGGTCTACTCCTCCCATATTATTGTTATAAAACTGAACAGAAAATGGTCTGTTCACTTCTATAGTAGTCTTAGTAGATTTACACCAGCGTTTTGTTTTATTCTGAGGTTCTATTCCAGCACAATTAGAAACAATGTAAATAGTCTTGTTGTTTAGCCATTTAGAGACAATTATATTGCCACCTTCAGTACTTGCAACGGATGAAGTTCCCCTACCCTCTTGTTTCATGTTGTTTATCTGTTTTCATAACAGAATTACAATTTTGTAGTCGATTCAATCGGAGAGTTTCTATCGCCCATATACCTCTTTTATGTAGTTCTTCGATAAGGGGAAGTGAGCAAAATAAATTATCAAAAAATACTTTATGGTTGATTCTCTCCAAGTCGTCAGTTAGACGCAAAACTACATCAGCGCATGCTCCTAGTTTACTAATTAATTTGACTTCTGTCTCCCGAGGCTCCTTGGTAAACCTTAAAACGATACATATATCCACTAATTCCAGTTCTTACCCAAACTTTGACTCCCCACTTTTTAGGTTTTTTTGGTAAGTATTGCTTTATACCTAATTTTCCTATTATTGGAATAATTTGCTCATCAACTAATTGGTATTCCTCTGGATCTGTGTCACCTAAGAAGTTTTTCTGAATTTTATCCAAAAATTGTCGGATTTTTCGCAATTTGTCCATGTTATTTTGATTTACATTATCATTATTTACGAAATACAACAACAGACTGAGACAAACAAGAAACTGTATAAGACAACTAAACTCAGTGTTGTGGGATAAGAACATTACGATAAAGACAAAAAAGAGAATATATAACACCCTGACAAGAAGTATCCTGACATATGGGTCCGAAAACTGGACAATAAACAAGTGAAATAGAGGTAGAATAAGAGCAGTAGAAATGGAGTTCCTGAGGAGAAGCTGTAGACTTACAAAAAGAGACAGAATTGAAAACGCAGAGATTAAGCGGAGAATGGGAGTGCAATCAGACATAATCGACTATATAGAGGAGAAGAGACTATCCTGGTACGGCCACGTCAGAAGAGCGGACAGAGGACGCCGGATAAACAAAATCACAGAATGGAGCCCGATTGGAAGAAGAAAGAGAGGAAGACCCCGAAGGTCATTCAGAGATGAAATCGACAAGGCTATGGAGAAAAGAACCCTGCAAGATGGAGACTGGAATGACAGGGAAAATTGGAGAAAACGGTTGAGTGAAGGAAGACAGTGAAAACTGTGGAAATCCTTAGTAGTAGTAGTATTATTTACGAAATGTAAAAACCTCAAAATAGATTCAAATCTATTAACAGGCATAGCATCTGCAATAAGGTCCATCCTCAGGCCATTATCACTTGACCAGTAAAGCCGTATTCTGGGATATCTGATATCACTAAATTTATGCCCAAGAAAGCATATTACTCATATTTTGTACACCCAAAATTTAATTTATTTTTTTGGCCAGCATATAAATTGGTCTGAAAGACGATATCATCCATTATGTCTGCAGTGAACAGTGATAAAAAATAATAAATTGGATTGTTTCCTTGAACATGAATATTTTCTATTCCTCTAAACTGTGGCAAAGTTGCTGGCTCATACATGCTGTCATTATTGCACCATTTCCAGTCTTTTTCTCAGCCTTTTTCATTTTTTCTCTTGACTTCTATGTTTTGATGAAAATGCCAAAATACGCTGAGCTAATGGAATGTCATCTTCACTCATATCATCGTCACTGTTTTCTGGCTATATTTATTCTAAGTCATTTTCATCAATTTGGTCTTCAGCCGTTACATGTTCGAGCGAATACGTCTCTTCGTCATTGTAATCAGATTCCAAATCTGAACCTTCTGGTAAATCATAAATAATGTCATCATTGTCAATACCTAAACATTTTTAATTTTTTGGTAAACATAAATGTATTTCATCCCTATTGTCGTCTTCATTGGCAAAAAGTACTTTCTGAAATAGAATAAAATTTCCCATTGAAGAAGTAATATTAGGTCAATAAATAAAATTTATTTATTTGTACTAAAATAATATAGGTAAGTACATAAAAAAATGCCCTCGAAAATCCCTAAATCAATAATAAATCTTTGACAAGAAAATAACAAAAAATTTGTGAACAAGAAAGCTACTACCCCTCTGAAAATTATACTCATAAAACATACCACAAGAGTGAAATTCTAAGTTACATATTGCATGACGTCCAGTCTAGTGGACATGACTTCAAAGCTAAGTTTTCAGTGAGTTTTCAATTATTTTGAATTTATAACAAGGGCCAATTGTGTAAAATACATAATTCTATAAGAAAAATATTTTCTTACCTTTTTGTTTGCTTTTCCATAAAAACTACGGGCACTTATTTCAGGAAATTCACAGGTGGTCATCGCGATCAGGTTATTTATAGATACTAACATACACAAACTTTGAATTTTAAAATAAATATTATAGATGATGGTAGTAGTTACTTGATTAGAGTCCACTGAAAAGGATTTCATGCATTTTGCACAAGTTTCATAGAATTAAAATATATTTTTTGGAGTTAAAAGAATCTGTCCACTGCAGTGGATTCAATGCATGAAAGGGCTAATGTTCTAGCACTTCTTTTCAAATAATCCATTTCAACTGCCAACAATCTTCTCTTCAGATCTGCATTAATTGTCCATACTTCAAAGCCATAACAAAGAACTGATTCAACCATGGTTTGCCCTATTCTTTTTTTTTGTTCCTTTTGGAAATGTTGCGACCCCACTATAAGGAGTTCAGCCATCCAATTTTACGTCCCTGATTAATTCAGTGTTTAATATCAATATCTCGCAAGCCGTTCTTATCAATGAGTGCACATAAATATTTAAATTTTTTCACTTGTTTGATTTCCGCGTCCTCGTCTAAATATTCTGTTTTCCTTATGCTGACTTCTAACCCCCATTTTACATATTCTAAAATAACTAACTAGTGACGTATCGTTTTTTTAAATTTGGTCCTCTAAACCTAAACCTCTTCGATACAGGTATCTAATAATTGCTTTTAATAAATTTGGTGATAACAATATGTAGTAAACAAAATATACAAAACGTTATCGTCATTTTTTACTTATAACCAATGTAAGATCGCTATTTGATTTTAAATACTAAAGGTGTAGACCGGTACACGATATGGAAATGGATTCACTGGTATATATCGAAGACCAAGGAACAGTCGAAACAGTGGTTGTCACCTGACGAACGTGCTCCGAAGAAGCAAAGAGTATCCTATTGGCCGTAAAGGTGATGCACACAATTTTCTGGGATACACAAGGAGTGATCTACGTTGACTACCTGGAGAAGGGCAAAACGGTCATAGGGTCCTACTACGCCGAATTATTAGGCCAATTCGACGCCGAATTGCAGAAAAAACTACCCCTTTTGGCGAAGATCAAAGCGCTCTTCCACCAAGGCAACGCACGGGCTCGTACCTCCGCCTTTACCATGGCAAAATTGGTCAAATTGGGTTACAAACTGTTATCCCATTCAACATTTTCTTTAGATTTAACCCCA
This sequence comes from Diabrotica undecimpunctata, assembly GCF_040954645.1. Classification (NCBI taxonomy): domain Eukaryota; kingdom Metazoa; phylum Arthropoda; class Insecta; order Coleoptera; family Chrysomelidae; genus Diabrotica; species Diabrotica undecimpunctata. Next base: position 123,110,390 of record NC_092810.1, on the reverse strand, counting down.
CGCGACTTTTTTTTGTTTCAAAACTTGAAAAGGGTACTCGTTGGGCAGAAATATAGGTCGAATGAGGGAGTCATCTTCGACACGAAAGCTTACATTGCAGACCTCGAGAAAACGTATTTTTCAGACGAGTTAGGAAGTTCGAGCATTACTGCCTAATAGTTCTATGCCTAAGTATTTAAACTTTATCTATTATAGGTGTCCTTGATGTTGTCATACAGTTTGTTTTAGCGGCTGATATCAGCATGTTGAACGATTTGGCTGTGAAGTTAAATTGATGTAGAAGTCGTTGTTTTCGGCAACCAATGCCTCGTCATCTGCGTAACACAAGATTTTAATCTCCTTATTTCCCATCCTATATCCTCTCATTTTCCGCACTTTCTTTATTATTTTCTCAACGGGCACAGTGAGTCACCAACGCCTTTCCCAGCTGGTATTGGATTGGTAAGTTCTCCATTTATTTTAGCTTGAATTTCATTTTCTTTATATGTGGAATTTGTCTATTATAGAGGAGATGTATGATGTGTTTTACTTGACTATCGTCAAATCAAACATGGTGAAAAAAATAAACTTATCTTTTAATAAAACAAAACGGTTGCTTTATACTAAATCTGAAAGAAGAAGAAAACTACTGGGAAATAATTTAAACTATTTTATTACAGAATTCTAAAACCAGTACTTGTAGTAAATCTTCATATACATTTAACATAATTATACTGATTGTATAAACAATAATGCTAAAAAAATTCAAGGTAAAACATATAGTTTAATTATTGACATTAATTCTACATTATCTACATACAGCTCTGTAATTTTTTCTTTAATGATATCCGACAAAACGTGTGTACGCACAAGAAGTCTGAAAGGCTGCGTTCCATTGGCCCATTACAACTACATTCTGTTCAATATTTCTGTTGTTTTTCGTTATTTATATAAAGCAAAGTTCTCAGTAATTAAGTGCAATAACATTTTTATAGCTAGTCATTTGCAGTGAACAAATCTTCAGTTAATTTGACTTGGTACAGCTTTAATGTGTCGCTTTAAATGATAAGGTAATCATTTTAGTAATAAAATACTATTCATTCAAAGAAATGATGGGGTCGATATACCTATTCACTTGATACAATACTAACATTTCCTTGGATGTAATATCCGTTAATGGATAGAAAATCACGTCTAATTGCATTATTGAAAACGGTATAGATATAGGTATTAACTTTTCAATTATTTCTTATAACAAAAAGAATTTAACCGGTTAAACATCGTTTATTTATAAGAAATGTGTACTTATACGGACAATAATAATTGCAGTGTGTCTAACATAGACAGTAATAAATAATTTTTCAAACTTAACTACACTACTAAAAATAAACAAACTACTGATTTCTGCATCGGACTGTATCTCCATGCCTGTGCGATCTCCATTTTTTCCATTCTTTGTCCGTTTTGTCTCAATCTTCAATTCCTTTAACACGTTCAACGCCATGTGAACCAACATACCGTTCACAACCGAAAGAGCCGTACAGGCTCCGTGACCCAACACATGGGCTTCAGAACTTGCTATTACTTTCTGCTCTGTGAACCTACTTACGGTTAACGTATTACATTGTCAACACTAAAAAGTTGGGCCTAAGGGTCCCAAACAAGTGATGAGCTCATAATTATTTCGTTTTGTTATCAAGTCTGAGGAAACTATAAGATAAGATAAGATAAGATAAGATAAGATAAGATAAGATAACTATATATTTTAGAAATTTTAATGTAAACATACCTTTATTATTAATGAAAATACATTCTCATGAAAAAAATAAGTTTAAAACTATCTACAATATTCATGGCATTCATGAACTTCAAAGGAATATTTTAAACAATAAAATTTTACGCATTTTTTAGAACAATACCTAGACATTGGTGTCTGCAACTGCGCCTTTTTTCAACATTCCCTGTTACTTATTGCGCATTTTTTCACCCTGTTACTGTGTAACATTCAACGTTACTTATTTTTTCGTGGCATATAACTCATCTACGACGGTCTTTGGATTGTACCTCCACAAGAATGTGTTAGTCATCAATATTGACGATTGGTTGTTTGATGGTATTCAATAGGTTCTTAACTATTTGCTCTTTGAATGAGATAAATAGATATTTTATCTTTGGTTATATTCTTATATAAAGTATATGCCTTTACCACAGATGTGCCCAACAACAACTCGAACGCAAGTTTCCTATACCATTTTATCCCTTCTCTTAACTGTGACGAATAAGCTTTTAGTTGATCGGGCAGATCAATGAATGACTTTCTATTGTTATAATCTCAAAAAACAGTAGGTTGTTTTTAATTTCCTTACCTCGTCCTGTAAGTTTCTTTGTACTTGCTGTGTGGTTTGTACTCAGATCAAGCACATCCCGTTTGTCTTGCCACTTTAGAGCAACCACTCCAATATGTTCTTTTGGGATAATCTCTCCTTTTTAAGTTTCTTAGCTGTTACCTCAGTGGGATTCATTTTAAAAATTTTTCTTAGGGTGCCTACCAAGTGCGTTTCTCGCTTTATAAACTCTTGAGCGAGGGCAACACTTGTATAAAAATTGTCGGTAAAGAGAATTCTGCCTTGGCCTAACAGAGGTTCCATTAGTCAAATTAAAATTTTTATTGAACCACCTATACTTAGATCCTTATTTTTTTCACAATAAACTTAAAGATCATAGGTATAGCCACAAATTTGTTAACAACAAAGTTTATATAACTTAATTTCAAACTTGCATCTTTTATTTTTTATATGTACTGTTTGAAGCTCAAGCGTTTGTTAAGTGGAACTTATGTTTCATCAATACAACTTTGCGTTCTGGGACATAAACATCCCTAAATTTATTTGTCACAAGCTGCAGCAAAGAACTGATTTTTGCCATACGATCGCTAGCAATCGCGTCTTCATTGTTACTAAAATGAAGCACAAGCAGAAATATTTCGATTTCTTGACATCTGTTCTGAAATTTTGTTTGAATATAAATTACTGTTTCCCCAGTAATCTGATATTTTGGATAATCTTGCTAGACCTATCCACAAAACGATAGCAAATAATATTCTTATTTCTTCTGCATCAGTGTTCTTCCCTATTTAAATTCGAAAGTTCGGCTGTATCCCAACACTGAGCTTTTGTTGTACATACCGATTTGTTTAAGAAACAATGAGACTGACTACATTTTGATCAAAAAATAATGTTAAAATAATCGATAGGACTTTTTGCTAAATAAGTCTCCATAATTTCATCTGAGTTAGGTTCTGCATTCTCATAAACGTTATCGAATTACCTGAAAATAATGTTAATAAAACTAAAAACTGAGAGCAAGGCAAAAATACTCTGGTAAGATAATTCTAAAACAAATAAGTTTTGGACATAGTAAAATAATCTAAAATTATTTCCAGAATTACCGCTCCCTGTATACAGTGAACGGCTAAATTAAGGAATATCATTATTATTTCGAGAACCATCGAGATTTGAGGGAAATCCCGACACAGGTCGATTTTTTTTATAAAATACCCATCTTATAACGCACATGGAGTAGGGATGACGTCACCGGTGTGAGTGTAGTGACATAACCGTTAATTTTTTTAAATAGAAATTGGTATAATGCGACAACTCATTTGAAGGAGAATTTAATTCTATATTTAACGACATTACATTTTTAACTACAATATTTTTTTAAGAGTACAAAAACAATTTTTTTTAATTTAAATTCAAATAAGTTACAACTAATGATTTAATTAATAATGTACTTTAAAGTAACCAAATTATGCATATCAATTATTTTAAATTAAATGTTCGAAATGCCATCCATCGGTCCTGCCATGACTTTCTGAAGTAAATACTTAAAAAAGCAAAAATAAGTAAAAATAATAATGGACACAAAAAGTTATCTCATAAACACTGAAAGTTTTTGTCAAATGTTAATTTAAGCAAGTGATAGTGGCATAGTTACTGTAATATTTATTGACGTAAATGTTTTGATTTTGTGAATTGTCATCAGTTGTCAATAATTGTAATTTTTACTTTTGAATACTAAATTATGGCTCACCTAAATTAAATACAACGCATAGAAATATTAATTCTTAGCGGATGCGGAGATAAAATAAGAACACAGAACGAGATAGGCAATTTATTCAACGCAAAATATCCAGACAGACCCATCAGCCAATCAACAGTAAGTAAAATAGTTCGAATTATATATATATAATATATTCCAAACGGGCGTCCTGAAATTGAATACAATGTGAAATTTGATATTTTATTAAATGTAAATGACAATCCTCACAGTAGTTCAACACAAATGGGTGAATATGCTAGATTTCCCAACGATCGGTATTACGTATTTTAAAAAAAGAAAAATACCATCCCTACAAAATTCAACTACATCAGGAATTAAACGACGACGATCCCGATCGCCGGCTTCAGTTTTCTGAAATTATGCAGGATTTATGTATCCGCAATCCACATTTCATCAATCAAATTCTTTTTTCCCATTAAGCCACATTTTTTATACATGGTACCGTGAATCGTCAAAATTGCAGATATTGGAGTCGCACACGCAATATCCTCAGAAAGTAAATGCATGGACAGGGATCATTAATGACAGAATCATTGGCCCTTTTTTCTTTGAAGAAAATCTAACAGGAGAACGTTATTTAACTTTTTTGAGAAATCAACTTATACCTGTCCTTGCTAACATGTCCTTACCTAGTGAAAATATCTGGTTTCAACAAGATGGAGCCCCTTCGCATTACGCACGTGAAGTACGAAAATCAAAAGTTTATGTCAATAGACCCCAAAACTTACAGGACTTAAAAGATAGAATTAGGCATGAAATGAGTCTAATTAATCCAGAAGTCATCCGCAATGTACTTGATGAATATGTACGTAGATTCGCATATTGTCAAGAAACTGATGGATGGCATTTTGAACATTTAATTTAAAATAAATATTATGCATAATTTGTTTACTTTAAAGTACATTATTAATGAAATCATTAGTTGTTATTTAGTTGTATTTAAATTAAAAAAAATTGTTTTTGTACCCTTAAAAAAATATTTTAGTTAAAAATGCAATGTCGTTAAATAGAGAATTAAGAGAATTCTATTTAAAAAAATTAACGATTACGTCACTACATCTACACCGGTGATATCATTACCACTCCATGTACGTTATAACTTATAACATAGGTATTTTATAACAAAAATCGACTGGTTTGGGTATTTTCCTCAAAACTCGACGGTTCTCGAAATAATGATAATATTCCATAATTTAGACGTTCACTGTATATACTATCACTAATCAAAACAATAAAGCAAAACTCACTTTTTCACTCTTTTCAGCCGTAAAACGTTCTCATCTAAAGAATTTTCAATTTTGGACTCAGATTTTTATTCATTTGAAGAATCACCTTTAAATGGCTCTCCCTCTTCATTTTCTTCTTCTTTAGAAAGAATTCCATGTCATTTCAACTTTTGTAAAGGTGTCAAATTTTTTATGCGTTTTTAATATATTGGTGTATTCCAGTGACCTTTACTCCTGTTTAATCTTTACTCCGAATTTCTATTTAAAGAAGCATTGGAGGATTCCAAGGATGGAGTCAATGTGAATGGCGTAAATATCAACAGTATCAGATACGCCGATGATACAGTGTTAATTGCGGATTTCGACTTAGGTCTACATCGACTCATCGACAAGACCAACTCGACCTGTGAGCAATTTGGTATGAAAATAAACATTAAAAAAACCAAAGTGATGTCAATCCGAAAAAACCAAAACGTACCTCAACCTTGCACAATAAATGGGCACATTTTAGAACAGGTCAATAGATTTAAGTATCTGGGATGTTGGATTGATAGCAGCCTAAATCCTGATCTAGAAATAAGATCGATAATAGAACAGGCCAGAAAATCTTTCGAAAAAATAAAAAAACTGCTTTGTGATTCTCGAATAAAACTCGAAATTCGACTACGTTTATCAAAATGCTACGTCTGGTCGACTCTTCTATATGCAGTTGAAACGTGGACCCTTAAAACATCAACCGTAAATAAATTGGAGGCCTTTGAAATGTGGATCTACCTGAGAATACTCAAAATTTCATGGACATCGCATACCTCAAACGAAGAAGTGCTGCATAGAATAGGCAAGGAAAGGGAACTTTTTAACACAGTAAAAGTTAGAAAAACATCATACCATCAACTTATAGTGAAAGGAAAAATCGAGGGAAAGAGAGGCCTAGGAAGGAAAAGACTATCGTGGCTCAGAAACATCCGACAATGGACAGGGTTAAATTTTGAACAGCTAATAAGAACAGCTGAAGATAGAGAAGAGTTTAAAATTGTAGTAGCCAACCTCCATTGAGGAGAGGGCACTTTAAGAAGAAGAATTCCAGTGATCAACAATTCACAAGGAGAATTCAATCAAGAATGAGTCCTAGAGTTCGAAAACATCGTCTAAGAAGCACTAAGTAACAGCACTACTAAATTAAAGCTAGGAATACACATGTAAAGGTTTAGAGACATAAACCAGAAAATAAAAGGCACAATACGAGAAAAACAGAGCCAAAAGAGAGTCATAAAAACAATGAACCAGAAAGGGCAAACCGGCTAAACAGAGAAGTGAAAACGGCGCTAGCAGAACACAGAAGCCGAAGATGAGACAACCACGTAGAAAAAATTAAGAAACATAGTCCAAGTATGCAAAATATTTGTAAACTTTAAAGAATATTAAGGAACGGCAGAAAATCCATACCCCACTACATGGCGAGAATAGAATTGTCTACTATATTAAGTATCAGAGCTCTGAAGTATCTACCGTCTAAAAAGATCGTATTTTTAACCAACATAATAAATGCGATACGCAGATACAAGGTCCTCGCAAACTGATAAAAAAACCTCCGTTATCATGATTCCGAAGCCAGGAAGGGATATCAAATTTCCACAAAACTACTGACCGATAAACTTACTTCCAGTGGTCAGCAAAATTGTAAAAAGAGTCATACTTGCAGACTCCAATCAGAAACATACAGGCTAGGACTAATGCCAGAAACTCAGTTCTGATTTAAAACAGAATACTCCAGCGAACTACAAGTACTCAGAGTAACAGAGTACATAACAGCCAGATTTAACAATAATCAGTACACAGAAGCAGCCTTCCTGAATGTAAGAAAATCCTTCGATAGAGTCTGGCATAAAGGACTAACGTATAAAATGAGAGGCCACAAATACAGCGGGGCCATGACGATACTGATCTCTTTGTACTTGGGCAACCAGAGCTTCAGGGTCGGGATAGGACACTGAGTCCGAACACGGAGCTCCGGAGGCCGGACAGTGGGTGATCCTATCACCTCTACTGGAACACTCTACTGGCAAAACACAGGAACCTAGATATAGCGGTAAACAACCTACATACTGCATTTGATATCATAGAAGAATGGAGTATCCAATATAAAATAACCATTAACTCAGAGAAGGCACAAGCGGTTCTCTTCAAAAGAACAAAAAAAAAATCCAGCAGAACAGCTGACAGTGTAAAACAACCCCATCAAAAGAAAAAAAAAAAGCGAAATACCTCGGAGTCATAATGGACCAAGGATTGACATTTACGTCCCATGTAGACTCAACAGTGCACAAGCAACAATAGCCAAAGTTTTAATAAAAGAAGTTACAGGTAAAAGAAGTAAACTTCGCGTGAAAACAAAACTGAGATGTGTCCAGATACGTAGCTAAACGATTCCTGTTAAGAGAACTAAATAAAATAAGAGTGATAGACACAATGGAAGAAAAAGCCAAAATAAAATTTACTGAGCTAGAAAAGCACCCACGCCCGATACTGCGAGAGATACTAAGGTATGAGGTATGAGGCATCGATGGAAGTACAGAAGACCAAAGTAGCAAATATTGGCCAACATATAACAAAGTCTAGATAATCGTAGCTTTATCAACAGAAGGCGTTCAAGGCAGTGGCAATTTATTAATTTGATGTTTATACCTACAACCCTCAAAAAAATATATACAAGAAGCCCAAGAAATCGACTTTATCCACTAAATAAATTACAAGAACTACTAAAAAACACTAACAAACCCCAAAAACTCCTGGGCAGAGCAGAGACTTGAGCCCAGAACAAGCAATTTAGATTCGATGATAAGTCACTATAGATAGCAGGAAATAAACGAATAATGCTAACCTGCTTTGATCGTGGTAGGACATCGTGTTGAAATTCTTGTAACCAGAACTTCCACACGAAATCAGAATAATATAGAGGATAAAGGGATGGTCTGGAGCATTGGGAGCGATGAAGTGATTCCTGTTTACACGAATTAATCCTCTTTATCCCAATAAAGTTTGTCATTCTAAGGGGTCCGCAAGTTTCTCAGGCTAGGTTTAATTAAGTTGCTTGCTTGCTTCTAGGGACTGTTACACTGTCGATAATTCGGAGGAGTCTTAAACTCAATAGCTATATTATCGGTACGTTACACTTGGTGCATTTCTCTGTTAGCATTTTTATGTTGTGTAGTGTTAATAGTAGTTCGACAGGTTAGTAGAAGTTAAGCGTATCTTTCTCTTCTATGGATTAAAATAAATACAAGAGTTTCAGTAAAGAGAGTCTAATCCTTTATGATGTGATTGTAAGAGGGGTTTTAAAAATCTCTTGGAATACCGAGTTACAAAGCAACAAGTACTAGATAGAATAGAAAAACACGGGTAATTTTATTTAACACTTTAAACGCCACGAGATGCAAGTGCGCATAACATTAACATTGAACTTACTGACGCCACGAGAAGTATCGTTGCTTCACAATACCCATCCATTTTCTCAGGTCTCTATATGGTGACCTTCACGAGCATGTGGCATCTGTTGCTCTTGATTAGTTAGTCTAGAGAAATCAACTAGTTGACAAACCAACTTTTCATTGAAAGATGTGATGGACATGTTACTGTTGGTTACTTTTTGGTAAATTGTATAGGCTTTGAAAATAGCTGACCCTAGAAGGAGCTTAATTGCTATTTTACGATACCATTTTACTGATTTTTGTAATGCTGTAGAGTAAGACTTTATTTGGTCGTATATATCTATAAATCATTTGCTCTTATTGTATTCGTTAACAGAAACTGGCTTTTCAACTATACCTCGCCTTTGATGGACGTTTACGATTTTAGGAGTATGCTTTGTACTCAGTATAAGCACTTCTCATTTGTCCTTCCACTTAGTTACTATTACACCTGTGTTACTTTCCATTCCAATATTCTCTCTTTTCTTTAATTTTGCACTTGTCACTTCTTTCCGATTAAGTTTTCTATTCTGCTTCAAATGTTTCCACCAAATTTGTATTTTTGTTTAGTAAACTATGTGCTAATGTAATGCTAGTATAAAAATTATCTGTGTATATGGTACGTCCAACATCTCATAAGTTATTATCTAAACGAAACACTGATATACTGCGTAAATGACAGTCGGCCCCTAAACGGAACTACAGTTTCATCAATGTAGAGTTCTTCTTCAGACACTATTTATCCAATCAAAGTTATTCGATTCGATAAACTATCGAATTCGAAGTGTAAATTGGCAAGTTATAATTCAAAACGATTACGCGACATAAGACACTTTACTTTGTTTTCGTATAACGGATTTTTTGATCAATACGAATACAACTTTGGCAATCTTTGCAATCTTATCCAGACGAATGGCCAAAAATGTTTTTATTTCTTCGGTATTTGTATCTTCCAACTTTTGATGTGCATATTGATTGTTTTCTTGCACAATCCACTCAATAATGTTGTCATTGACAAATAGTTGAAAATAGTCGAGGGGTTTTTTATCATACATCTCAAAAAACTCGGCTTTGTTACCCGAGCCTTGAACACTGAATATAACATTTTTCAAGTTCTGACCATCTACATTCTTCCATATCAAGGTGGTGTTATAATCAATCGTATTCTCATCGTCTTCTGAAGAGCTTTTGTCATCTAGTAGTCGATATTTGGAAATAACATTTTGGTATCGCCAATGGTATTGTCTACTGTTCTTGTGTTTTGTGATGTTGAAGGTAAACTTTGTAAATTACTTTGCATTTTTGGTTTTTTGCTTTCCGGAACACCTTCATTTGAAGAAGAACTATTTCGGGAAATTTTTATCCCGAACACTGTCATCTCTGTCTTTGTCTGAAAAAAACTCTTTTATCAGGTTTTGCAAACGCTTCTGCTAATTTTCATATGACATATTGATAACTGATACGATACACTGTACTACCTCGCCCTTCGACAACTAACTTATAAGTAACACATAGTGCATTCGTCTAGCGAATGTGACGTATAAAATAAACAAATTACGACGTTATGTGTATCACATGGCTCCATGCTCCATAAATCCACCACGGGATGCACACGTGCTTTTCAATTTAAATGATTCTAAAAAATAATAAAAATGTAGGATTTTGTACTCAAACTGTAGAATAACTATTTAAAATGGACGTAGGAAATTTCGACACTAAGCAGGTAACGACTAAAATTTAATGGCAATTTTCGACACGAGCCCCAATTCCCGTTTTTATCTTACAGGTATATTCGACACCAAATAAATATAGCTGCGACATAAATAAAATATCATAATTAATTAATTTATTTATTTTAATAAAAGTAATGTGCATTTTATTTCTTTATAACTGTAATAATATCTAAATATAATACAACTAGTACCTAATTTTTGTACATTTTACCGTTAATATACTTGTAAACAATGATTTATTTGCTATTATAGGAATGATAAGATACAGCTTTTATAAAATCTAACCTACGTATTTGTTGGGATCGTAGTTTATCCATCATTTTCCCCAAAAATGCCAATTTAGCCTTAACAGTAGTATCTTTGATTTTTGCTGGTATATGTAAAATATTTATTTTGACATAAGTGTCTACTTGAAATTCTTTTAACTTTTCAATAAAAATAAAAATAGAAGGATGTGTTGAATAAAAAGAAGAATTAAATCTCGAATGAAAGGATTCACGGGCATTTGTGGTCCTCACAATAGACGGATTCTGATTAGACCATATGTGTGGTGGAAATAGAGCGCTATCGAAAATGTAATTGTCCAGTAAATAATCTGCATATATATCAAGTGTTGCGTTTATAGGTTTATATGACATTAAATCATAAAGAAAGCATTCTTCAACTTCTGCTGGATTTAAATAAGTTAAACCAAACGTATGCCTTAACCATTTTCCAATTTCTGAATTTGTATCCTTATATTCTTGTACCAAACCCAAAGATTGAATTTTTTTAAACCAGTTTTGGTGTAAGTGAAAACGGCATCCACTAATTTTTGTATTGGGCCACATATACAATAAAGCACAGTGATGTCCACAAATATTTCAGTTGGCTCTAATGATAATTGAAATATTTCAAAAATCTTAGACCTTAATAAAGAAAATAAATTTTTGTATGTCATTGACAATTTGTCCTTTAACAAACAGTATGCTAAAGGAATATAATGTCCATTTTCCAAGCCATGTATAGTAAATAATTGTAGAAAATATTTGGTACTGTATGAAAATGTACCATCCATATACAAAGTTTTTAATTTACACAACAAACGAATATTTGTCTCGCATGAAAATACAATTACATTTAATTCAGGATGATTTAAAAACAAAAAACTTTCATTGCGACAGGTTTTAGGAGAATAATTACTAACCGCGTTATGGACTTCTGATATGCTTCTTGGTAACGGACCTGATAACAGTTTACGACGACAGTTGTAAATGTTCTTTCTTATGCTAGCTATCTCAGGAACCGTCAGCAAATTGGCATCACACTCAGCAACAGCAGTTCTTGTAATTTTGGCAGGCTTTTCCGATATGTCCTCTTGGGCTTTTCTTTTACATGCATTGGTTACCATCTTTACTTCAAGCTTTTTTGGATCGGCTTCATGGTTATGTACCAAATCACTTCTTGTGATGGTGAGGTCCTCACAGCCTATTGTAAACACTTTTGCAGAACACTTAGTGTTTCTTTAGATGCAGCGCCAAAATATCTCGCCGCTTTTTAACACTTTCTGATTCGAGAACGAATGATGCTCCACCACTAATAAATCTCGACCACGGGAACTTTTTATCAAACTCATTTTTTAAATATCCGTATACGTGCACAAGTCAACGTCAAACAAGAAATAAATTACAACTGAAATAATTTAGTCACAAGTACACAAGTGCCACGCCCCCCGCCGTGACAATAAATATTGGGAAAACCTGCTTGTCCTGCTTGGGTGCAAATGTCCATCGCCGCTAATTACCTACCTGCTTTACGCCGCGGTGTCGAAATTTCCTATAATAAAATTTGACCCTTCGATTACCCCAGGTACAAAGACAATTTGGTGCCGAAAGTTCGCCCGCCGTTTAAAATGCATAAACCAATACTGTAAATGTGTTTAATATTTTGGCCCACTTAACTTTATTTACTACGCATTGTGGCGTTTAACGTGTTAATATAAGAATAGCTAGTTTCTGGAACATTCTTTCTTATATTTCCAAATATTAGATACATCTTTTTATCCAATTTTTGCAGATCCCTTAATTACTATATTTTGCAATATAATTGTAAATATAAACAACATGTTGTAATGAAGAATATAAATAAACATTTCAAAATACACAAATTTATTAAAATCAATTATTAGATTTATGAGCACTTACAAACAATCGTTTTACTAATTACAAGATGATGACTCCCTCGATGCATCATGCATGCATACACCACTTATACTATTAAATAAACGAAACATGAAATTTTTTGATTAGCGATAAAAATTACCATATTGTTTTATGCCCTTGAACTTAAATAAAGAAGTCAAATTTTTATAAGCACAGCAACACATAATTATAGCTTTGAGGACAATATTATCACACATATGCAAATGTAAATGCTCTAAATAAATCTATAATAAATACTTTATTACATCGATTTCTAATTTTAGTTTTGATTTATAGGGATGCCAGTTGTTGGTAATACACCGGTTTTCGGTTATACCGTTTTTTTTTTACTTCCGCTTTAACCCGGCCGTTATAATCGGTCAAAAAACCGGTGATTCCAAAAACCGGTGTTCCATTTTTTTAATCAATAGCCAATACCAAATAGATAACAATACTACATTTAGATTACACTTTAGTTTGCGATACTCCTTTCGAATCGATAACAATATTATCGATATCGATACTATCGAAATAATATGTCAACACCAAGATAATCAATCGATACCTATATTATAACAAGCAACTTTTTACCATCAAATTTTACATCCTGGAGGAGTCATATTATATTCCGAATCACAATGTAGCCCAGAAAATCCAACTCAGGAATAAACATTTTAATTTAACCCTTAACTACAGACATCCGTTATTTTTTACCGGTGGGTGGTCCCAAAACGGGGATTTCGTGGAAACCCCACCACTTGCAATTTTGTGCGTCTCAGTACCTCTCGGGCAGTTTGTATAACAGTACTACAAAATTTATATTTGTAAAATGTGAACTGTTTATAATATTTTTGTGTTTTTAGGAAAAAGTAAAGAAATGGACTCTGAAAGTTATCCTGGACCTTCAAAAAGGGTTAAATTTGGTGATAAAAATTTTGAGGAAATTTTGCAAAAATGGAATGAGGAAATTGATTCTGGCGCAAGTGATGCTGATTCAGATGAAGAGTGTTTACCATCAGACCACGATAGTGAATCAGAAATCGAAGCGGACGATGAAGAATTAGGAAATATCTACTCTGAAGCTGACGTAAGTTCAAATTATATTTATGGTAAAAATCGCTTCAAATGGTCTGTAGATCCTGCAGTACCTAAACATACTCGAACATTGCAACATAACCTAGTTGTTAAATGTCCAGGTCTAAAAAGTCGCACTTCCTACTCTGCTAATCCTGAAGAAGTATGGAGCCTTTTCCTTGACGATAATATTCTAAATTTAATTCTGAACTCAACTAATGCAAACATTAGTAACATACGGGAAAAATATAAAAATGGTGCTAATAAATCTGATCTTCGAGACATGGACATTATCGAATTAAAAGCTATGTTGGGATTATTGATACTGACCTCAGTTTTTAAATCAAACCACGAACAAGTCAGATCTCTTTTTGCCACTGATGGATCTGATCGAGATATTTTCAGATGTGTCACAAATGCTAACCGATTTCTAATAGTTCTCGCCTGCTTAAGGTTTGATAATTCCCAAAACAGAAACGAAAGGCTAAAACAAGATCCGTTAGCTGCTATATCAGAAGTGTTTAATGCATTTATTTTTAACTGTCAAACTGTATACACTGTAGGTTTAAATGTGTGTGTAGATGAGATGCTAGTTGCATTTCGAGGCAGATGCAGATTTAATATGTATATGCCTGCCAAACCTGCTAAGTACGGGATCAAGATTATGGCATTAACAGATGCGATGACCGGGTACCTCCAAAATGCATATATATACTGTGGAAAAGACTCTGATGGGTATGATCTTAGTGACGACTTAAAAAAATATGCTAAACCTACACAGGCAGTGCTAAACCTTGCACAACCTCTTTTTAATACCAATCGCAACATCACAGCGGATAATTGGTTTTCATCAATACAACTAGTTAATGTCTTGAAAACCAAAAAGCTTACATTTGTGGGAATTAAAAAAAAAATAAAGCTGAAATTCCACCTTCGTTTTTACCAAATAGGCACAGGCAAATAGACTCGTCTCTTTATGGATTTACAAGTGATATAACATTATTGTCCCATGTTCCAAAAAAGAACAAAGCTGTTTTGCTGGTATCATCAATGCACCATAACCAAATAAATGATGCAAAGACCAACAAGCCAGAAATAATTGCGCATTATAATTTAACAAAAGGAGGTGTAGACAGTTTAGACCAGAAGTGAAGTATCTATTCATCTAGTCGCAGAACTCGTTGGACCATGGCCATTTTCTTCAGACTTTTAGACATAGCATCTGTCAATTCGTTTATCGCTCACCAAGTATATCGAGATAATGAAACAATGGATCGCTATGATTACAACAAACAATTAGGATTGATACTGGTACAGCAATAAATGAAACGTAGGTTCCAAAATTCGAATATGCCACGTGACGTCAGATTTTCTATGCAACGTATACTTCAAATGGATACTCCATTTGAAGTCCTACCATTTGAAGAAAATAAAAGAACAACGTACAAAAGATGTCCTGCCAAAAAAGAAAGAAAAACCACTCATATTTGCATAACGTGCAAGATTCCGATATGTTTACAATGCACGGCAAGAGTTTGCAAGAAATGTGCCACTTAATTTTTTTGACAACTTGATCTCTTGCAGTTTTTTTCACATGAATGTATAGATTTTCGTTAATACTATTTTATGTTTCCTTTATGATTATATATTAGGTTTATTTGTTTAAAATAAATCAAAATTTTTTTTCAAGGCAATTATGGCTGTTTGTTTCAATGGACCAAAAATGTTACCAAAATTATCGCTTATTAGATTATTTTTTACAAATCTTGTATTTTATTACTAAAATAACTCATTTCACCAGTTCTCCCATATCTAGACACTACAGAAAAATACATAATGTATTTTTTTTGTGTTTTTTATTAACTTTATATTTTGACTCAATTTTATAATAACCGGTAAAAAATACCGGGTCTCTGTTGTTACATACTAATAATGGTATGTCTGTAGTTAAGGGTTAATAAAAAAATATACACATACATATAAATAAAAAACCAAGTTTTAATAAATCAGTTTTATTTTATTAATTACATTTATTTATTTTTAGCTGACTCGCCGAACTTCGTATCGCCTTAAAATTAAATATTGTATCAAAGTTCAATAAGCTTCTCTTTCGAGTCTGTTAAGTAACATAAATGTCTGGGTAATGAAATAAATCAGGTCGAGGTGTCAAAAGTGACTTTACCGTTTTCAATATCTAACAACTGCTTCGAAAACACAATTGTACTTTGATCTTGCTGCAGAAACACTCGCATGTTACATCACAGGGACATCATCATTACATCACGTCAAACAATCGAGCTGAAGAGAAAAATAAACCGGGCTGCATTTAGAAATATGAAGGATATTTGTGGGCCACAAATTCTAATGTGTCTGAAAAATAAGTATTTAATTAGTGCATTGTATCAGTGATGACCTATGGTGCAGAAACACTCACAAGAACAACAGTAAGTAAACGACAAGTTGTGGAAAGAACAATGGAGAAAATAATGGTTTCTCTACGTAATAGAATACTTTAATAATAATAATAATAATAATAATAATGCCACCGTCGGTGGCAGGGTGTTGAGGAGGCGGGCCCCTGTCATACAATCAGCTACAGCCCAACAAGAACAACAACCACAAGCGAGCCAAACAACAACAAGAGCTCTGCTCGCTGAAGGTGCTGCGCTGGAACATCAGCCGGCGCTCACTCAAGCGGGACGACCGAGGCAGCGCATGAAATGGACTGTGTCCATGAATGAAAATATTTTGCGCTTTTATTATAAGGTGACAAACCTCGGTCAAGAAACGATCGGCTATCGACAAAATCTGTATGCCGAATTTTGCAGAGAGTACCCAGAAATCCAAGTATCTGAACAACGAGTAGCAGATCAATACCGGGTAATTATCAGAAATAATCTGATCCCGGAGACTAGACGCAATAACATCAGAAGCGAAGTCGAACGGGAGATTCATAATCAAGAGGTAGTTGGAAATCAAGCCCTTAACGAAATACAAGAGCCAATTCCTGAGGTTGTCATACAAGAACAAGAAACTCAACCTGATAATACACAGCAGAAGAACGAGTTGCGCGATAGCCTAGTTAACGAAATGGCACGCGCCGTACAAGAGTTTAATGGAACAAACCCACTTAGCAGACCACCGCTACCAAGAGTAAACTCTTGTAAGAAACTAGGAGTGCTGTTACAAATTGTGAACACTGAAGTTCTGCCCAATTATGTCGTAGAAGCCCATACATTGGAATATATGCACACGCTGATTTACTGTGCAGCAACAGCAATTGCTAATGTTATGGGCATTAAGACCAGAACACGACGGGGTACTAATATCGGAGGGGCAGATAACAGAGTTGCACCTTGGGAAAAACGGCTGCTAACGAAAATTGAATCATTACGTAGGGACATTGGTCAAATCACGGAATATGTTCGAGGAACAACAAGTAGAAAAGTAATCAGAAGAGCTGAAGAAATAATGCTAACCACCGCAAGACACTCACAATATAATCCAGAAAACAACACAGCACAACAGTGCCTGGATACATTAAAACAAAAGCTTTCCGTTTACTCAGGCCGACTAAGGAGATACAAAATTAGTAACAAACGAAAATGTGACAATACGCTTTTTGAAAATGCCGAGAAGGCGTTCTATCGGAAACTCAATTCTACTGCAGAAAGTGCCAATAAATCTTACCCAAGCCGAGAAGAAATCCATGAGTTTTGGGGAAATCAACTTTCCACACCAGCCGCTCTTAACACCAATGCTGGATGGATCGAAGATACGGCGCACAACTGCCAACACTACGTTACTGCTCCCTACGAACCCTTCACCACTGAAGAAGTTTCAAATATTATCAAAGAGCTTCATAACTGGAAATCTCCTGGACCAGATGGCGTTCAGAACTTCTGGCTTAAAAAGTTCTGGAGTATTCATGAGTGCCTATCAGCAGTAATTAATAACACTATTTCTAATCCGCAGGAAATACCATCTTTCCTAACCCAGGGAACAACTTATTTAATTCCCAAAGATCAAAATAACACCCAAGATCCAACCAAGTACCGCCCAATTACTTGTCTTCCAACTCTGTATAAATTGGTCACATCCTGTGTAGCCCGGCGTATCAACCAACACTGTGCTCTAAACAATATCATAGAGCCACAACAGAAAGGATGCGCTAAGGGTTCCATGGGCTGCAAAGAACAACTTATCATCGACTCTGTCATTTCTAACCAAGCATATAGCAAAAAACGGAATCTCTTTACTGCTTTCATCGACTACAAGAAAGCGTTTGATTCAGTGCCACATGAATGGCTTATAGATATATTAAAAATATATAAAGTCGATGATAACATAGTGACCTTTTTAAAACATATAATGTCAGATTGGAAGACAAAAATTCACCTCAAAATACCTGGTGAAAACAATATCGAAACTGAAAATATTGCAATCAACCGGGGCCTATTTCAAGGAGATTCGTTGAGCCCACTGTGGTTTTGTCTAGCGATGAACCCCCTATCCCAGATACTGAACTCAACTAACACAGGTTTTAGCATCAAAAATAACACCACTGCTGTTGCAAAGCTTAATCATCTATTGTATATGGATGATTTAAAACTACTAGCTTCCACTCGAAGCCACCTGGATCAGATGCTAAAAACAGTAGAAAATTTCTCTAATGATATTAGTATGCACTTCGGTCTTGACAAGTGCCGTGTCTTAAATATAATCAAAGGAAAGGTTCAGCCCGGAGGATTCGATATGCAAAACGGCCAGAACATCGAGGCCATGGGTGAAAATGATATGTATAAATACCTCGGAATAAAGCAAGCTCGGAAGATTGACCATAAGCAAATGAAAACTGAGATAACTACTGAGTTTATACGAAGGGTAAAACAGCTGCTTCGTTCACATCTTAACAGTAAAAATTTGTTTAAGGCACTAAACACCTACGCATGTTCCGCGCTTAGCTACTCATTTGGTATTGTTAAGTGGACAAAAACCGATATAGAAAATCTTCAGCGAAAAGTACGAACACACCTCACAAAGGCCCAAAAACACCATCCTCGAAGTGCAGTAGAAAGAACGACATTACCGCGGTATTTAGGAGGACGAGGACTTATGGATATAAGTGAGCAACTAGAAAAACAAATTACTAATTTAAGAACTTATTTTCAGGTGCAGGCTGAGACATCTACTCTACATCGCGCGATTTGCGCAGTAGATGATACAACACCGATCAAACTGAGGGAACCAGAAATGCGCATAAACCATCTTACTAAGGACGAAAAAATGCGCACCTGGATGGGTAAACCTCTGCACGGGCGACATCCCCATGAGGTCAGTCAAGACCATGTCGACAATATAGCGTCGAACTATTGGCTGACATCAGGAAAGATGTTCCCTGAAACAGAAGGTTCACTACTGGCCATTCAGGATCAGGTTATACCAACAAAAAATTACCTGAAATATATCGTCAAAGACCCTCAGGTCCAAAACGACAAATGCCGATATGGATGTCAAGCCCAAGAAACCATCCAACATCTTACCGGGGGCTGCCAGGCATTTGCTGCAACTGACTATAAGGAACGGCATGACTCAGTAGGAAAGATCCTCCATCAAGAGATAGCTTTTAAACTGGGACTTCTACAAACAAACCATCTCCCATATTATCAATACGTTCCTGAGAGTATGCTTGAGAATGACAACTACAAGCTATACTGGGATCGCACTGTGCTCACAGACCAAACTGTAGCACATAACAGACCAGATCTCGTGCTAGTTAATAAACTTACAAGACAAACAACACTAATCGATGTGGCGATACCTAACAACAATAATCTGCGTGTTAAGTACAACGAAAAGATCGCCAAGTACAGAGATCTGGAAATACAAATAAGGAGACAATGGAGAATGGAAAGTACCCAGACGATACCTATTATTCTTTCTACCACTGGAGTCATCCCGAAGAACCTTCTAGAAAACATAAGAAAGCTGGGTCTAAATGAACATCTATATAAGATCATGCAGAAAGCTGTGCTACTTTCGACGTCCAGATGCGTTCGAAAATTTTTGGGAGATACACCGATGTACCAAGTCACCTAGGACTCGATAACATGGAAAGAGTCCCACCAGAGCTCAATCCTTTTGATACCGTAGGTATCTGGGATGAGTGAATTTTCCCCTTAGAGGGAGTGTGAGCCGTATGGCTAAATCTGGATAATAATAATAATAATAATACTTTATTTCCTTTTTGACAAATACAATTTGTATAGGATCAGTCACAGTTTAGAAAACAAAATTAGTAAATATAAATGTAAATCTAAAATTACGCTAAACCTAACATTACAAGACAAACGCAAATAGAAAATGTAAAATTACTAGCATATACTTAAAATAATGTCAACTACTAAAATATTCATCAACAGAATAAAACGTATTCTGCAATCAAAAATCTTTTAAAGTTAATTTAAATATTTTCATATTCATACATTTTTTATTGGCTCGGGTAACTTATTATATATTCTTTGACCTATTATTGCAGGTGAATAAAAATGCATATTTCCTTTAGAAAAAGGCACATGTAATTTTTGATTCTGCCTTGTATTTATATTGTGAATTTGACTATTAGTTTTAAATTTCTCAAGATTTGAATGAATAAAAACACAAACTTCAAAAATATATAAGCACGGCACAGTTAAAAGTTTATATCTAGTAAAGTAACTCTTACAGCTAGGGATTCGAGAAATACCAGCAATACAACGGACTATTCTCTTTTGAGACAGAAAGACTTCACTGAATTTACAAGACCTACCCCAAAATACTATGCCATACCGCAAACAAGACTCCACCTGAGCATAATACAGCATAATTAGCTGTTTTTCACTTAGTATATCTTTCAGATTTCGAAGTAGGTAGCATGCTGAGTTTATTTTGGAAATAATATCATCACATTGCCTTTTCCAATTGAGACATTCATCAACATACAAACCCAAAAACTTTAGGCAATGAACTTGTTCAATTTGTTTAGATTATATTGATAGTTCGATATCTAACAGATGTTTCTGTCTATTGTGAAAATGAATAGCATGCGTTTTATTCGCATTAAGATGTAAGTAAATCGAGGAAAACCAATTACTAAGATAACACAAAAGTTCGTTACATTTATTTTCAAGAGATATATGTGATTTATCTGATAAGTATTGAAGTATCATCTGCATAAAGTGTAAACTGTATAGCAGAATTTATGGAGACAATATCATTTAAGTAAATAAGAAATAATATTGGGCCAATTACAGAACATTGCGGAACACCCATATGAATGTAAATGTAATCTGATTTGCAAATATTTACTGATTGTTGGGATACATCTGTTAAGGAGACATACTGATGACGTTCTGATAGGTAGGATTCTATCCATTTTAGAGAAAGATGTTTTATTCCAATATTTTCTAACTTATTATTGCGTAACGTATCATCGACACAGTCAAATTCCCTACTGAGATCACAAAAAATCTCGACAGGGCATTCATCCGCATCAATATAGTTAGTTAAAGTCTTATAAAATGAATGAACTGCTGTATTTGTAGACTTACCTGCCTGAAAGCCACGTTGATATTTACTAACAGTACCTTTCTCCAACAAATAAGAGTTTAATCTGTTAAGATAACAGTATTCGAATATTTTCGAAAACACTAAGGGGACAGTTATTGGGCGATAATTACTAATATTCGTTGGATCACCTTTCTTATGTACAGGAACGACTTTTCCCACCTTTAGATAATCCGGGAAAATACCATTGCAAAAAGACAAGTTTATTAGAAATGTTACAGGTGATAATATGAATGGAATTACTTTTTTTTAATAAAACTTGAGGTATTTCATCAAATGCATGAGTTTCCAGGTCTAAATCCCGACTGTTCGGCGATCAGTTTAAAATGCACTACTGGCTGGATACGATGTAAGATCGTCCTTTCATATAATGTACATAAGTAACACGGTAGGAAAATTGGTCGGTAGTTTTTTGGTGTTTTAAGATCTGTCCTGCTTTAAGTAAAGCTACTACTTTTGCTTTACGTCATAGCTTTGGAACGGATATAGAAAGTCTCCAGCGAAAAGTAAGAACACTTCTCAAAAAGGCGCAAAAACACCATCCACACAGTGCAGTAGAGAGAACAACATTACCGTGATATCAAGGGGGAAGAGGACTTATGGACATAGGTGAGCAACTGGATAAACCTATTGCTAATTTAAGAACTCATTTTCAGGTGCAGGCTAAGACATCTACTTTATATCGAGCAATTTGCGCAGTAGGCGATACAAGACCGCCTAAACTGGGGGAACAAGAAATGCGCATAAACCACCTGACTCAGCAAGAAAAAATGCGCACCTGGATGAGTAAACCTCTACATCTCAATGAGATCAGCCAAGAATATGTCGACAATACAGCGTCGAACTATTGGCTAACACCAGGAAAGATGTTTCCCGAGACTGAGGGTTTCCTATTTGCCATTCAGGATTAGGTTATCCCAACAAAAAATTACCTGAAATATATTGTTAAAGATCCTCAAGTCCAAAATGACAAATGTCGATATGGATGCCAAGCCCAAGAAACCATCCAACATCTTACCGGGGGCTACCAGGCATTTGTCGGGACTGATTATAAAGAACGCCATGACTCAGTAGGAAAGATTATCCACCAAGAACTAGCTAACAAACTGGGACTTCTCCAAACCGACCATCTTCCTTATTATCAATAGGTCCCTGATAGAATGCTTGAACATAATAACTACAAGCTATACTGGGACCGCACTGTGCTCACAGACCAACCAGTGGCACATAATAGACCGGATCTCATACTAGTTAATAAACTTACCAGGCAAATAACACTTATTAATGTGGCGATACCTAACAGCAATAATTTGCGTATTAAACACAACGAAAAGATCGACAAGTATAAAGATCTAGAAATACAAATCAGGAGACAATGGAGACTGGAAAGTACCCAAACAGTACCTATTATTATATCTACTTGGGTTATTGTGTTATTCCTAAAAACCTCCTAGCGAACATAAAACAGTTGGGTCTAAATGAAAATCTTTATAAGCCATGCAGAAAGCTGTACTTTTCGCAACGTCCAGATGTGTACGAAAATTTTTAACAAGCATACCAAGTCACCTAGGGTTCGATATCACGGAAAGAGTCCCAGCAGAGCTCAATCCTTTTGATACCGTAGATATCTGGGATGAGTGAATTTTCCCCTTAGAAACAGTGCGAGCCGTATGGCTAAACCTGGAATAATAATTTTTGTGTACTGTGCTTGACAATGACAACTACAAGCTATACTGGGACCGCACTGTGCTCACAGACCAACCAGTGGCATATAATAGACCGGATCTCTTATTAGTTAATAAACTTACCAGGCAAACAACACTTATTGATGTGGCGATACCTAACAGGAATAATTTGCGTGTTAAATACAATGAAAAGATTGCTAAGTATAGAGATCTAGAAATACAAATCAGGAGACAATGGAGAATGGAAAGTACTCAGACAGTACCTATTATTCTATCTACTACTGGTGTTATTTCCAAAAACCTCTTAACGAACATCTTTATAAGGCCATGCAGAAAGCTGTACTCCTCTCATCGTCCAGATGTATACGAAAATTTTTGAGAGGTACTCCAGCATACCAAGTCACCTAGGGCTCGATAATATGGAAAGAGTCCCTCCAGAGCTCAATCGTTTTGATTCCTTAGGTATCTGGGATGAGTGAATTTTCCCGTTAGAAGGAGTGTGAGCCGTATGGCTAAATCTGGATAATGTTTATTTAGGAAACTTTCATAAAGACCCATACTTACCCATATAGACCGTCATTTTGAACCTAGAAGGCTAAAATTTAGTAAATCACCATATTTTATATCATAGAATATGCCTGTAAAATTTAAGCCAAATCAAGAGGGGTTGTCTGACCAACTTGGCATAGTTAGAGTGGAATTACTCTTTTATCGTTTTTTAGTTCTTACCTCGCTTAGTGCCTGAAAATATGGTAAAAACTCCATTTGGTCAAAAATTTCATAGTTTATTTAGACAAAGTTTTTATATTTGGTTTCATAATTACTAGAAATGACGAAATCTATACTCGGTTCACAATTTGTTGATAGCTCACTACAAGTTTAACCCTAATTAGAAAACTGAAATACAGAGAGGATAGGTAATAGGATATAATAGTAAAAACCAACCTAAAACTGACGGTTTAAGACGTTTTCGACTAACCCACCTTATATCTGAAGGAATACAATACCTTATAATCCTATTACGGGGGTATTTTGAATGGTTAGGGATGAACGACCAGTGTCGTAGAGTATATGATTGAAACATTTATTTGAACTAAATAAATATATTTTTTAAATTGTACTTATGTAAATTGTATTTGTTAATAAAACTTATTTATTTTATTCAAAAATAAAAAGTTTTTTGCCATTTGTAAAAGATACATTTATTTAATTAAGGAAAAAGGCGCCAAATGTTGCCTGGCAAAATTTCCAATGTGTTTTAAATGTATCCATTATTTTCGAATCCGGAGAAAACTAATAAATATTTTTGAAAAATTTAAACGCATAATGAAAGATTACATTATTACTCAGGGCAGAAAGTCCCTGAAAACTTCTACAATGTTTATTTTAATATGTTATGTAACAGGGGTGAAAATAAAAGAGAATAATTTTTAATTGAAAATATTGCATGCAAAAGAAATTTTTTATTTATTCTAAAAAATATTTCATTCTGCCTTTAAATTTTTCAAAAATGCTTTTTAGTTTTCTCAGGATTTGAAAAAAAAATGGATACATTTAAAACACATTGAACATTTTGACAGGCGACATTTTGCGCCTTTCCTCTTTAATACCTTACGATTACAACTACTATTACTTACCTTATATAATTACAATTAGAAAACTATTCAAATTCAAAATAAATAGGATCAACTTCGGAATCCGAGTCGTCTTGAGGGTTAATAATTAGGTTAATAATCTCTACGGTCGCATCAATTATGTTATCAAGATCCCACATTTTTTGTTCTTCGTCTATTACATGTCTTACTGCATCTTTCCAGTTTTGTTTTGTAATATGTTATAAAGACTCGTATAACAATTCACGTACAGCTTGTATTTTATATGACGTATTTTTTCTAGCCACATAACTTTTCATTTGTGCCCAAATGAGTTCAATTGGATTTATTTCGCAGTGGTAGGGTTTAAGTCTAAAGACTGTTATGTTTCGCCTTTCCGCCATTTTGTCAACTACGTATTTCTTGAACTTAGATTTGTGTTGCCAGGCAATTTTTAAAAGTTCTGCTTTTACCATTCCATCTTCGTAAGGCAGATACTTATTTCGCAGCCAGTCAAGAATATCCTGTTTCCTCCACGCATTCGTTAGAAGTCTTTCTACTAGTCGTGAATGATAAGGTGCATTATCTAATACTATAATTAAATTTGGTGGTATGTGTTCAATCATTTGCTCAAAATACTCTTCGAAAACATCAGCTGTCATCTCCTCGTGATAGTCTTTTGTGTTTTTGGAATGAAATTCCAACAAACCATGCTTAACAAATCCTTTTTCACTGCCAATGTGAGAAATTATTAATCTACTGCCTTTACCAGAAGGTGGGGAGATACCAGTAGACCAACCTTCCATAAAGGCTTGCCTGGAGCTTAATATATTTTTATCTGACCAATTTTTTTTTAGAGTATGACCTGAGTTTACCCACGTTTCATCCTGGTAGAAGATGGGCCTTTCTTCAGCCCGAAATTTTCGTATGAATCTTAGATTATTTCTTCTCCAACATCATCTCCTCCCGGTCAATCAAAAGTGATTTTCGGTCTGATTTCTTCCACCGGAAATTTAATTCTTTTAAAACTTGCCACAATTTAGTTCGTCCGATATGAGGTAAATCCATGTCGTCTCTAACTTCTTGTAAAATTTTGTTTAGGTTTGGTATTTCTTTTTTGAAAAAAATCCATGAATTTTCCTTCGAATACCATTTTTGGCAAATTCATCAATTTCAATAGGCTTTTTCCCTCTCTTTAAGTTTTCGTTTGTGTTTGGGTTAGCTATACCGTGTTTTTTTCTTTCTGATAGGAACCTATATAAAGTTGACTCTCCTACGCCAGTCATGTTGGTACAACTTTCGACTATGTTGCGAACAGTGTTTGTGGGATTCTGAGAAACCAGAGCATCGTGAACATTCAGGACAATAGTCTTCTCTCTTGGTGAATAGACAGACTTACTGACTGTACGCAACAGTACCGGTGTAAAACTTGATGATGAAGCCATCACAAACAATCCAACAAAACGAGCACGAGCGAAAGGTACGTATATGTTCGTAGGTATATGGAATAAAAAATCACTCACGCACTGCATATAATTCGCAAAAGAAATATTCGAGACGCTAATTACTGCCGTAGACGCGGAAACACCGACGAGCCGTAAATTACATGCGATCAAAAACGTACTAAACAAAAAAATTGTTTTCGTTTGTAATAGCTTCACCCTTTCAAGTTAAGTTTCGAATATAATTATATTATTAAAAATCTGGGTAATTCCATCTTAATTATCTTGCAACGAATAGTACCTTCGGATATGAATTCCAGGTTTTCTAGTAAAGTGATTAAACGCGAAGATTAGTATTGAAATATCCAAAGAGATAAGGTATTCTTATTTACAAAATTGTTAAAGGTTAAATTCTTATTTTTATTAATATAATATAATAACCAACATTAGTCGTGAAAGTTTTAATTGTTTTTTGCTAAATATATTAGTATTAAAATATTATCAATATTATATATAACAGTATTAAAACATTATATTATTATTTAATGAATAAACACCTTAAAAACGCCTATGATTTACGACCGTTTTATGAGTTTGAGGCATATTTCGTGCTCTCAACAATTTGTGAACGAAGAATACCAGCGTATTTGCATATTGGCTGTAATTTAATATGTATATATTGTGCATACCTATCTATCCTTGCTGTATGTTTAAGGTATGTGAGTCAAATAAAATTAATAATCGTAAATAAGCGTCGCTGGCATTGTATGTTATCGTTTTAAGTTCATTCATGTTCCCACGGATTTAAGGTAATCATCCATAAAAGCAAAGTATACTGTAAGCAGCCGATTATTTAATTTAAATTAATTTGCACACAATTAAAAAATTATTCGCTGTATTAAAAGGAAACTAGGATGATTTTCGCAATTTTACTTTTACCTTCTACGATAAAGCCACGGACGAAAGCGGTACAATTGACAATATCAAAGGCAACAGCGCCATGTAATTAGGAATGTCCAACTAACGAGACCAGTTTTCGTTGCTTGAATGTACAGTTCTGATGAAGTCGTGGAGACTATTCGGTTCAATCAAGCCGACAATTAATTTTGATGAAAAATGAATTAGCTGCATCTGCTAATTTTGTTAGAGTTGAATTTTAACTTCAAGGTCATTTGACACTGACCTGCTTGTAGGGTATACAGACTAGTTTTGTGAATAAATTATATAATTTCTAAAAAACAGATTTTTTAAATATTACTCTGAATGATTTGGAAATCAATAATCATGTATCATAATTTTGAACAATTGGATATCATGTAGGGAAAATAAAAAAATAATTATAAAAGAAATATTTTTTAATTATGGAAACCTGTTTATTTACAATCTAATCTAATCTAATCTAATATATATATATATATATATATATATATATATATATATATATATATATATGAAGACCTTATTACTATATAATGACAAGCCACATTTGTTCATGGATATTTAAATTTAAATGCTAAGCCACAGGATAAGTAGTCCCGCACTCAAATCACAGATGGCAGTACCGGAAGCGAATCATTATATTGCACAGTGTTGTTTCTGTGAAATATTTTATGCAGATAGTGACAAGCCACTGTCTAATTTGTCCACCGCCTACTCGCCTTTGACAACCTGTGACGATAAACGATAAACGGTGTTTTTTTGTGAAAATATGTAGCAACTAGATAGCACAAATAGCAATAATGATGTACATAGTGATCCACCATTAGATGATAGTGATCAAGATCCAAATTTTGATCCAGATTCAACGGTAAGCGTATTTTTTTTGAAGGCTTATCATATTCTACTTTTTTAAATATTTTAATAACTATTTTACAACATTTTCCGTTTTTAATGTGCGAATTTGAAAAAAATATCAAGAATGGCAACAACCATGATTATTATGATTGTTTGCTTATGTTTGTAGTACATTTTTCTTTCTTAAGCTTATCGCGTAGAATTTAGTGTGGCTTGTCATTATATAGCATATTAAAAATAAATTTATTTTTTTTAGGATGATTCGGAAAATATTTCGAGTGAGAACATTTCCAAAGGCAATAATCTAGAAAACGTAATAAGCCATTTTACGCCAAAATACAAAAAAAATCATCCCGTTGGCGAAAACGAAAATCATCTGAATACAAAAGAAACCAAAGAAAAGTAAAACGTAATA
Organism: Diabrotica undecimpunctata; assembly: GCF_040954645.1. Classification (NCBI taxonomy): domain Eukaryota; kingdom Metazoa; phylum Arthropoda; class Insecta; order Coleoptera; family Chrysomelidae; genus Diabrotica; species Diabrotica undecimpunctata. The sequence goes on along the minus strand of NC_092810.1, from coordinate 123,082,076 downwards.
AGGGACAGGAATATTATAGTGAAAGTACAGCTTGTCAAATTTAAGGTGATACTTGACAAATTTGTCCACTTGCGTAGAAAATTAAGTGAGAACGCATTCGGAGGAAAAGAGATACATAATGCGCTCGGTCTCTTCGCCTCGTTGGTACACTCCATACTACAAGTTTACAGAGAGTGGCCTTATTTATTAATGGAACTTCTATGATATGTCTATATTTTATATGTTATTTTGACGTTTCAATTTTTCCTTCGGAAATTTTTCTCAAAATACAAAATAGTTTGTTTTGTTACTTGGTAAAAAAATTCTTCTAATCATTATATTTTATTTGACTCATTAATATTGACCATTCAGTCATGTTGAAGCGGCAGTTTTTTCGAACACTTCTATAAATGTCTCGTTCTGTAATTAAATAAGAGGAATATTGGCAGAGATGAAAGCTTTACATTTGCGTTACAGTAAACTGTATAAGAATAAAAGAACAGTAGTTAATCTTATACCTGGAACATACCGACGAAACATTTATTACTTAATTTTTATACTAGAGTTGTCGTAATATTTTATTTTTTATTTTAAACTTATTTTAAACTAAAATTGTGGCTTATTCCCAATAAAAATAGTAAATTACATTATTATACCACAAGAAAATAGCCTAAGAATAATTTTTATTTTAAATAAAAACACACACACACACACACAAGCGTACAACCCAGCTCCTACAGAGATATGTGTTCCAATGGAATAGTAGGACCCACATGTCTGAAGATCAAACCGGTCACACTCTCTTTGAGTGGTACCTATCTGACCCACAAGCTATCCTTCCACCCCTCCCCTTCGCAGAGGAGACTGTAATCATTTTTTACTTTGGAAACCCTGTTTAATAGAACATCTTCCGTATGTGGTTAAGCCACCTAATTTTAGGGGTAGCTAGAAAAGCTTTTCTCCCTTTGGATGACTAAAAAACTGAATGACTACTTAGGACTCATGTTCCCTAAATGTGTTGTCCAGACAGTGGGCCATCGCCCATCGACCTGGGTCGATGTCTCGCTGTCCAAACTGTGTGTGTTCGGTCACTCAGTCGTCGAATTGGCAAAATGAATTTTGTTCTCCTCGGCGACTGGGTGCCCAAAAGGCCCTGTCCATCCGCCTACGTCTGTCGGTACGTGACCTCAATACTCAGTTTACGCGTCCTTCATAAAGGTGTTTCGGTGCCGCTGGCGCTCAAACTCACTGACTAGTCTGATGTCTAATACTACTTTTAGATACAAATTACTTGACTACACAAGACACTTGAGATAATTTAATTTATAACTCACCACAAAAGACACGATTAAAATTAAAGTTCGTCTTCTGTCTCCAAACTACTATTTTCCAGAGAATCCACACTATCAGTGTCACTATCTTTCTGCAAATGTATTATTAAATCGTCTACAATTAAGTCTAGAGCTGGTTCCTTTTCCATTTAATAACGCTCATAAGAAATAGCATGCTCGCAATATTTTTTCCACTCATCTTGGGAAAATTTGCAGAAAAACTCATCACAATATGTTTCAACATTTTTAAATTTAAAATCTACATTTTTATTTGCCACATATTGTTTTAGAGCAGCCCACACTAACTCAATTGGATTTAAGTCCGGGTGGTAGGGAGGTATTCATAAGACAGAGTGACCTGCATTGTTCATAATTTGATCTAATTCATAAGTTTTATTTCTGGGTTTGCGCAAGAGAAATGAATATAAGTTTCATCCATGTAAATTATGGGCCGATTTTCTTCCCTATATTGTTTAATATTTCTGAGAAACTTCCTCCGGGGCAGTGGTATATCGGGTTTTTCCATTAGGATTTTCCTGTTATTCTTCGCTTTCTTCCATCGAAATCCCATATCTCTTATCACTTTTCTTAAAGTTTCATGCGACACTGTATAAATATTGTCTTTATTAATTTTTTTTGTAATATGTCGCAATGTAGGAACTCGTTTTTCCGTGACATAATTTATTATTATACGCCGAAGTAAACCTTTGTCAAAATCGCCCAAGTTGGATTTTGGGGCAGATCTCATTCTTTTGTTAGGCGTCGAAAATTATGTAGAAGCACCTTCTTCTATATTTTTCATTTCACGAGAGATCCGTTTTATAGTGGCTATACTTACTCCCGTTGCTAAGGAAGCACGCTCTTGAACTTTTTTAAAATCTTGAACATTCGGATTTTGCATCGCTTCTCTCTGCATAAAAATAATTACATTTGCTATTACCTCCCTCGTTTGTCCAGACAAGACTTTGCCTTCTAATTTTGAATGAAAATCCATGTTTATAATTTAAAATACTTAACAATAATTATTTAAAAAGTCAAATCTATTGTAATACGATATTTCTTCAACACACAGTAACTTTAAACATAAGTAAAATAAAAAAACTTTGTCGCAGACTATACAAGTACCTTGCACTTCGAAGGGCCAAGAAATAATAAGGACGAATTGTGTTGTGGTCGAATGCGCATCGTGGGTGGAGCCTAATTTCAAATCGGCCAACGTTAAATTTGACAAGCAATACAAACAAAATGATAGGAGCTCGAGAAATTGGACTACCTTGCCTTTGTTCAAGGCAATGTGCAACAAGCCTTAACGAAAATCTAGAAATTATTTTTACACAATTGTGGAATCTTGGGTCCTTTGATATTTAAAATTTATACTTATTTGAATGCATTAAAATTAGTAATAAAAAACGATATTATCCGAAAAAAAAAACTAAAAGGGCAATGTCTGGAAGAAAATACAGTATGGAATACTATGTCACTATCAATACAGAAACTATCAAAATATGCAAATCCGAATTTATGTCCGTTCATAGTCTTCACTCACAGATCTAGATGTAGAATATATAATATTGTTTGCAATTAGCTTCAGGTACTTCTGTGCCCAAAATGGATGGTCGTAGAAAACATAATAATAAACCAAACAGAATAGGTGATGAAGCTATTCAGTATGTTAATATCGATGATTTTAATATAGGTTTTAAGTTGCCTACATTAGACACCTACAAGACATGTGATGAAACGCTGATTAAAATAGAAGCAGCAAAAGTTGAGAGTAATGACGAATTAACAGCTTCTTTGATGACAAATTTAAATGTTCACAAAGTACGGACAAAACCAATGCAGGACTTGCATTGGACGGAAGACACAGCTAAAAGAGGTACAGATAAAATTGAAAGTGCTGTTTTAAAGTTTTTATCTAATAAGTCAGGCATTGATGAACTGGTGTTGTTCACTGACAACTGTCCGGGACAAAATAAAAACTGAACGTTAATGGCTTGTGGTTGAAATGCTTAAAGAAAGGAAATTTAAAAAAAATTACTTACCACTTCCTGGTTAGCGGCTACACGCACTTACCATCAGATCGGGACTTTGCTCTCATAGAAAAACACCATCGGAAATATGCTCCATTAATATATTCCCCGTCAGACTGGATGATATTAAAAAATTGAATGAAAAAATCCTTTTGAGGTCACAATAATGGAACAAAATGACTTTAAACACATCAGTATATTACAACAGAATGCCAAAAAAGCGACCAAAACTGACAACGATAACAAACTTGATTTTTCAGGGGTGTTTTCATTTATGTTCGACATTAATAATCCCAACACTTGTTTTGTTAAGTACCCTGTTAATGGTGGTTAATACCAGGAAGTTAATTTATTAAAAAACGGAAGGCCGGCACTGCTAACGCTCGATTCGTTAACACTCAAATACAAAGGGCCTGTCAAAATTTTGAAACAAAAGACAACTTACAAATTTTATTGCCATATATAGCGCCCCTATATCATTAATATTATGAATCCTATCAGCCTGACCAAAATGAAGATGGTGAAGCAGAATTGCTGGAGTAACATAATTCTAGTTGGTTCATGTATATCAAAAAGTGTTTTTTATTTTTTTTCATAGTATGACAAGCCACATAAAAAATGTTAGTTATGTGTTTTTGAGCATACCAATGCAAATTTTATGTTTTTTTTGTAGTTTGTATTATAGATTCCAGTCAAATGTAGAATAAATAGGTGTCTGATTTTATAATTTTTATTTAAACTTTAACACTGATTTACTCCCGATCACCATTTTGTGGCTATCATTATATAACAATAAGCCCTTCATATATATAATATAAGGGAGTATTAAGTAAAAGACCGATAAATGTTACTTTTGCTTTTGTATGTGTTACCTCGTGGTACCGACCAGTGCCAGTAGTTTTTCATTATTCTACTTGTAATTTGTCGGAATATTAATTGCACAACACAAAAATTAACAAATCACATAAAATACATATAGACTTAATTCATTTTCTCCTTTTTCTGTATTTTTTGCATCACCGTCATCACTCAACACAATAATAAACTTAACACCATTAATGTGGAAGTACCCAATCTTCTTATACTATTATTTAACTTTAATCGCTTTGGTGATTCTTTTGTGTTAGTCTTCTTTGGTAATATTAAATACTTCTTTTTTATTTACCCCAATTACTTACTTATCAAACTTAAGAAATGTAATCGCAGGGAGGGTGGGGTTGTTTGGTACACTTGGAATCGTATTAACAAGTCCAGCAGACATGGGAATAGTTATTATGAGGTTTCATGATATTATATTTTGTAAACTAGGTATAAATTTATAAATATTTTATCAAAAAATAGAAATAAAATTACATACATCATTTTCCCATGGTGGGGCAGTTTGGATTCGTCGAGGGGCACTTTGGAACAAATATTCATGCCCCAATGGTGATAAACATGGAACTCATAATAAAATTGATCTTTTTGATAAAGTTATTTATGATTTTTATTAAAACAACACAAAGTTTATAAAACATAGTTCATAAATGAAACAGGAAAGTTAATATAAGATGCCAGTCTTCTGTTACTCCCTTGGCACTTCATTGGATTTTGGCACCTTAGCTGGAATGTTGCATTTAAGTATATCATCCTGTATCGGGTAGACAAATCTACAATTGTGCTTTCTTTTCATGACCATTGGTTCAGCTAGGTCGGTAAACACAGCCTACATAATGATATGTTGTCCTTTTTGTTTGTTTCATGTTACTTTAATTCTAAATCAGTCGACAGACATTATTCGAGGATCGTTATTTTGAGGTCGCTAAACACGAATATTTCGTTAATAAATGACCTCAGAATACCTCATGAAACTTCATATAAAAATGAAACTAAACATTGTTTTTTTTAATTTGGCGGTTTTAAGCAGTTAGTACTACTGGTACTACTGATGAAATGCCAGGTGATACATATTATAATCTGCCCTATAGTAGCTCTTGCCTTTTACTTTCACATGTGCTCTTATACTTATTCTTTCACACGTACTAGTACACAGATATACTCTAAGTTACATAGTTAAAGTGTGTTTTTTCTTCTCGCTTTATTTTAAATTATCGTGAAAATCACTGCTTCTTATATAAAGTCGTGGATGTAGAAAGAATGACTTGGATTGTAATTTGACACGGGAAATTTTAATTTTATTTACACAGTATTAAATGTCAACCATCTATTCCAGAATTTTTGGCTTAATTTCTGTAGCAACTGATATTAGGTGAGTCTGTTATAAGGTAAATTAGTGATATAGAGCTTGGGTATGGAGGTGAGATCTCCAATAAAAAAATCCCCTGAAGATAATGCCTGAAAATCATCTAGATCATTCGAAAGGGGAACTAATGGACGTGAAATCATTATTGCTTTTGCAAATATTGTAGATAATTGTTTAAATGTTAAATGAGAATTGCCTATTATTCTTAAGAGACTAAATTGGCTCGTTTTTATTATCAACTTCCATAAACCACCATTGTGAGGCGATTTAGGTGGAATGAACTTTCAATCTATACGATTTCTGAGGGAAAAATTTGTTATGTTGTCTTCCCGTATACATTTTTGAATCGTATCAGTCCGATACGATTATGATTTGACAGAATAGCGTGTCGTGGTATAACAATGTTTGAAATGAATTTAAGTTGATCGTTAAACTCATTCCACCATTTCACTAAATCTGACGGCAATTTATTGTCCCAGTCAATAAACTATTGCCACAAGGTTTGTATGTATATTTTAGCTTGAATTATTACTGGATATTAATCTTTGATACGGATGCTAATAAATTCGTGTTCTAACGGGGTCCATGATAAAGTCTTTATCATTAGTAACAAACTTAAAGTTATCTTCGTTTGACTGCTAATAAATATCTAAAGCTTTTTTGGTTTCACTGTCGGTTATGTGATAGTTTATGTTAAATTGTGATATATCTTCTAGAATCTTCGTGCGTAATGTATCTTCGGTTATTATTTTTCACACTTTTTTTTTCAAATTAAATCCATAACTGCTTACAGCAGCGAATAGCACCGTGTCATCCGCGTATCTGATGTTATTGATACATTTTCCGTTAATTTGAATTCCGGCTTCAACATCTTCTACTACTTTTTGAAAGATTTCCTCAAAGTATATGTTAAACAGCAAGGGTGATAGTATACATCCCTGTCGGACCCCACGCTTGATTTTGATATTATCGGATTCTCCTGCCTCCGTACAGATAGACGATGTTTGATTCAAGTAAAAATTGCTAATAATTCTTAGATCACAGATGTTTATTCCAATATTTGTTAATATCTCCATTAGCTTGTCGTGCTTTACCAAATGCTTTATGGTAGACAATGAAGCCTGCATAAATATCGCAATTTATATCTCTACATCGTTGGACTAGCACTTGTATGCTAAAGAGATTCTCTCTCGTACCCACTGCGTTCAGAATACCAAACTGTGTACGGCTGATTTTTTTTCGAATAGTCTACCTTTGATTTTTAGAAATAACTTTAAAATGTGGCTAATTAAGCTGATAGTCCGAAAATCATTGCAGGATACCGATTTTGTTTTCTTTGGTAGAGCAATAAACGTTGACTTCAGCCGTGATCTTGGTATTACTTCGTTTAAATAAATAAATTTATTGTAATATCAAATTTAAATATAATAAAGGTTTTACACCCATAAATTAAATGAGAGTTGCTTTAATAGGGATATTGCATTTCAGACGTAAAAAGGGTTTGCGGTTTGGAATATGATTTGACGCCTCCATAGGATCTGTTGGGTTTATATGATTTTAAATTAGTTGAATTTTTGTCATCAAATAAAGAATAGGCTTGTTTATATTTAGTATTTTCCTCTGCAAAAGATTACCCTAGACTGCATCTATCTGGCAAAAATTTAAGAAAATCATTTAATTTTCGTTTCTTTAATTTGTTTATTGGTACACAGAAACCATTGGTAATTCGAATAATGCTTTCATATATTCATACAGTGTGTCCGTAAAGTAGGGAATAAATTCGATATTTCCAAAATGAAAAGCCTTTTTAAAAAAATCTAAAACTCGTCGATTTTTAAATTTAATGTTCTACATTTTACAATAAAATTTCATTGCACAAGGTGATGCACATTACAGTGATGACGTCATCGGCTCTTTTTTAAATACAACACCCTGTATTTTAGGACATTTTTAGATCGATAAAAATGAGCTGATTCCAAAAAAAGTATAATACTGGGGGTCTAACGGATATAATTTGAAAGATATGCGCTTAGAAAATTAATTTTTACTGATTTATAATGTTAATAAATTTCAAATAAATTATAATAAATAACTTGAAAGTAATCCAGTAATTAATACATGACTTAATCTTAAATGTTTAAATTGTAGCCCTCGTTGTATTTAACAGTAACCCAAACGTTGTACAAATTCTTGTAGAACCTTTCTTGCTTTCTAGAGAAATATTGTTTATTTCTTTACGAATTCTCGTTTTTAAATCTCCAATATTTGCAGGTTTCGTTTTATAAATAACATTCTTTAAATGACCCCGCATAAAATAATCCAAAGGATAGAGGTCTGGCGACCTCGCTGGCTATTCAATATGTCCACGTCTTCCGATCCACCTGTTCGGAAAAATTTCGTTTAGGTACCTTCGAACATCTAAAGCATAATGCTGAGGCGCACCATCCTGTTGAAACCATAAACTTTTATCAAAACCTACTACTACTACTACTACTACTACTCCTACTACTACTTGTCGGTTTATAACGTTCTCCGCCGTTTTCCGACTTCCAATCGCCACTTAGACCGGTTGTTCCATAGATCTTCTTCTATGGCCCTCTCTCTCAGTTCTTTATTTATTCCTTCGCTCCAACTTTTTCTCGGTCTACCTCGTTTTCTCTTTCCTTCTGGTCGCCACTTTAGTATTTCTTTTGGCATTCGTTGTTCGTCCATTCTTTGTATGTGTCCGAACCAGATAAGTTGTTTTGTTGTTAGAACATCTGTGATTGTTCGTTTGATTCCCATTATTTCTCTAATGCGTTCGTTGGTAATCCTTTCTCTTCTAGATCTTTCTGCGGCTCTTCTCCAAAAATCCATTTCCGTCGCTTTCAGCGTTGACAGTGTTCTTTCTTTCAGTGGCCATACCTCACAGCTGTATAAAGTGATACTTTTTATTATAGTCTCATATATCCTCTTTTTATTTTCTTTGCTGATGGATTGGTCCCATAAAATGGTGTTTAACATTGTGATGGCTTTTCTCCCTGACGTATTTCTCTCTCTTATGGCTTTGTCCAATGTTCCATCTTGTGAAATAGTGATACCTAGGTATTTCTAGTCACAGCAGTGCTTTATCGTAGTGTTATCGTCTAATATGAGATCTTTTTGTTCTGCTCCAATGCACAGGTATTCGGTTTTCTTAAAAAAAAATCTCCTCCTCCTTGGAGGTAAAACCTCCAAGATTAATTGTACTGGGGAATAAATTAACCAAAATAGGTACGAGATACCCATTTAAAAACTGAAGGTATGGTTAAAAATCGATGTGTTTTAGATTTTTTTAAAAAGGCTTTTCATTTAGGAAATATCGAATTTATTCCATACTTTACGGACACACTGTATGTTTTATACCGTCAAAGATTATTTTTCGACTCTATCTTTAAGTAAGTTTCAAGCAACATCATAATTTTCGTTGATAACCGGCATATCGAACATAATTTTTTTTGCTGAACATCTTAGACTTCTGAGTACTTCCTGGTCCTCATAAATGAGTGTGACATATAAGTCTCTAAATTGAGGACACTTGTCGTGATTCTCGAAGAATTTTGTTAGTTCGATGGTTGGAAATTTACTTGGGTTATTGTTTAATTCTAATACTACATTTTGATTAGTAATTTAAGTACCTTCGAAGGTCAGTTGTTAATTATTTGTCTGGATTGACCTTTTGCTTCTCTTTAATATGCCGTGCGGCCGAAGGACCGAAATGAACTGTATAATGTATCAACCACAAAATACAAATCGCTTTATTTGATCCAAAAATGATTAACCAACCAAATACAATATAAAACATAACAATTATTAATTTGTCAAATTGACATTAGTTACATTTGCTTCATTAATTAAACAGTCTTTCATTTTTTATTAAGGTCCTTCCCAATACTTGACAAATATAGTGAATTTTAACTTCACTATCTGTTCTGTGTTTCTAGTGCAGAATTACCATTCTAGAGTACTGTTGCCTTTTATTGTTAATCATGTATTAGAAGTTTTCTAAATGTTTTCATTGTAGGTACTGTTGTTTTCAGTTCTTGAATATGCATGTTGAAGAACGGATTTAAAATACATATAAGAAATATGATAGCAATAAAACGAGAATAAAGCGATATCTCAACAAATCCTTTCGGTTTTATCGTGAGCTACTGTAACGAATACTGGGTAGAAAATAGGAGGACATCTTGACATTTGTTTTTTATTTAAACACTTATAAGCGGTAATTGGCACGATGGCTCGTTGCCGTGGTGGACTGTGGACCGTGGAGTGCACGCAAGGTAACTTATTATGCTCACCCACATACAGAAAAGTTAGTTTGGTAGCTACGAATAATGGCTTATAAATTTCCGAGTGTCGACTATATGCTAAGCAAGTGCAAGTGCTTGAGAACGACGGGAAATTTATAAAAGTGATCTTTATCTTCGAAGAAATAATTTTTTGGGTCTTTATGAGTTTTGATGGTTATAAGTATTTATTCTTTAAATGGTTTGTCAGTTGAAATGAGGCATAAATGCACTGGTGATTGCTTGCCAATAAATCTGCCAGCAAAACTAAAAGCATTCTCATATAATATTTCTTGATATGAAAAGTTTACATTATTTGTTTTGACGTTTCGATTTCCAATCAAGAAAGAGGATAAAATAGTTATATTAACCTGTAAATGTATATAAATACGCTTAGGAACTTGCTGGTATTCGAAAGATCGACTTTTCGTAAATCCTTATAAAATTACACTTGTTTTGTGTAATCCACAAATAGTAAATAGGAAATCAAAATAAACGTTATCCCCTCATGATAAAAGTGATAATGAGTTCTGAATACCATACTCGAAATTCTTCGTAACAAATAAAACTTTTGGAAAAGAAATCTACTGAAACTTATTTTGTTATTGATGACAAGACACCTATGCAGCAACTTCGTTTAAAGGAACTTCGTACTGAGCTTGAAACTTGAAAGGAGAAAATGAGCTTACTTTTAAATATTTGAATGACTGTTCAAAGATAATGAAATTTCGTTCATAATTCTTCTGCACCAAAATTTACGGATTAGCTTCTTATGTATACGAATCTAAACGTTCTAATGTCCAAATTTAATGAATTTATAAGTACTGTTCAACTTTTAAGACCCGTTTACACGGGTAGAGCAAGTACTTGGTAGAGTAGAGTAACTCTACCCGTAAAAACGCTCAGCGCAGTAGAGTAGCAAGTAAAGTGCATAGTACGTGGTAGAGTAGAGTGACTAGCATCATGGAACGCGGTCAATTCTGGTAGAGTAGAGTAGGTAGGAGAGTGCATAGGAACGCTGTCATTCCGTCTGGAGTTGTGTTTTGTGTAAATAGTGAAAATGAAGTTCACCAAAGATGAACTTTATTTCACTTTGCCTTTAAAACTTGTAGAGATGTATGGCGAATACCTGTGCTTATGGAATATAGGTAGTGTACACTACAGAAATAAAAGTATGAGGCAAGCTACGGAGGATGAAATCGTCGAAAGAATGACAAAAGGGGGCTTTGGAGTAAACGAGCTCAAGCAAAAAATTAAGAATATAAGGTGAATGAATTATAATCAAGAGTGTTTAAAAATACAAAAATCAAAAAAATGGGGTTCAGGTTCAGCCGATGTATACGTTCCGAACGTGAAATGGTTTACTCCTATGGAAGCAAATATGAAAGGTGCAAAAAGAAACAAGAAAACTGAAGGTTCACGGGCAAGTTACAGGTTTTTATTACTTGTTAATAAAAAATACAATAAGAAATAAAAAATGTATTCTTATCAAGATAAAAGAGCTAAGGCCTCGTGTGTATTCCTTCTTTTAAGCCACTCTCTCATCCACTCCTTTCTTTGTTACAAAGCGACCTCAGTTACAAATGCATTTGCAACAGTAGCTAAACAATTTTGAATCAATTTTATTTTTCTTGTAATTCATTTTGTACTAAACAAACACCTACTCCACAGTATACTAGCTTAAGTACTATACTTGTAACTCTCCTCGTGTGAACGGTATAAGCCATTTTTGGTAGAGTAGCGACTAGAGTCGACTCTACTCGCTAACTCTCTCCTCACAACTCTCCTCACAACTCTACTCGTGTAAACAAGTCTTTATAAAACCTCACATTATTCTAACAGAAACGTGGCTTGATTCTTCTATTCCCGATGCTATTGTAAACATTGATAATTTTACTATATTTGGTAGAGGTAGAGGTACTCGTCGAGTGGGAGGAGTATGCATCTATTTAGCAAATGAAACAAATGAAAATACCAATACTTTTTCCATCAGTAATAAAACAATAGACGTACCCGGTATAGAAATTATCCACTTACTTATTACTAATAACTCTTTTATATTTAATATAGTTTGCATATACCGACCTCCGGATACAGTACTTACTCACGACAATATGCTTATTAACAAACTTGAGGAATTATCATCCCTTGAAAATCTCATTGTTGTTGGAGATTTTAATTTTCCAGAGATAAGCTGGCCCATTATTTCCAAAACTGATACTATCAATTCCCAAAATTTGTTTAAAAACTTTATCATAAACTCAAATTTATTACAACTGCTAACTGAACCTACAAGGTTTAGAGCCAACAATAATCCTTCAAGTTTAGACTTATTTTCACAAAAATTACGATCAATTAATTTCTACACTTGAAGTGTCCTCTCCTGTGGGTCTTTCTGACCTCTCGCTAATTACTACTTACATTCAATTTAGTTTAACACCACCATGCAAAAATAATTTCGTAACGTTAAACAGTTAAACTGGCAATCTATTTTTCTTAATCACTCTGATCCATCGTGGGACTCTTTTCTTCATACTGCTATAACAACAATTTAGGAACATACAACCAAACGGCAGCTATACAGAAATCGACTAAAACCTTGGATTAACATCTCAGCTACCCATTTAATTCGACATAAGCAAAAGCTTTGGCGAAGATATAAACTTAATGGTTCCCTTGATGATTTTCTCGCCCACCGTAATTTTTCTAACCGAGTCACACAATCTTTGCTAAAGTTAAGAACACAATTTGAAGAATCTATCATTGCAAGTGGTAATAGTAAAAAAGTCTTCTTAAAATCTTCTACAGTCTCCATACCATTACTTCAAAAATTTGACGGGTCTTTATGTTCCTCGAATAACGAATCTTCGGAATGTTTATCGTTATTCTTTTCTTAGGTTCTTACAGATAAACCTAACGATATTATTCCTCAAATAATGTGCCCACGTTTGTCTAAAACTCTTGACAATATATGTTTCACTTCTTCTTCTTCTTCTAGTTCCGTGACCGTTATCGATCATTGGATATCATGTTGGCTACCATATTCGCTATCGTGACTTTATTGACAGAAGCTCTAAATAACGATGTAGTTGATTTTCCATACCATTGCCTTAGATTTTTCAGCCATGATGTTCTTCTTCTACCAGAACCACGATTACCTTGGATCTTTCCCTGAATAATCAGATGTAAAAGATCATATTTTTCAGGGTCTCTCATAAAGTGACCGAAGTATTCCAGCTTGCGTTTCTTTATTATATTGACCAGTTGTGTTGTTTGGTTCAGCCTTCTAAGGATCTCCTTATTTCTAACTCTGTCGACCCAGCTTATTTTCAGTAGTCGTCTGTATACCCACATCTCAAAGGCTGTCAAGCGTCTAAGGATAGCCTCAGTTAGAGTCCACGTTTCCACTCCATACAGCAGGACAGGAAAGATGTAGCAAGATGTCATTCGAACTCTAAGGTCAATGTTAAGATCGTGACTGCAAAGTACGTTTCTCATTTTTACAAAGGCAGCTCGGGCTTGTTCTATTCGGCTTTTAATTTCTGCGGTTGGATCCCAGCTCTTAATAATATTACTGCCGAGATACACGAGTTTCTCTACTCTGTCCAGTGTGGCATCTCCGACTTTTATACCGTCATCCTGTATATAATTTTGTTTGCTAACTATCATATATTTAGTTTTCTTAACGTTGAGTTTTAATCCATACTGATCACAAGTCTGTTTTATTTTGTTCATTAGATTTTGAAGGTCTTCTCCGCATATCTAATATTGTTGACGGTTACTCCATTCACACTAATACCTTCGGTTGTCTCCATTAAGGCTTCCTTAAATATTTTCTCCGAATATAAGTTAAAAAGTAAAGGCGACAATATACAGCCTTGTCTCACTCCTCTTTTTATATTTATTTCATCCGACAGTTCTTGTTCAACCTTTATTCTTACCACTTGATGCCAGTATATCTTTCACACCAAATGAAATTAAATATCATTTAAGGAAACTACGAAATAATTCATCATCTGGATTAGACGGACTCACCTCCTTTTTCCTCAAACAATGTACAGAATCTGTAACCATCCCTATATCTCTCAGAATGAATGCTTTTTTTAACCAAGGTTCTCTTCCCTCGTCCTGGAAATTGGCTTCGGTTACTCCTATATTCAAGAAAGGAAATAAACTTGATTGCAATAATGATCGTCCAATCAGCCTGGTTCCTATTGTCGGCAAGGTCATGAAATGAGTGTTTCATGCACCAACAGCATGGCTTTATCAAAGGTCGTTCAACGATCACAAACTTACTTCATTGGACCGTGTTCCAAAACATCGATTACTAAATAAATTGGATCACTATGATATCCGCGGAAAGTTAAACATTTGGATTCAAGATTTTCTATCCGACAGATACTTCAGGGTTCGTGTTGGGGAAGACCACTCAATAGATAAGCTAGTCAAGAGTGAAGTCCCACAAGGATCAGTACGTGGACCGCTACTTTTTTGTGTCTACACTAGTGATCTTAAGCTCATTGTATTCAGTAAGGTTTCCATTTACGCTGATGACACGAAATTATATGTGAATCCAACTATTAACCAACATGTTCTTCAACAAGATCTTGATGCAATATTCAAATGGTCCTTAGAATGGTTACTTCTGCTTAACATTTAAAAATGCAAAATGCATTGTTTTATATATCAGCAAAAAAAACCCATCACTGCCGTACTTTATTAATGGACATCCCTTAAACTCGGTAACCTCCCACAGCGATCTCATAGTGATAATTAATAGTGACTTAAATTGGTCTGATCACATAGTCTCGGTGTGTAAACGTGCAAACTCGAAACTGTTTTTGATCCGTAAATGTACACGTAGATCTCCAACCTCTGTTAGTAAACTTTACTTAATATACGTTAGACCTATTCTTGAGTTTGCCGAACAAGTGTGGAATCCAGATCTCAGACGCGATTAAATCCTACTTGAAAATGTTCAGCGTAAAGCCACAAGACTGGCATACGGCCGTGTAAGACCTAACTCTGAATATAGACTATCCATAGCTCATCTTACGACATTCGAGCAGCGACGTCTTCGAGGTTACCTAATTATGGCCTTTCATATTTTAAAACATAATTTTGGGAACGTAAACACCATATTCACTTTGAATCAAGACGAAAGATTAAGAGGCCATCGATACAAATTAAAGAGGGAACAAACTACTGCAAGGTCCAGGGTGAACTTCTTGCCAAATAGAATCTTTAATATTTGGAACAATTTGGATCAAGACACCATATCGGCAACTAGTGTTAACATCTTTAAAAATAAACTTGATAGCGCTTTTTTTTATTTATAGGATTGTGTTATTTTCGGATAGCATTATTTATTTATTTATTGTTTCACAATTCAATTTCTGTATGATATACTTAATTGTTTATCTTTACTTAACTTTATAATTCGCATTAGCTTTATAAGGATATTTTTTATTTTGCTTTTTTGACATAATGGTAGCTCGCTCCTCTACCCTTATTTGTTATATAATAATGTATAATAATAAAAATAATAATAGATTCCCCATTTTCTCTCTTTACATTTTTAGCAACGTCTGTTTTGAATTGCAATTCTTAGGAGGCAGAGATTAAAGCAAAAATCTGAATTTTGGTTTCATCAACAGAAATCTTCGGATTTCTACTTTCGTGGTTAATTATAAATCAATTAAAAACCATTATGGAACGCCAACGGTATGGCTAACACAGCTAATAGTTAAAAATATTTTTAATTGCAAATAAAATTGATATAATCCTTATATCCGAAACGCACTTTACAGGTAAAAATTAAACAAATACCATCTGAATACTATAGGATATTCCAGTCCTATATAATAGACAGATATTTCCAGATAAAATACGGTACGATAGTAACAGCATTGAGACCTATAACCTCCGGCGTACCTCAAGGTAGTGTGCTTGGTCCACTTTTATATCTATTGTACACGGCCGACCTACCCACTTCTGATCAGTATCCCTTCGCAACATTTGCTGATGAGACCGTCATCCGAAGCGTCACAAATTCGATCGAAGCATCTAGAAGGTTACAAGTCCACTTAAACACCATTCAGATGTGGGTAAGAAACTGGAAAATGAAAGTTAATCAAACTATGTAACTTTTACAACTTAACATCTGACATGTACAACTAAACAATCAAGATATACCGCAATCCGATAGTGCAAAATACCTTGGTATTCATCTTGATAGACTACTTACTTGGAGATACCACATCTTCAATAAACGAAAATAACTTTAAGGCAACTTGAAAGAAGATCTGTACTATCACTAGAAAATAAATTAGTAGTATATAAAGTAATTCTAAAATCATCTAAATTTATGGCATTCAACTGTAGGGGGTGTGCAAGCGAATCCAATATTGAAATCCTGCAGACGTTCCAATCGAAGGTCCTTCGCAGATTGTTAATGCACCATACTACAGTGACAGCCAAATAAAGGTGCGTTCACGTCATTATTGTGAACATTTGCAGCGTTGTCAGATGGTTCATGACGTATGAAAATTAACAGAAAAGAACTGAAGTAAACAAAAAAGGTGAAGTTGGCAAATTTCACACTATATTAAATTGAATTTGTAATAATAATACAATATTATTACAAATTTTTAACAATATATGGCAAAATGAGAATTTAATTCCCAAAACATGGAAGGACTATATTGTATTGTCTATAAAGAGGCCAGGAAAGCCAGATAACAACGTTGAGTCTTACAGACCTATATCTTTAAGTTCTTGTATACTAAAAACTCTAGAGAGGTTAATCAAAAATCGGCTTGAATACTGGCTTGAATCCGAAGATATCCTTCCCAAATCTCAATATGGCTTCCGGAAATCCAGGTCTACACAGGATGCTCTCACTTCACTAGTTTCCTCTGTTCAGGTCAATTTCACAAATCAATAATCAACAGCTGCAGCATTTATAGATGTAACCTCTGCATTTGATAACATAAATTTATATATTCTACATAAGAAATTGTTATATCTTGGAATGTCAGTTAAAATTTCAGATTTCATTATATCCTTGTACAAGAATAGATGGACTTACTTAAAAATAAATGAGACACTTTTAGCGCCAAGGCTAACGAATATAGGTATACCACAGGGTAGTATTTTAAGTCCACTTCTTTTTTCATTGTATAATATAGATCTAGAACAGATAGTACCTCCACACTCTAATATATTGCAGTTTGCAGATGATGTTGTGTTGTATACCTCCCATACTACCCTTGATATTTGTAGGCGTCAACTCGAATCTACACTAGATTGTGTAAAAAGTTATTACCATTCTCTAGGCTTATCAATATCAACTACAAAGACTGAAATTTGTTTTTTTTCCAAAAAACGTCAAACTCCCCAAGGTAACTTTAAATTAGGAAAAATAGAATTTCCAATCAAAAATTGTGTAAAATATCTAGGCACATATTTGGATCGTAAACTGTTATGGAAGGATCAAATTCATTCTATTATAAAAAAATCGGAAAACTCCATGAATATCCTTAGAGCATTTTGTAAAACCAATTGGGGAGCTGACCCAAATATTGCATTGCTATTTTATCGCTCAATGATTCGACCAATTTTCGATTATAGTTGTCATTTATATGGGTCTGCGTCAACAGGACATCTTAATAAAATTGAAACCCAAAAGAATAAATGTTTGAGGCTATGTTTTGTTTACATAAAATCTACTCCTATTAGTATTATTGAAATTGAAGCTAAAGAGCCACCCCTTACACTACGCAGACAGTTTTGTACAGATAAGTCTGTAGCTAGAGCTATATCAAAAAACTCCAGCTATTTAAAAAATATTCGTAACTTGAATATATTAGACTTAAGCCATAAAAAAACTCCCATATACGTTGAAAGTTATAGGAAACTAACAATATTTGAAGAACAATTGTATCAAAATAAAATACCACCAATTTATACACAACCTCCTAAGACTCTCTTCTCTAAGATAATAGAAACATATTATATGGATTCAAATCTTCCAGGAAGTATGATCAATAAAATAAATAAAGATAAGTGGCCTGCATTTCAATATATTTTTACTGACGGCTCTAAAATTCAAAATAAAACGGGTTGTGCAATATATCACTGGAATTCTGATTACAAAGAATCATGTCGATTGCCCAATGAAGCTTCAATATATACTGCCGAACTATCAGCTTTATTTCTTGCGTTAAAATATATAGCCTCTATTGGTATGAATAATTATATCATTCTGACTGATTGTAAAAGCATTATGGACAAACTCACTTCTATCAAAACCACAAAAAACCTAAACCATATTGAGATAGAAATAAAGAAGTTACATTATGATATTATTTCCGCAGGTAGCTCGATTATTATTTGTTGGGTAAAAGAACACTCTGGAATATTAGGAAATGAAGAAGTCGACAAATTAGCTAAATCTGCAGCTTTAACTAAACATAATATAAACAACATACTTCTTCCAGTAGCAGACATAGATAATATCAGTAGAAACAACTGCAAACAAAGACGGCAACGTTTATACAACCAAAGTACAACTGGAATAAACTTTAGAGCTTGCCAACTACTAATACCCAATAAGAGATGGTGCAAATATGAGACAAATAGGTTATTTATAAAAACAATAAACAGAATAAGATCAAACCACGCACTCACTCCTGCGTACAAACACAGCATAGGTATTACTGATAACCCATATTGCTCCTGTGGTAAAGTGGGAGATCTGCAGCACTTTATATTGGAGTGTGGACAGTACAAACAAAGTATCAAAATGATGTATGAAAAACTAATTGAGCTAAATTGTTCATTGCCTGTCAATTTAAATACACATATTTTTTCAAATAATAAGCAGATATTAAAATGTATCTACGAATACATAACATCCTGTAAATTTAAATTATAAGTAGTTTTAGGTATTCAAATTAAAAATTGTAAATATGTCAAAAATTGAATGTGTATACGAACATATTACTGTAAATTTATATTATAAATAGGCTTAGGTAATAAAATCAAAAATTGTAACTACCACAAATAGTCTGGATAATTGGCTATGCCAAAGCCATTATATAATAAAAAAATGGAATTTGAAAATGAGTGTTTTTTTTTCATTTGTTTTTTGTTAATTGCATTCATGAATAGATTTCACAAACTAAGGAATTCCACAATAAAAGTGGTAAGTTATTCCTGAGTTACCAAACAATAAATATAATCAAAATAAAACCACAAGCGACATTAAAAACATTAAAAAAAAAACATTAACGAACTAAACATTTTCTGAATCTGATTCCACATTAGTGTCACTCTCTCCACTATTAACATTTATTACTATTGGACTAATTTCTTGACGATCAAATATTCTTTCTCTCTCATACCATTTAAATATTTCTCTTTCAGTATGATTGATAGAGTTTTTCACATATCAGCAGTAATCACGTAAAGTTTCTCATGCCACATGTTTAGTCAGTTGTTAGCGCTGTTACCATCTCTACCAATGTGCCTTTTGCAATAATTTTTTGCTATGCCCTATATTAATTCAATAGGGTTAAATATACAATGTTAAGGAGGAAGACGTAAAACTTTGTGTCCATACCGTTCTGCCATATCGTCCACTATATACTTAGTTTGTGGTTTATTTAAAAAAAAGTGTTTAAAATAAATGAAATTTATATGTAAGATTATATTTGTATATCTACTGAGAAACGATGCGCAACAGTTCTGTTTTGAACATCATATGTGAAAAGGGAATGTTTTTTTCTGTCAACCACTCCTCAATAGCACTTTGTGACCATCCTGTATTCGGAGTTTTATGCAATAACATACTGTGATAAGGTGCATTATCAAGTACAATTAGAGAAGGATTCTCTAAGTTTTGCAGCAACTGATATTCAAACCATTTCAAGAAATTTGCCTGGTTCATTTCCCCATGATATTCACTAAGTTGAGTTTTTGAACAAAATATTGCTTCTGCACCCTCTATAGATCCGGTTTCATTTCCAGCATGAAGTATAATATATTTGCAATGATATTATTTAAATTTTCATATAACAACTTATGATAATACAACAAACCTTTTGCCATCCGTTTTAGTGGTTTTAACACTCTTTATATTTTCATTTTGCCAAGAATGACTAATGATCCCATTTTGAAATATCCAAGTTTCATCGAGAAACACGAATTGGTATATACCTTCATCCTTCGCTTCTTTATAAGTTCTCAAGAATTGTACTATTTTACAAACAACGTTAGGTAATTCCATAAGTCCTCGTCGTGGATTATCCTTCATTCACTTAAACCATAGTTCTTTAAGCAATCTTTTTAAAGAAGTGGTACTACCATTAAATAATTCTTTATCTTTCAGTTGAGACCACAGTGATTAAACCGTTACGTACGGTTCTAAAAGCATACAGAAATAAAATATGTTAAATGTATATTTGTTATATTCATACTTACTTTTCTGGTACATATTGTAATTGGTATCACGAATAGAGCTTGTATTAAATTTGTTACTAGTTTATTAGTGCAACGCTTTTTCTTTGGTGTCTCAAACTGTTCACCTTTTTTCTGCATTTGACATGTGCTGCTTACTTTACTGTTATTACACTGATTTTTAAAGCAACAGCTACACGCTAAGATAATACAAATTTTTGTAAAGTAAAGTAATGATATTTTATTCGCATATTACCTCTTGCACAGCGTTTAAGGGTAACAAAAGGCCATTATTATTCCTTTTTTCTTCAAAATAGTTAACTAATAAAGCCACAATTCTTTGCATCGACTATTTAGCTGTTTGACTGAAATATTGTCATGGCAAAATGACAATATTTCGGGTAATGACTAATACTCCGTCATTAATTGGTGTTTTCTTCATGAACATTTCAACACGAAATTTTACAATGAGGGACGTCTAAATCCAAAAAAACTATATTGTATATATGTACATTATTTTGTTACAAAAGTTTTTTTATTAATCGGGTTATTTTTAGAAGTGATTGTTTAGCAAACTAAAGTAACATACACTTTTCTATAAAAATGTAGCCACAGTTACGCCACTGGATTCCACAGAATCTGCACATTATAGGAGAATAGAAACGACGCAATAGAATATTATAAATAGAGGGACTTTTCAATTAAGATAACTTTTGCTTCATATATTTTGCTAGTAAACTTTTGCTACTTAACTTTTGCTTCATAGATTTTGTTTCATAACTTTTGTTTGTTAATTTTTGTAAATTTGTAAATAAAATAATTTTTAAAAACTCCGTTTCAAAACACAAAGTTATAATTGGCGCAGTCAGTAGGATACGTGCGGATCGGAAAAGAACATTTTACACATCAAGTGATAGAACTTTTTCGGTTTTGGTGTTTCAACATCGTAGTGCGTATCCAAATCGAACCTCTACCCTACAGTGGTATCAACGAGAAGAAGCAGAGTTCCAGAGGAAGCAAAAGTTCGGAGAAGAGAAGCAGGTGCTCCAGATAACTGTAAGTGCCTTTCCTTTTCGCCTTTCCTTTCATACATTTGTGAGGATAGATAGATTAATTTTTGAATTTTGAATACGAATTTGATTTTTTTTTTGAATAAGAATACTGATAATTTTTTATCCATTTTAATACATATTTATGGTATTGAAAATATTTATTTTTATTGAATAATTTTTTGAAATATTTAAAATCTTTGAAAAATATTTATATTGCGTATATATTTTTTTTATAATACATAATTCTATACAATTTTGTGAGATATTTTGACAAATAATTTTATTTGAAAATATGGCTACTGCAACTCAAACTCAAACTCCCCTTAACTGGGATTTTCTCAAATCAAAATTAAAAAATATTAAACCCTACGACGGAGATTCCAATACTCTCAACAAATTTATCCTTAGATGCAACGAACTAATACAAACATATTCTACATATAACGATCCAGATTTAAATAAACACATTTTGGAATGCATACAAGATAAATTAGTTGGAAAAGCAGAAGCACTAGTAGGAAATCGTATGGAACTAACGACATGGAGTAGTATAAAGAGAGCATTAGAACAATGCTTCGCAGATATACGTGATTTAGACTGCTTAATGCAAGAACTAACACGAACTAAACCATTTAAAAATGAAACACTCCATAATTTTGGAACAAGAATACAATTATTAAAAAGCAATGTAGCGCAAAGAATAAGTAACGATACTAGTATAGAGCATGCAGATAAACTATGCCAAATTAACCATTGTGATAAAAGCGCACTGAACACTTTTATTGCAGGATGTACAGGTGTTCTTAAAAATAATATGCACCTTAAGAAACCCAGTTCTCTTGAAGATGCCATTGCATATGTCGACGAGTTTCATAATTTTGAAAATTTATATGGACATTCTAGTAATAATTTTCCAAAAAACAATCATAATTTTAAGTCACACAATTCCTTTAATCCATCTTACAGGCCAAATCAGCCTAGCAACCATTATCGTCCCCAAAATTCTAATCCCACACATCAATATCAAACAAATCCAAATTTTACTTATCAAAATCAAAACCCTTTTAATTCTAACTTTTTATATCGAAATCAAGGTTATCAAAACCAAAATTCTTTAGCACCCCAACATTCTCAGAATCATTTCACATCTCAGAATCGTTCCACAAACTTCCGACCAGAAAGTAATGTATTCAGACCCAACCGAATTCCTAATGATCGGTTACCTAAGCCACAACCTATGTCAATAGCATCCAGAAATACATTAAATTCAAACGCTAGATCAAATCCCAATAAATACAATAATTATCGGAGAAATTATTTCCCTAGACGAATTCCTGATACTATAGCTGAGGAGCTATACACAAATAATTATCAAAACGAAAATAATAATCCAAGAGAACCACAACATGAACAAGTAAATAGCTATTTTAGAAATTCTGAGTATGAATTATACAATTTCGATTATTTTAACAAAAAACCTAATGAGAAATGTAGTAAAAGAAACAAAATACACTTAGGAACCCTTAATAAAGTTGCGGATTGTCTTTCACGAATAGACACCGATAATGAAATAAATGTACTAGAATCTGAATCTTTGTGTGTAAATCTTGATGATATAGATGATGTAATACAAAAAGAAATAGAAAATTTATCAGTTCCAAATCAAGAAATTACAGATCAATTGTTTGATCCAAATGACTTTTATCTTCCTGAGTTAAGCAATGAAGAAATTTCTGAAACGTTAGATGACAAGAATGAACAAGAAAAAAGAATAAACATAATATCAGATATACAAATTAGACCCCCAAATGTTAATCCAAGTGGAAATGAAGATACTGATGGAAATACAGTACATACTTCAGCTGAAAATCCAATTCTTAGTATGCCAATCACAGACCGAGCCTTGAATTTATACAAAAATCAAATATTATTAACTTGTGGAGAAATCAATGAAATAAAAACTAAAACACAAAAGATATTTGAGAACACAAGACTATTTGTTATTTTACCTCAAAGAGATATGCAAAAAGGAATCATAAATTTTGTTAAAGATTATATAGACCCAAGAAAATTATATGCCTTGTATTTTAGACCACCACTATCACCTGAAACATTTGTAGTTGCATTGCAAAATTACTTCAAAAATTCTGCATTCAAATTTGTGCACTGTACAAAAATATTAGACGATATTGAGACTACCGATGAACAAAAAGAAAAACTTAACTATTATCATGTTTACAAAAAAGGACATCGTGGTATAAATGAGCTAAAAATGTCAATGAGTTCACGATACTACTGGCCCAATATGTCAGAAGATATAGAACAGTATGTCAACAATTGTCAAGTTTGCTTAAAAAATAAATATGATAGAGACCCACCAGTCATTAAATTTAATCTTACACCAACGGCTTCTAAGCCATTTGATCATATTCATATGGATGTATTTAGAATATCCAATACACCATTTCTTACAATAATTGATGCATTTTCTCGATACGGACAAGCATATCAAATTACTAGTATTAGTGGAATTTCAATAGTCGATGGTTTGTTAAACTATATCACACATCATGGATTACCCTATAAAATAACAACTGACTCTGGTACTGAATTCAAAAACTATGACTTAGAAGATTTTTGTAAATTACATAAAATAGAATTACATTTTACCACTCCTAAGAACAGCAATTCGAATTCTCCGGTAGAACGTTTTCATTCTTCTTTAATAGAACATTTTAGATGCCTTAGAGAAACAAATAAAGACATGTCAGTAGAACAATTAATGAAACATTGCATATTATCATATAATAATTCAATTCATTCTGTTACTAAATTTACGCCATTCGAAATCATTAAAGGACATATAAATAATCCAGACCCATTCGACAATAATGATCATTTAATTTTATCACAATATGTGCAGAATCATAAAGAATCTTGTAAAATATTATACGATAAAATACATGAACGAAATGCAAACGTAAAATACCAACAGATAGAAAAACGCAATTTAACAAGGTCAGACCCACACGATTACACAAATGAAAACAAAGCATACATTAAAAGTGGGAGTCGCAACAAAGCACTTCCTAAGTTTAAAGAAACAACTATTGTCAACGATCGTGGCTTGTTGTTGGAAACAGATAAAGGATTGTATCATAAAAGCACAATTCGCAAACCTAGATCTAATAAAAGAAACTTTTTGCAGGTTCAACAAAATGAAGAAAATAATCGTCTTGATTCTGATACAGATGATATACCAGACGTCCCACCAGGTTAGAGTTGACATCGACATTAATATAACACCTCTTGAAAACCTTTTACTCCCAATTAAATTAGGTACATGTAGATTAATTTATAGTAAACATACATTTATCCATTATATAAACTTAAAAGAAATAGTTAGACAAGTAGAATCTCTTAAAGTTAATTTTCAAATAATAAAAACTAATGTAGTGAAAGTTAATGCCTCAAATCCTATTTCATATCATGGATTGGCAGAAAACATGTTAGCAAGAACAGAAGTTTTAATCAATACATTAGAGAAAAAATTAGAAAACATCTATCCCCATATTCGATCAAAAAGAGGCTTAATTGACGGCCTAGGTAAAGTTAATAAATACTTATTTGGAAATTTAGATTCAGAAGACGGAGATAGATATGATAAAGCAATAGAATTACTGGAAAATAATCAGAAACAAATTATTCATGAAACGAACTTACAAATATCTTTATATAAAAAACTAATTGATCATTATAACAAATCTCTAGAAATACTTTGGCAGAACCAAGAAAAACTGCAACATAACTTACAGAAGTTCCAATTAGAAATTCAAAGTACTATAAACAGTTTAGGAAATTACATTACTTTTCAAGGTACCATAAGTCAGATAAATTTAGATTGTCAGAATATGATAGATTTTATTGAAAATATAGCAAATGGAATTATGTTTTCAAAATTAAACACATTACATAGTTCAATTATTTCGAGTCAGGAAATTCAGGATATGATTAAATATTTGCACAGTATTTACCAACCTTCTCAAATTCCAAAATTTATAAATATTTTAACGTATTACATGCTATTAGGGACACAAGTAACTTTTTCAAGTTCAAAATTGATCTTTGCTACTCACATTCCTATCCTAAAACCAACTGTCCTTGATTTTTACCATATCTACCCAATAATTCAAAAGAACAAGATGTTCACTCCCACATACCCTTATTTGGCACGAACCTCTGACGAGACGCACCTACAGAAAGAAGAATGTCCCATTTTAGAAGATACCATACTACAAGACAATTGCACCTTGCGTTTCCTCAATGGTCAAAGTTCAACCCAATGCTTTACCACGGAAGTCACTCTCCAAGAATCCATTATCGAACAAGTAACTAATAATGAAGTATTGATAATGCCATCGACATCAGAACGAGTCCAATCAAAGTGCAAGAGAGACCAAATTTTCGAAGTACACAGTCCATCTCTCATCAGTATACCAGAAGATTGTGAAGTGATAATCAATCAACTGAAATTCAATAATAATATCAAAACTCATAGAGGGAAAGCTCTAATTTTACCAAAAATAAAATATTTTTCTACAGAAAATATACAAAAATTCCAGAGCCATAATATTACCAAAATTGACTTTGAAAATCTTTACGCAATTAATAATATGGCCAAACAATTAGTACCAATTAGAGGAACAAATATTCCTTCGCATACGACTCCATTGGTGACCACCTCAGTCATAGCAGTTATTCTAATCTTGATCATTCTGTATATTATTAAACAAAGAAGATCAAAGCAACGGAACGAGCATGATATAGAATTACAAGAAGATTCCGGCATTGAAGAAGATTCCACAAACCAGCATCCCAAAAATAACTCCGTTATTTTTCGGACTCAGTGAGGGAGGAGTTACGCCACTGGATTCCACAGAATCTGCACATTATAGGAGAATAGAAACGACGCAATAGAATATTATAAATAGAGGGACTTTTCAATTAAGATAACTTTTGCTTCATATATTTTGCTAGTAAACTTTTGCTACTTAACTTTTGCTTCATAGATTTTGTTTCATAACTTTTGTTTGTTAATTTTTGTAAATTTGTAAATAAAATAATTTTTAAAAACTCCGTTTCAAAACACAAAGTTATAATTCCACACATACAATAGAATTACGACCTTGGTGACGTGCACGCAACTTTATTTGGTTTTTACTGTACGTCCCTAATGAAGTCATACATCGTGATCTTCTTCGCTCATGTTAATTTTTCTGTTTAAATTATCAAATTTGATTATTTTTTAAACAGGACAGATTGAAAATCTTTACTTGGAAAATAAAATAAATAAATAAAAAAAATATTTGTTAATACTTGCTAGTCGGCTTTATAATTTTAATATAATAGAACATACTAATATAGCATACTAAGTTAGTAGCAATGATCGATAAATGAGATATTTACACTAATCCGGACGGTTCGAATTCTGGAGTAAAGAAAAGTTTCTCGAGCGATAAATTATGACAGAGCGGTGATTTCGTTGACGAAATGAGTTCTATGGTAAGTGCGCGAGGCGGCGCATCAGCTCGTCTTGCAAATCCCTTTTCCGAGATTAATCAGTATGCTACGCCGCTCTGCTACAGACTTATATCTGCCTTAGAGATGAAATGAAATGAGGAAAACTTAGCAATTCCTCACCCCCGCTCCTGTATCATTCGGTGTAGTATTTTCGAAAGGCGGCAAAATATATTGTTTAATTACAATAATAACTCTTCATTTTGAAAAATAATTTTACTCTTTATAAAGAGCTATTAATGGGTAAGAATTCAGCAGAAAACTGTCGGAAGTTAAATATGTATTCTCATTTCCCCAGGTGCTTCATTTTTTTTTATATTTCAAATTGCCTTGTTCTCATGTAATTAGGTATCTAAGGATTTGCCACTCAGTTTTATTTGTTTGTCTCGTATTGTGAATATTATTTCTTTGCTAGTATTTAGAAAAGTGAGTCCCTGGTTTTAGTTTCTCAACTGATATTAATTTATTTGCCATTATTCTTGTATATCATGTTACTAACTTGTTTTAGTATTGGCAACCAGAGCCTGCTACACTCTGCTAATGGGTTTGAAACTTAGACATGTCACAAGAAAACAGTTTCAGAACCCTTTTAAAATGGACATGTTCTAAAATGAGATCAAAACAGATATAAAGGTAAAAGATGGAAAAGTTGGAACAAAGAAATTAGATGCTACAGAGTAGATACTGACAAAAGATCAAGGGTGTGATATTGACATCAACTGTATGATGCTAATGTTCTTCTATTTAAGTAGGGTCAATGACCTATCCTATAATTCACGAAATGACAATAATCCCCACAGTTTAATAGTTTCTGTATGTGGAGGTAGTGGGGTTTTATTCTTGGCCTGTACAAGGACCAATCTGCACTGCGTCACGATACGGGTCTTCAATGATCTATGCGCACGAATACCTCCCGAGGCCGTAATAACTACTGTGTACGTTGTCGTGCGTGTGATTCCACCAGACTAACACAAGGTCAAGCCTGCCTTCTATACGAAATCGTTCGTCCTTGATGCACTTTTTCTGTCTTCTGTTTTCCTTATGATAATTATGATTTTTTTTTAAATTTCTTCCGTTACCAGTCTCCAAAGTCTGTGAAACATCAAATGAAACTTTATATCACAAATCACGCGTTGTAAGTGGTCAAAAGTAGCCGAAATCACGTGTCTATCATGCGTTCTCGGAAATTTTTAATTCTATCATTGGCGACGCATAAAAAATATGTTTCCTTGCAGGTCACTTTACGTTGGAACACTAAATTATCATATTTCTGCTTATAATAATAAAAATATTATATCAGATCTAGTTTAAAAAATAAATTTTTATTCACATTAATAATATGTAAACTGAGCGGTTGTGCGGAAGTCGACTATATACCTATACTAAAACAATTTTTAATTAAAGGTGATTACTTGGCAACATCGCACTTAACGATGACTTTTCAACGAAATCATATTCCACTTATCAATTTTGCAGAGGCATACAAAAAAAAATTAATTATTTATTTAAACACATAAGTAATTACGTAAAAATTAAATCTAAAACCGATATAATTATCAAATTATCATGTGTATTTTGACATGTATCTTGTTTGTCTAACAAATTAAAGTAAAATTTTATTCTTATTAGAGAGTACCTAATACAGTACTTACTTAAAAAAAAAAAAACAGAAAACTTTAGAAAATATTTATTTTTTCATTAGGCTAAACAATCTGAAATTTTAACATACGATCTCGTCATTACACATCATTCTCTATTTATAGAATTGCTGTGTGCTGTACATGTTATATTTGTTTATTTTTTAACTTAATTTGAAAGTTTCCTTATGATTATTTGTTTATATAAATATAAAAATATATTATGAAATTCATATAAATTAAAATGAAGTAAGCTAAACTATTATCATGTGAATGCGTGTATATAGTAGTGCATTTGTTTATTTCAGTAAATTCTCGAAATATGAAATGAAGAGGACACTAACAATTAAAGAGTCAATAGCTTTGTTAGAAGAAGACTCAGATTGTGAAAATGCTGACTCACTTAATGTGGTTTATTTGCCGCAGAGATTAGATTAGAAAGTTTCTGATGTAGAAGACATTGATGATACTATTATTTGTGAAGAATCAATAAAATCGGATACTGCAGCTACATATGAAATACAAGTGATTGGAAATTATGATGATTTTGATTATGATATTCCTGTGAACCAGATATAAAACGTCCAAAGAAAAAACCAGGCAAAAACAGTAAATCCAAATTTGTCTCAAGTTGTAACAACAGATACTCCTTCGTGCTCAGTATCAATCAACATCAGTCTGATTGATATTTAGGCAATATAAAAGCCAACCATGGAAGCAAGTCATATATTGAAGTTTTTTCACTCTTTTTTCATAAAAAAGTAATTGAGAGCATTCTATATTTTACAAATATTTATGCATCGCAGAATACCCGTCACGATTTTGAAATGAATAACATAGATTTAAAAAAACTTATTAGCATATGTATATTATCTGGTTCACATTCTGCTTCAAGTTGATATGCATTGGTCAAAGGATGAAGATAAAGAAGTGCACATTATAAGAGAAAGCATGAGCTGACATAGATTTATATTTATAATTTATAATAGTGAAGAAACCGCTACATCAGTGTCAAACTTAGTACATCGACGTCAATCTAAATTTGCTTTACCAGATGAAACCAGATTGGACAATATTGGCCACATTACAAAAAGAGACGATAGTGCAAGAATGTAGGATGTGCAAAAGTAATACTATTTATTTATGTAAAAGGTGTAGAATGCATCTACACCCCTTTTTTAAAAATTGTACTGTTTTTTTTTTGAAAATGAGAAAAAAAATCTTTTTGTTTTGTTGAGGGAGGTAACATCCAAACGATTAGAAGCCTTCGAAATGTGGTGCTACCGTCGCATGCTCCAACGTATGAATAAAGATCTGGAAATTGTGCGTATCGTGAAAATCAGAAAGATGACGTACTTAGGGCATGTGATGCGCAATGAGAAGTATCAACTAATTTACCTAATTTTACAAGGCAAGATAGAAGCATACATCTATTTAGAGCAGCTGCCAACAAAGTTGTATGGACCAACGTGATTGCCAACTCCACAGAGGAGAGGCACCAAAAGAAGAAGATAAAAATATTGCTTTTAATTATGTGTTCTTAATATGACATGCGTCAAATAAAAAATAAATTCTCTGCTACTGATCCGCTTTTTGGTAAAACTGATAAGGACAGCTAAATTATACGATAACTATACGATATCACGCTTATGAATCATTTCATTATTTCTTTGCTGGAGTATAGCATAATAGCTAAGGGATTCTTCTTCTTGATGTGCCTATCCGTTACGAATGTTGGCGATCTCATAAAGAGTGACGCACTACAACTTCCTCGGCACCATAATAAATGAAGAATGGACCAACAACCAGGAGATTAGAGCACGCATCGGAAAAGCTAGATCCACCTTCAATCGGATAGGGGCCTTCTTCAAGAGTCACAACGTGTCCCTTTATACAAAAGTAAGAATGCTGCTATGCTACGTCTTCTCTGTCCTTTTTTATGGTGTTGAATCGTGGACCTTGAACGAAGATATGTGCAGAAAACTGGAAGCATTTGAGATGTGGCTATATCGGAGAATGCTTAAGATCCCGTGGACAGACCAAGTCACAAATGAGGAGGTCCTCAGAAGAATGAATAAGAATCGAGAAGTTCTGACCACCATCAAATCTCGAAAGTTACAGTTCTTCGGACATATTATGCGAAATGAATCCAGATATACTCTCCTTCAAGCCATCCTGCAAGGAAAAATATTTGGAAAACGAGGTCCAGGAAGAAGAAGAACATCTTGGTTAAAGAACCAATGTAAGGTAAAATAATATCGCTACTCCACTCCGCTGGTAACTGATTATTCAATCCTATCTCTGTTATCAGCTCAGGTATTGTTTATGATAATGCGTTTCTTCCTTCCTTCAGTAGCTCCGAGGCCATTTGATCAAATCCCGGTGATTCATTGGAATTAAATTTGTCTTCTGTTGTTCTAATTTTGGCTATTATTGGCGGTCACTTTTTTCTGCTCTCTGCTTGGTCTGATGGTCTATTAGGCTTCGCCTCCCTCTTATCTCTCTGAAGGTTTTCTTTAAAATGTTCTGTCCATCTTCTTAGTATTTATTGTTGTTACATCAATATATTACCACCCTTATGTGTACACATTGTTGTTCTCGGTTTAAATCATTTTCTGCTTTTGTTCAGTTTCTTTCTTGTCTCTGTTGGCTTATTTGGTTCTTAAAATTCGTTGATTATATTTTCGCTCTTATTTCTTCTATGAATTTTCTTTTCTTCTTTACGTAGTTGTGTACTTTCTTCCTGTGCTTGTCAGGTTATGTGTCTCTGTTGCATCAGTTAATATGCTCTGGTTTTTCTTTCTGTTAAAATCTCACATTCTCCGTTAAACCTCGTCAAACTCGTTATTTATCTTTTGTTTATCTTCCATGCCTAGTAGTTCTTCAGCTGCTTCTCTTATAATTATTCTACACGCTTCCCACTCCCGAACACATGGGCGAGTGAAATCTTACATAGTCTTTGTTTCCCGTTATCTTTATGATATCTAATATTTTATTAATTTCTGTTTCATGTTATTACTCTTGACTGTGATCCTCATATCTTGTACTTTTAGTTTTAGATCTAGTTTTAACAATTTTGTTAAAATATATAATAAAAAATTATTATTGTTATGATTATCAAATAAAATAATTTACTGCAACAATTAATATGCTTCAAGATACAAGAACATATATTAAAACAAGGTGAGGATTTCAGAGCAAAATTCCTTACTTTTCTTCTATTGAGTTTGCTAGTTTGAGATAATTTTTCTGTAATTGTAGATATATGCAACTATTGTATAAAGAAAATTTTATTTCCGCTCCCGCAAATTTGTGATCAGCACTAGCGTCTTATGATATATCGGGGCAGCGCCAACTTAATGAAAAGATATGTAGTGTATACGTTATGGGGCGCTCTCTAGCTGGCCTCAGATCGGACTTGGCTCGGCGTGCCTCGAAAAATTGTATTAATATAAAAAGGAATAAATATCAGGTGTAATGTGTTGGTCGTGGGCGGTTCCATCAGATTAGGCAGTCACCCTAAGAATGAGAATAATTATCACACCTTTGTAATTTGTTACTTCGCTACTAATACAGGACCGTCAATGTAATGTTGGGTATACTTACAATCTAACTTTGCAAAGAGCTACATAATTTATTAAAAGATATTATTTCTTCTTAACTTTTTTATTTATTTAACCTACGATGTGCCAAGTTTTCGAAGCTTTAAAGCATCCACGAAACGAAATCAGAAGATTTCTAATTGTCGAAACCAAATTCAGATTTTTGCTTTAATCGGTGCCTTCTAAGAACTGCAAGGCAAAACAGACGTTGATAAAGATGTAATTAGAGAAATGGGGACTCTAAAACTCCACAACATATCTCCTCAACTAAGCAAAAATCCTTAGCGAATTGGTTTCTAGTACTCATTAAGAGTATACCGAAATAAAAGGAAAGACAGTTAAGATTTGATTTCACGTATAGTGCCTCTTTATGAGTACCACACCTATGGACAAAAATATCCAATATTTTGGAATTTTCTAGTTTTTATTTTTTTAAAATAAATTCTGGTGAATAAAGTCGTTTATTTTGAAATTTATTTATTATCAGATGTTGCTATTCCGTCCATATCGAAGCCATTTTAGCGTTGCTTCTATTACGACAGCAAATATTGTTTTCACGTTCAGAGCATCTGTAAATAGCCGCTCCAAAGATTCTTTTTAGGATGAAATACGTATAAGCGGATGTACATAGGCACTATACGTGAAATCAAATCTTAACTGTCTTTCCTTTAAAGCATTATTTCATGCTTATCTTCGCGTGTTGTTCCTATCAATATCTTCCTGTACATTTTTGCAGCGAAGGTTCTATATTATTGGCGTTGTATTCCTTTTTTCTATAGTAAAATGCTAAGACGATTGTCACAAAACTAGCAACACGAAATACATAGTTAAAAGAGTCTATTTACGTGACGAGGGAAGTCCGTTATACATATAAAATTTTTCAATTTTATTAAAATCTACTATATTGTGCGAATTAATGCAATCATAGGCTGTTTTAATAAAAAAACAGTTTATTTAGAAAAAAAAATTATATATTGATAAAACTGTAAAGGTAAACTTACATAATTTAGTAGGAAATGGCTGCAATTACTGCTTTTGCCCGTTTTGACATATATCCAACGAGCTTCTGACAGTTTACAGATATCCTTTCTTCTCGAAACCAATATTTTTGTAGTACAGTCGATTTTGTGCAGTCTAGCTTTGTAAATGGCCCATAAATTTTTAATGAGGCTGAGGTCTGGTGAATAACCGGGCCAATCTAAAACATAAATCTTCTTATTTTTGAAAAATTCTATAATTTGCTTTGACTTGTGACCGAGAGCAGAATCCTGTTGAAGAATCGCTCCTCCTTGGGGCTGACGTTTTTGGAGTTCTGTGTCCAAACGCTGTTCCAACATGGATTTGTATTTTTGGCTGTTCATTATGCCTTTGATTGGTACCAAAGATCCAACCGATCCATGATTGCCATTATGTTTTACGGTTTGATCAATATGAGTTGGTGTAAGGTTTTCATTGTCAGACTTCCTAACCAATTTCGACCGCTGTCCCTGAACTATAAAGCGAGTTTTACCTGTAAATAGGACTTTGTTTCTTCACTCGTTTCGTTAGAAGCTGTTTTTCCAGTGGACGCATTGCCCTTGTACCATCTCCAAATGTCATTTTCAAATAGTTGGGTCATGAATAACTACGTCTGATGCTGCTAGATCTTGTTTGAGCTCTTGGCTTGTTTTTGTTGGGTCCAATTTGCCCTTTTGAAGTAAAAATCTTTCATCTGCTGGTTTTGTTTTTCTCTTTCTTCCGCATTTTCCTGGTTTATGCTTCAAAATCTTGCTTACGACCCCCTGACCACTCCACACGTTCTTGCGATTTATCTTTGTGACATAGAAGTGTGTTCACTTAACGTGATAATCTTTTTACGCTTCCTAGGCGTAATATCTATGATGTAATTAAAGGAAACAAACTCACTAATTACCGAAAACAACACAATATAGTACAGAACAACACAAAGGCAGTGGGAAACGTCCTAAAACACCCTCAAATAAAAAGCAGAGAAAAGTAAGGTTATGTGTTCAATCCTTGATAAGTTGTAAATGTGTGGACATATTTACAGTGCCAACTGTGAATATTGAAAAATGTCACAATGATTCCAATAATTCGCACAATACTTTATACAAAAAGATAACTAACAGTGGTTTTATGAACTTTCAAATGTACAAAAAATTGTTAAAATAAATAAATAAACTTTGTAAGTCGACGATTATAAAAAAATCTAAAATTTAAAAATACACAAAACATAATATGAAGCTTCGCCCTAGTCCACAGTAATTGTACCACTTTTTTTTAATAGTAATACTAAAAATGACGTTTTTGTGCCTTCTACCTAACTCTATCTAACATTTCCAAAAAATCCAATGGCTCACACTGCGATGAGTAACGAATATTAAGCATGATGTCTCATGTCCTTAAAACTTTTCTTAGAATCATTCATACACGAATTTACAAGAAGTGTGAGTTTCAGATGAGTAACACTCAATTCGGATTTCGAAATGGATTGGGAACACGAGAAGCTCTTTTGGCCTTAAATGTGCTAACACAACGATGCAGAGACATGAATGTAGATGTGTATGCATGTTTTATTAATTATGGAGAAGCATTTAACTGCTTTAACCATCAAAAGATGATCGAAATTCTGAGAACAACTGGAATTGACGAACAAGACTTGCGAATTATCTCAGAACTATATTGGTACCAAACGGCAACAATTGAAATAGAGCACACAATATCCGAAAAAATACGAATCCGACGAGAAGTGCGGCAAGATTGCGTCTTATCACCACTATTATTTAATCTGTATTCAGAGTCTATATTTAGAAAAGCATTAGACGAGGTTCAAGGTGGAATCAAGATTAACGGAACCTGCATAGACAACGTCACGTACGCTGATGATACCGTCCTCATAGCAAGCAAGGCACAAGAAGTACAAAATTTAATAAATGCTGTAGTTCATCATAGCGAAACGTTCGGTTTACATCTAAATGTTTCCAAAACTAAAATTCTAGTATTTTCAAAGATACCAACAAACGTACATTTGTACGCCAAGGGACAAATAATAGAAAAGGTAACTTCCGTAAAATATTTTTGAGCAAATATCAATATCAAGTGTAACTCAAAAAAAGAAATCCTGTCAAGAATCAAACAAGCGAGGAAAACACTCATGAACATGAAAATATTTTCAGACCTTAGTCTAGATCTCAGAATTCTAATGATCAGATGTTACGTTTTCTCTGTTTTGCTATATGGCTGTGAAAGTTGAACAATGGACAACAGAAAAAATAATAGATTCCTTTGAAATGTATATATACAGATGGATGCTGAGAATTCCATGGATACAAAAAGTTACCAATGGTGAGGTACTTCGGCGCATGAGTAAACAAAAAGAATTACTCTACAGAAAATACTATACTTTGGTCATGTGGTGAAAGGTGAAAGGTATGAATTACTGCAAATCACATTGGAAGATAAACTGCAGGGCAAAAGATCAGTTGAAAGAACAGTTGGGCCAGAACTCGTGGCTGAAAGACTTGAGGAGATGGTTCAACCGCTCATCCACAGAAATCTGTCTTGCCGCCGTTTCCAAAGCAACAATTGCCATTTGGATCTCTAACCTTCAATATGATACGGCGCAATATGAAGAAGAAGAATCTAAGTCTGAATATATTCCATACTTGTACGTTCCTTAGTTGCTTAGACCCCTATAAAATGTTGTTTTTAGGAAAGTCTTTAGAAATATGTATTTTATTATTAGGAGAAGAATAAAAAATATGTAAATAGGAATCATTTTAAGTTTTACTTTGTAACGTTTTGTCACATATTTGTTGTTTTTCTTTAATTTTCTCTTTTATTTTACTATTTTTATTCTAAAAACAATTGGCGCTCAACTTTCGATCTACTAAGAATCCTATTTAATCTTTATTTTTCAATTTTATTCTTTTACTTATTATATTCTATTTTCCGTATTCGACTCCAGTCTGTTCTCATGTCGTACACATATATGACAAATCTATGCCCCACTTCGTTAGACAAAGTATATTTGTTAGTTGGCAACTCTGTCATTACAGTTTCATTGAGTGTAGAAGTGTAATACTTTTTATAATATCTTTTGTCTATGTAAGCTATTTCCTTTCCAAAATTATATATTATATATTATAGTGTACTATATTATATTTCTTATTAATGTTCTTGTAGATAACCTTTTTTTTCGTCTTTATAGAGGGAGGAGGTCTGGAATCTTCAAAAGACATCTCAGTCCAGGACGCCGCCTGACTGACCTTAGTACAGGATTCGTTCTTCGTACTCCCGGCGGCGATAATTCCCGAGAGAATTTAAACCAAACGTCTACCTGCTAAACCAGCCACTTCTCTGTCATCCAACGATCCGGAAGCGGAATGATCTCTGTAAGGCCGGCATCACTTCCTAAGCACTACTTTCATTCATCCACAAACTGTCAGCAAGGTGGCTTCCTGTCTCGTTCCAGGTAGCGCATGGAAGACCCTCATCGCTCCTAGTACAGCATCACTCCCAGATGGAAATTTCCTCCTTCACAGTCTAACTCACACAGTCTAACTCATACAGTCTGACCCAGTTTTCCACCTTCAACTTCCAGCCTCTTTCCCTCTTACCTTTGCCATTTTTGTACATAACGTACACAGAATGTGTTCATTTTAACTTTCTTAATCCTTCCTATATGCTGCTAGAATCTTTAGTGTTATTTAACTATTTAATAATGCAGTGAAACTTCTCCATAACGGACACCAACAGGGAAAACATTTGTTCGTTGTGTAAAGTTATCGCTTAATCAATTGAAATAGAAAAGAGGTCTTGATTTGCTTGATCTTTAATTATACATTTTCGTACATATTTGAAGAAGTACTGTGGAGGATGAACACAACCGCAGATTTGGTCAACATCGTGAAGGGCCGTAAGCTGCAGTACTTGGGACATTTAATGAGAAATTAGGGCAGATACGAGCTACTTCAATGCATTTTGCTAGGTAAAATTGAAGGAAAAAGGGCCCCAGGACGAAGAAGAATATCCTGGCTTGCTAACCTGAGAGCATGGTATAGAAAGACCTCAACACAGCTATTCCGTATAACAACCAACAAAGTCATCATAGCCAGAATGATCGCCAACGTTCGGAACGGGCAGGCACCCTAAGAAGAAGTACATATTTGCATAAGCAAATACACAAATAAAACAAATAAAATATTAATGTAAAAAAGGTAGGTATTACTTCTTAAAAAAAACATCAATTTTGGTTTGTTTCTTGTTTTGAGCATTATTTTTCACAATTTATGACTCAGCATTTACAATTATATCAGAAATGTTTTGACATACTTGGACACCTGTTCGTGGTTGACAATGGCAAATCATCTTCAGATCTTGTAGCTCCAGATTTTCCACAACTTTTTCATTATTACTGTCATTTTTTTAAAAACCGCATCTAATGAAACATTTTTTAGGTGTTTTTGTTGAAACGTCTCTCCATGCTGCCAAAATCCAAATTAAGGCATTAGCAATCGTTACGAACCTCTCCAGTTCAGTCGTTGATAAAGAACATTCTATATATTAACAAATAGCGATTTAAAGTTTCTAATTATTTCTTGTTTACCGGTTGACAATGTGCTGTATTATTAGGTGGCAAGAATATTATCGATATGATAGATAACTGAATATCCGGATAGGATGTTGCATTGTCTAGGAATAAGAGAATTTTTCTTTTTTGACGTTGCATTTTTCTATCAAATTTATGCAGCTAATCTGTCAGAATATCTCTGGTTATCTAGGCCTTCATATAAAATAAGGACAACAGACATTAGTAGGGAGAAGTTGTCGATTAACAAGACTAGGATAAAATAAATTACGCAGAGATTAAGAAATGTATGGGAATTAAAAACACCTTTATAAACCACTATGTAAAGGAAAAAAGATTAGCTTGAAGAAAGGAGAAATAGATAAAGAATTAAAGACTATATAGAGCTGAAGAAGATAGAAGAAACTTATAATATGAAGTTAGTAAGAGTAGTAGAGTGAGTATTATTATTAAGTCGTATTAAAAATACACCATATAAAAAAAGTGCAGTAAAATTATTTAATACGGTCGTTCTTTTGTGAGATATGCCTTGAATTGTTTAATCGATCAAATAATCCAATATACGAGATATGGTTCTGTTATTATTGCCGCTATAATTATATCAGAAAATTTCGTTGCGAGGTGTAATAACCGAAGTAACAATATACGAGAGAGAATCGAAGCGGCAAAGAGAATCCGAGGAACGTAATCGTATGCAGATATCAATAGCATCATGTACGAAGTAATTGCATTTCCTCCTTAATTACTAATTGCCAACGTATTTATGAATAATATCGCCCAGTGCTTCTATGATTTATCGACACCTCAGATGTAATACGGCTTTTGTGCTCCGTATCGTTATTAAAGCTTTTAATAAAAGCAGAACCGAACTTATTATAATTAGCAAATAAAAACATAATGTCCAAAACTTCACAATTAGTTGTATAAATTATGGTGACGTAGGTAATTTTATTTTAAGCTCAGTATTTGGCTTGAACTGTTTTAAACGTCAGTTGATGCATAAATATTTAATTTTTTTCTTTTGAATTCTCTTTAGTCGTTTGTTTCGATATTTTTTTTTTATTTTAATCAAGTAAATTGCTTTTTTCTGCAATATAATATTTTTTAAACAAAAAAAATAATTGTTGAAAGTATCAATATGATTATTGACAAATTAGTTATACTTTATAATACTTGTTTTACTGAAGGATTTTTCCAGTTGTACTAAGAGTAACAAAAGTGCTACCTACCACTGTTCATCCCATATCATTCCCATTTTCAGCAAAATTTTTAAAAATATTCTAACTGTTCGTTTGAAAGAATATCTAGAAAAACACAAAATACTTCAGTAATTAATATGGTTTTAGAGGGAGGGAGGTCATTTTGTGTCTTCGAATTTGTGTATTATTTAAAGATTTTGACTGTTTCGCACGAATTACTTTTGAAAAAAATTCCTCAGGTATTACCTCAAAATAAACGATTTTGTTTAACTATACTTTTTTATAAAATGTGTCTGCTTTGCAGACAATACAACTCTCATTAACACTGATATTAATGAACATAATTAAAAAATTAAAATAGATAGTTATACTCAGAAAACAAAAAACTGGTTTCTGCATAATAGGCTAAAACTAAATAAAGACAAAAATCAGAATTTGATTTTTAGTTCTTATTGGAAGTATGCTTTAGGAAATAGTATTAAACTATAAGGAATCTTTCTAGAGCTATATTTTTAATAAAGTATCTGAAGGTTATATCGCCAAGCTAAGGTTTAGAATTTTTTTTGTTGAATAGTGGGTCATGTTAAAAAAAATGTCACTACTGGAGCTATTCAATTAACTGCTTGAAATTACTTAGAAAGTACTAAAATAGAAACTTGCGTATTTTTAGACATTTACTGGACAATTTAAAAAAAGTCATCTTTAGCGATATTTCCAACCCTTGTTGAAACAACTGAACATTATACTTCAAAATGATATATTTGCTAAAAAATAACAGTAAGTAAGTATTTAAGAACAATAAGGATAAATATATGATTGAACATTGTCTTCTTTGGTTAGTCCAAAGCAGTCCTCGTGTAAGTAACATAAAAACACGCTGCATAATCTCATATCGGCTACTATATCATCGTTACACGCCTTGCAAAACTAGTTTTCCTTGGTACTCGAAGAACCTTTCTTGGATACTTTAGGTAAATTGGATTTCTTACGGCTGGTCTTGGTTTTATCGGTGTCGAACAAATCTTTTGTCACAACTTGTGCTCTACTATTGACAGCGGCTTTTCTTTTTGCTCGTGTAGACTTTTGTACCATATCTGGAGTGGCTAGCATATCTGAAAATAAAGTGTCATGTTTTTCTTTATCTGATGTTTCCATCTTACTTAACTCTATATCACCAGAATCACTGTTGCTTGTCGATTAATTTCTCCAACCTTCGACGTACTTGGAGAAGGTTGGAGTTCGAAGAATGTGTTCGAAGTTTATATTTCTCGGATAATGGTTCATCGGGTCCAATAGATATCCCTATTGTACGGGGTAGAAACATGGACATTAAAAGCGCAAATAGTTAAGAAGCTTGAAGTCTTTGAACTTTGGATATACCGGAGAATGTTGAGAATTCCATGGACTGCCAGGGTCACCAATGAGGAAGTGCTGAGAAGGATGGGTCGAGACAAAAAATTGTTGAGAACAATAAAAGTACGCAAGACTGCATACCTTGTACACATACTGAGAAATGATAAATATAGTCTTCTGCAGGTCATCATGCATGGTAGAGTCGATGGCAAAAAGGGAATAGGTAGAAAGAGGAAGTCATGGCTTCGAAATATTCGAGACTGGACAAACATGACTGTAGACAAATTATTCCACGTTGCAAAAGACAGAGAAGCTTTTAAAAATGTGGTCGCCAACCTCCGTTAATGGGGACGGCATAAGAAGAAGAAGGAGGTCCAATAGAGTCAGTTACTGTACTGAGAGCAAACACTTCTATTGCTATTGTATCTGGATTCAGATTATATATGCTTGTTGCCGAAAATCCCGATTTAATGTTAGCAGGTGTCATGGACTTATCCCATACTATGGCGAAAGATGTTCCAAAACGTTGCTTCGTTATAAAGCGATCTATGTTTTGAGTTTAGTATTTTAAAACCCTATCGTCCCAAAAGTACTCGAAGGATCTAAAAACAGCTTTATCCATGGGCTGGAGCTTATGTGTTGTATTTATGCGCAAGCAATATAGGATATTATCAAGCTTATCTGCTTTTTGAACAATAAAATAATCGAGATGAGGATAAGCACCATTAAAAATTAATAGAGAATTACCAGCTGATGTGTACTTCGCAAAATGGCGCAACCAATCTTTAAAAGTCTCAATTGTCATGCTGCCTTTAGGTGTCATCATTAAAATTCCACCAGGAGGTAATGAATCTGGCCATTATGGTTGAAGTCGTATGCCTTTAAATAAAATTGCAGGAGGAATAGTGCACGTATAGCGTTACCACAGGATACTATTGTAATATTCTGTGCATGTTCATTTGCCACTATGTGTATTCATTTGGCATCTTTCTTTGCCAAAATTGTTTGTTGATGATGTAACGTTAGGCAACATCCTTTCTCGTCCATTTTATATATGCATTAAGGCTACTCCAACAAACACTCATCAGTGAGTATTTTCATAAGTTTTTCAAAAGGGTCATTTACGAAAAATTTGTTTAATTTTTGCGCTCTTGCAGGATTCATGTTTTGTACTTTACGATTTCTAATTTCTCGGTTTCGTTTCAGAAATCCTTTGGAGCCAATAACGACCTTGTGAGTTAAGTAATGCCAAAAGTCCTTTTATCGAGTAAAAAAAGACTTTTGGTATTATTTAACTCACAAAAATTAAATACGCATCTTCGTATACTGTCTTTCTATACAGATCTTCTTCTTGCTCGGTACTAAGAACACATCTACGTAATCTCTAAGTGTTCTACGAGGAACCACATAGTGATTGCATGCCTTGTTAATAGACCAGCCATCTTTAACGGCTGTGATTGCATTTCGCATATCTTCTTCCTTCCATTTTCCTCTTATTCCTTGATTTTGGAATTTAGACATATTCAAACTGCTGAAATAAAAGGCTAATTAAGTATATGTAGAACATGAAATATTTAATAATATAAAAAAATTACAATAAAATCATAAAAGGCCAATTAAGTATATGTAGAACGTAAAATAATTAATTAATTTGTTACTTGAACACGGAGTATGATTATGACCCTAATATACTACTACGTTCGGTAATATCGTCAAGGCGTTATTACCATCCATTGGACTTACCGATATTACTGACAAGCACATAAATTGTTTGTAATTTGGTTTTCGAAGTTAAGCAAAACTATCTTAAAAATCTGAATGCATCATTTTATTCCTTAGGAAACAAGTACAAATCACTAAAATCAAATAATCTTACTTACCAATAACGCCGCTCCAATCTAATAAACACACAAGATGTAAAATTATAAACGGTACTCCTTTTTCACCGAAAACTGATACTCAACAGTCCTAAACACGGCTGGCGAATCTAAGGTTAACGCAAAGATGATCACGTGATTTATAATACTCTGAAGACCATATCCAATGCAGGAACTTTGCCATTTAGTATTTACCAATACTTTCTGAGAAATCACGTGTTGGCGATATTGCCAAGCTGGCGTTAGTCTGCACGTCTATAACATATTATAAAAGGTAACTGTTTAACTACAACATCAAAGACATGTAATGACCACTTCCTTGAGAGAAGACACTTTGCTCAACCATAGGGTAGTACGGCGGGAAAAATGATGGCGTAACCTCCAAAACATGACAAAGTAACACAAGAACACCCATTTACCAATTAAACACTAAATAGACATTTTACTCATACAATTAAAATACTGACAAAGGCAATCACAACAAAATTATAAGTGAAGAAAAAAGTTACTACTACATATATATTACGCTTGGTATAGTCACATACTATATAGAGATATGTAGTCCCATATCTGGGCAAATGGGTCACTTGAGGGTAATGGTGAGCTACACAATTATCCATACTAGCAGGGCCTTTTTATCTCTGATATGTTACATAACATAACATAACATAACACCCTCGTGTAATAGGTTTATCTTGGAACTTTATTTTAATTTAAATTTACAAACCTTTTATCATTTATTTAATTAATGTTTGAATATATTGGACAGTTTCCATCAGACTGGTTAAAACCAATGCTACTAATGTCTCAATATATTGTAGATTATGTCAATTTCTCTCAGAGTTCTCATTTGATTATTCTTATATTTAATATTAATTATTTTACTTAACTCAGGTTATAGTTGTAAATAAATTTTTTAGTTGTATACACATTAGCTTAAATATATCATTTATTTCAGCCTTTAGTTTTTTGAGGGCCTCATGATGCTGTATAACTTGTAAACAACGAAACCGTGGTCCAATTTTTGTCCCAATAAATACCTACAACAACTTAACACGGATTATGAGTATAAGACCTTTCTGCCTAAAATTCATTAATATATGCTCACACCAGCAGCATTTTTATCATTTGAAAATCAATACTTTTCTGAGAAGCGGTAGATAGATTGAAGATAGTGACGTTGATATTCAACTTTAAATTGAGAAAAAGAGGTTAAAAAAAAATGTCACCAAAAAAAGAAAGCTTTCCTAAAATATAAGTCAGAAAAAACGAATGAATCATATAAAGAATATAAAAGAATAAGAACTGAAATTCATCAATTGGTAGAAAAAACAAAAACAGATTACTGAGAAAAATTCACAAAAGGACTAGAGATGCATTTCTATGGACAACAGAAACAAGTAAGACGCTTCATAAGACAACAAAGAAGAACCTTTACCAGAAACGCCAAATATAATAACTGAGGAAAAGACCGAAATCTCCCAAAA
Source organism: Diabrotica undecimpunctata (assembly GCF_040954645.1). Classification (NCBI taxonomy): domain Eukaryota; kingdom Metazoa; phylum Arthropoda; class Insecta; order Coleoptera; family Chrysomelidae; genus Diabrotica; species Diabrotica undecimpunctata. The sequence continues at coordinate 123,038,349 of NC_092810.1, read as the reverse complement.
CGATGTGAAAGAAGGAATAAACAAATTAAAAAACAGAAAGTTACCAGGAGAAGATCAAATATCCAATGAACTCTTAAAATATGGAGGTAATCACCTTGTACAACAACTGCAACTTCTTATTAATAAAATAATCACCACGAACAGAATACCAGATGAATGGAGGAGAGCGATCATGGTAATGTTCTTCAAAAAAGGAGATAAGAAAGACCCCAACAATTATCGAGCAATAAATCTATTAAATACAACACTCAAATTGACAACAAAAATAGCGATAAACATAAACCAAGGAATATCTCTGCAAGAGGAACAGCAAGGATTTCGGACAGGAAGATCATGCACGGATGCAGTTTTTGTAATAAGACAAATAAAAGAAAAGTCGCTGGAATACAACAAACCAGCATATATGTGCCTGATAGATTTGAAGACAACGTTTCACAGAGTGAGAATTCGGGACGCGATACATTTATCATATGAAAAGGGAATATCACTGGATTTAGTAAAAATCATTGAGAATATATATAAAGATAACATAGCTATGGTAAGATGTAAAGGAAAACTATGGCAACCTATCAAATATGAAACTGGCATTAGACAAGGAGATTCGTTGGGCCCATTAATATTTAATCTGATAATGGATGAAATCATAAAGAAAGTTAAAAAAAGAAGAAGATATTAAATGGGAGAAAAGGAAATAAGGATAATATGCTACGCCGACGACGCCATAATAACAGTCAAAAATGAAGATGACCTACAAAAATTAATTAAAGAATTTAAAGATACGGCGCTCATATACAACATGGAGATCTCAACAGAGAAAACTAAAACGATAGTGATATCAGCGGAACTGAGACGATGTAAACTATTCGTAAATAACAAAATAATAGAACAAGTGATGGAAACTGAATACTTGGGAATAAAACTGTCAAGCTATGGAAAAGTGGAAGAAGAAGTACAAAAACAAGTGAACATGGCACACAGAGCAGCAGGATGTCTCAACAACACAATCTGGAGAAACAAATACCTAACAACGGAAACGAAAACCAGGATATATAAATCAACAATAAGACCGATAATGACGTACACAGCGGAAAAAAGATCAGATACGACGAAAACACAAAGACTACTGGAAACAACAGAAATGAAAGTCTTACGAAAAATAATAAACCAAACTCTAAGAGACAGAGTAAGAAGTGAGGAAATACGAGCGAGATGTGGTATAGAGGAAATAAACGCGTGGCCCAAAAGAAGAAAAGTGGAATGGAATCAACACATCCAAAGAATGACAGAAAATAGAATAGTACGAATAACAAGAGACAAATCGCCAAATGGAAGAAGATCATTGGGACGACCGAGGAAAAGATGGTCAGACAACGTCAATTGAGGCTAAAAACCGAAGTAAAACAGGCATTAAGCCTATTCATAAAGTAGGAAGAAGAAGAAATTGAGAAAAAACACTAAAGAAGAAGAATTACTACTACGACGAGAAAATGTTTTTCATTTTATTTTCATTACATTTTATGTAATAAAATAAGTACCTATATCAAATAAATTTGTCAAATGAACAGTATAAAAAAATACTGAAAATACTATTTGAACCTATTTTTTTTTCTAATTTTTGCAATTCTTGTTATCAATATACTAAATGTTGCTTTTCATTTTAGATTTTAGTGTGACAAGGATACTATTACTAATATAAAAGTAGACTGTTAATTTTTTCATTTATATAGTATAATTTCAAAATTATATTAAAAAAGCAATAAAGACTTCTTTTATATATTTATATTCACAATAAGTAACTTTTATAAATCATGTACAGAACAGTTCAGTCCTACGAAGTGTGAACTCCCAAGATTAGTTCATTATCAGGAAACCTTTCATTGACTCTATTAATTTATATACGTGCTCTTTCACAACTCTCCGGTAATACCCAGTAGACCAGCAAAACTAATTTCAAAGCAAAAATTGCCCGTTTTTGATACTTACAGAAGTGGAATTAAATATGTGAGTAGCGTCCATTTTTCATTATGAAGTTTAATCTACGCCAATGATTCGGACATAAAACTTATTAAATCGCAAAGCGCGCCATTCAGGAGATTGGTCTTTCTAGAAAATATAAGTCTGAACTCTTAATTTTTATGCTGGTCCTGTCAGGCTAAGGTGCGAGAGAGTTTACTGACCATAGTACATGGGAGCATTAAGTTGATTATTTAGTTTTCGACATTAAACGGTAAATGGTTAACATCGCATATCTGAGTATTAAGCTATTGCAAATCAAAAATATATGAAAAGTCAAAACGGTATTGCATACAACAAAAAATCTCTAAAAATCTCTTTCTTTTTCTAAAACACAAGACTGTCCCTTTATTACACTTCGCCGAGAAATCCTATGCTCTTGATAAAATCCAGCAACTTTTCTATGGGTTTACCAGTATATACTTATGTAACATCACTAGTATATCATATTTATTTAGAAGACATGTAGGGGAGAGTGGCCCAAATGATACTTGCGGGCAAAATGATCCTTTATATTATTTTTAGGACTGGTAATGCCATCTGTATTTCTAGTGGCGTACCCACACACTTCTACAGTCAGTTAAATATAAGCATTTAGTGTAGAAATATCGCCTTTCCAGAATTTCCCGAAAGTTTGATTGTTACTTTTAAACAAGTAGGAATGTTCAATTGTAATGTAATTGCTGTACATTCAATATTTTGACGAAAATTTAAGATGTTTACAAAATAACAAACCTTTACCGCTACGTAATAAACATGGCTGCCAGCAAAGTGTACCTGTTCTGGCAAAATGATCCCTATGCTGTCGAGTTAAATGATCCCGGGATAATTTTGCCCTCTCTATTAAAAAAATTAGGGTAAAAAATATAGAGGTGCCGTTGATGAGTTTAGAGCGACGTTGTAAGGGGAAAACGAGCTAGACGCAAACCATTTAAAGAAACTTGGAAACAAAACTAGCATATTAACCGAGGAGGAACAACAGCTTGTATATACTAATATACATACCCATATTCCCAAATATCCATATTTCATTCTTCACATGGAAAGCCGAATATACGGCCTTACCACCAAAGACGAAAGTCTATGTCGTACTAACTCGTAGTTAGAAATGCCATTGTGAATAGGATTTCGGACCAAACAAAACTAGTTGATGATGACTAGTTAAAGGATTTTTGCACGAGACATCCTCTACTTGTACTTAGATCTCCTGAAGCAACATCGAGCATCCGCACACGTGCTTTTAATAGAACTGTTGTTTGCAAAACAAAATTTTTCAGTTTGCTTAACAGCATTTATTGGATAAAACGCCATTCCAGCCATTCAGGATATATAATGTAGATGAGACATCTAGGAGTACAGTACTAGGAGGAAAAAAACTGTAAGATTCTTATCAAAAGAGGTCAATAATAAGTTGGTAGAATAGTCTCTGCCCAACGAGATGTATCTGGTATCGCAGTCATTTGTATGTATGTGGGAGGTTCATATTTTCCACCGATGGTGGTTTTTTCCCAAAAGAGGATGAAGGAGGAGTTAAAAGATGAGGCACCGCCAGGAGCAGCATTCAGATGCAACGATTCTAAGTGAATAAATTTCGATGTGTTTGCAGATTGGTTTGATCATTTTATAACTTGCATTAAACCATCAGCAGAAGCACAGGCGCTCCTAATTCTTGACGTTTACCTTTTTATATTAAGAACTTAGATGTCATTGAAAAAGTTAAGACTAATTTTGTTACCATGTTAAGCTTGACTTCGCATACTACACGCAGGCCACAGCCATGCACTAGAAAAATGGCTGAGTAGTCACTCAGGAAGGGATGTTACAGTTTTTCAAATTTCGAGAATTATTACTGAAATTATTACTGAATCCTACATGAAAGTCTGCAACGTCATGAATACTAATAATGGATTCAAAAAAGCAAGATTATACCTTACAATCCAGATGTTTTCTCAGAAGTCGATTTCACAGCGGCTGACGATACAGTGCAAGACAAAGCGAAAAATATGCAACAAACTGAAAATATCATCATAACAGCTTCTTCAACTTCAGTTCAGCAAACTCCTTGTAAGAAAAATTGTTGTCCAGCTCATGTTCAGACAACGATGGCCTTGACGAATCAGAAACTAGGCCTTCTTTATCCGTTATTTGTCAGCATATTGACACTGGCTCCACAGCTGTACCTTCGACTTCGTTTACTATTTTCTCGAAAGATATTTGCCCATTTCCCAAGTCGTCACAACCACGAAGCACTACTAAACGAAAATCTGTTGGAACGGTTAGTCTTACAATCACTACTTACAAAAGCTTTTAGGTGAGCGACAAAAAATTAAAAGTTCTTAAAATAAAAAATAAAGCTGCAGTTAAGGGAGTGCAAAAAAGGAAAAACAAAAAGTCACGTTTAAGTTTTAAAAAACAAAAAGGGGGACCTACATAAAGAAGATTTGGATGCTGAAGAAGATGCATAAAGCTTTATTTGTTCTTATACTTTTCCAAGATCTCCCGCAAGAGAGGGCTGGGTGCGGTGTAATATTTGCAAACGTTGGGTCTATGATGAATGTGCTGGAATAGAGGACAATAATTGCCAACCTTTACACCTGCAATTATTGTAATGAACATGCCAAGATAGATAGAGTTCGTAGAAAAATGTAATTATTGTACTACATAACACATATTACATATCCTACATAAGGACACTAACATCAGCAGAAATAGGAAGCGATCATAAATTGGTATTGTGCAAAATTCGACTGACAATACATATATGTGATAACAAAACACCAGAATACACCATAAAGATTAAAATCGAAAGCTTACAGGATGACTTCACAAGATACTTATTGCAAAAAAAAATAACCGAAAAAATTAGAAACACATATATCAGAAAAAGTAATAAAGTCGAAGAAAGCTGCGCAAAAATTAAATATATTATCTTAGCCTCGGCCAAAGAAGTTCTTGGTGAAAGAAATATAAATAAAAATAAATCGTTCCCAAGGTGAAAAACTCCATGATTTTGTATAGACATAAAGGAAAAATTTAAAGAGGAGAAAAAAGAATACCTAAAATACATATCATCCAAAACACAAGTGTCTTGTAAGAAAAATAAGAAATGATCACTGGAACGCTTTTCGAAAGAAATGGAACATGATTTTTACTGTCTGCAAAACGAAATATGGCGCTTCATAAGATATCAAAGAACGAAGGTATAGGAACTAATAACAGAAACACATAGAAAAGGACAAGTGTATTGACTACCTAAAAATACTCTATGTAGAGAAAGAACAAACGACGCTACAACCGGAAACACCAGAAATTACCACAAATGAAGAAATTAATTTAAATTGTCAGGAAGTTCGGAAAATACATGAAAAACTGAAGAACAGAAAAGCAGCATGTAACGACGGGATACCAAATGAATTACTGAAATATTGTGAAGCAGCAATGACAGAACAATTAACAACATTAATCAACAAAATTATAAAACACAATAATATACCGGAAGAATGGATAACAAGCGAACTAATTCGACTATTCAAAAAAAAAATCGGTTGCCTGTAAAGTCGGTTTTACGGGCGAAGATTTTACGTGACAACGTCTTTTTCTCGGTAGAATATTTATTGATATGAATATTATTAAATTGCACAATAGGAACAAGGAATTGAATGAAAATAAGAATTGCACAAATTTTAACTATAGAAATATATTTTGTTTACTAAAACGCTCGAGAAAGACAGAGACACAAACACGCACCGATTCAACGTGCCTAATTCTCTAGTGCCGCGCGCGCAGCGGACCGATCATGTTTGAGTGGGAGAGAGACGCAAGGCATTCGCCGGTCCGGCGGGCCTCTCTCTCGTTCGGTGACTCATCGTAACAGACGGCGGGCGTTACACTTTTTCATGAGTGACTCCGAGCCACAACCTAATTTAAGACGTTGTCACGTCAAAAGGAGATAAAAATAGCCAGAAGCAAGAGGTATAAACTTGTTCAATACTACGCTAAAACTTATCTATTATTTACTAACTTACTTATCTATTAAAATTTTACAAGTGCTAATAAATCAGAGCATTAGTTTAGCAGATAAACAACAGGGTTTTCATAGTGAAAGATCGTGTACAGATGCAATATTCATCATCAATTATTTTATGAATTATATTCAATTTGAAAATTGTTATATATCTTCTTTTAGTATTATATTTTCAGCAGTAATTTAAAACTATTGGCTATCTACATCACTGTTTTTCCATAAGGTACAAAGATAGACACCAACTGATAATATAAAACAAACAGAAAAAAATCTGTACAGTTTACTTTAAAAGTCTTTACATAATCATCAGGGAACGTATCGGTCTCTTCGGTTTCGTATGCAAACGCTTACTAAGGTTATTCATCTGAATAGATACAGTGGCGTAACAAAATAAGCTGATAGTATGAAATAAAAAAACAGTTAAATTATTAAACAATCATATTATATATTCACTGATACATACAATCATTAAGTTAATTTTTGCTTTTGTTTAGTTGAAAGTCAAAAATCTGTCTTCACTTCAATGTCTAAATGTTATTTCTCAGATTTTCTCAGATATGTAACAATAAAACACTGAAAACTTTGTTTTCAAAACTTCCACAAAATTTTGTGGAAGTTTTGAAAACAAAAGTTTTCAGTGTTTTATTGTTACATAAAATGAATTTCCATCAAGTAACGGTCGAATCCATAAATTATTTCTCAGATATCTCTATTTATCAGGAAATGTTTTTATTAATAAATTAATAAAATTTATGCCCTTATGCTATTGAGAAATTTCTTGATCGTACATTTCGGTTTACAAATAAAAAGCAAAATAAAGTGTTCAAATAATTGAAGGATGTTTTGAATTAAAAGGTTACAAGGAGCGGATAAGCTTTGGTCCTGTACCTTATAAATACGGGTGACATTCCAGAGTTCGAACACAACAACGTTGCTACATTCGCGGATGACATAACCATTCTAACGGTAGAAGACATCAGTGAAGTAGTAATTAACAAGCTGCCAACATTATTAAATTTAATACATTCTTGGAACAGAAAATAACGAATCTAATTAAATCAAGCCCAATCTAGGCCTACTAATTTCACAAATAAGAGAATATAATACATTTCTGTAGCATGTAAAACATCTGAAAATTATTTTTATAGGTATCATTTTAGACGAGAATTTGCAGTGAAAAGTGTATATCACCTAGAAAATAAAGAAGTTTAATATTGGCTAAAAGAAAATTTATGGGATTGGTGAATGAAATTTTACATGAAATGTTAAATGAAATTTTGACTGAAACTAGTATAGATATATGGTGGTAAATTCCAAGTCTACTCCAAGGCTAGTACTCTAGATACTGTTATTCTAATTCACGAGAAGGATGTCAAAAAAGATGGAAAAATTACTTTGATAGTTTACTAAATAAAAAATTTGACAGAAAACCAGTTGAGTTTGTAACGGGACAACGGAGACTGTAAGAGCAATGATCACCAAAATAACAAACAAAGAAGTGTTTCAAGCACTTCAAAAAATAAAGAAAGGAAAAACTGTTGGACCAGATAATATTCCTGGGAAGTGTGGAGAAACAGTAACAAGTTGGCTAACAGATTTATTTAATAGAATTATGAAAGCTGGACAAATACCAGACGAATGGAAAGGCAGTAGTACATGTTTACAAAAACAAGGGAGATATACAATAATACAGAGCCACAAAACTATTTAGTAACACCATGAACTGGCTTTATGCAACGCCTGTCAACAAAAGATGCAATTTTCGTTACAAGGACATAATATTAAAGGAATCAAGAAACAAACAGAATAAATAAAAAAATCAAATAAAACAAAATGAATCACAGATATTAGACATTAAACTATTTAAAGAAAGAAACTGTATTGTTACGAAAGATTTATCCCACATAGGAAAAGTCCATTGACGAAAAAGAAGAAGTAGTTCGAGAACATTCAAGATGACATCGAAAATTTTTGAAATGTCTAGTGAAGTTTGGAGCGTCAGAAAATATATAATTATATAGTTGTCAGTTAGTTAAAAAGTATTGTAATATTTTTGGTGTTGAATAAAGTTAATTTTCAAGACGTGTAACATTGGTGACAGCGGTGGGATAAAGCAATATTTAGCAGTTGTTAGTGGTAAATACAAGATCCACTGAGTTTGACAAAGAAATGGATACGTCTGGACTCCCTGCATGGTTTTTAAAAATGAAAGAAGAGAAGCGTAGACAAGAAGAGAAAGCGGAAAATGAGAAGCGTAGGCAAGAAGAGAAAGAGGAAAAGGAGAGGCGTAAAAAAATAGAGGTAGAAATTATAGATGGTTTATCCCAAATTCACGAAAATTTTTAGTTAGAGAAAAGTCAAATCACTAGTAGAATAAATAAATTAGAAGAAAAACCAAACAATTTTGAAAATAGAACAACAACAAAATGATTTGAAATCTAATTTACAAATACAAATAATTGAGTTAGAAAAAAAATTAATACCCAAGCTTCTTTATCTAATGTTTCAGTAACTAACGTCGAATACAAAAAAAAGGCTTCATCACCTTCCATAATTGAACCAGGTACAATTAGAACTAGTAAATTTTTAAAACCACGCTCATTCGATGGTCAGACAGCATGGGAAACTTATCGTTTTCAATTTGAAGCTGCAGCTAGAGTAAATGGCTGGAATGAAAAAGAAATGGCAGCTTCTTTTATGGTGTCGCTTCGAGGACAGGCAGCAACCGTTTTGCAATTCCTTCCCCAAGATGCACCCAGTTATACCTCTCTCGTTGAAGCTTTAGAGACAAGATATGGCCAGCAGCATTTAAAGCAGGTTTTCCAAAGTCAGCTAAAAATTCGATATCAAAAACATAACGGAACCCTGCAAGAATTTGAAGCCGACAATAAAAGACTATTGCACTTGGCATACCCTCAGGCACCTAAAGATTTTCTGGAACAAATTGGAATACAGGCATTCATAGATGGACTACAGGATGTTGAAATGCAACAAGCTCTCCGATTACAACATCACAAATCGCTAAATGGAGCACTAGTCTCAGCCCAGGAGTATGAAGCTGCAAAAAGCATTTTCAGATCTCGCCCAAAATTAAGAGAAATGAGATTTCAAGAAAATGAAGAAATCACAACCGCAGATAACCAACAACCTATTTTATCCCAAATTTTAAATATACTGCAAAATCTTCAACAAAAACCTCGAAATGAAAACAAAAGATGTTTTAATTGCGGGAGAATAGGACATTTTCAAAACAATTGCAGAAGCCGATCCCAAACAAGGAGAGAACATCCAAAGAATGAGGCTAGAAGGTCGCCTAGATCGACATCCAGATGCCCATCACATAGTCCTATTAGAAATACTAGTAGAGATAGGTCTCTAAGAAATCGATCTCCCACAGAGAGAGGGAACAAGTATTTAATGGGAGCAGTGGATAATTTTTTAAAATGGCCTGAAATTGTACCCTGTCTAATTAAGAAGCGACTACAGTAGCAGAAGCATTTATAACACACGTCGTATCAAGACATGGAGTTCCTTTAGAGTTACATTTTGGTAGAAAAATTTGGTAGACAGAATTATGGCAAGAATTAATGAAAACCTTGGGTATTAAGAAAACGCGCACTACGCCTCTCCATCCTCAAACAGACGGAATGGTCGAAAGACATAATAGGACTGTTTGTCAATACCTTTCAATGTTTGTCTCTGATAATCAACAAGATTGGGATAGTTTAATTCCTCTATTCCTGTTACCCTATAGAAGTTCCAAACATGAAGCAACTGGTTATTCTCCATCAATGATGATCACCGAAAGAAAAATGAAGCTTCCTCAAGATCTTATTTTCGGAAGATTGCCTCCCTGCGAAGAAAAACGTTCATCCCCGACCTACATTGAAAATTTGAAAGAAAAATTAGAAAAAGTCTACGAATTTTCTCGTAAAAGTTTGAAGGTTCAAAGTGATAAAGTCAAGGCCAGGCTCGACATGCATGCTACTGGTACAACTTTCGCAAGAGGTGATCCAGTATGGTTATACAATCCCACACGTAAGAAAGGACTTTGTCCGAAACTTCAACGAAACTGGAAATGCCCGTATACCGTCATGCGGAAAATAAATGATCTAATCTATCGCATCCAGTTTTCAGCTAGTAAAGTAAACCCAAGGTAGTTCATAATCATACCATGGAACTGATCCACCCCGTTGGCTTCAATCGATCCCCGATAGTCCAGTTATTCGAGGCGAATAACTATAAAGGAGGAAGCAGTGTTACGAAAGATTTATCCCACATAGGAAAAGTCCATTCACGAAAAAGAAGAAGTATTTCGAGAACATTCAAGATGACATCGAAAATTCTTAAAATGTCTAGTGAAGTTTGGAACGTCAGAAAATATATAATTATATAGTTGTCAGTTAGTTAAAAAGTATTGTAATATTGTTGGTGTTGAATAAAGTTAATTTTCAAGAAGTGTAACAGTATTATTAAAGATTAAGAGGTAAACGTTCCAATTTAATTATATTCTCAATATATGCACCAACTGAAATAGCATCAGAGGATGGTAAAAATGAATTTAACATCTCTCTAAATGAACTATGCACAGAAGCTCCTAATCATGATATCAAAATAATAGTATGGGATATAAACGCAAAATTATTCACAGAAGAGTAAGTAATACCGATGACAGGAAGACATAGTCTGCATAAAATTACAAATGTCAATGGATCACAATTGAATGATTTTGCGAAAGGCTGCAAACTGATCCTCACAAACACCCAACTTGTTAGAAAAAAATTTATAAGATAACTTTGAGATCAAAAGCTGAAAGAATAAATAATCAAATAGATCATGTGTTGATTGATGGAAAGCATTCTAGCAACATAATAGGAGTAATAACTATAAGAGGGCTAGCTAGCCACATAAACCATTTACTCGTGAAGGCCAAGCTCAAACCCAGAATTTTAACACAAACAATAGATAAACAGACGAAGATTTAGTATTGACAATATTAACTAAAAATAAGCAATAGGTTTTGGAGATAAATAAAAATGAAAATGAAAATGTAGATAAAAAAATGGCACTCCATAACAGGACTTCTATTACAAAAGCAGCAGAAAATATATCGGAGAACAAAAAAAAACGAAAGTAAAAAATACAGTGACGAAGAATGCGAGAGAGAATTCAACAGAGAGAGAGAGAGAGACAGAGAGAGAGAGATGCAGCAAGAAGAACACTAAGACAAACATGAGACAATATATATACAACAACAAATTGAAAAGAAGAACATAGACATTATCCAAATAGATGGACTAAATACTTTGAAGGACTCCGGAATGCTCAGAACATCACTGATAAAAACAATGATAACGATGGAAGCAATGGAAAAAATAAGTATCATTGAAATATAAATACCTCCACCAAGCCTAGAAATAATTATAAAAGCTATAATAACCCCAAAAATGATAAATTCTCTGGTCTGGACAATATTGACGCAGAGTTAGTGAAAAAATGCGATCATGAACTTATAATTAAAATCCATTAATTACTAGAAAAGGCTTGGCAACAAGAAATACTACCGACAGAATAATGTTGCAGTAATATTGTACCAATATATAAGAAAGAAAAAGAGAAAATGAAAGGAAAGCATCGTGTATGAACTATAGAAGAATTATTTCACTGATCAATACTACGTATAAAATATTGGCTTCGGTATCGCTAAAAAGATTACTACCATACGCCGAAGAAATAGTTGGTGACAACCAGCATGATTTCAGGCCTGGTAGATCGAAAATTGATCAAATAATTACTACTGGACAAATTCTTGAACAGTATTGGGAGTGTAATCAAGATGTATATAGTATCTTTATAGATTTTAAATAGGCTTATAATTCAATTAATCGCCTAAAACCTAAAACTATGGAATGTAATGGTTGATCTGGGCATACTTAACACACTAGCTGCGGCAAAGCGAATGTGTGTAACTGCACAATTTTGAATAGGAAGAAAAATATCAAATGCTTTCTACGTAAATAATAGATTGAGACAGGGAGATACTCTGTCCTCATTGTTGTGTAACCTGATATTAGAGTGTGTCATTATCAGTATATTACGTATGGAGATAAAGGTACAACCATGAACTCTACCAATAATTGTTCTTTTTTTAAAATTCAGATATTTCGATGGGCTGGTCATGTAGTCAGATTTAGACTGAAATATTGTCGAAAAGAGCCCTAGATTGTATAATTTATTTTTATTTAGTTAATGGCTTTGTAGATTGTATAATGTATGTACTAATTTTTTATACGTGAGTACCTGAAGAAGATCGACGCGGGACTGGCAAGGGTGGAAGCATACTTTGGAGGAGGCCAAAGATTGATTTGGGTTGTAGCGTAATTGGAGGAAGAGAGGGAGAGAGAGAGAGAATATGCCATGCGAAAAATTTATTCGAAAATCAAAGCAGAATAGCTGCCCAGGGAGCAAAGATCGTTCTCGCCTTTGCCGATGACGTAGATGCAGTAGCAGCAGCATAACCAATATTAGAAATTAAGAATATTTTCACGAGCTTTAAAGAATCTGCATTAAATATTGGTTTAGAAGTAAATGAAGATTTACTATTTTTATAAAGAATAAGTCACAATTTTATTTTAAAATAAGTTTATTTTGACGTTTCGATTTCCACTTCGTAAAAAACTCTCAAAATACAAAACGTTATTCATTTGATCAATTTTGTTTTTGTTACTTGCTAAAAACTTCTAATAATTTAATTTCATCCGAATTATTCATATTGACAATTCAGACATATATTCTACATTTTAAAGTATATATATGACTTTAAAAATATATTGTCAATATTTTTGAGTTTCGATCCTGGGCTGAGTTTATTAGAAGATTATAACATGTGGGACATCAAAAAAAATTACAAGGTAAGTTGGAAACCTGGCATATTTTATTTAAAAAACTTATAAAATGATCTTTGTCATGATTTACCAAATTTAGAAACTTAAAAGCTTCTTAAACAATTTTTTTTGTAAAAATCTAAAAACTTGATGACATTCCAACAGGTATATTTAAAATGCCGAATAACGAAAACATTTAGCAGCTTAGGACATTTAAAACCAAATCTACAAACTGGGAAGATTTCCGAATACTAGTCCATCTTTATTACGGTAGAAGAGGCTTGGGAGACTTTGGACAGCTTTTAGAGATACAACCAAAACAAGGATTAGAAAATTAATTTAAGCGCATACTATATTTTACCAAATACAATACATATTAACTAACGTCTAGGCAGTTTTTCATTGTGTTAAAATGATTACAGTCCTTATGGGAGAGTATAACTCGCAGAGGTGCTTCTGTCCATAGTCTCTTTACCCCCAAAGAGAGGATGGCCAACCATAAAGGAGATAATGGACAATGCATTTCGCCAAAACAACCTTTATTTTTAAGAAAAACTAAAACATTGTATATTCAGAAACTCTTACAAAATTTATAAATTTAATAATTAATGTAAAGTGTATTGTGATAAATTTGTATTAAAATAAATCATTCCCTCATATCTTGCTCTATTATCTTTTATTGATGGCTTAGAACTACTACAATATCAGTAACACTCACTGTAGCTGTGGGCTTAGAAGTGAAACTGAATCTATTTGATGGCATATTTTTCTTTAAAAATCTGACCTCATAATCTGTTTGATCCCCATTATCAACTACTGCCACAAAATTTCTAACACGTTTTTTCCCAAACACTTTGGTAACAATGTAATCGCACTTAGAAATTTCTGTATCTAGCCTTTCTTCTTTTAATTCGAAACTATCATCTGACGAATTATCGTTGTACTCTACTTCATCCCTCTCGGAGTTCGATGATTCCTCCTGTAGGATTTTCTTCTTAACTTAGTTCTTTTTTTTTTATTTGCGACTATATTTTTTCCCTTCAAAGTTTCCTCGAGTAGATTTTTCTGCGGTGTGTCGGTTGCAATGATACATCGGCCTCTTTTCCTACCTCTATTAGAAATTTTTCTAGCAGGCGCTTTTGGATAGTTCTAAATAAGTTCTGAGATATAAAATTATTTGTGTCTTGTAATGAGTTGTTTTTAGGTGGTGTTTGCGGATCTGAAATTTTCTGATCTTGAACCGAACTTGTAGATATTGTCAGGTATAGGATGATCTGTGACAGATGAAGATAGAAAATCCTATTTAGAAAATATATTTTTATCAAATGAAACAATCGCTGTGGATCGAAATCCAGATTTTCAGATTGATGTCAATTTTGTCAGTTCCCATTTTTCTGGTATTTCTTTTTCATTTCTAATAGCTCATTCATAGGCTAAACTTCTGGTTAATTTTGGGTGTAAGACCACAAAACATTGACGAACATTTAAGTAAATAATTTTCTAATTGGGTTTCCATAGTTTCCATCTCATTTGTGAAAATTTGTGATTTATGAAAATCTTGGTTAAAGTTCATTTGACTTTTGGTCACCCCATAGTGCTTAGCGCTCTTTCGGATGCCCAAGTTATTTTTTATTACATCCTCGACGGCTTATTTCATAATTATAGGTTCAAAATTTAAGGATTTTTTTTGTTGTAAATGTTTAGTATTTTTAACGTACTATCCTACAAAATAAAAAGCCATATTTATGATTTCATAAGGAGACAATGGACATTGTTAGGAGACTATGGACATATGTCCATTGTCTACTCGGTATAGACAAGAAAGAGTTTTTCGCCACAGAATGAAACGTGTTCAGAAATAGACTTAGATTATCAAACCCTCGCCAAAATACAAGAATATAAATACTTTTTATATTGGAAGCATAGCTTACATATATACCATCTGAAATTACATAGTACTTACCAAAAACAAAAAATATTCAGTATTTTTAACACTATGTTCTTACTAGAGTCCTCTCTCGGTACACACCAAACTTTATTTACAAAGATTCTTTTAGCAGTTCAGTGAAGTCGCTAATCATATATTTCCCGGAAAATTTAAACGCGTCCATTCTCTGCTTGTGTAAAAAGTCTCCCAGGCCTCCCTTAGTCCTTATTACATTGATGAGTCCCAAAATGCAGAATAGATCACGTTAAGGAGAACAATCATGCTGTCATACTGACAGCAAACAAGGGTAACATTTTATTTATTTAAGCAAAACAACATAAAAAACATCTTACCCCTTGCATGAATGAAAAAAGATCGAGAATATAATTTAATATATTAAATAAAATCATAAAACTTTGACGCTACACTGAATGAATATTTTTTATTTTTCTCGAAGTTGCAGTTCATTTTGCAATAAATTGGTAGTAAATATGCAACACTCAGTATACAAATTATCGATAAATTTTGCCGCTTTATTCGAACAACGAACGTTTGTTAATTAACTGGCGATTTGGTTGATTGAATGCAAAACCTTGTTTTATTTTTTATTTTCCCGTGTAATACGAGGTAGGCTGTGCATTATCCATTTTCTACATAATGAGGCATTCTCTCATATCGACATCGAAGACCGATTAAATGGGCTCCATGCATAAACGATTTTACATTATTATAATATTTTAAAGCGCCCAAGATCGTGATAATGCTATATAGATTTTCATCTATCAATTCTCTCCGTAGCTCGATTGCTTTTTGTATAAATGATTGAATAAAGTATTCCCTTGTTATTAACTCTTAGTTTTTTATATGGAAATAATAACAACACCATCAAACCACAAGAAACTAAAGCATTGACTTCGGCACCAAGTTAAAATATGAATTAATTCTTCTAGACTTGATAAATATAGGTAAATATGCAAATAAAATACTGATAAATATGATAAAAATAGTTTATTAAAAAGTTAGTTACAAGTAAATTTTATTTTATTAATGAATAAAAAAATATAATACTATAAGGGCCGGTTGTTCGAACACTAATCAAAACTTGATTGTGATCAAATATTTAATTACAAGCAAATACGTCACAGCAGCTGTCAAAATTATTAAAAATTGTTTATTATTATTATTGATTTATAAATAAAAACATGAAATTAACATCAAAAAGAGTTTAGTTATGGTTTATTTTAAATTAAAACGCAAAATAATAAAATTGAATAAAATAAATTTGTCAACATAACCCCAAAATGTGACGTATTTGATTTTAATTAAATATTTGAGTTTTGATTAGCGTTTGAACAACCGGCCCCAAATTATTAAAAAGTTAAAAAGGTATTAATTATATTTAACTAATTAAGTATTTATACTAATTACTACCGGAAATCACAATAGACGAAATAAAACTAGCTCTTAGAATACCTAAGAATAACAAATCTCCAGGCGAAGATTGTGTAGTTACTGATGCAATTAAAATCGGAGACGCTTACCTACTTAAGAAAATAAAAAACCTTTCTCACGTGTTCCTTTTGGACAGTAATATACCCGACAAATAGCACAATGCTGAGATAATTCTACTGTACAAAAAAGGAGATCCTTATGAGTTAGAAAACTACAGATCTACAAGTCTTCTTAGTCATCTATACAAACTTCTTAAAAGAATTGACTTGGAAAAAAAAAATTGATTTCTACCAGCCAATAGAGCAATCGGGATTTCGTATCGGATTTGGAACAAACGATTACTTACAGAGCATTAAAACGGTGGTAGAAAAGACTATCGAATACAATCAACCACTTGTTCTGGCTTTTGTAGATTTCCTTAAAGTCTTTGACAGATACTGACAAAATCCTGGAAGCACTACAAGCATGCCGCATTGACTACCGATATACAAAGGTAATTTACAATACATACAAGAACGCAACTATGTCGATCAAACTATTCAAATTTAAGAGTCTAAGATCTATGATGTCCCAGACATGTTCAATTGGGGATAGATCAGGTGATCGTGGTGATCAAAGTAAATGGTTCATGTATTGTTGATTCATGAAGTCAATATGCGGTCTGGCATTATCTTGCCAAAAAATTGGGTTTTGGATGGTGTTTAGGTATGGAATAAAATAAGGCTTCACTACTTATGGAATATAGCGTCTGGCTGACATATTATCTTTGATAACAATTAGTGGTGATCTGCTATTATAAGCAATTGCACCAAATACCATAACTCCATGGTGTAGTAACTACCCGCTCACTATCAAATTATAGGTCACGTCTTTCACCAGCCTTCTCACTGTTGCCCGACCATCGTGCATTCCTAGACAGAAGCGGGATTCGTTACTAAGAACCACTTGATTCTATTCCCGGTTTTATAGAATTCTTTCTATACACGAGGGCAAGAAGATTTTTAGCTGTGAGAGGTAGCACCCAATGTGGAAGATAAGAAAAAAATGTCAAACTATCGTATTCGGCGATAGGGTAAGTCAGAGAGAGATGGCTCGTCGGGGAAGATGACTCGGTCGAATATATCACAGTTTTATCCTATTTGGAGTCAGTTGCATTGCGTTATTTGATGCGTGCGTATGGTATTAGCAATACTCTGTTTCCGTGTTTTTCTCAAGGTTGAAAGGTAAGACATTTAGAAATTCTTATTTACATTTTCTTAAAACTTTTTTCGGTAATCGTAAAAACTATTGTGCACTTATTTTTGTCTGTATTTTATCGAAGTCACGTTTTGATGGCATGTTGTTTGTATCGTTGAGGTTATGTAGGCATAGTTGCCAGTCCTTTCAAACGTTACCAACACACGGAAATAAAGTGGGCCATCTCACCCTGACAATTCGGGTTAGTTGGCTCGCAAATGTTACGGAGATATGGCCTAGCTCTTTAGTCACTTATATAAGGATATATAAGAAAATGAAAAAAGTTGCAGAAAGCTGGTTTTGCACCTACAAGAGCTGGAGTTAGAGAAATGGCATTCAGATTAGCGGAAGAGTTACATAATTACATATTAAAACTACTTTCAACAAGGAAAAAAAACTTGCAGGTTTTGACTGGTTACAATCATCCTTAAGAAGTAACCCTGACCGCTATAAGAAAATCGGAAGGCGTATCCTTAGCAAGAAGTCGAACATGAACAAAAAGAATGTAAGCGATTACTTTGACCTGTAAAAGCAAGTTATTCTAGAAAATGAGTTGATGGAGATCCGGGAGTTTATTTAACATGGACGAAACAGGACTCCAACCGAATAATAAATCTGCATGTGTTGTAGCCCAGAAGGAATCTAAAAATGTAGCATCAGTAACTTCTTCGGAGAGGGGGGAAACAATTACATGTATCACCTGTTGCAATGCTGAGGGTAAATTCCTTCCCCCGACCTGCATATTCAAAGTCAAAAATAAAAAGCAAGAATTCGAAGATGGCATGCCCCCAGGATCAAAGGTTTACATGAATGAAAAGTCCGCTTACATAAACACAGATATATTTATTGATTGATTAAAACATCACTTTGTTCCTAGAAAGCCCCCAGGAAAAGTCCTACTGGCTTTGGATTATCATGCATGTCATTGCAACTCCGTAAAAATGATGAAGTATGCAGACGAAAATGAGATAATTCTACTGTGTTTACCGAGCCACACTACACAGTTTTTGCAACCATTAGATCGTTCATTTTTTAAGTCGCTGAAGTCACATTATTACAATGCTTGCAATTTATTTGTTAAAATTAATCCTACAAAGGATGGGGTATTTATCCAGTCAACCTTAATGCAATTCCAGAGTACGCCTTTCTTAAGAGTTCAAGAACACAAATTACTGAAATAGATGATATCCAATGTCTAAACCTACCATCTACAAGCAGTTCGACGCCGTCTCACACATCACCATCTCACACGTCACCATTAGAACTACTATCTATACCTGGTAATAAGCCGAACTGTAAAGAAAAAATCACTCCCGGTAAAATTTTAAATAATATCTCTCCAGTACATTCTACATCAGGTATTTCACAAGTAAAAAAACGCGGTAGACAATTGGCTGCAGTACTTACTAGCCCAGTGAATTTGGCAATAAGCAAAGATTTAGATGTTAAAAAGAAAGAAAAGGATGCTAAAAAGAATAAAGGCAGAGGCCCTTTAGAGAGAAAAGTCAAGAAACTCAAGAACCAAAATAAAATGTTTTGGGAGTCATCTTCCGAAGACTCTGACGATCATATGGAAATTACTAAAGACTCTATTGATGATCTACAAGATGAAACAAATTGTGAATGTGCCGGCTGTGGGGAAATATATTCAACCACATCGAAACAAGAAGACTGGGTACAGTGCGTGCATTGCAATTCTTGGTTTCGTGAAAACTGCTCAAAATATGTTAATTTATGTGATAATATATGTGGAAAAGTATTGGCAAAAAAACGTGCCAAATAAAGTTTATGATCGAGTCATATCACCCTTAGTGTCCGAGTCATCTCATGTTTACTGTTTTTGCATATAAGTATTTGGCTTAACCAACTCTGTACACTTTCTTCTAATGGTATTTTAATATAAATATATAAATATTTCAGATCATAGACTTTTTTGTGCTAAGATACAGACAGTCAAAAAAATGTGAGCCATCTCTCCCGGACTTAGCCTATACCGTACGCATACAATCATCCGTTCATGCACTTTAATTTAAAAGACTGATTTGCAAAGGCTCGATAGCTACTGAATCTGCCTCTTAGAGCCAGAAGTTTTAATCGGCGATCTTGTGGTTCTGTCGTCCCTTTGTGACGTCCGGAAACCTTCACTCGATGTTCTCGGTCTTCTAGCGTCCACGCTAGTTTACACTGCAGTATGCTGCGTAAGGATCTGTTGGTCCTTTTAGGTACTTCTCTTATCGATAGACCGGCTTTACGAAACTCGACAATTCGACGACTCTTAACCCGGCAACTGTGTTTTGGGGTGAAAATCACCCACGTCGTTCATTAGCGCTTGTTAAAATAGTGGCAACATCGCCAGATTCATCTGGCGCCACGAGTACCTTCCCATAATATAACAGATCTTGTATTGCATCATAAATTTCAGTATATAAATAAGATTTGAACGAGTGGTGTCGCGTTCTTTGGACTTTTGGGTGATTTTAACCCCACCACACAGTTGAAGTGCAGCAATATTTAGTTTTTGGGTAATTTTAACCCCACAACACCGGTTAATTATTAACAGGTAAGTTCTTATACTAGCACAATTTATCTTTATTTTTTTAACAGAAACATAATTTAATTGGTAGGAATATTGAAAATTGATTAGATATTTTTAATTTCAGACATATAGAAATATGTGTAG
Organism: Diabrotica undecimpunctata; assembly: GCF_040954645.1. Lineage (NCBI taxonomy): Eukaryota > Metazoa > Arthropoda > Insecta > Coleoptera > Chrysomelidae > Diabrotica > Diabrotica undecimpunctata. The sequence goes on along the minus strand of NC_092810.1, from coordinate 123,018,133 downwards.
TTGGGAGAAAGAACACGAAGCTCTCTTGAAGCTTTGGCAGGATGAATTAACTGGATCAGAGTTAGGATCAGAAAGCGAATCTGAAAATGAAAGTCAGCAGGTTAGCCTTCGTCCCAGTGAGGATGTTTTAGAAAACCAACTTCAATCAGGGGAAAATTGTCAGCCTGGAAGTTCTAATCAGAAAAATCAATCATCGTCGGAAGATTCTTCTCAAGACAACAATAAGTTTGAAGATAATAAAGTAAGACGATCTAAGTTTTTTATCGGACGGAATGGGAAAACAAAATGGGCAAATAACTGTCCTATTAAATCGGTTAGAACACGACAAGAAAATTTAATAAGTTTACTTCCCGGTGTTCGAAATAATGCAAAATAATGCAAGTCGCCCATTTCTTGCTGGGAATTATTTATGGATAATATTATTCTGGAAGATATTGTCCAGTGCACTAATAAAAAAATCAGTTTAGTCGCTCAGAATTATATTGACCAACATAAATATATCACCAAATCTACGGACCCAGAAGAAATTCGTGCAGTTTTCGGATTATTATATCTATCAGGCGTTTATAAAGCCAATATGTTAAATCTGGAGGATCTGTGGGCTACAGATGGAACAGGAATTGACATTTTCAGGCTAACAATGTCCCTGCAAAGATTTATATTACTTTTAAAATGCCTACGATTCGATATTATCGAAAATAGAGAAGAACGAAAAAGAGAAGATAAACTGGCAGCTATACGAGCTGTTTTTGATTGATTTGTATCCAATTGTCAACAATATTTTATTCCTAGTCGATACTTGACGATCGATGAAAAATTAGAATCTTTTCGGGGACGTTGTTCCTTTCGGCAATATATCCCCAATAAGCCGTCCAAATATGGAATTAAAATATGTGCCTTAGTGGATGCCAAAACATTCTACATTTTAAATTTAGAAGTATATGTTGGCTCACAGCCTGAAGGACCTTTTGGATTTAGTAATAGACTGTTTGATGTAGTAAACAGGCTTGTAAATCCAATCCGTGGTACTAACCGCAACATTACATTCGACAACTGGTTTACCAGCATACCGCTAATGGAACATTTGCTTAATGAACATTGGTTAACATCTGTTGGAACTATTCGTAAAAACAAGAGGGAAATATTGACAATCTTTTTGAATTCCAAAAACAGAGCTAAAAACCACGCAATTTTCGGATTTAAAAAAGACATTTCTTTGGTGTCCCTTGTCCCGAAGAAAAATAAAATAGTGTTATTAGCTTCTTCACTTCATCATGATACAGAATTTGACCACAAATCAAATAAACCTGAGATTATAGACTTTTATAATCACACAAAAGGTGGCGTAGATATGGTTGACGAAATGTCTGCGTTATATAATGTGTCTCGTAATAGCAAGCGATGGCCTCTAACAATTTTTTTTTCACTGCTTAATAATTCAGGAATTAATAGTTCTATTATTTATCAACATAACAAGCCAACTGAAAAACTAAAACGCAGATTTTTTTTTAAAACTTGGTTTGGCACTAATTAAACCATATATTGAAAAAAGAGGTAACAATCAAAGAATACTATCAGGCATAAGAGCCAAACTAAAAAGAAATGAAGGCGGAGAGGACTCTCAAGGAACTCCAAACCAGAAGCAACGAACAACATCCAGATGTGGAGTGTGACCCCGTGGAAAGGACAGAAAGTGCCAAAAAAATGTGTGAAATGTGACATTTTTCTTTGTATTGAACATTGTGTATATTTTTGTTCTAAATGTGCAAATAATTGTTAATTATGCTATTTAAATAAAAGTTTATAGTTACTTTTTATAAAATTTGTATTTTTTGTTATTCTATATATCTAATAAAAATTTTGGTAACAAAAATTGTGATAGTGGTTTAAATATAAACTAAATTTTAGTATATTTTTTAAATCGTTGAATTTTTAACAGAAATTTTTTAAATGATTTATCTTTGAAAAAGATTATATAACCATATACCATGATTTAAAATTTTAAGGTTGCATGTAAAAATAAAATATTTTCTCAATTTTATAAATAAAAAAAATGGGGTGATAATTACCCCAACACACAGCTCCTGTCAGAAAATTTCACCACACAGTCGCCGGGTTAAAGTCACTAGCTGGGACACCCAACCAATTCTACACAATCAGGGCATTTTGAAGATAAAAAAAGCTTCCCAAACAGCTACATGAAATTTAAATTTAAATGATACCGTAAATTCACGAAAACTGAATGCTTCTTTACTTTACAAAAACTGAACAGATAAATCTGAAAATTTAAGTAGTTGTTGTTCATGGCAAGAAGTCGATATGTAAAAGATCAATAACTTCTAATAAACATTCGTAATTTACCTTTTTTGTCACTTACATATCAATTACGAATTTCAAATACCAAATATTAAATGTTTTAATTCTTCAATAACTTCTCTAAAAAACCATGAATTTAAAATAAATTCCTTCAAGAATTATGAACACACTGTATTAGAAAATTACACTTAATAAGATGTGAATGAATGGTCTACCGTTTCTTGTAGATAATGAAATAATTTACTTCTGTTTAACGTGTCATGTACCACACCCGTATTTTTACTTTATCGATAATTTTTGTTACCATTAAAATGAATATGGAAGAAAGTGAAATTCGATTATTCTTTACTATTATGTCATTTGTTTACTACATTCTAGTCCAAATACTTTTGTAATGATATTTTATTTCACATGATGTCTTACATTTGTACAATTTGTCCTACAACTTTTATTTTGATAATTCATAAAATTCATATTTTTTGTATCTGATAGAATTTGGGAAAAATACAAAAACAGGTCGATTTCTATCGTTCTTTCTAAACTGTAATTTTTTGTTGCATTTTGTTGTAAATCGATAAAAACCTCCTTGTTGCTTCCTGTCTTTTTTCTTTTACAAGAAAAGAAGAAGAGACTGACAGATGATAGTTGCTGTTGTAAGACATAGTTTGTGTGTGTGATTGTGCATTATTGGCTTCGGAGTCTCTGTCCATTCGCCATCTTACTAAGACATAGTTTAAAATATGTAAATAAATTTTCTGTAATTCTAAATAATCCAGTACAATAAACTGACATTAAGAGAGGAGGTGGTTTTATTGAATATTCAAATTGATATGTTCCGTGGTTGTGTGGATGCGTGTGTGATAAACTTATTTTCAAAATGATAAACTTATTTTGGAAACAAAATAAAAATAATAATAAAATCGAATATCGAATAAAACGTAGAAAAAACTGTTAATAATATTTATTTTTGTAAAAGTAATTAGTTCTCGAAGGGAAGGTATTTTTGTATGTATCGCGGACCGATGCAAATTGTGACTGATTGATTACTAAACTAAAAACACATTCTTTAATTTAAAAGCCAGACGATAGACTTAAATATTATCGGCCTGGTCTCTTGTGATGTCATTGCTTACAATATAATATTTCGTTTTCAATACATGAAAAATGCAACGTCTGCAAGCTAAGGGAGAAATAAATATATTTTTGTATAAGTATTACCAACTGAGAAAATGTAAATTTTAATATGAGATCTGTTATTTAATTTTTGAATAGAAATGTTATAATTATTCGTTATTAGCTTGTCGCTACAGATAATAGAAGAAAATAAAAGATTATGTGCCAGTTCACGAATGAAAAATAATAATAAGGTATCAATAAGTGGATACCGGTTATATGCACATGAACAGTATGGCACAAGTAAAAATGTATAGCATTGAGGCCCTAACAGTGGAGAATTACTTATCATGGAAGTTTCGAGTGGAAATAGTATTGGCAAAAACTGAGGTATTAGAGTGCGTAAAAAGCGAAACAGACATAACAGGTTTAAGCGAGAGTGAGATGAAAAAATTGCACAAATACAACAATAAAGCGAAATCAATAATTGTCCAAGGTGTTTCCGATGCACAGTTAGAGATATTGCCGGACAAAGAACAGGCCTACCAGATGTGGAAAAGTTTAGAAGGAAAATATGAGAAAAAGGGGCTACCAGGACAACTGTTAGTAAAAATAAAGTTGATGTTCATGAAATTAAAAGGGGGTGAGTCATTGGAGCAATTTATTGGTAAATTTAAGAAATTCTGAGGAACTGAAGATTAAGATATAATATGTAATTTGTTGTTAACTTTGGCAAAAATACTATGAAACAGTGGTAACAGTTATCGAAAATTTATCTCTGATATACTGTCCTATGAAGGGGTAAAGAAAAGGTTATTGAGTATCGGATAGCCAAGCGGGCTGGGCGGCTGGCTTCTCCTTCGCTTCAATGCGAGAGATGTCAGTTCAAATCCCCGGCTCGGTGAATAGCAAACAAAAAGTCTAACGCAGTAGTTTAAAATTCTAAAATGAATCTGCGGCTTAGTCTAGAATATGCTGGTATCTGATCGGCCTATGGTGGAGCAGTACGGCAAGAGATAAGGGCTTGCGGCTAGGTGATACTCCTCCATAGATCCCTACCGGAAGGGCGTGGAACGCCTAAATACCGGGTATATATATATATATATATATATATATATATATATATATATATATATATATATATATATATTGAGTAAAAAAGAAAGGAGGTGCCTGGGTGCAAAAGCAAGTCGGGTAGCTGGTGCTGAACAAGTTGCTTTCAATGTAGACACACCTTGTTATATGTGAGGAAAAAAAAGCCATTATAAAAGGGAATGCCAAGCAAGAATATCCACAAGTTACCCAAGAGGACCTGGCAGATTTAAAAATAATTACAGTTCAAATTATCAGAGTCAAAGTGGTTTTTTAAGATGGTCTTCTAGGAAATAAGTCAAATCGAGGTAACAGTTTCAGGAGTACGAGAAACATATTATATCAGAACAGAAAAATTCATAGAAGCAACTTCACACAATAGCAGGAAGGGTCACATGAGATTAATGAAATAACTAATGAAGCGTGTAAGGTATGCGAGGTATATGTATAAGCGAGAGTGATGAAAAAGACAAGGGCATAAATATTAGCGGAGTAAATTTTTGTAAACCATGTATACAAGGAAAATTATCAGGCTTAACCTTTTTCAACCAGGACAAAAATAATAGAATTATAGAAATATATAATACATTCTAATATATTCGGAACAATCAGCCCACAACCAATTGACGGTTGTAAGTATTTTGTCACTTTTATAGATTGTTTTTCAAATAGTATGCTTTCTTTATTTAAAAATTAAAGTGAGGTTTTCAGTAAATTTAACGAATATTTATACTGGCACCAAACGGCAACAATTGAAATAGAGCACACAATATCCGAATACATACAAATCCGACGAGGAGTGAGACAGGGTTGCGTCTTATCACCGCTGCTCTTTAATTTGAATTCGTCTGAATCACCGCTTCTCTGAATATTCGAGTCTATATTCAGAGAAGCATTAGACGAGATCCAAGGCGGAATTAAGATTAACGGAATCAGCATAGACAACATCAGATATGCTGATGATACCGTCTTAATAGCAAGCAACGCACAAGAACTACAAAATATAATAAATGCGGTAGTTCACCACAGCGAAATATTCGGTTTACATCTAAACGTTTCCAAAACTAAAACTTTAGTATTTTCAAAGACACCAATAAACGTACAGGTATATGTCAAGAGTCAAATAATAGAACAGGTAAATTCCATAAAATATTTGGGAACAAATATCAATAGTCAGTGTAATCAAAAAAAAAATCCTATCAAGAATCGAACAAGCAAGGAAAACATTCATGAGCATGAAAACATTTTTTACAAGATCAGACCTTAGTCTACAGCTTAGAATCCGAATGATCAGATGTTACGTTTTTTCTATCTTATTGTATGGCTGTGAAAGTTGGACAATGGACTCTGAAATAGAAAAAACAATAGATGCCTTTGAGATGTATATACACAGACGAATGTTGAGGATTCCATGGGTACAAAGAGTTACTAATGTTGAGGTACTTCGTCGCATGTGTAAACAAAGAGAATTACTAAGAATAATCAAAGAGAGGAAAATGCAATACTTGGGTCATGTGTTGAGTGGCGAAAGATACGAATTACTTCAAGTTATACTGGAAGGAAAAGTACAGGGCAAAAGATCAGTAGGAAGACGCCAGAACTCGTGGCTGAAAGACCTGAGGAGATGGTTCGACCGCTCATCCGCAGAGATCTTTCGCGCAGCAGTTTCCAAAACTACAATTGCCATTTGGATCGCCAACCTTCGAAAGGAGACTACGCAATGAGAAGAAGAACGAATATTTTAGGTTTGTAAAATCAAATTTTAATTCAAAGGTTTCTAAACTAAGGTGTAATAATATGGGTGAATATGTCCTATGTGAATATGGAAAGTTTTGTAAAGATAATGAAATTCTATTAGATTATACAGTGCCATACACACCTAATCAAAATGGTAAGACAGAGAGGATAAACTGTACTTTGGTGGAAAGAGCCAGATGCGTAATGAATGCTTCAATGGTTCCTAAGTCTTTCTGGGGAGAAGCTATAAGGGCATTATGTTATGTGATAAATAGGTCACCTTCAGAAAGCCTGGATGGATACGGTACACCAGCTGAAGTATGGAACAATAAAAATCAGATATTAGAAATTTAATAGTTTTGGGAGTACTTGTTATGCTCACATTCCTAATGAATTAAGGAGTAAGTTTAATGATAAGGCAAGAAAATGTCTATTACTGGGCTATGCACCTACAGGTTATAGGTTGTGGAATATAGCTAAAGAATAAAAAATAATTGGCAGGGAGGTGAGGTTTATATAAAGGATTGACAACAGTGGATGGAGAAGTTAGGAGTAATGGAGTAACCATGATGAAGGTATGAATAACATACGCAACATAATAAAACAGGAAATAAACCACAAAAATAAAATAGGGACTCTGTTTTAAGCACTATATTATTTTTACATAACATAAATGACTTTCATTCATATATAGAACCACCAGTCAGTAACTGATATATGCTGATGATATTTTATTATACTGCCAAAGCAGAGTCACAACTACCACCAGCGCTTTGCTACAAAATACAATAAATAAAATAGACATTTGGTCTACCCTGCTGGCTTTGTTTTTTAGCTTATAAATCCAAAGTAATTCACTTTTCCAAAAAACATAGACCTAACTTACCTTTTATAACTAAACGGATATCGTTTACAAACAGTTTACAAATAGACATTTATATTTGATAGGTCTGGGTGTCACCTTCAACCCTGCATTAGTTCAATAATTCAATAATTTATTCAAAATTCAATAATTTATTAATTAGAAAATCAAAACAATACTGGTGTATTATATAGCTTTACTTCTTTATGAATATCATTTAAACAATACAATGTAATTTGGGCCCAATAAATAATATTAAGCTTCCAAAATATTTAATAAATGATGGATGTTCATGAATTGTAAAAAATAAAACAAGGGTTCATGCTAATTTACTTTTATTTTATTAAGGGTACAAAACTTTAAATTATAAGATTTATTTGTCAAACTTGATCCTATGAGTTGAACTTTTAAACATTTTGCAATATAAAATCAGGCCACTGAAACTGGGCATGTGTTAAACAAATAAATTTTTTGCACATTTAACAAAAATAACGAGTTTTACTGTCTTTAACGCAAAAACTACATCGTTTTTTAATATTTAAAATTTCGGGATTACCTCTTGGAAGTTCACTTAAAGTTCCAGCCACTTCTTGACGTCGGTTGCGAATAGCTGGAGAAATATTTTCCACCATGGAGCGACTCTTTAGATGCTTGTCGATTAGCTCTGCGGTCAAACGTTTTATGTATATTTTACAAAGCAAATTATCATTTTGATTATTGGCAAGATATATAATTTGGGAGTTTATTCCATCCACATTCATAAGTGAATAAAAAATCACTATTGGCAATCTCCGGGTATTTCGAGCAACATTATACGCGGCACAAAGTTCTTCAACAGTGTCGACCCCACCTTTAGTGGAGTTATAAAACGTTATGATCTGTGGCTTCTGTTGATCATCTGTTGATTCATGTATTTGGTCATTATTGTGCATACTTGAGGCCAGTATGACATTTTTTCCCTTCTTGGGTACCTAGGATACTATTGTAGTATTTTCTTGAAATCCAAACATACTTGAATAAACGGGTCGATGTTTGGTGTTTACAAACTCCAACAGTAATTGTCTTTTGTTTTTTCTCACTGTACCAACGTATCTCAGATTGTGATCAACGAAGATTTGTAATAAGCTCAAAGCTAGTAAACCAATTATCACACGTAAGGTTTTTATCCAGTACCCGATATTGGACCAATTAATTTCTCGACAATACTAACTGGATCATTTTTTAAATGAAAGGATCCCTCTGGTTGTTAACCAACCTATAGTCTAGATTTAATGTATATCTAGTTTTTGCTTCAACTACGGCAAAGATTTTTAATCCATATTTGTTCGGTTTGCAAGGAATATACTGTTTAAAACCACATCTTTCCCGAAAGGCCTTAAGTTTTTCATCTATAGTGCCATTCTCGCTAATTGTGTAGGCATTTTTGCAAATTTTTACAAAACTTGTAAACAGTTGTCTTATAGGCGCTAGCTTATCAGACAATTTTCTTTCTTATCTAGTTTCTAAATCATTAAATCTAAGATGTCTTAACAAAAATATAATTGTTACTGTGACATGATTAACCAAAACATTTCAATCCCGCTGTCATTTTGCTCCCGCAACTCTTCTGTGCTTAACCGATTACTTTTCAAAGACCCAGCTAAATATAGCAATCCTAGTAAAGCTCTTGTTTCGATTACATCAGTATTTTTAACAAAACAGGCTCTGTTATACATCTTTCATTTGATCTATATATTTGTTCGCACTTTCAACAATAATGTTTAAAATATCTTCGAAAAAAAAACAAATTCCAACAACCAATTATGGATTTGACATTCTTACCATATGCTTTTACACCCGGTAAGTGAAAAACTTTATTAAATTGGCGAGTTCTTACCATTTGCACTGGGCCGTGTTTTTTCCAGATTGCTCCATCTTTGCCTATAAAAGTAGCAATCCGTGAAACTTTTGCTGGTATTACATCCACTTCGCAGTCATCGCCATCACCCTTTTGTTCAGTATCTGAATCTGAAAGATGGTTCTCTATATTATCTACTTCATACTCTGATTCAATGTCATCAAAATGTTGTTCTGTGTCAATTTATATTTCCTCAAGCAATTCAAGTAGACGACTTTGCTTCTTTTCATAACTCATTGTGCTAATAAATTTGACTAATCAAAATATAAAATAATACTGTTTACATAATAGAATACATAATATCAGCAAAATTACTCAACACTTATTAGTGTTGAGTACAATAAATTCCAAGAAACGAAAATAAAACAAGTCACTTGAGTTACTTAAGTGATGGCGCCAAGTCTAATGAACCCAAATAGGCTATAACAATAAAGATAAAAATCTGGCAAAAGTTCTCTGCTCGACGGTCGATGCAATAATAAATATTAATAAGGTACCAAGAGCACAAAGTTCATAGTTTAAACCCCACTCTTTTTATACCGTATAGTACGACGCTTGGGTCGGAGGAACTTGGTGCCACCGCTGCAGGGTTAACACAAAGGCTTACTTGGAGACAACATATCCAGGAACTTAAAGGAAACTGTGCCAAAAGAACCAATTTATCTAAATCTATTGTTGATTACTCGTGGGGAGCTGATGAAGAATCACTATTTAAAATACATAAAGCGTTAATCCGCTTTAAGCTAGAACATGGAAGTATACTTTATATGACATCCTGTAGCCCTTCAGCTAAATATCTTAACACAATTCAAAATACACCCCTATGACTATGTCTTGGTGCTTTCAAATCAAGCCCCGCTGAAAGTATTTGTATTGAATCTTCAGAACTACCACTTCATCTAAGAAGGCAATAACTTCTACTTTCGTCGTTTGTAAGAATTTCAGCAAATCTTAGTAACCCGGTAATAAATTTAATCAATATGGTAGAGCCTCCCCAGCAAATCCATCCAACCACAAACTTACGTTACTACAAATATTATCTCCTTTATTGGAGTCTATCAACCTTTCAAATACTCCTATTTGCACCCTTAAGACAGCTTCATGGATGCACAACCTTTTAATATTCAATACTGATTTATGCAGATTCATCAGAGATGCAGATTAAAGCAGCATGTTCTTCTGACTCAGCCTTCAAAGAGGTCCAAACTTTATATGGATCTTAAAATTTTGATTAAACCAAAAAGCCTTATCTCATCTCCCTATCCGACTACGAATAGGGCATACACGTTTCACACATGTATATCTTATGGCGTAAAAAAACCCTCTAGTATGCCACTACTGCAATACTCGACTATCCATCTAACATGTCATAATAGACTGTTGTCAGTTTGATTCTTTTAGAAGCAAGCACGACTTGAAAGGAAATCTAATTACATTATTCGTGTTCCAAACCGTTTTGACTCTCTCTCTCTCCAATGGCGCTACAGCCCAAATCGATCCTTGGCCTCCACCAAACTATGCCTCCAACCTTGCCGATCCCGCGATGATCTTTTGGCAATGTTTTAAATCATTTTGACAGTGTTCTAAAATTTTTAAAAGAAACATGTTTATTTCAGTTAATCTAACTAGTGCATAATGTTAAGTTTTATTGTTCAGCTTCATAACTAATATTGTTTATACTAAATGCTAGTATCTATAATATGTATACTATTGTAAACAATATCCATGTTAATGACCATCAGCTGTCGAGACACGTTAATTATAAATAAAAAAAATTATCTGAATTTATTTTCTTAACGTCTTTCTCAAAATTATAGCTCCTTCAAGAGTTTTCCCACTTATTTGGTAAAGCATTTTAGCTTTTTTTAGCATATTGCACCATATAGTCAAGGTGCGCTTTAATTTGATAAAATTAAATAAATCTTTGTTAAGACATTTAAGAGAACTTGTACACATGTGTTAACAGACTATGTAACTACATACAATCTTTTTAATATATTGGTTTATAATTAATCACTATAATTATCTAACCACACCATATTGCTAAGTTTTTCGATATGGTAATAAATTTTAAAATTAATTGAAGCTGGCTGTTTTATCGGAACACCATGTAAATCCCTTAATTAAAACTAGTTAGCTCTAATGTGGATAACGACCGTTTTATCGTAAGTGACTTGACTCGTGACGAAGTTGATTTTGGTCCACTCCACCCGCTCAAGCGACTCATCCGAACTCGGTTTGAAACGAATTTACAATATAATTATAGGTATAAATTAAATATTACAACATAATATCTTTTAAATTGTTGCAACAAAATAAACTAATGTCCAAAATTAAGAGATTCACAAAAGTTCACTTTTTCTAGCACTTTCCATTGTATAATAATATTTGTATTATTAATTTAATTAAAGATTAACATTATTATTATTATTAATAATTAATTTACATAATTATTAATACCACGTATTGTATAAATACTTGTTTATCCATTTTGGCAGCTATTTAGATATTTATTTTACTTGCTTTCACATATCTTTTGTAATAACTAACACCAGGTTTAGATTCTCTAAAATATGACTATAAACATGAAGGACTCCCCAATATGAAGAAAATCATATTGTTCAAAACCAAGTAGATTATATTACAATCAAGATATAAACATGGTATTGTTATTGACAAAGCCTACCCTGGATGTTAAAAATATCCAAAAACTCAAAATAGACAACATAATCAACTGGATCAGACAATATATAGATAATATAGAAGATATATGGATAATACTTAAAAATGCCATCGTTGGCAACAGAAAAAATTACAATGGGTAAAGTAGATAACAAAAAAAATAAGAAAAAATGGATGACCGATGAAATATTAGATTTGATGGAGGCGAAACGCAGATTTAAAAATAAAGACATAAGGCTATACTTGAATCATTCCATTGAACCCTATGTTTATTTTCGCATGCGTGTTTACATATTTGAGATCTATCAAATTCTCTATTTTTAGTATAAGATTGATGTTCACTTATTCTAACATTTAATATTCTTGATGTTCTACCTAAATAAAACTAATCACATTCACAAGATATTTTATAAATACAATTCTTTGTTCTTTCTTGTTCATTATTAGGTTTGGTTTTAGATAAAATAGATCTCAATGTGTTTGTTGTTTTGAATGTTGTTGAAATGTTGAGACAGAGTCAAGGTTGCTTGTTCTTAGAGAAAAAACATTTCTTAACATCTGTTTTATTAAAAAATGATTATCCTTTATCATTTATAAACAGGGGAATTTTCAACAATCGACCGAATAGAATAGAGCAACTTAGAACGAGATCGTACATCATGCATAAGGAATAACACGAGGACGATAACAATACCATACATAAAAGGAATATTAGAAAAACTTAAAAAGATAGGAAATAAATTTAACCTTTTCAACAACATGCATCAAACACATTGAGATCTATTTTATCTAAAACTAAACCTAACAATGAACAAGAAATAACAAAGAATTATATTTATAATATACCTTGTGAATGTGATCAGTTTTATTTTGGTGAAACATCAAGGCCATTAAATGTTAGAATAATTGAACATGAATCTTATATTAAAAATAGAGAATTTGATAGATCTTAAATATGTAAACACGTATAAAGACATAAGTTAACGCAAGCAATGAAACAAGCAAATAGACTAACGAATTCAAAAAGCAAGATATATGGTTAGGCGATAGATGTAAGGAAGTAGAACGCCTCAACACAGACAAAAAATTGCACAAACATATTAAAGAACTCTCAGGTTTTTGAAAACCCAAATACCTGTCAATAATAACTTATAAAAACAATGAAATAGAGTTCTTCTACTTTTTCCTCTCTCTGTGTATACTTAACTTTGTTTTTCAATTTACTACCAGTAAGTTGTCGTTCCATCATTTTAGTGGTCTTCCCTCTGATCGTTTTCGTATTGGGGAACCGTCTCTCGTCGTCTTTACTACTCTATTATCTTTCGGCTTATATGATCATTACACACATAGTCCCATAGTGTATTGCCATCGATTTTTCTAAGGGTATTTATCTATGCTGTTTCTAACATTCTTTTTTGTTCTCTATGAATTAGGTCGTGTGTCTATCGAGTGCCATTATTGGTCTGATGACTGTTTTGTAGTTCTGCCTTTTATTTCTTTTCCAAAACTTTTGTTCCTGTACGAAGGGGTGCTGAGGCTACAGATGCGAAGGAGATGTACTATTATAGCTTATGCCGATGATCTTGTACTGGTTGCAAAGGCGAGTCAGAAAACGGACATGGCTAATGCCGCTAACACTGTTCTGCTTCGTAGTAGTGGGTGTATCAGAGACAACGATCTATAGCTAGTACCCCAGAAAACTAAGATGGCAGTTTTCAAAGGAAGCCAAAACAAATCCTTTCTTTGCTTAATAGTGAAAAAAGGGAGGTTGCAACGATTAAATTCTGAGGTTCAACTAAATGGAGTTTTCCAGTCAGTAGTGATCTACGTTACCCCTGTGTGGTGTAGTGTCCTAAACATTGTGAAGTACGCCAAGCTGTTGCAGAACATACGCAAAGACGAATGGTCCTAGTATCAAAGAGCAAGCTAGGGTGTATGCGAGGAGCACGGATGAAAATAACCCCTTGGTAGCACAGCTAAACATAAAATTAAAAAAACTAGGAAAGCAACTGCAGAAAACAAGTTCGATATCTGTCGATTACTGGAATGGAAGAGTTAGAGAAAAGCGAAGAGAAGAGATAAATAAAAAAAATAACATGATACACGTTACAAACCATCAATGAAAAATGGTCAAAACTTAGGAAAACACTAACAAAACCATGCACACATCTACACAGAAAAAATAAAAAAAAGAGAAAAATAAAGACTGGATGGCGGAGAAAATTTTAAACTTGATAAATAAAAGGAGAATTTACAAAAACAAACAAAGCAAAGATTAGAGTAATTCCATCAAAAGTTCGTATAACGAAAGAAAACTGGCTAAAAAATGTAATGAAATAGAAATATTACAAAATAAACATGATAGCTGTATCACAGTATATTGGTCGATGAAAAACGAGATATAGTTATAGACACGGAAGACGAGCTAAAAATATGGAAAAAGAAGAATTATTTAATGCTAAAAGCTAAGAAAAGAACAATGAAGATCTTAAATATGAACCAGATATAAGAAAAAGTGAAGTAGATTACATTATTCAAGAAACAAAAACTAGTAAACCAAATGAAATACCAACAGATGTCAATAAATTAATTGATGACTACAATTAGTAGCATGCTGCAAATATATTATCATGCAATTATTCAATGGCATATACAAAAGTTGTACATTGTTTAAAGAATGGCTTTTATTAATATTTATAACTATATCAAGGACGAACCAAGACAATCTGGTAAACATCGCGATAGAATTCGATCTGCTGTTTCAACTAAATTAAATGGTTGGGTTCTGATACCCCTACCATAACCAAATTTTTTAATGTGTTTTTGTGTAGTCCAGTGTACAGTCTTCTCTGTGTTTTTTTAATAAACAATTAAAATAAAACCTAATAGCGATACTTTAAATACTTGACCATAGCTCTGAAAATGGCTTTATAAATCGAAACGCTCAGCTAGGAATTAAATGTTTACACACTTCAAAAATACTTTCGTTTTTCCATTCTTAGATTTGTCATATGTGTGTACAAAAACATATCAGTCTTTTCGGAAAACGGAAGAGAATAGACAACAGTCCAACAATACAAGTAAAAGCGAAACCCCTGATCTAAATTAATGCTCAAAATGCGCAAAATAAATAATCATTTTAAAGTATTAAATAAATTCCATGATGGACGAGAAGAAAAAGATGTATCTGCCAAAAAGAAAAAAATTCCACCATTTATTTTATACGGAGTAACCAAAGAAGTCAAAAAATTTTTATTCTTAATGAAATCAGCAATATTGGATTTTATTTACAAAATATTAGCTGGCAGTTGAGAGTTATAAATTAGTAAAAGAACCTAGTTCAATGTAAAAGTTGACAAAATTATGACCATACAAGAAATCAATGCATCCTATAATTCAGATGTGTTAAATGTACTAGAAAACACGACTACCGTAATTGTACAAAGGAGAAATAAATACGAAAAACCAGAAAAACGTGTTTTATGTGGGGGCGCTCATCCCATAATTATAAATACTGTCAAGTCTACGTTGAATTATTAAATAAGGAATTCCCAAAAAATACTAATAATAATAGAAATAAAATCCAAAAAACCAAATCAATGTATCCATCTACATCACAGCAATATATTGGTCCTAGATCTAGGTCAAGCCGGCTCAAAAAAACAACTCAATTACATTATGCATAAGATGCATCAAAAAATATACCTACAAATGATATCTTTTCATATCCAAATCAACATAACATCTACCTGCAACAACCAAATTTTTTTCTTCGCCACTCTTTGTATAAACAGCAAAAAACTATAAATGAACTTACACAAGAAATAAGAAAACTAAGAGAAAAACTTAAACATGTAATTTCTTCCAAAAATTATTGGATGAGTTACTTAGTTACTTAAGATAGAACTCTGGAATGCAAATAGAGTAGCAAATCAGAAAAACGAACTTCAATATTTCCTGCTAGAAAACAGTATTGACATAATGCTAGTAGCAGAAACATATTTTACAAGCATTTAACTACAACCTTAAATTTATTGGATATATAATATACACTGTGTGTCAGCCAAATGGAATAAATTAGCCAATAAATAAATGAGGGAGTATTCGAAAAAACGGTCGAATACGTCGATTAGTATTTATAGCTGCGCATTTTTTTCCATACAAACTTTTTATACGGGGTGTATCACATAACGGTGGCCAATACCAACTTGCTTATTTTAAATAGAACACCCTGTATATTAATTAATTTTTAGATTTCTCAGATCATTTAAAACATTTTTTGAATACAATATCATATACCTATCTTTGACTGTTTCTGAAATATTAAGTAAAATGCAAAAATTCACATTTAGAAAAGAAAATTATTTATTTGTCGAAAGTCGCTACAACTTCAAAAACTTCTAAATAATACAAATCTAAACGATAATGTCAATGTAGGAGATGTTCAAAATGCTCCTCACGAACGTCTTGGCAACACCCTAACCGTGAATAGAAATTTCTTCCAACGTTACTCAACATCTCAGATGTGATCGATCTAATCGCAAGCGTTATTCGTCTTCGGAAGTCAGCTAACTCAGTGAGTTTAGTTTTGTATACAATACTTTTCACATATCCTCATAAGAAAAAGTCTTATGGCGTCAAATCGGGGGATCGTGGTGGCCATTCCATCTATCCTCGCCTCCCTATCCACCAATTTGGAAATATAGTCGGTTCGCTATATTTACGCGGGTTTTGGATTAACAAAATTATGCGAATGACTCATTGATAACCAGTTGCAGTAAACGACTTCCCAGAAAATTAGGTAAAAACTGCATTAATGGTCATATTTTAAAATACATTAAAATAACATTAGGGTAGGTATAAATTTGTTACAATATTGCAGTTGAATTGATTCTTTGCCAGTGTTGACATTGTATGTTTGGTGGAAATATTTAAAAATGCCTAGACGTGTGTTAGATGTAGATAGTCTAATTTGTAATGTACATAAGTATTTTACGGATGAGAAAGAAAATGGCGGTCCTTTAAAATCGGTAATGACTGTTCAACAACGCGTGTGTGATGCTCTAGGAATTAGTGAAACCAAACTAAGAGGAGTATTACAAAATCGCAATAATGAACGGCCGAAAGAAGATCACCGAAAAATTTGCCTATCATTGAAAACGAAAGATATTCCAGATGGAAAAAAATTTTAATTCCTGATACCATTTTTCGAATGCGAGCCAACAAGGAACATGTGACCTTAAATACAATTCTCTCGGAATTAAAAGATAGAAAATTTGACGAAATTGGCAGAACAAGTCTATGGCAAGTGATACATAGTTTGGGTTTCAAATTTCAAAAGGAGGATAACAGAAAAGCCCTTTGTGAAAGAAGTTTTGTTGTGCATAAAAGAATTAACTTTTTAAGAATATATTCTAAATTAAAAGAGGAAAGGGCAAATTTTATATATTTAGACGAAACATGGATATTTTTTAGGTGTGCAACCAAGAGAATATGGCAAGATGATAACGCAAAGTCTATAAAACATACTGATGGAGAAGGGAAGCGACACATAATTTTACATGCAGGAGGGAAATCGGGTTTTATAGAAGGTGCTGATTTAATATTTTCATCTAAATCAAAATCAAGTGACTATCACGATAATATGAACACAGAAATGTTTGTAAAATGGTTACATGAAAAACTTCTCCCAGGTTTAAGTGAGCCCAGCGTAATTATTTTAGACAATGCACCTTACCATTCTGAAGTATTAAACAAAAGTCCAACGAATTCTTGGACTGTTAATAAAATTAAAGAATGGTTGACAAAGGAACATATACCATTTACATAACATATTTTAAAATCAGAATTATTACGCTTGGCAAATATCCACGCAAAACCAAAAACCTTTGTTGTGGATCAGATTATTGAAAGTTACGGTCATCAAATTTTACGTCTGCCACCGTATCATTGCCAGTTTACTCCCATCGAATATATATGGGGAATACCAAAACAATATTATGACAACCATATTGGGCCTAACGGTTATAGCGACGACGCAGTTCGGGAAACTTGGCGAAAGGCACTTTCAATTGTAACTCCAGAAGTGTGGTGCAACTGTATATTCAAGTGCGAGAAACTAATAGAAGATTGGTGGACTCGTGAAAATAAAATAAACGAAATAAGTCCAATCATAATAACAATTAATGGTGATGACAGTGATGATGATGACGATTATGATATTTTTGATGATAATGACTGATTTTCATTTTTGTTGGCAAGTTAAATTTTTTTATTTTTCATTAGAAATTCTCTCCATGGAACAAATATACATAGACCATATTTTCTGTGTGAAGTGTAATATAAAATTATTATTAGGTTTATATTAGCCTCATTAGACTCCATTAATGAAGTAATTCTCCCTATTATACTGTCAATTATATAAAAGATTTTCCATTATTATTTAATTAAAAAAAGTTATGGATTATTTTTCATTTCATTTGACCAGTTGATATTTCCATAAAGAGCAGGTAATTAAAACTGGGTACTTACAATAAAATTTTTAATCCGAAACCCGCGTAAATATAGCGAACCGACTATATTTGGTAGTGGGGTGGTGCTCCATTTTGTTGAAACCATATCATATTCGCTGGAACTTGTGGGTTTCCTGGATCAGGATACAAGTTGGCCAACGTTGGCGCTACATTATTTTGGAGCAATGCTAAAATTGCCATCTATGAAAAAAAGACCTATTATCTGATCTTCAATAATTCCTACCCTCACATTAACCTTCTCAGAGTATTGAGTATTGCCTTCTCTTATCCAGTGAGGATTTTCCCTGGACCAATAGCGGCAATTTTGCCGATTAGTGTGAAAGTGAAGATAAAACATTGCTGTCAATTGGATCACATTGCTGTCTAACATTGCCATCATTTGTTCACAAAAATACGTTCTCCTGTCAAAATCATCTTTCATGAGCTCCTGAGTGTGTATAATTTTATAGGGATTTTGTTTTCTTGTAACATTCGAATAACCGATGAATAGCTAATATCGAGTACTGGGGCTGCATTTCGAACAGATGTATGTGGGTGTTCCTCAAACTCAAGCATAAATCAAGAACTTATTGCATTGGCAGCTTCTTTTTTTACCTTCCTAACATGGCCCAGCCCGTGGAATTGCTTCTCTATTTTACTAATTGTCCCTTGAGATATGTGCCGCAAGTCAGAAAATGCTTCGTGAAATAAACAAGCTACTTCCATTTGCGTCCGTATCTTATCTCCATAGCCAATCATCTGTATAATTGTAATTTTGTGCATTTCTGTTAAATAAATCATTTTTGTGGCTTGCGGTTAATGAAATTCAAACGACTATAGCACTGACAACTACTTCTGTCATGGAACAATAAAACATTGGCGTTTTAAACCAAAGTAAACATTTTTTTGTTTTTTTTTTAACATATCAATAAAAAGAATTGCTTAAATAGTTTTTGCTTACTTTATCATTACCAAGACCTGAATGGGCAAGAAATATTAAGGCACTAGTAGCGACTTTCGACAAATTGTCATCGAATGCCATAGTCTGTGGACTAGTACGCATTTCGATGCGCATCGCCCCGCCTCGAATTTTCCCATTGGCTCTTGACCTGGAAATCCCTATTTATCGCTCGAACAGCACATATAAATATTGGCGATTTTCAGGTCAGCAAGGTCAGTCCTTCACGGGCTCTCCGAGAGCTTAGTGCTCTCGGGGCTCTGCTCCTGTTCTATTTTCCATACTCTGTGGCTGAGAGTTATTTTCAACTTTAACTGGGTGTTTTTATTTCGACAATCCTTTGTCGTGTAAGAAAATATCTTGTCTTTCTCAAGACAAGCCATCGGAAGACCACAACCTAATGTACCATTTTCGACGAGGAATTTGTTGTGTAAGAAATATCTTGCCTTTTCCAAGGCAAGACACCGAAGATAAATATTTTCCAAGTCCATAACCCGAAAATGGACTTAAGTAGAGGAGCTCTCGACAGTATATTCGAAGCCCTCTACAGAGCACCCGGAGACATCAGAAGGTGTATAGACCCTTAATTGTTCCCCCGAGGTGACAAAATAAATAATTTTCTTTTCTAAATGTGAATTTTTGCATTTTACTTAATACTTAATTCGTATTTCCGAAACAGTCAAAGATAGGTATAGGATATTGTATTCAAAAAATGTTTAAAATGATCTACGGAATCTAAAAATTATTTAATATACAGGCTAATTTATTCCATTTGGCGGACACACAGTGTAATAATGCACCACACTCTAATGTTGTGTGCAGTGTGTACTTATTTTCCTTTTATTATAATGTTCAAACTAACAAATTGCTGAGTTTACGTTATAAAAAAAATTGACAAAACATTTTTTTAACGATATTGTTATAACAATTTTTATTGGAAAGCAAAGGAATTTATTAATGACACTTGAATTTATAATAAATTATTGAAAATATTTAAGAAAAAAGAAAGAATGTTTTTAATTTCACGTTTTTTAAATAAATTATGGTAAATTTAACTGTAAATGATCTATTCCTATATTTTGTCAACAAAAATAGTCATAAAAATATCGTAAAAATATATTTTTTAATTGTTTAAACAAGTTGTCAATGAGTTAGAAGTTCCTATTTCATTTTTACATATCGCCGATTAAAAAAAAAGGGCAAACTTCGTCCAAAATAACCGCAGGAAACTTTTTTTAAACTTGCCAGCATATCGAATATGAATTTTCCGTGGGCAATAGTAAAAAAGTTATTTAAATTGTTTATAAGCAAGAGATGGAAATGGTTTTTTAATTTTTTTTTTAAATAATTCTTTTGATAGAATAACTCTCTCTCCCTCTCTCTCTCGCTTGTGCCCCGTAGAATCGTTGTGAGTTCATTCCTCCCCGACTTATGTTATTGCAAAAGAGAGTTGTATGGGATGAACAAATCGAAAAACTTTTAAACTAATTTATGAATGACTCTAAAATTTTAACAACATTTTTAATAACAACATCATAAGACCCAACTTTCCTCGCAAAATCAATCTTGTGCGTTAATTTTTAAAAAAGGTGTTGAAATTTATTAAAAATTAAGAATTTTTGGGTTGTTTTCTGAACAGCAAATTAGTAAATCAACATTCATAAATCACCACTTTAAAGATTTAAATGTGTTTTATCAAATAATTACCTCCAAATCTGGATTTTGGCCTGAAATTGTTAATAATTTGAAAATTACACCCAGCCCACTGCAGGAAAAATAGACGTTTTGGTTATCGAGGTCCATACAACTCAAAAATCAGATACCTGGCCGGGTTATATTAAGTCCTAAACAGGGTATTTTTTACCTTATTTTTATGGACTATTTAACTATTTAATTATCTAAAACTGGATGATAAAAGACTGAAGATATGCAAGAATCAAAGGTTAGCAATGAGAGTAGACGTGATAGTTTTGCTACTAACAAACACAAATATATAGAATAAACAGAAAAGGTAATTTATTTAAGTAAATTGTGTAAATATTTCACTTTGATTATGTCTAAACAAAAGAATAAATTAATTACAAAATGATTATACACATAATTAAAAACCGCAATGTAGTTACCAGGACTATCGTGTCTATTAAAATTACTAATAAAAGAATCATTAAAATAAAAGTACCAAGTTATCTCCATTTTTATGAAGCAAACAGAATTTTTCGCATATTTATGAATAAACAAAGG
The DNA here is from genome assembly GCF_040954645.1 of Diabrotica undecimpunctata. Classification (NCBI taxonomy): domain Eukaryota; kingdom Metazoa; phylum Arthropoda; class Insecta; order Coleoptera; family Chrysomelidae; genus Diabrotica; species Diabrotica undecimpunctata. The sequence continues at coordinate 122,996,723 of NC_092810.1, read as the reverse complement.
CCCATTTGCAAATAAATTAAACTTTAATCAATGCAAAAAATTGTAAAATGCTTAGGAAAACTACTGCTATTTAAAAATTTCCATTAATGTTATTATCAGATAATAATCTGATGCAAGAATTAGTAGTTACAAACTGATCTTGATGCCATCGCAAATTGCGTTCGTTAAAAGGCGTAATTAAATAATGATGGTTTTAGGACATTACTGATAATTACAAGATAATCAGAGCTCTTGGAAGCTGAAAATTATTCATAATCGCAACTCACACCGTAATGATAATGAAGATTGATGTTCCCTACTTTATTTGCGATATTTAGTACATCATTTCAAAGATGCTTACAAATATACACGTACTTTAACAAATCTGCTTCGTTCAAGTACGAATTCAATAAAAATTAATTGTGTAAACAATCATTTAATTAAGGATATGCAGATTTGTATTAGATATTAGCTGAAAAAGAAAAATAGTTCACAGTGCATAATTAGATTTTTAAAAAACGGCAAAAAGAACATTCCTAATGATGGAACGTCCAGAAGGCCTTACCAGAATCTACCAACAGCATTACTAGAGGCAGATAAAGGTGCAGAAGTTGATCTAATATTTGTTTAATGAGATCTTCCGACAGTTAAGGTTTTTTTTATACTAATAATTATTGGAAATTGATCTTTCGGTTGTCCATATTTTTTAAAAAGCAGTACTATTGTTAAAACTATTTTAAAAATTTATCCAATTACTTTTTTTTCTTTATTTTAAATAATTGTTTAAATATACAGCCCTAGTTGGGGCTGCTATATTTTTATAGTTTATGTAATTATTAGGGTTACTTTGTATCCAATACGCTTTCATGGCTTCTAATTATTTTGTTATTTCATATGGGTGGTCCAACAGGCCGATCTCTCGGCTATATATCAGAAACTATTCATGTTATAACTTTAGGAGAAAAAATTCCTTAGTAAAAGTGGCCAAGAGAAATTGCTGAAAATAACTTTCAAGTTTCTGGGTTAACCGCTAGGGGGCGTAACCTGTGAAGAAAACTTTGAAAACCAGTTTTTTGGAAAATATGCCCAATTAGCCCAATTGTTAAATAAGTAAACTAGAAAGAGGCCTAAATTCTACACAAAGTTGTTCAAGTACTTTTTTTTATTTTTTCAAATAAAGGGCGGGGGAGAGTGGGAAAATATTTGTGGATAAATACCTATAACTTTGGTTTGGATCAATCGATTTTAATAAAATTAGTGTCATTAGAAAGAGTGTGGATGAATTAATTAACATCTACTATAAATTTAATTGTCATAGGTAGAGGGTACTTTCGAATAGAAAAAATTAAAATTTGTTTTTCTTCAAAATGTTTAAAGGAAACACCTATTTATGTAAATTATAATGGAACTGGATTAAATTCGTAACAAAATGACGCAAACCGCATGTTAATAGCTTTTGTCGAACTCGAGATATGAATAAAAACGCATAACCACAAGTAAGGATAGTATTGACTCACCCTGTATTATAAATTAAATTAAAAAATAAGTCAGTAGGTACTTTCAAATTTTTTTATAGCAGAAGAATGTTGATACCTATTTTGACCATTGTTATTTCATATGATTAAAAATAGTTTTTTCGAAACTAAGTAGGCTACGACAATGAATATGACCGGGAGTATATATTGTTTATTTATTGACAGTAGTCAAAACATTGTTAAGAAGTGTTATATTATAATTCGAATTGAAGATTGCACTTTTTTCAATAGATATTAATATTGGTAATATTAGTAATTAATTATCAGTACTAATAATTCGTGATGAGTATATAAAATGCAGAATTGTATGATATGATTTGAGTTTATTTCGAATGTCACCAAAATGCCGATATTGTCTCACGCATATATTCTGTAAGATATCCTGACAGGAGACATTATGGCAAAGAAGTATTTGAAAGAAAGGCAAGAAGATTAAGAGATCGTCCTTGTTTTAAACGACGTAGTAGAGATATGACCGAAAATAATTCAATCAATGTTCTTGGTTTAATTCAACAGAATCCACATATAAGTAGTCGGCAAATCTCTATAGAATTAAACATACCCAAAACTACTGTCCTAAGGATTTTAAAACATCACAGATTGGTTTTTTATATTGTAAAGTAAACGTTTAGGTCAGAAACTTGGAATTCCCTTTAAACTTTAGATTTAACTGTTATTTTAATATTCCGATAAAAACGGCAACACGGCGCTTTTATCCTTTTATCCGTTTCTTAAAAATACTTATGCACGATTTGTCTTGTGAAACAATTGTGGATTTTTCAAGATTTTTTGAGTTTTGGTAAATATAGTGGTTTCTTTTTCACCAATATTTGTTGTTCTGTTTTTTAGACTGCATCCTTATCATGTAGTTCTCCACCAAGCTTTACATGAGAGAGATTTTGATACAAGGCTGGATTACTACAATTGGATGCTAGGTCTGCTAGAAGAACAACCGCATATCATGTCAAAGATTTTGTAGACAGACGAGGCTACATTTAATAGTGCGGGTGGTGTTAATCTGCATAATATGCATTATTGAGCTGAAGAAAATCCGCACTGGATACATGAGGTGCAGGTTCCAGGTAGATGGAGTCTTAATGTTTGGTGTGGTATAGTTGATGGAAAGATCGTAGGTCCATATTTCTTTGATAGAATTTTAAGTGGCGAAACATATTTGGATTTTCTGGAAAATCAGTTGCCTGTTTTATTGGAAGATATTTCCTTACAAACAAGAAGAGATATGATATTACATGACGGGTGTCCTGCGCACTTTTTTAGACGAGCTCGAGATTATTTGTATGCAAGTTATCCAAATAAATGGATTGGAAGGGGAAGTATATTTTCATGGCCAGCTAGATCTCCAGACTTAACATGTCTGAACTTTTATCTGTGGGGAAGATTGAAAAACTGAGTGTACCAAACTCGACCAACCATGCGAGATGACATGAAACACCGCATTATAAACGCAATAAATAGTATATCCACAGCTGAGATTGACGCAGCTGTTATGTCTACGCGGGAAAGATTACATTTTTGTGTGGACAAAGATGGAAAACAATTTGAACATTTAATTGGACATTAAGTTTTAATGATCGAGATATTTGTATGATCTTTCACATATTTAATTTTAAGTTATAATAAAAGGTGAGTCAATACTATACTTATGTTTATGCGTTTTTATTTATATCTCGAATTCGACAAAATCTATCAACATGCGGTTTGCGCCATTTCGTTACGAATCTAATCCAGTTCCATTATAATTTACAATAAATGGGTGTTTCAATTAATAAACATTTTGAAGAAAAACAAATTTTAATTTTTTCTATTCGAAAGTACCCTCTACCCATGACAATTAAAACTAAATGCAATTTTATAGTAGATGTAAATTAAATCATCCACACTCTTTCTAATAACACCAATTTCGTTAAAATCGGTTGATCTAAACCAGAGGTATAGGTATTTATCCACAACTACTTTCACACTCTCCCCCACCCTTTTTTTTTAAATAAAAAAAAGTACTTGAACAACTTTGTGCGGAATTTAGGCCTCTTTCTAGATTACTTATTTAACACTTGGTATAATTGGGCATTTTTCACAAAAAACTGGTTTTCAAATTTTTCTTCACAGGTTACGCCCCTTAGCGGTTAACCCAGAAACTTGAAAGGTATTTCCAGCGATTTCTCTTGGCCACTTTTACTAAGGAATTTTTTCTCCTAAAGTTATAACATGAATAGTTTCTGATATATAGCCGAGAGATCGGCTTATTGGACCACTCGGCCCCATCCCAAGAATAAGACTTGGCGTTGAAGGAGGTAAAAAGTTTTTTTATGGTCATGGATTTAAAAGCAACTACAGAGGCAGTCTGAAAGAGTAATAGTAAAAATATAGATAACAGTTTCTCTAAATCTGTCTGAAATAGCTTCCAGTCAGCAATCGTTCCATTTTGTTGATGCATATATTATAATTAGTAATGAAAAAGGGTTAACTATAAGTACTATTTTAAAAGGAACATGATCAGATCTCAATGTGTTGGGATATACTGACCAGTTTATACAATTTGTTAATGTGGCTGAGGTGATAGTCAAATCAACGGCAGAAAGATTCCCACTCGGGGCGATTCTAATAGGTGTTCCGTCATTTGGAGAAACTAATTCGAAAAAATCCATGCTTTCGACTATTCTACGATTACGTTCATCCGGGATCGGGCTCCACATGTAATGGTGGGTATTAAAATATCCCAAAAAATTGCTTTTTTTGTAATCGAATTGTTCAAATAAATGTATCCAATCAGCCTTTTCTACTCTGACGTTAAGAGACACAACAGATATATTAATTTTATTAAGTAACACTGCACACACTTCTATTCCGGTATTAAAATTATGGCTAATGTTAATTATTTGATAATCAATGCCTTTTAGTATGAAAATTATTACACCACCATAGTCACTTTCACGGCATTTTGAAACAAAATGATACCCTTGTAATTTAAAATATATTTTGCTTTTCAACCAAGTTTCAGATAAAATAACAATATCTACATGAAATTGTTTAATAAAATTTACGAGATTTTCCCTGTTACTTATTAACGATCTACAATTTCATTGTAAAATATTTAAGGAAGATTGAGTAGGTTGAGTAGGTAGCATTTGGAAATTAATAATACGAATGAATGCTTTCATTGTTACTCGTCCTTACATTACCCGTTTCTGTGTTAGTACCTGTTTCTTCTGAAATATTAGAAATGAGTTTTCTTAATTCATTTTCTATATGGTTTGAGATTGATTATTGGTATATATAAGTTGATAAATACGAGATGTAGCAAGTAACGTAAGTTTCTCTTTATAGTCAAAAAATTCGTGCCTGTAGGGATTGGGTTTTATAGGATTAGATTTAGGTGTAGGTCTTTTGCTAGAAGTTGAGACAGAGATATGATGTATTTGTTGTAGTTGCGTTATTAGTTCTTCTTACTGATTTATTAAATGTGACATTAGAGACATTGTTAGAAGAGGTAGGTAAGCATGGAAAATTGTAAATGTTAAAAATCTATTATTAGTTATTATTTTTGCGTAGCTTGTATTGCTATGTATTTGTTCTGCTTGAACATGCAGAACATGCTATGTTTTGAAGAGTGCATTAATTAATTATTATGTTTTGTAGAACCTCGTTGTCCAAAAATTCTACAATTGCCATTTCTCTTGTTACTAATTGAGTTGTGTCGCCGTTGTTCGTTGTTTTCCATTGCATTCTTTGAATATTTAATACTTGTCTCTCCGATATTATTACATCCTTTAGATAATCCTCCGAAAAAAAAAGTGTCAACCATACGAACTATGCCTGTGCTATGTGTATAAAAGTTTGGGTTGTAAGCTATAAGATCATTTTTATTTATTAAATCATGATTAATTATTTTATTTGCTATATAATAAGTTTTAAATCTTTACCCTATTAATAATAATTGTTTTTATATCAACTAGGTCGGTTTTTATTGCCTAACCATTTAATAAAAAATGTCCTACGTTCATTGGAAATAAACTACTGATATTTTTATTTGTGTGTTTAATATATAGGTACAAAGAATGGAGCCTTATCGCTGGATTTGTGCCTTTTTTCTAAATCTATTAAAGTATTTACACACGTGTTATCATCCATATTAGTTTTTTCAGAAGTGTTTAATTTAATTAAACAAATTCATAAAATAACACAACACCGATCACTTTTAAATTTACCCCGAAAGCAATATTAACACAACCGTCTTTAACGGCTATCAACTAGATACCCATGTATGTTAATTTTCCCATGCGTGTTTACCTATTTGAGATCTATCAAATCTCCATTTTTAATGTAAGATCGATGTTCTCTTATTCTAACATTTAATGGTCTTGATGTTTCACCTAAATCAAAATGATCGCATTCACAAGGTATTTTCTAAATACAATTCTTTGTTATTCCTTGTTCATTGTTAGGTGTAGTTTTATATAAAAAAATAAATAAATAAACTTAAATTGTAGCTTATTTCCAATCAAACTACTAATTACATTAAGATGCCAAAAGAAAATAGCTTCAAAATAATATATACTATTTATTTGAATCTACGTTACTATTAACCCTTTCTTTACCAGCGACGTATATATACGGTTTGGTAAAAAGTGTCACTGTTCCCAGTGACGTATATATACGTTCTCGAGTGAAAACGTTATTAATACCATGCCGTTTGTATACGGCATCAAATTCTTTTTTTACACCTCTGCCAGCCTCATTGCCGCATCTATCCGGCATTGTTACAGTGCCATCAGCCCCAATCCCGTATTGGTACGTTCGAACATGCATTGTGATGAACCCACTGCCGTATTGATACGGCAGCTTCTGATACACGGCGTTTCGGTAACTGCCGGGTATGGTCGGGTTTTGGTCTATTTTTAGCATGCGTCCGCAATATCACGTTAGCACGGACAAGGCGCTCATGGGATACAAGTGGTTTCTGTAGACTAACGCAAAAAGAATATGATGATATACTGGCATGCTTGGATTCTGGTGAAGAGCCTTTTGTAGAAAGTGAAAGCGATTATGTACCAGATAGCGATGATTCACAAGAGGAGGAGATTGTTAATATTATTTATGGGAATGATGAAGCTATTTCTAAAAATGAAGGTGCTGATAAAGACAAAGCCGACGTTGTGGTTGCAAATACATCGAGAAATGAAAGCAAAAGAGCTTTAGCGGATGATTTTAGTATACAGTGAGATAAACAGCAATTTGTTCCTGTCGTGTACGAGTTTGATGACACAAATTCAGGTGCTCATTTAGACAATATTGAGAATCCTGCCAGTGAAATAGATTGTTTTCTTTCCTTTCTAAATCCAGGTACCGTTAATTTAATTATACATGAAACAAATAATTTTGCTGCAGCGGAAGTTTGCAAAAATAAAAAGATTGCTTGGTCGCCACTTACAGAAAATGAATTTTTTACATTTATCGTTGTGCTATTGCTCGCAGCACGCCATAGAAAATCCAAACTTACAAAAAATTGGTCAACAAATAATTTGTTTTATACACCCATATTTTCTAGTGTAATGTCCCGGAATCGCTTTCAGTCTATACTGAGAATGTTACACTTCGCTGAAAATGTTGATCAACCTCAAGCGGATTCTTATTACAAGATGCGAGGCGTTTTTTTGCAGGTAAAAAACTCATTTGCTAATAATTTTACGCCATTCCAAAACCTGGTAATCGACGAAAGTTTGGTTCTATTCAAAGGACGGCTGCAGTTTAAACAGTTTATAAGAACCAAACGCCATCGATTTGGAATAAAATTGTTTCTTCTGTGTGACTTTGAAACAGGTTATGTGTTAGACTTTATTGTTTATGTAGGTAAAAACACCGAAATAAATCATTATGAGGATATTGGCCTCTCAGGATCTTTGGTTGCCACTCTTATGAAACCCTACTTGGACAAAGGTCACTCGTTCTTTACTGATAACTGGTACACGTCTCCTAGTTTGTCAAGTTACCTATTTGACCATAAAACTAATTCTTGTGGAACAGTCAGTGTCAACAGAAAACACATGCCTAATTTAGCAGAAAAACTACAAAAAGCTGCAACTTCCTCAATGTCGAGTTGCAATATGTTGGCACTAAAATGGAAGGATCGAAGAGAGGTCACTATGCTTGCCACCAAGAAAAAATGGTAGAATTGGCTTAAAAGGACAGAAAGACGAACAAATTCATTAAAAAACCAGATTGTGTAATAGATTACAATATGAATATGGGAGCAGTGGACAGGACTGACATGTTACTAAGTTCCACAGAAAGCGTCAGGAAAACCGTCAAATGGTATAAAAAGCTCTTTTTTCACATATTGGACCATTCTTTTTTAAATGCACATGGGAGACATTTCAACACCCAGAGAAAACACCATTGGTCCAGTTTCACTTGAATCATATTCGTCAGCTTCTAGACAGGTATGTGGATCTAATCTTGAAATTATCTTGTTACAATGAGATGTTATTTTTAGGTATCATTTACCAAAAAAACTTACAACTGTAGTGCCTGTGCGAAACGTTTTTCGTCTTGTAGTTAGACATGTTTCTGATATTGTCCCCAACAACAAAGTTCGTAGATGCACTGTTTGTTCAACGACAAAGACTCAAGCAAAGAAACGGCGCGAAGCAAGGTACATGTGTCGGGAATGTGACGTGGGTCTCTGTGCACATCCTTGCTTTGGCATTTACCATACCCAGGAACAATTCTAATGACTACTTTCGTATTCATTTCATATTTAGTTTATAGTTAGTTATTAAAAATATTTTCGTTTTATATTTTTTTGAACATTAAAGAACATTTTCTGAGTTTTTCTTTGCATTTAATGAGCAACCGTATATATATACGTTGTACGTCGCTGGTACTGCTGGCACTTCAAAAACCCTGAGAACGGTGGCACCACGCCGCTGATCAGGTCTGGTAAAGAAAGAGTTAATATTGCTAAGTATGGTTTAGGTTTGCTCCCAAACCGACGTATTAGACGATATAGAATACGTGAAATAAATTATACTTTTTAAGGGTTTAATAAGTGTCATAATAACATTCAATTTACTTCTGAATTAAAATAAAACAACAAAATTACTTGTCTTAATTTTATAACAACAATAACCGGCTGATAAATACTAACTGGTTTACAAAATACGTTCAATAAGAAAGATACTTATTTAAATTTTTATACCAACGCACTTATAACTTATAAGAAAAGTGTTGTATTCAGTCCTACTGACAAAGTGATTAAACTATCAAGCCCACAAAACCATTCCGAAAATCTGAAAAAAGTTAAGGATATTTTAGAATAAAATAATTATCCACCAGAATTTTACGACCATCTAACAAAAAAAAAGAAGTTGCATTATTAAAAATCAATCTAATTCCGATACCAATCCAAAATCCAAAATCCTAAAGTATACCTAGCAATAATAATAGTAACGTCGCCGATTTAAAAAAAAATAGTATACACTCTTACCATACATTAATGGATTCTCCGAGCAAATGACGAAAATATTGGCAAAATTTAACATCAATGTTGGACATAAGTCATCAAAACCACCCGGAAAATATTTTTTAAACTTTAAGCCAATGTTACTAAAGATTATCAGTAGGATGTTATTTATACAGTAAATTGTAAAGAGATTTCACAAAATTCATTTTATCTTGCTTTTTGACACCAAAAATTTGATGACGCTAAACAACCGGTAAATATCGAGTAATGTTATATATTAAAAACGGTTCTGATATAATCAAAAAATACGATAGCTTAAGGGGCCTCTTGATTATCTATATATCAAAAGACTTTAAGACCGTTTCCTGACCACATGGCCGATATAAACAAGTGATTTCCGTGAGATAATGTCAAATTGGTGGTTACAGTTGCATTGACTACGTATAATTTTGTGACAGGTAGGTAGTAATAAGAAAAGAAAAGACTAACTCTAATTTGCGAATATACAAAAGGGTTATTATTTTACTTTATTTAATTTTTTTACGATTATTTATTATTGGGATCTATATATATATATATATATATATATATATATATATATATATATATATATATATATATATATATATATATATCCTAATAATAAATATAATATGCTCTCTAGTGTAAAACAGTTGTTTTCGTAAGAAAATAGACATCGGTTTTTGGTGAAATTTTCACGTAGTGTGTATTAAGTTTCAAACTGCAATTACAAGTGATTTTTTTATCCATTTCATGGATGCAAAAGAGAACATTTGCAAGACTATTATTTAAAAATTGTACGCAACATATACAACAGCAAACTATATTGAATATAACAAAAACTTGTATAATTAAGCTTTAATTACTATTTAAATACTATAATCGATAGTAAAGAAGTTCAAGAAGTAGAAGAAAACTGTGCATTTATACGTATCAACCGTTCAACAAGTTGATTGGGGGTGGGTGTCATCCGCATTGCAACAGTACTTCTTGTTATGGCTCGGGACATGCTGTCTGATGTTAAAGCTAAATTAGTTAGGCATAAAGCATAGTTATTTTTGGACATAGCTCTCGTTTCGTATTTTTTGGGTATATTGGCATTTTAAGTTAAATAAAAATGTATTTTTCTGGCTTTATTTTAATAAAATCAAATTTATTAAAATAGTATTTTTAGTCTAGAAAGCAAATAATACAAATAGGTAGATAAAAAATGAAAAAAAAAAATAAAAGCGGAGGAAAAAAACACAAACTGGAACACGACAGCTCTATTGAAGAGGACATAAAAGTAAGAAATCTCCAGACACATGCATAAAAAAGGTAAGTATTAGGTATGCACAAATTAAAAAAGATGTCTTAAAAAGCAAAACAGAAACTTAAGCAAAACAAAGTAGAAACAGAAAATTCAAAAATAAAAGTAGAAAAGAAAGAACAAAAATCGGAAAAAGAAAACAAAAAACTCAAAAAAACATTAACACATAAAGAAAAAATACGCAACAAATTAATCATATCAGGAATTAAGGTACACCTAAAAGATGAAGAGAGACTAAGAGAAGACATACAAAAAATGATGGAAAAAGAGCTTAAACTAAAAATAGAATTTAAAAGTGCATTTTAGATAAAATACAAGAAATGTATAATACAAACAAAGAGCTGGAAAGACAAACAGAAAATGCATTCAAGAAAAAGGTAAACTCAGATATACAAGAGACGGTGAAGAAATATATATACAGATGCAGCGCTGACATCCACGAAAGCAAAGATGCAAAAAGAAATCAGAAACATAGGAAATCAAAAAAGAAGAAGAGAAGCAAAAGCCAAAGTCAGATGCCAGAAATTAAAAATCGACGGCAAGGTACTGAAATGGATTGCAATAGAAAATAAACTGATAGAAATTAAAAATGCTCCAAAAAACTAGGAAAAGAAGAACGGATGGATGAAAAGGAAATAGACAATGCAAACAAAAAGGAAAAGGAGTCAAGGTATATTCAGAATAACAAGAAAAATACAAAAAAAAAGAAAGGTAATTAAGAGAATGACAAAAAACATTGGAACATAGAATGTGAGGACGCTGCTGGAAACAGAAAAAAAGAAAAAACTAGCGACAGTTAAAACAATACAAGATAGATATTGCAGAAATTTAGAAAACCAGATGGGGGACATGGAAACACAGAAATGAAAAATCATACAGTATGGTATTCAGGCGAAGAAACACAGGGATATGACAACATGGGTAGACTACTTTCGATCCCTATTTGCTAAGGATGACGATGAACTACCAACACTAGATGTGACGACAAACGAAGAAATAAATATTGAGGAGGAAGAGGTAAAGAAAACATTAAGGAAATTAAAAAATAGAAAATCATCAGGAGAGGACAGAATACCGAACGAACTCCTAAAGTAAGGAGGACCAGATCTGACCAAACAACTATTAAAACTAATCCAAAAAATAATAGAACGAAACAGAATTCTTCAAGAATGGAGATCAAGCATCCTAATACCTCTCTTCAAAAAGGGAAACAAATTGGACCCGGAAAATCACAAAGGAATTAATTTATTAAACACAACACTAAAACTAACAACCAAAGTGATAACAAATATAATGAATGAAATTATAATACTAGTAGAACAACAAGGTTTTAGGTCGAGAAGATCATGCACCGATGCTACATTTATAATACGGCAAGTGCAAAAGAAATCATTAGAATACTACAAACTGGCATATTTATGTTTCGTGGACCTTAAGAATGCATTTGACCAGGTAAAAAAAAACAACACAATAAAAGTAAAAGTAGAAAAAGAACTAACCGACCCTATTGAAGCTGGCAATGGGATAAGACAAGGAGATTCCCTGAGTTCTCTATTGTTCAACCTGATTATGGATGGAAAATTTAACATGTTAATTTCCCCAAAAAAGACAAAGTGCATGGTAGAAGATCAAGTAAATAGAACAAATAGAGCCCCAGGCTGCCTGAATGAAACAATATGGAGAAATAAAAATATAGGAAAAGAAACGAAGGGCAGAATTTGCAAAACAGTCATCAGACCAATAATGACATACGCGGCAGAAACAAGACCTGATACAGAGAAGACAAAAAGGGTGTTAGAAACAGCAGAGATGAAAACGCTTAAAAAATTTATGGTAAGACATTATGGGATAGAGCTAAAAGTACAGTAATACGACGTAGATGCAAGGAGTTAAATGGAACTATCATATAAGCCGAATGACAACAAATAGAGTAGTAAAGACGGCAAGAGACGGTTTCCCAATAGCAAGACAATCAGTAGGAAGACCAGAAAAAGGATGGAACGACAACTTACTGGAGGCACATTGAAAAACAGACAGAGTCATATCTATATAAAAAGAAGAAGAAGAAGAAAAAGAAATTGTTTTCGGTCTACTTCTGATATCTGCTGATATCTGATATCTTTTACGTTTCACAGCCGTATAGTAATACAGCTTTTACATTTGTGTTAGAGATTTTAAGTTTCATTTTGGTTGAGTAGATCAAGAATTTCAATATGTTATTAAGCATATTGTAGGCATTACAAGCCTTATAAGTAATTATTTTTCGTACACCACGCTCTATACCGCCGTTACAATTACGGCCCAGATATACAAATTTCACAACTTTCTCAATTGCCTGGTAATTGATCACAATAGGCTGATTGTTTCTGGTGCCAAATAGCATTTCTTTGGTTTTGTTGATGTTTATACCTAGATTAATCTACTTTGATTATTCTTTGAGTGATCTTTTTTCTTAGAGTTGTTTGTCCTATTTTGTATATGGTAAGAGGCATATATCATCAGCGTATACTAGATCTTCCAGGTTGTTTGTTAATCCCAGTAAATTCGTCTATTAGACTTTATCTTTATCTCATCTCAGAAAAACTAAAACAATAGTAGTCAGCAAAGAACCAACCAGATGTAAAATATAAATTGATGGCATCAGTATTGAACAAGTAATGGAAATAAAATCCCTGAGAATTACACTGTCTAGCTATGGAGACCTGGACAAAGAAGTGAGAGATCAAGTACAAAAAGCAAATAGACTGGCAGGGTGCCTTAATAACGCTATATGGCGAAACACATACATTAACACTGAGATGAAATCAAGAATTTATAAATCCAGTGTAAGACCAATAATGACGTATGCCTCAGAAACAAGATCCGACACAGCCACAATGCAAAGGCTACTGGAAACGGCAGAGATGGGAATACTGAGAAGAATTACAGGAAATATACTGAGAGATCAAAAGAGAAGTGAAGACATTAGAAGAAAATGTAACGTACAGTATACTAAATGTAATAGAAAAACAAAATGGAATAACCACAAAAGCAGAATGAAGGAGACCCCTGTCGTCAAAATAGCAAGAGATGAGTCACCAATCGGCAGAAGAAGTATCGGACGACCGCGCAAAAGATGGAGACAACCTTTCATTGAGGTATTAATCCGTCAATGAACAAGCAGAATTGCTTCTAAAGAGGAAGAAGAAGAAGAAGAAAAAGACTTTATCTTTGTTAGTGCGGAGTCCAGTAAAATGTTAAATAGTAAGGGAGATAAAACACAGCTCCGTTTAACATCGTTTAGTACAGCTATTGGTCAGATTTTATGCCGTTGTGTAAGTTTGTGCTGTCTGCAACACAAATATAAAGGCACAATTTGCAGTAAAAGATGCACCATTGAAAATTGTATAAAAAATATATGCTACCTGGGCTGAAATATCAATGGCCTATGGGATCATAGTTTCTCGAGAGTTTTTTCTATATCATTAGGATTTACAATCAGTAAATATGATCCTTGAAACACTGAATTCATTTACACGGTGAGTTCTAAAGCATGTTTTATCAAAAGCTAAAATAACCAACATATTACAGTTGGGAAATGTTATTTAAAGTAAAAGATATTTCATGCTAAAATTTAAATCGCATATGTGTGGAATTTTAAAAAAAAAAACGTTTTTATTCGTAAAATCACCAAAATCGCTCGTTTCATAATAGATACAATTTGCAACTTTAATAAAGCTACTGGCAGCAGTACTGCAGTTGAAAAAGATTTGAAAAGAAAGCTATTCGAAAAGATCCATTCAGTTCATAATTATTTCGATATTAAATATTTTGATCTTAAAAATGGCACAAAAAAAGATATTAGAATAATTTCAAAAGGTGCAATTTATTGCAATGATATTTTTGGTCTAATTGAGTTTACACAAAATAATCGTGGATTGTCGATGATTAACTGTAAGTTAGGGATAGATGGGGGCGGAGATTTTCTTAAGCTTTGTTTATCTATTTAGTCTCCACCTCAAATTGACTCTGATTCCAATGTACCACAACGTAGACGTACCTATATAGAAGGAATAGCTTCCAATTAAAAAAATTCCGCGATTCTGGGGTAAAGAAGCTACTTATTGTAGGACTTGTACCCGAATGTAAAGAGACGTATAATAATATAAAATTGCTTAATATTGTTCTGAAGCTATTTTCTTGTGGCATTTTAAATTAATTAATATTTAAATGGGAATAAGCCACAATTAAAGGTTAAAATACATTTATTGACGTTTCAATTTCCACTTCGGAAATCGTTCTCAAAATACAAACATTAGTAAATTAAACAAATTTTGTTTTTGTTACTTAGTGAAAAATTCTTCTAATAATTTAATTTTATCTGACTCATCTATATTGACAATTCAGACATACATTATACATTTTAAAGTAGACGACTTTAAAATGATATTGCCAATATTGTTGAGTTGCGTTCCTGGGACGACTTTACTTATAAGATAGTTCATTCGATTACATGAAATCAACTTTAACGTGAGAATATCCGTCAGAAAAAATCATAACATGTAATTCGTCTTTAAAAAGACAAATACATGCCATGATGACAGTAAAATTCTCCCGTTAGTGATTCCATAGTAAATTATGAGGGAAAAAACCAGGAAAAAACCTCATAATACTATCCCGACATGGTAAGTATTTGATCTTGCATTTAGTTTACCTTCAATAAATACCAAATTCCGATTTTATATGTTTGTTATTTAAAAAATATAAATGATGTATTCTCTATATGTTACTGACTTACCAATACTGGTATTTTCCTTTTAATAACTTCCTCTTTCAATATGGGTAACCAGATCCTACTACATTCTGCCGAGGAATTCGCGACGCAATTGGTCTCATTTAGCATAATTAGAGCCGCTTCTTTGATTTTTCTCTTTTTACCATCAGTTTCTTTTAGGACTATATTTGAATCATTCCATTGAACCCTATGTTCATTATCCCATGCATGTTTACATATTTGAGATCTATCAAATTCTCTATTTTTAATATAGGATTGATGTTCACTTATTCTAACATTTAATGGCCTTGATGTTTCACCTAAATAAAACTGATCGCATTCACAAGGTATTTTATAAATGCAATTCTTTGTCCTTTCTTGTTCATTGTTAGGTTTGGTTTTGGACAAAATAGATCTCAACGTGTTTGTTGTTTTGAATGTTGTTGAAATGTTGAATTTATTTCCTATCCTTTTAAGCTTTTCCGATAATCCTTTTATGTATGGTATTGTTATTTTCCTCAATAATAATAATAATTATTAATAATTATTAATAATAATTATTAATAGATCTATTTTGTCCAAAACCAAACCTAACAATGAACAAGAAAGGACAAAGAATTGCATTTATAAAATACCTTGTGAATGCGATCAGTTTTATTTAGGTGAAACATCAAGGCCATTAAATGTTAGAATAAGTGAACATCAATCCTATATTAAAAATAGAGAATTTGATAGATCTCAAATATGTAAACATGCATGGGATAATGAACATAGGGTTCAATGGAATGATTCAAATATAGTCCTAAAAGAAACTGATGGTAAAAAGAGAAAAATCAAAGAAGCGGCTCTAATTATGCTAAATGAGACCAATTGCGTCGCGAATTCCTCGGCAGAATGTAGTAGGATCTGGTTACCCATATTGAAAGAGGAAGTTATTAAAAGGAAAATACCAGTATTGGTAAGTCAGTAACATATAGAGAATACATCATTTATATTTTTTAAATAACAAACATATAAAATCGGAATTTGGTATTTATTGAAGGTAAACTAAATGCAAGATCAAATACTTACCATGTCGGGATAGTATTATGAGGTTTTTTCCTGGTTTTTTCCCTCATAATTTACTATGGAATCACTAACGGGAGAATTTTACTGTCATCATGGCATGTATTTGTCTTTTTAAAGACGAATTACATGTTATGATTTTTTCTGACGGATATTCTCACGTTAAAGTTGATTTCATGTAATCGAATGAACTATCTTATAAGTAAAGTCGTCCCAGGAACGCAACTCAACAATATTGGCAATATCATTTTAAAGTCGTCTACTTTAAAATGTATAATGTATGTCTGAATTGTCAATATAGATGAGTCAGATAAAATTAAATTATTAGAAGAATTTTTCACTAAGTAACAAAAACAAAATTTGTTTAATTTACTAATGTTTGTATTTTGAGAACGATTTCCGAAGTGGAAATTGAAACGTCAATAAATGTATTTTAACCTTTAATTGTGGCTTATTCCCATTTAAATATTAATTAATATAAAATTGCTGTGTTCATCAATTAATTTACAAGATATAAGTAAATGGTTTTTTTTCTGTGGATTTGAAAGTTGCAAATTTAATATGTGGAATTGGACCTTATAGCTGTATGCATCCTTGCACTTGGTGTTTCGCAATTAAAGATGAATTGGATAAACGTGGAAATCTCAGAACAGTAGAACAAATAATAAAATATTATGGAGACTAGAGAAATGCAGGTGGAAGCGAAAAAGACGCTAGATATTACATGAATTGTGTTAATTTGCCAATAGCGAAGAAAAGTTTTGAGGCACAAACAGAGACATTAATTATGGATTTACTAGTACCTCCTGAGCTCCATCTAATTATTGGTTTTGTAAATACGATCTTTAATCATATATTTAAAATATTTCAAAGTATTTCCTTAAAGTGGGCTACCTTATGTTACGTTCAGCGTAAAATTTTCCTAAGTTCTTCTGGTTTTGATGGAGGTGATTGTAGAAAAATTATTGAAAACAGAAAGTACAAATCTTTTACGTAGACTCTGTGATGATTACAGTATTTTAGAGTGTTTGGATTATGTGAAAGCTTTTGTCGACTTTATTTCTGTTGTTGAAGCTTGTTTTTCCACAGAATTAAAAAGCAACTATGTTAATTTTATTTCAAATTTTATGAAAAGTCATATTTATCTTTCTATACCTATCACTTCAAAAGTACACGCGGTTTTTTTCATATAGTAGATTTTTGAACAAAATATGAAATTGGTTTAGGATATTTTTCAAAACAAGCTTTTGAAGATGTTTACCATGATTTTAGGAATACTTGGAATTACAAATATATTATCAAACCAAACAATCTAAAATATATGAAGCAACTAAAAAAATCTGTTTGTGAATACAACTCGCTTCATATTTAAAATGTAAGTTTCATGTAAAAAAATGATTAGAAATATGAATACGCGTGAATGTTATTGTTCGTTTTTGTAAAAAAGCTTGAATTCTAATACTTTAATATTAGGCTATCTCGTAAATACAGTTTTATGAGAGTTACGCTGAAGAAACTTTACTTAAAGGGCAATAAAACCGAATCCGAAGAATATCTTGAGTCCTTTGCTCCCTTGCAATAAAACTGTAATTAACGCAGAAACAATAAGTGAAAAACACATTTTTATAGGTAATATGTGACTATCCCGCTAGCAGGGTTTGACCAGTGGCGACAGACATAAAGTTAAGGGTGGGCAGTTAGTCATACAATATTCTACAATAAATATAAAAAGCAACAATAAACTAATCTAGTTCCTGCATTAAAAAAATACTTAAGAGTTTAAAATCACAAATTCAATTAATTTTAAAAATCGTTATGAAAATTAAGTGGATATGTTCAACCATGGAAAGTAAAATATTGATAATCAGAGGCAAAGAAGATAAGGTAGATAATGAAATAGAGATAATATGTTAAAACTTAGACTTGGAAATAATTACAACTTACGAACACCTAGAAGAAAAATATACTGAAGAAATAATAAACGGAGCAAAGAAATCAAATAAGTTATAATATGCATGAGCCCCAATACTGGGAAAAAGAGAACTTACACGAGCGATAAGGATAAAAATATATAACCCGTTGTGATAACGACTGTACTTTCATCATCATTCTGGATTTACAACCCTGCGTGGGTCGGTATACTTTACTCTATGTATACATTACCTGAAAAAGAACTTATGATTTAAAATCATTTAATACAAAAAATCAGATTGTTACTTTTTCTACTAGTAGGATACATGAAAAGGAATCTGGATGGAGTCTTTTACAAATCCAATCATTAATAATAAGAAGTTAACATTAATAAGTACAACCCTCTAAGATCTTCTTCATATATCAAGTTACCACGACAAATCGAGATGAAGAAAGCAATTATTAATATAATGAATAAAGATGAAGCATGCTTTGGTTGGGCGGTAAACGCATCCTTTTTTAACCCAACAGATAAACCAAATCTTACTACTTCGTATCTAAATACGAATATTATACTAGTCACTTTTTCTTCTTCTTAAAGTGTCTATCCGTTCCGGATGTTGGCGATCATCACGGCTATCTTTACTTTGTTTATTGCAGCGCGGAACAGCTCAGTGGTAGTCGTGTCACTTGTGACTAGTCACTTACAGTACCTTAATAGAGAATTCCCTATGAAACAGTCAGGTATACCAAAATTTGAATTACTAAATAATATTTCGATTAACGTTTTTGGAATTAGTGAATATTTTAAAAATAATGTCACACGATTGGAAATCGTTAGACTATTGTATCATACAACAATACTAGTATAATCAGCATATGCCAGGATTTGCACTGCTTTATTATATATTGAACCAGTAATTGTGATTTGTGACATATGGATTACTTTTTCCAGAGCCAGATTAAACAGTTCACAGGAGAAAGGGTCTCCCTGGCGCAGCCCGTTATTTGTTTTAAAAGGTGTAGACAGTTCTCCCTGAATTCGTACTCTACATTCAACTTTTTCAAGAGTTAGTTTTGTTAAATTTACCAACTGATTTGGTATTCCTAGCTCGTTCATTGCTTTGAACATTTCTCTTCTATTCACAGAGTCGTAGGCTGCTTTGTAGTTTATAAATATGTGATGAGTATCAATGCCATATTCCAAAATTTGTTTCAGGGTTGCAATCTGGTAGATATATTTAATTATATTAGCGTAGCGATGGAGCATATGTCTGGATTACCTTAAGGTTATATGTTGCATTTGGTTTGAAGATTAGATATAAAATCATGGGGCTTATGTTGATAATTTCAACTATATTTTGTGTGTGCTTTCTACGTATGATGAATTCTACTCCACCATTTGCAATGGTTGCACCTTCTTCACTTCTAAAATGAAATACCTGTCCTGATTTAAGAGTCATTTGAGCTTCTCCTCTTCGCATTATTTCACTAAGGCCAATGATGTCCCATTTTATGTTTTTCAGCTCTTCCTTCAGTCCCATCATCTTCTGCTCTGATATAAGAGTTCTAACATTGTATGAAATAATATGCATTTGTCGCTCTTTGTAGTAGCCCGATCTTTTCCGGGAATTGTTAGCACCCTCTGCTCCAAACCTGTTCCAACCGCTACCTTGGTTGGGGGTGTTGTAGTCGCCGGAGACTAAGGGGCCATTTAATAGTTTCGTCTTTCATAGAAAATAACTTTTGGGGTTTTAAGCCATTAAAACGCCAAGCTTGGCTAGTGGGTGTTGGTGAGTTGGTTTGTAAGTAGAGGAAGGGAATGGTGGAGATGGGAATGCTTTGGGGTTGGAAATGTTTTCCCCAGGGATGGGAGGCTGGGAAAATCCATGAACTTGCATGGGTAGGTGTGCTATTCCTGAAGCAGATCTGTTCTCTGCCGAGAAATATCCACCTTCCTACCCCTATGAGGGTGGATACTTCTATGCCGATATTTAGTCATAGTCTGCATTTTCAATGTTCGTCGATACTATTAACATATAGGAAAGCTAATCTAGTAGGGTGCTAGTCTGGCCAGAATAGGATGGATTTCTGACCTTTTCTTATCCAGCTAAAGTTATAATGAATCTTGAACCAAAAATAGATATAGAATAAGAACAAAGAACCTTAAAATTAATTGCTAGGTAAGATAATACAATAATCATAGCAGAAAATGAGGACAACCTTCAGAAAATACTGCACCAATTTTATGCAACCGCTATAAAGTATAAGAACATAATTTCTGTAAAAAAAACGAACACTATAGTAATTTTAAAATATCACATCTGTAGAAAATTAGTAATTGAATAATGAAGAAGAAACCATCATTCATAATAAATAAACATTAGTAATCGCTGCCAAAACACACTGTCTGTCAATTAAAGTAAAACAGTATATATTTTCTGAAAATTTTTTGAATGAAAAATTTCCCCTCTAGCCCTATATAAAGTTCTGACAACTGCTGGCATGCTCATTGTTCAGTTTTGTCCAAAATTTAAAACATTCCAATTCATTCCTCTAGTAAAACATTGGTCATTTGCTCTAATAGTCTAATATTTCTTGAAATTGTGAAGACTATGTTCCCAAATAGTTCTAAACATAGTCATTTCATTCTGTCAATTTCTTGTTCTTTTAAAACTTCAATACCTATCCAAGAACTATGAGATTAGGCGTTATCGTGGTTTAGAATAAAATCTTCAATTTTTCAAGAATCCTCTTCGAATTCTACAGTAGAATCAATGTTTTCTTCTAAATATGGTTATTCTGTTCTTTCCACACTCCGCTGAATAAAGAAGACTATTTACATCTCAGTAAATAGACATTTGTCCGTTTACTGTCAATTATCTATACCATTGTAAGTGTTCTTTTGGCAAAGTTCGTCTTTCAACATCATGATGTGTCGCTAACCTCAAATAGGTAACATATCTTCGACTTCTCAAATAAAATTGATAGTTGACTGCATAATGTTATCAATAATCTGCGATCAGTTCTAGATACCGAAGACCTTTATTATCGATCAATATAACGCATATTATTATTAACCGTTGAAGTAAAAAGGATAGCTTTATTAACTACACTTTAACAGTTAAATACTAAACATGCCAGATGTAGCCTTCTGTGATAATGCATCATAAACGGATTTGTATTTGTATCCTGTTTTAAACTTTTAATATTAGTTTCCGTACATACATGTAATGAAAAGACAGATAAACTAGAGAGATTACTAAAATACTAGATAAACTAATAATTCATTTACTGTTAGCCCAAATGTGCCTGGTGAACAGTAAATTGTACACCATAAACATGTTTTGACTTGTACATAAGTATATGTGGATTCTTTCTCTTGGTAACAGCCTAAACTAAATACTTTCAGTAACTTAATCAACCATAAGGTGTAGTGCAGTGTGACGATAATTTTGTGATAAAGTTTATAATACGGCTTAGTTTGTAATACGATTTGCTAAGTAATAAAATATTTGTTACATCTATGCAGCAAAATATATAAAATCGTGTTGAAATAAATGTGTAAAATAATGGCAATAACACATTGTTACCCAATTCTCAAGATAATATTCTATCATCAGAGTTGAGAGAAAAAGACAGGTAAAGGTTCTAAGAAAAAAAAATTACCACTGATTAAACGAAGCCGTTGAGACATAAGCTTAGTGTAGCATTTTAGAAGAACTTCCAGAACATGATTCTAAGAGTCTCCTTTAACCCTTTGCGTCCATCGTTCATACCATCGTTCGGTGTATCCCCTCTCCGTTCGGGATTAGAATCTAGCATAATCTTGCTATAATAACGTGTCTAGCAAGCTCTTCATAACTGTTTAGTTGTATACGAAAATCGTTACTGTTTGTTTCTTCGGCTTATAATTAGGTGTTTTTCTCAAACTCTTTAAATGGCGGGTAAGTTTTGTACATTTTCTTTTGTAATAATGATTATAAAGTAGGCACAGTGATAAAAATTTAAAACAATATTTTATATGTTTCGAAATATTAGATACTTTCCTTGTGATTCCATGTAGGATAAAGGATTATCATTTATTCTTATTTTCTTTGGTTTTAGAAAAGCGGCATTTTGACGTCACCATCGTATCTTCTGACTATAGATATAGGTACTTTATTAGATGATCTGTCATCTGACAGTGGATCATATACTTTAAATGCACCATCAGAAGAAGATCTTGACGACGACATAGAACTAATTTTTTTAGAATACGAACAAAGTGATCATGTTGTAAGTGATGTTCAGTTGGAGAGCGATGACTCAGATCTGGAAGACCAGGCGCCGCGCCTACACGTCAAGTGACTTGGATGAAAACGTCACTATATGATTCGTCTAAAATTCAAAATTTTACACAACATAGTGGTCCAAATGTTTCCGATGATGTGGGTACACCTCTAGAAATGTTCTTGTGCTTGTTCTCGGCGAATTTGTTTAAGAAAATAGTTTTTGAAACCAATCGCTACGCTACACAGCAATATGGTGATCGTTATATTCCAACAACATATGAAGAATTGATATGATTCTTTGGGGTTAATCTTATGATGGGGCTAACACGTAAATGTTCTTACAAAGACTATTGGTCCGCAAAATTTTAAATGAGAGATCCGTTCATCTCGTCTTTCATTTCTCGTGACTGATTCAGTTAGATACTGGCAAATTTGCACATAAATGATAATTCCATTCAACCTAAAATAGGTAAAGCAGGATTCGACAAACTGTATAAAATACGACCGTTGATAGACATTTTATCTGAAACATTTCTTAAGTGTTACTTGCCGTCCTAAAATCAAGCCATTGACGAATCAATGGTAAAATTTAAAGGACGAATAGGATTTCGTCAATACATGCCACAAAAGCCGATTAAACGCGGATATAAAATTTTAATACGAGCAGACCAGTCAGGATATGTGTCACAAAGCTGAAACTAATCTTGGATCTCGTGCCGTGAAAGATCTTACCCGTTCTCTTCAGCAAGATTTACTAAATGAAAGTATATATGCATATGTAACTGTAAAAAAGGATGAAAAATGGAGCCCAAGGAATTAAAAGTCGGGAAATTCATCAGCAGAGGTGGTATCCGACTGGCGAATGAGTAAAGAAGGGCTGTTTTATTTTTTATGGAAAGATACAAAACGTGTTCGTTTTGTTAGCAACTTTCACAATCCTGACGATTTATGTACAGTGAAAAGAAATAAAAAAAGGGACTTCTGTGGATATTACATGCACTTATTTAGTCAGGGATTATAACAAATATATGAATTATGTTGACAAATCTGATCAACATGGAGCAAGCTATAGAATGGACATAAAATCTAAAAAATGGTGACACAGGTTATTTTGGCGTTTCTTAGATTTAGTTGTTTTCAACGCTGTTGTATTGTTTAAACTCCGATTCAATGAAGGTAAAACTTTGGATATAAAAGAATTTAGATTTGCTGTAGCTACTGGATTAATTGGAGCTCATCGAGAACTACCACAGAAAAGAAGAAAGAGTACTAAAGCCATTCCTGATAGATATAAACCTGTAGTTTTGTATGAAAAACGGTTGAATAAGATTGCACATATGCCAGTCCATGGCACAAAGGTTCGATGCGCAGCAGAACCCTATAGATATAGATGGCATTGCTCGACATGTCAAGTAGGTCTTTGCTTAACAGATGAATAGTCGAATTGTTTTTTTAAATTTCATCAAAATTTTTTGCTTCTTTTTTTCTATTGTAATGTATTGTTGTCATTCCCTAGTAGTCCCGTATAAGCACCACCTGTTTTTTGGTTTATAATAAACAAAAATAAAAGTTTCACACAAAATATAATTTGTTATCTTTATTTGCATTAATTATTCAAAACCACACCGAAAAAATTTATCGACCGACAAAATTATTAAATGTGTCCGCAAAGGGTTGATAGTTTTCACTTTTCCTTGATATATCGTCAGAAACTAATCGATATGCTACACAGAAGAATCGCCAATAAGAATTTGGAAGTATTGGTTCAAAGCTTTTCTGGGAACTCTAACATTGAGTGATTATATCAAAATTCCTCGCAGGAGAATGTTTTGGCAACGTGAAAGAGATGCTAACATTCAACTTGTGACAGATGTCCTAACTTAAAAATTAAATAAGTTATCATTTAGAAGAAGCATTGATAGATCTTTGTTACACCGATGCCCTTACTTACAAAATTAAATCAATTATCATTTAGAAATGCATTGCTAGATTTTTGTTACAACAAAATAAGAAACCTGCTTCCTATTCTCGAGGTCGTCCATCGGCTAATGGAAACGTCGATATTCGCAAGGACCGATTACAACATTTGGTGATTCCACGGGAGAAACCAACGTTTGTGCCATGATAGAGCAAGGCATTGATGTCAAATGTTTTGTTTCATACCATACCCAAACTTAATAGTAGGTTATATGCCTGGTATACCATATTTTGTAGAGTATTTTTTTTTTGTTTATTTTGCATAAATATTGTGTTTTAACGATAAATTTGTTTTTGCTACCTTATATAACGCGTAAGTTTATTCCCAATTATTTCAGGTTTTTACAATATTTTCGTGTACAAAAACCCATATCTATGTATCAAAATCAGAAACAAATTTCAACTGGAACAGGTGTTCTACTTCAACGAACGCCCAGTTAAGATATACGTACAATCAGTGGTAAGAATAACTGATGAGTAGACTTCGGCAAATATGCAAATAAAAATGTAGAAAATATGCGCATAAATAAGCACGTGTTTACCCGAAAATATGCAAATATTTTACAAAATATGCATACAAATAATTAAAAAAATCGTAAAATAGTAACAATTTTATTTAAAAAAAAAAGTCTACATAACTAAATATTTCCTACTATTCATTAAGATTTACATTTATTTTAAGTAACTACATCATTTTTAAGTATGAATAAACTTATTTAGAATTATGGTAACAATAAATGACCAAGTGGTGTTCAAAATTTTCTAACAAAAACTTGTGGCTTCTGTCTGAGTACATATATTTATATATGGAAAAACTTCGTTCAACATCAACTGATGTAACGGGAGCATTTTTCAAACTAACCAAAACATTTGGTTCTAAATTAATTGTTTCCGAAATATTTCCAGCTAGAACACTGACTACTTCAGAAAGAATATGGTAACCTTTATTTTTTTCCATAGTAGCTTCAAATTTTTTTAAAATATCTTTTCCAATATTACCTCTAACGTTCCGACAACATGACGCAAATTCTTTTATTAATGCTGTACTTTCGAACAATGACAGTTTTGGTGATTCTAACTGAGTAATTGTTTTTTGAACAAAACTAAAATTTGATTTTATAAATGAAAGTTCTTGTTGAAGCAAGTTACTCTGAAAAGTTTGTTTAGAATCCAAAAGAAATTGGGAACTTTCATCTGTTAACGTATCAATTATGTTCTTTATTTTAACAAAATGATCTGCATAAAAATTAGCTGCTTCTAACCATGTTCCCTATCGCGTTAAAATAGGTTGTGGTGGAAGAGGAATGTTAGGTAGCATTTCTTTATAAAGTTGAATTCTTATAGGAGATTTAAGAAATACTTTTTTGACACTGGATATCATGGTATTTACAAGAGGAAACTTTTTTCGTATTTCCTCTGCAACTCTGTTTAATCCATGCGCTACACGAGTAACATGTATTAAATCTGGGAAAAATATTTTTAAATTTTGTCCTGCTTTCACCATATAAGGAGCAGCATCCGATAAATTAAGCAGTAATTTATTAGAAGGAATAGTTTTCGGAAGAAAAAAAGTTGCTAATGTTTCTTGTATAAAACGCGAAATTGTTAAAGCATTTGTTTTCTCAAGTTGCTGGCATGAAATAAGATGAGATTTTGGTAAGGTATCTTCTTTAAGAATACCAATCAATAAATGAGCAATATACTTTCCTGAGGAATCAGTGGTTTCGTCTACAGATATGTAAAAATATTTATCTGCAATTTCTTCCTTAATATTAATTAACACCGACGAGTATAGCCCGTTCACATTATTTCTTCTTAGAGACCGATCACTTGGAACATTAAGTTTGCAATATTTTTTTAGAAACTAACTAAAATTTACATTTGCTAATTTTGAAAGCGGTATGTTTGCAGACACTAATGCGCGACACAAGTCTTCATTAAAAGTTTCTTGCTCATCTAATTTTTTTGAAGTAGATTGGAAACATTTAGCCATTGAAGTTTGATGTTTTCCTCCTATTTTTCCTTTTTTTGCAATGTGTGAAGCAGTTCTCACATGTTGGTCTATCTGAAATTTCTTCTCACATGCTATCTATAAATAAAAATAAAAACCTTTATTTTAAGGTGTTTTTGGTTAATCAAATAACTGGTTTGGAAAAAAAAACACTCGCTAAGTGTTTTAAATGCAGTATTAATCCACAAATTAGTTTTTGTTACTAACCATTAGTACATCATATAACTTATTTTAAAATTCAACAAAAGTTTTTTTTTTGTTAATTCAATTACAATAAAAATAATTGTGTTTTAGAATAGCTGACTTCATAAAAAAAAATAAATGTGAAAAATTTTTCTAAATACACACCATTGTATTGTACCATGGACAATTTTTTCTCACTAAAGGAAGCTATTTTTCATTTAAAAACAACCTACGAGTACTAAATTTCAAGTAAATACGTTTATTGGTTTTGAAGTTATTGTTGTTATTAACTAAAAGAATTTAATTTTTTTTAATTTTAACACCCTGTATCTCGAAAAGTAAATAAGTTTGACCCCTCATTAACTATATCGTTTTGTTCAATTTTTCGAGAATTATCTACAGTCAAACGTTGTAAGTGTCATTTGGAAACACCCTGTATGTATGAAATATTAGATATTTAATAGAAAATATTAGATACTTACAATTTTGCCACAGACTGAACAGTAGATTTTTCCCATATCCATAGACAGCTCTTTATAAGGTTTAATCCAAGTTAAAGCACTGGTTGTTTTGGGCATTATAAAATCACAATCTTCCTTTTTGTTACACACAACGAGTGTTTACGCTTTGAATATCAAAACAAAAATGATTTACAAATCTGAGCATCAAATTAGAAATGTTTAGGTACCTAATTCAATAAACTGGGAGATTTTGGAAAATCCCTAAATTAGGAACAAAACTATTAGCCGTTTACCTGCTGTTAAGATACAATAAATTGTAGATAGATTTGGGGTAGATCATAAAATGCAAATGAGCGAATCCTTAGCGATTATCCAATAACTGAATGCCTCAGTGACCGAGACTTTCTAAGAATGTTGAGGGCTACTTAAATTGATCTTCTTTGAAACTGTAAATGTTTTGTACCTGTAGAGATTACGTACTTAGATCATTTCTTGATTAAAATGACTACAAAATTTTATACAAGAATTGAAATAAATTGGTATGTTTAAAAATTTTCAAATACAGTATAAAAATCTGAACTTTTATGCACTTTATGCAAACTTTTATACAAATATGCCAAAATATGAAATATTTGCATAAAATATGCACAATATGCAAAATATGCAATATGCATATTTGCCGAAGTCTACTGATGAGCAATATATTTTTACAGTTTTTTAGAGCACAAGTAATATACGATATATTTAACATTCAACAATATTATTCTTTACAAAAAAAGCTTCGTCTTTCTCATGTAAAGTTGAGAATTAGTTGCTTATATTGTACATTCACTGGACCAGCGATGTTTCTTACATGAGATCCCTGCTTAAAAGAGAATATGTCGACGTTCATGTAGTAGACAATTTATAGCAGTGCGTAATAAACCGCCCGCCAGTCTCCTTCAATGTAACAGCAGCACCGGCACTCAACAGTCAGCAGCACTACCTCGGCGTTCGTCTCCAGCGACTTGTCGTATATTAAATTTGAATTTTTATATTACTTAACCAATCGTCTGTGCAACGTTAAATTCCATTAGTAGAAGGATATCGACCAATAAGAATTGAGGAGGAGTGGTCGGGTTTATTTGTTTGTGCATATGCTATTCACGTAGGCTTTGCTTAACATTGTACATATACTCTCTGTAAAGATAAACGTTTACTCTCAATGTTGATGCTGACCTTGTTTGAGTAAAGAAGTATTACTACATACAGAGTTTCCTATGTTTTATTAGAGTTAATAAAACTCTTATTCAATAAATAAAAACATGTCTCAAAATTATTTTTAAAACTAATAATTTTTTTAATTTTGGTAGGGGAGGTGGCAATGAAACAGACATTTTACTGTATAGGCTTATATTTATTGCAGAGAGGTTTCAAATATAAAAATAATTTGGCTGTAAAAAAGTATATTCTTAACCTATCATTAATAATAAAAATTGGCTTTCTAAAACTGAAACATCTTGACATTGCAGAATATGGAACTAATTAGTCAATTTGTCCGTTTCACTACTTCGGTGTATTGAAATGGACACATAGTGTTTTGAAAAGGACAGCAGTTTACCCAATTACTAAGGTAATATTCATGTAGATTATCAACAAATATGGAAAAAACATTACTAACAACTTAAAAGCATTAAATAAAATATAAAACATTAATTACAATTATTACAAAAGAAATGGCGCACTCCTTGTAGGCCACAAGATTCGTGACACCACCTCTTGCACATATAACATTTTTTTACCATCTTTTAGCATAAAATCTTTATAATTACGTCTTGGGAATACAAATGCTGCAGGAATTGTGCCATCAGAAGTATTCATAAAACCTACCATAGCTACTAAATTGCCTTTTTCAGCCAAAGTTACTTGGCCAACCTGTTTTATTCCTTTCACTGTTATGATCTTAGGAGGATTTGTTACGGTATTGCAGCCAGTTTCGTCAATTTTCCATATCATGTGTGGCTCAAAAGTTAATATTTTAAGACCGTTTCTAAATGATCATAGAACCTTGCTACATTTTCAGAATTAAAAGATGTAGTTCGTGATAAAGAAGTATTTTGGGGCTTTCTGATAGAAAGAATAGGATTTCGTTTTATAAAACCACGTAACCAATCCTTAGTAGTATTTTTACGTTGGTTTTAAATAGTAGGTGCTACATTATGCCTGTATTACCAATGTCCGGCTGATGATGATATTAACCTTCATCTTTCTTAGCAGTTTTACAAATTTCTGCCAAATATAACTTTGAAATACCATGTGCGGCCGCCGTTGATCTAATTGATTGCTTTCTTTCTAGGACCTCTTTTACCGCTAGGTCAATGGTTTCAATTGTGGGATGAACCCTCTTTCTCTTTACTACACTCATTGTCTAAAACAAAATAAAAATCATATAAAAAGAAATCTAAACATATATTTTTGACATGGTGTTTTGAAACGGACAGACATCAATGCATTGAATACTATATTGCATGTCCACTTCAAAGCAACGCATAGTTTATGTTTTTAAATATAAAATATTCCAACTACACTTGATTTGTATATAATATTTATATTTGATTTGAAGGCTAGAAGAATGTATAAAAACAAATATATAACTAATTGCGTATTATTACCACTATTATTTATTCTATATTCAAAATCTATATTCAAAAAGCATTAGATAAGTTCCAAGGCGAAATCAAGATTAATGGAACCACCATAGACAACATCAGGTACGCTAATGATACCGTCCTGTATATCCTGTATGTCCTTAAAGTTTACACTGTATATAAAGTGCGAAAGCATCAGCAAGCATGCAAAAGCAGAATTAATTAGGGCTAAGAAGAACATAACAGATAGCAGAAAAATCTAAATGTATTAATGATTTATTGCACTTAGTAAAGAAACACTACCGAGACTAATGAATAGAATAGTAAGAATTTGTAAGAATTCTGAATGAATATAAACACGATGAAAAAAAGACCATGGTTATTAGCCAGAAAATAAATAAAACAATAATAAATGTAAACGGTACTAAATTAGAACAGGTAGCAAAAATAACGTAACAGATTCAATCCCAGTTTAAAAATAATTTGTAAAACAAAATATTCTCAGCACATATACTAGTAAAATGTCAAATTTTACGATTCTGACATCTAAACACTTAAGTAAAATCCCTCGTAATTAGCCATTGCACATTTAATATTCTATCATCATCTTCTTTCATTACATAACATCTTCTGCAACATGTAGGTGAATAAATTAAGTATAACGTTTGTTTTGCAGTCCGAAACATTTGCCTTTTCTATTTCAAACGATATATTCTTGGAAACAGTTGCGAGAGCTCGGGAACATTTCCTGAGAACACAATATATTTGCAGAATGTCATTAATCCGGTGATAACATTTTACTCTTTAGAGTGCAGAATCGTTAGGCATACCGGAATTCTCATTATATAAAAAAAGAATTAACTGCAAGGTACCTACTCGAGAGATATTATTTTTTGACCTTGCATTACATCTTGATTAATAGTGTTTGATTAGAAGATTGCAAAGCAGCAAAAATTCAATAAAATTTAGTTTTAATTTTAAGTTTATTAAATAATAGATATTGGGAATTTTAATTAAAAACCTTTAAAAACTTATAACTTATAGTAACGAATAGTAAAGATAAATAAAAACAAATACGACAACTTGTAGAAAGGATGGTACTGTATTATATTATTCCGCTAACAGCACAAAAGACCCGCATCACAAAAATGGTGTAGGTATATTAGTAATATTTTCTTTTAGTTGTGCATATCCGTTTCGGATGTTGGCGACCATCGTGGTAATCTGTATTTTGCAAACTGCTGATCTGAAAAGATTTGTGGTTGTTGTCTTTAACCACAGACGTAGATTTTTCAGCCAGAAAATCCTGCGCCTTCTTAGTCCACGTTTTCCTTCTTGTTTTCCTTGTAGAATTAATTGCAGCAACCCATATGTTTCGCTGTTTCTCATGATGTGACCGAGGTATTCGATTTTGGCTGTTTTTATTGTGGTTAACAACTCTTTTCTTTTTGCATTCCTAATAAAACGTCCTGGTTAGTAACGTGGTCGGTACCTATAGGATATCTTTAGGATTCGACGATAAAGCCATATTAAGAAAGCCTCAAGTTTTTTGCAGGTAGCGTTTGTAAGAGTCCACGACTCAACTCCGTACAACAGCATAGGAAAGATATAACATCGTCGTAACCTGATTTTTATGGGTACTGATAAATCATAGCATTTGAATAGCTTAGCCATTTTTTGAAATGCAGATCTTGCTTTCTCTATCCCACATGTTATTTTTAAGGAATGGTCCCAATGTTCATTGACGTTCGTACCAAGGTAGGTGTATGCTTTTAATCATCTATTGGTTGGCCATTCACACTGATTCTTTTACTTTGCTGTTCCTTATTGGAGATCATCATACATTTTGTTTTTTTAATGTTCAGTGAAAGTCCATATCTCTGACTCACTTCTGTGATTCTATTCATTAACTCCTGGAGGGCTTCATATCTGTCAGCGAATACCACCGTATCATTCGCGTATCTGATGTTATTGATACATTCTCCGTTAATTCGAATTCCGGCTTTAACATACTCTACTGCTTCTTGAAAGATTTCCTTAGAGTATATGTTAAACAGCAAAGGTGATAGTATACATCCCTTTCGGACCCCACGTTTGATTTTGATAGACGATGTTTGATTCCAGTAAAGATTGGTAATAATTATTCTTAGATCACAGGTGTTAATTCCAATATTTATTATTATCTCCATCAGCTTGGCGTGTTTTACTGCATCCAACACTTTACGGTGATCAGTGTAGCATGCATATTACAATTCACACCTCTACATCGTTGAAATAGCACTTTATAATAATAATAGCGTTTATAATAATAATAATAGCGTTTATTGTCCAACAGAATCCATTTATAGGACAAAATACAATACTAAAGTTAAATGAAATATTAATAATTCTTAGGTACTAACTAAATAACACATTTTTCGACGATTTTACCTTAACATAAAGAAACTACTCAATCACCTAGGTAGATCTCAGCCATCCTAGTTAGCTGCTTTAAACTGTAGTGAAATATATCGCAGTAAGCACTTACGGAATTATAATAGTTGCACATGAGAAATAGAGGAGAATTTAACATAAGATTAGTTCTAGCTTGTGTATTTCTGAACGTAATCGAATTTCTCATTGGATAAGATGGAACGTTAAAATTTATTTGTCGAAGAATATCAGGACAGTCAATGAGATTGTGTAGTAGCTTGTACAGGAATATTAGGGAGGCATTAATTCGTCTAGATTCTAATGATACTACGTCTAAACCGCTACACAACTCACTATTGCTGATGCCCCTCTTGGGATATATGCCGTTAATTTTGAAAGACAAAAATTTTAAAAATTTACGCTGCACCTGCTCTATAATTTGGATATGTACATCATAAAAAGGTGACCAAATGACAGAGGCATATTCCAGTTTACAGCGTACAAAAGTGTAATAAAGTAATTTAATTGTCTTAGTATTAGTGAGATTTCGACTATTTCTAATTATGAATCCATAAGATTTAAGTGCTTCTTTAACTTTTAAATTAACATGTTCAACAAAGGTAAGTTTATAATCAAATGTAACTCCAAGGTCTTTAATTTTATTCAAACGTTCAAGTTCATTGCCGTCGATAATATAAGGATGGTATATATTAGACTGTTTCCTAGAATAACTTACTACCTTGCACTTATTGGCATTAAGATTCAAATGATTTGCATTACACCATTCATGTACTCCATTCAGTTCACTCTGCAGAAAATGACAATCATTAAGGTCGCTTATCAATATCAATGAATAAATCTTTAAATCATCGGCATAATATAAACATGGTGCAGAAATTGATACACAGATCGTTAATAAATAACAAGAACAATAATGGATCTAGATTAGAACCTTGTGGAACCCCTGAAGAAGCTAGGTACTTTTCAGATTTGTAACCATTATAAGCAACAAACTGCGTTCTAGTTGACAAGTAAGACCTCATAAATGTCACGGCATCCTCAGAATGCCGTGAACTTTATGCTAAATAAAGCCTCTATCGTACCCACTACGTTCCGAAAACCAAACTGTGTATAGCTGATTTTTTCTTTTCATAGTCAATATATCCTTTGATGTATGATTTTTGGAAATAACTTTAAAATGTGGCTCATTAAGCTGATGGTCCGGAAATCATTGCAGGATCCGGATTTTGTTTTCTTTGGTAGAGCAATAAACGTTGACTTTAGCCATGATCTTGGTATTACTCCGTTTTGTTATTAAATAGTGTTAAATAGCTTATGAGTTCAGCATATGCATTGTCAGGTCCAGGAGGTTTGCCATCTTTTAGTAGTGATATTATTACGTTTAACGTTAAAGTCCGATTAATACGCTGCTACATATTCTCCACATTGCTGTATGGTATGGAGAGCTGGACCCTTACAGAGACATTAATGAAAAAATTAGAGGCCTTAGAGATGTGGATTTATCGACGAGTATTGCGGATAAGTTGGGTTGATCGAATAAGAAATGAAATAGTTTTATATCGAATGAAAAAGATTACAGAAATAACAAAAACGATAAAAATTCGAAAGTTACAATATTTCGGTCATGTAATGAGACATCCAGAGAGGCCCAGGGCGACGAAGAACATCCTGGCTCCGAAATCTTAGATAATCGTATCAAGAGATCACCGCTAATTTATTTAGAGCCACCGTAAACAAAGTTATTATTGCCAATATGATCGCCAACATTCGATAATCGGACGGGGTACTAAAAGAAGAAGAAAAAATTGTGATATTGTTTTTTCCACTTCATCTGATGTGATTGGTAAGTGGTCATTTTAACCAATTTTATTTGGCCTTTCATATTTCGGTTTTTATTTATCTCTGAATATTTTTGTGCATTCTTTCGTTATTCTTTGATTTTCTTTTGTCTTCCATGGGTTGCAGTATATTGTCATTCATCCAACTTTTTCTCTTCTCCTTATTTTTCATTAAGTATTCTTCTGTTATGTTGTTAAAGGTTTCACACATATTCTGGAGTGATTCTACTGGATCATATGTTTGCTCCCTGTTACTTAGCTTTTCTAAAAGAATCCGTGCGACTGTCTCCTTTGTTTCCTTATCTTTTAGTCTTCTCATATCACATTTTTTGCTACTATTCTTGTTTGTAATCTTTTTAAATCTAAACCTAAATTTACCAATAACACACCATCTATTACAGAATCTCTTGTTCACCAACAGGCATAAATTGGATTCCTTATTATTTTTCCTGGTTGGTCTTACGGAGAGACCCAAGTATCCTAAACGTGTTGGTGGTAATTTGAAGAACATATTTAGTATTGCAAATTCTTCTTCCTCTACAAATATTTATAATAATTCTCCCCTTCCTTTTCTCTTTCCTAGACCAAAATCACCAAATAATTCACTGCCTTTCCCTTTACCGATTTTCGCATTCAAGTCACCCATAATAATAGATATATCTTCTTTTTCAATTTGTTTAAGTTTTTATCAGTTAAAACATTAACACTGAGTAAATATGTGACCAACTTCGTACGAATGCCAGTCTCAGATAGTCCAAACAAATACCTCAAACCTCATACCATCAAAGTCTCAAGCTTACTTAAATTTAAAAAACAATCCAAAAACACAGAATGAATATGATTCAATGTCAGATGAAGAACATGAAGACTCTCAAAATAATAAGATGGCAAACAATAAGGTCAAAAAGAAAAAGGTTTAAACGTCAAGATTCAAAAGAAGAAGAAGCTCCAATTACACTCTCAAATAGGTTTCAGCCACTTTACAGGATAACTATGTGAATGATGCGAATAAAAATCGACCAATCTTAAACCCCCTTCAATTTTAATATAGCTTGAATGACTATAGCAAAATGATAGATAATTTAGCTCAAGCAGTAGAAGTAGAAACTTACTTTGCTAAAGCCTTAACAAACAACACAATAAAAATTTTACCAAAGACACCTGAATCCTACAGAAAACTAATACATCACGTACTAGAGGAAAAAATCGTCCACCATACATACCAACCTAAGGCAAGGCGCTCACCCACGTGGCAACCAAATAGCGTGGCAATGGCGAGCGAGAGCTGTGGTGTCCCAGTGGCAGATAGAATTGTTAAACCTTTATAAATATAATGTAGTCGCACGTATCGAAAGGTCGCACGTGCGACTACATATGTTTATACATTTTACCTGCCACTGGGACACCACAACACTTGTTCACCATTGCCACGCCATTTGGTTGCCACGTTGGTGAGCGCCTTGCCTAAGAGAGCATACAGAGCAGTTATTCGAGATCTACATCACTCCTTCCCGATAGTTGAAATAAAGGCGGAAATTCAGAAAAAGGGTCATAAGGTAAGGAACGTTACAAATGTCAGACACAGATTGAGCCCTGAACCATAACCATTATTTTTTGTGGACCTCGAACCTCAAACGAACAACAAAGAAATATTTGAACTACAGTATATACACCATTGTAAAATAAGGGTAAAACCACCGAGAATTAAAAGAAATATACCACAATGTACACGATGTCAAGAATGTGGTCACACTAAAATGTACTGTGCAAAACCATATAATTTCGTAAAATGCGTTTGATCACACAACACAAAGGACTGCAAGAAACCAAAAAACACGAAAGCAACGTGTACTAACTGCAACGAATATCACTGTTTTTAAAAATGTGTAATATAGATATTCTATTAATATCTAAAAGCCATGCCACACAAAGAATGGTTATTGAGGTACCTTACTATACTGTGTATTATGGAAACCATCCAGGCGGAGGAGCACATGTAAGTTCTGTTATTATTAAATCAAAAATTAAACACTATGCAGTCCAACCTTATATTACAAAAAAAATCCAAGCAGTAATCATTAAAATCGAAACAAACACCTCTCTCAGTGTATCGTCAGTCTACAGCCCACCTAGATATCCAATTTCAAGCGAGGAGTATCATGATTTCATACAAACTCTTGGATCCAAATTCATAGTAGCAGGAGACTGGAATGCCAAACACACCACATGGGGTTCCAGATTAATCACGCCTAAAGGTCGAGCATTAATGAATATCATCCAACAAAATAACTTAAGGAATAGCTGACATCCATGGTGTAATAGAGTCAAACTTCGATTTAACATCAGATCACAGTACAATAATAAAAACTTTAAGTACACACATAATATGGAGAACACCACCATCCAAATTCACAACTAAAGAAACAAACTGGGATGTTTTCCAAAATTCTGTAAAGACAAAGATTAGACTAGATATTAGGATAAAAGAAAACCAAGATGTAGAGAAAGCAGTAGACTATTTAACAACAGTTTTACAAACAACAGGATGGGAAGCAACACCAAAGCGCCTAAGAAGTGTGCAAGAAAACCAAAATATCCCTCTCCATATAAGAGAACTTGTAGCAGAAAAAAGAAGAGCTCGACGTACATGGCAACAAACGAGAAATCTACTAAATAAAACGTAGCTTAACAGGATTAGAAGTCATAGACTAAATAGAGCATTACATGAAGAAAAAAACGACTCTTTTTAGTTTTATGTTTTAAACCTCTCACATGAAGAGCCCTCTATATGGAAAGCTACTGAAAAATTAAAACTATTGGCAATAACAAATTCACCTTTGAGAAAACTAGATATGACCTGGGCAGCACAAACCACAGAACAATCAACAGTATTCGCAGAGCATCTTTTAACTGTATACGCAGCACCAGATACTAATAACGATGAAGATATAAGAATGTACCTCAAAACTCCATGTCAACTACATATCTCTTCCTCTGACAACATTTACTCCGACAGAGTAAATAAAAATGCTAATGATAAAAATAAAAACTGCGTTCGGCAACAAATAAAAATGCTAAATCCTAAAAAAGCTCCTAGCTATGATTTGATAACAGGAGAATTACTTCAGAAGCTACCGAGAAAAACAGTGGTGTTATTAAAAATAATATACAACAGCACATTACGTCTTCGATACATTCCAATACAATGGAAATTTGCTCAAGTTACTATGATTCCAAAACCTGGTAAGCCCGCAACGCAAGCAAATTCATATCGCCCTATAAGCCTACTCCCAATAATGTCGAAAGTATTAGAAAGGCTACTATTACATAAAATCGAGCAAGTTGTTGCCATAGACGGAATTATACCGCAACACCAATTTGGATTTAGACGTGAACACTCAACCATTTAACAATGCCACAGAATAGTAAATATAAAACAACTCTCACTTTTGCGCTGGAGTGTTTCGAGATATACAACAGGCATTTGATAGAGTATGGCATAAAGGTCTCCTCTACAAACTGAAATTACACCTAACAGACCAACTATACTTCATACTAAAATGTATCTTACTGACCGTTACTTCCAAGTCAAACTTAAAGACAGCTACTCAAATTACAACATCATACAATCTGGCGTACCTCAGGGTAGCGCTTTGGGCCAACTTCTGTATCTGATGTTTAGAGCAGACGTTTCAATCAACAATGATACCTTCTTAGCTACTTTTGCAGATGACACGGGAATATTGCCAGTGGATATCGACCCTAATGTAGCATCACAAGGAGTACAAAATTATTTAGTCCAATTACAAAACTGGCTTAAGCGATGGAAGGTCAGTGTTAATGCTAGCAAATCAGTACAAATTACTTTTACGACAAGAAAATCTACATGTTCACAAGTTTATATTAATAATACTCCAATTCCTATAAAACCAGTTGTCAAATACTTGGGATTGCATCTAGATGAAAAACTTTAGTGGACAACGCACATTAAAACTAAACGGAAACAACTAGATCTTAAACTAAAAAATATGAACTGGCTGTTTAACAAAAGGTCTTAATTATCTCTTGAATTTAAATTGCTTTTGTACAAAGCTATACTTATACGAATTTGGGCATATGGAATAGAACTATGGGGCTGTAGTAAACCATCAAGTACGAAGATACTTCAAAGATTCCAATTCAAAATACTTCGTATGATAAGTAAAGCTCCATGGTATGTATCTAACTAAACACTTCACAATGATCTGGACATCCCATTACTTAAGGACGTAATAAAGAATCACTCAATAAAATATAAAAATCGCACCACTGATCACAACGAACTGATAAATATTTTATTCACCCAACCACTTGCCGAAAGAAGATTGAAGAAAGTATGGCCAGAAGACCTACCGCAGTAACATTTAGAGAACCGTCACTGGACGGTACCTAACTCACGTTAATTTACTTACAGACTATTTACTTATTACTCTGTATAGTAGATTGTAAACATGCAATGTACCAATAAAAAAATATCAGCAAAGATCTTGAAATGAAAACCACTATTTATTTTGGAACATCCATAGGAACGATAATACATAAAATATTAAGTGATGGATTCAACTGGTACTTAATAGAAATTCATTTTATCTAACAACTAAACACTGAAAACGTTTGTTTTCAAAACTTCCAGAAAAATTATTATAATTTATTATCACTACACCTATTTTGACAGAGTGCCTTTCTCAAGTGATCTATTTTTGGTATGTGTCTTCAACTCTCTAGTTAGTCTTTCAAAATTATGTCTGTATTTTGTAATTTGGTAATTTTCACAAACTCCAATAAAGATAGCTTAAGGTCTTTATTTTGATTGTGAAGAATTCAGAATTGGTCATTAAAACAATGATTATGGTCTAGAAGGTGAAGTGGGTACGTAAACTCTGTTTTCCTATTATTGAGAGCCTTTCTGTGTTCTGCTATACGTTTGTTAAGAGTTCTATCAGTTTGATCGATGTAAGTTTTTGGGCAGTCGCCACATTTCAGTTTGTATACACCTCTGTGTAAGTGCTTTTTCTTTTGGCTCTTCTTGTTCTTAATATATTTGCCTAAGTCGTTGTTTGTTCTAAAAGCTGATATTATTCCTTTCTTTTTTATGTGTTCGGCTATTTTTGTTGATATTTTGGACTGTATATGCAATGGAGCAGAAGGTACTGGGTTTTTTCTCTGATGGTGAAAATACTAGTTTCAGGCCTTTCTGATGTAGTTTTTGATATAAAATTGTATTTATTATTTGTTCGTTGTGCCCATTGTTTACTGCTATTTGCTTAATGATATTCATTTCTATCTCGAGGTTGTTTTTAACATGGGAATTTCTATTAATATATGTACCATACTATGTTAGGCTGACAATTTATGTAGTGTAGGATTGGCTGATGAATTGTGTATAGTCATGTCGGGTAGGTTTATGAAATCCGGAGAACTCATGTTTGTTAAAAGTCTGAAAATTTTTAATCTAAAACATTTATGGATTGATTCTGTTCCACTCTTCTTCTTCTTTGTCTTCTTCACTGGCTTTACAACTCGGGGTGAGTCTTCGCCGCATCCACTATCACCCTTCATTCTCTACGATCTTGCGCTTCTATTTCCCATTGTTGTACCCCAATTCTAGATAAATCGGCTTCAACATCATCCTTCCATCTTTTTCTCGGTCGGCCTACTGATCTTTCTGGTCTACTACCATCTGGTCTTTCAAAAAACACTGTCTTTAACACTCTGTCATCCTCTGATCGTACTACGTGACCTGCCCATCCTATTTGGTTTGCCTTGATATGTCTAACTATGTTTTCAGTTCCATACAGAGTCACCAATTTAGCATTGCGGCGTCTTCTCCAATCCCCTGTGAATTCATCTCTTTGAGGGCCAAATATTATTCTGAGAACCTTTCGTTCAAATACTAGAAGCTTATTGATTTCCCGCTGGGTGAAAGTTCATGTTTCACTGCTGTATGTAATAATTGGGCGAATAATCGACTTGTACAGTGTTAATTTAGATTTTCTCTTTAACAGCTTCGATCTTAATAATGTTGAAAGGGAGTATAATGATCTATTTCTAGCAGCTATACTTGTTGAGATATTTTTTTCTATGTGGTTATCTGCTGTGATTATCGTACCCCGGTATTTAAACTCCTTTACTACTTCGAAGTTGTGATCATTAATACTGATGTTTTTTCTAACTCTTGGTCTTTGATTTTTGGTTACTACCATGTATATCGTCTTTTCTTCATTTTCATCTTTTCTTTTGGAATGCGTGACTGAATCTATATCATTAGCAAAGGCCAGCAACAACTTTAATCCTTGATCAGCAAATCCTCCTGCCAGCTCAGACGATATTTTACTTATTGCATATTCTAAAGCAAAATTGAACAGCAACAAGTCCTGAATTTATACCAAATAGCATCGATGTTCTGCTTCCTATCTTTACTTGCGCTTATGAGTCTGTCACGCACATTTGCGTTAATTCAACTAATTTTCTTGGTACTCCTATTTCTAACATTGCTATCCACAGTTTGCTTCTTTTTATGGAATCATATGCTTGCTGGAAATCTATGAAAATTTGGTGCACATCGTGGTTGAATTCCCAGTTTTTCTCTAATATTTGTCGGATGGTAAATATCTGATCTATAGTTGACCTTCCAGCACGAAAGCCACATTGGTAGTCGCCTAGAATATCTTCCTAATATCGTGTCTCTTTAGCAAGATAATTGATAACACTTTATATGATGTGCTAATAAGCGATATGCCTCTATAGTTTCGGAATTGTTCTTTGTTTCCTTTCTTATATATGGGAATTATAACGCTTTCATTCCATTCTTAAGGCATTTTCTGGTGTTGCCATACTCTCAGAATGATGTCATACAATTTTTGGTGTAAAAGGTTTCCTCCTAACTCTCTATTTATGCCATCGTTTCCTGGTGCTTTATGGTCTTTTAGAGACGAGATCGCATTCTTTACTTCCTTAAGTGTTGGTGCTGGTATTTCGATATCTGCAGAATGAAACGTAATATCTGCTTCCTCCGTCTCACTTTCAATATTTAGTAAATTCCGAAAGTATTCCTTCCATGGTTCGACGATTTCCATTTCTATCTGTGTTACTCCAACACTTGCACCTTTTCTGACTGAACTCACTTCACTAAAGAATTTCCTTATTTAATTCTTCTCGCCACCTCTGTCCATTTCCCGGATTTGCTGTTTTAAGTTGCTCCTCTTTTTAGTTCTGAATAGTCGCCTTGTTTGTGGTCTTGTTCTGATAAAATCTGCTTTGTTCTCATCTGTGGGGTCTTGTAGCATTTTTAATCTTTTTTTAATTTTTATTTCCAGAATTTCCTCGCATGATTTGTCAAACCATTTCCGTTTTGGGCGAGTCCTCTTTTTTCCAATGGTTTTCTTGGCTGCTTGTTTTATAACTGATGCCACTTGCTGCCATGCTTGTTCTAACTCTACATTATGCTCTTCCTCTCCCAGCAATTGGAATCTGTTGCTTATTGCCACTTGATAATCGAGAGTTCTTTATTTGATGTTGGTAGGGCTTTTATGTTCCATGTTTTTCTTTTTTTTTTGTTGTTCCAGTTTTTGTATTGATACTCGCATTCTTAACTTAGATTTCAACAGAAAGTGATCGCTGAGGCTGGCTGCTCCTCTCATACTTAATATAATAATGCTACTAGTGTCTTGCGTTAATGAGGACATGATCTATTTGATTTCGTGTTCTTTCATCATTTGAAGCCCATGTGATCTTGTAAATGTCTTTTCTCTCCAATTGGGTGGATTTAACGATCATGTTATTAGATATTGCGAATTTTGTTAGCCGGTGTCCATTATCATTTGTTGTGTTGTGCAAGCTATGCTTACCAATTACTTCTCTTAAATCATCTTCCTTACCTGGTTTAGCGTTGCAATCTCCCATCACTATTTTGACGTCGTGTTTTGGAGCAACTTTAACTCTTGGTCTAATAGTTCATAAAATTCATCCTTCCTATCTTCTTTGGCTTCTTCTGTTGGGGCATATATTGAGAATATTGTATGATTAAACCCCTTACCCTTATTTAGCAGATTTGTTCGTTTATTGGCTTGAAATCTATCACTGCTGATTTTAGTCTTTTTGCAATGACAAAGCCAGATCCGTATTCATGTCTTTTCTTACTACACGAGCAAAAAACTATAGTATCTTCCATTTCCAGAACTCCTGTTGCTGTCCATCTTATTTCCTGTATTGCTGTTATATTTACGTTGTATTTTTGTAGTTATCTAATGGCTCTCGTCGCTATCCCAGGTCTGTGCCAACTTAACACATTCCACGTTTCTATGCAAATGTCCTTATTTCGTTGTGAGTATCGTTTATATTTCCTATTCGTTCATATTCTGTTCTATGTCTATTGTAAATTCATTATGACTATGGAGTGAATTAATATATGTTAAAAATTGGTTAAGTTGCCTGTTAGTTTCTGTAAAACATATTAGTAGATCCTCTACTTATCTCCGCCAATATAAAAACTGTTTGAATACGGGATGTTTTGCAATCTTTGTTTCTAGATGATCCATAAAAAAATCTGATAGCAATGGGCTTGGAGAATAACCCATTATAAGTCCTGCACTGTTATTTGTATACATTTGATTATTAAATTCAAAGTAGTCCTGATGTGTGTAAATTTCAAGAAGGTGTAAAATTTCAGATGTAATGATTGGATTTGTAATATTATGGTCTAAAAGGTTTTTTACTAAAATAAAAATTTCTTTAGGAGGAATACTAGGAAAAAAATTTTTAACGTCAAATTAAATTAATCTGGAGTTGTTGTGTAATTGAAAATGTTGTATTTTATTAACTAGTTCTATTGTATTTTTTACGGTAAATTTAGGTGAAGATTAGGTGTGTTCTAAAATAATCTTTAACAGTTTCTTTGAAAGTTTATACACAATACAATATTATACACAAAAATTGATTCATTTACCAGAAATATAAAATATTGGAATAAACCTTTTTAAATTCCTAAATTTGATTTCTAATCCTATTTTTAAAAAATATTTCAGTCATTCAAGAGCATGATCGTAATTTTACAACTAGGCTACACCTTAAAATTCTTATCGAATTACGAGAAAGAACGGAAGCATCTTGTAAACGAATAAAATTCTTTGGATTATTGTAAAACCTCCTGGACGCAAAATGTACTTAACCAACAATTACTTCAAATAATGCTTTACGAGAAGGAAATACTAAATATAGTAAAAACACGGAAACTCTAATAGTACGGAGACATAATGAGAAACAACCAACGTGATTAGCAATTAGTATTTCATTGCTTGGTATTTGGTGGTCGCCGATGTTTGATAATATTTATTTTAAAGATTTTTAGACATATATTTGCTCATAATGGAGACAAATAATGGCCGATAACTAGACCGAAATTATGTTTAAAATAATCATTGTTTAACTGAACATGATAATATTATAGAACAGGGAAATATCATTCTTTTTGTTACACTTAACCGGCCAGGCAAACGACAGTTGTTTTGAGTAGTATGATGGACCTATATATTTCCTGCAGTGGATTTTTTGGACTTAATTAGTTATTTACAAATTATTGTTAAAGACGGTAAATAAGTCATATAAAAACATGTAAAATGTTTTTTTTTCAAATGTTTCTCTTTATTTATTTATTGCTTAGAAAGTTGCAAAAGTCAGAAATTTCGGTTATTTATAAATGTTAATTACTTTTTTAAAAATAAACCAAGAACCTTTATATAGTACGTCCAGTTTATCTTTTCTTATGACA
This sequence comes from Diabrotica undecimpunctata, assembly GCF_040954645.1. Taxonomy (NCBI): domain Eukaryota; kingdom Metazoa; phylum Arthropoda; class Insecta; order Coleoptera; family Chrysomelidae; genus Diabrotica; species Diabrotica undecimpunctata. The sequence goes on along the minus strand of NC_092810.1, from coordinate 122,953,061 downwards.
TTAGCTCATTTGTCGTGTTTATTGATTGATTTGAATTTATTTTTTTTTTGGTTTTTCAAAATATTTAAGCTTCATATGTCCGCCAATTCCCGATTTCTTTATTCCATCGGCCATCCGTAAGACGTTCGTTGTGTCCAGCCCATTTCCATTTAAGTTTAGCTGCCCGTTCGACAGCATCTTTTACTTTTGTTCTATTACGAATGTTTTCATTGGTTTTATGGTCTTTGAGTGAGATACCCAGCATCTGTCATTCCATAGCTCTCTGAGTTTTTCTGATCTTCTCCATATTTATTTTAGTGAATGTCCAGGTTTGAGCTCCATATGTAAGTATAGGTAGGATACAGGAATTAAATACTTTGGTTCGCAGTCTTTGAGGTATATTTTTATTTTTAAGTATGTATGAGAGTCTTCCGAATGTTGCCCATCCCATTTTTACAGGTCTGTTTATTTCGGTAGTCTGATTTTCTTTGTTTACCTTGATATTTTGACCAAGATATGTATATTCATCTACGTGTTCTATCTCTGTCCCTTCGATGTTTGTCATAGGTTCGTCATCTTTATTTGACATTAGTTTAGTTTTGCTGAAATTCATTTTTAGTCCTTTTTTTAGGGATTCTATGTGTAGCTCCTCAATCATCGTATTCAGTGCATTCCACGTTTCGGCTATTAGTACTACATCATCTGCGTATCTAAGATGGTTCAAGTATTGTCCTTTAATAGGGATTCCCTTATTTTCCCAGTCTATTGACTTAAAGATATCTTTTAGGGCAGCTGTAAATAATTGTAGAGATATTGTGTCTCCTTGTCTTACTCCTCATTAATATTCTGTACCTGGAGTCGATCCGGTTGTTGACTAATGCTTCTTCTATTGCCCACAGTTCTACGCTATCAAAATCTTTTTCATAATCTATAAAAGCCAGACATAATGGGAGATTGTATTCGTTAGTCTTTTCTATTAGGATTTTTAAAGTATATAGATGGTCACAGGTGCTGTACCCTTTTCTAAATCCGGCTTGTTCTACTGGTTGATATCCGTCAAATTTAATTGTTAACCTGTTTGTAATAATCTTTGTAAAGGTTTTGTAAAGTTGTGAAAGAAGTGAAATTGGTCGATAATTTTTCAGATCTGTGGTGTCCCTTTTTGTGTACTCCCTTTTTGTGTATTAGTATTGATTTAGCAGTATTCCATTGTTCGGGTATATTGCCTTGGAATAGACATTTATTAAATAGTATTTTTAGATACGTGATGGCTTCTTCTCCGCCTTCTTTCAGCATTTCTGCTAGGATTCCATCGCTTCCAGGAGCTTTATTCCTTTTTATTTCTTTTACTGCTCTTTCTATTTCTTCGTGGCTTATTTCGGGCATCACTTCTGAGTTGACATTTGTTATCTGCCTTTTCAAGTTCTTCTTTGAGGAGTTAGGGGGATCGTTTCTGGAACGGTACAGATCGGCGTAGAACTTTTCAATTGAGTTTGCAATATCAGATTTACTTTTTTCTAGTTGTGCTTGTTCATTTTGAATGGTTATTATGTTTTTCTTTCCTAGTTTCGGTTTGGTGTATTTGAGACTTAGATTTTTCTCTATGATTTGTTGTGTGTATGTATTATTTATTATATTATATTTTTATGTACTACTTACTTATTACAGTTACTTTTTATATTTATTATATTTTTAACATATTATTTATTATGTAGGTACTTCAATTTTCATGAAATTTTCTATCTATTTATTTTTGGCTATAAAAGACGATAATGAATTTTTTTTGCAGAGAAGCATGTTACTCTGCGGAGCTTGACCTGTCAATTAAGGGATAAATTTATCGGATTTATCGGATTTAAATTCAAAAGGATGACTATCGACGAGCATTAATTGAGCAAACTAGTATTGCTGCTCTAAAAGCCAGATTCCTCCGTAAATATATGGAAAATCTTGAAAGTGTATTCACAAGAAAAGATGAAACTTGGATTTACTCCAAAAAAAATAAAACAAATTCTTGGCGGGACAATAGTCTCAAAAGTGTCCAAAAACCAGGAGGTTATGATGGTAAACGTTTTGTAATTGTTCACGCTGGTTCACGCAAAGTGTTTCGGGAGCAAATTTATTGTTTTGTTCAAAATTTAACGTAGCTAATTATCATGGAGAAATAAAAAACGAACTTTTTACTAAGTGGATAAGAACACAATTAATACCTTATTTAGAAGAGCTATCATTGGTTGTAGTAGATAATTCTTCTTATCACAGTACCCTTTTAAATATACCACATATTAAATATAACATATAACTAAAATAGTAGAAAATAGTACATAACCAGCTATTCTTGATTATAATTTAGTGAAAAAAGGTGTTGATTTTAATGATCAAATGGCTTCCTACCAAAGCCTAATACAAAAAACTAAAGTGGTGCCGAAAAATGGCAGTGAAATTAATATAACACCGCAGTAGTTAATATTGGTTGCTAAATATTAGCAAACGTTAAAAAAACGGCAAGTTACCCAGCTTTGGTTTTATACTGGAGCTCGCAAAGGCATTGGTAAATAAAGAAAATTTGAAACAAAAAATACTATATATTCAGACAAAGCGATGTAGATAATAGAAAAAGAAGGAAGTGTACAGGATGTTACATAATTTTGAGAAGAAGCATGACTAGTAGAGAGGCCGACAGACGGTCTCTCTACTCTAGAAGTCTCTTCTAACGTAGAAGTTAAAAAAGTTAAAACAGTTAAAAATAACAAAGTTATTTTAACTTTGCTGTAATATTAAATTTATTTGGAATTGACGTATCAACCATTAAAGGTTATTAGCGGGTTTTACAGTTACTAAATATACTAATTACAAATTTCAAAATAATATATAACTAATATATATGCACTACAGTTTACAATATCTTTTGGACACTCAATATATTGTTATAACAGTTATTGGACATTCACAGTAAGAACATTCAGAAGGTAGGTCTTTTGTTATGAGATGCTGATGAGTTAACGCTGGCGCTGTATGTCCAATTCTTAATGGTTTATATTCACCTGCTGCTTTCTATTTTCAGGAATTTGCAGTTTAGTGCCAATGCTAGCTTTAACATTTTTAAGTTTAGCCTTATTAAAATTCCACATTTCTTGCCAATTTTTTACACAGTGCTGTTTAATATTAAGCTGGATAAATATATAGAAAACCCCAACAGAGAGAATTCAGAGCCTTCTATAAGAAAACTAACATCGACAGAAAATAATTCAAAATAATTCAAGGCAATCACAAGACAATACAGAAGTGAAAATGGCGACCTCTTAACAACAAAGAAAGATGAATTGAAAAGATAGGAATACTTTAACCAGGCACTTAATATAGAGGAAGAAAAAAGAAAAACTGGAAGACGAAAGAAATGAGATAAGATGAACAGATTAGAGAAAAGAGAAACCACCAACGATTCTTTAAGTTAAAGATGCAGTTAAAAACTAGCCAAAAACAAATCACTTGGAATAGATAATATCTCAGCTGAACTATATAAAGAATATGGCAACGATACCATAATGGCATTACAGCAGCTTATAAAAGAAATATGGACACAGAAATTCCTCCCCAATGATTGGAATATTGGAATACTATGCAACATACACAAAAAGGAAATATCTTTGAATACTCTAACCACAGAGGAATTACACAATGAAAGAGCTAGGAATAACAAATCAGTTGGTAAATTTCACAAAACAAACTCTTGAAAAAGTTGAATGTGGAGTACGAATTCCGGGGGAACTGTCTGAACCTTTTAAAACAAATAACGGGCTGCGCCAGGGATACCCTCTCTCCTGTATACTGTTAAATCTGGCTCTGGACAAAGCAATATGTATGTCACAAATCACAACCAGTGGTTCAATATATAATACATCAGTGCAAATCCTGCCCTATGCTGATGATATCAATATTGTTTTGAGAACGGAAAACGCTGCACCAGAGGCGTATGTAGCTTTCTAAGAATTAGCTACAAAAACGGGTTTAATAATAAACATCAACAAAACAAAGTATATGAAAATAAGCACGCAAGCACAAATCCTACGGTCACTTGTTATAGAAAACGACGTCATCGAAGCAGTGAACGAATTCTTATACCAGCAAGCACTCCTTAACACTGAAAATAATACTACCGCAGAGATAAACCGCAGAATTTGCACGGCTAACAGATGCTATTTTGGGCTTAACCTCCTTCTTAAATTCACAATTATATCGAGAAATACAAAAATAAAACTCTAACAAAACAATAACACACCCAGTCCTAACATATGGTTCAGAGACTTGGACTCTAACAAAAAATAATGAAAACATAGGATGTTTCAAAAGAAAAGTATTAAGGCAAATCTATGAAGCAGTGAATAACAATGGAGTGTGAAGAAGACGATACAACTCCAAACTTTATAGAATATACCAGGAATCAGATATGGAAAAACATATTAAGATAGAACATCTGAGGTGAATAGGGCACGTAATGCGGATAGAACAAAATGACCCGGCTAGAAAAGCGCTCCTTGATAGACCCATTGGTCAGAGAAAAAGAGGAAGACCCAGAACAAGGTTTCTTGATAACATTGATGAAGACATGAGAAATATGGGAATACTTGTTGGCGGAGGAAGACAATGAATAGAGACAACTGACGAGAAATTCTTGAGGAGGCTAGGACCCACGCAGAGTTGTAAAGCCGGAATGATGATGATTCTAATCTCCGTTCTTATTATAGGTTGTTAATCATTATGGGATTTGTGGTACTCTTTGGATAGGTGATGAAGGATATAATAAATAATGGGAGCATTTGTAGTCCAGGGAGGTATAGCTCGTTGTGTAGGATAAGAATGTGTCAGCTATTCGAGGTAATTAAAATATTTGTTCAGTATTTAAATAATAAATGTTGTTGAAACAAACCATTTGTTTTTATTATGGCTTAAGCTTATGACAGGAAAGTTGTATATCATTAAAACTTTTGTAATGTAAAAAACCAATTTTATATTAAATAATACTTTTACTACCTTTAATTAAGATAGTTTTCATTTTCGGCACACAGACAACTACCAAAAAGCTTGACCTTTAAGATTTACATATGAGTCGTAAAGCACTGTGGCGAAGGTTGACTATGGGACATATATGACTTGTGATGCAACCAATGTAAGTTTATAAATATCTCTTAACGCAGCTAAGGTGCTAAGTCATATAATAGATTTCTATTTGAAAGTATTTGCGATCATTCGTTATGAATCAAAGTACAGATTCAAGATTCAATAAACATCCTACAATTAAAATTGCCAAGAAAGCCTGAGAAGTAAATAAAAGACGAAACCTTTCCCCTTAGCTATAAGCCAAATGTAGAAAAAATGAGTCATTATTTGCATTTTATGTATGAAATACCATTGATTTAATATTAAATTATTGTTAGCACAATACAATTTAAGCCATATAAGCTTGCAGTAAAAATTTTACCTCCATTTATATTCTCATTTAAAATCCAATATGGTATAATAAGCACACAGTTTTATTGTTATTTTTATTACAGCTAGTAAAGTATATATGGAATGGTGGGTAGGTATTTCTGGAATTAATATTAAAACTTTAATATTAGTTTTATTAACATAAATTCTAAGAAAAGATACCGAATTAGCTATAAATGGGTTAATATTTACATTTTTATTTTTCAATTATAGACTAGGGAATTTATTCTTATAATAATACTAAAATATAAAAATAAAAGAATCTTAACAATAAGGGTAAATGTCTGATTTTTTATTTATCTTTACTAAAGACAAAAATTGCTAATGAAAAATAACAAATTACGCAAGTTCTGAAACTGTTTTCTTGTGGCATGTTTTCTACCGTGGCATGTGTACTGTATTGTGACTTTAAACCACAATTTATTGTTTTTTTTTAACATCCAATGTTTACTGCAATCTATCTTATTACAAACAATAAGCAATATGTATCATTTATGTACAATAACATAGTGGGAAGCCGCCCAGTGGCGAGCACCTAGGTAAGACATATAATATTATAAATTTAATCTATGGTATATCAATTAAATTAAACTTCAACTTAACAAACAAAGTTTAATACAGATAAACAACACTGACAACACATATAAGTATTACAAGACTAAAAAAAATCGAGAAAAGTTTTAGAAAACACCAGAATAAAAACTTGGTATTTCACCGCATGACACTATGCTCTGTTTCTCCAGATTTACTAGAGGTCCAAAGGGTCTTATGGACTTAAAGTTGTCCAATGAAGTGTTATAAAAAGGCTTGAGGTTTCATGTTTACTGTATTCTAATAGAGAAGTGATTGAATGTGGAATTGGACTATTCCAAGGCGGAGTATCCGGGATTGGGAAGGGATCTGTTTTAGTAAGGTCAATGGTTTTTCTTGCAAATAGAGAAGTGATTGAATGTGGAATTGGACTATTCCAAGGCGGAGTATCCGGGATTGGGAAGGGATCTGTTTTAGTAAGGTCAATGGTTTTTCTTAGAATTAATTTCAGGATGTCTACTATTGATTGGATCCTTTGCGGGGTCTCCGGAGGTGATGTTGAAGTAATTAAACGGTAGACTTGATTGGATGGGTTTGCGGATACGGAAGCAAAGTAAGATTGAAGAAGATATTCTCGTCGAATCCAGAGAGGTGGTTCATTAGCCTCGTAGTAAAGGCTATCTATGGGACTAGATTTGAAAGCGCCTAAGCAAAGATGAATAGAAGTGTTATGCACAGAGTTCAGTAGCTTTAAGTCAGATTTTGATGCAGACATGTATATGAAGCTGCCGTAGTCCAGTTTTGAGCGGAATAATGCTCTATATATATTAAGTAAGATGGTTTCGTCCGCACACCATGTGTACTTTGATAGTGCCTTGATACTTTTGAGTCTCTTTATTGCATTGCCCTTTGATACACTAATATGCTGTTTCCACGTTAGCCTACTGTCAAACGTTAAACCAAGTATTTTGTGGTGAGTAACTAGCTGCAATGGAGTTTCATTAAGGGCGATAATTGGACTTTGGCTGCAGGGTCTTCTGCTTAACCGTATTAATTTTGATTTAGTCGTTGAAAGAGCTAATCCGGTTTTATTTGGACCATTCGCTAAGTTGATTTACAGCGGTTTGGAGCACGTTGCATGTGGCAATTGTACTTTTTCCTTGACAATATAAAATAAGGTCATCTGCATATATTAAGTGCTTGACTAGTGGACAAATACTGGAACAAATATCATTTATTGCAAGAATAAGTAGTGTTCAACTGAGTACTGAGCCTTGTGGGACTCCATTATTTTGCCCTAATGTCGCCGAAATTTCCCCATTTGTTTTTACTTTGAACTTTCTTTGTTGTAAAAATTTTTTTATGAAGGAGTAAATATTTCCTGTTGGCTTGTATTAACGAAGCTTTTCAAGAATGGCTTGGCGCGAGATAGTATCGAAAGCTCCTTCTATATCAAAGACAGTAGCGATTAGATCTTGTTTTTTTGAAATAGCGGAAGCTATTTGTGTTTGTAATAACACTTAATTATCAAGGGTTGAACGGTGACGTCTGAAACCGGATTGCGCTGCTTTAATTATTGCATATTTTTCGAGAAGCCATGTTAATCTTGAATTAATCATTTTCTCAAACAGTTTACATAATTAACAGGTTAGAGAGATAGGTCTGTATGATATGATAGATTTTTTTATTGGTGTGATAATTGATTCACGCCACAGTTTGGGTAATTGCTGAGTATGCCATATTTTGTTATCAAGATTCAGCAGTATTGCGAGGCTGGAATGAGATAAATTTTTGATGAATATAATTGGGATATTGTCTGGTCTAGCGGCAGAGTTCGTACAAGAGGATAGTGCAAGTGCTAATTCTTCTTGTGTAAAAGGAAGGTTAATAGCGTCAATGTCGTGTCTACTTATTTGTGAAGCAAGAGGAATTTATATATTCTGGTCATTTGGACTTTCAATCTGTTCAACTTCAGACCTAAATTTCCATGCAAAACTTTCAGCCATGATTTGAGCAATTGTTTGGATATCTGATATAACTTTTCCATTCAGTGATATAACTGGAATTTTTGGAAGAGTTTTATAACCTTTCATTTGTCTTATTTTTGTCCAAACTTGAGATGGTGGAGTATCACTAGTAATTGTAGAAACAAAATTTTGCCACGAATTTTTTTTTCTTTTTTTAAGGACATATTTCGCTTTGGCTCTTAACTTTTCGAAATAGATCAGGTTTTCTTGAGTTCTTCTTTTTCGATATCTGTTGAGGGCTGTTTTGCATTGACGTACAGTTAGTTCACATTCTGAATTTCACCATGGTACTGCTTTTTTAGACGGGCATATTGTTATTTTTTTTTACATGTTTTTCTGAAGACATAATAATGCAGTTATTAAAGAGAGTTATTGCCTCGTCTATATCTTTAGATTGTTGAAGTAATAAAATATGATCTTCGGCGCTAGTTTGAAAATTATTCCAGTCCGCTTTAGCGATATTGCATTTAGTAATGGTGCAAATATTTTTATTGCTATTTGTTATGACTATCGGGAAGTGGTTACTATCATATAAGCTATCTAAAGTACACCATGCGAGTGAATCGGCGGACTTGGGATCACATATGCTTAGATCGATAGAAGAGTAAGTTCCTGAGGCGATGTTAAAATATGTACTGGCTCCACTATTCATCAGACAAGTATTATTGCAATTAAATACGGTCTCGACGATTTTTCCTCTACCAAATGTTTTCTTTGAGCCCCACATAGTATTATGGGCGTTAAAGTCTCCAACTAGTATAAAATGACTGGAAAGTTGGCGAATTAAGTCATCTAACTCGGTTTCTGTTTAGTTGTAATTAGGTGGAATATATGTACTGCATATGGTTATTTGGTCAGGACACCAGACAGTTATTGCTATGGCCTCTAAATTGGTGGTTAGGATATATTGTTTAAAAAATAAATCATAAGATATAAAGATAGATGTTCCTCCACTTGATCTTGTAAACATAGTCCGAAGGAAATGGTAACCTTCAAAATTTTTAAGTTCACGTCTATGTGTTTCCTTGAAATTGGTTTCTTGCAGGCAGATGATATCTGCTTTTGTATTATTGATTAATTGTTTTAAGCGTTCAAAGCGAGGGTAGAACCCATCGCAGTTCCACTGCACTAATGTGAAAGTAAAAAATTTTTAACATTGAGAACGTTGAGAGGTCAGACAAGAGTCGGTTAGATAATCTTCATCATTATTTGTAAATTGTGATGTTGTGCTTCCAATTTCTGAATTGTCTATATTAAGTTGCTGTTTAATTTTTTTAGAAACTCTTGTAAATCTATTCTTGATTGTTTTATCTTCCAGTGAAGGGTATATTCTAAACGGGTAGTCGAGTAGTGATCGAACATTTTGAGTGAACTGCTGTGCTTCTTGAAGAGGGTTATTACTGCCGAATGAGTTTTCCAGAAAGGCAAGAAAATTTTCAACCGGTAAGGAGAATAAGTTTAAATTTTCTTGATAAAGATTATTGATTGTGAGAACAGAGGAGGCGGTTAATTTAGACTGATCGGGTGCGACTTTCTTGGATTTTTTAGTTTTATGCTTTTTAGGCACGTTTGCATTGGGTGAAGGCATTTTTATGTCTTTGATAGGTAAGTTAGTAGATGTGTTTGTTAACGTAATCGTTAATGTAACGAGTTCGTTTCTAACCAGTGGCAGGAGGAAGAAATTCATTGTTTGCGGCAATAGAAGCGGTGGATATATCGACAGTTTTTATCTGTTGACTGGGAACCGAATTTTGTGTTGTATTTGGTGGTGCCATAAGTATATATATTATAATGCTCTAAAACTAATTTGTTGGTTATTTTTTAGCCTTAATAGCAATACAAATAAATAAGTAAGTAAATAAGTAATATGCTTTATTGTTACTAAAAATTGTACAAAATTTTATGGACAAAGCTTATAACAATAAGACAAGAAAGAAGAAAAAAGAATTCGTTTATACTTTTAAATAAAAAAACAATAAAATTCTTCCAAACTTAAACATAAAAAATACTACCTAATTAAGAACCTACAAACTTCGTAAAATGTACCTAACAAAAAATAAAAATGAGAAAGCAGATTAATGAATTAAGGGCTTAAATATTCCACCTCCTTGTGCTAAACAGTAATCAAATTTTTTTTTTAATTTACTAAAACAATAATCAAATCTGTCATACAGATTTCTCCTAATATTTTGGAGTAGGGCTGGTGTAATGCTTGCAGAGCAATGAAGTATTTTTGCTCTTAATTCGACTAGGTTTGTGGCCCTTTCAAACTGATGCATATAAGTGTTTTCTTTGAGAAAACCCAAAAAAAAAAGAAATCGTTAGGCGCTAAGTCACAGGATCTAGCGGGCCATTTAATTGTACCACGTGTACTTATCAGTCGATCAGGAAACGTTTGATTGAGGAAGTCAATAGTTGCTCTAGTGTTGTGAGTTGTCCTGAAAATGAACGGGAAGGCGTCGAACTACCGGAATGATCTCATTCTGTAAAAGTTGTAAATATTTGGCCCCGTTTAGGTATCCATCGATAAAAAATAGACCGAAAATATGGTCGCCTAACATCCCAGTCAAACATTTAACGTTTATGGATGCTGCGTTCGCACTGCAACACTGAGGTGCTTATTTTTCCGAGAATAATACCTTGCAACGGATGGATTGTGGTTTTATGTAATAAAAATGAAGATTAGTCAGAAAATAAAAGATTTTTTAAAAAGTGTACATTTTTATTCTGTTTATGTAACATAAATTCACAAAACTCCATCCGCCTAAAGTTACCTTCCGGAAACAGTTCTTGTGTTGGTTGTATACTCACTTAAAACAGTGATACCCATTCCTTTTGAGAACTCGCTGGACAGTTTGAGCATTCACTTTAACTTCCCTAGCAATTTGTACACTATTGCAGGGTGCACTAGCTTCCACAAAAGCACAAATATCAATATCCCTGTTTTGACGCTCCTCATCGACAGGTCTAACACGTGGTTCATTACCTTCATGATACTTTTTACAACTGTTTACACATCCCGAAGTTTGAAAATGTTTAATGGTATTTTTAACCGCTGTAATACTTGGTGATGGTCTATTTTCGTAGGCAATTCAATTACTTCGCGTATCGAATGACCCTGAAAGTACCATGTTACAAGTTGCACTTTTTTTTGGACGGTATACAACGTAATAGGCGTTTTATGAATTATTTGTTTATTCTTTTAGAACTTCGTTTGAAATTTTTAATGCCAATGTGACAATTACGACAATTCGTACCTACTGTAAAATGAATATAGAGGTGGAAACGTTTAACATGTCACAGCGATTGCCATTGTGTTGTATGGTCAATAAAACAATGTCGTGATCTATATACAAATTTGCAATCCAGCCTGCCATACCTTACACACAGAAACCAGACCTGAAATAAGCACTACATGAAGATTCTTAGAAACAAATGAAATCAAAATCCTAAAAAGAATAACAGGAAATACATGATGAGCATAATGCACAAAATAAATAATAATAAGATGAGAAACACGTACAAGATAGGCAAACTAAATGAGTAGGTCTAGTATAGAAAGAAAGAAAGGAACACAGACATTATCAAAATATTAGGACAGGTAGAATAATCCGACAAATCACCAATCGGTATTAATTTGGTGTTTCAATTTATATTTTATGCTGATTATCTAATTTTTTAATGGCAAACAATCTTAAATATACTAAGTTGCATTCTAAATAATTATAATTAAAGATCGAGTTAAGATTTTTAAAAAAATTTAGGCTACTTTTTCTATAAAAATGCAGCTGAAATTTTAAAAAGAACAATGGATAGGTTATTTCACTTTACTATTGTCGTCCTAATCCTATTGACAAGATTTATTTTACAATAAGAATATTAATTAAATAGAAATTAAAATGCTAATTACGTATAATATACACCCAATGACCAATTTGTCGTTAAGCATAATATATGAGATCAATTAAATTAATGTTTAAATAATTTATTGGGCTTGGCTTTTGTATTGTTTTGCTCTAGATTTAAAGCAGATATTGCTCCAGATAAGTCGAGTAGTTGTATATACATATATAAACGCGATTTAGTTCAAGGTTTGAAAAATTTATAGAATATAATATTTCTTTATATCTACATTTAGTAAAATTATAAGTAAACGTGATTTACATAAGTGTTTTATTTTGAGATATTAAAATACCTAATGGAGAAAAATTATTAAACAATGAAAGTGAAAAATGCGACTTAAAAGGTTAAGTATTGAGTGACAAAAAAGGCAAACACCTACGTAATTTATTAGAAGTCATTATAGTTTAGTTGTTTATAACTGGCAGCTCATTACAAATACAAATTTTTACTAATTTGCAAACAGCATTTAAACTGGTCAAACTGAAATCCCTCAAATTAATATCATCTCCCGTTGAAATGTAATTTTAGATATTATTTTGGAAGTTATACTTCTATACGCGCGTTCGACGTTGGAAATTTGTACGGGAGTGAATCGGCAAAATCGTTACAAGATATAGGTAAGAGAGAGACAGAAGATATATGTTCTCTCTCGAAAATAAAAATGTTCCTTTTGTAAATATATTTAATATTTATTTATATTATTATTATTTTTTTAATAATATTATTATCATTGTAAATTAAACATATGCGTAAGTAAGTTGTGTATATTGTCATTTTTAAATACTTATGAATATTGCATTTTAATTTGTATTGTATTTTTATATTAATAACAAAATAAACAATAAATTTCACTGCAGAGTATGTGTAAAAATTTTTATTGCATTCAACTCTTTTCATACATATATGAAAATAAAAATATACATTTTCATCAAAATATTGATTCAATCCTTCATTTACTATACTCCTATTACAGGTCAAATGTTATTTATATACAGCAAACCATGCACCATATACCTATATACCTAATTCTGTTTCTCTTTCTGCTCTCTCTTACCTATAGCATTACGTATGTAATGATTGTTCATTCCCATTTAATTGACTCCTATATAAATTTGTAACGGCGAAGGCGTATATAGAAGTATAACTTCTACCAGTGCCACACCCGTTTTTTTAAAGAGTCCACCCTATTCTAAAAAATGTTATATTCTAGATAAAGGTCAGTTTTGGTTGAATGGCTACGTCAACCAACAAAACTGCCTTATCTGGAGTTAAGATAATCCTCAAATGTATGTTGAGAAATCATTACATCCAGAAAAACTGACTGTTTGATATGCTTTATGGTCTCTTGGTACCATTGCATCGTATTTCTTCACAAACGATGCTGATCAGAAGTTACAGTCAATGGTCACCGCTATAGAGTCATGATTACTGCCTTTTTCATTTCCCAATTGAACAAACATGATATGTGGAGGAGCTGTCGTTTCAATAAGGCGGCGCAACATATCACACAGCTCATGAAACAGTTGATTTATTTGTAGGAAACGTTTGATAACCGCATAGTTTCACGTTTTGGGTATATATATATATATATATATATATATATATATATATATATATATATATATATATATATATATATATATATATATATATATATATTGCCCTACACGTGTTTTGAGTTATTCAACTCATCATCAGGAACACTTGTGGAAGTTCAACTGAAATGAAATGCAGTCTAGTATTTGGTCATTATAACCCAAAATAACAGTCAGGTACGCTAGCAGCGACATCTATACGAAATAACAAGAAGTCCAGAGACCTCTCTCTGATATCAAATTAGGTGAACCGCAAATTCAAAGCCTCTTACTAGAGGCTTTTTAACGACGCTAGAAGTATCCTTTTACTTTGACATGCATCTACGATTCACCTTTGAAAAATACTATCGTTTTCGCTCTTTACGTAGAGAAAGACGTTTAAATGAAAGTAAAAGATTGCATTTCATTTCAATTCATTTCAATCGGAACTCCACCATTGCTCTACACGTGTTTCGAGTTATTCAACTCATCATCAGGAACACTTGTGGAAGTTCAACTGAAATGAAATGCAGTCTAGTTACCAGTCAAATAACCTGGCTGTTATTTTTGGTTATAATGACCAAATACTAGACTGCATTTCATTTCAGTTGAACTTCCACAAGTGTTCCTGATCTTCCAAGAGAGAGAGAGGTCTCTGGACTTCGTGTTATTTCGTATATATATATATATATATATATATATATATATATATATATATATATATATATATATATATATATTGGCAACACGGCAAGCAGGTGTAAAGACGTGTGAAATGTCTCTCCAAAATAAATATTGTAAAAAGTGTAAAAAAACTGTAGTAAATGGAGTAAAGTGCATAAATTGTGACGCTAGCATCCATGTGAGTTGTGCTCGAAAGAGTAACAATGTTAAGTTTATAAATGACGAGTTGATTGAATGTTGTTTACCAGTGAAACCTGAAGATCAAATATTTTTGGAAGCAATGGATAACTTAATAACAGATGATAAGGTAATTGATATTAACATATTCAAATATATAATTAGACAAAAAGATACCCTAATTAAAGAGCTATACGGAAAAATTGACCTTATGAGTCAACATATTGATTTACTAAAACAATTAAATTCGCAAAAAAATGTTGTCGAAAATCAAGAACAACTTATACATCAAAATAAGGTAATAAACAAAGACACACTTATGGATTCAGTCGAAACAAAATCAGTTCGTCAACCCATCAACGCGAACAAAGATCGCACTGTTGCCAGTTCTTCCCAGAAATGTGAAGTTACAAAGAAAGATGTTTCAGAAGCGATATTACAAGTAACTACAGAACAAAAGTTAAATGAGCACATATACGTAGGTGAAAGTAACCAGGAAAAATCTGAATGGACAGAAGTAGATAGAAGGAAAAAAAGAAAGCATTTAGTTGTGGGAAAAAACACTGAAATGATATTAAATGGAAAAGAAATCAAGGGAGTACATAAGTTGATAGACCTACATGTATACAGGGTCGATCCCGATATGACTGCGGAAAATATGAGGGAACTTATGAAGACTACATTTCCCGAAGTAAAGGTAGAATCCCTAATATCAAAGCATCCTGATATTTACAGTTCATTTAAAGTTACAATTTTTAATAACAATTTTAAAGAAGCTATGTCTCCTAAAATATGGCCATGTGGAGCTCACGTACAACGTTTTTTTCACGTAACACCCAGAAAGCCGCAAGAGATGTAGATAAAAGTGTACGAATAGAATCAGCGGTAGTGCAAAAGAATATAGGAAACACCTGTTTTTGTGAAAGTGATATGATAAGTTCTGATAAACAAAAGTTGGTAGTAAATCCTGACCAAACCAGTTTGGTAAGCATTTTTCATATAAATACACAAAGTTTATTAAATAAAATTGATCAACTTAACATTTTTTTAAAAGATAAAACTTACAATATTTTGTGCTTTTCTGAACATTGGCTTAGAGAATCTGAATTAACAACAGTGATAATTGACAGATACTTTTTATCAACTTGTTACTGTAGAAAAAGTAGAGAACATGGGGGTGTTGCTATTTTCTGCGATGGCAAAATATCTACACGTCCAGTTTCTTTAAATGATATATCTTGTGAATATGAAGGTGAATTTTGTGCTTTGGAAATTATAGATATAAAAACTATTCTAGTATCAGTGTATAGAACAGGTAACGCAGATTTCCAAATTTTCTTAGGCCTATTTGAAAAATTATTAATATTCTGTTCTAATAATTATGTTCAAACAATTATAATTGGGGATTTCAATATTGATTTCAAAGGCACTTCAAATGAATTAAAATATTTTTCCGATCTAATTTCTTCTTTTGGTTTAACTATGAGGATTGATGAATTTACAAGAATCACTGCTACATCAGCAAGTTGTTTAGATAATATTTTAACAAATATAGATAATGAAATAGTTGGGTGTGGTGTTGTAGACCCATGCCTTGCTGATCATTGTGCTCAATTCCTGAATTTAAAAATAAAATCTGATCAAATTGACAATGATAGGATATTCAGAAGACACATAACATGTAAAGGCACCCAAATGTTAAAACAATCACTAAAATCTGTGGATTGGTCGTTAATAAACAATTCAATAACAGCAACGGAATTAGCTGAGTTCATAATTGACACATATGTAAAATTAACTGAAGTTTGCTTTCCAGTAAAAAAGTCAAGAATTCATTTTGAGGCACCTGTTTCTTGGTTTGACGATGAACTAAGGAAAATGCGAGTAAACCTTTCGAAGATAAAAATTACTGCTAACCTTACTAGTGATTACACTCTGTATAATCAATTCAAAAAACACTATCAATTAACAATATCAATAAAGAAAAAACTGGCATATGAGCAGTTTTTCTTAAAATCTGATAATATATCTCGAGATTCTTGGAAAGTCATCAATTATCATAGGAATAAAACTCAAAATAAAAAAGTAACTTCATGTAATATTTCATCAAACGAGTTTAATAATTACTTTACTTCGGTAGCGGGAAATATATTGAACTCGTTAGATGAGACAGATGAAAATGATGCCATGAATTTTTTGGAGGGAATATACTCCCCTTGCCACTCGTTGTTTTTAACACCTGTTAGTGATACTGAAGTTAGGAATACATTATACAGCTTGAAAAACTCAAAATGCACTGATTTTTACTTCTTAAACAAACAATTAGTGATAGAAACTCTGGATATTATTATTGATAAACTGGTCATACTTTATAATCTTTGCCTTATCGAAGGAATCTTTCCCGATGTATTAAAAGTAACAAAAGTGTTACCGCTACTCAAAAAAGGATCTCCAGAAGAAATTGAAAATTATCGCCCTATTTCTATTATTCCCATTCTTGGTAAAATTTTTGAAAGTATTTTGAATAACCGCTTAATAGAGTACATAGAAAAGTACAAAATACTTCATTGTAATCAATATGGTTTCAGAAAAAAATGCAGCACTACTCAAGCAATTCAGGAAATTGTAAGGGAAGTAGTTGATGGCCTAGAGAGAGGTCACTTCGTGTCTTTAACATTGTGTGACTTATCTAAGGCTTTTGATTGTGTCTCACACACTTTACTTTTAGACAAAATGCACAAATATGGCATAAGGGGAAATGCTCTTAATTTATTTCGATCGTATTTAATAAACAGAAAACAGGCCGTTTTTTTAAATAATAACTACTCCAATTTTCACAATGTTGAACATGGAGTTCCCCAAGGGTCTATATTAGGACCTACATTTTTTCTTCTATATCTCAACGATATATTTCATTATACCCACCCCTTAAGGTGTATATGTTTTGCAGATGATACAACCGTTATTAGTACCGACCAGAATCAATATAATTTAAATAACAAAATAGGAAACGATGTGCTTAAAATTAAAAACTGGTTTACACATAATAAACTAAAACTAAACGAGGATAAAAATCAAAATATAGTTTTCAGTTCAGATCGAAGACACATTTTTGGATATAGCATCAAATTGTTA
Organism: Diabrotica undecimpunctata; assembly: GCF_040954645.1. Taxonomy (NCBI): domain Eukaryota; kingdom Metazoa; phylum Arthropoda; class Insecta; order Coleoptera; family Chrysomelidae; genus Diabrotica; species Diabrotica undecimpunctata. Next base: position 122,935,564 of record NC_092810.1, on the reverse strand, counting down.
GGGATTTTTATGGATGACAACTTAGATTGGGGCATCCATATAGACAACTTAAGTTCTAAACTCGCCAGTACAATATTTGTAATGCGTAACCTGGTTTATTTGGTACCTAAAAGTACCCTTAAAATGTGTTACTTTTCATTGTTTCATAGTCATATACAATATGGAATAGCTGTTTGGGGCAACTCTGGTCATGCCGACAGAATATTTAAATTACAAAAGAAGGTGGTGAGGATACTTGCTGGAGCGGATTTAAGGGATCATTGTAAACCATTATTTTTGAACATGGGTATTATGCCTCTACCTTCGCTTTATATGTATGCAACACTGTTGGAAATTCACGATAATAAAAATAAGTTTACTATAAACTCCCAATTACATGATCATCTAACAAGATCGAGGGATTTAATTAGGTCACAACGATTCAGACTATCAAAGAGCACAAAGAATTCAATTGATATTCACTTGTATAACTATCTGCCTAACGAAATAAAAATTCTGTCTCCACCACTGTTTAAAAATAGGATCAGAAAGCATTTTTTAACATATTGTTTTTACTCAAAGACAGAATACCTCAATACACCTTTATAACGTGTACCTACCCAGTTTGGTCAGAATACTGTCGATTTACTATCTACATATCACATTGTATTATTGCTATTAAAATGTACTAAGTTTTATGTATTAGTTTATTTAGTCATCGATTCGGGAATATTCTTAATTATTTGCACATTTTTGTTACTTCCATATTTCAAAGATTTTTTATGTGACAGTTTAGGTTTGTTTTTTTTTTGGTTAGAGATTTTTTTATCTTAAATTTTTAATTTTAATTCTTCTGCTAATACTTACATATGTATATTACTTTAGATAATATGGTTAAGTTAATTTTAAGTTTACATTATTATATCTTTTATTGTATTTTTTATACGGACTTCAAACTTTATGTAAAGTGGTCAATAAACGTTCTATCTATATATATATATATATATATATATATATATATATATATATATATATATATATATATATATATATATATATATATGTATATGCCAAAATGCCTTACCAAAAAATAGTTAAACGGATTTTAGTTCCGATAAATTAAATTAATGCGCCTGTCTTTGGTAGAAACCAACTTATTTATGATTGTGTCGTAAAATTGTTCATTTTTAGACAAAATGCAAAGAAATTCCTTTTTAATTGAAAGTAAGGACAAAGAAACCCCAACACAACATGGTATGACCATAACACTGTAGCACTTATTAAAAAACTATATCGGGATCAAATGGGGTCGATCAAAATAGACAATCGTCTGACAGCAGAATTGCCAATAAAAAGAGGAGTTCGTCAGGGCTGTGTACTTTCTCCACTGTTATTCAATATATATTCCGAAAAGATCTTTCACAATGCCCTCGAAAATATTGAATAAGGAATAAAAATCAACGGAGAATACGTAAACAACTTAAGATACGCAGACGACACCGTCATTATTGCGGATAGTGCTGAGGGTTTACAACGACTTTTGAATGTCATAACAAGAGACGGAGATAGCTTGGGACTAAATATAAACACAAATAAAACAAAAGTAATGGCTGTTACACGTGGACCAAATGTAGACATTAATATTTGTATCTATAACAAACATATAGAACCAGTACAAAGATTCCAGTATCTTGGTTGCTGTATAACAAATGATCTTAACCACGATGTCGAAATACGTGCTCGTATAGAATATGCTAGGTCCGCATTTTAACGAATGAAAAAATTCCTAATAAACTCCACGTTATCGTTGGATATCCTATACCAATTTGTAAAAACTTTTATTTATTCCATATTGCTATACGGAGTAGAAACATGGACTCTCGGAATTACAAGTATGAGGCGTATAGAAGCCTTTGAGATGTGGGTTTTTCGAAGGATGCTGAAGATCTCTTGGACAGAGCACGTGACCAACAACGAGGTGCTAAGAAGAATGGGTACTGAGAAAGAACTCCTAAATATTGTAAAAAACAGAAAAACGAGTTATCTGGGACATATTTACAGAGGAGAAAAATACAACTTCCTACGACTTATAATGGAAGGGAAAGTGGAAGGAAGAAGAGGTCCAGAAAAAAGAAAATGCTCCTGGTTGCATGGATGCTGGACAGGCATGGACACACATTCGATACTAAGAACAGCTCAAGATCATCAGTTGGCGCTACAGCCCTTCGTAAGCCTTGGCCTGCTTCAAAACATTCTTCCATCCTTCCCTATCGAGTGTCTGTCTTCTCCAGCCCCTCACTCCAATCTCCCTCAGATCTTCCTGTATAGCTCAAGATATAGAGCAATTTTCTGTAGTTATAGCCAACCTTCAGTAATGGAGAAGGCACCTTAAGAAGAAGAAGAAGAAGAAGGACAAAGGTGTCAGTGAATTTTGCGACATAGCCATTTCTTAAATAGTTTGTAATTATGTTTAAACAAGAAAAATTACGTTCAATGCTAAAAAAATGTAAATCTTTTAAATCTCTAAAACGAATTTCTAGTTGCATAATTATATTATCTATAATTTCAAAATATAAAGCTCTATATTTTGTAATTTGGTCCACATCGGACGACTCTTTCATTCTTTTAGATGGGTTTAAGTTAAATTCTGATACAATTGTTTCAGCCACAGAAAATAAATTATTAAAGGCCTGATCGTTACGAAGTGTCTTACTCTTCCTAAAGCTATATCTATTTCTTTTTGACAAAAATGTATATATAAACATTGTAAAACTTTCCATAATATGTCAGTGAAATTAAATATTTCGTTATAAAGGCAAAGAAGAAAAGCAAACTCAAAATTTTAAAAATTTTGTAAATATCCTCGAGCACCATTTATAGATTCGGTTTCCAAATATTCTCATTCCACTTTGAATTAACAACGCTTAAAATTTTCGACTTTCTAGTTTCACAATTTGTTGGGATACTTTGATTTAGAATTCAATTCAGAATACATTTTGAGCTGTCTTACAAATCTAAATTTAATCTCTGAGCGCAATAATGTGTAAAAACATAACTTTTGGAGCATCTACTTTATCTATGCTACCATCGTAACATTGAGCAATTCATTTATTTTTGTAATCATATGGCTCAAGAACGTTTGTAATTAAACTATCTAGAGCGTCTGCAGATCTATGTTCGCTAATATCAAAAAAACCCAAAAATCTTTCTGTTATCTGACCAATTTTGTTAACAAAATGATTGTTAAAATACATTGTGATTTTTTGGTTATATCATTAGTATCGTCTAGTAGTATAGAAAAAAAAATTGAGCTTCAATAATTTCTCTAGAAATTTCATTTTTTATTACCTAATCAGCAAGACAATATATTTAATCGTTTTGTATTTTTTTTAACAAACCCGTGAACACCGCTTCTATTTTTTTAATATAATCCTGGATTTCCTGATTGTTTTTAACTGCAAAATTAAAAATTTCTTTAAAATTACCCATATTTAAAGATTATGGCTTTTATCCTAACACCACCGGTGCTGGGAAAAACAGAGATTTCATTTGCCAAAGAAACAAAATACCTTGGGATATATTTTGATCATAGGCTTACATGGAATACTTACATTCTGAAAACCACACAGAAAACTACTATGTCCCTAGGCAGATGTACAAGAATGTGCGGTAAGAATTGGGGACTTAACCCCAAAATGACTCTATGGTTATACACAAGGGTTATTAGACCCATGATAACCTATGCTTCGGTGACGTGGTGGACAAAGACGTAGCAAGTGGGAGCAATAAGGCTGCTAGGTAATAAATAAAGGCTAGCATGCCTGTGTATTACGGGGGCCATAAAAACAACTCCTACTGCATCGTTGGAAGTCCTGTTGAATCTACCACCACTTTATATCTTTATACAGGGCGAAGCCAGATCAGTGATGCACAGATTAATCCAAAGTCAGCGACATATAAGGCAGATGCATGGTACTGACAATAGAAAGCTAATCGAGGAGCTAAAAGCCGATATTGTGATGCGGAAACCGATCGATGCAAAGCTACGAGATATAGCTTTAACAATAAGTTTACAATTAAGATACCAGGCAGGGAAGACTGGAATAAAGGTGTACCCACACAAGCTGCTGCTACCTGGTACACGGATGGCTTAAAAACATCGGAGGGTGTGTGAGCTGGCATAGTAGGGACAAATCAAGGGATACATTTCCCGGTAAGTCTATCTAAGGATGTGACAGTTTTCTAGGCGGAAATAACTGCAATCCATTACTGCGTGGAAGAAATAGAAAGGCAGGAGAGAACGTTCTGTTCAGTTGCCATCTTTACAGATAGTCAGGCAGCGCTTAAGGCACTGAATTCTGTAGAGGTCAATTTTAAGCTAGTATGAGATTGCGTGCGTGCCCTAAATAAACTAGGAGACCGTAGCAAGGTTAAGGTAGCCTGGATATCGATGCACGAGGGTCATAAGGGCAATGAAAAAGCAGATGAAATGGCCAAACAAGGCTCATCAATGCCATTCATTGGACCAGTAACAAGAACGGCTACAAGGAAGTAGGTAGCTCACAAATCTCTGGGATGGTGGAGGAATTTACCAGGACAAAGACAGGCGAAACAGTTCATTACAGAAAATTTGCCAAAATACGGCAGACCTAATAAGCAAATACAGGAAAACAGTCAAAGCCATAGTAGGTCTTCTAACAGGGCACTGTAAGCTGAATAGGCACTTGAAACTGATGGGATTAGCAGATGATGACCAGTTTGCGAAATTTGCGAAAGTGGTATAACACGACTACCACTGAACTGTTCCGCGCTGCAATAAGCAAAGTGAAGATAACCGTGATGATCGCCAACGTCCGGAACGGATAGGCACTTTAAGAAGAAGAAGAAGACCAGTGTTGATTCTGTAACCTCGAAGAAGAAACAGCAGAGCATATTTTATGTCAGTGTGACAGTCTGGCAAATGTGCGGTTCTTTGCATTAGGAGAAGAAAATCCACCGACAAACAGCTACATGAAAAGTACAGTCTCGAAGCTACTAGACTTTATAAAAAGGGTTAGGCTAGAGAATGTTATCTAGGACTAGAGGACCACAATAGATCTGAAAAGGTCGCAGTGGAATAGGCCGAAAGGCCACCCCTCTTAATCTAATTATATTGTTCTGAAGCTATTTTCTTGTGGCATTTTAAATTAATTACTATTTAACTGGGAATAAGCCACAATTAAAGGTTAAAATACGTTTATTTACGTTTCAATTTCCACTTCGGAAATCGTTCTCTAATCTTATGTAATGGTAAACAATTCATCGAGATTTCCAAAATTGAATTTTAAATCTCTACTGCCCTTAATATTTTAGTGATTATTCTTTTTAGGTTATCAACATTATTTGCTACTATGATGCTTGCACGAGCATACCTATTATTGTTAATTAAAAATCCATTCACAGACAAATTCACGATTTACACAAAATTTAATTTCCTTTATAATCCAAAAACTTTCTTTATTTTAAAACTTATGTAAACATTAAAAAACAGTAGTTAAGTGTAATTCATTAAATTAGATACTCCAAAATAAAATATACGTTTTACTATTCAATAAAGGGCCGCTGACACAATTAACAAAAACTAATGAGTCACGTATTAAAAGAAACTTATTGATTGGGTGTAATTGACCAATTGTCATGACATTTTAATAGCGACATACGACTTTCGAACTTGATAGGTCTGCTAGAGCATATGCTATGGGAAAAGACAAATATTATAATCAATGATCCTACTTGTATGTTATTTACAAAGAATTAAAATTCCATAGGCGTGTAAACAGATATAAAATAGGTACATTTGTTAGAGATTGATTTTAGTTCTAAATCCAATTTTTCTATTCATTCCATGTTATCAATTGTTTTTTAAATAATGATTGACAGTTTTAAAATTAAATGATTTTTAAATTAGACCACTACGTCGACTTGATAATAAACTGTAATAATGTCTACCGTAGTTGCAAAAACAGTCAAAACGTTAAATATTAGATAGGAAATAAAGAGATATTGAAATAATATGAAATGCATTTAAAAAAGGTATACTTTAAACCACAAAATAAAATAACACGTTGGATGATAAACGAAATCTTGGAGCTTGTGGAGCAAAATACGTATTTCATCATCATCATCATTGGTGCTACAGCCCTATAAAAGAGTCTGGACCTTCCCAAGTCTATTACGCCAGTCAGTTCTATCCATTGCCAACTGTTGCCAGTTTGCTGCGCCTATTTGTCTGACATCCTCATTTACACCTTCCCTCCATCTGAGATTTGGCCTACCCCTACTTCTACTTCATAAGGATTCTTCTAGGAGGGTTGTTCTGCTGTGATCTTGCCAGATGTCCTGCCCATCTTAGTCTTCCTATTTTTATAAAGGATACTACGTCTTTACCACCAAATATATGATTATATCTGTGATATATCTCGTAGTTGTACCTCCTTCTCCAAACAGAATTTTCACAGATGCCACCGAATATTTTTCTCAGGATCCTTAGTTCAAATATAAGCAGGAGATTTTCATCTGCCTTGGAAATGGTCCATGTCTCCGACCCATATGTCAACACTGGTTTTGTATATGGTTATTTTTGTTTTTTGGCTTAAGTTTCTGCTTCTCATATGTCCACTCAGTCCAAAATAGCATTTGTTTGCTAGGATTATTCTTCGCCTGATTGCTTCCGTCATGACGTTCTCCTTGGTGATCAGGGAGCCTAAGTATGTGAATTTGTCCACCACTTCAAAGGTAGAATTATCAACCGTAAATTGGTGGCCGATGTTTCTGGCTCTATTGTTGGGTGTTGATGCCATTATCTTAGTTTTAACTTCATTTACTTGCAGGCCCATATTTTTTGAGGCGTTTGTCAAGGTGGTATACATTTCTTCTTGCTTATATGTTGTGCGGGCAACTAGGTCGACATCATCTGCATATTATGCCAAAATTTGGGATGATTTATTAAAAATGTCTCCTCTGTTGTTTGGGCATCCCTGACCGCCTTTTCCAGAGCTATGTTGAAAAGGAGACACGCCAGCGCATCTCCCTGTCACAGCCCAACATGCGTTTCAAATGTCTGTGATTGTTCGCCCTGTATTTCGACTTTGCAAACAACTTTACGTATTGTAGCCTTAACCAATCTTATCAGTTTATCGGGGATGTGGAATTCATCCATGGCTTCATACAATTTATTTCTTAGGACACTATCATAGGCCGATTTAAAGTCTACGAAAAGATGGTATGTGTCGATATTGAATTTATTGGTTTTTTCCAGTATTTTACTTAGCACAAAGATCTGGTCTGTTGTTGATCGACCAGGCCTAAAACCACTTTGATATTCGCCAAGAAGCTCCTCTGAATATGCACTCAGGCGACCATATAAAATACTCGAAATACGTATTTAAAAAATAAAAATTTAGAAAAGTATTCTCAACCACAAATGAAATTATGAAAAAAATCAGACAAGAAAAACAGGCGTGGCTGCCTATTTAGTGAAGTGAAATGGAAAATCTAGAATTAAACGAAATTTCCAGATTATATAAAAGTAAAAAATTTTTACCCACGAATTCGAAACTATTGCCTCGGAACGGGAAGGATATTCAATATAAACGACACATGCATCAGAATAGGGATATTTGTATAGGAACGTAAAATGTGTCAAGTGGGCACATACCTAGATTAGCGACAAGAGCCATTAGACAATTACAAAAATATAACATGGATATAACAGCAATATAAGAAAGAAGACGCACAGCAACGGGAAATTTTGAAATGGAAGATGCTATAGTCTTTTGGTAGGGTAGTGGGAACAGACATAAATACGGATGTGAATTTATTATTTCAAAAAGATTTAAAACGGAAGTAATAGATTTCAAGACAATAAACAAATCGCTATATTAGACTCAAAGTTAAGTGGTTCAATCTTACTATATTCTCAATATATGCCCCAACAGAAGATGCCGAAGAAGATAGGAATGACGAATTTTACGAATTATTAGACCAAAAGTATAAAGCGGCTCTAAAACTCGACGTCAAAATAGTAATGGAGGATTGTACTGCTAAACTAGGTAAGGAAGACTATTTAAGAGAATTAATTGGTAAACTTAACCTGCGACGACATAACAAATGATAATAGACACAGGCTAACACAATTCACAATATGTATTAACATGATTATTAAATCCACGCAATTGGAAAAAAGTACACTTACAAGGACATATAGGTTTTAAATGATAGAAGAACACGTAACCAAATAGATCATATCCTAATTGATGTAAGACACTCTAGTAGCAATATAACTGAAATATGAGAGGAGCAACCAGCGATAGTGATCACTTTCTATTAAAATCCAAGTTGAAAACACGAATATCAGTACATAAGATGGAGCAGCATCAACAAAGAGAAAGATAGGACATATAAGCTCTTCAAAGAACAAGTAAAGAACTATATTATCAAGTGAACATAATCAATAAATTCCAATTGCTAGTGAGGAAAAGCATAATGTAGACTTAGGACAATCATGACAGCGAGTGGCATCAGTTACAGAACAAGCAGCGAAGGAAAACTATTGAAGAAAAAGAGCTCGCCCAAAAAGGAAATGGTTTAACAAACAATATGAGGAAATTCTGCAAATAAAAACTTACAAAAAATTAAAAATGCTACAAAACCCTATAGATGAGAACAAAGCAAATTTTCACAGAACAAGAGCACACATAAGGCGACTATTTGGAACTAAAAAGAGGAGCTAAATAAAACAGCAAAAATACGAGAAATGCACAGTTCTCGTATTTCGACAAAGTGGCGAGAAGAATTATTAGATAAGGGAATTCTTTAGGGAAGTAAAGATAAACTAGGTCAGACTAGGTGGAACTGTTGGGATAACACAAGCTATGAGAAATGAAGCAGGGGAACTAATAATGATAGAAACACAGAAATCGATGGAAATAATACTTTTGGAATTTACTAAATATTGAAAGTGAGATGGAGGAAGCGGATATTACATTTCATTTTGCAGATTTGCAAATACCAGAACCAACATTCCAAAAAGTAAAGAATACGATAGCATCTCTTAAAGATCACAAATCGCCAGGAAATGATGGTATAAATGGAGAATTCATAAAATTAGGAAGAAATGTTTTGGCTCTAAAATGAATAAAGAAGTAGGAGTTGGAGTATACGGAGGGAAACTAAGGCTAAGCCATAGTGAAAGCATGTTTAATCACTCTACTATCTTCCAAGCAGAAATTTATGTTGTAGGGATGTGCCTGTAGGAATTAATAAAGAAAAACTTCCGGGATAGATCTATAAAAATTATATTGGATAGTCAGAGGGCAGAGGACATTAATGGCAATAGAATCGAATTTAGTTTAGAGTCAATTTGATTCCAAACTAACTTAGTTTTGAACTTTCTGCAAAATCTGATTCGGAACAGTATTGAAGAGAACGAAAAAGCGTACCTACTTGCCAGGGGAGACGCAAAAGAAATGTTACCACTGGTACGAAAAAATGAGTCTCAAACATTCGAAGGTTTTCCATAGATCTTCGGATCTTTTCTTCGAAGGTTTATAAATGAACCTTCTAAGAAGAGATCCAAAAGTCTACTAGAAATAAGTAGGAATAATCTGCGAATTACCGTAGGTTTTCTAACAGAACAATGTCGCCTCAATGGCACACGAATAAAATTGGACTGACAGAAAGGATTTCAGGTCGAATTTCAGATTTTGTCAGGCTAAAGACGAGACGAGACTTTGAAACTGCTCAAGATTGGATACGATTAGGTTCAAAACATTTTAGCAATATTAACTCAAGGCCTACGACTTTCTCGCGTGGTACCAAGAGCTATAAAATACTTTGTTAAAAGGGCCCGGACTAAAGAACAACTTTATTCTAGGTATGGCTCACAATAGAGCTATTAGTTAGACTGGAACTGTAATTAAGCACTCACTTACATTAAACTTACCCTAACCTAAGAGTAGTGAAATCAGGCTGCAGTAAACATCGAGAAGACTAAGTGGCTAATAATAAGCAAACAAAAGAACGTGTAAGGTGTTCTTGAATGTGACGGAAAACCCTCAAAACACTTTTAGCAGTGCAAATATTTTTACTGTACACTTAATGAAAACTGGTACGGCATACAAGAGATAAGTTCTCGAATTGAAACAAACCTTTATAAAAATGAAGATTTAACTATTGAGGCAAATAAATAATTAAATAAATCTAACACACCATCAAAAAAAAATTTAATTGAAGTTGTCTGAATTAGCAAATACTTAGGAAGGGGGACGAACTTTATATACTGTTCTGCAATGTTAAAATGCAGACCTGCAAGCCATTTTAAACAAAATAGTCACAGCTAGTGAAGAATAAAAGTTAACAATGACCGTCAAGAAGACGAAATTCATGATTATTTAAAAAAAAACAAAGATTGAATGCAAACCTGTACATTCACAATAACGAAATCGAACGGGTGCACAAATATAAATATTTGGGAACAAGCGTTAATAACAACAATGACATCACAGAAGAAATAAAAACTAGAATTGTAAAGGCTCAAGCTGCTTTTGTTAATATGAAGGACATTCTGGGAAGTCATGACATTAACTTAAACCTGAAAATGAGATTGGTTAGATGCTACATCTTCTCGATACTGCTGTACTGCTGTACGGAGTAGATACTTGGACTTTAAACAAGAGCAATACAATAAACTAGGGGCCTTCGAAATGAGGATATACAGAAGAATTTTGAAAATACCTTGGACAGACAAAATAACAAATAGTGTAGTTCTTCGAAGAATGAACAAAGAACGGGAGGTGTTGATCACTATCAAGAGAAGAAAGTTGGAATACCTTGGTCATGTGATGAGAGGGAAAAAGTACCGATTGCTCCAGTTAATTATATAAGGAAAGATTCAGTGCAAACGAAGCGTGGGGAGACGACATATATCTTGGCTGCGCAATTTAAGAGACTGGTTCCAGTGCACATCTAACCAATTATTTAGAGTAACAGCTTCAAAGATACGAATAGCAATGATGATTGCCAAACTCCGTAGCGGAGAGGGCACTTGAAGAAGAAGAAGAATGTTAAAATAACATATTCTCGTAAAATTTCATAAGAATTTTAACCCTTCGCAGAACTCTTTTTTTCTTTTTAAGATGAATAGTTTTGCAAGTTGTGTAATTAAATAGAAGTTTCCTTATAGAAAAGTGGAAATTATCTTCAAATTTTTCTTTTATGTAAGTGAGTGGTAAAAATTGTGTTGTTATGGTAAAATGGTTTTTATGCTATATTTTACACAACTGTACTTTTTATTATTCAATATTTTAATGAACTAGCTAATCAAAAACTAAAATAAATAACAAAACAATAATGCCGGTAAAGCACCCTATACAAATGCTTACTGGTAGCTATATCTACCTTTCCACGACCCTCAGATTGGTGTAAGCATAGGGGAGTCGTGTGTTGTCTAATTTCACTAAAGATTCTTTGCAACAGTACATTTCGTTCTTATGATCTAGTACTCATTGCTATACACACTGACTTTTAAAGGGTTAACTCCAGGAGTATTTATATTGAAGATAATTGTATTTTTTGTACTTTTCTCAAAATTTATGTTGCAAAACTCCTATTAGAATTAAAAGTTTGACTGTACCATCCTTATATTCATTTAGTTAATTGGCAGTAGTAACTTGCTTCGTTTATCGAAAAAGGTTGTTAAAACGATTCATATAATTTTCATATTTCTATTAATTGGAATCATTTATCCAATTAATTTATCAGCATGCACGCTCGTCCCTAACAACATTATTTATATAACTACGAGAAAGATGAGGGTTTTATCTCTGAAGTTAATTTAAATGGCATATTTAACCAAACAAAGGAAATGGATAATGTTTATTATACAAATTAGATAGGAAATGTGGAGGACAAACATTGTAGCTGAGACCTAATCGGTTGTGTAATAATAAATATTGGTAGCCAATACTGAAAATAAACTACAAAAAGGAATATACCAAATTTATATGTGAGACCCACGAAATAAAATTATTTGTACCTACCTTATACCTATATATATATATATATATATATATATATATATATATATATATATATATATATATATACTCCTATATATATACAGAGGTGTTTTAGTTTAAGAAAACAAATTCCTGACAGTCTTAGCATTCTTAATAGCAATTTTAACCGGTACTCCTTTTCTCGATATATATATATATATATATATATATATATATATATATATATATATATATATATATGTATATATATCACTTTTCCTCGTCGTTGGATCGGTAGAAATGGACACGTTCTCTGGCCACCCAGAACACCAGAATGCAATGTTATGGACTTTTATTTTTGGGGACATCTAATATCATTAGTATACGACAACCAGGATGAAATTAAAACAGAAGCTCAATTGCGACAACGAATTTTTGATGCTGCTGAAATAATCAGACATAATTTACATACTTCTAATATTAAGAATAGTTGGATTCGTCGAATAAACGCGTGTATCTATGCAAATGGTGGCCATTTCGAACATTTATTGTAATAATAATTTTCCATGTAATTAAAAACAGTATTCAAACTTTAATTATTAAATATTTAATAAAAACAAATACATGCTTTTTCTCTATCACTGTTATCAGTATCAATACATATTATGCCTAACGATCGATGATTCATGATAGCTGATTTATAGTAATTAACGAAGAATAACAAGGAACGCAACGTTGCCGGCTGTATTTCCTTTTCTGCGAACAATAATCAAATGGATTAAAATTAATAATTTTTTTTTTTTGAAAACGGTTAACTTCCTAAAAAAATGTTATAAGAGTTTTTTGTTTTAAATGCTACAATCTGCACATATCGTTAAGGAACGCACTATTTTCCGGGACACCCTGTATATATATATATATATATATATATATATATATATATATATAATATATAAATATTTATATTTTTTTAGCAGTAAAGTTTAAGACAAGATGAACTGTACATTTATAGTCAGTTTTTTGGCAAAAGTTCTTACAATAAATTTATTAAATATATAAGAAACAAATCACAGATGAAAAGGTTGCCAATGTGAGTTCATACCACTAGTGTACGGGAAATGAGTTAATACTTACAATTTTAAGTAGTTTTTGTTGATGGTAAATTTGGGCTACGGGTTTTAAGGCTTACGATATATGCCCCATCATCAGGCCCCAACAAATAAGTTAGTCTTTGGTTAGAGCAAACTACAAGCTAAAAACAACACGAAACAAACAATGAATAATTGCATACACAAACAAAGTGCATACATTTATTAATATCAAGTGAAAGAGGGGGAAAACGTTTTAATCATTGCATGTTGTAGCGCAGAGGGAATATTTCTGCTCCAGTTGTTATTTTTAAAAGGGTAAGAGAAAAGAAAGAGTTTGTAGATGGACTTCCAACCGGTTCTAAAGTATTTATGAATAAAAATTCTTCATACATCACTTCAGAGCTTTTTAAAGTGGCTTAAAGAACATTTTGTGCCAAAAAACCGCCAGGTAAAACAGTTCTTATTTTAGACGGCCACTCATCTCATCGAAATTCCGTAGACATGCTGGAGTTTGCAGATCAAAATGAGATTACTTTAATTTGTCCTCCAAATCACACCACTCGGGCCCTACAATCATTAGATCGATCCTATTTTAAATCACTGAAGTATCATTTAGGAAGAAAATCAAGGCAGTGGATAATAAATCACCCTGGAATGCGCATAACTTGCCTTCAAGCAGGTTCAATAATTGGAAAAGCTTGAGGAAAAGCAGCTTCAGTTGAAATTGGGCTTTAGGGATTTAAAGCCAGATTTCCTTTGAATCCAGAAATTGTTCTATACCATTTATATGTCATCTCAGACACACTTGAAGAAAAGCAAATTGAACTCCAATGCAACTCCAAAAAGGCTAGGTTAGAAACTGAAAATATGAAAGAAACTCAAACACCGCTGGATGCGGATGATCAAAGTGACACATCAACTTCCACCGATACGCCCTTGATGTCTTCGAAGCAAATCAAGAGACCAAAAAGACTAGAAGACAAAAGAACTTCAGAGCTCTCTGAAAAAGGGAGTAAAAATGAAGATTGTGTCGAATACTTAGAAATTTACTTCCAAATAACAGAATCTGTCGACTAGTTAGAGTGTATAATTCCGTTTAAGTGGATGAATGAATCGTATACAATGTTCATTAATAAATGCAATTTTTGTGGAAGAAAAGAAAAAAGAAAAGAGAAAGCTAAGAAGGCCAAGAAAAATTTAGATAAAAGTATTTAGGAGCTTTTACAGTATATGTGTATAGGGCATCTCTCCCTACTACTAGGAGCATCTCATACATACCGCTAAAGTGGGAAAGATGGCCAAAACAATTTTTTCTATGTAATGTTTTTTCAGTGAAAACAAAATTACTTATCAATTTTTATTGTTTAGTACGTAAAAGTTAATAACATTGCCTATGTCGTTTCTTTATAGTTATAAAAATAAACATGAAAAATAGTTTTCTAGACATTTTTCTTTTTATATGGGGAGACTATCCCGGAATTACCTTATATGTCTCGGGGTAACTCTCGATCAAAGGCCTTCTCAAAGTCAATAAAACACACATAAACTGGATAGCGGACATCTTTGCATCTTTCTGCATAATATATAAAGTGAAGGATACAGTGGCGCACCGAAATCCCCCCTCCCACAGGAAAATTCTGGGTGCGCTACTGGAAGGATAAGAAGAATTCAGTTTGTGATTAAAATTTTGTGATTATTATTACAGTGTGTCACTTTTCATTAAGAAAAATCGAGAAATTTTTAACTCCTTAATTTTCTAGTTTGATTTGTTTTATTGCCTAAGCTGAGCATCAAATATTTCGGCGTTACTTTTGTGATACCTCGTATAATAAAAACTTCAATTGTAAGGTATTAAAAAAAGTGATGTGCTAATTATAAGTTATGCACTTTTTTTCGAATATTTACCGTATACAATTTTCAGCGACTACTTGCAATGTTTCATGAATCCCAGACCAATAACCAGAGGCAGTGCAGTCAGTCGTCGGTCAAGACGGATCACCGGCTGACAACCTCTTGATTTATTTCAATTAATGGAAATATTCACCTGCGTTTATGCTGACTAGTTTTTGCTTTCAAACCGTTGAAGGCATTAAACCAGAAAAATGCTACTTTGCTATGAATGCAGAGCAAATGGGCAATGGCTACTGCATAATCAGCTATTTTGTATGACTCGATTTAAATAAAAATACTATTTGAATTCTGTTTTTTTTTTTAAATATCAACTGACTTTTAACAAATATCAAACCGATCAGTATTACAAAATTAGCAAATATTAAAATTGAAATATATCAATTTTATGTTTTTTTTTATTGATCAATTGATATATCAATTTTAAAGTATTTACTACTGAATGAATTTTTTTTAATCCCTAGCTTATTATAGTTAGTAAAAAGCATGCTTTGACTTTTCAATCTATTACGTATAGTCTTTATTATGGCTAATATTTTGTACACAACATCCAGTAGCGCTATCTCTTAGTCATTTTCACAAAGGGGTTTGTCACCTTTCTTATGTATTGAGCAAATTACAGCAATACTCCATCTCTCTGGCATTTTCTCCTCCCTCCACACTCTCAGTATCAAATTACATAGCTTTCTTTGCATTGTGGCCCCTCCTTCTTTAAAATATCCCTGGGATTTTATTTTTTTACCTGCGCTTTTACCGTTTTTAAGCCATTTTATTGTTTCCTGTATTTCCTGTTCTGTTGGTATTGCTTTTAATTTTCTTTCCAAATACTCTCTTTTTTTTGGCAGCAGATTCTTTTAGCGTCTTTCCTTTTCGTCTTAAGTTCTGTAATTGTTTCTTGGGTTCTAATTATTGTCTTTGCCTTATTTCCAACTTTGCCTTATTTCTTAGTATTAGTGCTCTTGTACATTCCTCGTCGAACCAGTCTTCTTCTCTCTTCGCTCCTGTATTGCCTAAACAAACATTAGTTACTTCTGTCATTGATGTTTAGATTTTACTCCATTCTTTTTCCAATATATTAGACATTGAGTTGTTTTCCTTTAATCTTGCGTTAATCTCATTTCCTAACCTCTTTCCACTTGTTGGTCCTCAAGTAAGGTCACTTTATATCTCTTTCCATCTTTTAAAACATTTAGTTTTACTGGTAGATCGTGTTTAAGTTTGGCTATTACCAATATATGATCGTTACTGGCATCTGCTCCTCTATAACTTCTGCAATCTCTGATAGCTCTGGCATGTTTATTTTCTAATAATATGTGATCGACTTTGGTTTTTACTCTGCCCATCTGGGGATATCCACTTTCCTTTATATATGTCTTTATGGTCGAATTGTGTACTGATTATCTTCATTTTATTCTCCATTGCAAATTCCCGGTCTATCAATTATTATCTATCAATTTTATCCCGGTCTGTTTACTTTCTTGTAAACCTTTCCCTCCTGTTATATACATGTAAAGTTCTTCCCAGCCGACTTTCGCATTTAAATCTCCCAGGGTTAATTATATGTCTTATTTCGGTATTTTCTCCATTATTTATGTCAGCTTATATGTATATATATTGTTGTATTTCATTTTATCAATCAAAGATAGAATAAAAATTTTATTTTGGTATAGAACGCGGGCACATAAATTTGCAACGCACTGTACATCGATTTGTAAATATTTGTTATGTTAGTTTTAATGAGTTTTACTCTGAAAGACTAAAAAACATTAGTAAATACTTAAATGTGAATAGACAATTTTTTCCTGATACTTGTAGACGTTATATGTTAAAAGCCTTTGGTTTTGTTTCGCTGGAAAGGCCAAAGCCACCAGGTAGTTATTGTATTTAGAAAATATAAGATAAAACCGTTATCATTTTTAAAGAAAGCTGTTTAGAAGCGATGCTTGGGTTTTTCTGATGTAAAATAACAGGAGGGATATAGGAATTTTCTGATTGGTAAGCGAGTTTGGAATGGGGATGAAAGATGAATGTTTTGAAAGTTTGAAGCAGAAAAGTTATTTTGTGATGGTCATCCGAAAGAAGCAGTTGAAGTTTTATGTAGTTAGTTAAGAAGCAAGTAGTGTTAATAGTTAGAAGTGGGTGGCTGAAAGTTGGAACGAGAGATAGGTCAAAGTTGAGAAGTCGAATACCTCCTTGATTCTATAAAGTTCAAATGAGTAAGTCACAAGAACTATAACTATTAAAAATATTTGTGAC
Source organism: Diabrotica undecimpunctata (assembly GCF_040954645.1). Classification (NCBI taxonomy): domain Eukaryota; kingdom Metazoa; phylum Arthropoda; class Insecta; order Coleoptera; family Chrysomelidae; genus Diabrotica; species Diabrotica undecimpunctata. The sequence continues at coordinate 122,918,295 of NC_092810.1, read as the reverse complement.
ACCAAGTAAAAAAAATAATTGGGTCTCAGGAGATTGTTAATATGTATATGAAAGAGAGGAGAGAATTTTGGAGTTTATTAAACGAGTACTGGTAAAAGAGGTCTGCTCGTGTTTTGGAGAAAGAGTTGCTGGTATGCTGATAGTTGAAAACATCATATTAATATTGCTTAATAAATTTAAAAAGTTTCTTTTTATAATATTCAGAATTTTATTTTTTTTTTTTTTTGAGTACTTTAGAATATTCAGAATAATATTCAGAATTTATTTGATGTTTTCATATTATTTTTTTTGATAATAAACGATGTTTGTATTTGTTTATCTATATTATTACTATTTATTTCCTTTTCCTATTTTATCCCGATAAGGAGCAACTAAGAGATACTGGAAGCCACGAGAAAAGATAAGTATAACCTAAGCTGATTTATTTTTTTTTTAATAAATAAAAGGTTAATATAAAAGTAAGAAAAAGCAAGCAAGTAAGAAATGTCTAGTAATGTCTGAAATAAATTATTTTAAAGAAGATTTGAGCTTTTAGTTTGTTATAAAAACAGAGTAATTTTGGATAAAGTTATCAACAAAGTAATAAAATCTAAATTGCATTGTAAAATGAGCTTCAAAGTTTTTAGTATTTATTTGTTAAAAACGTTTGTGGACACTCTGTATACATAAAGAGATTGAAGTAGGCGAAGGTACTGTATTGGCATTTATTTTAGTTATGCCTACGAACACGCAGTGCGGTTGTAGTTAAAATGTACAGAAGGGAGTCTTAATAAGGACGTATCAAATAGTTCAACACGTCTATTGCACAAGTAATAAATAAACAAGTTTTTGCTTGTTAGTCAATCTAATAAACGGTTATGTTTGCAGGATATAAATTCAGCTACTTGAATAGCATCTGTTTATTTTCGAATTAAAAGTACTTCAACAAAATGTGTGCTATTTCTAATAGACCTGTCAATGAGCATAAATTCCTGAATATTTTTGACAATGTGATAATTTATTTTTTCTTCCTTTCTTTCCTGCTTTATCATACTTTACATACAGAGTGGCCGAACGAAAACGAAACAGAGGCATTATTAGTGAGTAGCCTAATTACAAAGATGACTAAAGACCATCAAGAGAAGTTTCCAGGAAGACAAATTTTCTTTACCGTCCAAGTTTTAATAGCTCTTACATTGGTTACTTTTTTATAATGTTTTTATTCAGTAAGGTGTGAAAATTTCATTAAATTCTCTTGAATAGTTTAGCCTATAATAAGCTTTAAAATTGACATTAAGCCGGTTTTAATTCTGAGGATGGTTATGAGTCGCTTTTTTACTAACGTAAATTAAAAGAGCTGTTTTTAATGCAAATTTTGATTTTATTCAATGTACAAGAAAATTTTTAGTTATGAGAAATTAATTTTCTCCACCAACTAGTCTTCTTTTTCATCCATACCATGACATTCGCAATCCTCGACGTAACAACATTCGGGTGCTTATAACATCCCTGAGTGTCGAGTATCTTCGAATATCACGAACTGGAAACTTCGCGCTTTTCGGACCCAAAATGCTTTTGCAGTAGATTTCTTACATTCGTCAGCTTTTCTGGTGTTACTGCGACATCAATAGAAATATCCTTGGAACTGGCGCTTTTTAATTTTTTTCCTTTTTTTTTCTTCCAAATCTGTGTTTTAGGCTACTTCATCTTCCACAACTACGTTATTCTTAGTGGTTCTGCAAATCAGGAAGCGCTTTGAAGATTTAAGTTTGAAGTGAAGCTGTCCTACAGTTCTTATGTAGGTGTTTGGCATTTCCCTCCAGTTTCGAGATACTTAATCGTTCCCAAGCTTTTTTACTTTACCATACTTTTTAAATACATTGTGATATTTTTTATTAATAGGTTTTATTAATTTATTAAGCTTTATAAGTATTGTATAAATTAACATTATTTCAGTTCACATGTAGTCCATAACCTAAATCTATTGTCATGTGTGGTTGTCATGTCACCGCTGTCACTTGAGGTTCCGTTTGCCAAGTGCAACGTTGCCAAGTATATCCGTACATGAAAACCATACATAACACGTCCCCTTTAATAAAAACAAAATAAACAAAAATCAATTCACATAATATATCATAAGTACATAAATAACAATAATTAACAAATATATCAATAGGTAAATCTATCAGGAGGGCGAATGACTCTACCACTTCTGGAGGTTTTCAAACCAGGTGAAGTACTGTATGATGTAGAAGGTACATTAATGTCATTGATGGGTGATGTTCTATTAGACGTTGAAGGTACATCAATATCTTTGATAGTCTTATTTGTTTTACAGTCTCTTGTATCATCAGGTACATCTTTGCAAAGAACTGTTCTCATATTTCCCATACTTGTCCTTCCAGTAGTCACAATATCATTTTCATGACTAGTTTTCACATATGCTTGCTCACAATTTGCATTTGCATGTTGCTGTGCTTCTGACCGTACAGGTCTAAGATAGTGTCTATTACGTCTATAATCAGTATCATTTACTTTAACCATGTAATCCCTTGATCCTTTCTTTGCCACAACCACTCCAGGGTTCCATTTCCTTTTCTTTTCTTGAAGTAAAATTTGTTGTCCTGATTTTAATTCTGGTAACCTATTTGTTCCTTTTGTCATAATAGTGTTTTTGTTTTCTTTGATTTTCTCTCAATTGTGTAAAATATCTTTTATTAGAATGTCTGGGCTTTAGAAATTCCATACTGACTGGTAAGTTGGTTCTGAAATTTCTTCCAGTTAGCAACACACAAGGAGCAGGTAAATTTTGTTTTGGAGTTGTATTATAATCTTATACAGCTAGAAATGGATCTTTCTTAGTTTGTACAGATTTTAAAAACAAGTTTTTTATTGTTTGTATTGTTCTTTCCACCATGCCATTGCTACGAGGATATTGTGGACTTGATGTTGTTACTTCAATATTATATATACGGACAAAATTTAAAAATTCATGAGAGCTGAATGGAGGACCATTATCAGAAAATATTTCACAAGGCAGTCCACTAATACCAAACATATTTTTTAATTGTGTTACAACACTGCTAGCCGTTTTGTTCATTAGTTTATTAACAATTGCAAACTTCGAAAAATAATCAACCACAACTAAAAAATCTGGTGAGGCTACTGTCATGAAATTAATACCAATTTTTTGCCAAGGTATTTCAGGTACATCATGTGGTTTTAATGGCTCCCTATTGTTGCTCTTAATCAGACAGTTCAGAACAATGTTTTCTATATCCTTCATCAATCCCGGATAATAAACTGCTTCTTGAGCCTTCTTCTTACATGATACTACACCCTAATGAGACTGATGTATAACATCAAGAAATTCACCCTTCAATTCTTCAGGAATAATTAACCTTTTTTTATAAAACAATACATTCTTTAATAAATATATATCATGTCTATCAGACCAGAATTTTTTCACCTCAGAAGGTACAGAGCTTTTATGCTCAGGCCACCCATTTAAAACATAATATTTAACTTTTTGTAAAGATGGGTCAGTATCAATTGCATTTTGCAATCTTTTTTCATTTTCTTTTGATGTTGCTACAATAGAATACACTTTTAAATTATTTTCATCATCTATAAAATTAGTATTTATGGTTTTATTCAAAGGATCTCTACTTAAATTGTCAGGAACTGTGAGATTTTTGACCAGGAACATATTTGAGTGAAAATTTATATCTCATTAATTGCATTGCCAGTCTTTGGTTTTTTTAACAAACCTAAAAGAGGTCTGTGGTCTGTCTCTATTTCAAAATCTATGCCATAAAGATAGAATGAAAATCTTTCACATCCATACACTATACCAAGAACCTCCTTTTCAATGTGGTTATACCTCCTTTGGGTTGGAGTTAATGACACTGATGTAAATTCAATTGGAAACCCATCTTGCGAGACCATGGCCCCCAAACCATATGGGCTGGCATCAACAGAGAGTATGGTCTTTTTGTCAGGGTTAAAATAATGCAAAGTAGTGGCTGACGCCACAAGATTCTTTAGTTTATCAAAACATGCCTGTTTATTATGTCCCCAATGCCACTCATTTTTACTAGAAAGTAAACATCTTAGAGGACTAGTGTGTTCTGACAGGTTTGGTATAAATTTTGCAAGATATACTATGGTTCCCAAAAAACGTTTGTAATAGCTTCTGTTTTATCATGATCAGATGAAATGCCAATATTACTAATCTGATGACCTAAAAATTTCACTTTTGTTTGACAAAATTTAGATTTTCCTAAATTCAAAGTTAAGCCACTCTGTTTAATTTTTTCTAAAACACATTTCAAATTTTTATCATGTTCATTTTTAGAACATCCAAAAACCAAAATATCATCAAAATATGTTATTGTTCCTGATATACTATCTAAAAGTTCAGACATATATTTTTGAAAAATTTCAGGTGCACAGGTAAGGCCATATGGTAATCTCAGATATCTATAACGACCAAAAGGTGTAGTAAAAGTACATAAAAGTGAACTTTCATAATTCACAGGCAACTGAAGAAAAGCAGATGATGCATCTAATAATGTGAAATAATTAGCCCCTGAAAGCTTAGCAAATAAAGTATCTTGAGTAGGAATTGGAAACCTTTCTCTTTTAACATATTTATCTAGATACACAGGATCCATACATATTCTAATATCAGATCCCTTATTTTTCGGAACAACTACAATAGGATTTTGCCATTCTGTGGGTTCACTAACTGGTACAATAAGGTTTTTACGTACCATATCATCAAGTTTATCTTTAACTTGGCTCCTTATAGCCAGTAGAATTTTTCGTGTCCCATTTATGAATGGCACTGCATCACTAGATAAAGTTATATTAAAATACCTGTTGACCTTTCCTACACCTGAAAAAATGCTCTTATAACTATTTATAATATGATTTTGTTTCATTATCTATCATACTAACACTAGGCTGATCACAAACAATTTGAAAGTCTCTTGCTTCCTTTAGGCCTAATAGAGATTTTTGTTTATCATTATCTAAAATATAGAACAGACAATCTTTAAATATGTTCTTGAAAGAGCAAGGTATATAAATTTTACCAACAACATTAATAACATGTCCAGTATAGCTAGATAATGAACTATTAGTATTTTCAAGCATTTTATAATCAATATATAAATTTTTAAAATCACTACTGTTCAATATATTGACTTCACTTCCAGTATCAACTTTTAAAATACTCTCTTTACCATTAATAATGATTTTTTGGAACCATTCTGAAGAGTTCGGATTAATTTCATTAACAGTCCACACCAGCACCTGTTCATCAGTTAAATCAGTGTCAGAATTGCTACAACTACTATCGTTATCATTGATTTCATGGACTTTGTTGTTATTATCAGGACAAAATTTACGGTAGTGTCCTTTTTTGTTACACAAAGAACAATATCTGAAAAATGCAGGACACACCCCTAATATGCTGAAGTCCACATTTATAACACTGAATATAATGGTTACCTGTATTTTTGTCAGTAACTTTGTGGCTTGTAGACTGCTCCTTCTCATACTTTGAACCATACCTTGACTGTCCTGTAGATCCAGGTCTGTTTTCTTCATTTCTTTTCTTCACAACACTAACACTTTCACTTTCTTTGGATATTTCACGTTGAGTAACAGCACTATTTTCCATAGCCCTACAGATGTCTATAGCTGGTGCTAGTTTTAAATCAGCACATTGTAATAATTTTTCTTGAATTCGTAGATCATGTGTACCCAAAACAATCCTGTCCAAAATTAAAGTATCCTTTTCTTTAAACTCACATGTTGATGCTAATTGTTTCAAGGCAGTTACAAACTGATCGATACTTTCATTTTGTAATTGATCTCTTTTAAAGAATTTAAAATGTTCATAAATTAAATTCTTAAGAGGGCTGCAGTATGTATCAAACTTACACAAAACAACATTGTACTTCTGATCATCTCCAACATTTTCATACTCGAAGGTATTGAATATCTTTAGCCCTTCATCTCCCAGCTGATTTAGGAGAATAGCGATTTTTATGTGGTCTGGTTTTTCACTTTTGCCGGAGGCTGTTAAAAATAACTGGAACTTTTGCTTCTAAAATTTCCACTCGTGTGAAATATTATTTCCTTGGAAATTAAACGGTTCTAAGCCTTTACAAGAATCTGTCATCTTGATTCGAGCACAGTATAGCTCCTTTACTTACATATATTTTTTATAGGTTTTTCACATGCACCGGCTTTTAACACAACTTAACCTATCGTCACTTTTCCGCTGCCACCATGTAATGTATACCTCTTTAGGACTGTTGGACATAACATAAAGCTACTTACGATAGGTTTTATTAATTTATTAAGCTTTATAAGTATTGTATAAATTAACATTATTTCAGTTCACATGTAGTCCATAACCTAAATCTATTGTCATGTGTGGTTGTCATGTCACCGCTGTCACTTGAGGTTCCGTTTGCCAAGTGCAACGTTGCTAAGTATATCCGTACATGAAAACCATACATAATACTTACTATGCATGTTTATAGAATTGAGTTTTGTTCGATACTACTAAAAATACATTACAAATGCCTAACAGAAACCCCTCGTAGAGGGAGGGGCGTTACTAAGAACTATATAATTTTACCTTTGGGTAAAACCGTAAATAACAATATCATTAATATTGTCCTTATCAGAACCATATACAGGCGCAGCGGATGCGACAACAATAGCCGACGGATTTGCCGGGTACATACTTTCTAAAGGGAAGGATTATAATAGACAACTTTTTCCCAGAAATATGTAAATAAATATTTTTCTTTTAATAGATTTCTGGAAACTAAAATTTACCCAAAACTTTAAAAATTACAACTATGAATCTAAATAAAATAAAATCGAAAAATAATATGAACTAAATTATAATGAGACAGAACAATATGTTTATATTTTTATTTTGTCCAGATGAACTATCTGCAATTAACCCTACTTCGTTAAAGCTTGAACCTGATTCTTCAATGCGGCTGGTTAGTTCACTGAACAAAATTGAGGCAACTTTATTTGATGACTTTCGTCCTTCATCTTCTGTCCAGATGTAAAGACAAACATCTTAATGATTCAGCTTTGAACGCAAAGTGCCACAAAGAACAGAAAGATTACAAGCAATGGAGCTGGCGGCTATAGTATGCTATATATCGCTATATATCGCTATGCGATCGCTAACTTTTTGTAATCAAACTATAAAAGCAAAAATTTTCATGGTTTTTCCTTGAGTTAAAAAAAAAAAACACTTGGCCTTGCTTTTATGTATGTACATGGTTTTTGGTAATCAGCTCCTTACGAATTTTAGTATTTTTCGCAACCTTTAAGCGTTCTCCCAATTCTGAACAATTACGGCCTTCGCCAGTAGCTGGGGTTCCAAATCTACTATTAAATGCAGTGTTAAAAATGTACCGGAAATAATAATCCTTTTCTTTCAGTTCTTCCGTTACTGATGCATTCTACAATACAGTCAATTTGGCAATATTCAATTCACTTGTAAGATATACCGGGTAACTTTTACCTCTTGTATAATTAGAGTTGTGTTAAGCACAATGAAGAGGAAGAACAAAGCGGGTTCCGTGCAGGAAGATCGTGCACCGATAACGTATTTTGTCTTAAACAAATAATAGAAAAAAGATCGGCTAAGAATCTAGAAACTCATATTACTTTTGTAGACCTGCAAAAAGCATATGACAACATCCCCTTAACAAAACTGTGGACAACGTTGAAAAGATCTAACATCAACCACACATTGATAAATGCTGTACAAGAACTATATAGAGACTCTAAGGCACAGATAAAAACAGGAAAATATCTAACGGAAGAATTCCTGGTTACAAAAGGCTTGCGACAGGGATGCTGTATCTCACCAACCTTATTCAAGATATATGTTGCAGCGGCATTGGAAAGATGGAAAAGAAAGGTACATAGGATGGGTATAGAGCTTAGCAATGAATGTATATATACACTCCAGTTTGCTGATGACCAGGTAGTGCTAGCGACCGACAGGGAAGACATGCAGTACATGCTAAGAAAACTGATAGAAGAATATAACGACTGGGGAATGAATGTCAATACAACAAAAACCAAATATCTTTGTATTGGAAACGAGTCAGATAACATAGACCTCGAAAACGGACAACATATTTCCTGCTGTCAGAGCTATGACTACTTGGGTGTTGCCTTTGACAATACAGGAACTGATACACGGGAAATAGAAAAACGAATCACTCAAGCAAAGAAAGTCTTAGGATGTCTCAATAGTATACTGTGGAGTAAAGAGATAACGAAAGGAAGGCAATTTAATATATATGAGACCATGATTAAAACTACTCTTCTTTATGGCGCTGAAACATGGAGAATTAGTGAAAAGAACAAAAAGCGAATAGAAGCAGTAGAGATGGATGCAATGAGAAGATCTTTAGGTATTTCCAGACGAGACCGAATCAGAAATGATGTAATAAAACAACGTATGGGAATAGAAGGAAATATAACTCAAGATATAGAGAAGAAACAATTAAGGTGGTATGGGCATGTTCAACGGATGCCAGCAACAAGACTCCCCAAAATAGTAGTAGAATGGCAACCGATAGGTCGACGGAAAAGAGGAAGACCCAGATTAGAATGGCAACACGGCGTAAACAAGTCCATGAGCGAAAGAAATTTAACAACAAACGACTGCGAAGATAGGAAGAGATGGTGTTTAGGTATCGGACAACGTCGAAAGACGTTCTAAACCGATATATAAATAATTAGAGTTCACAGGATTCAGTCGCTTTATGAAAGTTTAAACAACCTGTCGCTTATCAAAATAAATGTAAAATTTATTAAAACCGCCTCTAAAAAACTCGGGCCACTCTATGTTTCATAATTTGCACAACTATTAAAAAAGTCCGTTAGCAAACAGACGTAGTATAAATTCGATACTTAAAAATCATTCCTCCTGGTCCGGCTTCCTGCTTGTCGGGCCTTATTCTCTGTGGAGGCATAGCACACACATACTTCAACAGAAATGCATTTTGATTCTGTTTTTCTGGCACTGCATACAAAGAGGCGTAAAACTTCTCGATATAAGACGCAGGAATTTTAATACAGTCGGCGTGATTACAGCTTGCATGTCTTGGTGTAGATTTGCTTAAGTACCTTCAACAAAGAGGGAAAAAAAAACAATTCACAATTTCCTAAATCAATGGCCAATAAGAAAACTTAGCCTTAAAACACAACTTCAGCCTTACATCACTCAAAGCATCCTACAAAACTAGCCAGCTGTAGGCACTTCTGAACGGTTAAAAACTACCAAATACTTATATAATAGAAACTACTCATGTTTCATGGTTTTCTGCGCCACAAAGCTTGTTGTTACAGAAGGAAGGACACTCATCTCAAACGTTTTTTGACATTGACGTTACCAAGCAACGAGCTTGAGAAATTTGTCATCAAATTATGAGGCATTCATCAATGTCCGAGGGATATTCGGCGGATAATTTTTCGAAACAAAAAATCATAACTCAACATAACGAAACATTTATTTATTAAAAGTACAGTTAGTGAAAGTACAATTATTAAAATTTAAGTTAACATTAGATTTTGAAACGTGACATTTTGAAATTTATTTGGATGAAGTTGTCAAACTCGATCGTGTCATAGGGATTGAAAATTGCACTGAATGCAATTATCAGTCTAATGTTGACATGATTGGATGAAATTGTTCCACATGACACAAAATGACGAAATTTGAATGGTTGTTAGAACAGTCGAAAAATTATCATTACAATTAATTCTGGTTTGATTCCATACAAATATCTGCAATATTTAGCTTTTATTTTAAGAAAGTTTTTTGAAGTGGAATTTCGCAAAACTGTAAATTTACCACATCTGCGTTAAGTAAAATATTGAGTATTATTTTTATTTCCGTATTAGTCTTTTACTTCTATGAAACAGATCGATTAACATTATTATTAAACGAAAAACAAATTACAACTATGTACCTAGAATTTTGTAATATACATAATAAAGACATATTAATGCTGAACTATCGATATGGTCGCAGATTAAATTTTATTGGCTCATTTCATAGAAGCCATATTCATAAAAATAACCATTCTTTATAATGGATAGAAAATAATGTGATACATCAAATCCTTACGCTTTGTTTATTTGAGTTTTTATAATTTGTAACTCAACTTAATGACATTTATATCGCATGTAATCAATACCTTATGCTATTTCTAATTTAACCATATGTAGTAGGAATAACGTCAAGAGGTTAATGACACCTCACCTTTTTCTTTTAGTCAATTGAGATACACATTCCTGATATTACTATGTTGCACTAAATAACATAGATTGATTACTAATATACTCTGTTTTGTTTTATTTCTATAAATATACAGGGTGTTTCACGTATGTTAAACTATATATATATATATATACAGTGTGTCAATTTTAAAACTTACAATGGGCTATATCTCACGAACAAAAGCTGATATCAAAAAATGCTTGAAACCGTTTCTAGGACAGTAAGGGAAACTAAAATGACATGAAAGAGAAATCACCCCCATCAACCCCCTAGGCTCCACCCACCACAACCAAAAAAATTTAAATTGCAAACCCCTAATTGTGATACATCATTGAAAAGAGTAAAGTGTTATATACCTGAGGTTTACCGTTCATTATTTAAAATTTTTTTAAAAATGTGTAGTTGGACATAGTGTTGTTTATAAATAATGTGGCATTGCATGTTAAGGTCTTTACGAAATAAACAATACAAACACATAAAACAGCCTATACTATTATTTTATTAGAGGTAAATATTATAATGTTATAATAATTAAGTAAAATTATAGACGACAAGTTTCAAAATTGTTAAAGATCAATTATCTCCATATCATCTTCATCTTCTTGTGGGTAATCGTTTGTGGCTACATCGTTGTGTTAAATTTTGATAAAACGCATGACAAACTGACGGAACAAACGGCAGTAGTGCAATCAAGTCATTGTACTTTTGTTTTGTGATTGGTAATGGGATTACTGAGACTTGATTTAATTGGGCTGGAAACGTTACTTGCTGTCTTCGATACCTCATGAAGTCCACTTCCTTCATACATATTTTGATTATTGAAATCGGTCTTATAAAAGAACTTTCCAATGTGTTCTTGTTGGACTTGTAGGAAAACACATGTTGACAGTAAAACAGGGTCTTCATTAACATTTTTTTTCTATTTACAAAAGGAGGATTAGATGACAATTTCTTATCGAACAGCGTTTTGAAGTTTTTGAAATCTGCAAGTTCAATATTGTGCACTGTGTATTTACCTGATGTTTGCCTAAGTAGTTGTTGCCAGTCCCATGGTGTTAAAATGGCCAAATTGGAGAGTTTCTTTCTTTTTCTTTCGAATAAAGCATGAACAGTGTCTGCTTCCATATGTGTGTGCCCTTTCAGTAAAAACTTTTGAGTGATCGTCTTTATTTGCAGTATCCAAAAATAGCACATTATAATACTATTTTTATTTTGTCCATGGCAGTTATCGGTCCAAAGAGTGATGTCGTCTACTTGACTACCTGGAATTGTATTGTCAGCCCATTTCAAAATTGACGAGGCAATTTCATTTGCACCTCGGGCCCCTTTCGATTCGTCCCACATTATACATTGTACAGAAAAATCACTGGCATCATGTAATGTAAAATTTAATGTCCAAAGCTTCCTTTTGTAGAAACTAATACAATTGTTTGTTAGTGGTGAAGGCAAACATTTTTGCAAATCACCAGATAGTACTTTGTATTTTGGTGACTCTTTAGCTATTAGAAAGTCCAATTGTTTTAAGGTATACCGAGTTTTAGATTCAATTAGGTGAGCATCATAATCAGTCTGTACACTGGTTAGTTCATCTGCAGTAAGATTATTTTTTAATTGAGCGGTGAATGTACTGCATGTATCGCAAATGTCTCTTTCGGGCTTGGATGTAGCTTTGGATGTAGCTTTGGATCTACATGTCTTTCATTGCATTCATCAATGTACAGTTGATATATCTTTTCTATTGTAATTTCTCTGCCCAGATAATCTCTCTTACTCCTTTCTCTGGAATAATGACTCTCGTATTTTGGGAATGATTTAATATGTTGATGTATACTATTTATGGTTTCGGTAGGAGTTTTATTGGTTGGCGTGTATCTACCTCTTTGACCAGTTTTTAATAAACCTCCTGGCTCAATTTTTTTCAACATATTTACTACTACTAAATTAGATATACAAAGTGTGTTTAAAAACATAACCTTGCACACCTTCAATAGCTGATTGTTCACTGTAAAATGGTAGTGTAGTGTATTATTTTTAGATTTGGTAGAATTTAGATCTTTTTTTCTTGATCGAAGAGTAGGTTGGATGTCGATACATGAGAAGATAAATTGCTTTTTAAGATCTGAAACGTTGGTCTCAGTCCAGTATGAGTTGAAAATTTTTTGACTTTCGTATTCTGGCAATCTTTCAGAGCATTTCATGCGACACATGCAAGGAGGCTTTAACATTTTTGCAGGCATGTCTTTGCCTCTTTTACTGAGATACTCTTTCCCACCAGCTATTTTTCGTTTGTGAACATTACCTTTTTGTTTGCACTTAGTTATATTTTGTACCTTTCTTTTAACACTTTTCTCTTCTAAAATAACATTATGTTCATTGAAATTGCCTGCATCACTGCTTAGGGATAAATCGTCCTGAAGAAGATTTTTTTATTGTCCCACTAATCGTAGGAGTAATAATAGCTTTCTCTTTTACCTTTGTTTTCGCTGGTTTACTTATACGTCTCATATCATTGTCGTCCGATTCTGAGCTTTCACCACTTGGAGGCTCATAGATTTTATCAATATCCGAATTTTCATCTCCACACAATTTACAATTTTCACTTCTTTCTTATAACGAATATATTATATCAAACCAGCTAAAAGAAGGACTTGAATCGTGTTTTATTATAATTTATGAAAATATTTTAATTCAAAAATAATGTTAAAAAATAAAAAATTTAGACATGACTTTAAATTATTATGTTTAATTTCAAATCGAGAGCTGTCATTCGTTTCTCGTAAAGTGTAGCACAAAACTGTATTGAGTTGTGGCATACTAGAATAAATAAAACACTCTGGAAAAATTGAAAATTTAATTTGAAATTAATACAAAATGAATAACTTTTACAGTGAACGTGTGTGTAAATATATGTAATATAATTCGAAACTGCTGAAATAATAGTATTTTGTCATATCTCCATTATTAAAAAATTCTTCAAACATTTTGGACATTAACTCAACCGTCTCTCTGGTTATTAAATATACTAGATACCGTTTTTTGTTGTTAATAATAAAAATAATATTTATCTAAACACATTTTTGAAAGTTATTTTTTTTTTATTTAGATTTAGTGCAATTCCGTTATCTGTGATGGCAACAATGAATTGTTTCACAAACCATTGTCTCCAGTCTGAACCAGAGATATGTAAGAGAGGCTCTCTTATATATCTCTGGTCTGAACACTGGTTTACATTGGGAAAAAAGTGTACCATTTTTATATGACGCGAAGTGTACAAGGGTACATAACACTATGTCCGGATGGTAAATGACAGTGCACACATATAGTAGAGGTAAACAACACCAAGTCCACATGGTGTTGTTTACCTCTGACTGGAAGTGAACTTGGTGTTTATTAAAAAGTCGGTAACTTGCCGGAAAATTGTCTCTGGACATAGTATGGTTTACCTATGTGTAGAGCCAGAAAAGTTATATTCAAAAGTGCAATAATCTAAATTTCGATAAAAATAGACATAGTGTCCTCTACTTCCGGGGTACACAATATCCTTATAAAGCTTAATAAAATCTATCGTAAGTAGCTTTATGTTATATTATGTCCCACAGTCCTAAAGAGGCATACATTATCGTTTATATGAAGCTGTTAAACAGATAAACGTTGAGCAATTTTTATTTTTGCTATTTTTTATGAGTCTCATGAGATCAATAAAATTTATAACTTCCATTGAACGGTCGCTATGGAATTTCCATTATTAGAGCCTAATATTCCAAACTTATAACATGAAATATCGATTTTGAGTTTTGGCAATAAATATGAGGAACTTGAAATATGCCTAAAAAAGGCTGAATTTAAACTTTCACCTTACAAACTTCTACTTTAATGGCATCTTCGTCTCTGACGAATGGACTAGAGATGTAATTTCTATTCCTATTTTAATTCTTGCAGAATTCTCCTTATAATATCTTAAGTAGCCTTAATAAGAATTGAATTTACTTTCAAATTCGTCATTTTCTTCCACAACTATATCCTTTATTTTATACGTCGATTTTCAATGTAAGTAAATTATCTATGATAGATCATCCAGCTCTAAACCCTGTTTGCTCTTTTGGTTGTTTGTCTTTAATGTCTACTTCTACTAGTTTTCGCAATATTTTGGAGTATATAATACCTATAGTTGCTATTACTGCTTTTCCCCGAAAATTTATTTTATCAGTTTTTGTGCCTCTTTTATGGATTGTAGAAATGTTGTAGGAAGAATATCAAACCTAAAGAAGGATAAACATATGAAACAAGACAGAATTCTTGTTGATAATCTGCACAGTAAAACCGTTGCGAGAGTATTGGAGACAAAGGGATAAGGAAATAGACAGCCTGGAAGAGGGGGAAAATGTAGAAGAGTTGTGGACAACATGTAGAAACATAATAACTAAGAAGGCACTGAGAAGGTTTAAACTGATCACATTTTTATTGAGCTCTAAAAGAATGGTGCCGACGCCCTGCAAGAAGCACTTCATAAACTTTTACTTCTTGTCTGGCAAAATGAGACCATGCCCTGTGAATGATCTTAAGGCGTGATATGTCCGTTATATAAAAAAGACGATCAGCTCCAGTGTGACAATTACAGAGGTATAACTCTGTTAATTGCTTCTTACAAAATACTAGTAGATATTCTCTATTAAGGGCTACAAGGCCGCATACGACAGTGTCACGAGAACGGTACTATACCTATCAATGCGTGAGTTTGGTATACCAGAAAAACTTCGTTAGGATACAGAGAGAAAATTCTCTATCGTTTCAGATAAAGCATGGTCTCAGACAAGGGTATCCCTGGCTTGCCTTCTATTTAACATTGCTTTGGAAAAGGCAGTCCGAGACACACGAAGAGACGGCGGTACTATTTAAAATAGATCGATACAAATCTTAGCATACGCTGATGACATTGACATAATAGGGTCTAGCAAGCGAGATGGTAAGCAATATTTCCTAGAATTGGAAACGGCTGCGAAACTGGTCGGTCTAGTCATCAACGAAGACAATACCAAGTACATGTTGGTTACTAAGGATCCTATAGAAAATGAGTAACGGGAAACAGCATTCGAAAGTCATATCTTTAAACGTAATAACATCTTCACATACCTTGGCTCACTAGTGACTACTACCAATAAAACAAGCAAAGAAATTAAAAGACGAATAAACCTTAGAAACAGGGTATACTATGGATTCCAAAAACAATTCCACTCAGGAAATATCCAAAAAAAAAACTAAAAATTATTATATACAAAAAACTGCTGAGGCCGGTCCTCACATACGGGGCAAAAACATGAACTCTAACGCAGAAGAATGAAAGACTTCTGGGAATATCCGAGCGTAAGATACTCCGCAAAATATTTGGAGCTATAAACGAGCAAGGCCAGTGGCGAAAAAGATTTAAATTCGAATTATACCAACTATTTAATGAACCAGATGTCGTAACGTTCCTTAAAACACAGCAACTTAAATGAGCTGGACACAGTTGAGACCGACTTAGGGATACTAGAGATCAGAAGATGGCACAGAAATCAAACAGAGTGGCGACTAATCTTAGAGCAGGCCAGAATCCACAAAGGATTGTCGAGCCAAAGATGATGATGATGATAAGAAATGTTGCACTTTGCCCTCTTCTAGAACTTATTCGCTGTTTAAACAACTTTCAAATAATCGGCGAAACATTTCAAACAGTAGTTGTGAGCCGTATTTTAGTCAATCCGGGTATATTCAACTGACTTTTGGGATTTTTTTAATTTCGTTTTCTTAACTGCATCTAAAATTATTATATTTTTTAGCTCTATCCATCCTTAATCTTCTATTATGTTCATTTGTTTGTAGGAACTTTTTTTCTGTCAGCAGATCTTCGAAGTGCTTTATCCATGTTTTGTCCGATACAATTTGTAACGATAAGACTACCAAAGAGAATTAAAATACTATTATAAAATAATACATCAATCAACTACGGGAGCTTATCGTCTATGCTCCGCCTAGCTCAGTCTCTTAAGTGTGAATCCGTCTTGTCTTAAACTATGAAACAATGAAAATTCAGTTCAAATTCAAATTCAGGTAACAAATAAAACAATGAATTAACTAGTCATATTTATTCAACATAAAACAAAATAATATTTAGTTTGCACAAACAAACCATGCCTAAAGCTCTACAATAAACAAATTTAATACTGATACTTATGGCTTCATGTGGATGGCTTCTGATGGTGTTTGGATGGTCTTAAAGAAAGCTGCAGTCTTAGTTGGTTGGATATGTGATTAATCCATCATTTAATTTAATAAATTATCCCATGAATTATTCCATAAATTATTTCATAAAGTATTTCATAAAATATTCCATAAAATATTCCATAAAAAAATTCCAGAAACTAGAATGTAACACAACCTGTATTAGGAAGACATCAAAAAAGATTAACTTCTTTGCCAAATATTTTACAAAGTCACAATCAAACAAATAGCAGATGGCAAGGATAAAGTGAAATAGAAATATTATTAACATTAGTTAAGTTTTATAAGATTCCTATATGTATAAAATTGAAAACGTGGCTTTGGAAAAAGTGAGGTTATGAATATTGAAAATACATTATAAACTGAAATATAATTATTATTCAAATTAGTTTTTGTAAGATTCCTACATGCATAAAATTAAAAACGTGGCTTTGGAAGAAATGAGGTTATGAATATTGAAAATACAGCCAGAAATATTAAATATAGGTTACAATGAAAGTACTTACCCCAAGAGATTTCTGCAGACCATAAAATGAACCTTATTCTATATTTCCTTCTTTTATAAATTTCAACTACAGACAAAAAAATATATCCCACCACGTTTGAAAGCTGATTGACTAAAATTAGTGGAGAGTGACTACAATGAAGAATAGCACAGAAGCCATTGAACGCATGCCTATGATAGAATTAGCTCTTCTGTCAACATAGAACAGAATATTTAATGTACCGGATAGAAAGCGAGAGGGCGCCAACAATTTTTGAATAAAAAATAGTAAAAAAGAAACTTAAGGTTAAGGAATTAATAAATTAATAAGGAATTTAAAGTAAAATGGGTGTAAAGCTAGTTCGCGTCCGTAGTAGAATACTACACGTGCACCCTGGGTAATGCTAAATAAACTAGCACTATAGGCAGCCAGATAATCTAGACTCTCTAGATCTCCTGGCAAGAACACATCACGATAAGATAATATGCCTACAACTAACAATTAAAACGGATTTTTTCAGGACCAAGCGACAAAAGAACTCGGACCAAGCGTTAGAATCTGCCATTTAAATATAGAAGGTATTAGTAGAAGTAAGTGTAAGTACCTTCAAAAGGTTCTCATTGAAAATAATATCGACGTGGTCGCAATTCAGGAAACACATGTAGAAAACGAAGAACAAATTCTCGCTAGAGGAAGAATTCATGGCTATGATTTATTGGGTGCAACTTACCATCCAGCTTATGGAGTAGCAACCTATGTTCGAAACAAAATAGAAAATGCACACGTATGTTCTACATCAGACATAAATAACATTCATACGGTTACCATACAAATTGGCGAAATTACTATCAGCAATATTTATAAACCCCCGGCAGTCCTGTGGCCTCCGCATATTATTCACGCCCATCCACACCTCTCAGTTTATGTGGGAGATTTCAACAGTCACCATGAACTCTGGAAGTATAGGCAAAGTGATCAAAACGGCGAGGCTTTGCTAAACTGGAGCGAAGAGGTTGACACTTATTTAGTCTTTGACGCTAAAGATCAGGGAACTTTTCGATCTGCAGCCTGGAAACGAGAATACAACCCAGACCTATACTTTGTCTCCACAAATGAAAACAATCAACCCCTGGCAACTTCACGTACAGTACTCCCAGATTTTCCACATAGCCAACATAGACCAGTTGTAATAGAAGTTGGCATCAAAATACCAATAATGACATCTTTTCCTCGACCTAGGTGGAACTTTAAAAAAGCAGACTGGACAACTTTTACTGAGAGATTGGACAAATGTTTGGGATGGATAACCTCAACACGTGAAAACTACATGAGATTTGTTGGCGCGGTTATCTCTACAGCGAAGAAAACTATACCCAGGGGATATCGTAAAGAGTATGTCCCAGGATGGGATGAAAAATGTGAGAAATTATATCAAGAATACAACGAAAGCCAAGACCGAGAAATTGCGGACGAACTACTGCACAGTTTGGATGCAGCCAGACGACAAAAATGGATGGAAACTGTGGAAAAACTAGACTTTGGTAAAGCAAGCAGAAAAGCATGATCCTTACTTAGAAAACTTGGTAGTAGCAGACACACAACTAGAGATAAAGTACCAAAAGTTCCCAACAGAGTGGCTTCCCACATAGTAGCTACCTCAAGAGCACCTAGAGATCGTGACCACATCACCAAAGTAAAGCAAGAACTAAAAATACTGAAGTCTGAATGCCCGCTTACATCTCAATACTCTGAAGCGTTTACTCTAGAAGAAATTAACTCAGCAATATCAGAAGTTAGGTCTGGAAAGGCACCCGGCTTCGATAAAATTCATCCAGAATTTTTACTCCTCTGTGGCAAATATGCTAGGAAATGGCTGGTTGATTTCTACACAGATATGATAAAATCAGGGGAAATCCCCCACTCACTAAAAAGGGCCTCCATTATAGCCATATTAAAACCGGGAAAGGCAAATGATCAGCCTCAAAACTACCGACCGATTGCACTGCTGAGCTGTGTCTATAAACTGTTGGAACGATTAATCTACAACAGAATTAGTAATAACATATTTGAATTGATACCTATTGAGCAAGCAGGGTTCAGACCTAACCGCAGCTGCACAGATCAGATCCTATCCCTAACAACACATATTGAAGCAGGTTTTCAAAGAAAGCAAAAAAGCTGTCAGCTGCATACGACACCGTCTGGAGACAAGGACTAATCTGCAAACTAATCCGTGCCATCCCGTGTCAAAAGATAACTAGACTCATTGATAGCACGCTCACCGACAGACCTTTCCAAGTCACAATGGGCAACTCAAAAAGTGTCCAAATGAAGCTCAGCAATGGACTGCCACAGGGATCTGTTTTGGCACCCTTACTGTTTAATTTATACATCGCGGACCTACCTAGGACAAATTCGCAGAAATTTGGCTACGCTGACGACTGGGCCATTGCAGCAAGACATAATAACATGGCAGTTACAGAAACAATACTAACAGATGACCTTGCCATTATGGGAGAATACTTTCGCAAATGGAGGCTACGGCCTAATGCGACAAAAACCGAAGTGTGCTGTTTCCATCTAAATAATGCCCAAGCCAACAAAAAACTGTCCGTTCACTTTGAAGACAGACTACTAACTCATAACTCAACACCAAAATATCTTGGAGTGACACTTGACAGAACTTTAAGTTTTAAAGAACACCTACAAAGAACGGCAGCAAAACTGAAAACGCGAAATAATATAATCCAAAAGCTATGTGGTACCACATGGGGTCCTCAGCCTCCGTACTCAGATCATCTGCTATCGGACTTGTATACTCGACAGCTGAATATGCTTCCCCAGTATGGCTCAATAGCAAACACACGAAGATTATTGACACCCAATTAAACCAGACAATGCGAATGATTTCAAGTACAATTAGACCAACACCCAACTATTGGCTTCCCATCCTGAGTCACATTCCACCGCCGAAACTACGAAGAAGTCACTCCCTTCTCAGAGAATATCGAAAAATCCAGTCTAACCATCAACTACCCATCCACCATGATAGGCGTGATATCGAAATGAACAGACTGCGCTCCAGATATCCTGTCATGTTAAGGGCCACCTGCTTACATCAGGAACATTTCGACCTCACCAACGCTTGGAGAAGACAATGGGAGCGCGACTCACCACAGGAAGCACAGCAAATGGCCTGTATCGATCAGAAACCGCCAGGCTTTGAACTGACCCGGAGTACATGGACAACGCTAAACAGAATAAGAACAAGAAGCGGTAGATGTGCTGACAGCTTACATAAATGGGGAAAAGCCCTTACTCCGGAGTGTGACTGTGGTGCGCAACGACAGACCGTCCGTCACATTGTTGAAGAATGCCCCCGAAGGCAGTTCCATGGAGTTTTTGACGAGTTCCTGAATGCGACCGAAGATGTTTTAGACTATATTAATGCATTAGATGTTCGTTTGTAATACTCCATGTAATGTTTTATATTGCTTTTTAAATATGTGTTCTTATTGTATGCCATACGATAAATAAATAAAATAAAAATTAAAGTAAAATAATTATTTAAACATAAAATTAATAAAGATGTGACGTTTATAACGTTACAAATTCTTAATTAAACGTTGTTTGTTATTAGTTGTTCAAACAGTTGGTATAGAAAATTTCTTCCTCCGATGTAATGGTGATGACAGCAAAATTAACCCAAGATATTTAACCCCCCAGGACCTTATTAGATACGCCCATGTAAAAAGGAAGGTATGAAAAATATACTCAGACATTAGATGCATTTTATAAAAAAAGATCAGATTAGATAGCAAATATTAAATATATGTTAGGAATTCTAATAGTCCCATTTGTTTTAATGCATCAAGTTTGAACGTTTTATAGGCGCCTTAACAACTCCCATGCTAAACAAAATGAATAAAGGTGGGAAACTACTTAAATAATTAGCCCTATTATCTTGTTCAACTTCAATTATTTCAATTATTAGATATTTATACGACAGATGCAACATTAAATAATTTAGGTGTATATATCTTAAGAGTCAACTCATCAATTACTTAACTAATTTTCCAATTACTTATTTAGGCGATTTTATGTCGGTACTTACCATTTCCAATAGCCATTATATTTCCATTTGTCAACTTTAATTTAAATGACTTCTAATACATAAACGTATTGTTAATTGAACGCCTTGCTTGAAATTCTAGTTTCCTATATTAAACAATATAAAACACTTAAACGAGGAGACTTAAAGGTAATGTATTTACAGGATTGGACTACTAGGTAATAAAAACTGGTTACATAAAAGTACAGTTGTTGATCAACACATAATTGGGTAATGATATTAAATAAAATACGCATTTGGAAACTACAATAAAAATCTCCCGAGTTGTAAATAAATATAGAGACGGGGATTAAATATTAAAATTTTTTTGACTACTATTTATAGTCGGTTCGCTATATTTACGCGGGTTTCGGATTAACAAAATTATGCTAATGACTCATTGATAACCAGTTGCAGTAAACGACTTCCCAGAAAATTAGGTAAAAACTGCATTAATGGTCATATTTTAAAATACATTAAAATAACATTAGGGTAGGTATAAATTTGTTACAATATTGCAGTTGAATTGATTCTTTGCCAGTGTTGACATTGTATGTTTGGTGGAAATATTTAAAAATGCCTAGACGTGTGAGATGTAGATAGTCTAATTTGTAGTGTACATAAGTATTTTACGGATGAAAAAGAAAATGGCGGTCCTTTAAAATCGGTAATGTCTGTTCAACAACGCGTATGTAATTCTCTAGGAATTAGTGAAACCAATCTAAGAGGAGTATTCCAAATTCGCAATAATGAACGGCCGAAAGAAGATCACCGAAAAACTCTCCTATCATTGAAAACGAAAGATATTCCAGATGGAAAAAAATTTGAAATTCGTGATACCATTTATCGAATGCGAGCCAACAAGGAACATGTGACCTTAAATACAATTCTCTCGGAATTAAAAGATAGAAAATTTGACGAAATTTGCAGAACAAGAACGAAGTTCTGTTGTGCATAAAAGAATTAACTTTCTAAGAAACTATTCTAAATTAAAAGAAGAAAAGGCAAATTTTATATATTTAGACGAAACAAGGATATTTTCTAGGGGTGCAACCAAGAGAATATGGCAAGATGATAACGTAAAGTCTATCAAACATACTGATGAAGAAGGGACGCGACACATAATTTTACATGCAGGAGGGAAATCGGGTTTTATAGAAGGTGCTGATTTAATATTTTCATCTAAATCAAAATCAAGTGACTATCACGATAATATGAACACAGAAATGTTTGTAAAATGGTTACATGAAAAACTTCTCCCAGGTTTAAGTGAGCCCAGCGTAATTATTTTGGACAATACACCTTACCATTCTGAAGTATTAAACAAAAGTCCAACGAATTCTTGGACTGTTAATAAAATTAAAGAATGGTTGACAAAAGAACATATACCATTTACACAACATATTTTAAAATCAGAATTATTACGATTGGCAAATATCCACGCAAAACCAAAAACCTTTGTTGTGGATCAGATTATTAAAAGTTACGGTCATCAAGTTTTACGTCTGCCACCGTATCATTGCCAGTTTAATCCCATCGAATATATATGGGGAATAGCAAAACAATATTATGACAACCATATTGGGCCTAACGGTTATAGCGACGACGCAGTTCGGGAAACTTGGCGAAAGGCACTTTCAATTATTGTAACTCCAGAAGTGTGGTGCAACTGTATATTCAAGTGCGAGAAATTATAGAAGATTGGTGGACTCGTGAAAATAAAATAAACAAAATAAGTCCAATCATAATAACAATTAATGGTGATGGCAGTGATGATGATGACGATTATGATATTTTTGATGATAATGTCTGATTTTCATTTTTGTTGGCAAAGTTAAATTTTTTTATTTTTCGTTAGAAATTCTCTTCGTGGAACAAATATACATAGACCATATTTTCTGTGTGAAGTGTAATATAAAATTATTATTAGGTTTATATTAGCCACATTAGACTCCATTAATGAAGTAATTCTCCTTATTATACTGTCAATTATATAAAAGATTTTCCATTATTATTTAATTAAAAAAAGTTATGGATTATTTTTCATTTCATTGACCAGTTGATATTTCCCCAAAGAGCAGGTAATTAAAACTGGGTACTTACAATAAAATTTTTAATCCGAAACCCGCGTAAATATAGCGAACCGACTATATGACTGGTGTCTACCTAGAAAAGGGATAAACGGAAATGCTCTAATTATAGGGGAATAATTATTATCAGCTTAGAGGGGAGGTTGTACGGTCGAATAATAAAAGAAAGAATAGATTCAGAATACGAAGACATAGAAGAACAAAATGGATTTCGTGCAGGAAGATCGTGCACTGATGGTATATTCGTTCTGCAGCAGGTATTTGAAAAACGGAAGGCAAGGAATCTATCTACCCACCTATTGTTTGTAGATTTAGAGAAGGCATACGATATGGTACCTATGAAAAAACTGTTTCAAACCTTTTCAGACGAAAGTAGGTTTGAGTAGAGAGTATGTGGATGCTATCGCAAATATATGCAAAAATGCAAGAAGTGTCGTTAACCCTTAACTAGTCGCTACATGGTCAAAAAGACCGCACGTATTAAAAATTGGTAATATTTCGGAAAAAAATTACATTTGGCAACCACGGCCTTCAGTAGCTTACTCGTTCCATACAAGGAGCCTCAGAACTAAATTAGAGTAGCGGGAGGTATGTTGATTAGGAGTTACAGCGCAAAGGTCATAATTTCCGCGCGCGTCTAGTCAGCTAAAAAGTTTTTATAAATCGTTTTATTGTCTTTCTTATCACCTTAAGGTATGTGTAAACGCTAGTTTTTTTAAATAATATACTATTATACTTTTGTCTAATTGTTTAGTAACCTTTTGAATATACCTCTCTTTCTTTTACTATGTAATTAGTTATCAAATTTTAAATTAGTTTGCAGCAAATTACTATTACGATATTTCATAATTTTCTTTGTTCTATTATTGAGAATCAAATATTAATTTTTTTAAATTTTAAGCTACAGCAAACTTTTATATATAACTTGTTTGGCTTTATTTTTAGAATGGACTATGAGAAGGAACAAAGGAGACTTCAAGCCCTCATGGAAGAAGAACCGCTTGATATAGAATATGACGATGACGAGAATAAAGTAAATCCAGAAGTTATTGATGAGAGGTCGGAAGATTCGGAAAGCGAACAAGAATAGGATTTAGAGGAAATAGGAGAAGTTTTACTAAATAATGTACAAGAAGAAAGTGTTTTAGGGGAAAAGATGGAGAAAGCATCAAAGAAAAAACAAAAGGGTACGTGTGAGCAAGCCTAATTTAGTAAAACAATCACCTGGGCCTAATAGATTTACGAAAAAGTTGAAAGACATTTATGAAACATGGAGTTATTTCATTGATGAGGACATGATTTACATAATTGTAGAATATACTAATAAATACATTGAAAGTATAGCAAGCAATTTCTCTAGGGAGAGGGATGCAAAGCTTACAAACCCATCTGAAATTCGCGCTCTTATAGGCCTTTTATATTTGGCAGGGACATATAAAGCCCATCACCTGAATACAGAAGATATCTGGCAAACTAATGTCGAAGGTATCGAAATATTTAGACTAGTAGTTATGTCCTTATCCCGATTTCGGTTTCTCCTAAGATGCATTAGATTTGATGATAAGGTCTCGTCAAGAACGTAGGAGACTGGAAAAGATGGCCGCCATCCGAGTATTTTTTGACAAATTCGTAGAAAAGTGTAAATCGGGATATAACTCTTCGCAAAATTTAACATGCGATGAAATTCTTCCTGGATTTTTAGGGAATTGCCCTTGGATACAATATATTTCAAGCAAACCCTCAAAGTATGGGCCCAAAATTTTTAGCTTATGTGATGCTGAAATGTATTATACCATAAATATGGAGGTTTATGTGGGTCGTCAACCAGATGACGCATTTAATGTAGACAATTCCCCGAAAGAAGTTGTAAAAAGAATGTGTGCGTCAATAAAGAATTCCGGGCGCAACATTACTCTAGATAATTGGTTCATTAGCATTCCTCTAATAGATGTTTTTAAAAAATAATTTGGATTGACTGTTGTGGGTACCATTAGAAAGAACAAAAGGGAACTGCCCCTGAATTACTTCAAGGATCTCGTCCTCTAAAATTAAGTATGTTCGCCTTTAGCGATACATGTAACTTAGTGTCGTATATCCCCAAAAAGAAGAAAGTTGTATTGCTTGTTTCAAGTCTACATGATGACGACGCTAATAGATAGAGAAACATTTGAACATTATAAACCAGAAATTCTGACGTTTTATAACAAAACAAAAGGCGGGGTGGACGCCGTTGATCAACTATGCTCCTCTTATGATGTTTCGCGAAAAACAAGACGTTGGCCCATGGTAATTTTTAACACCATACTAAATATCGCAGGCATTAATTCGCTAGTGATTCATGCAAGTAATAACCTTGCTGATAATAAAATGCTTAGAAGAAAATTTTTGAAGCATTTAGCATTTTCTCTTATGGATGAACATCTACGGGTCCGAGGAACAGTAGACAATTTAAATAGAGATCTGAAGTTACGTATTAAGGCCATATGTAATATTCCTAACACAGACGGCACTCCAACAAATGAAGGAGTACATGTTAGATGCTACTTTTGCGACCGTAAAAAGAACCGGAAAACGACTGTTTCCTGCTGTAGATGTAAAAAGTTTTTATGCAGAGAACATACACGTGCAGTATACAAAGAGTGCCAAACTGAACTTATTCGGATTAACTAAAAGTTTCCTTTTTTTTATCGGAGTAGAAAATAGTATTTTTAATGTTCTCTCCAGTGTTTTTAACATTAGTTTACTTTTTATATTATTTTGTAATATGTTACTCTACTTATTAAACCTTAATAAAATCGAGTTTTACTTAAACTGGATCCAAATACTTTTATTAACACAAACTAAGAAGTAAAAGACCAAACGGTCGTTTCGACCGCGCGCGACTACTAATTTTCAAAAATTCCTAGCGACTACTGAAGGGTTAAAGAAAGAAACTTTATACAGTTTGTCAAACGTAGGAAAAAGTTTAAAAATCTCACAATCGCCATAACACTGCATGGCGATTGTAAGATTTTCAAACTCTTTCCTACGTTTGACAAACTATACCTAATTCATTTCCAATAACAAAGGGGCTTAAATAAGAATGTTGTCTATCTCCGACCTTATTTAAAATATATATTCAATCATCGCTAGAGCAGTGGAGGAAACAAGTATCCGGAATGGGAATAGATATAGGCGGTAAATGTCTAACAACTTTAATTTTTGCAGATGATTAGGTAGTCATAGCGAATGATGAGGAAGACGTGGACTACATGTTTAGAAAACTAAAGAAAGAATAATTACTATTAAAATGGAAATAAGCCATTTAAATATTTATATTTAATTTAAAGAAAGAATGTGAAAAATGGGGCCTCAATATGAATATTTCAAAGACAGAGTATCTTAAAATAGGAGATGATGAAGAAGATCCACAGTTAGAAAATTAGAAACACAAAAACATGCAATAAATATAAATATCTCGGATCTATAATATCTAAAGAAGGCACTACCAAAACCTGGGTTTGTCGGTCTGATGTAAATAAAACTATTTAAATTTTGCTTAAAAGTTTCGGCAAATTTGCCATTTTCAATAAGCACTTTATTAAACTTTAAACATTAAATTTTACATTTAAATTTCATGTTTAGACTTTTTTAAAAAGTTTAACATGGATTAAAAATTGTTATTTGACATTGACAGATGACATCTGGCAGATATCTTAAAGTATGAGTGGTTCAGGGTCGTATCTTAAAAATCTGCCATAGTGCATTTAAAAAACAACTCAATTTATTAAATTGTGATACACATTGGAAAGATCTTTGATGTCAGTCTTATTATTGATGGAATTTGGATCTTTTTTTATGTGAATTATCTCCAATATGCATCTTTTATTGTAGTTTTGTTCTTTTTACAAAATCTGTATGATTGAATGTATGTATGGTGTGAATGGTTGCAAAATGGTTGCAGAATGGTTGGGAACAAATGGCCGCAGCAGTCACAGAGTTACAAGTAACAAAATGGAACTGCATTGCTTGTTGCGGCAGATATGTTTAGCATAAATTTTAGTACAATAACTATTATGTTCTAAAAGAAAAAATAATCAAAATGCAAAATGGAGCCAAATTATGCTGTTGGATTAGTATTTAATACAGAGCATGAGACATCGATGTGTAATTATATCAAAAACTGTAGCAAAATGGCTTTTGGGTTAAATACTCTATAAGTCAGAGAATTGACATATAAAATGGCTGCTTAAACCAATATCACTATGCCAGAATATTGGAAGGCCAACAAATATGTGCAAGCAAATATTGGTTAAGGACATTTAGAAGAAGAAATTCATCATTAAGCATTAGAAGGCCAGGAGGATGTTCACTGTTGAGGCTTACTTCATTTACGAAACCAAATGTTGACCGATTTTTCTTAAATTTGTAGCAAATATACGTAAAATATCCATCAATTGTTATATTCGCATCTACAATTTAGATGAAACTGCTACTACGACTGTCTAACAACAACATAACGTTGTGGCACAAAAAGGTGTTAAATAGCTGAACCAGTGCATAAGTGCCGAAACAGGATTACTCGCTATTGCTCGTGCAATAATTCGAGCAAATGGAACATTACTACCTCAGGTCATTGTTTTTCCTCGTAAAAAGTTTAATACGATTATGCTAAAAGGTGATCTGCCTGGAACAGAGGCTAACTAGGCTTAGGGATAACTAATCCAAGTGGATGGATGACCGCCGAACTATCCAAGCAAGTATTAGATCATTTTATTAAGCATACTGGTGCTAGAAAAGAAAACCTGTGTTTATTAATATATATGACAATCACGAATCCCATATGTCTCTGGAAATAGCAGAAAAGGTAAAAGCTAACGGCATAATAATTTTAACCCTACCCCCACATACAAACAATAAGATACAGCCTTTGGACAAATCAGTTTTTTTCTAAATGAGTATATTTAAATTTTAAATATACCCATTTACAAAGATTTAACCTCTTTTTTGTGATAGGTGGTATACAGCCAACTGCAGGAATTATTTTCCTTGTGGATTCAGTTTTTTTCTTCAAAAACTATTACAATAGTGCAATTGATTCATGGCTTCTTAACCACCCCAGTGTTCCTATGATACTGTACCAAATAGCAGAATGTGCTGGTATTGTCCACTCAAAAGTAATGACATCTGAAAATATTATAAATCGCTTTAAATCTACAGATATCGACCCATTTAATAAACATATTTTAAGTGAAACTGAGTTTCTATTATCGTCGGTTACTGACAGACAGATTGATGATTTTGAAAACTATAACGGACAAAATGCCATGATTGTAGTAAGAGATTCTGTCAATTACGAAGAAAACGCATCTGTATCTTCATCTTCAGTTAATATAGTATTTAATTCATCTAACACAACCCAAGAATCTGAACCAAACTCAACTCTAGAAATACCTTCGACATCAAAAAGTCCTTTTATTACCCCATTCGGCATACGGGGATTTCCTAAGGCCGCAACCAGAAAAAATTCAAATCGTAGATGAAAATCAAGGAAAAGTGTCATTTTAATTAGTATACCAGAAACGAAAGCTCTTTCTTAAAAAACGGAAAGTCAGAAAATTCCCAAACTAGCAGCAAGAAAATGAAACGAAATGATTGTAAAGTTTTAAGCACAAAAGGCTGTAAAAAGACACTCCCAGAGAAAAGACCAAGCCAGGTGAAAGTGATTTAGAAACGGATTCCGAAAGTTTAAAGTTGGCAGACTCTTCAGATGATGAATTAAGTTCTCCTATGATGCAGGAACAAAAGAATGACTAATAATCTTACGCAATTGCTGAAAATACTGAAGTTTTAAAAGACTCTTTTGTGTTAGTGAAATTGGAGAAAAACATTCATTATGTAGCCAAAATTTTGGAAATTGTGAACTCTCATGAATTGAAAATTTCATATTTGAGAAAAAGTACGAAAGTTTCCAATTCATTTTCATCACCATCATCAATCAGCCCTGAGTTGTCCATTGTTGAACATAGGCCTCCTCTAGACTTTTCCATCTGCTTCTGTTCTGCGCCTCTGCTATCCAATTGGTCACGATTCTTTTGAGGTCGTCGGTCCATCGCGTTGGGGGTCTTCCTCGGCTTCGCTTGTCAGCCCGTGGTCTCCACTCAAGCAATTTTTTTGTACAACTGTCGTCTTTCATTCTTGCAACATGTCCTGCCCATCTCCATTTTTGCCTTGTAATATGTTCGATAATGTCTTCCACTCTGGTTCGTCTACGAACTTCCTCGTTTCTTATTCTATTTCTTAAGCTTATTCCAAGCATTGATCTCTCCATCTTTCGTTGTATTCTTCTCAATTTTTCGGCTGATGTTTTTGTGAGAGTTAAGGTTTCTGCTCCGTATGTGAGAACTGGTAGAACGCACTGGTTAAAAGCATTTCTTTTTAAATGGATCGGTATATTTGTTTTGAATACGTCTCTCATTTTTCCGAATGCAGCCCAACCCAGACTTATTCTTCTGAGTAGCTCACATGTTTGGTTATCTCGCGTTAACCTTATTTCGTGACCCAAATACATATATTTTTCTACAAGTTCTATGGGCGACTTTTCGATTTCTATTAGCTCATTGGGGACGAGATTGGTCATCATTTTTGTTTTTCCATAGTTTATTTTTAAACCGACTTTCTGGGTTACTTGCTGTAGTTGTTGTAGCATAACTCTGGCTTCTCCTAAGTTGTCTGTTATGAGAACAATATCATCGGCATATCTGAGATGATTGAATATCTTTCCATCGATGCTAATACCCTTTGATTCCCACTCTAGCCGTTTAAATGCGTACTCCATAACTGTTATAAATAGTTTTGGCGACAAGGTATCTCCCTGCCGCACCCCTCTGCCAATTTTTATCTTCTCAGTCATGCAATGGAGGTTAATGGTTGTTGTCGCATTTTCGTATATATTTCGAATAATATTTGCATACCTTTGCATATCTATTCTGCATTCTGATAGTGCTTTTAAGATAGCAACTGTTTCGACTGTGTCAAATGCTTTGTGGAAGTCGACAAAGATAAGAGCAAGGGGTCTGTTATATTCGATAGACTTTTCAACTAGAGTTTTAAGGCATTGCAAATGGTCGTTTGTTCCGTGTCCCGCTCGAAATCCTGCCTGTTCTTCTGATTGATAGAAATCGAGTTTTGCTTCTAATCTGTTTGTCAGTATTCGAGTAAAGAGCTTGTATAGGTGGTTAAGCAAACTAATTGGCCTATAGTTTTCGAGATCTGATTTATCCCCTTTTTTTGTGGAGGAGGATTGTAACCGAATTCTTTCATTTACTTGGAATGTTTTCACTATGCAGACATAGATTAAAAAGTGTTTGGATTCGGGACATCAAAAGTGGACCTCCTAGTTTAATTGTCTCAATGACTACACTATCTTCCCCCGGAGCTCTATTATTTTTCATATTTTTGAGGGCATGTTGAATTTCCTCTCGTGATATATCTGGTATATCCTCCGAATGAATTTCAATTCATTTTACTTTTCAGATATTCCTGATATTCATATGGGTTTGAACTCTGATTTTCTTACGTTATTACCAGCACCTTTATATACAAAAACAAACGACTATCTTGATATTATAGATTTGTTATGGAGTTTAACAATTTTATTGTATGGTAAGTTGAAGAAATAATAAATATTTTTTGTATTTAATCATTGTTTTAACACGTTTCATTGTGTACTACCTTATGTTTCACACTGTATCGCCGGTGATACATATTAAAACTTCAGTATTGAATATTTCTAAAAATTTCTAAGTTACTATTTTTAAATCCGTAAAATAGTTTCGAAACACAATTCAGATTTCTGCCTTAATCTGAGCGTTCTAAAAATTGCAAGGCAAAGCAGACGTTGATAAAGATGTTAATAGAGACATGGGGAATCTAAAATTTGCATTCCACGACATGTCTCCTCAACTAAGCAGAAATCATTAGCGAATTGGTTTCTTGTACTCATACAGAGTAGATCCGAATAAAAGGAAAAAGACAGTCAAGATTTGATTTCACGTACAAAGCATCTATGTATCTGTTTATACGTATTTCGCCTTAATAAGGCTCATCAGAACAGCTATTCATAGGCGTTCTCAACGTGAAAAATAAATCTTTCCTGTCTTTAAGAAGCAACACTAAAATGGCTTCGAAACGGACGCAATAGGGACATCTGATAATAAATCCGTAAAATAGTTTCGAAACACAATTCAGATTTCTGCCTTAATCTGAGCCTTCTAAAAATTGCAAGGCAAAGCAGACGTTGAAAAAAATGTTAAAAGAGACATGGGGAATCTAAAATTTGCATTCTACGACATGTCTCCTCAACTAAGCAGAAATCATTAGCGAATTGGTTTCTTGTACTCATTCAGTTGAGTTTCTGCTTAGTTGAGGAGACATGTCGTGAAATGCAAATTTTAGATTCCCCATGTCTCTATTAACATCTTTATCAACGTCTGCTTTGCCCTGCAATTTTCAGAAGGCTCAGATTAAGGCAGAAATCTGAATTGTGTTTCGAAACTATTTTACGGATTTATTATCAGATGTCGCTATTGCGTCCGTTTCGAAGCCATTTTAGTGTTGCTTCTTAAAGACAGGAAAGATTTATTTTTCACGTTGAGAACGCCTATGAATATCTGTTCTGATGAGCCTTATTAAGGCGAAATACGTATAAACAGATACATAGACGCTTTGTACGTGAAATCAAATCTTGACTGTCTTTTTCATTTTACTATTTTTACTTTACTCATAATAACTATCAAATTTTATAGATAAATGTACACAGATAACACAACTCTAAATGGAGATTTTCGTGGATGGAGTACATTTCCTAAGAAATGTGACATTGTGTACCAGTCTCCCCTAACTGAAGAGTGGGACCGCTGCCTGGAAATAAAATAAAGCATTGAGATAGCCAGAAGCGCTTTCAATAAGATAAAAACAGTATTATGCAATGTAAAACTGGAAATAGACATCAGAACTAGAGTATTCATATCCTACGTATTCTCTGCCCTTTTATATGGAGTTGAAGTCTGGACAATTACGTACACAACTGAAAAAGACTTGCGAGCTTTTAGATGTGGTGTTATCAAAAAATCTGAAAAATACTAAGAACACTACAGGTAATAAACATGGTAACATTAAGAAAAATGAAAAGAAATACTCAACACTATGAAGGAAGGAAAAATAAGCTATTTTGCTCACATACTAAGAAATGAAAAATATAAGTTGATGCCATTGGTTATACAAGGAAAATTGGAAGGAAAAAGAGGACCAGGTCAATCACGCACGTCCTGATTGAAAAATTTAAAGCAGTGGACTGGAAAAACAACGATAGAACTCTTCAGAACTGCTGCAGACAGAGTAAAATGGAAAGTGATGATCGCCAATCTCCTTAAATGTTAAGGCACACGAAGAAGAAGATAATTTCTTTGTTTATTGATCTTTTTATTTTTATTTGTTCATCCACTTTCCTAATTTCATCTTTACTTAGGATTGGTCCTATTTTTAACTTCAAGATCACAATATTTCCTCTCCTTTTTCTCTAAACATTTTTTAAAATATTTTTTTCATTTCTCTATTTTATATTTTCTTGCTTTTAATAAAATGTCCAAGTGACTATATTTTTATATACTGATGCATTTTTTAAAAGTTATACCAAATACTTTTGCAAAATATGAAATTAATTTGTTCTAGGTAAAAAGATATTAGTAACTATTACCATATTCCTTTCATTTAGCGACAACTGTATTTATGTAAAGATTATTTAAGTACTCAGTTGCAGGATTGATTGTTACCGCACAAATTCTTACATATTTTCAACAAATCGCTACGTCCTATTATCTAGGTATTTTCACATTCTGTATAACGACACATCAGAGTTCATTTACAAACAACAGGCTGTCTGTCTATTTACCATACAAGATAGTGTTTTTCTGAGTGCTACATCCTTATAGGAATCGGCCGTGTCCGTATGACGTTAGCTACGTTAGGCAAAGTTCAAATAATCCATAAATAACTAACTTCCTTTAGTTAAATGATCGTAAAGCAATACGAGACGTGATATAACGGATGCAGCCAGCACCGATCAAAGATGTAGGAGTTCTTTATCTCCTTAAACGTTTTGCCACAGCTTGACCATTTTAGGGCAAACATCGAGTTTTGCATTCCGAGATACGCTTCTCCGTGTTGATTAATGCTTGATCTACTTCTTTATATGTAAAAGATATATTGTTTACAAATGCTGATGTTGTAATTCATGGTGATTGTTTTTTTTTGTATAAATTTGTTTTTACTTACTTTAATTATTGTTAATTCTATCTATTAAAAGATTGTTATCTATTTCTGTGAATTGCTTATGTAACATTTTATTTGGGTCAATACAAAAGAAACTCAATAAATTATACGTGGTGATTTGATTATGCTTTACATCACTTATTTTATAAATTTAATATAAGTTCAAAATGATATGCAGGATACATTCTGAGGCAACGTTATAATATAAGTGAATTTAAAATGCAACAAAATTTGTAAGTACTGATACCCAAAAAAGAAAAGAAAACCACGTTATATCACTCGTAATTCATTACTCCTAGTAATAATTGTTTCAGGGTGTTTTATATGAAAGTATCAGAATCTACATAAACTATGATATGAACAAGAAAAGGACAAACATCCATCGGAAGATAAAGAAAAAGACCAAGAGAAAAATAAAAATGATAGATGTAAAACTCGGCAGGTTAGTGGACATTTTTGTATAAAAATTTATAACTAAGAGCTTTTAAGTATAAGAAATTATAATTTGATGCATAGTTTGATGTAGCTGATAGAAGACGCGATTTTGCATCTCTAGATGCAATATATTCGGAGCTTAATACTATTTTGGGTAAACACGGATTTAAGCTTCATAAATGGCAATCCAACTCTTCTGAATTTTTATCTAACTTCCTCCGACGAAACTGATTTTAATATAAATGGCTCCCCTAGTAACATACTAGGATTAAAATGGAACCAACTGTCTGACCTCTTACTTATTCGTACCACTAATATACAAGAACCTGCTGTTTTAACTAAACGAACTATTTTATCTTTTATTTCTTCTGCGTTTGACCCCCTAGGGTCAATCAATCCGCTAATCATACAAGGAAAACTTATTATGCAAAAACAATGGCAATCCCAAATATCCTGGGACACGTCCGTTTTTGATGATTCTATTTTGCAAAGTTGGAAAAAGTTTCTTTCTTTGTTATCTGACTTTTCCAATATGTCTATACATAGATATTTATTTGACAACAAAACCATATGTTTCCTTTCCTTACATGGCTTTTGTGATGCTAGTCAACTAGCCTATGGAGTATGTGTGTACTTTGTTGTTAGCTATAATGATAATACTTTCTCTTCAAGATTAATTGCCGCAAAGTCCCGAGTCAATCCATTAAAGAATAAACTTACAATTTCTAAATTAGAGCTGTGCTCTATGGAGCTACTTGCCATTTTATCTTCTCGGATTATACAAATTTTGCATGATATAGGTAATGTATTTTGACAAGAGCTAT
The DNA here is from genome assembly GCF_040954645.1 of Diabrotica undecimpunctata. Lineage (NCBI taxonomy): Eukaryota > Metazoa > Arthropoda > Insecta > Coleoptera > Chrysomelidae > Diabrotica > Diabrotica undecimpunctata. Next base: position 122,883,454 of record NC_092810.1, on the reverse strand, counting down.
GTCCTTGTAAATAACAGGTAAACTTGTGTACTGCATCGGCATGACTTATGTCAAAATCCATTACCTCTACTGTCAAAATTGAGTCCATTAATTTATGGTCCGATTCATTAGTTGGCTTAACATGGGTTAAAAAATCTTAATTAGAGATATCTCCTTTTATTAAAAAAAGAGTCCTTACTGTTCGTGATAATAGTAGGAATACCACATGGCGACATATCAGACCTCCGTTAAATCCCGCCGATCATTTGTCGTGTGGAAATTTTTCATCTGATGTTCGTCAATTCTGGTTTCATGGTTCTCCCTTTTTATCACAAACCAATGATTTTGATTCCATTGATTCTTTTGAACTTCTAAATGAAGTACTTGAATGTATTCGAGTATCTTTTCCCATTGCTGAATCGCCAGAAGAATTGCCTTTGGATCGAGTTTAACAGGCTCGTCCATTTTCTAAGACCGGGATAGATTTTGCTGGTCCTATTATGATTTGCTCCCTAGATTAAGGAAGGCCCCTACCACTAAGGCTTGTATAGCCATTTTTATATGTATGGTATCAAGGCTATTCATATAGAACTGGTCTCCAATTTGTCCACCGAAGCTTTTATTGCTTTATTAAAACGATTTATTAGTCGTCGAGAAAATCCTTAAATAATTTACTCTGATAACGGCACTAATTTTATTGTAGCCCGTAATCAATTACGAGATTTGTCTGTACTTCTGAAATCCAAAGAAAATAATCAGGAAATTCAGAATTTTCTTTCTTCCACCGAAATTACCTGGAAATTAATTCCTCCCAGATCTCCAAATTGGGGCGGACTCTGGCAGGCAGCGGTAAAGAGTGCTAAATCTTATTTGACTAAATTGCTCGGCAATACTTGCCTTACTTTTGAAGAACTTTCTACTTTATTAGTGCAAATTGAAGCCCTATTAAATAGCCGTCCCTTGTATCTCCTTATACGACCTAATGATCTGTTGCCTCTTACTCCTGGTCATTTTCTGATTGGAGCTCCCCTTACTTCTTACCCAGAAAGGGATCTTTTTAGAACTCCTACTAATCGACTTTCTTATTGGAAAGTGTGTTCCAAACTCCAACAGGAGTTTTGGAAAATATGGTATGTGGATTATTTGTACTGTCTGCAGCATAGGCCCAGATGGCAACTTCCCCAACAAAACTTGGCGATCAAGCAGCTAGTTCTCATACAATCTGAATATCGCCCTCCTTTAAATTGGCCACTAGGTAGAATATTGGAATTATTGACTGGAAGGGATGGAAAAGTTCGCGCTGCACGTGAAAAAACAGCAGAAGGTGAATATGTTCGCCCCATAATAAAATTAGCACCTCTTCCAATTTCTGATTAAACCTTTTCTTAACGGTCGTTTCGATCGATCGCTATTTGTATATATTCTAAATTTTCCCCGCCCTCAGTATGTAGAAAATTAATTGTATTTTCTACAATAGTTTGTTAAATAAATAAAGGATAATAATTAAATTATTCTCAGTAATTTAAAGACATACGATCAGCATGACATGCCTTCTTTCTGCTGTATTGCATCTTCTGCGCCTGTCAGTTTTTCAGATTCAAATATTCAAAAACTAAACTAAACTAAACTACCCTTAACACACTTCGTTTTTGCTGTCTCAAATAGAAGCACGCAAGTCAAACTTCCTTTTCAGCTTCTCAAATAAAAGCAAGTAACAGTTCTTCTCACGCTTCTTAAATAGAAGCAGTTTTCATGTATAACATATTTTATTAAATAGTTAACTATATTAAATTCAGTGTTAGTGCATCTTATATGTAAGTACCTGAAATTATTCTTTCATACAGAAGAAAATCGACAGCCAAAATTTCATAAATGCCGGTCCAACAAATTACAGGGTTGCCGGATATACAACAAACTATAAACTTTCTTGTTCTATAAATCGTATTTATTTAGCTTTAAGAACAATTATTATAAACAGTTGTGCGTTTTAAGACCATTTTATATGAACATTTATGTTTTTGTTATCGTTAAAAGAGGTGATTTGTTGGCAATCCCGATACTACTACTTATTCATGTAAATAATAAAATAAAAATATTTCTACCTTAATTCTTATTTTAATTATTCCAATTTCAATTTTACTATTTACTAAATTATTGTTATCCGCAATTTGCGACCTATTGGTATTTTTTATCTACCAAATGTAGGAAGGTGAGACTATAATTTTTCAAATATTTACTTTTAAATCATCGAACATTATTTGTGTCAAAACATATTAAAATCTTAACTGTCTGTCCTTATATTAAAGATACTTTATTTTACCCAAAAAAAGTAAACCTGTTAATAACTTCAAAACTCAAAAGTTTTGGAGATAATAGCATTTTACAAATCAGCTGCATAACAATAATTCTTAGTTGTGATATTTGTACGTTAAAGTACTGAATATCTGTGATTTAGCATAATTAACAGTTTATTCCTATAAAAACAGCTCAAAGATGGTTATGTTCATATACATAAGTTTTGATGTCATCACACATCAGACATTTAACAACCACAGTATTGTTAAATGCACTACCGGAAATCTCAACATAGCAGACTGATGTCACAAATGCATTTGACAACTAAAAATAAGTCTTGTTTCCATAAATTAGTGACTTTTGTAATATCTAGTTTATTTTGGATTATTAAAAAGAAGCAGAAAATGCCGAGGCGTTATAATTTGTCTAATAATGATTTGAGAGATATAATTGCTATTTATTGTGAGCAATATTTTAACGAGCGTGTAGCAAAAAGGGAATATTTAACAACGCCCGTTTCCTTTTCGCAAATGTAGGAAGAGATAAAAAGACAGGATGATACTTAAAACTTGGAGTAGCTATTGTGAATTATTTCAAGACCACAGGCTAAACACACAGTTTAGCCTCTTAGTTACATAGTAATTAAGAGGGACCTGAAATTTTAAAATCTGAAGTTCTTTATGCTATAAAATTAGCCAAAACTAAGAGAGCAACTGGACCAGCTGCACTCTTAAAAATGATTTAAGCGGATTACATCACGCTTTAGTTAAGCTTTGTAATGATGTGCTTTGTATACTGATGAAATACCTTGGAAAGGCTGAAAACTGTTTTTATAACAATTTCGTTGAAACAGTGGGTAAAAAAATGAGACAAATACAGATTAATTAGTGTGATGAGCGGGTGAGCCACACATTGAAAATTTTTTCTTTACATTACAAGAATACCCAAATGAAAACCCAGTTTAGATTTAGGAATGCGCTGAGTACCCGTGAGACACTTGTTGGCTTAAACGTACTTTTACATAAGTGCCGATACTAACAAAATAATATCTATGTGGCTTTCATTGATTACGAAAAGGCTTTCGATAGGGTATAGTATGAAACACTTTTAAACACGTTAAGAACCAAAGGAATTTATGGTATAGGTATATGTATCATAAAAAAGTTGAAAACAATTGGAAGCAGAAAGCAGTTGTTCGAGTCGATCGGATAATAATCGACGAATGCTACATTTAAAGAAATAGATGCGTCAGATTTGGATGCGTTCTATCCCTGCTGTTAGTCCATATCTACTTCAATATTATTTACACACAGAATTCACTTTTTTTTATTTATTTAAAAAATATGTCAGTAGGTGTTTCTAATAACTATTAGTTTACTTAATTTATAAATTAGATAAACCTTTTGAAATAACTTGTAGAAGTATTCCAGTAAGTACTCAACTTAAAAATCAAAAATAGGTTTTGTCTTTACCTAAAAAAATAGGCTTCAGTACTGTAGACTAGCGCGAAGCTTTATATTACTTAACAAGCTTGCTGTTTTTACTATTATCTGTACAATTTCATATTATTTTCAATCAAATTTCTATTCAGCCGCAGTTTTTGTTGATGTATTTTTTTTAAGATTTCTACATGGTTTATCGGATTTGTAAGTTTTTTTTACGTTTCCATGGGTATACGTGAAGCACTTTTCTCCTTACAAGTCATACTTCATAGATGCCTCGATGTGAGTTGTGATGTCTATATTTGTTTTATTGACTACGCCCAGACATTTGACCGCTGTCAGCACCAGAAGATTTATACTAAACCAGCATGCTCAAGTGAAGGTTGAAGTCTAGCTGACCGACCAAGTAAAGAATATGCGAGGAGTAAGGCAAGGCTGTGTGCTCTCGCCGACTCTTTTCAATATATACTCTGAGGAAATTTTGACTGAAGCCCTCACAAACCTAGAGATGGTGAACAGTGAATACATCAATAATATCCGCTACGCCGAAGGCACTGTGTTACTAGCAACCAGCCTAAATAATCTACAAGCCTTACTAGATCGAGTGAGAATTGTGAGCGTAACATACGGACTATACCCTGGCCACCGAACAAGTATCTTAATATTAAGAAAACCAAATTCATGGTTGTCAGCTGTGCAAATTTAGATCCCGGGGCACTAATAGCAGGTAGCGAAGAGATCCGTAGAGTCGATAGATTCACTTACCTCGGAACTACCCTTAACTCACAATAGTACTACGCTCAAGAGATTAGATCTAGAATTGAATTGGCACGGTGTACATTTATCAAGTTGAGATCCTTGCTGTGCTGCAGTGATCTCAGTTTGGGAACCAAGATGCGGATAGTGAGGTGCTACATTCTTCCAATGTTACTATATGGAGTTGAAACCTGAACACTGACAGAAAAGCGGATTAAAGCCTTCGAGATGTGGATCTACAGGAGGATACTAAAAGTATAGTGTGTGGACAATGTCACGTCAACGTTGAGGTCCTACAGCGCATAACAAAAGAAAAAGAAGTGCTTAATTTAGTGAAACAACGTAGGCTTGAGTATCTCAGCCACGTGATGCGAAACGAAGAAAAAAATTGAAATCTTCAACTCGTTATGCAGGGTAAAGTATTTGGCAGGAAAGGACCGGGACGCCATCGTATCTCGTGGTTGAAAAACCTCCGAAAATGGTTTGGGATGACCTCCGCGAAGCTGTTTCGCAGAGCAGTCAACAAAACCATGATAGCCTTGATGATCGACAATATCATGACCGGATAAGGCACTGAAGAAGAAGAAGAAGAAGTACAAAAAATTATGAAATATTTCAAAAATCAAAATAACAAATTATGGTTAGTTTTGACATTTTGGATAGCTAACGGTCATCCCCTCGTTAGGTACACAAATGGACTCTTTCGCTGTAACTGTATAAATATGAAAACGTTTTACTAATAACTCTATTTATTGCACTTTAATACAGTAGTTGAACTACAGGGGCAGAAGAACTCGATGATATCAAAATCATAAGTGGGGTCCGACTGGGATGTATACTATCACTCTTCTTCTTCTTTTTCTCGTAGCACTACAACCCAGGGTGGATTTTGGCTGACTGCACAACTTGCTTCCATCTTGAACGGTCGTCCATAATAGTTGGGTCAGTTGGTAGCCCCATTGTTCTTAGATCTACCATATAATGTGTCTTGATCTGACCATATATTGTCTCTCCATTCGAGGATGTCCTAAGGGCCTTCTTCCTGTGGGGTTTCCTCCCATATTAACTTGGCAAGTCGGTTACTAGGGAGTCTATGGACATGGCCAGCCCATCTTAGACGTTGGGATTTAATCTCTTGGACTATATCGCTCGCTTTATACATCTGCTTGACCTCAGCATTTGTTCTTATTCGGTATTGGTTGCTATTAATGTCGTGGTAAGGCCCAAAGATTCTTCTGAGGATTTTCCTCTCAAAACATCTAAGTTTTCTTTCAGTTTCTTTGGTCAGGGTCCACGTCTCACACCCGTACATGAGCACCGGTCTAATCACCGTTTTATATATTCTAATCCTTGATGTTCGTGTTAGGCTTTTAGCTTTAATAGTATTGTGGAGGCTGTACATACATCTGTTTGCTGCCTGAATTCTTCCTTTAATCTCTGCCGCGATATCGTTATCTGCAGTGATTGTTTCTGCGAGATATTTAAAACTCTCCAGTCTTTCAAAGTTATATGGTTCTATTGTAACATTTTGCCCTATTCTATCTCGTCCCTTTTGTTTGTTGATGCACATGTATTTGGTTTTCTCTTCGTTTACCCTTAAACCAGTTTTCTTTGCCTCTACCTCCAATTTATTAAAAGTCTCCTTCACATTGGTGACTGTGTTTCCCATGATGTCAATGTCATCTGTCTCATTGTCTCATTTACTGTCAGTAATTCTGTTTTAAGTTGTGCTGCTTTTACTACTTTCTCCAGGATGATATTAAAGAGGAGAGGTGACAACGCATCTCCTTGTTTCGGTCCAATGCTTATTTCGAAAGATTCTGAGAGTTTGTTACCTATCCGTACTCTGGATCTACAGATATTCACACATAACTTAACAAGCTGGATTAGGTTTTTTTGGAACTGAAAGTTCTTCCATTGCATTCCACATCTGATCCCTTCTAAAGCTGTCGTCTTTTAAATATATAAAGAGATTATGGATAGTTCTATTGAATTCCCATCCTTTTTCAAGCAGCTGTCTTAGAGTAAAGATCTGATCTATGTTCGATCTATGTTTTCTGAAGCCGGCTTGGTATTCTCCCAAGCTCCTCCAATTTTCCCCTTGGTATTCCTCCAATTTTCTACAAACGGTGTCAGCCTACTTAATAGGATGTTCGATAAGATTTTATATGCCGTATAAAGTAGGGAGATGCCTCTATAATTAGAGCACTTGGTTTTGTCTCCCTTTTTATGAATGAGAATTATTACTTTCGTGCCATTTTGTTGGTACTTTCTCTTTGTTTCATATAAGTGTTATTAGTTTGTGTATTTGTCTATGTAGAGGTTCTCCACCGTACTTAAGGAATTCAGCCAGTATATTGTCAGAGCCTGGAGCTTTTCCGTTCTTCAATTTGTTAATTGCTTGCAATGTTTCATCTATTTTGGGATCCTCTACCGGTAGGTCCACCCCAAAATATATATTTTCTCCATGTTCTTCCTCTTGATGTATGTTTAGTAAAGTCTTGAAATATTCTTGCCATGTTTGGAGCAATTTTTTTCTCTTATTAATGATTCATTCTTTTTTCTGAGTACAGACACGTATCTAGATCTGAAGCCTTTCTTTTCGTTTGACACTGATTTGTAAAATGCTCGACTATTTGACTGTTGCCTATATCTTTCCATTTCTTCATACTTCTGTTGTTCGTACTTCCTTTTTTTTCTCTCTAATTAATTTTCTTGTTTCTCGGCATGAAGTTGCATAGTTTTCTTTACTTTCTGCTGTTCCTTGTTGAAGCATAATATTTAGCTTTATCTGTCTGTCGTGTAGTTTTTCTTGATATTCTCTATCAAACCATTTCCTTGTTCTCTTCCTGCTTTTTCCTATTATTAGTTCTGCTGACTCCGTAATTGATTTTTCCATTTGTTGCCATAGCCTTTCGACATCATTGCTCTGGTCTACTGTATTTAGATGCTGTTTAATTTCTTGTTTGTAATTTTCTCGGATTTCCTCATTTTGCATTTTCTCGATGTTCCACTGTCCCAATGCTTCGTTGGCCTTAGTCTTCTCTGAAGATATTCTCAACCTGATTTTTGCTCTTACTAGGTGATCGTCTGTATCTCCATCTGCTTCCCTGAGGATTCTTACATCCAGCACATTACTTCCATGTCTAGCATCGATAATTACGTAAGTCAATTTGGTTCCGCGTGGAGTGGTCATTAGAGACCCAAGTCTGTTTATGAATGTTTTTATGTTGAAACATAGTAGACTTTACAAGCATATTGTTAGCCAATGCTAGTTCTACGAACCTTTGTCTATTGTCGTTTGAGATATCGTGGAGGCTGTGTTGTCCTATTGTCGATCTTGCTGTTTAATATATATTTTATGCTAAGGAAATCTTTCAAGAAGCAGTAGAGGATGTTGAAGCCTGAATTCTTATTAACGGAGAATGTATCAATAACATCCGATATAAGCTCTCCAGGAGTTAATGAATATAATCACAGAAGTGAGTCAGAGATATGGACTTTCACTGAATATTTATAAAACAAAATGTACGTTGATCTCTAAGAAGAAACAGCAAATTGAAAGAATCAGTGTGAATGGTCAACCAATAGAAAGAGTAAAAACATATACTTAGCTTGGTACGAACGTTAATGAAAATTGCGACCATTCCCTAGAAATAAAATGTAGGATAGAGAAAGCAAGATCTGCATTTCAAAAAATGGCTAAGCTATTCAAATGCCATGATTTATCGGTACCCATAAAAATCAGGATACTACGATGTTATATCTTTCCTATATTGTTGTACGGAGTTGAGTCGTGGACTCTCACAAACACTACCTGAAAAAAAATTAGGCTTTCGAAATGTGGCTTTGTCGTCGAATGCTAAAGATATACTATACCAACCGCGTTACTAACCAGAACTTGTTATTAAGAATGCAAGAAGGAAAAGAGTTGTTAACCACAATAAAAACAGCCAAAATCGAATACCTCGATCACATCATGAGGAACAGCGAAAGATATGGGTTGGTGCAATTATTTCTTCAAGAAAAAGTAAAAGGAAAATGAAGACTAAGAGGCGAAGGCGGAGGTACAACAACCACAAATCTTTTCAGAGCCGCAGTTTGTAAAATACAGATTGCCATGATGGTCGCCAACATCCGAAATGGATAGGCACTACAAGAAGAAGAAAACCGTTAATTAGCAAATAAAAATGTATGCATTTTTAGTGTTTATGTCTTCAGTTTAGATAATGTGAGTATTCGAGTATTTTTGTTTAGCCTTGTATTTATAATATTAAGTATGTTACATGATCCTATTGTTAATATTATAAGCTTAGTTATGACAATTATAACGAGTTATAAGTTTTATAATGTATTAATTGTAATTTTTTTAATTATCAATTAGGATCAAATTGGTAAAAAAGGTGTGTTTATAATGGAATGAAAGTTGGAGAGAGCTGAACACGTACTACCATCAAAATACAGGTACCATTTCATAGATTTTTATTTCTAGAATTATAAAAATTATTTCAGTGTTTGCTTTTTTAAATAAGTATTAATCAAAGCTATTTAATTTAAAGCGTAATCCATATTTACAAGAATGCAACGCTTATATATCGGAATCTTCGAGTTCTCGTTTAAACCATGCATATATTTCTGTCAATAATATGCTTCCTTGCCATTTATATTAAAATAGTTTTCCATATGATTCAAATACAGTTGTAAGACTTTGCTCTAATTATTACAGAAATGGTAAAGATCTTCAGGTATGCTATGCAAGAAATCTAATTCAATATCATATGAAGGATGAGTGACATCTCCAATAGACTACTAATTTATGGTTCGAGGAAGAATCCAAGAATTCTCATCTTGTTACATTCCTTATACTTCGTGTAATTGTTGTCGCCACAATGACACAATTCAACTTGTCATTCATATAAAAGAAATAATCTACAATCGTTTGCTATTACAATACATTATTTTACTGATTTTTAGTTAGATAAAAATTCTACTAAAGAAATTGTGGTAAAAAAATGAGTAAAAGAGAACTTGTATAAGAGAACGTGTATAAGAAGTATAATTTCTTCATAAACACCATACATGTGACATTGAACACAAGGTTAATTGAAATATGTAATTCGTCAATAGATTTGGAAGAACCAGATACTAAAAAATGCACATTAAAGAAACTTCACAAGCATTTTTCTTTTTCTTAACTTCTTCTTTAATTCTAGAACTCCAAGGGCCGGTTCTACAATTCAAGTATATACCTAGTATACGCTATACACAGTATAATAACAAAAAAAACGGGTGTGACAGTCCAGTGGGACTGCCGGTAGAATTTATACTTCTATACTCGCGTTCGCCGTTACAAATTTTTATGGGAGTCAATCTGCACAATCATTACATATGTAATGCTATAGGTAAGAGAGAGCAGAAAGAGAAACAGAATTAGGTATATAGGTATATGGTGCATCGTTTGCTGTATATAAACAACATTTGTCTTGTAATAAGAGGATTTCATCATGATATAATAAGATTTTGATGAAAATGTATATTTTTATTTTCATATATGTATGAAAGGAGTTGAATGCAAAAATTTTTTTTACACATACTCTGCATTAAAATTCATTGTTTATTTTGTTATTAATATAAAAATACAATACAATACACTGCAACATAATTCAATATAATAATACAATACAAATTAAACTGCAATATAAATAAGTATTTAAAAATGACAATATACATAACTAACTTACGCATATGTTTAATATACGCATATAACTTCAAAAACTGAGCAATGAATCGCTGTTGTAAAATTTTTATTCTAAACTCCATTAAAAATTTGTAAAATCGTTATTTTTATATAGATAAACAAAAGTATCATTTTTAATCCTACTCTATTATTGAATTTTTCGTTTCCAACAATAATTTTTTAAAAATTTTTTTTTGGAGCGGGTTAGAGTATTTTTTATATACACCTGTTTGTAAAAATTTGTTTAAAAAACATTTTATTGTTTTAAACACAGTAATTAATATTTTTAAATATTTTTTAACAAAAAAAAAACAAAAAATTGCCGTGACCAGAATTCGAACCTGGGTTACCACGGCCATAACGTGGGATCCGAACAACTAGTCCACTAGACGATCACGGCTAATTAGGAGATGTGTATTACGATTATAGCTCGAATATTTTAAAACTCTAACCTAAGATTCCATTAAAACATATTTAGGTCAGTTGTTTACAAAAGAAACAATGTACTTAATATTAATTTAATATACCATTTTATATAAATAAGTACGCTAATAATTAAAAATAAAGTAATCAATCAGTGGAAATAATAACAAATAAATGTTTCCGATTCTAAAAATGCTAAGATATTAAATAAATAATATTCATCAGTATTTAAAAATGACAATAGGTATATATAACTTACTTAACTTACCCATATGTTTAATTTACCATGATAATAATATTAATACAAATTTAATTAAAATGAAATATTCATAAGTATTTAAAAATGACAATATACGTAACTTACTTACGCATATGTTTAATTTACCATGATAACAATATTAATAAAAAAATATTGTTTGGTGATACTGTCAATTTATCTGATTTTAATTTTCTTGATATATTTACAAGTTTTAATTTATAATTAAACATGCCTAACGAGGCTTGTTACTCCCGTGCAAATTTCTGATTTACTCCCGTGCAAATTTCCAAAGTTGAACGCGTGTCTAGAAGTATAAGTTCAAAAACCAACAACTCGGATTATGTTGTAAATTTTCATTTTATGTTAAAATTTAGCATTTTTGCTTATATTACATATATTTAATAAAATTAACGTGGTGTTTTTAAATATTTCAAAAATAAAAAAGGAAATTAATATTGGGATTCGAACTCACATACACCAGCGTATCAACCAAACACGTAAAATATTTGCCAATTAGACATGACACAAACGTGTTTCAAAATTGACAGTTCTGACAGTGACAGAATCAGAGGAAGGTTGGAGAATGGAGAATTTGGAACGAGTGTTATTTTAGGAGACAGCGGATATGTTAATAATAATGTTTTAATCACTACCCTAGAGCAACCCATTACTCCCGCTAAAACACTTTTCAATAAATCACATATACGAACAAGAAATTGTCTGAAAAGATCAAATGGGTGTGGTTTTCTATCTTCTCAATGGGCATGCAGGTGTCATTGAAACATTCACAGGCAATAATAGTCGCAACTGTCATTCTTCACAATATTGCCATAGAAGAACATGAAGAAGAGCCGTCAAATGAATTTTACTTTGAAGCTGCGGAAGTGCATTTACCAGTTAATAGATACCAAGGCATTATGCGAGAACAGAACATAATGAGGACTTCTCTCATTTTAAATCATGTTGATAATTTCTAATAACTCCAAATAAAATATAACACATGATGAAAATAGTTTTAATTAAATTTATTTAAAAAAAATGAGGTAAAAACAAAGCTTTTAAACTTAAAAATTTTAATTATTTTATTCACGTCGAAGAATTCAAATGTTCTTTTTGTTTTCTAGGTCGGCCAGTAATATCTTGATCTCTAACTCATGTTTTTCAGCAAGTCCATTTTTTTCAGCCTCTTATTTTAGCAAACTTATTTAAAAATCTATGTACTCAATCTTTTTTTTGCTAGTTCTTCATATACATCACAGTTCTGCTGTTCATTTAATTTTAGAAAGAATTGATTCCTTCTTATAAAACCTTTTCCTCTTTCCAGTATTAGCAAAACTTAAAAAATTACATATTTAATATTACTGATTTTAAAATATAGAAATAAATTACCCTTTGATGTATCTGCAGAATTGACAGGTTCTTTTTCTTCAGGAAGTATGTGCAAGTTTTCCTTACTTAATGCATCACATTCTGCATCTAGAAATAAAACCGAAAACAATATGTTTATTACATGCTTTAAGAAATCGCTTACCGACAACATTTAAAACTTTCAATGCTTTGCTCATGGGCTGCCTAATCTGTTGTGGGGTCCATGATTTCCAACTACAACCTGCCTGTAAATACAATACATTACTTTACAAACAAACCAGGAGTAGTCATAATAAATACCAGTTCTATTGTGTTTACATTAGCGTCATCAATCTCACAATCTGTAAATTCTTTATCAATTTGAATATTGATAATTTCAATATTGGAAATAACATTTTGTATTATTATTATTAGTATCCTCAGGAATAACATTTTGCTCTTGAACAGTAATTTCTGTATCTGTAAAAAAATATATTCATAGAGTTCTACAATTAATATTTGTATCTACGGGATAAAAAATAATGTAACATATTTTGCATATCAAAATCAGAATCAAACTGTGATATTGTTCCTGTTGCCCCAACGCCAATTATTATAGCTAATATGCGAATACTATCAGCCCTAAATCTCTTTTTGGCTCACCACCTGTATTGTTTAATTGTTACTTATAATCCGCATATTCCTTTTTTATCGATTTCTTTAAGGAGTCCCATTTGCTTCTTAACATTTTGGCAATTCTTCCTGTCCCACACATAGAACTTGATTAAATTTCTATTTTTCGCCACTTTGCTCCTTTCCCGCTGTTTGTTAAGGTATCCGTTTTCTTGCATTCTAATATGTAATGATAAATAAGTATGAATATTTAAAAACAGAATTTTATAAATTACTTACCTACAATTTCTTTAAATTTCTCCACTAAACTCACCAACACATTAATTTCATTTTGGGAACCCAGGGGTTTCCAAACGGGGGGCGCGCTTCCCCTGGTGGGCGTAAGGACATGTCAGGGGGGGCACGAGACAAGTCAAAAATTAAATTAAATTTAGGTAGTCTTTCTAAAATTCTAAATTAACCATGATGTTTAGAAAATTAAAACAAACCACTGTAACATCTGACTTTACACATAAATTTGAAATCGAATGCTTGAAAGAATCGTATGTGAACCTTTCAATGTGACAATAGCGCACTTTTGACAACCGAGCGTTTCCAAGCACTGTCTCCCTCCTTACCTCCCTCAGCAAAGAAACGCAAGTATACTGATGAATATATCAAATATGTATGGGTTTATTTGTATGCGTAAAGATATAAAAGGAATATTTTGCATCAAAATCTGAAAATTTAAAACGCATGAAGTTGGATAGTACTGGTTCTACGGCTGTCATCTGAAAAAGTGCTTGAAGCTTCATATAAGCTATCACTTCTGGTTGCTAAAGAAAAGAAGAGCCATATTAATGGAAAGACGCTTGTTAAACCGTGTTTGTTAAAGGCAGCTGATATTATTCTTTGAACGCCGTAAGCAAAAGTTATCTGAAATATCTCTTTTTGACAATACTGTGAAACGTCGCATTGATGATTTGACCAAAGACATACAAAACCAGGTGGTTGATGCAGTAAAACAATCGCCATTTTTTTGGTATTCAGCTAGACGAGACTACAGATGTAGCACAATGTTCTCAGTTTTATTGTTTATGTTTGGTATATTAAAAACCAAAGAATGAGAGACGAGCTACTCTTTTCTATAGAGTTGGAGACCACGAGAAAAGCTATTGATGTTATAAAAGCAGTGTCAGACTTTTTTGACAAACATAAACTCTCTTGATTCTGTTGTATTATGGTATTTCTATTGCATCCCAAAAAACTCTTTATGTTTCGTCGAATTACGCAGTAGTTTCAAGTTTCGGAACAATTTATGTCTTAAACGATTAGTATATTTAAAAATTATGTAATACTTTCTGTCTCGAATTACCTATTAAAATGTTTATATTAACTACAAATAATAGCTATACAGACACCAAGATTTGAGGTATATTTGCCTTAGTGACCGAAGAGGGCACCTGTTAAGTGACCAAGGCGTCTTTTTAAGTGTAATGTAGTTTTGATAACTTGTATAAGCGGTAAGTTCTTTTATTTTTTCCCTCTTTGTTTGATCGTGAAAGAATAGAAAGAATATATTTCTAGAGTTCTACCGTGGAGGCACATCTAGAGGCTAGACGGCCTACATTTTTCAAATTGCAGTTATTTTTGCTGTTTCATTGGTTCTTTATTTTAAAACTTTGACCAGATAAGATTGGCTTTTTGACTTGGTTTTAAAAAGGGTTGTGCATGTCTTTTTTAAGATTCTCGCTCCACTACACAAGGCCTGAAGGTTCTTTTTCTTATTGTGCCGTCTTTTAACGAAGATTGGAGATTACTTCTTTAAACGCTTCCGTATATTTTGCAACGTGAAATATCTGTTCAGCCTTAGGTTAGTCCGATCTCCGATATTCCTCAGCCAAGATTTCTTCTTTGTTCTCAAGTAATTTTTCTTCCCTCTAGTATTCCTTGCATGATGACATGTAGAAGAGAGTACTTATCGCTTCCTAAGCATGTAGCCCAAATACAATGTTTTCTTATTTTAAATGTGTTCATAAGCTTTCTGCCGAATGCGAAGAGCTCAATAAATATATAAGGTCAACAAGATCAAGAGAAACATGGAAACCGGTAAAAAACCTGAGAACAAACAGAAAAGGATTGAGTAGAATAGATTTAATAGAAGAAAGATCTTGGATCGAATATTACTTATAACTTCTGACTGAAACAAGACCACAATTTACGAACATGATTACAATAACATATAAAGTGGAATATGATGAAGACGATGAAATAACAGTACAGGAAGTCGAAGATGCAATACGAAATATAAAAAATCGAAAAGCATGCCGACCGCAAGATATACCGAACGAATTATTAAAACACAGTCCACAAGTATTGCGAAAATTACTGACTTATGTCTTCACCTTCCCTTCACCTACCCAAAATCTGGATCCATCCTTCGAAATTCGATGTAGAATTGAACAGGCAAGAAACTCATTTCAAAAATTCAATAACTCATTAAATTTGGAAATCCGTGAAAAGTTTACAAGATGTTACGTGTGGTCTGTACTTTTGTATGGATGTGAAACTTGGACTTTAAACGCCGATATCATGAATAAAATCGAGGCGTTTGAGATGTGGTTGTATCGAAGGATACTAAAAATTCCATGGTCTAGGAGAACCAGAAACGAAGAAGTTCTTCGAAGAATGGGACATCAACGAACTCTATTAAATATTATTAAGAGGCGTAAACTAGAATATCTTGGACATATAATCAGAGGACCAAGATATGAGTTCCTTCGGCTAATTCTCAAAGGTAAAATCGAAGGAAAGAAATGGATAGGACGGAAGAAACTCTCTTGGTTGAGGATTTTGCGGCAGTGGACAGGTTTGACAGCGGACCAATTACTACACGTAGCGCAAGACCGAGATCAGTATAACAATATTATAAGCATGGTAGTCGCCGACGTTCCCTAGGGATATGGCACTCTAAGAAGAAGAAGTCTTCACCTTATTCTATAAAGGACATGACTTCCGAAGCGGACAAAAGCACATATTACCAACATCTACGAAAAAGGAGATAGAAAGAATTATTCAAACTACAGGGGGCTAAGTGTCATAAATTTGCTTTCAAGACTCTATGGAAAAATAAAATTGAAAAAGAGATGACAGATGTAGCAGAACAAAATGGCTTTTGTGCAGGCAAATCCTGTATAGACAGCATATTTTCTCTAAAGCCGGTCAGTGAGCAAAGATTAGCACACAACCTTTCAACTCATGTAGTCTTTATAGATCTGACAAAGGCATACGATAGTGTACCACTTTCAATGCTCTGGGTGGCAATAGAAAACCAAGGAATAAATAAAAAAATAAATAAAAGCAGTACAACAGCTTTACAAAAATATGACGGTAAACATTAAAACTGGAAACAAATTAACTAGAAAAATTCCTATTGGTAAGGGTCTCAAGCAAGGCTGCTGTATAGCACCTACACTCTTCAAAATATATTTGAATAAGGCGCTCTCAGTGTGGAGAAGAAAACACCGCAATAGGGGCATTAAAATCGAAGACGAGAGATTGTACACGATACAATTTGCTGACGACCAAGCCATTTTAGCTGAAGACAAAAGCGATGTAGACTATATGCTTAGAAAACTGGAGAAGAAGTACACCAAGTGGGGCATTACAATTAATGTACAAAAAACCGAGTATTTAGTTACAGGAGAAAAATCAGAAAGCCTACAAATTAAAATTAAATCTCTAAATTCAACGGAAACATTCAAATACGTGGGAGTCCAAATAACATCAAAAGCAGGAAGTAGCAAATTCTAGAATTGGTCAACAAGACGAGCCATTAGATAACTACACGGATTATTGTGGAATAATAAAATAACAAAAGAAAATAAAAGAAGAATTTATAAAATAATAATAGAAAGTATGATGTTGTACGGCGCCGAACTTTGGAAAATCAATCAAAAAAACAAATCATAAATTAAGGCAATGGAAATGGACTACTGGAGACGATGTTGCCGGCACACTAGACTTGATAGGGTGAGGAACGAACACATTGAGAGAGAAATGAAAATTGATCTAGATATAATATATACAATCGTGGCGAAAAGTCTAAACTAGTATGGACACCTACAGAGAATGCCTGAAAATAGATGGCCAAAAAAGATTAAAAATGGACTCCGCCCACTAGAAGAAAACGTGGTAGACCAAAACGGTTATGAAGAGAAGATGTCGAAGATGCAATGACCGCTAGAGATTTAAAAACTGAAGATTGGCATTCAGAATGCAAGAAACGGCGCCAGCCGTACAATTCGCCTATTATATATAGCTTTTTGCCATATCTAATTCGTCTTAATACTTCTGCTTTTGAGACTTTTGCAGTCCAAGGAATTTTAAGAATACGCCTATATAGTCACATTTTTAATGCTTCCAATTTTTGTACGGATTGGGCTTTCAGAGTTCAAGCTTCTACCCTATATAGCAGTTGCGATCATACATAACATTCGATGAACCTCAATCTCATAGCTATACTCAATTTCTTATTTGTAAACATTGACTTGTATTTTATAAATCCTTTTTGAGCCATTTCAATTCTTACTTTTATCTTAACATCTTGATCTAACTGTGAGTGTATAATTGCTTCGAGATATTTATACTTATCGACCCTCCCTAACGGTTTACCCTAAAATGTCAGATATATGTTGTCAACAAAGGTTTTCGAGATCACCACGTATCACCTCGGTTTTATCTATATTCATTGTTAGTCCCATCTTTTTTTTTTCTGTTAATGATTTCAATATGAATTTGTAAATTGTCTATATTTTCTGCCACGGTGGTGGTATCGTCTTCAAATCTTAAGTTATTAATTATGCTCCCTCCAATATTTACACCTCCAATCCTTACACCTTAAATTCTTTCCCACATTACCTCCTGAAATATTAGAAGCCTGAAGGTTAGAGTTTGCCATAATTGAGCTCTGAATTTCGAGATAAAATTTAAAGGAAATTTCACGATAAGTTCTTGTAGTTATGTTAGAAATATATGTACATAAGTAATTTATTTTACGACTAAGTGTTACAATTTATTTACTGTGTATATTATCTGTTTGATTTAGAAACAAAAAGCTTTTTCGGTCAAAATATTGTGATTCTGTACCATTCATTGCTTATTGTTGAGGTTTAAATAATAATTAATTAACTTATCTTAAAATATTTGCTATTTTTTCTTATCTCGTGAACGCAATTTATTTAAATACTAGTTTGTTGTTATCTGTACCAATTTTTAGCGGAATTAATAAAAACATTTTTTTTATTATATTTTTATGATTTTATTTTGTTTCCTATTTTTTTTTGTATTATATACCTAGGTACGCCTGTATGTTAAGTTTTGTATCGTATTTTTTTGTTTTTGTCAAACTCAAATTCAAATTCATATTCATACCCATTCTTGAAGCTTTCAATAATGAGCAACGAGATCTTCCTATTGCCCTTGTGTTACGACCGGCTTATTATCATCTAAAATTATTTTTTTGCTGTTTCAAGATTGTCTTTAGTTCCAGGTTATATCTTCTTATCCACTCTCGTGTTATATTGATCCTACAAGGCCAATATTATATTATAATCTGTAGTATCTTCAATTCTAAAACTAATAATTTTATTGTTCATCACTGATTTCTGTTCCACATATTGTTGTGGGAATAATTATATTTTTATATACCTACCTTTATATTCAACCTCTTTTTGATGAAGTTTATTCACAATTGAATGCTGAATATGCCACAAATTCATTTGTTAGCATTTTAGATTACAATCTAAATTTATATTGTCCAATAAAAACACGGTATAAAGCACACAAAACAAATAAGGCTACATGGGTAACAAATGAGGTAAGACACGCTAGTGAAAAACTAAAAAATCTACACTGGATAGCAAAAAATATAGGGAGTCTCGAGTCTCAAGATACCTATAAACAGGCAAAAAAAGAATATAATTCTCTATTAATAAATACTAAAAAAAACTTTCATAGTGACTTAATTAATCAATCTTACAATCTACCAAAAACAATTTGGAATTTAGTAAACAGTGAAACTGGTAGGCAAAAGAACAGGTCTGATATTATTCTACATTATAATAATAAAATTATTACCAAGTCTTGTGATATTGCTAATTCGTTTGAGTCATATTTTGCTACAATTACAGAATACAATCTTCAAACTCATTTTGGCACATCGTTACCTTCTTCTTGTACTACCTCAAAAATGTGTAACAAAACATTTTTCTTTTTACCCGTAACTCCAATTGAAATAAAAAATACAATCGATCAACTAAAAAATAAGCCTAGTACTGGTATTGATAACATATCTGTAAAAATAATAAAACTGATAAGTGATCATATATCGATTCCTTTAACCCATTTAGTTAATCTCTCAATAACAACCAGCCAATTTCCATCCATATTAAAAATGGCAAAAGTTATTCCAATCTTCAAAAAGAATGACCCTCATGATATTTCAAATTATAGACCAGTATCTGTCCTTAGCATAATTTCAAAAGTAATAGAGAAGGTTGTATACAACAGAATGTTAAATTTTATAGAAGAATACAATTTATTAACTCCAACCCAACACGGCTTTAGATCAAAAAAGTCAACACTCACGGCTGCATGCAGCTTGTTTGAGCGTATTTATGATGAATTAGATAGTAGAAACCACGTGGCAGGACTATTTTTTGATCTATCACGTGCTTTTGACTGCTTAGACATAACATTTATTCGCAATAAATTATATAACGTTGGTTTTAGAGGGATATTTCTAGAATGGATAATAAATTTCTTAAGTGACAGGAAGAGTGTTGTTAAGATGAAAGAATCAAGCTCAGAACCATACACGACAAATAAAGGAGTACCACAGGGATCCGTGCTGGGACCATTATTATTCCTAATTTTTATTAATGACCTACCAGATCACATAAGGGCACTTATAATATCAATGTTTGCTGATAATACCTCGTTAATAGTCTCTGCACGTACACTAGAGGAATTAAAAATGACAATGAAGACTGTTGTTGACTGCTTTATACGCTGGTGTAATACCAACAGACTAATATTAAACATTGACAAGACGCAGATTATTTATTTTCATTCATACAACTCATCTAAATATGACTATATCTTAACCATCCACGATAGAAACAATATGTTATCTTCCACTCACTCTACAAAGTTTTTGGGTGTATTCATTGATTGTAATCTCAAATGGTCAGAGCAAGTGAATTCAGTGAACATGAAATTGAATAAAGCTTTTTATGCTATATCTAGAATTAAAAACACACTACCCATCTCGGCATTAATGAACGTTTATTATAGCCTTGCTCACAGCCACATGTGCTACAATGTAATTTTGTGGGGGAACTCAGTAGATAGTAACAAAGTGTTCATTAACCAAAAAAAATTATCCGTAAAATTTTTAATTTGGATTATCAACAGTCTTGTAAACCAGTTTTTATTAAACATCAAATTTTAACTTTCTGCTGCCTATATATCTATAAATGTTTACTTTATGTCAAAGAGGAAATCAATTCATTTCCAGTAAATTCAGACAATCACTACTACAATACAAGAAGTGCTGAATCTTTACGAGTTCCTAAACACAGAACATCCAAATTTCAAAATTGCTTCAGATATATGGGACTGACCTTATACAATCATTTGCCAAAAACTGTGAAAGAAATACCACTTATCTCTAAATTTAAAAATAATGTTAAAGATTTACTCTTAAGAAAAGCATATTATTCTATAAATGAATATCTTGAGGACAAACTGCAATAGCTTCATATTTTACTTGTAAAAATGTTATTTTATATATTTTATGTTTTGTCAATTTTTTTTACACTGTGAATATTGTATTATACACATTAATGTTTTTTTATACCAAATTCTGTAGTGACGTATCCTATACATTTATTTTGGATGTCTTAAAGGATCAATAAAGATGACTATGACTATGACTTTATAACAACTAGAATAAGTGCATAAATACTTAAGATCTATAATCGAAACACGACCGAACAAAATAGAGGACAGTAAATTGTCAACAGTTTATTAATAAAGAAAAATAAAAAACAAGGAGAAAGGGGGATCGAGGCAAAATTTTGGCACAGCAACAACACAAGATCGAAAAAAAGGGAAATGTCGATATAAAAAATGAAAATTTTTCAAGGTACTGGAAAGAATAAGAATTATTTAAAATTCTGGATAAGGTTTACATGACCAAAGTCAAAAAAATATTTTAAAATCATTTTTTTAAATTATTTTTAAACAACTTTCATTAAAGATATATCGATCTAGATAACAGGGAGAAAAAGATTCCATTACAGAAAACTGATGTTAATAAAGGATACTCCACAAGAAAATCTCATTATACTTATAGAAGTATATATATTTTTTGAGTTCATTTATACTGCAGATATTTGGTACATAAAAACATTGTTTAACGAGGAATTATTATATCTTAGACGATTGCTCCAAATTTTCATAACCTTCACTTTTTTAAATATTTTTCTCTAGCTGCACGTATTTGCATAAACTAAATTTGCTATATAGTATTAAATATGTCGAATAATCAAAACTTTAAATTAATTATACTTAGATGTTCAAATGATGTCAAGGAGTAAAACTCTTACTGATATCGACACTGTTGAACACAAAGTAAATTGATTATTTCAATAGAGAGATCCACTCTTTCATTTTTATTCGTTTATAACGGTAGGATCGTCACACACTCACATGTAAAATCGATCTAGCTATAAAATAGTGTTTGATATAAGCTGAAGCGTAGGAGGCTATGAATATCCTCCGCGACGGCGGCTCGAACCAATGGCAGTTGATATGCAAAGTGGGCGTGGAACTTTCTCCTCAGAATTCAGCGGCAGCGCCTACTTTGATATTGATATCATTTTAACAAACCGTGAGTTTTTTATTGGAGGGAACGATATATCGATCTAGGCAACGGGGAGAGAAAGATTCCATGAGAGAAAACTGATATGAATAAAGGATACTACACAAGAAAAACCCATTATACTTATAATAGAAGTGTATATATGTTTTGTGCTCATTTATTCTGTAGATATAAGAAAACGTTATTCAAATAGGAAGTATTTTAGCTTATAAGTTTGAGTGGTCCAAATTTTCAAAATGTTTACTGTTTTGAATATTTTTTGGATGCATATATATGAAGCAACTTGCCTAAATTTATTCAATTTTGTACTAATTTTAAGTAACTTTACCATTTCATGGTTTACCAGTAGGTATGTTCATTGTCCATGTCCAATATTACAATCCGTCGGAATTTTATCTCTCTCGCGTGACACCCTCGCCTTCCTTTTATCGTTCTCATTGTCATGCCACTGTGCTGCTTGTTTCAGTATTTTCTGTTCAATGCTAAATTAAAATAAATGATAAAAAAAATTGATTATCGATTCGATATTCTCCGAAAAAGCACACATTTTTATTTGTCTCCAAGTAGTATTAAATTGGAGTAGTTTTTATTAGTTATTAACGGTCGTGAATAATACAAAAAAAAAACAGTGAAATTGAAGTTTTCTTTACAAAAAGTTATTAGTAGGAGAACAAGGGGCTTGTTGTAATGGGGGTAAGTAGTAACACGATTTTTTCATAGTGTATTTGTACGTTTATAACTTACTTAGCTGACTCAGTCTTATCCTCTTATCGCCCTGCATCGACACTGTCTATCATTATTCAATCTTCGCTTATCCACTGCTGGACATAGATCTCCCTCATAATTTTCCATCTATTTTGATCTTGTGCCTCCTGCATCCAATTCCTATGACAACGTTTTAGATCATCAGTCCAACGTGTTGGTGGACGACCTCTGCTTCGGTAGGCATCATCTCTTGGTCTCCATTCCAGTATCCGCTTTGTCCATCTATTATTTGCCATTCGAGCCACGTGACCTGCCCAGTTCCATTTCAGTGTTGCTACTCTCTCTACTCCATCAGCCACTCCTGTTCTTTGTCGTAGCTGGCGATTTGGGATCTTGTCTCGTAGTGAAACGCCCAACATAGCACGCTCCATCGCCCTTTGACACACACGGATCTTTTGAAATGTTCTCCTTGTCATGGTCAACGTTTCCGCACCGTAATTTAACACTGGCAAAACACACTGAATAAACGTTTTTCTTTTAAGGCATATTGGTATATCAGACGATTTGAAAATATAGTTCAGCTTGCCGAAGGCTGCCCAAGTCAGTCTTATACGACGGAGATGCTCAACGGTTTGGTTATCTTTTCCTATGCGAATCTCATGACCTAGGTATTTATAGGCCATTACCTGGTCTATGGATTTTGTTCCTACGCATGTATCTTGTAGCTGACTACAAGATTTGTCATCATCTGGGTTTAAGATATATTTATTTTCAATCCCCCTTCTAGCGAGGAAAGGTAGAGCTGATTTAAAAGTTCTTTGGCCTCATCTATCCTATCAGCTATTAGTACAATATCATCTGCAAACCTTAGATGACTAAGCTTTTCTCCGTTTATGTTTATGCCCTTGTCGGTCAGTTTTGCCCTTTTACATATATATTCCAAAAGCGTAGTGAACAGTTTCGGCGATATGGTGTCCCCCTGGCGTACTCCACGTTGTATCGGGAATTTCTGGGTTTGATGATCACCCACTCTAACACTGGCTGTTGCGTTTTGGTATATGTTTTTAATTATATTTATATACCGATAGCCAATTCGGCATTCTGTCAAGGCTTCCAACATTTTTTGTTGATTTACGGTGTCGAATGCCTTTTCATAGTCGACAAATATTAAAGCTAGTGGTTTATTATATTCAGTGCATTGTTCTATAAGATTTTTTATTACCAGTAGGTGATCGTTTGTTCCATAGCCTTTTCTAACACTTGCCTGTTCTATGGGCTGATAAAATTCCAATTTATTTTCTAGTCGTTTCGTAATTATTTTTGTAAATAGTTTATAAATATGTGAAAGTAGACTTAAGGGCCTGTAATTCCTGAGGTCGGTAGCATCCCCTTTTTTATGAAGTATGATAATTTCTGCGTTATACCACTGGGTTGGTGTTATTGCTTCCTGCAAACATCTAGTGAATAGTTTGGCAAGGACCTGGCATAATCTTTTTCCAGCCACTTTCAAGGCATCAGCCACTTTCAAGGCATCTGCTACTACACACTGTCTATACTACATTGGAAAATTAATGATAGCACAAATTTTATAGCAAAGGTCTAAATACAGGGTTGGTCAAGGCAGAAATAACGTAATAATTAATACCTTCTTATCTGAATTTTCATTCGAATTTAATATGACCACCCCGACAAACCTCAAATAAAATAAATCATAAAATGCAAATGAGCAAACCCTATGGGATTTAGCAATAACTGGGCGCCTCAGTTACGGAATACATAATATTACTTTAATATAAAAAAAAACTAAAATGTCAATATTACGTACCCACATTAATTTTTATAAAAATACTAAAGATTGGTTTAGGACATTTCCTTACAATTTAATAATAAATATATTTCGGGTACTAGCGCGTCATATTAACTTAGATATTGGTAATTTAAATATATAATTACATACCTAAATACATAAGTTGTCTTCTTCCGATAAGGAGACCATAAGGAGATCATCATCAGTTTCTTCATTTCCTACAGAACTAATAATTGGTTCTATTGTTTCCTCTATTAGCATATCAAGTATCCAGAATGTTTCTTTCTCTGCTATGACTCGGCTTTTTGTCAATTGTAACATGAAATTTTTGATATGGAGTCAGATAATAGTTGACGAAGATCTTGAAGTTTAAATGTTCTATTATTTCTCGCGACATATCCCTTCAGTTGAACCCAGATTAGTTCTATGGGGTTAACCCTTTCAGTACTGTTTTTTTTTTCAGCAAACGAAAACATATTTTTTGCCTAAAATGTACTTAAAACAGTGTAACGATAAGACTACCAAAGATAATTGAAATACTATTATAAAAATAATACCTCAATCAACCATGGGTGCTTATCGTCTATGCTTCTCCTAGCTCAGTATCTCAAGTGTGAGTTTGTCTTGTCTTAAACTAGGAATCAAACCTGAACCCCCAGCTGACAGCAAATAAAACAAATTTTAACTAATCATATTTATTAAAAACAGGAAACAATCAACCCTGTCAATGCTTAACAATAAATATAGTGAGGGTGATACTTAAGGCAACGATGGCACCAATGGGCTGCTTGTGTGTCCTCCCAATTAGATGGTTAGGTCCTCCAATGGTCAATAAATTTTCATAATACGACCAATATAGTCTGGAATAAGGCCAATAAAGTCTGGAATACAGTGAATATCGTTAAGCCAATAAACCGTGAATATGGTTAATTAATTCAGCTAATAAACTAAAATACAAGAAACAGCTCGTATTAGAGATACATCATAAAAGGTTTAATTTCCTTGCCATTTTACAAAATTACAATTAAACAAATAGCGGATAGCAAGAATAAAATGAAATATAATTATTATTACTTAGTTAAATTCTTTGTTAAGATTCCCACTGCATAAGAAAAACGTGGTTTTGAAAAAAGTGAGGTTACGAATGTTGAAAATGCTGTCAGAATTATAGAATAAAGATTACAATGAAATTACTCACCCCAAGAAAATGTTGCAGACCATAAAATGAAGCTTATTATAATTCCTACCTTCTTTTATAAATCTCAATTATAAACAAAAAATAATCCCACCATTAAAGTTGATTGACAGAAGTAGGAAGGGACTGCATGAAGTTAGCACAGATGTCATAGGATGTCCCCATATGATGGAATTAGCTTTTCTATCAACATAGAACAGAATACGTAGTCTACCGGACATAGAGAGAGAAGGCAAATATTTATTCTACGGAGAAAAAGAGAAAGAAAAGAAAGACAGAGGGCGCCAACTACTTTATGAAGAAAAAATAGTAAAAAAGAAACTAAATGTAAAGGAATTAATAAATTAATAAGAAACTTTTAAAATAAAATAATTATTTAAACATAAATTAATAAATATGTGACGTTTATAACAGAACTAATAGTAGTATTTACTACACAAGTAGATAAATCTGTAGCCTTAAATGAAAAATTTGAGAAATCCAAAGAAAGTTGAAAGAAATGAATAAAATCCATACCAATAAAGTAAGAGGTAACCAAACATATCCTAAAGTACTCTGAATGTTTCCATCAGCAGTAGTGAGTTGAACTTCCTCTTCAAGTGCCCTCTCCGCTACGGAGTTTGGCAATCATCATTGCTATTCGTACCTTTAAAGCTGTTGCTCTAAATAATTGGTTAGATATGCACTGGAACCAGTCTCTTAAATTGCGCAGCCAAGATATACGTCGTCTCCCTACGATTCGTTTGCCCTGAATCTTTCCTTGGATAATTAACTGGAGCAATCGGTACTTTTTCACTGAGTTGAACTGAGACATCATAATTAAGTGCTAAATTAAGCTTTTTAACTAAAAATAAAGATAGAGAACCAATAATACTAACATTACTGCCACTATCAAGAAGTGCAGAGATTGTTTCACTACCTACAGAAATAGAAATATATGGTCTATTATCATTAGTATGAACATCTAGTAATGGACCAGAATTGAAATGTACCTTAGAATATAAATGACCACTAGAGGAAACAGAAGTACTAGAAGAAGATAAAGTTTCAGATTGTACTGAAGAAAAAAACATTTTTGGTTCAGCATTTGTTAAAGGTTGTAGCTCGTAAAATAACTGTCACAGTACAATGCATGCTTATTAGGTTCAAGTACTTTTAATAATTGCAATACGATAGATGCCCTGTCCATATTTCAAATAAAAAGGTTCTATTTCTGTGGTACTACCTTGATAGATTAGAAAATTGTAAATTAATCCACTTTCACCTTCTGATAAATACAATTTTACTCCCTATGAATTGGTTTTACTTTATACACAATCAAGACTTTTGAAGGGCATGATTTGTTTGTCTATGTAAACATTTGTTTCGATCTACAGTTCTCTACATCTCTTTAGAACTGATTCAAAAACTGATCGAACTTTTCATAGTTTGTCGTTGCAGTGTCTGGGTTCCAGATTGTCAACACAATGTAAGTGGGTGCGAAGTTTGAAAAAAGTTATCGTGTTAGGTAGTTACCGTGTTACATATTGAACATTCTGTAACCATTTTACATATTTTTTAGAGTGATGAAGTTATCATAATTGCCATCGTTTTTGCCCGCATTGTTCATCATCCTCCTTTTCGTTCTGATTTTCTGAGATATCATCTATCATATGGCCAATTCTCTGTTTTACTTGTATTTCTTTTTCGCAGTCACTGCCATCACTAACACATCCTTCGATGTTGGACAGTTTTTCTAGCTCTTCTAGCAGTTCCTTCTCTGTTAAATATTTTATTGGAGGCATTTTACTCTGAAAATGAAAATAACATTTAAATCAAGTGCCCATCAAATTTGAGGTAAACTTCTATATTTAAAAAAAGTCAAATTTCAATAAAATATATTCACAATTGGTAAGAAGTAACACTATTTTCAATATCGCACTAAAATATAAACCGTAAGTAAAGTAAACGTAAAGTAACAAACAAAAATTAGAAATTTTTACTACATTAATAATATGGATTCACTATCACAGAATATCTGCCAAAAATGTGAGATCTGCTCCAAAAATAGGTAAAAATATGATCTTTTGTCACAATTCGTTTAGCCAATGGAACCTTTTCAGATAATGACCTCAGATACAATAAGAGGATTTGTAGGCAATCGTTCGCAAAAACAATACCCACACTTGCTTGTAGACCACGTTACCAGATACGCGTTTGCAGTTACTTCTAAAAGTCAGACGGCAAATGATTTTATGAATTTAATTCAGAAAATTCAAGATAAACACCCCATAACAATATTATGAACAGATCAGTATCCTGGAATTAATTCATTAGTAAACAGAATAAGATGCAAACAAAATGAAACGAGAAAAAGAGCACGGAGAAAAATAGCCGACGAATGTATAGATCAATACAGTAAACGAGAAGCATATGAAGAATTGGGCTAAAACTTCCAAGACAAAACTTTAACGATAACAGGGGCATAAATAAAAAAATAAGAATACGCATTGAAAAAGCCAGATGCCTTCTATAAATTAAAGAAAATTCTAATTAATAGAGATATTTAAGTTAAACGTTAAAATCAGATTAATACGTTGCTACATATTCTCCACATTGCTGTGTGGTATGGAGAGCTGGACCCTTACAGAGACATTAATGAAAAAATTAGAGGCCTTTGAGATGTGGATTTATCGACGAGTATTGCGGATAAGTTGGATTGATCGAATAAAAATTGAAATAGTTTTACAGCGAATGAAAAAGAGAAATAACAAAAACGATAAAATTTAAAAAGTTACAATATTTCGGTCATGTAATGAGATTTCCAGAGAGGTATAACCTTCTACACCTCATAATACAGGGTAAGATCGCCGGAAGGAGAGGCCCAGGCCGAAGAAGAACATCCTGGCTCCGAAATCTCTGAGAATGGTATCAAAAGACCACCGCTAATTTATTTAGAGCCACTGTAAACAAAGTTACTATTGCCAATATCATCGCCAACGTTCGATAATCGGTCAGGGTACTGAAAGAAGAAGAATATATATATATATATATATATATATATATATATATATATATATATATATTGATTTTATGAAAATTGTTACATCCCCCCCCCTCCGCTCGCTTCCTTACTTCTATAATTATATTTTGAAGATAGGTCAGTAGTAAGTCAACTTTTTTAAATAATGTCACGTGTTATAATATAATAATTATAATAATTAAGTAAAAAATACTTATTAGTAAAAACTAAAAATAACACAGATACTTAACTAATAGAAAGTACTTCTTACGAGCCCCTTGGAAGAAGAGCGATACCTCCGCTCAGTGTTGACATTGGCTAAAACTTTTATTCTTGCGGGAACCTCAAAATGGATGAAATCCTACATTTAAAACAAATAGAAGAAAGAAATACCGTAATTGAAAACAGCATAGATAAATTATCAATTGATATAAATTGTCTACAACTAGAAAATAAACAAATTAAGACAGAAAATTGCAAATTCAGTGAAGAAATAAAATTACATGAGAAAAGAATTGAAAGGTTGGAAAAGTAAATAGGAAAAAGAAATATTAAAATTCATGAAATAGAAGAAAACAAAAACGGAAAATTCTATGAAAGGTGTGTTTTTTTTTTATTTTTTGATTACTGATTGGTTATTATGTATGCAATGGGAAACACTAAAAAACTGCCTCCTCGCTCCATGCAAAGGTATAAAAATGGAAATAATATGATAACGACTGACGAAAAACTAAAACGAAAGAGGAAACCCACAAGACTTCTCTTTTGAGGACAGAGAAACAAGTGTAGAAACTACAAAGGAAGAAATACTGTATGCACTAAAGAACACCAGAAACGGAAAAAGCCCGGGGCCAGATCAACTGCCTATTGATATCCTTAAAATAATAGAAAATGAGTACATTGATGTCCTCTTAAAGCTTTTTAATAAAATTTATCAATTGGGTGACATACCCAACGAATGGTTGACCTCAACATTCATTTGTCTCCCAAAAAAGAAAAATGCTAGAGAATGCAACGACCACCGTACCATAAGCCTGATGTGTCACACACTTAAATTGTTCTTAAAGATCATTCATAAACGCATTTACAAAACACTTGATATGGATATTGAAGAAACTCAATTTGGATTCCGTAATGGCGTAGGTACCCGTGAAGCTCTATTTGCATTCAACGTACTAATCCAGAGATGCTTGGATGTGAACCAAGATATGTACGTCTGTTTCATATACTACAACAAAGCTTTCGACAAAGTCCGCCACAAAGAGCTAATGGACATCCTCAAAGCAAAACAACTACAACACATTGACCTTCGAATTATAACAAATCTATATTATAAACAGCAGGCACACGTACGCATTAATGAACACACATCAGAAGAGTTCGAAGTTAAAAGAGGAGTGCGACAGGGGTGTGTATTGTCACCACTACTATTCAATGCATACTCTGAAGAAATTATGAAAAGAGCTCTTGAGGGAGAAACAGCAGGAATCAAGGTCAATGGAACACCAATTAACAACATTAGATATGCGGACGATACTATCATAATAACAGACAACCTCCAAGACCTCCAAAAGCTAACGAACAAGATAGTTGAGTATGGAGAAGAATATGGATTATCAATAAACACCAAGAAAACCAAATTTATGAGGATATCAAAAACCCAAAATAATGGTGAAAGCCTGACAATTAACGATAGTACTTTAGAACAAGTTGAAAACTACCACTATCTTGGCACAAAAATTAATCACACAAACGATTACTCCAAAGAAATTAAAGTTCGAATAGAGAAAGCACGTACAAACTTCAATAAAATGAGAAAGGTACTTTGTGCAAGAGAACTAAAATGGGACTTGAGAGTTAGGCTGGCAAGGTGTTATATTTTCTCGACTCTGCTTTATGGGATAGAAGCATGGACACTTAACACGCGTCGACTGCTAAAAAGTTGGAAGCATTTGAAATGTGGGTGTATAGAAGAATCCTGAAGATATCATGGACCGAGCATGTAACAAACAACGAAGTCATGAGAAGAATTAACAAAAGAATGGAAGTATTGGAAACCATCAAGACACGAAAGCTGCAATACCTGGGGCATGTTATGCGTAATGAGAGATACAACCTACTTCAATTGATTATACAAGGGAAAACCAGGACAAGAGAAGTGTAGGAAGAAGAAGAATCTCATGGTTGCGTAACTTTAGGGAATGGTACTGATGCACATCAATTGAACTATTCAGAGCAGCAGCATCTATGATCAGAATAGCCATGATGATTGCCAACCTCCGTCGCGGAGATGGCACGTGAAGAAGAAGAAGATTATGTATGCGTTGATTATTGTATAGGTCTCCAAATTAATCATTTTCCAGACGTCTGCTGATCGACCACTTTTTATTACGCTGTAGCTGTTTTTCAGAGTGTGTTCATCGTTTTTATTCTGGTAAAGTTTGGTCGTATTTATAGGATAATATCTCTATAGTATTGTTTCACTGAAATGATATATTTACACTACAGTTTTCCGTTTTATTCGTTTTCGTATTTTTACACATTTTCATATATTTCCATATTTTCATCAATCGTGTTTCTATCACACTGTCTACCAATGTAATTTGCCTTTAATTTTTTTAATTTTTGAGAGCATCTGACGTTGCACAAATTTATAAAAATGTAATAGGGTGCAGCTTGAAGTATATTAAGACATTAACACGAATACACGACTGGAGTGTTAATTTCGCTTTCGAACAAGCTCAAAATAAAAGACATAAATAACCAGTTCCGGTTATAATGACGTCACGTCCGGAACTCATTATTTCCCGCGCTATTTCAAGTAGCAGCCTTAATATCTCCAGTCTTCGTTGGGACTACTAATCATCCAACCTTATTGCTGAAATTAAACTGACAGGGAACTCATATCGTTACTTTTTAGTTAACAATTCAAGTTACGTACTTCATTAGGAAGGCTAAAACTAATACATAATTCAGATAATAATTTAAGTTGATGAAGAATTTTACGGATATTTAGAAGTATATGTACATCAAAATAATATTAAGTTATGAACATTTTTATATGTAGTTAAATACATAATAAATGGAAAATGAAAGCCAGTAAAAATCTTTTTCATTCAATAAAATTAAAAAATTAGTGAAGTAAATATAAAAGTTAATGTGCGGTGATCCTAATTATTTTGTTACTAAACACTGTCGACAATTAACACAAATTGGTACCACAAATTTACTTAAAGAGACTAATAACTGTAACTTGTAATGATATAGTTACACATTAAGTACACAGCCCAGGTAATGAAATTCATCGGATTCTTGATAACCGGAGCAAGAACTAATAGCACGGTTCGTACATCCGGGATGCCCGGAGTCGCATGCGGCGATGGAAATGACTGGAAGGCATATGAGAAACTCATTAAATTGAGAGTAGACACGATGCATTGTCAAACGCTAATGGTGGAAAACCTGGAATGAATCATTAAAGAAGCTATAGAAGGTAGTAGATAGGTAAGTAGGATTCCATACTGGTGGAGTGCGGACGTCGAAGAGCTCAGATATGAATGCATAGTCATGAGGAGAACGATAACGAGGACGAGGGACAGAGTTTTAAACAGGCATAAACCCTGTTGTCGTCGAGCAAATCCAGCAAATTGAAATGGAATACTGCGCGCGAAAGAGAGAACTCTACAGAAAGATTCGTACAAAAAAATGAAGGCACTGGAGTGAATTGTGTGACAAGCTGGATAAGGAGATCTTTGGTCAGGGATGTAGGACCGCAATAAAAAATCCATGCGTACCCCTCATACGACATTCCACTGGACAAAAAGCTTGAGATAACACGAGAGGTCTTTGAGAGGATGCACTCAAGATGCGTAGGTGCCCCGGATTAGACCAAATACCGCCCAAAGCGGTAAATCGTCTAGGACGCGCGGAGCCTGGGTAGTTTTTAGAGCACATGAACACATTGGTTGAAGCACGGACATTTCCTGAGGCTTGAAGGACATCAAGGTTGGTGCTGCTTTCCAAAACTGGGAAGAAGTATCACTTTTCCATACATCGAGAAGTTGTACAAGAGGATGTTAGAGGACGGATCGACAATACGATTGAGAGATCAGGAGGCCCATCTCCGAGACAGTTCGGATTCTGAAAGGAAAAGTAAACAATTGACACAATTGAGTGTTCTCAAGGTATTGCACAACATTGGGGACGAACAGCGCTGGGCGGCTCTCCTACTATTCGATGTTAGAAATGCATTTAACACTCTGCAGTGAAAAAAAGTGATGCGGGCATTAGGAGAGAGGGAGTGTCTCTCTGACATAGTTGATGTAGTTGTAGGTTAAAGTATGGCAGTTCTTCTTCTTTTATTAGTATTGTAATTATGGTCATCAAACTTTATGATGTGAAGTAAACAAAAATGAATTCGATGTAGTGGCTAAATATTTTAACGACTATATGAGCCACCAACAAAACGTAAACAATTTTATAAAACACGATAAAAGGCCAAATGTAGCAGCGTGTTCATTTTAATGAGAAACTGAAAAACTGAAATGAATAATTCTGAAATATATTTATTCTTCTTATAAAATATATACCAGTAACTTTGTGGAGCACTGTATATACTAAATATTTAATTTTATAAAATAATGATCATTTTTACAGTTCAACCTAAGTCGTAAATTTATGTTTTTTATTTGTCAATTACACAGCAAGACATCCATTATTTCGCGCTTTTTAATGTTTTACTGTTACAAAACACAAATATGTGCATAAAAGTGCATTTATCTACTGACAATGTCTACCAAATGATTCAAGTTTTTAATCTAATAAAATAAAACTCAACGGGATATTTTTAAACAGTGGTGTAGCAAGGCAAGATCCATCCCAAGTTGACATTGAATTTAACTTAGGGCCCCCGCCGACTGCAGACTTTTATTGGAAAATAGTTTGATCGGCTTCTTAATTAGCAGGGAGAGGTATGCATAGGCGCACATTACACCAAATTAGTATTAACCGATAAAAATTTTGATGGGCTTCCCGATTGCCTTCAAACTAATCTGTCGACCAACTATCGGCCGACTGTTTAGTCAGTGTTGGCTACGCACACACAACGATTGTTTATCGACCGATAGTTTAGTACGCTCCTAGTTTTTTAAATATTTCAATCTCTCCTCCACAGGTACAAAAAGTCTTAAATTGGTCCTTCTTCGCTATAGCTGGTCCAATTAGCATGGCCATCATTAAAGCTGTTTATGCTCATCCCATAAAAAATTAAAAAAAAAATTTGTAATCAAGTAATTTAGAATGGATTGTGTAGAATTCTCCATTAAATATTCTATCACCGAGCATTGGATGCACCCAATACTCTGAGAATCTCTTCTTAATTTTACTCCTTCGTTATATGAAAGCAAGAATAACATTTCTGAAAAATTTTTGAATTGTTTCACCGCTTACTTCAATAGTCAAATATGAAATTTAGTACTAAATCTTTCGAGAATAGTCCGTCGGCTGTTCCTAGTCTGCGCCATCTTCACCAAGACGAGTGTTTACTTGGTCGGAAAGTGAATTAGCTAGGTAATCACTTTTAGTCAAGCAACAATTTTTAACTGGCAGTCATTTTAACAGGAGTCAAGTCATTTATGTTTAGTTTGGTTTGGCATTTCAGCATGAATAGACTAACTCCTGAACAACGCTTCCAAATTATGCAAATGGAGTCCTACGCCGATATCGAATAAGTATAGACGCTTTTTGATCGATCCTAGCCAATTGTGAAATTTACATAGTAATAACAATCGTAAAATTCTTACACTGCACTATTATACAGCGTTAAAGTGTTAGTTCATTGTGCATCGAAGAAATAAGACCTGTGGAATTATATCAGCTAATTATGGACACTAGTTTTTATCATCAAAGGTAATTATCAAAACCTGAAGCGGAACAGGTCCGTATCTAGGATAATCAAATGGTATTGGAATTATCTCAATCTACTTCACAACCACCTCTATCTTACTCAGCTGCAGCCAGTAAACAACAAGAATCAATCTATCCATTTAAACTACAAGACATAGTTTTCAATTATCTTAATATTGTCAAATAAGAAGAATACTTGTTAGCGATAGGCACTTTAGTAAGTCTAAAATATATTCTTTCTTCACCAAGAATCACCAACAATCGTATCTGTATTTATTTATCAAGCAAACAAATTGTAGATGAATTTTTTTCAATCAGTGAAGGTTTCATAACTGTAAATAATATACAAATTACTCCAAGTGAAAGACTCTTAGTATCCAATGTATCTCCCACTATCCCGCATAAGATAATAGAGAAAGAACTTTTATCTTTAGGGCTAAAACTAATTTCATCAATGTCATTTTTGCGAATAGGAACCACCAATCCGGAATACAAATATGTACTTAGTTTACATCGACATATTAACATATCCACTCCCATAATGCCAATTCCCGATTCCATTGTTATTTTGTATGATAACATTAACAATCGAATTTTTTTAACGCTAGACAATGTATATTTCTTTTGCAAACTTGGCCACATTTCCAGTAGTTGCTCAGTAACTATAAATAACTCAGATTCAGCTATCCCAACTAATACATTTTCAAACAGAAATAAATCTACTGCAGTATCTTCAGCAGCAACGACTGCTATGACACCTTCAACAACGAGTACCTTTACAAATATATCAAATACCACATCCGTCATCTGCAAAAACACCATGTACAACCCCTCTTAATAACGCACGATACATCGACTACAGTTAATGCAATACCAGTACTATCTAAAACAAATAAGGTATGTGCAGGTAATATGGCCACCTTAAGAACTTTTGTCCGTATTTGTGGCCAACTATAATTTTTTTAAAAAGTAACTGTTATTACATTTACATGGGTTATCTAAATATATATTTATTGTATAATTTTTCAAAAATTGATAAAAATATGATATTTATGACTTAATTAAAAAAATACTGCTATTGGCCATATTACCAACATGGTGTCGCTAATATGGCCACTCTACAGAAAGTAAATTTTTATATCTAATTATGAAGCTTAACACAAAATAGAATAAAATAGTTTCAGATTTTTTAACAGTTTTATTACATGTTAAGCAAATACAGTACAGAAACTTAATATTGTCTTATTTTTCACAATCAGGGCATAAGAACGTATCAATTTTGTCTTTAGCTGTGAGACCCATGCACTCTTCGTGGATATAAGTGCTACATACGCTACACAGTCTCATATCTACCATCCTGTCTTCCTTGCATAATTTGCAGAATCAAGATTCTTGATTTTTTGTTCCCTTTTTCTTAGCAGGCAAGGTCTTAAATTTGTTTTTTGGATTGGGTAATTTTCGTAGCATTGACGAGACTCTTTTACCATCTGTAGTATGCGTATTGGCTTCAATATTTTCTGAATCACTTTTTCCAATACATCTACCGAATAAATCTTTAGTAACAACTTGGGCTCGACTGTTGATAGCTGGTTTTCTAGGCTTTTTGTTATCGTTCTTTATTGCTGCATTTTCAGGTGTTTCGAGCATAATTGTGAATGAAGTATTTTGGATGTTTGAGAAATCACTGTAATCGTCTTCTGAATCAATATCTTCATCACTGCTAGAATCATTCAAACTAAAGGATAAGTCAGAGTTGCTACTATCAGTGTCTAGAAATGGTTTTTCTGTGCGATTCTTCGGTTGAAAATCCGAAGTAGAGGGACGACAAGAGTTACTACTATCAGTGACCAGACATACTTCTTTTGAGTTATTTTTCGGTTGTAATCCCAAAGTAGAATGACAACGGTAATATTTTTGTTGAATGCCTGAAGTTGATGGCATGGATAAATCATCTGCTTTATTACAAGCGTTAGTTTCTGATAATTTGACATTCTCTTTATCTTCCTGATATTGGTATGTGATAGTACTAGGGGCAAACGCTATCTCTGGGATAGCTTCTGGGTTGAATGGATAAATTTCCGTTGAAGAAAACCCCGATTTTATATTAGATGGTGTCATTGTTTTGTCCCAAACTGTAGAAAAAATTGACCCAAATCTCTGTTTGGTAATAACACGATCGCTATGAATAGAATAATATTTCATAACTTCATCATCCCAGTAATATTCAAAGGCTCTAAATACAGCTTTGTCCATTGGTTGGAGCTCGTGAGTAGTATTACTAGGTAAACAGTATAGAGTAATTTCGTATCTTTCGGAAGTTTCTACAATAGTGTGATCCAAATGGCATCTTGCACCATCAAATATGATAATACATGGACCAGCAACCTTAAATTTTGAAAAGTGTTGAAGCCAAACTGAAAACGTTTCAATATTCATGCTACCTTTTGCGGTCATTTGAACAACAGCACCTAGAGGTAGTGAGTCAACCCATTCTGGCTTACTACGTTTACCCTTAAAAAGTACCATTGGAGGGATTGCTGTACCGAGAGCATTACCACAAGAAACAATGGTAACACTTTCTCCATGTTCGTTTGCAACAACATGTACTCTTCTAGCCCCTTTTTGCGCCAAAACTTTCTGCTGGTGGTGAAGTGTTAACCTGCAACCTTTCTCGTATACATTATATATCCGTTCGGGCTTATCAAGTATGTCCATTTCTCTTAAAATACCTTCCAGCTTAGTAAAATGATCTTTTACAATAAATTTATTAAGCTTTTGTGCCCTAGCCAGATCTTATGGCTTCACAAATTCCGATACCAAATACCTCTTCCAACTTCATAGGAATTCCTACTCCTTGGAAATAAGCATTCCCCAATCCGACATATCCTTGAATATCTTTAGAAAGAACGATACTTCCTACTCCTTAATAAAAAATACATTTATCAAAAAAATTACAACATTTTGTAACTTCTATCACGTATACACAGATGCCTTCAAAACATCTGCTGAATATGGGTCAGCTATCGTTACTTAAAATATTACACTTAAGTATAAACTACCATTCTTAAGCTGCATACATATCGGCGAGCTATATGCCATCTACCAAGCTCTGACTCATATTAACTCGGGTAATATATCCAAAGCTCTTATAATTACCGATTCCCTCAGTTTCATCAATACCATTAACCAGTTGTTCACAATACAGTGACAGTTCAACTTCAAAACTTCGTGAAGTGCAAACATATGTAAAACCGTGGAAATATCAAATTTCCAACAGTGCTCATAAAGTCGTTCTTAGTGTGCGTTCATAACGAGGCGCCGCCCCTCGATCGGACCATAGAATGGTATTATATTATCATCGCCACGTAAAATAAATGCATTATTTTAAATGCGAGCGTTCACTGTCAGTGCTATGCTCTAGGCGAGGATACCATGCCATGGTCTCCGTAATGAACGCACCCTTTCTCGACTTCGTCAAGGACATACCCGACTTACCCACGGGCATATAATCGGCAACACTAATCCTACTTTATGTGACAATTATAATGTTCCACTCAGCGTTAAGCATGTCCTTGTGTCCAGTGTCCAAGATACCAGTTTCAAAGACAGACCAATCACATCATCGGATCAACAAGTGAAATCTTAGGAGGAAAATGTAAAATTGAACAATTGGTAAAATTCCTTAAAGCCATTATTATACTTAACAAAATTTAATATTTTTAAGTCAATTATCTCATGTATATGTTTATATGTCGTTAATAACCTCCGAGGTTGATGTGACAATGTTTGTAAATAAAAAAAAATATGCAAATTTATTTAAAAATCATGGTTCTATTTGAAATACGTATCGCATTCTACTTTTATTTTATGGTTAACATAATCGTTCATCAGAGCAATTTGATTAACCATGGAACGTTTTTGCATCAGAAATGATAATACGCATCCAATGCGTATTATCATTTCTGAGATACAGATGTACACTGCGTACAGAACTATGCTGCGTACGCACTGTTGCTGCTGTAGAGCGTAGCATAGAAGAAGGCCCGAATCAATAGAGAGTTATTGCAAAGTTAACAGTGCCCGCGTTGCACTATTTACACCGCGCTATTTCGACAGTTTTGACATGCGGCTGACACATCACAAATAGAGATATTGCTTGAGCTTATGCATACTTTGTTGCGTTATTTACGTTGTTTATGTTTTCTGTTCATTTGTTCCCAAAATATTGAAAATAGAGCATGAGTTAGAAGCACTTATTTTAGCAAATGCTCATGATGATGATGTAGAGTTCATCATTTTAAATAACATTGTGGGAGAACATGTATTACATCTACAAAATCAAGAATTTAATTTAAAAAACATGTTGCAAGTAGATGTAAGAATAAATTTTAGGTTTAGCAGACAAGATATTCCTACATTTGCAAGAGCTTTACGCCTACCAGATATTATTCGTACCAATACTAGAAACTCTGTTAGTGGTAAATGCATTTGCATTCTACATTACTTGAGTGATAAAGCCTGCATGTCCCAGCAGGCTTAAAGATCTTCAGCTTTTATTCAATTTGTCACCTCAATCATTATCTCAAATTATTAATTATATTGTTGCATTATGCTACTGTCTGATGTACTCATTTTTGAAAATTATTACTAATAAACTTGGTTTAAATGAAAGACAAATACCATACATAACCTGAGAAAGAAAATAGCGCAACGAATTCCGCACAGCGTAACGGCTCCCCTAATAACGGCAGGCCGTATTTTCAATAACGCAGCGTAAGCCAAATATCACATCTGCGCATGCTCTACTGTCAAAATAACGCGTGCTGTAATACAGCAAGTGCAAAATTGACTCTGCAATATCTCTCTAATATATCATCGTGCACAGCAGTTGGACATGTTTCCATCCATTTTATGGAAGATTTTGCGAAAAAATCTTGATTAGCCTACTTAAAAAATCAAACTCGTGCAAGAATGAAGCAACACGACCATCGCGTTGCGAATACGAGCAATGCGTAAATTTGGTGAAAGGGTCCAAAACGAGATTGCCTTTGATGCCGACTTTTACATATAATCGAATTTTGTTTACCGATGAAGCTCACTTTTGGTTGAATGGCTACCTCAACAAACAAAACTATCCGGCTTGCATAATGATATAACTCATTATATCTTTCACTAATTTTATTAAATTAAATTAAAACTTGTCTCAAAACATCTACGATGTCAGAGTTACGTCTGTCACTAACAGTTTTAAAATCCATGGCAATATATATTGAGCAGACATAGAATATTCGTTTTGTCACCTGTTATAAAATAGAAATAGTTACTAACATGCAAGTATTTCAGAATATTTTACCTCAAGTGTAAGAATTCCTCACTTTCTGTTATTAAAAATTATTAAATTTTTCTATTCATACTTCTATATATAAATTAAATATTAAATATAACTAGTTTTTAAATAATTACAAAAAAAATTAAACAATAATAAATAAAATTCTCCATAATAAACACTAACGAACGAAATAATTGCTTCCTCCTAGTCGCGCCCCTGATTTGAGTTGTGAATAAAAGTTGCAAAGAAAGCTCTGAAGTATTGTTAGTATCGTAGGAATCATTTATCAGCACTACTTATCAACGTCGATGTACTTGAATGGACACTTCTTGCATTTTAAATGGACTGATTAATGTAATGAAGAAAACAAATTAAATGCACGTTCTCAGTCTATCGAATCGAGAACATGGGTGCCCGGATAAATGCAGAATTTATTCTAAGAACCGCATTTAGTCATTCCACATATAAATTAAAATTGTAAAAAGTTTTATTACTAGTTATTAGAGTAGCATATTATTATTAGATAAAATAGGTTGACTTTTAGATTTTGGAACGTTGGAACGTTAAAAGAGTTTAGGGATCTACTTTTAGTATATTTTTTATTATGTATATAGGATGCACCGGAAATATATGTAGTGGTAGCTAAGAACAGAATTTTTTGAAGCGAAGCTTTTATTAGTTTTCTCTATAGTAAAATGCAGATCAGATCTTCGTGACTCGAAATAGTTGGAAGTTTAAGTAAATTTACTCGACAACGGGAGTACGTTATATAAAATGTAAATATTTCATTTAATTATGAAACAAAACTATATATTTCTACTAATCTTTTATTTATATCATGTCAGTTAAATATTTTTTATTAGAATACTGGATTATAATGAAATAGTGGTTAATATTCTCCCACTTAATCAATTTTGCTAATCAATATTTTGCTGTCTTTACTATACCATTTACATTGAATTATAATAGCGTCTGTGCCGTCTTGCCAATTTTTTTCGTAAGTTTCAAACATTTTAAATTAAGTAATGTACAAATTTTTCACAATGTGAAACAAAAATTTAAAACAATTTTATTTTAGTATTATTGAAAAGCTTCTATACTGGCGTTGTATTACTTTTTTCTCTGTAGTGCAAGCGAAATGCTGGAGCGAGCGTCACTGAACTAGCGCCATAAGAGGGCGTCGTTACAAGTAGCCTCATAAAATAGCGGTTCTTCACATCGATTCACTATTCTTGATCAATTCGTTTCTAGTCAATATATATATTTATTCTACGCAGGTTTAAATTAATAACAAATAACTTACAAAATACAGACATAAAAATATTTATTTATTTAGAAAAATATTTTATAAATAAAATATTCGATTCACAACGATTGTCATAAATGTCATCCGATTAATAACAAAATTGAATCATCTGTTAATATTTTTAATACACTTGTTTTAAAATACTTTTATATAAATACAATTATTATTTTTAAACATATTACTTCGTTTATGCAATTGTAAATAATTAAATTAACTATCAAATTATATTTATTTATATTTTATTACAATTTATTATTTCGTTTGAATTTGACGGGTCTCTCAGAACATGAGAAATAAACAACGTATGCTTTGTTAATATGTCAACAGGTGGCGTTAGGAGCAAACATAATAATTCATTAAACTATTTGAATATAATATAATATGAAGCCTACACGGCAAAAACGATGAAAGTCAATTTTTATGGTAAAAGGGAATATTGTACCAATATATTATTATTGTAATCTTTATTTTATTATTATGACCGTTTGTCATTTAAGTATCATCAAAATATTTTTCTTTATATCATAGTCATATATATAATAATCAAAGTCTGTCTTATGTGATATCTGCAGTTGTTCATGCCCTAACTCTTCAATCAAATGGACAATGTGCAAATACATTCATCTGTTATGCCGAAAAGAAAATATAGACACCAATTCTATCGCTTCTGTTGGTGCAGCAGGTAATTTTTCCTTATAATTTCTAAATTTTTCTTTTCTTTTTTAAAAATATATATTCTTTGTTAAAATATTTTCAATGGAATTACTATTGATTAAAAATATAAAACAAGTAAGTTATTCTTACTTAATTTTAAGTTTTGTAATGTTGAGTTAAATAATGTTTTTTTAATATTTTTATTATGTTTTTTAAGACATGGAGCCTGATGTAAGCGCTTCACTACATATTCATCTTGACAATGAGATAATTCTCAATTAATCGAAATTTTATAGTAATGAATTTAAGCTAAGGTGACAAAAAAGAAGATTTTGCGAAAGAAAAAATAATTGAACAATTTTTGAATGCCACTGAAAAAATTCAAACCAAAGAACAACTGGAAATTCTTCGCAAAACTGTAGCTCCACTAGCCCATAACTTAAAAGCTCTTGAGAATGCAGCTCAAAAAAAATAACTCTTTTGAGTAAAAATAACATACATAGTAAAAAAATTCAAACCCAGCGACAATTATACTCCACAAAGAAAGCAAAAAAAAATTCAAAAAATAATTCTCTAAAAGGACCCGCTGCAAATGAGGCCATAAATATAACAGTGTCATTGTTAAATAATAAATAAACTTTATTTTAAAAATGTGTTTTATTTATAAAAGACTAGATCAGTTAATTGGTGTTCTTAAATTTCAATAATAATTCTAATTTATCGAAAATCTAATAATTATTTTAATACTATCCGAGGCTTCCCAGAAAAACTTCTGCACCTTTTAAGGATTTGTGAGAAATTTTTCATTTAAACTGTGTTCGAATAATGTTATTACTTTCATAAAATATAAACTAAATTGAACAAAAAATGTCTACATATTATATAGATCCATAAGACTGCTAAAACTGAAACAATCTTGTAAACAGCCTGAACAATCCAAATTAACTTTAAATATATTGTTCTACAAAGGTATACAATAATTAGCGACCCTATTTTTAATTTTTCAACAGATATACTCAGTATAATGAGCTAAATCGCCAGAAAAGTGAATAATATTGCATATTGGTTAAATCCTAGAAGACATTAAAGTGCCTTTGAAAATTTGAGCTTTACTAAAGAAATAATAGTTTTTAAAAAATGTCATTGATATTTTCAAATTCCTCGCAAAATTTCAATCCAAGTAAAGTTCAAATATAGACATTTTATAAACCAATACTTAATAAAGACGACACATAGGTTAAGTTGTAAATGTAAATATACCTAAATAAAAATCTGCTATGATCCAGTGTATTACAATGAATAAATACTGTATGGACGGTATTTGATAAACAAATGGTCAAGACACAGTATATTGCTTAAAAAGAATACCGAATAGGTCCGATTTAAAATTATAAATATTTGTTGCGCATGAGTTCCTGTACCGGGACGATTTTTTGTGAGACTTTCTAGGTTTCCGCTTGTTAAAAACGCTGAAAGTCCATGTGAAACACTGCAAAAACGTTGTTTTTCTGCGCGGTCGCTATACGACGCACGGTTAAAAAGATTAGTCATTCGTCTCGTACACTTGCAAGTAGGCGGTTTAGTTTAGAGTCTGTTTTGTTTATGTCCATCTTCAAATAAGTAGTAGTGTATTTTAAAATATTATAATGGAAAGAAAGACAGACACTGTAAATTCTGACAGCTTTGATGAAAGTACTGTGCAGAACTTAAACGTGGGATCTAAGAAGAGAAAAAGAGGTAGTGGAAGGTTATGTTAAGCAATTGAGGTTAAGTTCACACGAAATATTGCCAGATTCTAAGTGCTCCCGGTACAAATGCTTTCAACAGATTGGACTTTTGGAAAGAAATACCATTATTAAGGAATTTAATAGAATGTCGAGCAGAGATGAGCAGAACAGTTACTTGACTGGTCTTGTATCCATGACTTTAATACAGAACTGCAGACCACCAAAAAATAAAAATGATGCCAAGTTTTGCAATAAAGCATATTTTTATAAAGTAAGAGTTCAGTGTGCGGTTGATAACCATAGTAACTGTATTGAAGTTGTAAAGATTATTTTGCCTACCACATAGGGTATTATTATAGGGGGTTAAAAGTTGGGGACAGAAATTATTGGGGTGGAGATAGGGCAAGTAAAACAAACCGAAACGTTGCGAACGGCCACTCAGGGTTTATTAGGAGAACTGGGTCGTGAATAAGTGAATGACCAGGGGACTGAAATGGGGTAACTACAAAAATGAAACAAAAGAGGTACGTACATGAGTCTCCTGGACAAACAATCCACAGGAAGGTTCTCAAAGCTATTTAAAATGGATGCCACCTTGAAGAATCTTCCTGTTGGATGAAAGAAAAGGTTCTTCCTTCCTAAAAACAGAAAAAAGGGTGAGAGAGTTTAAGAGAAATAAACAAAATGGTTTAGGGAAAAATTTAATATTTATTACTGTCTCACCACAAACAGTTACAAAAGTTAATAGTACAAAAATATTATATTAATAGTTACAAAAAAATAAATACGATAACAAAGAAAAACACTTACTATGTTCTATCAGTTTCCAAACACTAGAAGTTAGAGATACTACAAAACTTACAATTGTTAATGGGCGACAATTTGTAACGGAAATAAATTATTACAAATGAAAAAATATCTTTTTAAGTGAAACTATGCATAGAGGTTAACCTTTTTTTTTAAACAAAAAAAAAATCTCAAATATG
The DNA here is from genome assembly GCF_040954645.1 of Diabrotica undecimpunctata. NCBI lineage: Eukaryota > Metazoa > Arthropoda > Insecta > Coleoptera > Chrysomelidae > Diabrotica > Diabrotica undecimpunctata. Next base: position 122,839,043 of record NC_092810.1, on the reverse strand, counting down.
ATTAGGTATTTATCAAATGTCAAAAATAGTGCTGTCATATGTCAATACTAAATTTAAAACTGAGAACAATTAAAATGACAGCTAAGCCACACCCTAAGATCTACAATTTTAATTATTACAATTTCTTAAACTGTTATAAAAGCAATTATTATTAGAAAATGTTTACTTTTCCTTTGAAAATCAACTCAAGAGCTACCTGGATTTCACTAAAAATTCTGGGGTTAGGAACTGGACTTACACTCTCTGCCACACGAACAAATTGATCTCCAAACTGCGAAAAATAATCTGAAACGGCTTCTTAGAACAAACAAATTGAGGCTGAAGTTGCCACTGGACGCAAACTTTGGAAACTCGTCTCCCTAAAAACTCAACAATGGAACATGTGGGTATCTTTCAAATTTGTTAAAAAACGCCGTTTTACAAATATCTCAGATGAGAGACGGCATACAAATAAAAAACAGTGATTACTCTTATCAGAACTGACACATTACATTGAGTATAAATCACTTTTTCTAACCAATTTGCCGATTCACTTAAACTACACAAGCCGTCGTCTGTTCTCAATGACCAATCTTTCAAACCTTCATAACTGCAATATTAACTGCTTACCAAACTATATATTTTCCATAACATAAGACGAAAAAACGAAAAGACTTACAAATTTGACGAAAAATTTGGACTAACCTGAAACCAATTGCCCCTGACAGCGGCCTCAGCGAGAGTGATGTAATTCTCTTTAAAATTCATTCGCTAACTCGGTAAAAACTAAACGTATAAACGGGAATATTTATTTAACGCGCAATATCCTAAAGTGACTCTCGATCAAAGAATGCCGAAGAAATATGCATCTATGATATATAAACAAAGTCTAAAATGTGTTTATTATCGACCTCGGCGACGCACAAAGATTTAACTTGTACGGTCCTCCTCCTCCTAAGTGCCTTCTCTGTTGAGGCGATCAATATGGCAAATTTCTCTCTATTCTGGGCTTGATGAATTAATTCATTTCTTTTTGTGTGGGTCCAATCTCTGATGTTTCGTAGCCAAGATTTTTTCTTTCGTCCTATGCCCCTTTTACCGTCAATCTTGCCTTCTAATAAAACCTGGAGCTGCTCAAATTCCCTATGGCGCATTATGTGTCCTAGATATGACGTCTTTCTAATTTTGATAGTATTGACCAGATGAGGGCGTGTGTTCATTGCTCTCAGTACTTCTTCATTCGTAGTTCTACTGGTCCAGCTTATTCTTAGCATTCGGCGGTACATCTACATTTCAAAATTTAATTTGTTGACGTCATACGACGTGTATTATAGAAGACAACTTACTTTTTATTCTTTTATTATTCACGTGCTGTCTACTGGCGATTCCTACTTTTATTGTTACCCCGAAAATGTCGCAGCTAAAGGATCAGAGGAAGTTATTTCGTTTTTGCATAATTATATATTTTTGCAGTTATACTCCAGTGTAAGGGATTTACTTATATTCTGCGACTCTTGTGGAGGTCAAAACAAAAATCATAAACTCTTTAAATTCATTCATTACGTAGTTATTTCCACAAGACGACTTGACAACATTAAAATGATTTTTCCAATAAGAGGTCATTCATACTTGGAGTGTGACAGGAATATGGGAGTCAGTTCAGTCAGTAACCAGTAGATTAAAGCTGAAGCTGTTGAAGATTGGTTGGACGAATTTAAGGGAGCACGCCCAAAACCTAGCCCATTAAAGTCCTAGAAGTAAATTAGTCTCTAATTCACCAATGGACTCAGATTCTTTCATCCAGTTTTAAAACAAAATGCCCATTTGCTATTAGACCTATTCGAGAAATAGTTTGTGAAGCCATTCATCCTCAATATATTTTATTTAGAACAAGCTACAATGGGCCTTTCAAAACTTGTGATTCGTACCAACACTATTTTACCAACTGATGATATGTCAGGAACCCAAGAATTTTTTTACTCAAAAGAGGTTATACAGGTAATAAATTTTTATTTATACCCACTTTTCTTTAATATTTTATTTTCAGATTTGTTGCCAATTAGTTTGGAAAGTGAAAGGACTTACAACACCTTAAGCAGTTTTGTGGTAATGCTGCCAAACATTTTTTCGATAGCCTCGCTCACAACACAACGGAACTAGGGACAAGAGTTAGTCTTGTAAATAAGAAACAGGCTGCAAAAAAATGTGATAAGAAAAAATAATATAAAAAAGACAATTATTGCTTTGAATAAAAGTGACCTTTATCGTTTTTGCCGTGTAGGCTTCAATTTATTTAAAATATAAACAATAAATAATGTATCCCTTATGTATCGGTTTTTAAGGACTGCGAGTAACAGTCATAACTGTATTTTATTTAATGTATATTTGAGCAGATCAAATGCCTTTTTGTAGTCGATAAAACAAGTATACACATCACAGTTAACATCCCTGCATCTTTGCATAAGCACTTGGAAAGCGAATAGAGCCTCTCGGGTGCCTAATGAATCGCGGAATCCAAACTGCGTCCATGATAGTTGTCCTTCGCATTTTTTATATATTCTGCCGTGTATCACCTTCCAGAACGTTTTAAGTAAGTGGCTCATTAGGCTAATTGTTCTGTAGTCTTCGCATGTCTTTTTTAAGGTTTAGGAATTCTGCATAAAACTCGTCAGGCCCTACCGCTTTACCATCTTTAGTTCTTTTAATAGCTGACGTGACTTTTTCAATGGTAATCGGGGGTCCTGTTTGGCACTCAGTGTTTTCAATGGTATTCTGCCTTTCATCTGCAAAAGTAACTTCCACATAATTCTTCCAAGTGTCTAGTTTTTCTTCCACAGTTAACAGTGGTTTGCCTTGGTTATCTGCCAAACACCCAACTCTTCTAGGTTTGTATAAGCCTGCGGCTTCTTTAACTTTTTTGTGCATATTAAATGAATCGTGTTTATGATGCAATTGCTGTATTTCCTCACACTGTTTTCTTAGTTGTGTATCCTTAGCTATTCTAATAGCTTTTTTAATCTTTTTATCGATTCTTTTGTATAATGGCATTTTTGAACTTTCGCCTCTCTTCCATCATATCTAGAATCTCATTTGTCATCCACGATTTCTTCTTTATTTTTGGTGGTTTGAGAAATTTCTCTCGTACGTCTTTTGAAACTATATGTAATATCTAGATAGTCGACTGTAAAGAATGTAGGCCAATATTTTGTAGGTCACGTTTAGGAGCGTAATTCCTCTGTAGTTGTCACATATTGTTTTTTGTCCTTTAATAGGTACGTTCTAGTCTTCTGGTAGTTTACCTGCTTTCAAATCAGTTTTATATACAATAGGTCAGATTTGGTGCGCCATGTTTTAAAAGCTTAGAAGAATTGCCATCTGCTTCAGGAACTTTGTTTTCTTTAAATTATTTTGGTGCTTTGATGACTTCTTTATCTGTTGGGTTGTTATTTTCTTCCTTTTGTGTTCAATATCTTCGAGTCGGACGCTCCTTACAACCTAGCCCACTTCTTATATTTAGTCATTCCTCAAAGGTTTTTGTCAACTTTTCAGTATCTAGTTCTGATGACCAATGATCTCCCCTATTTTGTTTCTAAAGAATAATATAATCCAATATTGTTCTGAAGCTATTTTATAACCTTAGGTTGATAATCTAGGTTTGAATTCCTTTCCATTCTGGTTAATCCATTTGTAGAATTTTCGCGTCTTTATGTGTGTGTGTATGTTATACTTCTCTAGTTAATTTAGATGATTTTTAATATGCCCTTTCTTCTCTCCTTTCATTATTAATTCTTGGTCTCGTCTTAGCTGACTATACTCTTCCTTTACTTGTCTTGTTCATCGCCCCAAGTCTTAGATATGCTTTATTTTTTCTTTGCGCTGCTTGTGCACATTCCTCATCGTACATTCCCTACCCTTACCTATCTTTGCATTAAAACCTTTACGTCATTTCTAGGACAGTTCTTATATAATACTGTCCAGTTGTTGGTAAAAGTCTACTTTTACTTCATCCGGCTTCTCCTGAGTTGGTGTATGAGCGTTTATTAATGAATACTTAAAGAATTTACCTCTTACTTTTATTTTGCATATCTTTTCTTAAAACTCTATTATAAGGTGCTTTACTCTTCTGTTCACCATGAAGCTTCTTTATATATCGTAAAATTCTTTTTTTTAATATTTCTTTTCCCAACCATCTCATTTCCTAAAATAAAATTATATCACTTTTATATATTTCTTAATTACCAAAAGAGTCTATAAGGCTCTATAATCCTCCGACGTCCTAACAATAAACTAGTAATGGGGATGAAATTGGTTTTTTCCTTCTCTTTTGAATGATTCAATTGTTGGTACACCATTTTTATATTTTTTGGCAATGTCTTTTCGCATTTATTTTGTCTGTCTTTTAATTATTTGCAAGCTTTACTGAACATATCTATTTGTTTGATCAATATTTATTTTGATTGTTGAGTTCTGTAGTATGTTTTTATTCGTTAAAATGTCTTTAGCAACACTATTATTGGAAAAAATAACTCTAAGAGGAGGTGACTTAGTACCTGTGTTCTTCCCTACTCGAATAACTGTCACTACATCATCCATTGCTTCATCTTTTCCTATTTGCTTCATAATTTCCTCGATTTTTAATCTGTCTTGTTTTATCCTTTCTTTAATATTCAAAGAATTTGTCCATATTTTAATATTCAACAGAATGTCAACTTTTGGTTGTATCAATGTAAATCTACCCGTTCTACATCAATATCGTTCGATGAAATAAAAGTCCAAAATTATCAACAATAACTTCTATTCAAAAATTACAGGCAGTTTTAAAATGAAATAATTCTAAAGAATATATCGGTGGTAAGTTCACAAAGGTACTGATTTTACAATCTTTTAAATTAATATAAACATGCCATGGCTTCTCCGAAATAAAAATATAATCAAAGCGGGAAGTCGTTAAATTTAATTACACATTCTCGACGTGAGATATAAACATAAAAACCACGTCGCCCTAATATTTAGAATAAACATCTTTTGAGTGCGTCTTATGCTTAATAAGCAATAATACTCGACTTAAGCCATAAATAATAAAATAATCTACTGAGTTTCTCTGACATCCTCCCACCTGAGGCAAAGTTACAATAAGAAACGTGACTCACAAACAATCAGAGACAAAAAAAATAAAAGAAAACCTACTACACAAGAAACAGAAACAATAACACACAAGAAAATTAAAACATTCTACAAACTAGTTCATAAAAAAGTCAGTATATCTAGCAGATGTTTTAACCTTACGCCCACTCCGCGTAACGTAGCGCGTATCACTTTTGTGCGTTTCGGGTACTCTGCTTTTAGACACTCCCGTCTTCGCGTCATCACACTCGTTTGCACTTTCAACCGCGCGCACCTCAACTTCTTTCCACTGGGCTCGAGAAGAGATGCCTGGATCGTTGTTTCCCTCAGAGTCCAAGTTGTTCGAATTGCCCTCTCTTCGGATAGAATTGACTGTGCATTCCAAAGGGTACAAGCGTTGCACAGGTCTCAGAAATTGTCCCCTTTCGGTATTAACTCTCACAAGTCGCACTTGCTTATCTTTTCCAGGAAGAAGTTCGACTACTCGACCAAGTGGCCAATTGATTCGCTTATCTTGATCATTGCCAACCAAGACCATGTCTCCCACTTTAACTTGTTGGCTACTTCTTCCTTTAAACCATAACTTTAACTGGCCTAAATACTCGTTGCGAAACCTTCGTCGAAGATCATCAACCAGTTTTTGTCTGTACACCACTTTCCTAGATAGAGCCTTTTGGTCAACAGCATCACAGTCTGGAACCCCACTCTCTGTCTGGTCTCTAAGAAACATCATGGGTGTTAAAGGTATCAAGTCGTTTGGGTCATTAGAAGAGGTAAGTGGCCTTGAATTGATGATGGCTTTGCAATCGCAAATTACCGTCATTAAACTTTTGTAGTCTAGCGAGGCCTGTCCTAACACTTTGCGCAATAACTGCTTCAAAACCCCCACAAGTCTTTCCCAAAATCCTCCCCACCACGCGGCCGTAGGAGGGTTAAATCGCCATTGAATACGTTCGACACTACTGCTCTCGGCGATTTTCTCAAAGTCCACTCGAAGAAAGGCATTTTCAGTACCAACAAAATTGGTCCCATTATCACTATAAATAGTCTTTGGACGACCCCGTCGGGCAATAAAGCGTCGTAAAGCCTGCATAAAACTAACAACCGATAATGCAGTACAAAGTTCAAGGTGTACGGCACGATACACGGCACATGTGAAGAGGCATACCCACACCTTTTCCCCAGTCCTCAGATATAGAGGGCCTGCGAAATCAACCCCTGTTATTTCAAACGCGTTGGCATCTCGAACACGATCAACTGGTAATGGAGGTGCACTCACGATAAAAGGTTTGGCATTTTGTCTCTTGCACACGACACAATTGGAAATTGCAGATTTTATAGTCCGACGTCCTCCTAGAATCCAATAATTTTGACGTAATCTGCTCATAAGTCCCTGTGTCTCACTATGACATGATTTTAAGTGTTCTCTGAATATAAGCTGATTGACCAAAAAATGTTTGGCAGGCAAAACTATGGGAAATAGAAAGCTTTTACAGTCGTTTCTGTTACTGATCCGTGACTTTAGTCGAATTAAGTCATCATCATCTTTGTAAACGTCCATGCCACATAGTCGTTTATCGTTCTTATCGCAGAGGGACTCCTTTTGCACTATACGAAGAACAAAAATTTCGGCTCGGTCAATTTCCTCGGAGCATAAGTGACCTCTGAGTCGATCTTTATTTCTTGAGTTATGAAGAAATCGGAATATCCATTCACACATACGGAGAGCCTTCAGATATTGGGAAAAGTAACCAAAATGCCAATCATCTAATGACATCTTCGAATGCTCATCTTTAATTAATGTGGCAACCAATTTGACCTTCCTCTCTTGATTGATCTCATCTTCATTATAATCCAGATCTACTTGAGGATCAATCGCCAGGTCCTGATAAAGCCATTGTGGCCCCTCCCACCATCTTGATTCGAGTAACTGCTTGGCTGAACAACCCCGCGATGGAAGGTCAGCAAGATTCAGTCTACCAGGAACGTGGTGCCAGTTTTCACCATGAGATAATTTCCGTATCTCTGACACACGATTCCAGACAAATGTGGACCATTCCTCGGGTCTCCTTATCCATGACAGTACGGTGGTCGAGTCACTCCAGAAAAAAGATTTCATTTCAATGTTGAGGCTTTCCTTGACAGTAGTATATAGCCTTACACCAATCACCGCAGCCATTAACTCCAGACGAGGTATTGACAGCTTTTTTATTGGGGCTACCCTTGATTTAGCCGCTAAGAGATGTACGAATACACGCCCGTCCCTAATTCCTCTCAAAAATACCACAGCAGAAGAGGCTTCCTTGCTGGCATCGCAAAATGTATGAAACGTCCAGTGTTCTGCTTCCTCAGTACCAGCGTTTATCCACCTAGGTATCTTTATTGCATTTAGATAAGAAAGCTGTTTTATCCAGCTACGGAAAAGAGTTTCCAGTTCCTCGTCAACCGGCGTGTCCCATCCCAGTTGCTTCTCCTATTTTTTTGTAACCACAGCTTTGGTAGTAGGGTGACTGGGCAACTGTAACCTATGGGGTCAAATATTCGTTGTGCTTGGGATAGCATCAATCTTTTGGTTACCGATTTACTTAAAATCTGTTCGATATCTTCGTCGTCTTGGTTTATAGATAAAGTGTCAACAGAAATGGTTTCCAGAAAAAGTTTCTTTGCTGCTAATGCGGTTTCATCGCGAGTCTTCCTTTCCATTGGATCATTTATGCCTAGTACGTCGAGCTCCCAAAGATTCGTAATAGGGGCATTATTGACAAAAAGAGAGAGCGAGATCATAGATAAGTTACTATGCGTTTCAACTGGTATCTTTCCCATTAGAGTCCAGCTTAATAGGGTCTCTATCGCTACCAAGTTACAATTCAAAATATGTCTTCTTCCAGTGTAAAGTTTGCCCGCGATATCTGATCCTATCAAAAGTTCAATTGGAGTAGAATCATATGAGTCAGATATTTCAATATTTAATTTACGAAGGCTCTTTCGTCCAGGGCCCATCGAATATGGAAGATACACTATTGCAAATAACAGCTTGATCCAGTGTTTCAAAGGTACAACTATAAGTATCGTGATTTAATTCCACGTCATAGCAATCATGATTTTGCATCAAATTACTTCCTCCGAATAACCCATGAACGAGACTAATTTTTCCTTTTGACTGATATCCCAAAAATTTAGCTGTCGCCTTCAAAATATATGATTTCTGCGATCCAGTATCAATCAATGCTCGCACATGTCTCGATTTACCTAAATGAGTCATTTTTACGCGCAGCGTCTGCAAAAAAACCTGTGTGTTCGTATTAGAACTATTCTCAAGTGCCTGATCGACTTTCGCTACCGTATCATCTTGTTGTTTTTGCTCCAAATTATTTGCCTTTGTTCTATTAAATGAAAGTGTCGGACACATTAGAGAAACATGTGATCTACTACAAACTAAGCAACTTAAATGACCTCGACATTTTCGAGCTTGATGGCCAATTTTTAAGCATCGAAAGCATGCACCCTTTTGTGCCAAAATATTTCTTTTTTGCTCGTAGGTCAACTTCTGAGCTTTAAAGCAGCCAGTACTGTCGTGCGAATTTTGGCAAAAAAGGCACTTCGTTGTCACTTCTGAATTTATTAGACCCATTGCCGTAGAAAAGTTTTCTTGTGGTATCCGCGATTTGTGACTAGGCCGTTTAACATCTCTATTTGCTGCACTAGGTAGATCAAAGCCTTCCACCGCTAAAGAAATGTGCTGTTCATTATCGACTTCCTTTTTAAAAAAGTGCATGAGATTGTTAAGTCGATTTTCTATAGTAGAAACGCCCACCGTATTTATAAAAGCTTGTGATCCAGCGACCTCGGGTCCCTCGGGAATACGTTGCCAAACTCTCAATAGTTCCGATGGTAAACACGATTCTACTAACGGAAACAGCATCGTTGCGTAATTATCTGATTTTATCCCAAGTGTCTCTAACGCCCGTAATTGAGTTTCGAGATTGTCGTACAACAAAGATAGATCCCTTTTATTGCCAGACGAGGTGTTATTAATTACTAATTTTAGCAACTCCCGCACGTATACCTCTATTTGCAAATCATCCCGCCCGAATCGCGAAAGAAGACAGTCTACCATTTTACCATAATTGTTCCCAGTGGCTGGAAAACTATCAACTAACTGTCTTGCCCGACTACCCATTAACGTACATTGGACCAGATATTCCACTTTATCATTTAAATCTATATCCGGATCATTATGTATCTTTTGAAACTGGGACCAGAAGGGCAACCAGTTTCTGATATTTCCATCAAACTTCTTAAGTTCTAGAGTAGGTAATTTAAATTTACGCCTACCTGATCTGCTGCCTACACTACTTTCCGAGGCCATGGAGTCTACCTCTTCACCTGGCTCGTCCCGCGGCTTCTGTAGAAAATCCTCAGCCTGTGTGTTCAGGTCGGTAAATTTCCTTAGATAAACTTCGCTACCATCTATCTCTGCCAACAAGTCTGCTTCACTTTCATCACTTTCCAACAGACACTGGTATATATCGCTGTCAACTTTCCTTAGATCCTCATATTTTTGTTTCAAAATTTCTAAGGTCACCACGATTAAACGTACCTTTCCTTCCGGGAGCCGACAACAGCTCTTCCAACTCTTTCGCCGATTTAGTAAAGGTGGTACGGAGTACTTTACGGTGCTTTTTGTTTTGATCCATGATTCACAATGCACACTTGAACAAACTACACACGTTTATCGGAACAACAACAAATTAAACGTGCGGTCAAGTGTGTCCGGTTAGATCACTACACTTTCGGCACACCCGATATACTCAAAACGATTATTCCCGTAAACTGCTCGTCCTGTCACGGTCGCCAAATGTTGGTTGTATCAATGTAAATCTACCCGTTCTACATCAATATCGTTCGATGGAATAAAAGTCCAAAATTATCAACAATAACTTCTATTCAAAAATTACAGGCAGTTTTAAAATGAAATAATTCTAAAGAATATATCGGTGGTAAGTTCACAAAGGTACTGATTTTACAATCTTTTAAATTAATATAAACATGCCACGGCTTCTCCGAAATAAAAATATAATCAAAGCGGGAAGTCGTTAAATTCAATTACACACTCTCGAAAAGATTCTCGTGAGATATAAACATAAAAACCACGTCGCCCTAATATTTAGAATAAACATCTTTTGAGTGCGTCTTACGCTTAATAAGCAATAATACTCGACTTAAGCCATAAATAATAAAATAATCTACTGAGTGTCTCTAACATCAACCGTAAACCCTTTAATAAAGATAACGTTACTGGTAGATGGTAATTACTTATCTACCACTATCACTTAATATTATGGTTTTAACATTAATTTGCTGTTGATATCGTGGTAGGAAAACCAAGTCTTCGAAATTCAATAAATGTATTTAAAAACAAATAAAAAAACTTCTAAAACCAGTTTATTACCCTTTTCTTAATTTTTATATTGACGACGTACGTTTGACTTTTTATTTAATTCGTAGATATTGAATGTTGACACCTGTGCAAAGAACCAGCTGACCGAATATGAAAACAAAATTTTAATATGATAATTTTTCCTCAGAAGAAAGCGAAATAAATTATTTTTTTAGAGATACGTCTCTGAAGTCCCTCAAAGATGAAAGTATTCAGTCACTCAATTGTAAGAAATAAGTACGAGCCGGATTTATTTTGTAACGACGAATCGTCGTCTTCAATAGCGGCAAGGCCTGCAACACTCATTTTTATTTCAAATCGAATACATTACGGCGCAATTATAAAAGTTCGACGGACTTCTTTCATAGCGACAAAAAACCCTCAACCAGATCATATACAATACATTTTAAAAAAAGCAAAACCGTTGACGGTAAAAAGATAAAGAAGAAACTTATATGTTCTTTCCTTGGTGCAAAAAATTGTTGTTTGTGTAGCGACTTCAGCGCTTCAGGAATTTTTGGATAATTATGTAATAATGGATGAGAACGGGTCTTTTGGTCTTTTCGTTCATGTCACTGAAAATCAACCGAATAACTGATTTGACTTTTTAAAATGATTTTTTTATTAAATCGTATAAGGAATACGAAAATATTATTTGAAAGCCGATTTTAAAAAGTCCAATATACATTAAACGGAAAACGATTGATAAAAAAGGGTCTAACTAAAGCTCGTTCTTCAGATTTTCAGCAATTATATTGTTCAATAATCATTTTGGTCCTTCCATTTTTTATTACCCACTTTCCTTTTCCATTTTGTTTGTCGTACTTTGTAGTCACTCATCCTCATGACATATGTAAACGGTCGAATTTATTTTTCGCATTCAAAATTTTGTGATAGTGTGATTGCATCCCCTAGTATTGCATCCCCTAGTATTTAATGTTTGCTGATGATTCGAGGTTAGTGGGAAACATAAAAACAAAAAAATATATGGCGAGTACAGGAGCAGCGGAAAGAGACGCTGAAAGAAAAAGTTTTTAGACTTAAATAGAACAGTTCTTTTGGAAAGGGAGTTACTATTACAAATAAAATGGCTAAATGATTTTAAAATGTAGTTTTACGATGGCGTCAGACATGCGATAGTTGGCAAATACTAAACAAGTGCTTGTCAAATATTAAATATTTGAATGCTTACGAAAGTGTTCGTTAAACGGCTAGCACCTTGCACCACATGTTCGCGACTTTTCGTATATCGAATCTCTTTGGAAACAAATATATTCTAGAAATATGCTTTATTGTCACTGAAAATTGTACAATTGAGACCACCGCTAATTTATTTAGAGCCGCCGTAAACAAAGTTATTATTGCCAATATGATCGCCAACGTTCGATAATCGGACAGGGTACTGAAAGAAGAAGAAATGAACAAAGCTTATAAAAAGTAAAAAAAAAATAACAATAGCAATTTAAAATTTACTTAAATTATATAAATCGTCATTATCACAAAATAAAAGATAATAAAATTTACAATCCATTGCAAAATAATTTGCAAATTTGTTTAACAAAACCTTAGGAACGAATAAGTTTATATATATATATATATATATATATATATATATATATATATATATATATATATATATATATATATATATATATATATATATATATATTGTGAGACGTTATTTTCAAAGTTGTTTTTTGTATTTTCTCCTATTTAAACAATAATTGTCCACCCACTTTCTCTTTCTGCTCGTGAAATGTGACTGAAATCAAGCCTGCAACGACGACTGTTTTAACATGTCGTCCTTCATTTTGTTTTTAACTTTTAACGTATTAGTAATTTTTAAAGTGTTTTTTTAACAGTAACATTTTTAAGTTTAGTTGCAACTTCAGTATTATCATGTTATTTAACGTTGTTGTTTATGCCACGAATCTTACATTCGGGTAAGTTTTTTATAGTTTTTTGTAGCCTTTTTTGGCACAATTCAAATTGTTACAACATAGTAATTTTCTTTGTAGACCTTGATAAAGGTGGCAAAAAACCACCGAAAGCTTGGATTCAGAATAAATAGTACGCCTTAGCAAAGCTCTGTTTTATTGACTACCACACCCAAAAAGAAAAAAGTATTTACATATATATATATATATATATATATATATATATATATATATATATATATATATATATATATATATATATAAATACTTTAGTTGCTTGTACCTAAACCTACTGTAATTTCTTAGTTATTCGTTAAAAAACCCACTGAATAATATGGTTTTTCTTTCAGATAGACAGGATTTTGTCAATTTACGGAACTTAAGGAAAGAAGTTGTAGATTTAAGTTGCAAAGGGAGACGGCTGTATAATTTTTTTGCCAAATATAATATAGATTTCTTTACTATCTCAGTGGAGGGTATAGGTAACTACACATCAAAGGTTGAATTTCTGGTGGAGTAGTCATGATTAGGTATTGTTGGAAAAACATGTAGGTGTTTACGAATTAAGCAAACAGTTTTTAAAATATATAAAGATGGAAGGGCTAAAATCCCATAGTTTTTGAAGTAGCTTCTGCATTGTGTTACTCTACTGAGGCCAAAAAGACACTGTATTGCTCTTTTTTGTAATTTAAAAATAACATTAGATTGGGCAGCTGTACTAGAACCCCAAAAAGGAAGGCCATATCGAAGATGAGACTCTGAAACTGATACTGATGGTCAGTATCAGCGTACAAGCGAAGCAGTAACATCTCCAGAAGATGCCAACCCCTAGTGTTGGCGAAACGTCGAGAACTAATCTCAGAAGACAACGGCCTAACAGCCCGAACAAACAGTTTAACAAATTAGACGATGGCCGTGAAAGCCCAACGCATTAAACCAGTGTCTCTTTTGTTCTTTACGAAGTTTTCTCATTTTGGCCATCATGTCATTTTTCGCCAAAAGTTCGCGCATCATTTTAAGCATATCCTCGTTTTGGGGGCTGTTTTTGCTCAGTGATCTCTTCGTTAATTTGCTCTTTTCAAAAATTTCTTCGTCTTTACTTTCTCTTATATTTTTCTTTTTCTAGTTCTCCTGACCACTACTCTCATATTCCGATCTAACTCCCCCTGTCTTCATACATACTCCGCCACTGTGCATTGTGTACCTTCAAATTATATTAATACATAAAATAAATACAAATTTTTATAAATATACGAAAACCTGAATAATAGACCTGTTCTTTTTGTTGACGATTGTTTATCGCTCTTGTCACCCGTTCAGCGCAAAAGTCACCGCCCGAATCAACTCCTCAGAGGCTTTGACCTTTATCCGAACGGTAATTGGGAACGCTAAATTTTTAATTTACTGATAATATAATCTAAAAAATATAACTGATTTACTTACTGTATAAAAATCGTTGTTAACTACACTTTGCACTATTTATTGTATGCAAATTATACTCGAAACCACTCAAACTTTGAAACAAATCTCGGAGCAAATTTACACACGTCTAACTAGCACGATTTCCAGAACCGGACCCTTTTACAAATATACATAGTAACAAATAATATACAGCTACACATAATTCACGAACATCATTAGTTCGATGAACAAAACAACATTTCTTGTAATGGTAGATCTTTTTGGCTTGATGGCTGTGCTGTGCACTGTCTAGCCTTATATTGTGGTGCAAGTATTTATTTAGTATATATTATTTTAAGTGCTTGCATGATAGTATTTGGCAAAATAATGTTTTTATTTGTTTGTTTGTTTTAATTCCAGCTTGTTTCAAATTTAGTTACTATTTTAATGGGAATAAGCCACAATTGAAGGTTAAAGTAAGTTTATTGATATTGACATTTCAATTTCCACTTCGGCAATCGAAATTCGGCTAATGAAACCAAAGAGTTTAATAGGCTCTACAAACTTCCACTGATAAACCATCTTATCAGAGACCTTTCAAAATGCTTTTACGACATATAGATACCTATCTATTGACGAAAGCATGTGTGCTATCAAATAGCGTATATCACCAAAACAGTACATGCCAATAAAACCAATAACAAAAGGCTTTAAAATTTGGGCATTGACATGTGCTAAAATGGGATACCTTCTAAATTTTTAAATATATCAAGGAAAAGCCACTGAAATAACGTCCATTATGTTAGGAGAACGTGTTGTTTTAGAACTTACGTCGAAATATCAAAATCGTGGTTATTGCGTATACTTTGACAATTTTTTCACCACAATACCACTGATGCAGAAACTACTGGAAAAGAAAACTTTTGCTGTGGCACTAAAAGGCAAACAAGAAAATATTTTCCAAAACAAATATGTGTTGATAAAGAGCTTTCCCAAAATCAGTCAGATTCGGTTAGTTCTGAGAAAATATCTGTATGTAAGTGGAAAGATAGTGTTAGTGTTACTGTTGTCAGCAATCTGCATAAATTTCACGAAAAAACTCAGGTTTTGAGAACAAACAAAACCGGAAATAGAGATTAAGTACCATGTCCTCAGGCAATAGCCGATTATAACAATACGTGGAAGAAGTAGATCTATTCGATTAATATCATGCTGACTACTCTATGCCATGGAAATTGAGGTGGGTAAATTGGTGGGTAAAAATATTTTACTACCTTTTAGAGCTATATTTTATATAAGGAGACTCTGAAAAAAAAACTAAAGCGCTAAGCCTGCATAGCATAATGACTGCATTACAATTCCGCAGTGAACTAGCTGGTAAATTGAATTTGATTGGCACTTTTACTTTCAGAAAAAAGTCTTACCCTCCATCAAACTTTACTTTGAATGCTGGTGTACATTTACCCACCAAAGAAACTTATAAGCGCTGTGCCCTTTGTGCTTCGTCTAAAACGAAACAAACGCTCAGCAATATGATTGTCAAGTTTGTAACGTTTTCTATGCAAAGACTGCTTTGCACCCTACCATAATAGATAGAAAGTGCTTAGATAATAAATTTAAAATATTCCTATATTTAGTTTTTTTTTATATTTTCAAAATAAAGTATTTTTTATAAATTTTTGTAATTGTTTTTACCGATCGCTATTTATACTATTGCCCAGTAAGTATTAGTTGTTTATCAAAATGCACACTGGTAGCTCTATATACCACGCTTTCCAACCCTTCCGACAAAGAAAAAATTTTTTAAACATTTTTTGTCTTGTTAATGATGCATAATGAATTACTCTTACTATTCGAAAGTATATTTTTACAAAAAAAATAGCTCTGCCCGTTAAAGACTTAATATAAACAAATCCATTCTGAGATTTTTACACCTCTCAACATTTTCCACGTCGCAAAAAATGCTTGAAAAATCAATGGTGGATAAACAAAAATAATCATAATAATAAACACACGTTCCTAAAAGGAACGTTAGTCATAGAAATGTTAAGTAATGTTCTTAATAATTTTAATAATTCAACTTAAGGTAAAACCTATAAATATATGGGATCGTATATTCTCATTAAAATACATTTGATATAAAATGAAATAAGGTGCCCAACCCCGTAAACAGGCAATAAAAAACTTTTTGGCAAGGCCAATCCATATCTGTACTATAAATAGCTTTGATTCCTCTTCTGTCAGATTCCATCAGCCGTCTCTGTCTGACGCATTGTTGCGGCGGCAACAATTGAAAAAGTGACTGACGAATGCGTACGTACATATAAATTATTTAAATGTTGGTAGATATGTATGCAAGTCGCTCAAAGAAGACCGCCACCCAACAAAAAACTAACGGCGAATACACAGTTCGCTATAATTTGCAATCGTCTGCCCATTGCTTATGGTTGAAAAGAGTATTTTAATCATTCCGATGAAAATTTTTTAAACAAATATATATGAAATGATTGGAGCTATAACAATTTTGGTCAAAATTTAGATATATAAATATTGTAGAACATAGTTTACTTAGTAACTTTTTAACAAATAAATAAAACCAATTAATTACGGGGATATTAAACTACAAAAAGAAAAAAGAACTTTTTATCACTAACCTAATACATAAAATTGACTCTTCCGATATGGCGATGGCGCCACTTTTTATCTTCTGACGTTCTTGTGCATTCTGGAGTTTAGATAGTTGTACGAATGTAGTTACTGTATCTTATTAGATTTACAAGTTCTTCTAACCTTCACACTTCTGTGTATCATGTACTGTGTATCGTAAGTTACTATTTTTAATTTTAGCTGCTGTAGTACACTACCTTTTCATTAGTGTTTAGTCAACTATAATTGTAGACAACAGGACATGAGCTTCTCTATCGTAATATTCTCCAATATAGATTTCTTATGTTCCTTTTGTCTAAATTTACGTTTTTTTTTTCATAATATCATTGGTAAAGAGCACTTATTTTGGTAAAGGAACCCCCAACAGTTTTCTTTACAACTATGCCCTGCACCACTTATTGTAAAGACTTAGAGCCATCTGAGCAATCTCCTACAACAATCGCAGAAAGAACCCTTCAACCAGCTGCACTACAAAATCGCCATAAGTCTGAGCATATTTACTTCTACCATGACATTCGAACTTAATGTTTGCAGATATCTACCTTTTAAAAAGCAGTGCCCGAACTATCGAATCAAGTGGTTCCTTATGCCGCTCGGCATTAAATACATGTGCTAAAATCGCAACTGAAGGTTCCTCTATGCCCATAAAGACACTTATTGTGTTTGCTTTCGATTAGGCAGTAATTTTTTGTTTGGAAGCCGTCTGTAATTAACCAGTTATACTTCAACTGGTCGGCCTATTTTAAGCAATACATTCATTTGTGGTATCATAGTTCTAGATATTTAGAACCCTGTACCAGCTTGTACAGGTGTAGCGGATAGGTATGATATGTTTTTGGAGTTACTTAAAAGTATCCTTACAAGTTTTGGCTTTTGCGATCTAATACCTTGCAGTCATGGAAGATACGGTTGACTGTTTTAAGTTCTTTGCTACAAAGTCTGCATCTGAAGTTTCCATAAAATAGTCTTAAGGCAGGACTTTACTTCCACAATATGTAGATAATTATAGCTGAGCACTTCGTTTTCAATTAACTGATCCAGAAGCCTCTTAAAGAGCCTTCAAGAAAGATAATAGTATAAATTGGCGAAGTGACTTAGCATGAATAACATTTTGAAATAAATACAACCTTTGTTTTCCCGCGGGAAATACTCTGATATTTCAATACAGGTCCTAGACATTCTCAATGTCTTATATCGGTAAAAGAGCAATAAGATCAAGCTCCTGTTGCAGTAGACCTGATACAATGTGATTTACATAAAACCAAGCATTTTCCAGGCCAGTACACTGTCGAGTACGATACTATATCTTCAAATTCTATCACCGGAATTATAGCAAAAGCCAGGACACTGTCATTATTTCTTTACTCTGGGAATTAGGCTTTTAGGCGAGCTTCTATATTTTTAGAAGACAAACTCATACTGGAAAGAAGCACCCAACCCTAACAACATAAACAACAGGGCTACGCGATTCTTCTGAAACTGCAGACGAGTTTTAGGTAAAACCGTGGAGCTGAAACCAAAGGTAATCTGTTGGTTATACACATCAGTGATACGTCAGACAATTACATATGCTTCAGTACTTTGGTCGAAAAAACAGCTTTGTTACCTTGTGTGACATCTCTCATCAACCTGCAAAGACAAGCGCTTCTACATATGACAGGAGCCTTAAATACTACAAGACAAGTATCTTTAGAGGCTATTATTGTGCAAGTCTTCCCTGCTAGAATTATATATTTCGAAGGCTTTATTTAGAAGCTATTATGAACAATTTGAGAATAAAAGCAAACAATATTTGAAGACCGAATTATGTATTAAATAGTCATACAAATATCACTGGGACTATACTTGAGAAATCCATCTTTCATAAAAACTTAGATATCATGACACCAGAACTAATTTTTACTAACGCTCTTCTTCTTAAAGTGCCGACTCCCTACGGCGGTTGGCTATTATTATTTTTAAAAACTAAATTAATCGATCTGCATTTATACCTATCACGCAGATTCTTCAACCAAGGATTCTGCTTTGAGCCAACAGATTTTCTTCCTTGAATCTTTCTCTGTATTATAAGTCCCGAAATTTATCCTTTTTGATATTTTTGGTCCTTTTATCACATGGCCTAGGTATTCAGTAAGACAATTAACACAATTTCACCATCTGGAGAATAAAAACAAATGGGACGTAGATACAGTTCACTGATGGATCTAAAACTGCCTATGGTCTTTTAACAAACATGTGGAGTGGAGTCAAGAGTGGAGTCCCACAAGGCTCAGTGCTTGGACCGCTATTTTTTTGTATCTACACTAGTAATTTTCCGCTCATTGTATCCAGTAACGTTTTTATTTACGCTGATAATACGAAATTATATGTGAATCCAACTATTAACCAACATGCTCTTTAACACGATTTTGATGAAATATTCAAATGGTCCGCAGAATGGTTACTTCCGCTTAACATTGAAAAATGCGTTAAATAAATATACGGTTGAATGCTCGGATAAATGAACTTTGATCAAATAAAAGGCTTATATCGAGCACAGTTTAATTTAATCTTGCCCAAGTACTTTCGATCCCTAGATCATCTTCAGGGGCATCTGAAATAAGCCAAGAAACGTTTTTTTAACTAAAGAAATTGATTAACTTCGATAAAAACTCGAAGTTTATGGTTGATAAGATTTTTTTGAGGTTAACGTTTATAGACTTACAATTTTGATTTTTAGTTTTTAGTATTTTAATTACACAGTCAGATTTCTTCCTTTCTACAGTACCTACTGATAGTGCTTGGTAGACCATTTTATTGTAGTCAACTACCCACTGTCTAATATATTGTTTAGTCTATTTCTTGCATTCATACTTTACGTCGACTTCAGTTGCTCTCAAACTAACACCCTAATTATTATAGACAGGTTTGGGTGTGAGATCTGGATTATTCAATCTACTTAAAAATATTTTATATACTTTTATATTTCATCAGTGACCTCCTATAGTAGTGTCAGTTGGACCTTTGGCCAATACTTGTTTTCATAGAATTTTTAAAAGGTGCAGATCACATATCTATGATTGTGACTGCTCATCCAAGCTGTCATTTGTCACATGTCACCCCAACATTTCCGTTAGATCGGGAGCCATTCTGTCTCCGGCTTCTGTACGCAATGTACTATTCTTCAATAATTTTAAAGTGTTTGTTTGTCCTTGTGTAGTGTAGTGTGTTGTACAATTATATGTTTATGACATTTTATTCTTGTCGGATAGGCCGCAATTGACGATGTAAGTCTATAAACGTTAATCACTTAAAAACTCTTATCAACCATAAACTTCGAGTTTTTATCGAAGTTAATCAATTTCTTTAGTTAAAAAAACGTTTCTTGGATTATTTCAGATGCCCCTGAAGATGATCCAGGGATCGAAAGTACTTGGGCAAGATTAAATTAAACTGTGCTCGATATATGCCTTTTATTTGATCAAAGTTGAAAAATGCGTTGTTCAACATATCGGCAAAAATAACCCATCACTACCGTAATGTCTTAAACTCGGTAACCTCCCACAACGATCTCGGAGGGATGATTAATAGTGACTTAAATTGGTCTGATTAGATAGTGTCAGTGTGTAAACGTGCAAACTCGAAACTGTTTTTGATCCGTAAACGTATATATCTAACTTCTGTTTGTAAACTGTACTCAATATACGTTAGACCTATTCTTGAGTTTGCTGGGCCAGTGTGGAATCTAGATCTCAGTCGCGATAAAATCCTATTTGAAAATGTTCAGCGTAAAGCCACAAGACTGGCATGTGTAAGACCTAATTATGAAGATAGACTATCATTTCGAGAAACATAAAAGATCATTTTGGGAACCTAAACACCATATTCACCAATAAAGACGAAATATTAAGAGGCCATCGTTATAAATTAAAGAGGGAAACAACTACTGCTAGGTCCAGAGTGAACTTCTTGCCAAATAGAATATTCAATATCTGAAACAATTTGGATCAAGATGCCATATCGGCAGCTACTGTTAACATCTTTAAAAATAAACTTGATAGATCTTTATTTTATTTAACGGATTGTGTTATTTTAGGAGCGCATTATTTATTTATTGTTTTACAATTTTTATACGATGTACTTAATTGTAACTTTATAATTGATATTAGTTTTATAAGGATATATATTTTTTTTTGAGAATAATAGGAGCTCGCTCCCCTGCCCTCATTTTTTATACAATAATAATAATAATATCGATCTTCTTTATCAAACTTCGTTTGACTTTCTTTAATTTTGTTTTTAATTTTAATTATCAATAAAACTTATTGAAGTAGCTTCATTAACTAATAATTTAGCTGTTATTTTCTTTGAGCATTGACATTAAAACCTCCTGTATAAATAAGAAAAAACTGAACTAATCGTATACACACAGGAAGACAAATTACGGAAACAAGAATTATGTAAGTACTGTTGGATTCTTTAGAACAGTATTTCAAGCTTATGCATTCACACAGCTGTTGATTATTCTTAGAAAAATATACGGTGAATAAAAATTCACTAACGCATTTTATCAGAAGTAGTTTTTTTAAAAAAATATATTTTAAATCATGGTGGTAGTATTAAAAAGTTAAAAAAAAATAAAAGTATTCTGTTTGAAAAAAAAAATATATAATAAAATTACTTATGAAAGGGTTTGGTATGTTTTTCATTATTTTTTAAAGCGATTATTTTTTTATTTAGTAATAGTGTATTGCCATGTACAAAACTTTGACTAATATTTAGACGATAACGAGATCTTATTTTGATCTTTCCGGATATTGGCTATCATCATAGCAGTTTTAACTTTTTCTACAGCTACTCGAAACAGGTCTGCGATCGACATATTAAACCAAGTTTATAGGTTATGGAACCAGGAAATACATCGTCTTTCCGGGCTTCCCTTACCAAATACTTTTTCTTCAACAAACAATAGAAGTAAACCATAGCTACCATTTTTTTTTCATAATATGACCAAAGCACTCCGTTATTTTATCGTGAGGAGTACTTCAGAATTTTTATTCATTCTGCTGAGAACTTCATAATTTGTTACTAGATCAACCCATGAAATCCGCAGTGTATGTCTTTAACACAGATAAGTGTACTTGACTTTTTCAAATTAATATAGATCGGATATATCGATATTGAAATATCAAGTTGAGCGCCAATTATTTTTGGTTTTACGAAAAAAACAAAACAATAAACAAAAATTAAGGACCGGTATATTATTTTAAATTATTTAAAAATAGTAAAAGAGAATAACTGACGGAAAATTAGGAAAACTTAAAAAACAATTACATTGTATAGATACAGCCAGAAAATAGATATTTGCCCAATTTCGGAAACACATCTAACTAGACAATGATTTTATAAGACTACAAGGTTATCAAATATATCATGCCATACATCCACAAAATTCAACTAGAGGTGCAGCTGCTGTCACTGTTAAAAACAGTATTCTCCACTGGGAACGTGAAAAAATTGAAACTGAAGAAATACAATGTGCTTCTATCAGTGTTAAATTTAAGAAATACACACTTAACATTGCAGCTGCATATTTTCCTTCTAAACATAACGTCAAAAGAGAAGATTATGCTAACTTCTTATCAACCTTGGATAAAAAATGCACAGTTGGAGCAGACTTTATTGCAAAAAGTAAGTTTTGGGGCTCCAGGCTCTCAACATCTAAAGGTACATTAGTGAGCAAATTGTTACCACTGAAGTGAAAACCGCGTTGAACAATAAGTTTACAGACTGGGTAAACTTTTAGTCAGAAATAAATTTGAAAATTGAGTCCAATGGATTTATTCAATCGATAGAACAATTGAAACGAGAAACTGAGCTATTTATGATTACGTCTAACAGGTTGCGTGGAACAACACAACCATAATCCAAAGAAAAACAGTAGGAAACAATTACCCCAAAGAAATTAGAGAGTCAATTCAGGAAAAAAGAAAGTCTTGGAAGGTATGACAGAAGAATCGAATAACTAAAAATAAAAATAAGCTAAACAGACTCACACAACAGTTGCAAAGAGAAAGCGCTAAAATTAAAAACGAATTAATTAGTAAGTACCTGAGAGAACTAATTGATGATCAATGCAGGGATTACTTCCTCTGTAAGGCGACCAGAAAGATAAATAAGCCAGTTCAACCTATACCTCCTTTACGAAAAAAAAATAGAACATAGGAGAGAAATCCTAAAAAAAAAGTGGATGCATTCACTGATTATTTAGAAAACATATTTCAACCAAACCCTAAAGAAACTTAAGTATGTCGACAATGAACCAGTAGATAGTGATTCTATTAACATACAATTGACTACTACAAAAGAAGTTTAAACAATAATCAAGAACATCAATACAAAAAAGCCCCTGGGTTTGATCTGATCAATGGTTAGATACTGAAAAAATTACCTAGAAAAGCCATAGTAAAGCTTACTACCCTAATAAATGCATCTTTTAGACTCAGGTATGTTCCCATCCTTTGGAAAACGGCAGAAGTCATTATGATACCCTGAGTAGAACATGATAACCATGAATTAACATCATACAGGCCAATCTCCTTACTATTCATAATCTAAAAGGTGTTTTAAAAATTGTTACTACGAAGAATGAACCATATAATCGAACAAAAAAATATTATTCCGACACACCAATTTGTATTTCGTGATAAACAATCCACAGTTGACCAGATCCATCGAATAATTGAAATAAAAACAGCAATGGAAGGGGACAAAATTTGTTCGGCAGTATTCCTGGATATCGCAAAATCATTTGACAAAGTATGGCACGACGCGACGGCCTGTTAATGAAGATAACGAAAATATCTTCTATGCAACTTGTTGAAATATTGCAGTCATACCTACACCAGCGAACATTTAGAGTTAAAATGGGAAACAAGTACTCTGAGTTAAAGCCAATAAACGTAGTGGTCCCACAAGATAGCGTTTTTGGACCAGTACTTCAGCTTTCGTATACATCCAACACACACATGAGATAGAAAACACTTAACTAGCCACATTTGCTGATGATACAGCAGTCCTGACAATAGGAGCAACTATAGATGAATCTACGCTTAACCTGCAAAATGCAATTAATGACATAGAACGCTGGTCCAAAAAATGGCGTATAAAGTTTAATTAACAGAAATCAGTTTATATTAACTTTACTAACAAGAAAATCAATTATCTCCCAATTAATATCACATCAAACAACAGCAAAGTTAGTTTATTTACTCTACTTTATTTAATTTTCTAGGTATTGTTTGTTCTTTCTTCTCAACACTTTTCTCGTTTCTGTTCTAATTCTATAGTAAGCTTTTCTATTCTCATAGTTAGTTAGTTTTGTCAGTAATTCTATCCTTTTATTGGATTTTTAGCTTTACTTTGTTTACATTCCTGGTCATAAATAAAAATAACGACAAAAATAAATGAACGAATAACTCTGCAAGAGGAACAGCAAGGATTTCGGACAGGAAGATCATGCACGGATGCAGTTTTTGTAATAAGACAAATAAAAGAAAAGTCGCTGGAATACAACAAACCAGCATATATGTGTCTGATAGATTTCAAAAAAGCGTTTGTTAGAGTGAGAATTCGAGACGCGATACATTTATTATATGAGAAGGTAATATCACTGGATTTAGTAAAAACCATTGAGAATATATATAAAGATAACATAGCTATGGTAAGATGTAAAGGAAAATTATCGCAACCTATCAAACACAAATATATAATCTGATAATATTTAATCTAATAATGGATGAAATCATAAAGAAAGTTAAAAAAGAAGAGGATATAGAATGGGAGTAAAGAAAATAAGGATAATATGCTACGCCGACGACGCCATAATAACAGTCGAAAATGAAGATGACCTACAAAGATTAATTAAAGAATTCGAAGATACGGCGGTCATATACAACATGGAGATCTCAACAAAGAAAACTAAAACGATAGTGATATCAGCGGAACCGAGACGATGTAAACTAGTCGTAAATAGCAAAATAATAGAAGAAGTGATGGAAACTGAATACTTGGGAATAAAACTGTCAAGCTACGGAAAAGTGGAAGAAGAAGTACAAAAAGAAGTGAACATGGCAAACAGAGCAGCAGGATGTCTCAACAACACAATCTGGAGGAACAAATACCTCACAACGGAAACGATAACCAGGATATATAAATCAACAATAAGACCGATAATGACGTACACAGCGGAAACAAGAGCAGATACGGCGAAAACACAAAGACTACTGGAAACAACCGAAATGAAAGTCTTACGAAAAATAACAAACCAAACTCTAAAAGACAGAGTAAGAAGTGAGGAAGTACGAGCGAGATGTGGTATAGAGGAAATAAATGCGTGGACCAAAAGAAGAAAAGTGGAATGGAATTAACACATCGAAAGAATGACAGAAAATAGAATAGTACGAATAGTAAGAGACAAATCGCCAAATGGAAGAAGATCATTCTGACGACCGAGGAAAAGATGGTCAGACAACGTCAATTGAGGCTAAAAACCGAAGTAAAACAGGCATTAAGCCTATTTATAAAGTAGGAAGAAGAAGAAGACATTCCTGGTCGAACCTTCTTCTTAAAGTGCCCTCTCCTCAATGGAGGTTGGCTACTACAATTTTAAAATCTTCTCTATCTTCAGCTGTTCTTATTAGCTGTTCAAAATTTAGCCCTGTCCATTGTCGGATGTTTCTGAGCCACGATAGTCTTTTCCTTCCTAGGCCTCTCTTTCCCTCGATTTTTCCTTTCACTATAAGTTGGGCATATTGGTACTTATTATTTCTCAGTATCTGGTCGAACCACTTCTTTGTTATAATAATACTAGCCAAGTTTATAGTAAGAGTCAGTGTTCGTTTAATCAATAAGTAGGATAACCAAATATCATACCCCTAAAATTTCATTATCAACTTCTAGGTAAAGGCCAAAAAATCTTTAAAGTATTTTTGACTTATCCAGATCATGTCCTGTAGACCCTACTTTCTTTGCACTCTAAACTGTCTAAATTCATCAAAAAAAAGGCCATATTGACACTAAAGTAAGCTGTGGCCGAATAACAGAAACGGAGAATGGTATAATAAAACAGGCAGCTGCCCATTAAATAAACATTAAACATTAATTCGTGATTACATCTTAAAACACACCAAACGGTATACCACCAATTAAATTTTAAAATCCTCCTCTTCTACGACTCTGATCATCAATAAATAATTAAATCGTCACCATAAATAATCGATAGTTCCTGGTATAAAGTCAATAATTATTCAATTAAACAATTGAGTGGCCTGTGACTGTTTAATTCTACCCGCATACCATATGCAAATGTTCGTGTGTTTGCCATAAGGGACTGACGGCTTATAAATAGCAAGACTATGGTTGTATTACTTAACAACTTAAACAATCATTTAATACATTTAAGTAGCTGACAACACTAAGGACGCTTGAGCTGGGATACAATTTATCTTTACGTAAACACAAAATACTTACATTAAGTTAATCTGGGTAAAAAAACAATTTATGTAAATAGGTCATGTATTCCTTCACTTACATATTTTTATTTTTTTCGTAAAAACTTGTGCTTAGCTCGAGGAATCTGTTAATTAATTATTAGTTCTTTGAGTCTGTATTATGTACGTTTTAGAAAACTTACATGTTTCTACTACTTTTTATTGCAAATAAGAAGCGAAACGATATCAAAATAGCACAAAATTTACGCAGATATATTATTTCTTTCTGCTGTCTTAACCGCTTTAACTTGAGCCATTTGTTAATTCTCTTATTGAAGTTGTATATTGCATACCTCTTAAAAAGCCAGATATCTCTATTATATAGAGGATCACGGAAAAGCAAATGAGCAAATGGTGGATGTTTGATAGACAAAAAATAGAAAAAGATGTTTCTCTTTCTACAATGGTGCTAGTGGCCAGACCCCACGTCGGGTACTGGCCTCCATCTGCATAGTTTCACTAAGCGTTCTACTAGGTGTTCTATTATTATCCATTCTTATAAGGTGAAGTACACAGAGCAATATTTGTTTTTACACAAATTAGACTTTACTCTTTACACAAAAGATATTTGAATCGCTTATTTATGAAATGATATGTCACTTCTTTATGTAAATTGAGATTATGACAAAAATTTGTTTTCAATACTTATATCTAACGTTTAGTCATAAAAGAATATAAGTCTTCAGTACGGTTTATAGGTAGGCAGCCAGCAGAATACTTCATCTATTTATGAAACGATATAAGCCATTAACTTATATCTTCTTCTTCTTCTTCTTCGCGCAACTAGGATTACTCCTGTTTATCTGCCTCTTATTCTATTTCAGTCGTTGTTGACTGTACATTATCTTTTCACCTTTTTGGCGGCCTTCCAACGGGTCTTCTGCTATACGGCTTGTTGTTTTTACAGATGTTCGCTAATCTATCTGGTCCCATTCGGTTTACATGTTCGTTCCAGTTTTTTTTGTTTTTATCCACCTGTTAATATTTTGAATTTTGTATTGTTCGCGTATACTTCTGTTGGTTTGTCTGTCTCCTAATGATATCCCCGCTATTGATCTTAATACTTTCATTTAGATATTGTTGATTTTGCATTCTGTTTCCCCTGTTAGCATTATAACTCTGGTCTTGTTGTTCTTGTTAATTTCAATAATTGTCCTTATTATCTGATGGTCTATTTGTTCAGCTTGTAATAAATTTAAGATGGCATTTCGCTTCACCCTGTCAAAAGCACTTTTTAAATCTACAAAGCACATGTATGCTGGTTTGCCATATTCAATAGATTTCTCATTATTTGTCTGATAATAAAAATTGCGTCTATTGTGCTGCGGTTCTTCCGGAAGCCTTGTTGTTCATCTGCCATGTTCGCTTTTTCCCCATTCTCTTCATCAGACTCTAATGCCTCTATAATTTTCAGGATTTCTCGAGTCTCCCTTTTTAAGTATCGGTAGCAGGAGACTTTCCTTCCATTCCGCTGGTACTACTCCGGTATTTATTATATCGACGAATAATTTTAGGAGCAATTTGCGTAGTGTTGTTCCTCCATATTTTAGCAGTTCATTGTTTATCTTATCAGGACCAGGTGCTTTTCTGTTTTTTAATTTTTTTATTCGTTCTTGTAGCTCTTCTTCTGATATTAGTACTCTATTGTGAGTTTCGTTAATGATTCTTTGTCTGTTCTCTTCTTCTCCTTCTCCATATAATTTCGTGAAATGCTCAGTCTATTGGTCCTCCGTAATCTTATCTATGCGTACGGTACAAATTCATTCATTTCTGTTTTTTGTCTCCTTATCATCTTCCACACCTTTTTCTGGGATCCATAGAGGTCGTATTCCATATCTTTGGTAAATTTCTCCCAGTGTTCTTTTTTGATGATATCTATTTCATGGTTTACTCTATTCCTGATTCTCGTGTAGTCTTCTCGTGCCTCCAGTGTCTTCACTCCTTTGTATGTTAGAAAAGCTTGTTTCTTTTCATTTGCTAGTGCTTTTACCCTTTCGTCGTACCATGATGTTTTGTATTCTCGTTTATTTCTGTTAACTTTTCTTTTACCTAAAGCTTCTTCCGCTGCTTGATATTAACTTATATCGTTTTATAAATTTGCCGCTGATCTTTGACTGGCGCTAGTAGTGTGATGAACACAGCGATTTTGATTAGTAATAAATGACAAGCAGGTTGTTTTGTTGTTGTTTATAGACAATTACCTTGATATTTCGGCGATTGTTGTGTAAAATACTACATATTTGATTTAATATGAGTGATACTGAGATTACAAAAATGAGAAAGAAGGAATTTAAAAACCCAGATGAGTATAAAACTTTTAAAATTAAGTGAAATTGGTTGTTGGGACAACCGTAAAAAAAGTACCAAGGACACATGGTTCCATGAAAGTCCATTGAAAAACCTTATTTTATTGAAGGTGCAAGTCAAAATGTTCAGAGAAGATTAGCGCAGGAGACAAAATTGAGATAATGAAAAAAATATAATCTTTTTCAACAAAAAATGAACAAGATATTTATCTGCAAGGTTTAATAGAGTCAAAAGGTATTAAGAAGAGACGTAAAAAAGAAGCATCACAAAGAACTTTATCCTTTGACAATTTTGTGTTGGTTAACACAGTGCGACGCAAAGTTTGTAAACATGCATTTTTAAGTTTATACGGCATAAGTTCTAAAGCAGTAAAACGCTTACAAGCTCTTTTGCATTTCGGTAAAATCTCCTAAAGATTTGAGGGGTCTACAGAATAATAGAAAAACTGTTCCTGGTAATATTATACACATTGTATGTGAGCACATTTCTTCATTTCCTGTCAAACAAAGTCATTATTCATCCAAAGAATATCAATACCTAGACGCAAAGCTTAATGTAAAAATTATGCACTCACTATTCTCATTATTCAAAGAGAAACATGCTGAAGTTAATGTTCAAATATTTAACATATTATACTATTTTTAAAGAGCATTTTGACTATAAATTTGGGCGACCGCAAGTCGATTCATGCTGCAAATGTGAAGAACTTAATATTAAATACACAAGTTCTTATTTGAATGAAACAGCCAAAAGAGCTACCTTAGCTGAACTTACGGTACTTAAAAACCGCTCTAAAAAATTTACCATAGCATTCAAAACACGGAAAAAATGTGCAAAGAAAATGACAGCGTTATTGTACTTTGCTTCGATTAAACGCAAAACATTTCATTACCGTCGAGTCCAGTTCAAGATATTTTTATTTACTTCAGCCATCAGTATTTTCATTCAGTATTCATAACTTAAGAGCGTAGGCGCAAAATTTCGGGCCAATGCTTTTTAAATGCATTCATGTTTTTCAAATCCTGAGAAAACTAAAAAATATTTTTGAAAAATTTAAACGCAATGAAAGATTACATTATTACCGAGGGCCGAAAGTCCCTTAGAATAAACAAAAAGTTTTTTTTAATGAGATATTTGAAATTCAAAATCACACTAAATTTTCTCTTTCTTTTCACCCCTGTAACTTATTAAAATAAACATTATAGAAGTTTTCAGGGACTTTCGGCCCTCGGTAATAATGTATTCTTTCATTCTGCGTTTAAATTTTTCAAAAATATTAATTAGTTTTCTCAGGATTCGAAAAAAAAAGAATGCATTTAAAAAGCATTGGCCCGAAATTTTGCGCCTACGCTCGTGCCCAGTATTTTCTTTACCATGAAGGCGTGGCTAAAAAAGGTCCAAACTTGTTCTTTTATTTTCATCCATTTGAAGCAAAACATACCTACCACCAGTAAAAGAACTTCACCTCTACAGTGACGGCTGTGGTGACCAAAATGAAAACAATGTTGTAATCCGATATTGCCTTGCGCTTACTAACACAGGAATGTTTGAAAAAATTATCCACAAATTTCCAATTCGTGGCCACTCTTTCTTGCCATGCGATCGAGATTTTGGCTTGGTAAAACGCAAACTCAATTGCATGGATAGGCTGTATACACCAATGGAAGTTTGTGAAGCAATCTGTAGTTTTGCAAAGAGGCAGACATTTACTGTCCAAATGGTCAGAACTAATGGCATTTTAGATTTTAAAAATTGGTGGTCCAAATATTACACAAAAAGGCGTGCCTTTTTGTTGAAACTTCCGCTAAATCTATTTAACGGTCACAAAAGGAGTCATTCGTTTCGGAGTTTTATGGAGTTTCTCTACAATCATACAAAAAAGGGCTTGTTGAAGCATTGAAGTTTATCGATGGAGCACTAACCAGTAAACCTTGTTTTAAAAAGTCAGAACACCGAAAATGTTCAACTTCCAAAGGAAAGAGCTTATCCTATGGAAAAAATTCCAATTAACATTAAAAAAATCAATGATATTCAAAAGACAACTAGGTATTTTCCTGAAAATTATCCCACTGGGTTGGCCAACCACTGAAGTGGAAAGTACTGACGTATGAGTAACTTGTAAAAAACTGATTATTGTTTGTTTTTTTAAGTTAAAATATTTCATTTGTTAATGAGTGGTAATAAAGTTTGTCAATAAAGGTTTCTTTTTTGTTAATTTGAATAAATACGGCAAAAAATAATAGTATAGACATTTTTTGTTAATTAATTCTTGTAAAGATGCAGACGAATAGAATAAAAAATAAAATATCTATTAATTAACTAAAATAAATATACATACAGTATTATTATCAAACTTATAATAAAATAATTCATTTTCCAGGGAAAATCAAAAAAATTTTATTTGTTTCAAATCTAAACACTTTTTTTTAATTTTCTCAAAACTTTATTCTTGTGACTTATATCCTTCCATAAATAAGCGATTTATGTACAATATACAAAGTATTTTCCAACACCCTATACAGCCGTTTGAGTAGTACCTGGAAAAACTCCTTGGCCAATATCAAAGCGGTTTTAGGCCAGGTCAATAATTGACCAGGTTTTTGTGCTACGTCTTATCTCAGAAAAAAACCAATGAATTTAACATTAATACGTTTCATCTCTTGATGAACTTTAAGTTGACTTGCGATAGTGTCCTAAGATGTTAACATTCTCATAACGACGAACTTAACATTCCTCATAAATTAATAAAACTTTAAAACAGCTACTAGTAAAGTGATCTGTAAAGTGCAAATACAAGGCGATGTGATACAAGCAACATATGCATGGTTGCGGCAGGAAGATGCGCTGGCATATCTTCTCTTTAATTTAGCTTTAGAAACTAACAAGATGCCGAGTTACACAACAGGGGAATAATCTTTAAGTCCACGCAGAGTATGGCTTACACTGACGATTTGGATTTGATCGCACGCACCACACGAGGATTTAAATAGATATGTTCCAACTAGTTGACGGCTGCACAAAACATGGGCCTTAAAATAAACGAGGAAAAAACCAAAATGTTCTATCGATTCTAACTAACAGAGGTAGAGCTAAAAACGCCGAGCAAAACTTCAGCATAGACCACCATAATTTTAAGGCAGTAAATAAGTTTATCACCCTGGGTTCTTTCATAAAAAATGATAACATATCTGAAGAAGTAAAACGAAGGATACTGCTAGCAAAAAAATGTTATTTAGGACTAAACAGAACAGAAATTTAAGCCAAAAACCAAACTAACAAATACATATAACACTTATTCTACCAGTGATGACTTCAAAATAGAGGCAAATCGTCTGCTAGTCTTCGAAAGGAAGATGAGAATGATATTTGGAGAAAGTGGTATATTTTCGAATTGTACGAGAAGTATAAAGAAATTGTTAATGATAGAGATAATATCTTTCATACAAATAGGTTGACTTAGATGGGCAAGACATGTGTCAAGAACAAATGAAAATTACCCACCCACGAATACTATTAGCGACACCAGTAGAAAGTA
This sequence comes from Diabrotica undecimpunctata, assembly GCF_040954645.1. NCBI lineage: Eukaryota > Metazoa > Arthropoda > Insecta > Coleoptera > Chrysomelidae > Diabrotica > Diabrotica undecimpunctata. The sequence continues at coordinate 122,807,123 of NC_092810.1, read as the reverse complement.
AGAGTAAAGGTAGACCAAGACTGAGATGGAATGACGGTGTGGACAAGAATTCGAGGAAGATCAGCTCAGCAAACTGGCAACGACTGGCGAAATATACTCGGGAACGTCGGGGATCAACTAGAACTGTAGCACCACTGACAATGATGATGTTTACTAAAGAAAAAAACAAAAGAAAACGTAAGCTAAAACATAAAAGAAAATTCTAATACAATTTGGACACATATGCCTAGTAGTATTTTTTTTTTTTTCATGCAAGCTGTCTGTTGTAAACCGGTCCTACTGCAGCAAGCTGGCTTATTGTACATTTTCCATTTCTTAGGTCCATCAAATCTAGAGAAAGGGTACCATATGTTTTTGGAGTAACTAGAGTAACTACAAGATATGGTAGACTATTCCAGGTTTTCTCTTCTTTGAGTCGGCAGCTTAACTCTACAAAACAACTGTATTATATTCAGGTGTCCCTTGACAGGTCTGTTCTATGTTCATTAAGGAAGCCTGTAATGACTTTGAGCTGACATGTAATTGATTTTCATAGTACTTCAGCTATGTTAGCACATGTTTGACCAATATACACTTTCCCTATGTGTTTGTCAGGGTATGCCTCTCCAGTTGAGAGTGATTTTGCCTTCTTATCCAGGATTTTTCTGGTTGCGGACAATAGTTTTTACTATTGCGGTCTTTTAATAATTGGACAAGTATTTTAAAACTGATGCAAGTGCATCTTTCATTTCCGTGTATTCTCCGGTGACCTCAAACTCATACTAGTGTGATACTGTTATATCCCGCCAGTCTGTCAAGTTCGTTTCGGTAATTCTACACTAGCCTAGAGTTAACTTTAGGGTTATAAGTGTTCCCATGTCTGCCTAAAACACAGAGGTAGATTCTCATATTAGAAATATATGTTTAAATTTACACCACTACTAAATATTGGAGTCTTGGTTGAATTTTTGATTGGAGAATGCTCTCTCTATATCTAGTCTAGAAGTATATTCAACATTACCTCCTGATTTTTAAAAATGTACTTCACCCTCTTGACGAGAAGTTTCAGTGCCTTTTTCGTAGAGAGTCCAGCTTAATACGCAACCTGGCTCTGATGTATCGAACTTCAACCAATACACCATACCTAATATATCTATCGAGCAGTTTTTCTCGAGTCTTTAATACGAATGACATTATACTTATTGGTCTCAGGAGTTCAGGGATTTCCCGTTTTGCCAGTTTTTGGTATAAAAGTTATTCTTATAAGCCTCCATGTTTCTAGGTCCTAAGCTAGCTTGTAGTTATACATAACTTTTTGTACAGCAGGTCATTTTCCTTATGTAGAAGTATTGTAGAAATCCCGTCTGGACCAGATGATTTATATGGCTTAAATAAGTTTATTGTTTATTTGAACTTTTTTTAGTTTACCACACGTAATTTTCCCTAGAACCATAAGTCATGGTATCCAGCCCAGGCTGCTGCTGCGTGTCAAGTAGTATCAGTTCCTTAACGGTATGTTTACCATTCTGACTGTATTCATCTGACCTCTTTTGCAGTAAGGAATACTTACATGAGGGTCCTTGATATTTTCTCAGTCTATTTTAGCCCTTGTCTTCTCCATGACCTTCTTTTCTACCAGGCTACATGCTGTGAATAAATTCCTTGCCATTTCCGGACAAATGCTAGCATGACAACCTCTTGAAATTATTCGGTGGCCATCTCTAGGTCCAGTGTATATCTTATTGTCTCTTTAACTTTGCCTAAACAATATTTCAGGTCTACTTACTATGCTTCCTCGTGTTTTTTTTGACGTGACAACGTCTTAAATTAGGTTGTGGCTCGGAGTCATTTAAGAAAAAGTGTAACGCCCGCTCACGTCTGTTACAGTGAGTCGCCGAACGAGAGAGAGGCCCGCCGGACCGGCGAATGCCTTGCGTCTCTCTCCCACTCAAACATGATCGGTCCGCTGCGCGCGGCACTAGAGAATTAGGCGCGTTGAATCGCTAAAGTTGAAAATCGTTGAAAGTATCGTCAGCTGTGTCTGTAGTGAAAATGTGGAGTGCTTAGATTCGTCATTTACAACAACTACAACAATAAAGGTAAATAATTGTACACTAATATTTCATTATCGTAAACTATGATTGATTGATTAATTGTTAGATTGACACAAAAGTTGAGAAACTGAGTTTATAGGTTATGTCATACTATTGACAAATGTTGATAGTGTTAAGTAAATTATTAGTTTAAATCACTCTGCAATCAATCGTAATTCAGTCGATTGAGAAGAAACAGCGCGTATTGCTAGTCAAACATTTAAAATAACAAATTATAACTTCTAACCTGTCAAAACAGGGCGACCAAACAAACGAACTAAACCGACCAATCACCACGCGCGGAGTTAGAATTTAACTGTGTTTAGCAAGAATTTCAAATTCCAATTTTAGTAAATGTTTTAATTTTCAACTTTACCATTTACATTTACAAATTTTAATTAATTTCAAATTTATTTAGCAAAAATTTGAACCTTCGATCTGAATAAGTGTTTTGATTTTCAAATTGATTCTTTAAAATTAAAAATATTAAAATATATATAATCAGAAGTGAACGTCACATAACATTATCTGTACTTATTATTATTTAATATGTAGGCAAATACATGTGACCATACTTGGTAGACACAATTGGAAATAGTAATTTTTTATAACTGAAAAAAATAAATATATAAAATACTGGTAGCAAACAATAACTTCAATGATCGATATCTCCGCAACTAATTGATATATCGAAAAAATTTTCAAATAAATTTTGTAGAAAATAATAAGATCAATAATATAATATAAAATAAATAATATATAAAATAATATATAAAAATATAATATATAAAATATAAATAATATATAAAAGACCCAATAAATCGGTAATGCAATTCTTATTTTCATTCAATTCCTTGTTTTTATTGTGCAATTTAATAATATTCATATCAATAAATATTCTACCGAGAAAAAGACGTTGTCACGTAAAATCTTCGCCCGTAAAACCGACTTTACAGGCAACCGATTTTTTTTGACAATTACCGCCTTTCACTGTGAATAACGAAAGGTGTTTTGTTTCCTTCGTTTAGTAGTCTAATTTATGTTCCAAGCACAAATCATAGCCAATGATCAATTGCATCCATTTTTTCCAGCTATCTCTTACTAGCTGTTCCAACTCCCTTGATGGTGGACATTCGGGATTATCATGAGAGATATGTTAAGCCGATGATTTTCTCCATCATACTTCCACCCTCTATGACCTTTACATTTACCGTCGTTATATATCTGGAACATAGAATCATCAACCGTAGTATTTTGGTATGTCGTTTGACTATTAGGCAGGTCCTCAGAACTTCAATTGATGGGTCATATATGTAAAAGCTCTCGACCAATGCCCGACAGACCGATTATTTTATCCTTACCAACCCAAAGCTATAAACCTTTATACTAAAGCTTAATTGAACTTTCTCATAGGAACAGTAATTTTTTACGAAGCTACCTTATTAAGCTGGAGGTTTGCCTGAAGCAATTAAGGCCTCTGATTGTTCTTAAGAATGCCTTTTTAAGTCTGTAATACGCTTTGAAATAAGCAGCCCATAATGCTTTGTAGGAGACTTCGTCTATGTATTCCTGTATGTATGTGTTACGTGTCAGAGTGTGCGTAGATTATATTTAATTGAGAAATTTCCACTAACAACATAGGTGTAGCCTCCATGACATATTTTCAGTTGATCCACAGGTGTTTATATGGTTATACCTTATTCACACCTTTATTATTTATCTATAAAATGTTTTCGATTAGCCATTGGGACGCGCTTTGTCCAGGTTGAGAATATCTCCATGTATTTACACATATATATATATATATATATATATACATATATACGTGCATATATAGCACGGGTTAGTGGTTTGAAGATACTGCAATTGATGTGCTAGAAAAAACCTCAAGAAAATAATTTAAAATAAAGAGACCTAATCCTGGTCAAACGAAGGAAAAGAAAAAACAATTTAAAGGGTACTAACAAAATGGAGATTTATAACAAAGACTTGAACAGTGAAGACCAGCTCTTGAGGAAAAAGGTTTAAAACTTAGTAGGACAAAAACAGTATTTAAAATGTACAGTTAAACATAAAGTTGCTGCTAAAAATAAGATGATAACTTTGGATGGTGAAATGATTGTGATAATAATATTTTAACATGCCTTCTAATTTCTTTGGAGTTATCTAATTGAATGTTTATACACTCATGGACCAAATTATCGAATATTTTGGAATTCTCCAATTATTTTTTTTGTAGACACTATTATTTCAAAATAATTTTAGATTACTGATAATACTCATATAGTAGGCTGATGTACTCAACTGGTTTAAAATATTTTGATGTTTATTTTGATGTTTATTCAGTGGTTAGTGTCATTCGTACATTTTATCATAAAAATCCTTCTTCACGTAAATAAAAAAATAATTTATTAAGTTTAATTAAATATTGTTTGATTTAACTAAGTTTAAAACAAGTATCCCACCAATTCGGCACTGCGATGAAGTCCAAGTAGCACATATTGTAATTTTGTACGAGGAAGGATATGCACAAAAAGATATCGCACGACGTCTCAGCAGAACTGAATTTATAGTTTCAAATACTCTAAAAAAGTACCGCGAAACAGGAAATTTTGTACGAAGGCCTGGTCAAGGACGCCCAAGGTACACAACCGCAATTAATGACCGTTTTTTGGTTCTTAATTCTACACTAAATCGTTCATTGACATTGATGCAACTCAGAAATGAGCTATTAAATGTTTGACAAGTTAATGTAAGTTCACAAATAGTTAGACGAAGATCAAAAGAAGCAAACTTAAAGCCCAGACACCCCGCCAAAGTTCCACGTCTTCTCCAAAACCATAAAGCTCGTCGTTTGGAATTTGTAAGAACACATATTTAGTACAACAGTTTTAGGACAACTGGAAAAACGTTCTTTTCACTGATGAGATCAGAATCCTATTATGGAAGCCAGATGGTCAAAACTACGTCGGTAGAGTTGGAGAACGATTCGCCAGCTGCAGTTTCGCCCAGACATTAGTTTTGGAGTTAATGGCATAATTCTTTGGGAAGGTATTAATTGGAAGGTACGTACCGCACTTGTGGAAGTGATTGGACGGATGACTGGTGATTCTTACGTTTAAAACATCCTGCAAGATCATGTTTTGTCATATGTTGGTTACATTGGATATGAAAGATTCACGTTAATGCACGATAATGCTCGACCACATGCCGCTGCCATAGTGAGTAATTATCTTGATGAGGTCCAAATTCAAAGATTGGATTGGCCACCGTCTAGCCCGGATTTAAATCCAATAGAGCACATATGGGATCACCTAAAACTCAGCATACGACAAAGAAATCCCGTTCCAAATACGATATAGCAGCTTGGGCTTGCTTCACAGGATGAATGGAATGCAATTTCCCAAGGATATGTCCAAAATTTACTTGAAAGCATGCTGAGAAAGATGCAAGCAGTAATAAGACCTAGAGGGGGGAATACTATTTACTGATCATGCACTTCTTTCAGTTTAAACCAGTTGTTTAAGCAATTTAAATTATCATTTAAGTTTAGAGTAAAATAATCTTATTTACCTAATATTAAACATTTATTTTTTCCACAATTTTCTCTGCATAAAAACTACTAATTGTTCAATAAACATTGTTAAAATATACTCTATTTTACAATAAACGACTTGCTTGACCAGAATTTATTTTGAAAATTCAAAATTTTGAAAATTCCAAAATATTCGATATTTTTGTCCATGAGTGTATCTATGATCAGATAAAATTGCTTTGTTTTTATTTCGAAGGCATTCAAAGCTCACGGTGGGGGTTTATTTTGTTAAAATATTATTTAATATTGGTACTTTGGTTCATTGATTTTGAAAAGTCCTTCGACATGATCCAACACGACAAAATTAAATAATATTGACACCCGTGACATCAAAATAATAACAAATATTTATGGAAATTAGAAAGTCGAATCAAAAATAAAAATCGAATAACAACTGTCAGAAGAGATAGATATTCTTAAAGAAATAAGACAGGAGTGTATAGTATCACTGCTGCTATTTACCACATACATTGAGGCCATCTACTAAGAGACTTTAGAAGATTTTAAAGGTGACATGATTAGAAATAGGGATATCATTAATAACCTGGGGAATGTGGTTGACACGGTTATAATTACTATAGCTTTACAGACCTTGGTAGATATATCTATTATAACGGCTGAACTAAAACTTATCACAAAACATCCACAGGACAACGAAGAATTACATAACAACACTATTTAAATAGGAAGAGTAAACCGGTACAAGTACTTGTAAATATTATTACCGCATAATGCACAATAAATTCAAGAGATTAAAAGTCGTATTGAAATTGTTAAAGCCAAATTTGTAAATGAGGAGAAAGTATTGTGCGATAAAAATGTACAGATAAGTAAGGCTGCTGCGCTGATATGTTTTTACAACGCTACTCTACGGCTCTGAGGCCTGGACACTGAAACAATCAAAGATAAAAAAGAAGTAGATTATCAAATCGATGTGTTCATAATACAAATTTAAATACTCCTTCATGAAGCAACAATCTTTGAACTTGCTTTATTTGTAAAATACATTTTATACGAAGATATTATAAACAATTAAAAATTTATATTATTTTTAAATATAAAATGCGGGTTGATGTTCCCAAGATACCTCATTTGCCAGCTATTTTAATGAATACGAAAAAATATTTCGCCATAATTATACAACGCAAAGTCTGAATAATTCGCATAAGGGATTTGTATAATTATTATTGTATATTTTATTTTTCTTCTTCAATATTCGTACAAAAAAATAATTGATATTCATGATTCGTATTCGCCGTATCAATAATTGAATAATTTTCTTCATTATAATGACAAGTTCTGATACATATATGACATAAAAAGTTGTTGAATAGCTGCTTGGACATTATCTTGGAATCGATGAACTTACATTTATAAATATTTAATTTAGTGAATATATCGTTCACAATAACTGTCATATGCATCAGAACGCTTTCAACTTGTAGTTTTCGGATTCTCCGAGGTATGTTCTCAATAACAATTTTAATTACAAAACAACAATTTGTAACAAACTACGATATTCTAGTATCCTTCATGTCAATTCATGTCATGAAAGTGCTTCGAGACTTATTATGTATTATATTATCACCAGAGTCAGGATTTATAGGCAACAAAAATTGAAGAAAAAGTCGCCTATACAGGCAAAGATTGTCATTAAAGAAGGCAGAAATCTTAAGATATAGACAACATAATATAAAAAATATTTAGACAAATAATTTATTATTTATTATAGAAAGTAAATTAACTTAATACTACATCCATGAACTTAACACAAATATATTTACATAATATAACAGTAACATAATAAATTATTAATTAGATAATTGTAACCACTTAAAATTTTAGCACTACAACTAAATGCTTTTCAATATTTTCGGTCTGAAAACTAACTCGTCGATCACTTAAAATTAATTTGTAGACTAAAAATGAACGTTGTACACCGACAGATGTGATTGGAGCATATTTCAGGGAGGATAATTATGTTGGCTCAATTTGTAATTTCTCGGAAAATGTCCCATTGTAAACTTTAGCAGCATTAGATAAAAACTAAAAACCATTATGAATATTAAAAATACATTTAATTTTTTTTAATTAATTGACCATTACTTCTGAGTGCAGATTTAATTTTTGACTTTAAATTATCGACTAATTTTATTAACACATCTGTCACATAAATTTACCTCTTGTCTTTCTAATAAGATAATTGTGGTATACTCCATTCGCTTAGCTCGGGCATATTTTGACAGATTCATTGTCGGAAACCTACAACACAACAATTCCTACTTCTCAGTATTAATAACTCAAGTATCCTACTATTGCATACTTTTTTCTTTAAAAAAAGAAGAATTATTTTAAATGGTGGAAGTGTATACTAAACACGTAAAATTTTGGGTAGTATATATTTAAAAAATATATTTTAGTTGTTATAATTTAACATAACTATTTATTATATGGTGCAGATAAATAAATATTGATTATCGGTAATTTGCAAAGTTCTATCTTATTTACTATTTGGTTTGTTTACTATTAAGATTGGCTAGGAGTACGTGTGCTTGGTTGCATAGTAATTTCCAGCCACTTTTAGTCTGTCAAAAAGTAACTAACTTCACAAAAAAATAATTACTAAATTCACTAGACAGTTCGGACTGTGAATAGCGAACCGAGTATAATTTGTTTTTGCTTCTCGAATGGTTGCGGAAATATCATCATCAAACTCTGACATTATTATTTCTATTTCAATGCAGTATTTAAAGTAAATAAAAAAGCAACAACCACAAATGACAACAAATTTAGAGCGAGAAGTTGAAATGAGAATAATGACAGGAAACAGATCTTTCTTTGCAATGCAACATCTAATGAAGTCAAAACTTCTTTCACGAGATACAAAAATCCGGATATATAAGACCATAATACGACCAGCAGTCGCGTATGAAAGCGAAACATGGACGCTAACAAAAAGAGAAATAAATAAATTGCTGGTGTGGGAACGTAAAATTCTTCGAATGATATATGGCCCTTGCAGAGACAGCGTGACAAATAAATGGAGGGGCAGATACAATAACGAGCTAGAGTCTCTATTCGGAAAAGAAAATCTAGTTAGATATATAAAGGCCAATAGACTCAGATGGGCAGGGCATCTGATACGCGGTAACGACAATCGCCTTATAAACAATGTGTTCTGGGAAAAGCCAGAAGGAAGAAGGTCTATAGGGCGGCCTAGAAAAAGGTGGAAAGCTGCAGTCAAAGAAGATCTAGAGAAAATGGGAGTGCGACAATGGGAATTACTGGCACAGGACCGACAAACATGGAAGGCAATAGTAAACGCGGCAAAGACTCACGAAGAGTGGTAGCACCATTGATGATGATGATGATTTAAAGTAAAAAATGCTTCGATTTATATGTCCCACATTGCTATTACTGGTTTAGAAGGCAAAGGGACACTAAAAAATCTTTCGTTATATATCTGTACCCTCAATGGAGACTTTAACATTTTTTGGAAATTTTACAAAATCATACATGAATGAAAACATATTTCTTATTTCTTCTGCAATTCCATTTACCATGTGGCTACAAAAGTGCAATAAATTACAGTATTGTGCGAATGAATGGAATCTGAAAAAGGCTGTTTTAATGAAAAAACAGTTTATTTAAAAAAATATTTTGACAAAACTATAAAAGTAAACTTACATCATTTAGTGGGAAATATTTCCCCCTTTGGCTGCAATTACTGCTTTTGCCCGTTTTGGCATAGATTCTACGAGCTTCTGACAGTTCCCAGATATCCTTTCATCTCTAAACTAAACCTGAATGGCCGCTTCTTTCAAGGGTTGAGGTCTGACGAATTACTAGACCAATCTAAAACATTGTTCTTGTATGTTGGGGGGGATCCAACCCCCATGTATCAAAAACATTTCTAAAACATTTTTCTGTCTAGATGTTTTACGGTCAGACGTCCTGATGAATTTCGACCTCTGCCCCTAAACTATAAAGTAAGTTTAATCTGTAAATACGACTTTTATCCAGTCGTCTACAGTCCAATTAGAGTAATTTTTGTTCACAATAGTCTTTGTTTCTTCATTCGTTCAGTTAGAAGCTGTTTTTCCGGCATTTGATAAAAAAACTAAATTTTTACGGAACTCGAGGTATTTCTTTAAATTGGTTCCAATCCTACTTGAGGAATACGAAACACCTAGTTAGAGCAAATGATACTGACTCTAGTCACAAAAGCATTGTATGTGAAGTACCACAAGGTTCAGTATTGGGTCGTCTACTTTTCTTTATCTTTATAAATGACTACACTAACTTAAAAATCGATGAAAAAATAACTAAGAAATTACAGTATTTATGTACAAGTAACTAAAGTATTTTTATATGTATTTGAGCATCACATGCTTCAACTTAAACTTATTAACACTAGAAATCCTACGGTTTTCTACTTAACGAAACTAACATTTTAACACACTTTTGACCACACTTTTACCTTTTTACTTAAATTTTTACCACTGTGCTTTCTACAACTTGCAAAACAGACAGATTGATAAATTGGTCGACAAGGCAATCAATAATTTGCATTCCACATTCAAAAATTCTTAGTGAATTTAGGGTGAACTTAGTTCGTAAGGTTTTCTTATGCAATTTGCAGTTTATTTAAATTTTGCAATGCAATTATCTTTCATTTTATGATATTGACGATTTATGTAATTTCAGTAAATTTTAAATTATTGTTATTTTTCTGTATTTTTGTAAGCTTTGTCCATAAAATTGTATAGTTTTCAGTGACAATAAAGCATATTTCTATTCTATTTTATTCTGTTCTATTCTATTCATAAAGTCGGAAAAAGGATGAGTGGGGTATGTGATGGAAATGAAAGAATAGGGGATGCCAAATATTGTCCCGAAACGGGGCAAAATTACGAAAAAAGGATAGGACCAGCAAAACACAGATGGTTTTATAGCATACAAAACATCTTAGTAACGTAGCAGTTTATGGCTTGAGTGCAAAATCAACAAATACAGATCAATGGAGGAAAATAGTGGCTCAATTCAACAGACAAGTGGTACGAGTAGACTAGAAGCCCCCTAAATGAACAATATGTACTAGCGGAAATTTTTATTTTGCGAGAAAAATTAAGAGATCAATACAAACAATATAAGCAAGAATATACATAACATTCATCAATAATAATGTAAGTAAAAAGTGTATTAAATATCACGAAATATTTCGTCGAAAACAATGTTTTTTGTTACAATGTCTCCATTTTCTGAAAACTTTTGCTTGGCACCGGGAGTTATGTAAACTTTTACGCCATCAAATGAGCGGGATCGAGACATTGCCACATATAGCTGTCCATGGGAAAAAACAGGATTTGGAAGATAAATCCCAACCTTCTTCAGACTTTGTCCTTGTGCTCTGTTGATGGTCATCGCAAAAGCTAATTGGACTGGAAACTGAAGTCGTTGCATGGAAAAACTGAAGGTTCCTTCAGTTGGCGAAAGTTTGATCCGAGGTAGAAGAATAATTTGTCCTGTTGATTGACCCGTTAAGACCTCGCATTAGAAACAATTGGTATGCAATGATTTTATTTTGAGACGTGTTCCATTTATAAGACCTTTAGCAGTGTTCATGTTTCTCATTAGAAAAATAACTGCCTTAATCTTTAGAGGAAGACGATGTCTTGGTAAGCCTGATCCTTCAATTTTGTTCAAAAACTCTGTAGGCAGTCTTAAATATTCGTTGATATCATCACTAAGTACTTTATCTATACTGAGATACACACGTTCTTCGCTATCTAACAGAGACAGAACTTTTTGATTGAGCTGTGCATAATCATCGTTATTTGGAGCAAGAATAGCAAGTTCTGTAAGCAATCCTTCAGCGATAGAGTTTTGAATATTGCCATATACGAATTCAACAACGTCTCCTTCACCTTTGATATTATTAGGAAGGGTGATATTTTCCCCAGCGGTGCCGTTTCCAATTGATAGAAGATAGTTTGCAAAGTTATCTTCACCTTCGTTGACTCTCATGTTTTTTGATAACGTAAATTTTTCTACTTTACTAAAAATATTTTTATCAATAACTCAAAAACTATAAATGATAATTTCGTGAACTTACATTTTTGAACTCTACGTTGAATTCTCTATTGATTTGACCAATAAAAACGTAACCGGAAGTCGACCTCAAAACCGGAATGCAATTTTTAGTTCATCAAATGTCGACATGGATATCATTTAGCAATTAATTTTGCATGCTGATCACGAATCCAGTGTCAGATTTGCTCTATCTTGACGTTTTATGCGCGTTTCGAGTCACTTCCGGTGTCGGATCGCAACCGGAAGTACATATTTAGATTCGTCTCGACGAGACCTTTCGATCCATGTATACATTGTGGGGTCTTAAACTTAAAGTAAATTTTAACTTCCGGTCATCTCAAAACCGGAAGTGAATTTTTGTACCAAAAGTATATCTTGACAATCGCATACGTAATACTAATAATATTCCGAAAAAATATTTTAATTATCTAATATGGTTTTTGAGTAAAGTGGTGGACAAGAAAAGGGCTTAGCGTTTTAGTATTTAAGATATTTATAAATTATGTAATGATCTATTTGTATTTTAACCCGAAGCCTACACGGCGTGTCGAGTATGAATAAAATAAGTTTTTAGTTGTAATATACTTAACCTCCACTTTAATTGAAAACTTCTGGTACCATGAACTTATTATTTGTAAAATAAAATTTATTAATATTATTCTTTTGTTAAACTTTTATTATTTTGCTTTCTTATGTTATGTACTGACATATAGGATTTAATAAATAAAGTTAGCTACCAGTTTAAAATACACCGTAATTAATTACTAGCATCGAACCTGACTATCCTTAATAAAAGGATACAAGTGTGTAACGGGCTAATAAGAAAAGAACAAGAACTCTTAAACGCATAAAATTTTATGAATGAATATAGTTGATTCATAGCCAGATACGCCACACAGCGGACGTGGGAACATCAGATAAAATGGTATAAAATGGTAGTCAAGGTGAGTACAGATATACGTTTAAAAAGTCTAAACTTTTGAGTTTGAGTCACAGCAATTAAGATAAACGCTAGTTCTTTGCGGTTTTTCAGAAAAAGCTGAATATTTTCAGAATATACACTTGTTTTAGTGAGGTTACTTCTACTAAGAATTTAAACTATAAGCAAAAATTAATAACGCATGTCCCTAAAGTTTTTGGAAAAAATAAATATTTATTTTCTAATTGTAAATTAAGTTTATTTTATTAACTAAATACAGGAAATTAAGTCTACATATTTATGGTTTATAATGTATTTTTATAGACGAGAAAAAGGTCCGTGATCTTCGATGGCACGTAAATTTGGTCTTGCATGTGCAATAAGACTTTGGACTGTTTCTAAGTCGATTCTATATTGGTTGTCGCGCTTGGGAACAACATTTATATTTTGAGCAATTACCAACCTGTCGTTCTCCTGGCGTAATAGAATGACGCTAGGCCGGGCCAAAATATGATTTCATCATTGGGGTGATGAGTATTTATAAATTGAACAAGCTTTGTAAGACACCTGTCAATGTAATTGTTAGCATTGAGAGCTTCACCGCGAACACGCTTAACAAACGGCTGTAAAACACCAGCTTCTGAGATGGCACACCATACCAAAATTTTATCGGCAAATTTCACTTTTCCCTTAAACCTAAATTCGTCCGGTGCATCTTGTACATTGCGTGTATAAAATCCGTCGTTGCCCTTCATTTCGCAATTGGATAAAGTAAAATAATTTTCGTCATCAATAATGAGAATTTTACCAGAAAAAGAATACGTCTCATTGCACGGCAACATCTAGGAATTTTTTCTAACTGGGCTGGTGTGTACTCTTTTTTTGTGTCGTTTTAAATTATTTCTAGAAATTTTTCTACTTAGAGTCATTCGTGAAACAATATATCTTCGGCCAACATTTCGCAAAGACTTTCCTAATTATTTTTCCATACTCTGAATTAATCTCTGTTCCCGAGCAATAGTTAAAACTCTTGGTATTCCACTTTTGGGCAAATTAAGACAGGGTATACCATTTTCGCACTCTTTAATTGTCTGGTACATCGTTGACTCGAAAATATTTTAAGCACTAAATATTTTTACAATATCGCGTTTTGGTACATGTCCAACTAAACGATAAATACTTTGATGAATATTAAGTTTGTACGACATCTTAACGAACCGTATTTGTCAAAACTGACATTGTTTATATCGTTTAAGTTGTTTACTAACTTTGGTTTGCAGTGGCAACTTAATCCAATGCTTCCTATCAATAATACTTTTAAATCTAAAATTTTTCGAAAACTTTAGGACATACGTTATGATAGAATACGACGAAATCTTCAGAAGTTTTATGATTCAAATCTTGTGGCTTGAGGAATAGGTACCTTAAAGCTAATATCAGCAATGCTTTAACTCTTATAATGCCATGAAGTGACCGGAGACCGAAGCAAAAGTAATATTTTAATAATTGTCCAATCTGAAAACCTTTATTGAAAGTGTACAAGTCTTTATTGTGTTCTTACAGCCATGGCTTACTTGTATCTTTACGTTTCCTTTAGTGAAAATTACTCATTTCCTACTATGTAACTACCCAGAGAGAGTGGTTTGGCTGTACCACTAATGAACTCTTTAGGTCAGCTGTAAACAAGGTCAAGATAGCCTTGATGATTTCCAATCTCCGATAGGAGTGGCACAAGAAGAAGAAGAAGAACTACCCAGTGGTTCCCTTATTTCTCTCTCTTATTTCGCCCTGTTGCTCAATTTCTTAGTATTTGTGACTAGAAAATATTAAGTTATTCTAAATAACGAAGGAGCTAATAAATCTTAATACAACTATTATAATACTCATAACGCGATTAAAGATAATGTTGTTCGAAATTTAGATACTACACAACTCCAGATATCACTCTTTTGAAGAATTTTCATCTTATGATTATGAAGATCAGCAACACAACCGGTGCCTTGTCAGTCTTTACTGAGCTTCATCGTTGGTTTTTGACTAATTTTTAGTAAGTCCATTTTATCTTCAAAAGTATGGCTGGTACGGGATTAACTTCCATAGTTTGATGATAACTGAGGTTGTGTTGTACCTGTTCCATGTTTGTTTTGTCTTACTGGTCTCGAATTGAGCCCAAGAATCTAGGGAGAGACTGGCCACTCTTCTCGTTAAAGCTTCGCATGCTGAAATAAGGCTAATGAAACCTGAGGGTCACCTGATTCCCAAGGTCGAGCTTAGCTTTGTTTTAGATAAAGAATTTTCATGATTAAGACAAAAAATTACGAGGATTCAGACAAAGAACTAAGAGGATTTAGAATAAAGCATAAAGTGAACCATCGCGGCAACAAGCCTTAACGGTTTTGAGAAGGGGAAACGTACTTGGGAAATACAAACATACGATTTTCTATTTTTGTTGGGAATAAGCGACAATTTAACTTTAAAATTAAGTTTATTTGACGTTTCGATTTTCACTGATTTCCGAAGAAGCCACAAGAAAATAGCTTCAGAACAATATTAACAAACACACGAAATATACAAGACATTTATAAACATGTTTTCATAAAAAAATAACAATTAATAGTATTTTGGACTTATATGGGATAAAAATAATAATATAAAATAAGATATTACACATGTTAATACTGAAGATCAACCTTTGGAAAAGTATGGATATCCAAGAGTTTCTGCGCTTTGTTTGGTAGTTTATTGATATTTGGAGGCTTTTAAAAATGCTGGCTGCACTATATTTAATAAAAGTGTAAGTTGGAACCGTTTTAATACAATTCCTCAATGTCTGTGTTTTGACATTTCTGAATCCAGAACCATTCGATCAGAAATTTTTATTATGTTATAATTATAATGATATATACCAACACTACAAGATTGTTACATTTCTATCGAAAATATATCCATTTAGGAGCAACTGCTTACTTTTTGTAGTAGATGTCTATTCAAACACTATAATATTGTAATATATACTCTTTAAACTCAAATAAGTAAATAAAGGTGGAGCATACCTGTGAACATCGTAAATATTTTTCAACCTCAAATTTAAAATAAGTCCATGAAGTCTATGTCGATAATCGAATTACTGTAGACTAAAATCTAATAAAAATTATAATTGTTAAATTTGAACAGTAAGTATTTTTAAGGCTCGTTCCTGGAATGACTTTATGAGTAGGAAGTTCATACGATTGCATAAAATTAACTTTAACTTTAGAATACCTGTCAAAGAAAATACTCATAGCGTGTGATTGGTCTTTAAAACGACCACTACATCGGATAATCACAGTAAACTTCTCTTGTAGGTGATCTTATTGTAAATCATCCCAAAATGATATATATTTTTTTTATTTTTAAATGCATATATTTACAATCTACTCATAATCAGTACATTGAGTACCTAGTTAGTAGATGTGATGACAATATTGACTTTATTTGCGTACCGCCCAGTGACAGTTCTCCATTTTCACCTATGTAAGCAAGTCTTCTTTCCAAGATATAATTCACTGATAATTTGGCTGTGGTGCGTTGAATTACGAATTTTGGCCTTGTTGGCGTGAAGTAATATAACATGTTGTATGGTTAGTGCTCCTAGGCCATTGTGGATGGTTGCATTGCTCACATACCAAGGGGCGTTAGTTATCATACGTGATGTTTTCATTGGAAGGTCTGCAAAATTTTTATGTTTGCTACAGCCCCAGAGTTCTACGTAGTAAGTCCATTTTGGTTTTAGTAACCAAGTAACCAATTCATTTGTTGCAATTTTATATTTAGCTGAGTTTTTTTGGCGGTAATGTGTTGCTTCCAAGTGAACTCTCGGTCCAAATGCTTCTTCTTCGTGCGACTAGGATTACTCCTGTTTGTCTGCCTATTGTTCTGTTTCAGTCGTTGTTGACTGCACATTATCTTTCCATCTTTTTGGCGGCCTTCCAACGGGTCTTCTGCTATACGGCTTGTTGTTTTTACAGATGTTCGCTAATCTATCTGGTTCCATTCGGTTTACATGTTCGTTCCAGTTTTTTTTTCCTGTTTTGATCCACCTGTTAATATTTTGAATTTTGCATTGTTCGCGTATACTTATGTTGATTTGTCTGTCTCTTAATGATATGCCCGCTATTGATCTTGTCCAAATGCAACCCAAGATATTTTACTACGTCTCTAGCAGGAATAAAGACATTGTTTAGAGTAACTTGTGGACAGGTGCGTCTTCTTGGTGTAAATGTGATTTGGGCTGATTTTAATTCTCCATTGTGTCAACCAATTCTCTAATGTACGCTAATTTTGCACATTTTTAGATGCAATTTCTGGGTCTTTTTTTGAAACTAAAACGGCTGTATCCTCGGCAAAAGTTGCCACTGTGACGTCATCTGTAATAGATATGTCGGCAGTAAAAATTAGGTACGGGCAGGGACCGAGGACACTTCCCTGAGGAACTCCGTATTGGATTGAGTGACTTGATAAGGTATATATCGCTAGGCTTCAAAATGATATGTATGTAGTTCTATATTTAGTTAACTAACTATATTAATAATAAATTATAACTTTTTATGACTTTTAATATATAAAATATATAGTAAAACTCATAAACACAACTCTAATAAAATTTATGGGGATAAACACGGCAAATATAATCATATAAAAGGCTCGGACAATAAGTCACACTGTTTGTCTAGTAGAATAACACCTAAAATCATATTTTGTTCTTGAAACGATACGATTGATTTATTACTAAATATATTGATTAATAACGTATAATATATATATATATATATATATATATATATATATATATATATATATCTTATACGTCACTACTGGTTTATAATAATCAACTAAAAAAATAGATTTTCAAATTGAGACGCTTTTTGTATGATTTTTGTATGATTTTTATATGATTTCTTTAATTGTCTTTAATAAAAAGAAAGAGGTCAAGTAGGAAATTAAGGATATGTAACTACATTACTTACTAATAATATAGTTCTATAACCGAAAACCGTCTACAAACTAATATTTAACCAAACAAACCAATACTTTTTCTACATTCATTAACAACAAATAAGCTACCCAACTAAACAAATATCAGTAGGAACATTTTTCAGTTTATTATTCCGCGTATAAAGTTTTCAACATGGAAACATGAAGAGTGCCATTGACAGCCTCAACAATCAATGTTATTTATTTTATATTTATTCTTAGTGAAATTGTCCTCAATGTTAATTGCTGATAATAGGCTCCGATGATTCTTTAAGCATAAATTGTTAGTTTTCTGAATGTGAAGAATTGCCAACCGTTTGTTTTATCATGTGAAATGATCCTTAACGACTTTTAAACATTTAGCGGTATTATTCAGGGCCGGTGCTGAGAAAATAATAAAAATACTTTAAGCAGCTAGGTTAAATGTTAAAATGAGTAAAGGTAACAAAAAAATATTTTATTTATTTATTTTATTCATTATATGGTTAACATAAGTATATATCATTAATTTATGTGTGACGTGTTATGAGGGCGAAAAGTGTTACATTATTATTACAAAGTAGGAGTTACTTTCCATACAAAAAAACCTGCAATATGCTCTAAATTACATACCCTAAAAAAATGCTCTGAATCTGTGGGACTACAATTCTCTACAATCAAGACAAAGTTTATATTATTCTTAAATACGGACATTTTCGTCATCTAGATCTAAGTATTATTGGAAACAGTTTAGATTATGCAGACCATACAAAGTTTTTGGGAATGTTTTTGATAAAAAATTGTCTTATAAAATGTACATTACGCACATGAAGAAATCTTGCCAAACTGGCCTGAACATATTGCGAAATTAGTGTAACAATTGGGGGTCAAATTTATAAGATTAAAACTCAATTGGACGTAGTTATGCAAAAACCTACCAATCCACAAAATTGAAATTTTTGAATAACCCCCATAAAACGACTTTTTATCGTCAATACTATGATTTGCAAGAACCTACCATTCCACAATAGCTTTATGTTGTCTTATAATCCCCAAGCTACCCAGTGATCGATCTACCATTAAACAATTTATATTCTGCAAATACCTATCAACACTCTTATTTACGTTGCACATTCAAATATGTTTCTATGTCCATTTTGCAAAAGGCTACCAGCCCACTTGGTTGGTAAATCACAGAGTTTTTAGATCAACCAAGTGGGTTGGTAGCTTTCCGCAATGATTTGTTTTAAAAATTGTATGAATTTTTTAAAGTTGGTAGGATTCTGCCAAATCAGAAACTACCACATAGAGGTTATGAAAATATTAATCTGTGTTTGGTTACATTTACAAAGCGGCAGGTGTATCATCTCCGGAGTGATTCCTTTACTTAATAAAGTTAGATAAAATATTCATGTGTTTTTTGGTGTTAAAAACCAATTAGTTTTGTTTAAACTACTAAAATCAACAATTTCAACAGACAGATAATGAAAAGCAGAACGTGTAAGATTATCGCTATGGCGAAAAATGATGAGAATAATGCAGAAGGTTGTCTGGTATAGTCCTATTAAAACATTATAGATTAATTGACTAGTTTTACCTGTCGGCTGTCCTAGTTAGGTTCCAACTTCTTTTTTTGTAAATACTTTACTTCTTTTAGCTAAAGATAAAAAATCGGGAGCAGCTGCAAATGCAGAAGAACACCATGGAGAAGATTGTGTTTATCAAATATCTCAGTTTGAGGATTCTGCAGAAGATATAGAGATAGAATTCTTCTGCTTCTTCTTACGATGCCTAACCGGTCCGGATGTTGGTGATCAACATGGCAATCCTAACTTTGCTTGCTGCTATTCTGAATAGTCCGGTTGTCGATGTATTAAACCACTTTCTCAGGTTTTAAAGCCAAGATATTCTTCTTCTCCCTGGTCCTCTCTTTCCAAATACCTTGCCCTGAAGAATGAGTTGCAACAAGCCGTATCTCTGTTCATTCCTCATAACATGGCCAAGATATTCTAGTTTGCGCTCTTTGATGGTGTTAATAATCTCGCATTCCTTGCCTATTCTACGTAGGACCTGAACATTAGTCACACGATCCACCCATGAAATTCTTAAAATACGTCTGTAACACCACATCTCGAATGCCTCGAGTTTTCTTAAAGAAGCTTCGGAAAGTGTCCAGGCCTCTACTTAGTATAATAACGTAGAAAATATATAGCATCTAATAAAAGAGATTTTGGTAGCAAGTGGTAAATCGTGACTTCTGAAAAGAGACTTCATCACTATGAACGCCGATCTCGCTTTTCCTATGCGTTGTTTTATTTCACTGGAGTGATCCCATTGGCTGTTAATGTTGGTACCAAGGTATGTGTAGCTGTCCACTCTGTCAATTGGATGTTGGTTAACCAAAAGCTGTGTATTTAATATTTCGCGCTTACTGAATACCATGTACTTTGTTTTCTTTGTATTAAGATCAAGTCCGTGTTCTCTACTTATATCTGATATACAAGACATTATTCTTTGCAAACCGTCCAGACTATCTGCAAAAACTACTGCGTCGTCGGCATCTAATGTTGTTTAGACGTATTCCGTTGACTAATACGCCTTCTTGTAGTTCGCCTAGCGCTTGCTCGAAGATATATTCAGAGTATATATTAAATAACACCGGGGACAGAATGCATCCTTGCCTCACTAATCTATCTATGAAGACTGCCTCTGTCAATTGGTCATCCACTTTAATATTTGCTGTTTAGTTGTAATATAAATTATAGATCAAATGCCTTTTTGTAGTCGATAAAATAAGTATACAAATCACAGTTAACATCCCTGCATCTTTGCATAAGCACTTGGATAGCGAATAGAGCCTCGCGGGTGCCTAAGGAATCGCGGAATCCAAACTGCGTCCATGATACTTGTTCTTCGCATTTTTTATATATTCTGCCTTGTATCACTTTCAAGAACGTTTTAAGTAAGTGGCTCATTAGGCTAATTGTTCTGTAGTCTTCGCATGTCTTGGCATTTACTTTTTTTGGTATGGTCACGAAGGTCGACTTTAACCAGCTTTGGGGTATTTTTCCAGTTACGTATATGTTGTTGAATACAGTTGTTATCCATTTTATTCCCTGTTTATCCATAAGTTTTAGAAATTCTGCACAAAACTCGTCAGGCCCTACCGCTTTATCATCTTTAGTTCTTTTAATAGCTGACGTGACTTCTTCAATGGTAATCGGGGGTCCTCTTTGGCACTCAGTGTCTTCAATGGTATTCTGCCTTTCATCTGCAAAAGTTACTTTCACATAATTCTTCCAATTGTCTAGTTTTTCTTCCACAGTTAACAGTGGTTTGCCTTGGTTATCTGCCAAACACCCAACTCTTCTAGGTTTGTATAAGCCTGCGGCTTCTTTAACTTTTTTCTGCATATTAAATGAATCGTGTTTATGATGCAATTGCTGT
The DNA here is from genome assembly GCF_040954645.1 of Diabrotica undecimpunctata. Taxonomy (NCBI): domain Eukaryota; kingdom Metazoa; phylum Arthropoda; class Insecta; order Coleoptera; family Chrysomelidae; genus Diabrotica; species Diabrotica undecimpunctata. The sequence goes on along the minus strand of NC_092810.1, from coordinate 122,786,005 downwards.
ATTTCCCTCACACTGTTTTCTTAGATGTGTATCCTTAGCTATTCTAATAGCTTTTTTGATCTTTTAATCGATTCTTTTGTATAATGACATGTCTTGATCTTTGAACTTTCGCCTGAGAGATAGAATGGCTAGATAAAAAATCGGGAGCGGCTGCAAATGCTAAAGAACACCATGGAGAAGATTGTGTTTACCAAATATCTCAGTTTAAGGATTCTGCAGAAGATATAGAGATGGCTAGAATGGCTAGAAGAACGATGAAGGTAGAAAAAAAAGAATCTTCAGGAGAAGAAGAAAAGTTGAAAAATACACAACATGGTGAAGAAATACTAATTTATTAGAAAGGCTAGAGTATTAACACTTGTTTTTTTGTATTATTTTAGGGATGCATTTTGAAGATGCTGAAAATCCGAATATCAGGACGGTACTTGATGAAATTTGGGCTGAGGATAATGCAACAAATTCCATAAAACCATTATTTATGGAACTAAAATACGCAACAGTTGCAAGTACAAAAAATCACGGAGAGGAATATTTTACCCGACAAGACGAAACAAGCCCAGGGTTACCACCTAATGTTTAAGAAGTAGTAGAATCAGATAGTATTAATCCAAGAGGGGAAGGGCTAATAGAAACTATAAGAGATGCAATTCCAAGTACTAGCAGAGTGGTTTCTCCTGACCTTTTAATACATCAAAATCAAGTTTCATTTTTGGATTTAGAAGATCAAGATGATGAGATTCGCGATCCTGATTATAAAGTAGTTGAAACCGAGTCTTCTATGTCGAAAGAAGAAATAGTTCTGGGCCATCGTCATATTGTAGCAGATGATTGCGAGAGTGTTGTTGAAAATGATGAGAAAAAATGAGGGTAAAGGAAGGCCACAAAAAGGAAGGAAAAGAAAGTATATGAATCTCAAAATAGGACTGGAAAATAAGAAAGAATAGTAATCAGTCGTATTATAATTCCAAGGGGAAAAAAATTGAACCGAAAGAGTTTAGGTACTATAACTGCCAATGTACTTTAAAATGTAATGAAAAGATCTCTACTGATATACGCAAAAGTGAATTTGAGAGATTTTATTCTTTAACATCGTATGATTGTCAAGTTAACTTCATTGCAGCAGGAGTTCAACAATTCCCCAAAAAACGCACATATGGAAGAGGTTTTAAAAAAAGGGAATTTAGCAAAAAATATAAAATACAAGATGTAGTTGTTTGTAGGAAGATGTATGTAAAAACCTTTAGTATTACATCTTTTAGGATAAATACTGCTCGTAAAAAGTTTAGAGGCGAGGCACCTATTACAGATCAAAGAAAGATAAAGCAAGGAGGGCACAATAAACTAAGCGAGCAGAAAATACAAACTGTTGTGGATCAGATAAAAAAAATTTCAAAATATAAGTCGCATTACTGCCGAGCACAAACAATTTAAAAAATTTTTGCCTCCGGAAGTAACTCGTCAAAAGATGTATAATATGTACTGTGAAGAAAACCAAAATCCAGTAAGCCAAGCATCATACATAAAAAAATTTTTTACAAAAAATTTAATTTAAAATTTAAACGTTTCAAAGGGATACCTGTAACTCTTGCGGTAGTCTTAAAATTCAAGCAGATAATTAAACCGACCCAAATAAAAAAAGAACTACAAGAAATGCACAACAGACACCTCGAGATCGCCGAAAACACCCAAAGATTAAGAAGAGAAGACTTTAATTAGCCAAAAATAATGATAACACGGAATATCTTATGTTTGATCTAGAAAAAACTTTGCCTCTGCCAAGAATCCCGACAAACATAGTTTTTTATAAACGCCAGCTATGGGTTTATAATGCTGGCATACATAGTGGAAAGGAGGATAGGGGATTTTGTTATATTTGGGCTGAGGTCGTCGCAGGACGAGGTACTCAAGAAGTAGGTTCTTGTATCCTTAAACATGTAAAAAGTAACTTGTTGCCGACTGTTCGTCATCTTATATTATGGAGTGACTCATATGACGGTCAGAACCTAAATATTAGGCTTACTCTTATGCTAAAATATATTTTAGGCAGTACCCCTGAACTGGAAGATATAACACTAAAATTTTTATATTCAGGACACACCTTCTTACCAAATGATTCAGATTTTGCTGCTATAAAATCAGCCATAAAGCACCAACAAAGACTTTACACACCAGAGGAATACATGAACGTTATGCGTAGCTGCCGAACGACAAAGCCGTTTGTTGTTACTAAGATAAGATCAACTGAGGTTAATGGCATAAAAAATGTCGAAAAAAAACATTGTTAACCGAAAAATAGCTACTGACGGTACCAAAATTAACTGGCTTCATATGGCGAAGTATTCGAATAGAAAAAAATAAACCCTTTACCCCTATAATTCAACAAAATTCCTTTGATGCTCCATTTCAAGAGATTGACATAAAAAAGAAAACCAAAAGAAATTGTTTCTCGGAAAATGAAGTATTTTTAGATCTCATTAAGATATGGCTAAGCGGAAAACCAATTTCAGAAGAAAAACTAAAGAATATTAGGGAAATGATGCATCTGATTCCGGTAGGCTGTCACGAATTTTATCAAAATTTAGAAGCCGACGGCAATATAGTAGACGATATTGAAGGGTTTAATGTTGCCAATCTTGACTTTGAAGTTAATCATGATAATGATGTTTAAAATTAAAAGTTATTTTTAATTAAAAACATTATTTTCGATAAAAAAACTTTCCTGGAGACCATACATTCGAGAACTTAAGGGTAGCTGCCTTCAAAGAATGAATCTTCTTAAATCACTAGCTCATTAGAGTTGGGGAGCCGATGAGGAAACACTACTAAAAATATTTCGAGCTCTTATTCGCTCCAAACTTGACTATGGTAGTGTTCTCTACATGTCATCAAGTAACTCACTACTACGTTCACTAAATGTAGTCCAAAATACTTCTCTTCGACTCTGTTTAGGAGCATTCCGATCCAGTCCAATGGAAAGCATTCATGTAGAATGTTTCGAACCCCTTTATCTAAGACGACAACAACTTCTACTGCTCTATTTCGCTAGAGTTTTAGCAAATCCCATAAATCCCACAAGAAACCTCATCTGTAATAGACGATTACCAGTTACTAATAATCCTAGAATGGTACCGTCCACTATACAGATGTTAATTCCTTATTTAGATATCAATCTATTGTCGACCAGCCCTTTCACGGTCCCTCAAACTCCTCCATGGATATGTAAACTTCCAAATTTCAATATCGAATTATCCAAATATAATAAAAATAAAATATCACCTTCCGTTATCAAACAAAGATTCTATGAAATACTACATCAATGCAACTTCGATAAGATCCTTTACTCAGATGCATCTAAGACTGAAGAAGGTGTTGGCTGTACTGTTACAACGACTACAACCACCGTCAACTTTTTTCGACTCTCCAGCAATTGCAGTATTTATACTGCTGAACTATATGGAATACTACAAGTGGTGAAAACTCCACTCAACGATGATAAAACTATAGCAATCTGTACAGACTCTCTGTCCTCCATGCAGTCCATAAGAAATGTACATTCTATCCACCCAATAGTTCAAGAAATCTAGAGTATATGTAATCGCCTTCAAACTAATGGAATTACAGTAACAATATTGTGGGTTCCATCACACATTGGTATTCCAGGTAACGAAAAAGCCGATCAAGCAGCAACAACGTAACAACAAACATCATCAGATTTAAAAAGAATTATTAAACATAAAATAATGGACCTTTGGAATGATCATCAAAGGACAAATCTATCATTCGAAGATTGAGAATAGGGCACACACGCCTTACACATGGACACTTAATGAATTCCAGTAATCAGATTTTGTGCCAGTGCTGCAACAGCCCGACTTCCGTAACACATGTACTTCTTGACTGTCAACACTACCTAGCGGCCAGAAGAAAATACAATCTTGGTAACAACCTAAAAGACATACTTATCTCAAAAAGCAGCAACTATGAAAATGTAATAAACTTTTTAAAAAACACAAAGTTATACAATTTAATATAAAACAAAATGTATTATAAAAAATGTATTGTAACTAATTTGTACCTACCCAATGTAACGTATTAATCATGTAAACATAAACATAAATTGTACCTGTGTTAATGACCATTAGCTGTCGAGACACATATTTTTCGAAATAAAAAAAAATTAAAAGTTATGAACCACACTTCAAATTCAGAAGAGTGTATTTATCGTTAGCTTACGATTCAATCCTTCAAATGATAAAGTCGCATCCCTCTACTTATCGTACCATTCGGCAATATTTCAAAGAAGCTTCATTAGAAAGTTTAGCATTATTGGATATTGCTAAACTTTCCAACTAATTGTTTCCAACAACGGTAAGCTTCCAACTAATTTTTTAAATAGGTCACCAACTAAGACAAGGAGGTCTCCAACTAAATTTTATTTGTCAAAAGGGGTTCCCGATCTAAGAGAGTTTGGGAAACATTGATATTGGCAACTAGATTTATTATGTTATTGGCAACTAAGAACAATGTGGTTATTACTGAACCTTGAGAAACGAATTTTGTTTCAGAAAATTTTGAAAATAAGCTTCTACTCTTTTAGGTTTTATTTTCCTATTGCAACTTTCGTTTTTTTTTGGAAATCCAATAATTTCGATATATTTTATATACCAAATGGATGTTTGTGTGCCCCACCACACGCGTTGTATGCTATAGTATTTCTACAAAGAAGTGAAATTTCATAAAAACTAACCTAACGATCTTACTATTCATTATCTTAGAATATTCCCAGTACCCTGTTTATTTTAATACACTTTGTAATTATTTAATGAAATAATGTATTAAAACCCCGTTATATGTTTAATTTCTTGTAAAAGATCGTATAAATCGTGCGTACCGTTCGGAAGAAGGATTTAAATTAAGTCATACAAAAATAATTGAATTCTATTACTTCTACCTTTTTTTTCCAACCTATAATTTGTTATGGTCTTAGTTGGTAACAACTGTAGGCTATTACTTTGGTTATTATTATTAATAATTAGAGCACTGCGTCACAAAAATTATGAAAATTATATAAAACATTCAAATACGAAACTAATTACACACTTATCTCTTGCCAGCTAGAAAGAATGTTAACGAAGTGAATCAGTTATCGATCGTGGAGGATTGGATTTAAACTGCCATTTATATTTTATTAAAACGTAATGATACGTTTTAACGTTAGTCGAACGATATTCTAATTCTATGACGACGTAGATGACGTAGAGTATTCGGTATGATGTTTTTGCACGGGCCCAAAATAATATTTGACCTGACGCGAAATATCGAGGCACTTGCAGTAACCTTGCGGTATACAGTAATATAAATAATATACATGCACATGATGTTTGTATTTTCAGTTTATCCGCCTCCTTTGGCGGTGGCTTGTGGCGATCTTCCACTATGAATATACGTAGCTTCGATAATTACTGGCATAATTATCGTCAATTTTGGATGTTATTTACGAAATTATTCACAGAGCAAATTAAGACCCCCAGTAACTTGGGAAAAGTGGCGAGAAACGGTAAACCGGAATGGAGACTTTATCAAAGTCGAAACTATTTGCTTATATTATGCGAGTGGCGCATCAAATATTATTAATATTTGCCATATGGTATACAAAGAACTACTACGACTGATCATGGAAGTCGAAATCTAAGATTCGGCAGAGGAAGAACATTACAAAATTCCAAGGCTTGCTTGATCGAAACCTGTATTAAAAATTAACAAAGAACAGCTTTAAAAATGTCTACATGGAATGTGAAAACGTTGTATTCTGCTTGAAAATTAGACAACGCTGTACAGGAAATATAGAAACTCCAAATAGACACAGGGTGTATGATTAATGTGAGAAAGCTCAGTAGATCCGCTATAATAATATATAGCATTAAAAAATTCTTCTTCTCTCCGTCTTTATCTTTTTATATAGACATGACTCTGACTGTTTTTCAATGTGCCTCCAGTAAGTTGTCGTTCAATCGTTTTCATTGTCTTCCTACTGATCTTCCAATTGGAAAACCGTCTCTTGCCGTCTTTACTACTCTATTTGTTGTTATTCGGCTTGCATCTACGTCGTATATCTGTACTTATAGCTCTGTTCCATAGAGTCTTATCATTAATTTTTTTAAGTGTTTTTATCTCTGCTGTTTCTAACATTCTTTTTGTCCTCTCTGTGTCAGGTCTTGTTTCTGCCGCGTATGTCATTATTGGTCTGATGACTGTTTTGTAACTTCTGCCTTTAATTTATTTAGCGATATTTTTATTTCTCCATATTGTTTCATTCAGGCAGCCTGCGGCTCTTCTTCTTCTAGTTTTTCTTCTACTTTTGCTTTTATTGAATTGTTATGGTAGATATTTTCTATCGTTTTGATTATTCCTAGAGGTATCTCTCTTGCGTACAGTAGTGGATAAACACTGCCTGGCTGATTGTTGGGTTGGGTTGATGTTGGGAGTAGATCTGCGGTTACCACAGCCGTTCCCAAGCCCGGATAAAATGTGGAGAGTGATTAGCAACCTACAAATCGTAAAAACAAATACTGCTCAAAGAAACAATAATAAATTTATAACAAAAATTGTAGGTATTTGATGTTCGTATTACAAAATGAGTTGGAATGTTACAGTGCGTTCAATAACATAGTTTCTTGTTTGTTAATAGAACACCCTACATTTAATTTTATTTTCAAAATATTCTTGACTTCACCATCACAAGGATATAAAATTTTGTTATGTTATACAGGGTATTTACAAAATTATAACCAGTTTTCTATGAAAATCATAATAGGTTCAACTCCCTCCTGTAATTAAAAATAAGCACAATAAAATATTGTCTATTTCTGTAAAATTTTTTTACTGATTGTCAATATTAAAAAAAATATATTAATACTGTTAATTTTATTACAGCGTGAGTCAAAACGCAAATACACTATTTTCTCAGTAGTTTTAAATAGAGCACCCTATATTTTTGTCACTAATGATTAATGGTTACCAAAAATACCTCCTCACATATTCAGCTACCATCTATTTACTTGTGTGTAACTATGTGGTATAGATTCGTTGTGGCATAATAATGAAAGTAATTCCATATAGTAACATAAGTTTGGTCTACCAACACGTTATCCAACGCCCTGCAAAAAGTTGCCTACAATTTTTATTATTACCTTTTATTCCTATCTATTAGATAAAACGTGAGATAAGGCAAGGAGAAACATTGTCGCGGAAATTATTCATAACGGTATTAGAGTGTGCCTAAAGTAAAAGAGATGGTAGGAATTCGAAAGAAATATTGCAGCAGAAAATACCACTGCACCTCTAAAAAGCATATAAACTAGCTGAATTTTGCTAAGAATGTCAAATTTGAGACCCCAAAAAAGCAAAAAAGATAAATTTGATTGATCTCATGAGAATCGTAAAAAACGGCAAAAATCGCGCAACGTTTATACGGAGTGGTCCTTAAGTAGTTGTACAAAAAGAAATAATAGATTCTACACTTTAAAATATTACGATTTAAGCTAAATTTCTTTAATAAAATGTTGATATTAAGAAAGATACAGGGTGTTAAAGTGCAAATTTAAAATTTTATTTTTCGCTATAACTTTCATGTTTGTAAACATTTATGTATAAAAATTTACAACTGCGTTCTTTTAAATATGAGAAATTATAATTTGTACACACTTTGATGTAGCTAATAGAGGGCGCCACATATGCCACATATGTGGCATAAATTTGCACTTAACTTTTTTACTTTTTAAGTTACCTGTATTTTTAACAAAAAATATTAAAGATGCATTATTTAAAAAAAAGGTGTACCTGTTAATAATTTTAAAACTCAACAGTTTTCGAGATAATCGCATTTTACAAATCAGCTGCATAATTCTGATTTAAGGCAATTACTCCAGTCAACGAAGGAAAAATAGACAAAAAAAAAGTAGTGATGTATCTCGTTTATTGATTACTTATATACACACACGGAATAACCTATCGATGACATTACTTATTTGTATGATTACGTTACAGCTTACGAGTAACTATAATTACATCTCGAACAAATGAACTATTATGATTTACTAAATATTATGCTGATCTAAATTGCCTGTGTCTTTATTGTGTAATGAATAATAAGTATTCTTTTGAGATTTTTTATGATTTAAATAATTATATCAATATATCACCACATTGCCAAAGAATATGACTACTATGACGAATTCAACGTTCAGAAAAGTTGTATTTCAGTATGTTCTCACTGAATTCTCTCTAGAATGTAGAGATATATCATCTTGCAAAAATCACATATTTTAGGTTTTCAGCATTTTACAATAGAAAAAAAGTGATACAATGCCAGTATAGAAACTTAAGAGGCGATAGAAAAGGGAAATTGTACACATAATGACGGCCAACTTCTGAATACGGACACGGTACCTAAAGAAGAAGAATATTTTCTTTAATAAGACATTTAGCAGCCATAACAAAGCATTTTGTGATGTAACATTATCATCTTTGAGTTGTTTTAATAAGAATAAACTATGAATTATGCTTATCTACAGATATTTAGTGCTTTACCGCACAAACATTATTGTGCAGCTGACTTATAAAATGCGATTATCTCGAAAACGGTTGAATTTTGAGGTTAATAACAGGTATGGGTTTTCTTTGTAAAAATAATGTATCTTTAAAATTTTGTAACATAAATAGAGCTATCTTGAAGAACAAAAAAGAAGCGCAAATTTACGTCACACATGTGACATATGTGGCGCCCTCTATCAGTTATATAAAAGTATGTATAAAATTATAATTTATCCTACTCAAAAGCATCGAATTGTAAATTTTTGTCTAAAAATATTTTCAAACGTAAAAGTTATAGCGAAAAATAAAATTTTAAATTTCCACTTTAACACCCTGTATATTTCTTAATATCAACATTTTATTAAAGCAAGTTGGCTTAAATCGTAATATTTTAAAGTGCAAAATCTACGGTTTCTGTTTGTATAATTACATAAGGATCACTCTGTAGAGCTTTATAGAAACTGGCTTTACTTGCGACAAAATGCAAAAATTGCATACGAAAGCTGCACTCTTTACCTTTAAAACTCATTTTAACTATTTTAGATAAGACACTCTAATTAAAAGATATCAAATTTTTACCGTGGAGATGATACAAATTTTATTTAAAAAAATTTCACGCGTGTAACTGAAAACGAATCATTCTACAGAAAAAGTGCTAAGTGCTACATTGTTGTTCCAAATTAGCTCTATGTTTCTTGTTTAAAACATTTTTTTTTACGGCAGCGTACAGATTCTTTGTAAATCGATGTTTTACGTTTTCCTCCCAACGTGGGGATTTTAGGGGGAGGCCTGGGAGTAAAAGTGCTAAACTTTTTTGCATCTTTTTTGAGGTCCCAAAATTGGCATTTTTAGCAAAATTTAGCTTATGCGTATAATTTTTAGAGGTCTCTTTTTAGGACAGAGATGAAAAGATAATCACGGATTAAAAAAAATAAACTACAGAACTGGACTGAATATACAATGTGAAAACTACTTCTGGAATAAAATTGATTGTCTTTATGTAAAAACATTATAAAAAAACGCTGAGACCCTTCAACTTTTAAATATACATACAGTGAGTCACAGTTTAAATGATGCAGTAGCTACTTAATAAAACTAGCTTGTCTCAGTGGCTCAATATTTATTAGAAAAAAATAACATACTCAAATTAAATCACTACAAGTTTTTTAAATAAGTATAAGCTATGTTTTGGGTTTCAAATATACCATACTTAAATAATAATTAACTATTTTATGAATGATTTTGATGTCATAGCTAAAATTATGCAAACTTTAAAACAAGAAAATTAATAAAGAAAACCAACTCTACGCATTGAAAAATGATTGCTAATATTTTGCAGGTCCTCCTTGATTATCTATTACAGCCTGCAGTCGTCTAGCTAGGCATTGATTCGACCAACTTTCTAGTGTACTCTGGGAAAATTATGTCCCAAGTTTCAGTAATTTTTACTTTCAATTTATTTCTATTTGATATTGGGGCACTATTTACTTTATTTTTTAATGTGAACCATAAATTTTCAATATCATTCAAATCTGGTGACTGGGCTGGTGTTTTAATGACATTTCGGCAATTATAAAGCAGCCAAGTACTAACCCGATATTGCGTGTATTTTCAATCGTTGTCCTGATAAAACCAGTAATTGTTATTAATACCTAATTTTTGAGCATTAGCGGTAAGATGCTGCCTTAGTATATCCAAGTAAATGTACTGGTTCATATTCTCTTCAATAAAATGGATGTTACCTACTCCTGCAGATGACATACACCCCCACATGATCACTCCACCTCCACCGTGCTTTACCATAGCTTTCACATTTTTTAATTTTAGTTCTTCATTCGGCTTTCTCCACACTGATATTTTTCCATCCGACCCAAATAAGTTTATTTTGGTTTCATCAGCAAATATTACTGAATTCCAAAAGTTCAAATCTTTGTTAATATGCTCCCTAGCGAACACCAACCTAACACGCCTATTTCTTTGGCTAATAAAAGGTTTATTTCTAGCAGTTCGACCATCTAGATTATTCTATCGTAATATTCGTCTAATTGTTTCAGGGTTACATCGTTTTCCAAACTGTCTTTTCACCTCATCTCGAAATTTTGGTGCACTTTTTGTAGGATTATTTGCAATTTCTCTGACAATCCATCTTTCCTCACGGTCGGTAAAAATCTTATTTGGGGCTAACCTTGATTTATTTTCAACTCTATTTTCATTTCGGTAACGTTCAATAATGTGCTGAACTGTTGATGAACATTTATTTACCATTTTGGATATGTCTTTCAGGCTTTATACATTTCTATGGTGAGTAATAATTAAATTTCTTTCGCTAATCGTAGTTCGGCGATACATTCTTAAATAATCTTGTTATTTGCCGATATATATACAATACGATAGGAAAAGAACTGAAAAAATAAGAATAACGAAGTAGAAACTATTTTCAGTTGACTTGTATGCTTCAGGTAAAATATGTCCATTTATTTTTTTGTATATTGTCAACAAAATATATTTTAATTTAATATAATAAAATTAACATGGAGAATGCATTTAGCTACCGAAGTAAAAAATGGTAAGACACAGACACGCACATACATACACGTACACATCTTATGTATAATGATTTATGTTACAATTATTTAATTTTTTTAATAGTAACTCTTTCTTTAGGTAATAAATAAAAGCGAATCGAGTCAAAAAACATTTCTCAAACTTTGCTGTTCGTAAATCCAGATATTTCCAAACCCCATTATTCGGACTATGCAGAAACAGTCATGATTCTTTTATTTATATGCAGCCATATTTCTACGACGTCTCTTAGCAACGACTAGAGTTCCGCTATTTGTCATTTTCCTCCAAAGTTTTTGTTGCGCATATTTTCGTATACTTTCATCGCTTCTTTCCCGAACTATAGGCGGAAAAGTTAGAAAACTTTAAGTGCTCTTCCTGTCTGAATGTAAGGGTCTAAATAACTTATATCGTAAATCTTTTATTTACATAATACGCCCGCCTTATTGAAATTCCTTTTATGTAATTGTTAACGTCTAACAACGCGAAAATTTGTTATCTATATAACTGGATTACTTAACCTTAATTCATATTTTAAATAATTTGGCTGCAACATCAACAGAAGTTTTTAAAATACAATTTTTTGTAAACAAATTATCTTGTTCAATTAACAAGATAAATCTATGGACAAATTTCCAGCACAAGGAAACAGAAAAAATAAGATCCACGGATCCACGATATTTGTATTTATACTTATTGTGCTTTTAAAAATATTGATATTGATATTGATGACAAAGACAACATATTACAGTCTTATTTTGAGTGGTGCATACATGTTTGATATATCTGAGATCTATCAATCTACCTATCTTAATATAAGAGATTCGTGTGTATTGAGTATTAATTGCCTTGTTACTAAGTAAATTTGCCTTAATTTTTTGCAAAGAATTACTTGTTATATACGAATGACTATGGTACCTCGGGTGAGTACCGATCCGACAAAAAAGAGATTTTTTCTTTTAACAAAAATTCTCACCCGGGTCGTATTTGAACTCACGGCCCCTGAGTTTTTACGCTCAGTAAGTAAGCCTCAAACTGAGGTTGAGCTGTAGGCTACCAGCGGGGTCATAGGTGGCGGATAGTAGATGGCCTTCAGATATGAAGGTTAGTTGCGAATATACTGAATAAGCAATGCCTTACCAAGCAGAGTGACATTTCCGCCATTAAATAAGCATATCCTAACTCACCCTTTCTTTATTGACTGACTGCCTAGAGAGGCAGTACTTCTCTTGTTAGTCAACAGCGTTGACGAACTGTTAAGAAAATAAGGATACTTGTCTTATCTCTGGAATAAAAAATTGTCCCAAAAGTACAATGAGATGATAAACAGCCAATAGTATTTAAATATAAGAGGCTACAGAAAATCACTATATTAAAGATCCCTAAGTATATTACAAGAATAATCGTCATGTTAGGTAATAGCGACGAAATAGCCGTTACTGATCATGGATTCGGACCCCAAGATCCGGCAGAGGAAGATCATAGGGCTTTCCCGGTCGCCAACAAACGAAATACATATAAAAATTTAATAAACTTAAATAAACACAAAAAAATTAAAATATGCACTTGGAACTTTATATGAAGTAGACAAGCTTAGAAGCATCTTACTTGAAATGGGCATACTCAATATCTTTGTATTAGAAGTGTACTAAAAAAAGAGGCCAAACAACGGAGACAGTACAATTGTCAAGACTATCAGATATATTACTCTAGGAAAAACGATAAGTCACATGAAAACGGCGTAGCAGTCATACTAAAAAATCGCTTGCAGAGTCTGTAGGAAAATTTATCCCACTATCAGATTAAGTAATGCTAATTCAATTAACTGCTTTCTCAGTGGATATAAATATAATACAAGTATACACACCAACTGCAGACAAAAGAAGATACCGTGATTGAAACATTTTACCTGCAAGTTCTCTCAATATTACTAGAAAGTTTGGTCTAGGACAACGAAATGAAAGAGGAGAACGGTTGATGCAGTTTTGTCAAGTGAAAAAGTTTGTAATTATGAATACCTACATGGTTTTGTCTAACAAAATGTAGACTATATACTTGGAAGTCTCCAAGTGATCAAGGAGACAATTTTGTAAGAAATAAAATTGATTATATAACAGTTAATGGACGATTTAAAAACATGATAAAATCAACATATTCTGATGATGATGACGATGATAATAACATTGATGATATAACTAAGCACTAATCTGTAATTTAACTTTAACTTTGCTTTTACACAAGTGAAGGAATTTAAATTATCAGAGGAGTTAGTCATTTTTTTATTTTCAACATAATGGCCTAAGACCCTGTGAACACCTGATCTTCGTTATTTTAAAAAAGACAAAAATTTGTCAGCTCATACCCGAAATACAGGTACATATGAAAGATGGGACCATTATGAAGTTTGGGTTATCGTGACCTTGGCGGGCACACACCTCATAGGGAAGGGGGTTGAGAACTCCCATTTTTTATTGCAGATTTGCATTTGCCTAAAAAAAAAGTAAGTACCTTTTATTAGAAACATTTTTGTTTGAATTGTTGATAGATTCCATTAGAATCGAAAAAAAAACGATTTATCGTGATAACCTAGGAAAATTATAGAAATATAACGAAATCTCGAGAGATACACTTCCAAATGAAAAACCAAAAACCCGTATTTAATATATTTCAAAAATCTATGGAATGGCACAGAACACGAACCCTTACCTCCACCACCTGATGGTGGGTGTAGTGCAACTTTGAAATTTTAGATAGACACCCCAATTTTTTATTGCAGATTCTGCTTACAAAACATTACATTGTGCTTACAAATACAAATATTCTCAAAGTCTGAATCATTAAAATACATACCGGCGTCATTTTTAACTTTCCAATTTTGCTTCTCGTGGACTGTATCGAAAATTCCAGTAAAGTATACATGCAGAGGGTCAAACACACCCATTTTATTCCATGTATTTCGGTTCTCAAGTTTTCAAGTTCTCATTTTTCCTTCTTAGAGTGGCATGTTATCTAATTCATCTTCGTCATACAGCCAGACACAAAATGATGACTGTCTTAGTCCTTTTGTGTCTGGCTGTATGACGATAAGTCTAAGCCAAAAAAAAAAAAAAAAAAAAAAAAGAGCTAAGTAACAAGTCAATTACTCAATAATTACACTATAATCTGATTGTGACTGACTGAATGATTAATATCTATGCCATCAAAATAAGATCAAATAACTTTAATCAAATAAAATATCTTCAAATGTCAAATTTGTTATATCTACAGAAATGTATATCTTGGTTTTTTCTATTTGCTAAAACAAAAATTTCCAAAAGTTTTTTGTCTCCCCTGAAAAAATTTATTGCATCCATATTAACAGTAATGCTGTAATTTAATAATATATTTGTCTTGTCTTGTTGTATTGATGGCTTTGCTGCAAGGCAATTGCCAGCCCGATTTGTGTGAGACCCCACTTTGTCTGGCTCTGGGCCATGCAGGAATCTCTGAAAACTTCACTGAACTACAGCTTTTCTCGTGGTGGCGCTTTTCTTGTTTCTATATAGCTTATAACTTCGCTATTATTGTATCGGCTTTCTGATCTACGGCAATAATATTGGAGGACAAATTAATATTACAACAAATGGAATAAGAGGCCAACACCAAAGCACTAAAACAGGCAGGATTATAGGATATATCGGGAAAATTGGATAGTTGAGCTTCAGAGTTTGATTTTATTATCTGATCTGATCTACGGCAATAATATTGGGGGACAAATTAATATTACAACAAATGGAATAAGAGGCCAACACCAAAGCACTAAAACAGGCAGGATTATAGGATATATCGGGGAAATTGGATAGTTGAGCTTCAGAGTTTGATTTTATTAATGTTAATGAAACGCATGATTATCTCTATAGTTTCATCTTCCGGAGAGGATAGAAGGTCAGTCATGGATAATGGTGATATTTTCTTTTTTGATACAAAGTACTTATATAAGTCCAAATTAGGAATATAGTTAATAGGGCACTCGAAAAATATGTGATTCAGGTTTTCTATCATGCCGCATTCACAGGCAGGGTCATCTTTTATATTAATTTTGAAAAGATGGGCATTAGTCAGGCAATGACCTGTACGCATTCTAATTATAGTTGTGATGTGTCTCCGATCTTTATAATTTAAATTGCCATACCATGTCTTATCGGTGAATGTTGATTGAACTCTAGCATACCCACGATGTCTGGATAAGACTAAGATTCTCCATTTATCTTTAAAAATGTTTAAAATATCCTGTTTTAAGAAATTTAAAATGTTTTTTATGTCATATACCATTTTTCTGGGAATATTAAGATCTGTTCCAATTTTGGCCAAATTATCTGCCTCTGAATTCCCAGGTATACCTGAGTGACCTGGTATCCAGGATAATTGGATATTATAACCATTCATGTTAGATGCAGCAATTAGCCTTTTTGTCGTAAGAACCCAATATTCAGAATTTGTTGCAAAAGAAGGATTACAGAGTTTTGTTATAGCCCCCTGTGAATCTGAGAAAATTATCACATTTTTAATTTTTTTATTAATGGCAGTTTTTACTGCATCATGTATGGCAATTATTTCTGCTTTGTAAATACTTAAATGGTTGGGAAGACGTGACGAAAATTTATAATTTAGGGATGGAATGAATATACCAAAACCAACTCTGTTGTCCCTCTTTGACGCATCAGAAAAAATGAAAGTATACTGAGATTTTAGACTATTAGTTTTGGCCTCAAAATTAATTCTTGACATAATGTCTCCTTTTTTACAATTACAGTTAAAAGACTTTAAAGGTTTATTGAGTATATGAAAATCAATTTCGTAACATGGAAAATTTGAACCTCTATATATTAACTTTAAATAGGGCCTATACTGTTGAAGTGCTTCCACTAGGTATGGTATTTTGTCTTTATTCCAATACTCCGGTCTATGGATTATTTTTAATAGAAAGTTGTTGATAAATTGAATAGTTGGATGATTTGTTACAACTAAGAATTTTGAAATTAATTTAAGGGCCAGTAGTTTTCTTCTATGTTCCAGATCTAATATAGATGCTTCTGCTAAAAGAGCAGCCCTGGGTGTGGAACGCATACATCCCATACATATACGCAATCCCTCATAAAACACCACATCCAATTTACTGAGAGCGGCCTTAGAACATGGTCTAAGAAACATTGATCCAAAATCAAGATGTGATTGGACTAGAGCAGAGAAGGCGATCAAAAGTGTGTTTGGATCTGCACCCCACCATACCCTACACAGTGCTCTTAATACATTTAGTGATTTTTTTGCTTTACTTGTAATGTTAGTAATGTGTGGTGACCATTTCATGTTTTCTTGCAGTATAATACCCAAATATTTAACCTCTTTTTTAAAGGCAATGATTGCATTATTAATATGTACGGGGGGTGGGATGGTATGTTTCCTCCCTCTAGTGAACCATACTGCCTTACATTTATCCATGGAAAGTGACAGGTTGTGTTCACGAAGGTGTGCATTTATGTGCTTTAAAGCATTATTGATATTATTTACCATGGCTGCTACACTTTTTCCTCTGATCATAACTGCCAAATCATCAGCGTACCCTATGATAGATGCTTCTCCCAAATTTAAATCAAAAATATCCCTTAAGTAAATATTGAATAAAATAGTACTCAGAGGGGAGCCCTGTGGTATACCCGAGGTTGTTGGTACAGGACCCAGGAAGGAGCCGTCATTACCCCTACAATATAGTGATCGTTCTGTCAGAAGATTGAGAATTACGTTACACATTCGGATAGGCACTTCTAAGTTTTTGAGTTTACTATAGAGTTTATATATGTCAACATTATCGTATGCAGCTTTTATGTCTAAAAAAATTACGATGACTGACTCAGAGGATTGAAATGCAAGGTTGATGTAAGATGTGATGAATGTTATGTTGTCATATATACCTCTTCCTTTACGAAATCCAGTCTGATTATTTGAAAATTTTAAATTATGTTCCAATTGCCAGTCTAATCGATTCTTGATCATTATTTCTAGAATTTTGACTCCACATGAAGACAGGACAATTGGTCTATAATTTTCTGGATTTGTCGGATCCCTATTTGGTTTTAAAAAACTAATAATATTAAATGTTTTCCATACGGCTGGTATTTCTCCACCCATTAAAATTTTATTATAACTATTAATAAGAATTTGTTTAGCTTTGAAAGGTAAAAATTGAAACATTTCATAAGATATATCATCCATACCAGGGGCAGATGATTTCTTTTTATTTAAGGCCAGGTTTAATTCATTTATGGAAAAGGGCTTTAAGTTTTCATCTACATTGTCAAGAACAAAATTTGGATCTATATTTATGATTGACATTTTATTTAAAATAGATATTTTAAGATTATCTGGAATAGTAAGATTAAATCTTCCTGTTTTGAAGTTATTATTATTGAATTTCTTAATCTTGTTCCAAACATAAGTCATGCTAGAGTTCCTATTTAAAGTTTCACAAAAAAGCCTAAACTTTTCTTTTTTTTTATTATTTAATTTTTTTTTAGTTAATGCAATGGTTTTTTTTGCTAATATATAATTTTCCATAGATGGAACATTATTAAAATTTGCTATGGCTTTTTTCCTTTCCTTAACCCAGGATGTACAATCATTATCCCACCAGGCATTACCCCTTTTAATATGTATACCGGCCTGTTTAAACGGAATTACTTGACCAGCTACTGTGTTAATAATATACATTAGTTGATCATAACTTAAGTTATAATCTAAATCTTGAAGGTACATCAAAACTTTATTATGGTACGCTTCCCAGTCAGCTTTTTTAAAGTTTCTAATTTTATAAGGACTAGTCATGTTGTTGAATACCTCACAATTGCCATTATCATTAAGTAAAAGACGTACAGGAAAGTGGTCACTGTTACCACAATCTTTAATAGTATCCCAATTAGCCTGTATAGCTAGATTCCCACTTACCATAGTCAAATCTACTGCACTTGGTATTGCCGTTGATAATTGAAATAGTGTTGGTGAACCATCGTTCATAATCACAAGATCATTATCAAATAGGAAATCATGAATTATTCTACCTCCTTTGTTGGGTGTAGCTTTATCCCATAAGGGATGATGAGAGTTAAAATCTCCCATAATTATAATGTTTTTAGGATTAAAGGAAATAAGATCATTTAAAATATTGTTATTTATATGCATATGTGAGTTGCAATAAAAATTAATTACTTGTAGATTACCTATTTCTATTATTATATATTGAATATGTTCTGAAGAAAAAGATTTAATTTTCTTAAATATTATATTATTTCTAATGCACGTTACTATCCCACCATACCCATCATCTCTATCCTGCCTAACTATGTTATATGAATTGAGCCTAAAATTGTCATTGGCCTTTAGCCAAGACTCATTTATTAAAAAAATATCAGGGTTTTCGTTGTAAATTAAGCTAATTAAATTACCCCTGTTTGAATTTATGCTTCTTAGATTCCAAAAAATTATCTTTAACTTAATTGTATCTGACCTAGTTGAAAAGAAAAGAAGGTTGTTTAGGACTCCGAGTCCGATTGGGAACCGGGGTCTATATTCATATTAAAGTTTTGACTGAAGAGTATGTTTTTAATTACTCTTTTATTATTTTCTGAAGTATTCCAGATTGCATTAATAATACATCTAACTTCATCTGGATATGATGAAGGAGATTCTTGTGAATTATACGTATGAACTGCACTAGTAGTAGGCAACTGTGTATTTATATTGTTTTCAAGTTTTTTTGAGAAATTTGGTGAGTTGTTTTCATTTTGAGATCTTGAGTTGGGAAATAGTAAATTTTCATTATGAGCCTTTTTATCATAGCCTTTGTGAATTATTCTTTTTTTTTTATTGTTTTCAGCCACAACTTGTTGAAAAGATCTTTTGATAGGGTCGGTTCTTACATGATGTGTACGTCTTTGTGAAGGTTGAATCAGGTTATCTTTATTATCATGAGTTTTTTCAGTTCTATTAAAGTTTTTAATGATAGGGAATTCGGAGGGGCGATATACAAATTCATCACGTGTCAAATAATTTTTTTTAACTATTTCGCTAGCATCATAGAAGGTTATATTTTCAAAAGACATGAGCTCTTTGATATTTTTTTGTCTTGTATACTCGGGACAGGTTTTATCGGTTGATTTATGGGGGTTTTTACAATAAAAACATTTAATTTCACAAGAAGAGTGAGCCTCCCCGTCCGATTTTTTTTCTTCAGCACAGGTAAAGCACCTCTCCTTGCCTTTACAATTTGTACGTGTATGGCCATACCTTAAACATCTAAAACACTGAGTTACTGGTGAAATATATACAGAAACAGGTCTTTCCAATCTATATACATTTATGGATTTAGGGAGACAAACTCCTTTAAATGTAAAGAGAACCGATCCAGTAGGTTCATATGTAGTTTCATTATTTTTAACTATTTTACGATTAAGTCTCTTAACTTGAAGAATTTCTGCTGAGCTGTCTGTTTTACAGCACTCTAACAGTTCTTTCTCTCCTAATTCGACATCAATTTGCCTAACTAATCCCTTACAAGTTACAAAATTGAATGGTATAAATATTTTATAGCCTTTATCAAGAAGAGTTTTATTTTTTACAAAATTATTTGCAGCTTGAAAGTTAACAAATTCTACTGAGATTCTATTTAAGCCTTTGTTATTAATTTTTTTAATATCAGTTAGGTTTTGAATGCAAATATCTCTAGCAATTTTAATATTGTTAAATTTACCAATATTGAAACCCACTTTTTCAGTGGATTCCACATATACCAAAAAAGGCCCATTATCGTTTTGTGAATAAAAAACTGGCTCTTTTTTAAGGTTATTGGTATTACTGGTCGCATTATTAATAAAATTATCACCACTATCCATCTGATCTTGGCATTCTAGCCCTGTGTTGGGGGGGCCGCCCCCCCCCCTGTGACGCTCATACTACTTTAAACAATCAACTAGAAGAGATAAGCATGCAATCAGGGAAAAACAAAAAAATTAAGCCAATAAACAAACTATGCAAACTAACAAAATAAAGCTTATTTAGCTGTTATCAAGCTCAACTCACCTTTTAGAAACACACACCAAAAGAATATAGACGCTTACACACACTAACACAAAATTAGATGGAAAGGAATGAAACCACAGCCTCCCAAACTAAAGCTTATGTCGTGAATAAAATAATATATTTATTTGTTTACCTTTTAATAACATACCGACATAACCTCAATCTTACTTTTTCTTCTTATTCTTTTCTGGGGCTAAGTCCTTTACATTTATCGGGTAACCTCCATTTAACATGAAAGTGCAGTAAATTTTGCTAATTTACGACACCAGGTGTCGCTCTTCCGAACTTGCACGGTCCGAATACACTACGATGGACCGTGGGATTGGGCGCTGTAAATTTAGTTCTTCCCAAAAAATATATAATACGTAAATGTCCATTAAATTGGACATCAGGTCTCAGTAGGATATCTCAACATCACAACGATCAGTCAGTATTATTATTTGCGAATCAGTGCTTCAATTTCCCTTTGGCCATTACTTGTACCTTTTCATAATTAAAACGTTATTGGTTAATATTGCGTATTGTGACAATATGACGTAAACATCAGTTTTTAAAAAGTGACATGAGTTTTTATGAAAATGTTTTTATACCAAAATTATTTATGTTAATGACAACTACAATTTTTTTTGTATATATCAAAGTCAAAACACATTTTTGAGCTGCAGTATCATGAATATTTGCACATTTAAAATTTATAATCAAAATGTTAATTATATGGGTATTTTATATATTGGAAGTGATTATGGTGCCCATTTTGATAGCTTTAGCGCTCTGTCTGTTAGTGGGGTTAATTAAAGTGATTGCCTTAATATTGGAGCCAATAATAGATTAGTTTGACAAAACGTGGATCAAGACATGTGATAAAGATTGTATTTTTATACAAATAACTTGCTCAAGCTGGCCAAAAATCATTATGACAGGATGTGAAAAGCCTTTTTAATGTTATTTCTAAACAAATTGCATTTAAGTGTCTCCTTGTGGCGTTTAGGAAATCTGTTGAATTGATTTACAGTTGATAATATTCTACCAGGGAATAACTGAAAGAAGTAAACGTTTCACGGGAAGAGGAAAGAAGATCGATAAGAGATATGAAAATAGTATAATCATTTATTATTATTAAATAAATAATAAAAATTAGAATAAGAAGTACCTTCTTAATTTTCAGGTTCCGTCTTATATCGAAGATTGAAATTCATCATGGCTACGCGTATCTTGCTGACAACTCTTCTAAATAATTCTGCGCTAATTCATTCAAAACGCATTCCCTCAAGTACTTAAGCCAGGATATTTTTGGTTTTCCCACATTTCGTGTTCCTCAAATTTTATCTTGTACAATAAGTTATAAGTATATTTCCGTAGCTAGATAATGTGATGCCTAGATATTTAAACTCCATCACTTGTTCTCTATTATCTGACCTTCCACCTTTCAGCTCCAATTTACATCTTCGTTCTTTGTCTTTTTTGGGGAAATTAATCTATTGACCATGTTGACTTTTTCAAGTCAAGCGATACAAATATACAAAATTGGTCTTTATCAACTTTATCAATAATATGTGTTATAAGAACATCTTTTCTAGTTGATATATCACTCTTGAACTCTTTAGTCGTATCAACTTATAACTTGTCCAGTCCACACCTAGTTTTACCCTTCAAATGGTTTATTATATCTTCAATTTCTTTCTTTGTTGTGAAGCTCCAAGAAAAAATATTGTTTATTAATGCTGGTCTTGGTGAAACATATCCAGAGGGTTGAACGACTTGAGCAAGTTCTGAACCAACTGTAGCAAAGTAGTTATTGAGCTTGTTAGAAATGAAGTTAGGATCATCAATAACTAAACTGTCTGTTATAAGTTTGGAACAAGTTGTGGATTTTTTGTTAGCTTTTTATTATGTATTATGGTGTTTAGTCTACTCCAAAAATTTTTGGATGCTGTTATCTCCATTTGATAAAATTCTCTTTTTCTCAGTTCAGTGTTTTCTCTGAGTGTCTTCTAAGATATTTTACAAAATTGAAGTAAATAGTTACTATTGGGGTACGTCTTGGACCGTTTTTAGTGATAGCTTATTTCTGGTAGTAATTTTAGTATGTCAACAAAAAGTGAGGAGGCACTATTTTTATTTGGTTTCTGAGGTTTCTGTGGAAGGTTCTCATTCTTTCATTATATAAAATGTTAAGATTGTCACAGATTTTGTCCAGTAAGTGAAGTACCTTACACTTAAATCTGTCTTTATTTAGCCTATTAAACATACAATAGTGTTCAGATTGATTGGACTGTGTTTGACTGAACAATATTTATATTCGGTGATCACTGATACACCCTTTAACAACTGCCAGTTCATGATTTGATTTAGTATTGGTGAATGTATAGTCTATAAGTATTTTTGTATCACTTGTGACTCTAGTAGGTATACTTTGACTCCCAAAAAAAATGCTTTAACATTTAGAAACACTTCAAGGTCAGTTTTTGGTTTGATACTTGATAGATCGTCCACATTAAGATCACCCATAATCCAACAATTCTTGTTCAGCTCATTTAGCATATCAAGTTTATCTTCTAGAAGAGAATAAAATTCATTTACGCTAAAATCCCATGATCTATACATTTCACCAACAATTACATTACAATAAAATTACAATTTTGAGATTAAACATCATATCATCATATCGAGTAATTTCACTAACTATGTAGAGATCTTTTTTTAAACTACCAACACCACAACCTCGCTTTCCTCTGCTTACTTATAAAACGACATAACCATTAATGTTAAAGACCTTTTCTTCTTCCCGATATAACCATGACTCCGTTATTATGACAATATCAGGGACAATTTAGTTACATAGGATTTTAATCTCATTAAGTTTGTTTCTCATTGAGCGGCTATTCAAATACAGGATTTTATATTTAGCACTTAGTCCACTTGTGTTATAAAACTCTTCTAAACTATCAAATAAACAAAATATCATTTTGTGTCATATTTTATTGTAATTTAACTATTGTTTCCCCACATGTTATTCGTATAAGCAGACTTTCATTCTCTTTACTCAAATAGATTTTCCCATTTCTACCGCGTAGATATTAATAACCTTTTTGTTTTTTAGTTTTGTAGGCTAGATTAAACAAGTTTCTGCCATCTTGTGTAAGTGACTCTTTGACATATACTTGAGTTTTTGTTACAGCTGAGCATACCTAAATCTAACTTTTTTCTTGTCGACATTTAAATATTTTGTTTTTTGTTTGTTATTTCTTGGGTTTCAAATTTTGCAACTATCTAGAACAAATAGAATTTTATTTCCTATAGACCGATTGTTGATACTATAAATCAATATTTAACACAGTACAGTCGAAATTAATTTGAAAAATAAAAAACGATGGGCTTTTATCAGAATATTCGTAAATTCACACTGTAAAGTTAATGATGAAATGTTCAACATCAAACCAGCAGCTTGCAAAATATACCAACAGAAGAATATTTCTATGAGACATAGAACAAATAGAGTTTTATTGGACTGACTTAATTGACTGACCTTTTTTATCTTCTTTCTGCGATGTCTCCCATCGGATACTGACTTAGTCTCCGGATTGTGTTCCCGAAAAACTGTCCAATTTTCCAAAACACGTGTGGCTCTGCATCCTTCCTCCAAAAACTGTTACACAAAAAACAGCACTCGTTCAGTTCTCCCCAAATTAAAACAAAAATCACCTCCGACTCGTTTCACAATAAAAATAATGGGACTATTTCCGCAAATTGCGTCTCCCGCCTCTAATGGTTATCTTGTACAAACTTTATATCACCTTTTTCCTTTTCTTACAGATTTAGGAGTCTCTTCGGATACAAGGAGTTTGAGATTTTCGATCTGGATCTCGATTCGTCTACAACTATTCTGCTCACCACTTGAAACTCACACACACAAACTTATACTTTTTTTTCATACACTGTTCTCAAACTGGACTTCTTGTTCTGGCTATTAATAACAAAATAATAATTCCACACAGTGTTCTTAAAGTGGACTTCTCGTTCTCGATCTTAAAAACACAGTGATTCTAATATCCTGGTTCAATTTTCAAGTCAACTGTCCTATTCTCCTCCCCTAGTACTTCTAGCCAATTAACATCCATTTATACAAATTCATCCCACTACCAAACTTCAAATTTTCCTAATTGTAAATTTCAAGAAATCAAGCGTGTTTACTGTAATTGGTTTTTCCCCCAATTAATAGGATATGGTATCGACTAAGCTTTCTTTTATTTTGCTACATGCAAATGCCTCTTTGTAAAAGATAACATCTATTCATAGCATTACCTTCGAAGAAAAAAATATACAACCCATTATATATCTAACATTAATTTTGAATTCTTATCTGCTACCAAACCATGTATAATTATTTGTAAAATTTTAAAACAATACTTTCTTATTTTCTAAATAATCCCGAATTGTTTTTCTACACAAATTTTCTTAGAAACTATTCACTGTCTTAAATCCACTGTTCTCCGAAAACACTTATTACAAATAAAACATTATATTTATACATTTTTAACCTATACAGGGCCTTGAATATTTATCAGCTCAGGGTATTTTTAAACTAAAATTTATTTTATTTCCAATCTGTTTTAGAATCATAACAATATATATATATATATATATATATATATATATATATATATATATATATATATATATATATATATATATATATATATATATATATATATATATATATAGGCTTGTAATGGCTATTATTCGCACATGTGATTTACGAAACTAGCCGTAGGCGAGTTCATTCAGTGAATACTTCTTCCTTGTGAATAATAGCCATCTGTATAAGCCCACTGTATAATATACTATTATCCAATCATAGAATCCTTTTCCTGATTAAATTTTTGTCGAAATCTACTCTAATATCAACTTTTGCTATTATATCTTTTATTTTTTTGGACACCTAATCTTCTATTTGCAATACGAGTACTTTGACAGCTTTATACAGATTGGTCTGGTCTCTGAACCATTAAAAATCCGATTACGCTATTTAAATTTCAATGGAATTTTATTCTTTCCCGTTTCATTTAAAAGATGCAAAATAGTCGCACGTTCTATGTCTTACACGTTCAAATATCGTTTTAGGTAATGAATGCAAGTCTAGGACTGAGCCCAAGACCGAGCCATGTTAAAACACTTAATTGAGTTTTTGCGATGTGGAACGCTACTCAGCATGTTGTCGATTGGCGGTCGAAGCAAATACGCACATACGCGACAGTACCGATTTCCATGTTGAATAATAATGTTTAATTAGAAAGAAGAGGTGATGCCCGCTGAGATCGGAACTGCATTCAAATAGCATCCTTACAGTAGCGCTACTACGATAATTATTCTTAATGTTATTTATTGTAAGTTAGCTTTGATTTAATTTTTTGAGAATAAAATGCACCTAGTTTTTACTTTATTTTTAAATGTTATTCTTCTCTGCTTTTATTCCTCTACTTTATACCACAGTTTAAATACTTGTGGCTAGTTCCGATATAAAAATTGCTCCTCGTTTTCAGGGGCGTCCCCTTTTTTTTCTTTCTTTCGGTTTTTAATTTAGTATTTATTTTATAAATATCAAATAAAATTATAAAAATGATAGAAATGACAATGCGAGATATCCAAGCGACAACAGACACCGGAAGAGAAATAACAGAAATAATAAAAATAAAAAATGGAGTAAGACAAGGAGATACGCTCTCAACAGTACTATTTTTTCTATCACTAAACAAAACACTAAAAAAGTTGTAAAACTCAGGAACTATAAACAAGAATGCATTTCAAATAATAGGACATACGGACGATATAACCATAGTAGCAAAAGATAAAATAACGTTAAAGAAAACCTTCCAAGAAATAGAAAACTACGCCAAACTGAGAGAAAATAAATAAAAATAAAACAAAATAATTGAACGTAAGCAAGAAAAAAAAAACACAAATAATACAACTGACAATGGACACATACAGCTTCGAAGAGGTTGACTCGTTCATATATTTGAGAGTATTAGTCAAAAGAAGAAATGAAATTGTAGTTATAAAAAGAAGAATTTAAGCGGGAAATAAAGCGTTCTAAAGAAATAAAGTAAGACAAGGAGAGGCCATTTACTAAGTATGAAAATAGTTATAGAACGAGCAAATGAATACCACATTCCTCTTTACATAGCGTTCATAAGTTTCGAAAAGGCTTTCGACAGTGTCGAACATTGGGCAGTAAAAATTTCTTTGATTACAGCAGAATTGACCACCGATATACGGAACTAATAGTTAATATATATATATATATATATATATATATATATATATATATATAATAATAATAATAGTCTCCCGTTTTATACCGCTGTCGCGGCTTTGGGAGTATAGCAGGGTAGTCTGCTATATCTAGGGCCTACGGTATACAAGGAAGGTAACATGGCCAGTGCTACGCTTCAACCGTCTATTATTACCCCTGGTTTTACCCAAGGTACTCATTTTTATTCAGGCTGAGTCGACCTGGAGCCTATAGACATTTTTAAAATGTCTAGATGTTCTTGCCGGCGGTGGGATTCGAACCCCGGACCACCGGCTTGCGAGGCAAGCATCCTACCGCTTACGCTACGCAGGCCCTTACCCTTGGAAAACCAAACAGCAGAGATAAAAAGACGAGTTAGACTGGTATGGGCGGCATTCTTAAGACCAAAGTATACAATCAAAGCGTACTTCCTGTTCTCACTTATGGTTCCCAAACGTGGACAGTTACAAAAGCAAACATGGACAAAATCATAAAAACCCAAAGAGCAATGGAAAGACAAATGTTGCACATAAGACTAATGGATAAAAAGAGAAATAAGTGGATAAGAGATAAAACAAAACTGAGGGATGTTAGACAAGAAGTTGCAAAATTGAAATGGAAATTTACCGTACACAATATAAGACAAAAGAAGACCGATGGAACAAAATTCTTATTAGTTGGAGACCGTGGGAATATAAACGAAGCAGAGGAAGGATCCAAATGAGATATGCAGATGATATCAAAAAGCACGTGGGCTCTAGGTGGATGACTATAGCGACAGACAGAGAAGAATGGAAAAGGATTGGGGAGGCCTATGTCCAAAGATGGACCGAAGAAGGCTAATTAGATAGATAGAAAGAAATAAAAATATATTTAGAGATAAGAAGATAAGCAGAAACACAAAAATCTACAAAATAATCATAAGATCAATAGTGGTATATGCTTCAGAGACATTTACATGAAAAGTTAGAGAAGAAGAGCCACTGAAAGTTTTTGAGAGAAAGATTATGAGAAAAATGGACCAAGGAGGGAAACCGAAGAGGATTAAAGACAATGGATGAATCACGAAATAAAAGAAAGGATGGCTCAAGAGAACATAGTTAAACCAATAAAAGCACAGAGAATTAGATGATATGGACACATAATGAGAAGAGAGAAGAGCAATCTGGTAAGCCTGAACGGAATGGATATCACCAGGTAAAAGAACCAGATACAAACCCAAACTGAGATGGAGACAACAAGTGGAAGAAGACTTAAAGTGTATGGAAATTAGAAATATAGGAAGGACAAGAGAGAAGCATGGAAAAAAGTAGTGAAAACAGCGAAGTCACACTGTAGAACCAAACCCACACCGAAAAGAATCTTCAAGTAAAAACAGCTTATTGTAAGCATTGATCTCTCAATTTTAAATTGTGTCTCTCTTAATTTTTTTGCTTATGTTTTTGTGAGAACTAAGGTTTCTGCTCCGTATGTGAAGACTGGTAGAACACACTGTTTGAAAGCATTCCTTTTTAAATGGATTGGGATATTTGTTTTACACACGTCTCTCATTATTCCGAATGAAGCCCAATCTAAACGTACTCTTCTGAGTAGCTCAGGTATCTAGTTATCTCGCGTTGTCGTTTTTCGTGGCCCAAATACAAATATAATTTAGCAACTTCTATGAATGATTTCTCGATTTCTATTAGCTCATTAGGGACGAGATTTGTCATCATTTTCGTTTTTTCATAGTTTATCTTTAAACAGACTCATCGTGTTGCTTACTGTAGTTGTTGTAGCGTAACCATGGCTTGTTCTAAGTGGTCTGTTATGAAAACAATGTCTACCAATTATATCCAAGAAGATTTATTTTCGGTCCATCGATGTTAATACTCTTTGAGCCCGACTCTAATGGTTTAAATGCGTACTCCATGACTATTATAAATAGTTTTAGCGACAAAGTATCTCCCTGACGCACCTCTCTGCCATTTTTTATCTTCTGTTATGTACAGATACAGGTTTACAGTATATTATGCATATTAAGTATGTGAACAATATTCGCAGGTCCTTCTGCTAGTTTATTACCTTAATGACTACACCATCTTCCCCGAAGCTGTACCATTTTTTATATTTTTAAGAGCATGTTGAATTTTCTTCCGTTAAATATCTGGTAGATTGTCCCATTCTATATTCTGTACCTTTCGTATTGGCTGGTTGATGAGCTCTGGAATAACTTGACTTTGATATATTATTTCATAGAAGCTTTTCACTATATGTAACATGTCTGATCTATCTGAGACTATATTTCCATTTTATTACCGAAATATATGTAAACTTAACTGAAATTAATTTTCCATTAAAAAAATCAGGAACTCCTAGTAAAGCTCCAATTTCTTGGGTTGATGATGAACTAATAGAAATGCGAGAAAATCTTTCCAAAATCAAGATAATTGCTGATGTTACAAAGGAATATAGCGAGCATAAAAAATTTAAGAAGCACTATAAATCAACAATATCATTAAAGAAAAAACTGGCTTATAAGAATTTGTTTTCCAATTCAGAAAATATATCTCGTGATAGTTGGAAAGTTATGAATTATCACAGAAATAAATTTCAAAATAAAAAAATCTGTCCAAGCGCGATTACATCAAACGATTTCAATAATTACTTTACTTCAGTGGCTAAACATATTAGAAGTTCTTTTAATTCTACAAATGAAAATGTAGCCGTAGATTTCTTGAAAGATGTACACTCTCCTTGCGACTCTTTATTTTTATTACCTGTTAGTGATGCTGAAATCAGGAATGTTTTGCATAGATTGAAAAATTCACACTGCACATATTTTTATTTTTTAAACAAAAATATATTTGTTGAAACAATCGATGTAATTATTGACAAATTAATTATACTTTATAATAATTGTCTTACTGAAGGGATTTTCCTAGATGTTTTAAAAGTAACAAAAGTGCTAGCAGTGTTGAAATTGGAATTTATCGTCCCATCTCAATCATTCCCATTTTCGGCAAAATTTTTGAGAGTATTCCAAATGCTCGTTTGGTAGGATATCTAGAAAAACACAAAATACTTCACTGTAATCAATATGGCTTTAGAACAAAGTGTAGCACTACACTAGCTGTACAGAAAATTGTGAGAGATATAGTTGATGGCGTGGAGGAAGGTAATTTTGTGTTTTTGACATTGTGTGACTGATCCAAAGCTTTTGACTGTTTCGCATGAATTACTGTTGGAAAAAATGCTTAAATACGGTATTAACAGTTTAAATAACGTATTAACACGGAAAACAGGCAGTTTTTCTTAATAACAGCTATTCTGAATTTAACACTGTCGAATATGGTGTACCTCAAGGTTCGATATTAGGACCTACTTTGTTTTTTTATTTATCTGAACGATTTATTTTACTACACTTTTCCTATCAAATGTGTTTGCTTCGCAGATGATAAAACTCTCATAAATACTGATATTAATCAGAATAATTTAAAAATTAAAATAGATAAAGGATGTAAACTTGCCAGGGTAACACTAAGTAACCTTAAAGAGTCAACATCAAAGAAGTACTTGGGAATGACCAGGAAAAACCTACGTTTGGCAGTTGGTTTTTTAACTGGTCATTGTCAACTAAGCAAACACCTCCACACACTGGGGCTAGTAGACGCACCTCTATGTAGGAAGTTGTAGCAGTCACAACTGCTAACATATAATTAATTAATATAATTTATTATTAAAATCCTAAAACCCCTCAGAATCCCGTTTATGAAACGTTTATGGGCAATAGACGAGAACGATGCGCAAGTGTAACAACTACAGGTCAAGAGGCGCTCAGCTAAGGTCAGTTTTGGCCAACAACTCACACTGAGAGGTTTATTTCTCCAAGCCTTTACCGGCACTTTTCGTCTTAAAATCGGGTAGAAAATCTGGGATTGGATTTAATATTTTCCCCGAACATCAAGGGAGAAATTGGAAGAAATGATAAAGAATCTTGATTGAAAAACCGACTTCCAAATCTGTAGAAATGAATATTTAAAACCCAGCTTCCAAATCTACTGAAATAATTATTTAAAACACAGGTGAGCAATTAAATCATTTAGTTTTATAGGCCTATCATTTTATTGATATTTTCATTGTCTTTTGAAATATTAAAAATGTAAAATCCGAGTTTTCTCATATGTATCATGTGGCCTTGAGCCTAGATCATAAATTTATCGGACACCTAATTAGTTTTTTCTGTTTTTTTTGTATACCTACTCGGTATAAAAACTTTCATGCTTAATTTACTAGATATTCTTTAAATGCGCAGACGCAATAAATAGACAGGATGACAGTCAGCTGATAAAATAAAATGTTTGTTTATTGTGGTAATTCGATGTAAGAGTATGTGTTGACAGTCATCTTTGGGTGCCTTGATGTTTCTCTAAATGTTATTTTTTGTAGATTTCACCCGATTAGGATAACGTTTAATATTAGAATTAGTTTAACCGAACACCTACTTCAACCCATTGGTAACCAGGAACCGATTGTCTCCAGAACCACAGCGTTCTTCTTCATTCGTTTTTTTCGGAGCCTCAAGGACCGTCAGAGTCTTAAGGGGACCTAACCAGGACAGCTGTAGTGTTGTGACAGACATTAATAACAAGTTTCTCAGGGTTAAGGTTTTTCTTGTCATTTACAACTTTGTATATGCATATACCAAGGTTAGTACTTATTACAGTTTTTGTAACATCTATAAAAAGTTAGGTAAATAGTTATTAATTAATTAAATTAGATTCATTGTTAGGGAAGGGGTTCATGATTTTTGTATAGCGGTTTTTAAAAGGGAAGGGAAGAAATTTATGTATCAGGGTTTTTAAAAATTATATATATATCTTTTCGAGTCTGTTGGCCATACTCATCACACTTGATCACTTTAGATATCTCCTATGTGTAAGCATAACACTTACACATAGATCTGGTGTTTAGCTGCTTCGACACATATTAGTCGTATATTTGTTAGGTAAGGTAGTTTCTTTTGTATAACCGTCACGTTTTTTTTTTAGTATTTATATTCCCTACCTTACCTATCTAGGATTTAACTTTCGTAACTAACCTTAGTGTTAAGATCTCGCTTCTCCCATGGACTTAGATTATAGATTTACTAATACACCTTTTCGTTTGGCCCAGTAGTGGGGATATTTAATTTTGTCGTGGCTTTTTGGTCCTCGCATACCGTAGCCCCACTACTGTAATTATATTTTCTCTATATATATATATATATATATATAGGGGCCTGCGTAGCGCAAGCGGTAGGATGCTTGACTCGCAAGCCAGTGGTCCGGGGTTCGAATCCCACCGCCGGCAAGAACATCTAGACATTTTAAAAATGTCTATAGGCCCCAGGTCGACTCAGCCTGAATAAAAATGAGTACCTTGGGTAAAACCAGGGGTAATAATAGACGGTTGAAGCGTAGCACTGGCCATGTTACCTTCCTTGTATACCGTAGGCCCTAGATATAGCAGACTACCCTGCTATACTCCCAAAGCCGCGACAGCGGTATAAAACGGGAGACTATTATTATATATATATATATATATATATATATATATATATATATATATATATATATATATAGGTGAGTTTTGTTAGTTGTTAATATTATAAATATATTTGTTACAAATAGTTTTGCTTTTATTTCAGTTCCTGCTTACAGTTATAATATAGCAGAACAAGGTCAATAGTGTCTTTTCGGTTTTTAAACATTATTACACGGTATTAAATCAATAGTACTTTATTCCTTGTTGTTCATAACTTCATTTATTTTTTTTGTTAATTTCCTTCAGAAATTAGCTGGCGCCCATTTTAGTATTTTCCTAGGCATCTCCGTATATCCTCTTATCTTACCCCTTTTATAGTTCCAGGTTTTCCGGTGCATTATTATATTGTATTCTTTTGGTTAAAAGATCTCTTTTCCCCTTATCTCAAAGCCAAATTCTAGTGTAGTGAGGCTAGCCCGAATTCGTGCTTGAGGTTTTGTGTCTCTGTGTTCTTTTGAGCTAAGCCATTCTTTTTATTATAACTTCTTTGCTAGTTCTTCTCTAATTGATCATCTCCTTCTCCATATACCACCCCTAAATTTTATTTAGGTTTCATTTGGCGCTTTTGCGTTTGCAAATTGGTTAGGTTTCAAAGTATGAACGAGAAAACGAAACTGTAGAACATGTCCTATGTGAATGCCCGGAGTTATCGTTATTACGAGAGTACGCGTTCGGCGAGTCCTGGGCCACACCTGCCCACATAAGAGAGATGTCTCCTGATGGACAATGAGCTAAGGATGACAGCTCTCTGAGAGGATGCACAATGGGTCAATTGTGGCCTAAGAGCTGTGAAACTTAACTGGCCCTCCCTTTCGTGTTAAACTATTAAAAATCTTTCTAGATGATAATTTGGATTGGTGTGCTCATATAGACTACTTAAGTTCGAGATTTGCTACAAGTATCTTTTAATACGTAACTTAGTTCGTATGATTCATAAAAATACCCTTAGAATGTGCTACTTTGCACTATTTCATAGCCATTTACAGTACGAAATAACTGTTTGGGGTAATTCTTCTCACGCAGATCGAATTTTTAAACTACAAAAAAGAGTAGTGAGTAGTGAGGATACTTGCAAGAACAAAGTATAGGGAACACTGTAAACCCTTATTTCAGGATTTAGGTATTATGCCACTACTTTCACTACATATATATATATATATATATATATATATATATATATATATATATATATATATATATATGAGACGCTGATTGAAATTCATGCCAACAAAGGTAAGTTTAACATAAACTCCAACGTCCATGATCACGATACAAGATTTAGAGATGCTATTAGAGCACAACGTTTTAGGTTAAAAAAGAGGATAAAAAATTCGGCTGATGTTAGTTTGTATAACTTTTTGCCAGATGAAGTAAAAAGTCTTAACTTGTTATCGTTTAAGGTCAAAATTAAATCACACTTTTTGAAACATTGTTTCTATTCAAAAACGGAGTAACTTAGTACAGCTTTTACACAATAGTACTAGTTTGGTCAGGGTATTTGCCTATTATAATTATATTTCATGTTTTTTATAATTCCATTAAGTGTTTGTCGTTTTTTTTTTAATTGTTAATATTAAATATATACATGTTTCTAGTGTATAAAATTCGCCAAAAATTTTATATGTATTGTCACTATTCCTTTGACTTGTCAAAGACAAAACTATTTTTGTATATTTGATTAAATAAATTCTATTCTATTCTACTGTTATATTGGCGATATATTGTATTAGGGCAATATTTTGTCAGATGCAGCTGCAAGAAAAACTGTTCCACAAACAGATGCAAGTGCAAGAAGGCAATGATACTCTGCAATTTTAAGTGCCGCCAAAACACTCCATAATAATAATTTTCAATAATAATTTTAATAACTAAGGTATAATTATTGTTTTTATAAAAAAATTACTTGTTATTTGTTATATTATGATTGTTTATATTACCAACTTTACATTAGTTTTAGCGATGGATCATTATCGTTTTAATAAAAATGATTATTTTTCCAATAACAGACAAATTTATTCAGTTTATATTTATTTTGGCTCTGTAGGTATATATTTTTGCTAGGCCATGCTAGTTTATGCTGAAGTGTGCATGTTTATATCAGGCTCAACTAGTTTGGCCTAGACTAAACTAGTTTATCCTACCGGAACCGGTTTGGGCTAGCCTCTTTTGATTGGTCAAGATGGCGACTGACGAATTTATATACAAAGAACTAGATCGTCTTAAGAAATCAGAATTATTGGAAATACTTATTCACAAAAAGGTTCCCGAAGGAATAAAAATGAGTGCAAGGGTCAAAAATGTTTTGGAGACCAGTGAATCTTCTTGTTCCGATGTCAAATTGTGCAATAGCGATTTGAGGTTAGAACTCACTCAACTACAGTGCAAGTTAAAGTGTGCTGAGATTGAGATTACTTACTTAAAAATCGTTAAATATAGAGCTAGTAAAAAGGAATGAACGTCAAGATTTAATTATTTCTTTATTAAAAACGAATTCAAATAAAAATATTGAACATAAACGGACTACGTCCAACGTTGCCAATCCTACTAACGGGGGACTTAAACCACCTGAAAATTCAAATGATGTAGCTAATAATAGTAGTCGTAGTCGTAGTAAAAGTCAATTCACGTCTACTGTGGAAGCAGTATTTCCAGCTTCAGTTGATTTAGGAAATAATGAGTGTCAAAAGGCCCGAGAAAGTATTATGTCATCTGTAATAAATCTTACGAAAGAAGCAACAAATCACGAAGATCCATGGCATAAAGTTCAAGACAGAAACAAAAGAAGAAGACAGTTAGTTGTTGGAACTGGTGTTAGATCTGTCAAAGGTGTTCCAAAATATGTGGATCTACATGTGTATCGCATTAATCCTAGCACCAATGTGACTGAAATAGAAAATCTTCTGAAACCCCATTTTCCGGAAGTGCTTTGCGAGTCTATGGAATCTCGCTACCCAAGTCTTAACTCATCATTTAAGGTCCAAATACATCAAAATAATTTCAATAAAGCTAGAGATCCAGCACTCTGGCCTGAAAATGCATGTGTGAACAATTTTTTGTACCTACGGAAAAATCAGAGGTTCCAGAGGTAATGTTTAACCCTAAATTATGTTATTAAATATTCAAAGTATAAATAACCATAAAATATATGACATTGTTGTGTATATTAATACATTTAAAAATATAGAAATCTTATGGCTAACAGAATTGTGGGAAACCATTGACTCTATTTATATATATATATATATATATATATATATATATATATATATATATATATATATATATATATATATATATATATATATATTGATGGATTTACTATGAGTAGTAGTTATTTTAGAAACTTTTCAGTAAGAGGAGGTGGTGTAGGAATATTCGTAAAGAGAAATGTAAACGCTCATAATATTAATATTAAAAAACTCTTATTTATTGGAAAACGGTATTGTTAGTAAATATCAGCATGGCTTTCAGGCAGGTAAGTCTACAAATACAGCAGTTAACTACCTATATTAATGCGAATTAATGCCCTATCGGGATTTTCTGTGATCTCAGTGTCTGTGTCGATCATACGTTACTCATTAATAAATTAGAAAATATTGGAATAAAAGATCTCTCTCTAAAATAGATAGAATCCTACCTATCAGAACGTTGTCAGTATGTCTCCTTAACAGATGTATCCCAACAATCAGTAAATATTTGCAAATCAGATTACATTTAAATTCATATGAGTATTCCGCAAGGTTCTGTAATTGGCCCAATATTATTTCTTATATGATATTGTCTCAATAAATTCTGCTGTACAGTTTACACTTTATGCAGATGATACTTCAATACTTACATCAGATAAATCACAGATATCTCTTGAAAATAAATGTAACGAACTCTTGTGTGATCTTAGTTATTGGTTTTCCTCAAATTACTTACATCTTAATGCGGATAAAACGCATGCTATACATTTCCTCAATAGACAGAAACATCTGTTAGATATCGAACTATCAATATATTCTAAACAAATTGTAAAAGTTCAATGCCTAAAGTTTTAGGGTTTGTATGTTGATGAATGTCTCAATTGGAAAAGACAATGTGATGATATTATTTCCAAAATAAACTCAGCATGCTGCCTACTTCGAAACCTCAAAGATATACTAAGTGAAAAACAGCTAATTATGCTGTATTATGGTCAGGTGGAGTCTCGTTTGCGGTATGGCATAGTATTTTGTGGCACGTCTTGTAAATTCAGTGAAGTCTTTCTATCTCAAAAGAGAATAGTCCGTTGTATTGCTGGTATTTCTCGAATAACTAGCTGCAAGAGTTATTTTAGTAGATATAAACTTTTAACTGTGCCGTGCTTATATATTTTTGAAGTTTGTGTTTTTATTTATTCAAATTTTGAGAAATTTAAAACTAATAGTCAAATTCACAATATAAATACAAGGCAGAATCAAAAATTACATGTGCCTTTTTCTAAAGCCAATATGCATTTTTACTTACCTGCAATAATAGGTCAAAGAATATATAATAAGTTACCCGAGCCAATAAAAAAATTTAAGAATATGAAAATATTTAAATTAAGTTTAAAAGATTTTTGATTGCAGAATACGTTTTATTCTGTTGATGAATATTTTAGTAGTTGACATTATTTTAAGTATATGCTAGTAATTTTACATTTTCTATTTGTGTTTGTCTTGTAATCTTAGGTTTAGCGTAATTTTAGATTTACATTTATATTTACTAACTTTGTTTTCTAAACTGTGACTGATCCTATATATTTGTCAAATAAGGAAATAAAGTATTATAGGCTATACTAATTAATCTTATTACGTATAGGAAGAACTAGTTTAGCCTAGATGAACTATATAGTTTGTCCTGAAATCGGTTTGGCTGGTAACATATACATGGTATAAGACCAACGTTGCAATCGCCGTCACATGCAACGTTGTTCTGTCAGAAAAATCCTTTAAAATGATAATATTTTAACTAAATGACAATGTACAAGATTTTGTACTAAAACATAACATTATTGTAATTTAAATGAACCGTTTACAAAAAATATATTTATCCTAAAGAATTATTCATCAATAAAAGCAGTGTTTTGTGTTTCCTGAAATATTTTTATTTAGGCACTTACAATGTTCGCAGGAATATTTAATTGTTCCTAGTTGTAGTTTGCAATTAAAAATGTATATTTTTACATACACAAAAGTTATTTTATTTGTTGAAGTATTTACAATATTTTTAAGGATTTGAAATTATGATGTGTACACACTGATTAATTAAAATTAAAACATTGGTAATATTTCTTATATATAAGTGAGAATAGTATCATCTATGTAGACCAATAAATTTTTGTACTACGCGTAATCTTAAAGACTCGATAATTTCAACGACAAATCTGCCTACAATAAATCTAATAAAAAATCGCATTTCCATTGTCTGACTGCATTCGCCTGTGATTGCATACGGTGCAGAAAGCATACGATGGTACACTTTTTGTCTACCGTCTAGTGGTCCTGTCACCTATCAATCAGAGGTAGCGAGACCGCTTTTTGTCAACCCTTCATACATAACGCTAGTTTGCCTGCACCCAACGTCGCATCCTTTTCTTTTTTTCTGGACCTATTTTTTTAAAGATATTTGTTTAATCAAAATATAGTGTGATACTTCTTGTACCATTATCATTATTTTAATTTGCCAAAATTGGTGTTCTGAATAAAGTTTCTTTTAACGTTTTACTTTCTTTCGTTTTATTTATTTTTTTTTTTTAATAAAAGAACAAAGTCGCATCCCGCGAAGTTTATCAGCGACATTCCTATGACATTTGTAATAATTAAATTTTATGTAATTTGTTTATGCTTAAGTAACCTAATAAATTGTCGGTGACAAAATTTTATCAACTAATGCTTTCAGGTTATTTGGAAAATTGTAAGAATGTCAACTACATTGTTTGTTTCGCATTTTGGAGGTTTGCTATTTGAGAAGAGATACGCATGAGTATACCAACAGTGTCCAAGTCGTAGACGTGTAATAATAACTTGTGATCTTCTACTTCTATAAGTGGACTTCAACAAAAATATGTCACTTTTGATGTTTCTAAGTTTGGAACTATAATCCTTTCACTTTCGATTCCACGCACTTATACTTTATTTTTGAAACAAATTTTTAAATCGCTAGCGACACTCGGTTTCTGATGCATTATTGGTGAGAGCGTTCCACACACTTTATAGTATCTGCTTGTTCATTCCCTTTGATACATATGTGAGATGATGTCCACAGGAAGTAGACTCTTCTGAAATTTTTTTAAGCTTGTATTAGTTTGGCCTTGATCATTTTTTTAATGGGGTTTTAGGATATGTATATGTTTTGTATAGCTTTGACTGCGCTGCGCGAGTGGGAAAGGACGAGACAACAAGAAATGTTTTTAATATTTACATGTTTAATGGCTAAATGGCTATCAACTAGTGTTGCCCAAAATCGGTCTTGGTCATGCAGTCTTGGTCTTGTTCTTGCGTTTTTGCAAGACCAAGATCAAGATCGCCTAATTTTAGCAAGAACAAGACCAAGACTGACCGTGCAAGATTTAAGCAAGAACAAGACTAAGCCTGCGAGACTCTTGCGTCTTGCAGTTAGGACTGAGTGTGGTTTTAGCAAGTATAGTAGTTCGGGTATATGCTTAAAGACTCTATGAGACTAAAAAAATGTAATAAAAATTTTAAAAACTGGACTTATGCGCATTACAAACAATACCATAAACATACATACCGAATCAAAATATTCATTAAAAAAACACATTTGACACGTGCTCAGAGGTCATAATTACAATGTAAAAATAAAATATTTTGTACATTCTTTTGCAGCAGATGACTTCTTCGCTCTGAAATTAATTGTCCATATTTTGAGAATAGCC
The DNA here is from genome assembly GCF_040954645.1 of Diabrotica undecimpunctata. Lineage (NCBI taxonomy): Eukaryota > Metazoa > Arthropoda > Insecta > Coleoptera > Chrysomelidae > Diabrotica > Diabrotica undecimpunctata. The sequence continues at coordinate 122,746,982 of NC_092810.1, read as the reverse complement.
GCCCTCTAATCATAAAAATAATCTTCTTGCATTGCGACGCCGACAGTAATATCATATCGATATTTTTAAAATATGTCACCCTAGCTAATAAAAGTATAATTGTTAAGGCCGGTTTTCACGCTACGTTTTCTTCTACGTTTTTGGGTCATATAAAACGTACGACAAAATGTACGTTTTGTCCAGTGTATACACACTATGTTTTACCTTTCGTTTTTATTCTCATTTTTAATTCAGAGTCTTGAGTTGTGTAAAGTTTGTTTGGTGATTTTTTTTATTATGGAAAAAGGGGATGAAGAGGTAAAAGATAAGATGGTCAGGAGAGTGGGCTTCTAAAAGAAGCCAGTATTCCCACGTCTTGTTACTAAAAGAACTGAGAGGCGAACCAGATGACTGTCGCAATTATTTGCGAATAGACACCTCAGCCTATTGTCAATTGCTAGATTTTGATACATATTAAAACAAGACACCTGCATGATAAAAGCCATTACACCTAATGAAAGACATACAGCAATTCTTAGATATATTAATCTTAATAATCAGCGAAAACGTAGAAACAAACCTCCACTTCGGACGTGACAAAAGAATCTAAGGTACGAGTTGGCAAGAGATAAAAACAAACAGAAGTTGGTCAAACGGGTAGTAGCGTTCTGGCAACCGAGCCAGAGGGTAGTGCTGGCGCGTCCGGTGCCAGTGGTACCTCGGCAGTCAGCGCGGCAAGCGTGTAGCTCAATTATCGTGAGATTCCTGTGCGACGGAAGGTAGAGATTCGAAAATACGAATTTTTCGTCTCGCTCAATACCGCCATAACGTACAGTGAATTCCAGCATTCATCCAGACTATTCCAGAATTCCAATTTGGACTACAACACGTATTCATTAGCTAGGGCCTAAGTACGCTAAGGTAACGAACAATGTTTAATAACCATTTTGGGAACAATTAATAGTAGGTTGTACGCCTTTAAATTCCCTTAGTAAAATCTCTTCTCGTCTCCCTTCGCAAACAATAATAACCACTAATAGCTCATTGTACGTTTGTGCAGTAGTTGTAAAATTACGATTTGTTAATTATACAGTAAGTTGAAAGTGGCTTGTTTTATTTTACCGTTAGCTAGAGACAAGAAGGAACACATTTTTGCTTTGTACATCTTCCTGGCTTCTAACGCAAGCCCATAGCCTCTGACTCTTTACAGGGCCTGCATCGGAGTACGCTTCAGCCCCTATCCTGTTTCAGGAAATCACGACCTATTCGAACTAGTGGACCAGTATGCCTCAAATTCGCTCGGACAGCTAAATCTCCTTTAAAAACAGGGGATATTTCAGTGGTGACAGTGCTAAGCATCCCTTAGCATCAATCGAGATTTATTACAGTGGTTAGATATCGCAACAGGACGCAGACTCAGGGACTTGGAGTTCACAACCATTATATCCAAACCAGCGTTAAGCCAAATAATTGCTGAAAGCTGTAATGCAACTTACTTGGTTTTAAAACAGAACTACATAAAAACTTTTATAAAATTCTATAAATTCCCCGAGAAAATCGTGGTTGCATTGCCGCAAATCTGACATCATTAGGCTTTTTTGGGAAAAATGAAGCGAACTGCAGTGAAGTTAGTCCTCAACTGAGTCAAGATCAGACGACTTGTCTGAACATGTATTTTCACGTAACGTTTTATCCTGTCAGTTCTCGCAAAACTATGCTTCTCCCATCATTTCTGCGATCTCGCTATATCTCATTATAATTTAGTCAGGAGGAATCTAAATAAACAAATCCTATCGGCCTGAGACTATAAATTGTTTCTGCTGAGTGTGCGATGAGATCATTCGGTTAAACAAAATTTGATGAAAGTGCGCGGCTAATATTCAAAAGTAAAGAGACAAATTAATAACAGATAATGTCGCCTACCGTGTTAACAAAACACCGAAGTATTCTATTTAGAATAACGAAGTAACTATATATAATTCTCGGTTTGTTATTAGATACTAGGGTATTGGATAGTAATGAACATAAAGTAACTAGTAGTATAATAGTAGTTACTTTTTCGACATCACTTAACTTCATTCCCAATTAAGCTTTCCTTTGAGTCTAATGTAATAATTGTTTTTCATCTAATCCTTATTGTTCCCAGAGTGACAAGTTTACAATTTGACATGAGGGACAAAGATTCAAATAGTTCTAGTCAGAGTAGTGAGCGTTGGAGTTATAGATCTAAAAGACCTAAAAGCAAATTTGATGAGTTTTTTGAAATAATTCATGCATCCCAAATTGCTTTGTGTAAATTGTGCCTACATAGAATGGTTGAAATGAAAATGATCAATAGAAACACGTCAGATTTAAGGAAGCATCTAATATCTTTTCACAAAAAGGAATTACAAATATTTCTTCCTGAAAAACCAAAATTCGGTGGAGATATCACAAGCTTTTTAATAACCGCTAGAAAAAGTGGACATGTAAAAAAATATACTTATTACCTTTTTACCAATTACACATATTATGTACCTACTACTTTATTTTGGTAAATGAATGTATTTATTAAGTAGGATCTCCTTACTTTAAAATAACTTCTTTTGATTACCATTGCTTTTTTTTAACTATTCTTAAATTTTTTATGGTAGTTTTTTATATAAAAGTAGAGATAAGATTGGTAAAAACATTTATTTTGCTTTAATAAGTGGATTATAGTTTGGTATCTTATCACCTAAAAAATATGTGCCCTTGATTCATGTATGTGGATTTTTTGCCCATCATGTGCATCAATCCGTTTCTAGGCAGATAATGTTCTTTAAAATACAGGTATGCTTATGTCATTAATTTGTTTTTTTTTTGTTTTAACCATGTTTTAGCACATATAAGCTTAGTAAATGCAAACATTTATTAAGAAACACATTGACTTCCGTGGGGCCTGGTAGATAGCTGAGTTAGTTAGAGCATAGGCACGGATCGCATAGATCGTGGCTTTAAACCCCACCCGGTGTCAGTTGTTTAGACATTTATTAATTTGGTTAGTCTTTATTATGGTTATGTTAATTCAAGCTTAAAATGTACTTACTCTGTTACGTTGTTCTAAGATCTAAAGTAACGTTTAGTAAATAGCAATAGGCTAATGGGTAACTGCAAGACTCTTGCTGCAAGACCAAGACCAAGACCGGGAGTGCAATACCAAGATCAAGACCAAGACCAGGTGTATTAGCGCAAGACCAAGACCAAGACTGTCTAAGTCTCGTCTTGTTCTTGCATTTGGGCAACACTACTTTCAACAAACCAAATATATCTAAAATCTAGATTATAAATCTAAGTTTATAAACGTGAATTTGCGTTTTATGGATCTTTCAAGGTCTTTCAAGGTCTCTTACGGTCAAGGCTAGTAGGTTTGTTATATTATTAAATCAAGCTTATCGGATCTGTTGATCCAGTAATATTCATTAGTAGCATGTAAAGTTGGTCAAAGTTTAGAGTAAAAGATGGAGAGTGATTTTCTATAAAGTTTTTAGCAGGTTCAAGTGAGTGACATACTGAGCAGTCAGAAGCGTTTCCTAAATTAACTGTTTTTTTAACTTTTGATTGGGCTGTTGGTTGAAAAAAATACATTGTTTTGAAGATGGATATGCTTCAGGTGAATCAATTTCATCAAAGTTACATTTTGGTTGATTAATTATGTGCCTGTCCTTATTTGATTCCTGCTAAATCCTGCCGATCCATTTTGTTCGGTATATCTGGGTCATTAGAAATAAACATTTGTTAGCATTGAGAAGGGTTTGTAGGTTAGGTTTTCGCCAATATATATTTGTTGTGCTGGATAACGATTTTTCATTGGTTTAGTTGGAGGTTAATTGAGCTAGTGGTTTGGAGCATTGTGTTTCTATGTGATCTAACTTCTTGCCGGTATAGCATAATTAACCATCTTAAGAGATGAATGACGTGTTGTCAAAAACAAGCCTAAGCAACCTACAAATTGCTAGAAAACATTTTTATGAAAGATAGTTTTAGTTTTTTACCAGGTCCAATGAAGTCATTAGAACAAATGAATTTATAATTAAGTGCATTCCATCAATCTTGTTAACACTTTTTCTACTCATTGTCAAAAAATTCCCAAGAATACAGGGATTAAATTAAATTTGAAACAAGTTAAAAAATGTATTAGAAAAAAGAGGGCTTTGATTGTTTGAGAAAATTTGTACTTATTTTTGAAGGCAAATAAAAAATCCCGAAACACGTCAAATTTAAAATATAACTTGACATTCTTTAACGTGAAAATGCAACCCCTACCTTCAACCCCCCTAGAATGACAGGTACAACCCCCAATTTTTAAAATAGGAAGTATAGGCTTGTGTGGTTTTTAGATGGTAAATGTGGTTTTTAGATGGTAACCATTAAAAAACTTTAAAGAATTTCCGTGGAAAGTTATTTAACACGCATTAGTAAATTGTTTTATTTAAGTTGTCAGTATTTTAATTTAAGTAAAAAGTTCGTTCAATTCAACTCTGAAAAATGGTTAGATTAACGGAAATGCATAAAATAAAAGTTTTACAAATGATTGGTTACGGAAATAACACGAAGTGTACACACAACAGGAAGTAACTCGTCTATTTCATGAGAAATTTCCTAATTTACCGCCTATATCCCAAGGAACAATAAGTAAAATAGAGAAGCAGTTTCGCGAGTTTGGTCATGTAAGGCAGATAAAAAAAGCAGCTGCCAATGCACTGAGTGATGAACTCAAATTAGATGTGTTGCTTGAGTTTCAGGAAAATCCACCTACATCGAGTAGACAGGCATCCACTTCAATGCTAGCCATACATCGATAGTAAACATATTAAAAGAAAATAAATTGCATCCCTATAAGATGATACCTACTCAGGAGCTCATGGAAGACGATTTTGATAGGAGAACTTTTTTTTGTGAGCAAATGATGGACATGTTGGATAACAATATTATCCAATTAGAAGACGTTATGTTTTCTGATGAGTGTACTTTTTCACTTAACGGTCATGCTAATCGGCAAAATTGCCGCTACTGGGCCACGGAAAATCCTCACTGGATAAGAGAAGAACACACTCAATACCCTCAAAGAGTTATTTTTTGGGCAGGGATTGTAGGAAACAATATCATTGGTCCCTTTTTCATTAAGGGCAACTTGAATGGCAACAATTATTTGGCACTACTTCAAAATGATGTCATTCCAACGTTGGCAAATTTATATCCTGATCCAGGAAACCCTCAAGCTCCTGCGAATACGATATTGTTTCAGCAGGATGGAGCACCACAACATTACCAACTTAATGTCCGGCAGTACCTTGATACAATATTTCCCAATTGTGATGGGTAGCTCTTTCGGGGAGACAAACTCAGTAAAACACAGGTTTGAAATAAAAATAAATCTATTAATTTAGTATATCTACAATAAATAAAAATAAAAAGGAATTCTACGTTGTATACTTATACAATGAATAAAACTAAAACGAATTCTACGTCCCCGTCTGGATCCCGCGATGAACGAAGTCCTCGGCGAACGTCTATAAAAGAAAAGAAATTAATTAGTACTAATAAGAAACGAAATGGGGGAAATCGATCGCGCGCAGATTTATACTCGCTTTCGCTTCAATTCAGCGAAATCTCCGAATACGCTCGCAAACAAAATATTTAGCTGTGCAGACCCATGGCAATGTTCAATACACAATACCGACGGGTTCTGCTTGGCTAAGGACAGAGTATGATCCTCAATACGGAAATCTCTCTGTCCCGGTTGGTTCTGTGCAGATCCACGGTAATGCTCAATACGCAATACCGATGGGTTCCGCTTGGTTAGGGACAGAGTATGATCCTCAATACGGAAATCTCTCTGTCCGGAATGGCTCGCAGGTTCACTACACCGGCGAGTCAGGGAGCCTAGAGCGCTAGCTACAAGACTACCTAATTCCGCTATTCACACGCCTTAAATAGCCGTTCTGAATCCCACTTGGCCGTCACGTTGTAGAAGTGGATGCGCAAATATTGACACTCCCACGGTTCGAACTGTTAAACGATCAGAGCATCGTTACACAATCGGTGGATAGGGAGGCGAGGATCGATTGAATGGCCAGCGCGATTACCTGATCTTACATTATTAGATTTCTTTTTATGGGGACATGTGAAGAGCCATGTGTACAAAACTAAACCTTCTGATTTAAATGACTTAAAAGAACTAATAACGCTTGCCATTAGGTCGATCACGCCTGTTATGTTAAATAATGTTAGAAGACAGTTTTATTTGAGATTAGGATGTTGCCAAGACGTTCGCGGTGAACATTTTGAACATCTACTTCATTAACATTCATAGTTCTTTTTCGTGTTCTACATTTCATTACGTTTTGCATTACATTTTAGTTTTTGATTGTATTGTAGCGAATTTCGGTAACCACATGATTTTAATTTATTTTATCTTGATTAATCTTAATAAACTTGAAAGCAACAACATTTTTAAATGGAGAATGGAAAGACCTTTCAAACGAAATATCACAAGCCCATACTTCCTATTTTAAAAATTGGGGGTTGTACCTGTCATTCTAAGGGGGTTGAAGGTAGGGGTTGCATTTTTACGTTAAAGAATGTCAAGTTATAATTTAAATTTGACGTGTTTCGGGATTTTTTATAAATATGTACAGTAACCTAAATATTGAATTTATTCCATTTGGCTTTTACACACTGTATGTGAAAAATAAATGTTTATTTTTAATATTTTGTTTTAGTTTTGAGTGCTTTTAATACGCCTCTGCATATTGGAGCAAATTTAGAAAATATTGCTGCTTATTTTTAGTAAAAATAATGAATATAATGCAACGCTAACATTATGTAATTTTTGAGAACTAATTATCAAACCTTATAAATATAAACTGTTTTCTTATAGATAATCTCAAATGCAAGTTTTTTATTTACTATTTAAAAAATAATCGATTTTATTATTTTAACTCTTTTTGGTTTTTACTACAAGGTAATTGATTGTATTGTTTTAAAATTAAATATAAACAAAAACGAAATCTTCGTGGTAACCCCTCTTTAACTTATCTTACCTACAACTCTGTGTTAACATTGCTTTTTGAAATCCTCTTTCGGCACCGCATCAATGCGAATATTTAAAATAGCGTGTCTTTCTCCTCTTCTTACCGAAACTTGCTTATCAATGGCGGAATTCCTCTGGGTCTCAAATTCCTTAAATTTAAACCCAACATCAGCTGCAACAAGCTTTACTAAAAAAGATGTTTATTAAAAAGGGACGCAATGTTTAAATGATTATTGGATTTTATTAATTCGATTTTGTTCATTTTTAAATAATGTCTTTGAAACTTAAAACCAAACTTCAAATTATCTATACAGCGAACATTAAACGATTTGCATTTGTGTGGCAAACAGAAGAAGTGAAAAACATTCTATTAGTTTAAGCTTTTCTTTGTATTTATTTTTTTATTGTTTACGATTAAAAATGGACGTAATTATGAACGCAATTATTATTGCTCATTTGGGCCCTGGCTCTTTATTCTGACTTTCTCGTACTGTACGATTAAAGTTTGTATATAGTAGTTTCTCCAGTATAGATTTTATTAATCTTCACCTCGTGTTTTTCCTCTTTATTTTGCCAACATGTAAAATGCGATTATTGAATGGCATAAAATAGTTTTAAGATGATTTTTTAAAGTTCTTCTTCCTCTTCTTTTTATATAGACATGACTCTGTCTATTTTTCAATGTGCCTCCAGTAAGTTGCCGTTTCATTATTTTCGCGGGCTTCCTACTGATCGTCTTCCTATTGGGGAACTGTCTCTTGCCGTCTTTACTACTCTATTTGTTGTCATTCGGCTTATATGATCGTTCCATTCTACTCTTTTATTTCTTACCCAGTTCTTGATGCAGGGAAAGAGACCAGTTGGAAAGCCAAGAAAGCGCTGGGAAGACACAGTAAGCAGCGACGCACAAGCACTTTTAGGAGTCCGTGTATGGAGAAGAGCAGCCACAGACAGACAAGGGTGGAGGCAAAAAATAAAGGAGGCCAAGGCTCATTTTGGGCTGTAGTGCCGTAGAAGAAGAAGTTCTTGATGTTCTCCACCTCTGTCCCATAGTGTCTTAACATCAATTTTTCTGTTTTCATCTCTGCTGTTTCTAACATCCTTTTTGTCTTTTCTTTGTCAGGTTTTGTTTCTTCCGCGTATGTCATTATTGGTCTGATGACTGTTTTGTAAAATCTGCCTTTCGTTTCTTTCCCGATTTTTTATTTCTCCATATTGTTTCATTTAGCCAGCCTGCGGCTCTGTTTGCTCTATTCACTTGATCTTCTACTTCGGTTTTGAGCTTTCCGTAGCTAGATAATGTGATGCCTAGATATTAAACTCCATCACTTGTTCTATTATCTGACCTTCCAGCTCCAATTTACATCTTAGTAAATTTGCTGTTGTAACCATGCATTTTGTCTTATTGTTTTATTTAAAGTTATGTAATTCAAATGACGATAACTTTCAAAACAAGTGACCCTGTTTAAAGGAATTCTGATTAAATAATATTAGAACTTGTAAATTTGTTTACTAGACATATTATCTAAATTTAAAATTTGAGCGATACCAAGAAGTTTCTGTTCAATTTAATGCATAAGAGTTATATTTTTGAAAGATGATTTTTCAAACATTCAAAGTTTCTCGATGTAGTTTGGAGAGACATTTTCATTGGCAGGATACATCCTATATTTTTGAATTTAGTCTGTAAATATATGAAATAAAGTTATACCAGACTTCAATCTTATAAAAATTTTAAAAAGCATCATCAAATTATTTGTTAAAGTCGTAATTTTGGGTAAATGTTAAAAGTCTATATAAGTTTGAACTTATAAAAATAAAATTTTTATTTCAAGTTATAATTTTTTATTATAACTTTTTTATTTTTAAGTTATAAATAAAACAGTTTCAGGCAAATAATTAATGCAAAATCAATTGGTAAAATCTTTGTAAACAATGTAAAAGTTATTTTAATACTCTATTTATACTAATTGTTTAAATATCTGAATTTTAATTTATAGAAGTAAGAACAAAAACTATAAATGTTGGTGACATGATGAACTTTAAATGTGTGTAAAATTTTAAAGAAAGTATCCTCAGAAGTGAGACATATAGAAAATTAATGTAGAGAATGTATTAAATATAATTCCAATATTATATTATATTCCATTTATTTCGAAATTTTATATCAAATAGATCAGATTTATTCTAAATGTCAAAAGTGTTACTATTTTCTGATTGGTCCATTTAAAATTTCAAAGCAAGAATTCTTTATTTTGTTTAATTTTCATTGGCGGAAAAGGGACCCAATGAGAATAGGTATAAAAACAGTGCATTTGAAGCATCGAGTTAGAATCTATGGAGAGGGCATCACGTGACTAAAAACGACCTCACTTCGGCCATATTGTTATGATCGTTTTGACAGATCGCGTATGATTGTTTACGTTTGTTGTTTTTCGAATATTTTTAGTTTTATAATACTTTTATAAAAACTGTAATATTTTATTGTGATAGTGCATAATAATGGTTTCTTGTTAACAAAAAATCTTCAGGAATAACGTTCCAAATGTTAGTATACAAATATGTAAACAAAGTAGTGGCCCGTACTTCAGAAAATAAATTAATAGTGTTCATAAAAAATCTTATAAGTAAGGTAGGTCGTGCTATTCTTGAGAATACTCAAATATCTTTATCTTAAATATCTTAAAATTTCTTATTAACTACTACAACATAATTATTTTTATTTTTACACAGTATTTCCATTGTGATATTCGGCAGATATTCTATTTTGTTTTTTTAATAATAACTTTGTTTGAACTAAATTTTTAAGTGTCAGATAATTTGTAGTTATAAAATATATAAGTTGTAAAACGAACGTATTTCTTTTATTTCATACCGTATATTCATTTTACCCTTTAAAATATTATTTATATTATTATCTCTTTCAGATACAACTTGTTATTTGAATGTATTAATTTAACTTTATGTATAATATGTCGTGTTTTTAGTGTTTACCGCGGGATAAATAAATCATCATCATCATCATCATCTTTGGTTCGACAATCGTTTGTGGATCTTGGCCTGCTCTAAGATTCGTCGCCATTCTGTTCGGTTTCTGGCAACATGTTGCCATCTTCTGATTTTTAATATCCGTAAGTCGGTTTCAACTCCATCTAACCACCTAATTCGCGGTCGGCCTTTGCTTCTTCTTCCTACAGGTGTTCCTGTGGTTAGCTTTTTAGCAATTGTATTTTCTGGCATTCGTATTATGTATCCAGCCCATCTAAGTCGCTGTGTTTTAATGAACGTTATGACATCTGGCTCATCAAAGAGCTGATACAGTTCAAAATTATATCTTCTGCGCCACTGCCCTTGGTCGTTTATAGCTCCAAATATTTTGCGGAGTATTTTACGCTCAAATATTCCCAAAAGTCTTTCATCTTTCTGCGTTAGAGTCCATGTTTCTGCTCCATATGTGAGGACCGGCCTCAGCAATGTTTTGTATATAATAATTTTAGTTCTTCTTTAAATGTTTCTTGAGTGGAAATGCTTTTGGAGTCCATAGTATGCCCCATTTGTAAGATTTATTCGTCTTCTGATTTCTTCGCTTGTTTTATTGGTAGCAGTCAATAGCGACCCAAGGTATGTGAAGTTGTCAACACGTCCAAAGGTATGACTTCCAAAGACTGTTTCTCGTTCCTCATTTGCTATTGGATCCTTTGTAACCAACATGTACTTGGTTTTGTCTTCGTTGATGACTAGACCGACCTGTTTCGCCGCTGTTTCCAATTCTAGGAGATATTGCTCAACATCTCGCTTGCTACGCCCTATTATGTCAATGTCATCAGCATATGCTAAGACTTGTATCGATATATTGTAAATAGTACCGCCATCCCTAATTCGTGTATCTCGGACTGCCTTTTCTAAGGCAATATTAAATAGGAGGCAAGCCAGAGCATCCCCTTGTCTGAGTTTATCCTTTGTCTCAAAGGATCTAGAATTCTCTTCCTGTATTCTAACAGTGGCTTCTAAGTTAGACATTGTCATTCTCGTTAGTCGGATAAGTTTCTCTGGTATACCAAACTCATGCATTGATTGGTATAGCACTGTTCTCTTGACACTATCGTATGCGGCCTTGAAGTCGACGAATAGGTGATGGGTTTCAATATTGAATTCTAATATTTTCTCGAGAATCTGTCTTATTGAATGAATCTGGTCAATTGTTGATTTTTCTGGAGTAAATCTAGCTTGATATTTATCAACTATGCCCACTGTGTAAACTTGCAGCCTTTCGTAGAGAATATTAGCTAGTATTTTGTAAGCAGTTGTTAACAGGGTTATACCTCTATAGCCGTCACACTGGAGCTGGTCACCTTTTTTATGTAACGGGCATATCACGCATTGAGACCATCCACAAGGCTTGGTCTCATTATGCCAAACAAGAAGTAAAAGCTTATGCAGTGTCTGTAGTAGGGCATCGCCACCATTCTTGTAGAGTTCACTGCAAATTTGATTAATTCCTGGTAATTTATTATTTTTAAGCTTTTTAATGGCTTGGGCAACGTTTTCGATGGTAGGTGGTCTTTCGGTTGGGTTGAAAGGATTCCAATCATTTCGATTTGCTAGGGTGTTATCTACTTCTTCGATATGACGGCCATTAAATTTTGCATCGAAAAATTAAACCCATCTGTTTAGGATTAAGGCCGTATCATTTAGGATGTTTCCTTCTACATCCTTACAGCTCCTTATTCTTGGCTTAAACTCTTTGCGCATTTTGTTTAGATTTCTGTAGAACTTTCGAGTTTCATTTTGATTTCTTAGCCATTCTGTGCTTTCCAACTGCTTCTGCTCAAATTGTCTTTTTTTTCTTCTATGTAATCGTTTTTCTTCTCTTCTTAGGGTCCGGTATTCTTCCTTTGCTCTTCTTGTGCATCCAGCTTGATTTATCTTTAGGTATGCTTTGAGGTATGCTTGATCTGTCTTTAGGTTTAGTATAAATAAATCATAGTTTATTAAAAATCTATTGCACTTTATTACATTATGCTTAAATCTTCTGAATAACTAGTCATATGTGTATAGTAGTTTTAGTATTATTGAGTCAGGCCCTGATCCCACCGCCATATTGGTATGATCGTTAGCCACATCTACTGACGCCGTTTTTAATGCACACGTTAATATGCTCATAGCTTCGCCAAAGATTCTAACTCAATGATTTGAAGGAATAGAGGAGAGTCCTTTGTGAAACATGTAAGGATGTACACGCTTTCTTTGAAGCTTCTTTCATAAAATTCCCAAAATATGGAAAACTTTGCAAATTTAATATGAAAATATATCGCAATACTTACTCTTAACATTTATCCTCCATTTAAACACATTTGTGACCTATGGAACTAACATTTCAGTGGAAAAAAGTATAAAAAAGTGTTTCGGAAAACTGCAAACCAGTGTAGAAGAACATAGTTGTTTCAGAAATTAATATTTAGCTGTTTCCTGACTCCAAGGAAGTTCACCAGTAGATGAAAATCTTGACTCTTTCATTTCTACCAGATGTAGAATTTTTAATCTATTCAACAAACCTGACTTGAAAGACTACATTAATTAATTTGCCCAAAAGTAATTGGGGATCTACACGATCAAATGCTTTGGAAAAATCTGTGTTTATTGCATCTACCTCTTTACGGTGTTCCATTTGAGATAATATGTTGTTGCAGTAGATTTTTTGCTATAAAAACTATGTTGTGATTAAGATATGAAGCATTTACTTAACCAAAAAAGTTACTTTGCTATAAAACAGTCGAAGAGTTTAGTGATTGCAGATTGTATACCAATGCTACGGTAATTCTCAGTGTTATCTTTCTGACCTTTTTTAAATATAGGAACAGCACTAGCGGACCAACTCGACATCGAGTTTTGATGTACTATCTCCCACCCCCACCCCCTAGGGGTGAAATGGGGTGCAACTTCGAAATTTTAAATTGCAACCCCTATTTTTTATTGCATATTTTAATTCTTCATCAAAAAATAATTGACTTTTGTACGAAACTTTTTTTCAAATTGTTAATAAATAACGTCTCAATTACAAAAACAAACATCGAATTGGAAATAATCTGATATTATAAAAAATTAGTTTTTAAAACCAGCATTTGCTGCATGTGGTCGGCATTGAACTTTAAAAATTATGAATAGGGTTTGATATCTCGAGAAATACACTTCCAAATGAAAAAACCGATTACACACTTGTGTAATAATTTTTAAAGCTCTATCGAAAGACACCAAAAACTACCACCTAAAATCACCCCCTGGGGGTGAAAGAGTGTGCAACTTTGAAATTTTAAATGAGAACCCCTATTTTTTGTTACAGATTATATTTCCCCATAAAAAATAAGTAACTTCACACAAAAAATTTTTTCAAACAGTTAATAAACGGCGCTACAATCGGAAATAAAAGATTTATCCTGTTACCATAGGAAAATTTGGAATAGGGTTTAAAATATGGAGAAATACACTTCACAATAATAATCCAAAAAACACGCATTTAATATTGTTTAAAAATCTATCGAATGCCATAAAAAACTATTTTCCACCCCCACCCCTAGGGGTGAAATGGGGTGCAACTTTGGAATTTTAAATGACAACCCCTATTTTTTATTGCAAAAATACATTGAAAATTAAGACCTTAAATTTTGAAGAATGAAACCTGTAAAATTCCTATACTTTACTATAGGAAAAATTCATTTTATGGCCGCCATTTTTAAACCGGTTCGAATTTTTTAAATTTTAAACCTTAGGGGGAATCTTCTCAACAATCTGTTTAATTATTCGAAAAAAATATTTTCTTATCTATCACCGTTTAGGAGAAGTATTGCGCACAAGAAAAGGGCTTAGCCTTTTAGTATATAAGATAACTTTCTTTCCATGAAGAAGAAAACTTAGAAGTTACAGTACAGATACACTTTTTTAATAGAAAAATTAGGCACTCCATCTGGGCCAGCAGTAAGCTTATTGGGCAGCTTATTTATGCCATTCAAAATATCGGTCATGGTAATCTTAGAAGGACAAATATTTGTACTAAAGTTGCTATTTAATCTATGGATAGGTATGTAAAGGTTTTTGTTATTTGATGAATATACAGTTTGGAAGAAGTTTTTAAATGAATTAGCTATGTCTTGACTATTTGTTGCAGATTGGACTTAATAAAATAAGGAGTTATGTAGGTTATGACTAGATCGCTTATCATTGATGTATTTCCAAAATGATTTTAGATCATTTTTGGTCCAGTATCTATATCTTTGATATAGTTGCTGAAGATAGTTTTTTACATTTAACTCTTAGATGGGAAAATCTAATATAGTCATCATCACAACGATTGTTAACATAAAGATAGTGAGCATATTTTTTCTTTAAGTTTGACTTAATTTATTTTAGCAGTTTTGTAATATTTAATTAATTAAATTAGAAAATGTATTTTAATTTGAAAATGACTTTTAATTTGAAAAAAATCTTTATAACTTAACTATATAGGCTCGTGTAATTGACTGATTTCAATTTTTTAAAATGCCTTTCTTTATATATAAATGAAAATTTCAATTATTTAAAGTGGTTATTTTGAGCCCAGCATAATTTTGAAAATTTACAATTTTTTTGCAAACCCCGTATTTCAAAATTTTTATGCAAAAAGTATTAAACCGATCCTAATGAAATTTAGCACACGTTTCAGTCGTATTATAGAGTTTTTCTAGGCGAAATATAAAGGTGGTATGTTATGTCTAAGGTATCTAAAAAACTCCATTCTTTTGCGCTTTTTTGTAATTATTGCTATTTTTTAAACAGTAAACCTTAAACTTTTATTTCATAGCTAGTTAAATATTATGTAAAATTCAAAAAGAAAACTTTTACCTTATATAAGTTTTTCTGTACGAACATTATCTCCCGAGTTATAGGCGAAAAGAGGGGGGCAAAAAGCAAAAACTCTCGATTTTTTGAAGATTGTGTTAGGTAAGTAAAAAAATAAGCTCAATGTTTGCGACTGGCGCGTATTGTGATTATTGATACAAGGTATATCCTGAAGTGATTCCAGCAAAACATAGACTCCTAGGAAAATGTGCAATTCAAAGTAAATCCCGCCTGGACTAATATTCTAAGGCTAAATAAAGCAGCGTTGTTAATAGGGCTTTTGTTTGTTTTCTCTCTTAGGGAATTATAGGGATCTACAGTGATTTTAGTCATTCCCATTACCGTATTCAAATTAAGTTTTTCAGTTTCTAAGGAATTTTTAACTAATAAAAACTTTCTTAAGCGAACTAAAACATAAAAACTAGAAAAGCTGCGTATTAAGCTCATATTTTCAAAAGTAAAAGAGTGGTCCGAACCTTAAATTTGAAAAGATCTTGAATATTGGTATTAAAGTTCGCAAAAAAAGCAAAAAAATATTAGATGATTTGTTTTATAAAATGTTTTCCAGTTCTATTCTTGCTTAATTATCTGTATATAATATTTATTGCTAATCTTATTATAGCGGTATTTTTTGGCGATTGATTTATCGCGGTGACCTGCTATATGCTTAACACCACTAAAATAGCTTTACTTTAGAACTATCTAAACTAGGAACCCACGGTGTGTTATTAAAACACCGAGTTGTATGTACACCGTTTTTATTTTTTAGTGAATGGTGCTTCAGCCAGCTACGGTAGGTACCTCGGCACGAAGTATAGACCACCCGAGTGCCCTGTGTAATTAAAACCTGATACTGTATTTACGAACGAAGCTGCTCGTATATAATCAGTATGTAAATCGTGGCCACGATACGGCAATATTTATTAATCCAATATTGACGTTATACAGAGTCCTGCTGGAGAACTAAAGCACGTCTAGGGAAACCTAGACATGCCTTAATCGATGGTTAATTTATATAAGTTTATTATCGAACCGAAAAAATGTTGTTACTAATTCACTACTTTCCTCGTAGAATTCCCACGCTTTAATAGCTCTAATCAGAAACTGATAAAAATTTGGTTTGGATTGGTTTATCGGAGAAACTGTTTTTTGGCGAATAGTGTGGTAATTAAATAACGAATGAAAATGTTGTAAAATTACTTTCTTGTGGGATTTTTAAGCTAAATATTGTATTTATATTGGATTGAGTCATAATTGATTGTAATGAAAATTACATTTTACATTTGATTTAGACGTTTTCATTAAGAATTTATTTTAACCTGTAGATATTTATTTATTGGCGCTTAGCAATAGAAAGATACTTTCGTAGCCTTTGAAAAAACAACAATGTAGTGTGCATCTGACACTTTTTAGATGATCATTGTAGTGACAGTGACAGGAACACTTTGGCATTGGCATCATCGTTGATTAATTGAGAATATGTATGACGCAGTCACTAATTTAATTGGTTACCGGCTAATTAACATCAGATATGCAGATGACGATGACACCATAGTACTTGCGGACAACTTAGAAGACCTACAAGTTCTTATGAACAAAATCACGTATTACAGTCAACAATATGGACTCAATATAAACGTTAAGAAGACAAAGCTTATGATAATTAGCAAGAAAAGGATAACAGAAGGTCAACTCTACGTCAACCAATCCCCTGTAGAGAGAGTGACGCACTACAACTACCTCGGCACCATAATAAATGAAGAATGGACCAACAACCAGGATATTAGAGCACGCATTGGAAAAGCTAGATCCACCTTCAATCGAATGGAGGTCTTCTTCAAGGGTCACAACCTCTCTCTTGAAACAAAAATAAGAATGCTGCGATGCTATGACTTCTCTGTCCTTTTTTATTGTATTGAATCGTGGACCTTAAACGAAGATATGTGCAGAAAACTGGAAGCATTTGAGATGTGGCTATATCGGAGAATGTTTAAGATCCCGTGGACTGACCGAGTCACAAATAAGGAGGTCCTTAGAAGAATGATTAAGAACCGAGAGATACTGACCACCAGCAAATCTCGAAAGTTACAGTTCATCGGACATATTATGCGAAATGAATCCAGATATGCTCTCCTTCAAGCCATCCTGCAAGAAAAAATATTAAGAAAACAAGGTCCAGCAAGAAGAAGAACATCTTGGTTAAAGAACCTCAGAATCTGGTTTAATACAGCATCTGTGCAGCTTTTCCGTGCTGCTAAAGATAAGATAAAGATTGCCATGATAATCGCCAACATTCGTAACGGATAGGCACATCAAGAAGAAGTCACTAGTTTGGTCATTCTCTTATGGAAATTTTTCAGGGTAGATAAATTATTTGGATTCGCTTCTTTTACTCAGAAAAGATCTGAATTGTATATTAGGTATGGACTAGGTAGAATGAAGATTTTGTGAATATTATTTGGAAGAGAGTATAAATGGAAATACGTGAACTACTTGGAATGAGGGAAAGGAAAATGTAAAATGAAAACAAGAGTGTGATTCGTGTAGTAATCCTCAATGTCTATGATTTTATTTGATTAGGATTTCTTCTTGAATATAGGGAATCTGTAATGCAGGGAATTGGCAATTTTAGACATTTTTTAAGCAAATACTACAAAGTACTTGGTTTAGTTTAATCTAGATTGTAAACTATTCATTTCAGTTTAAATCCAATATATATTGCTATATGAATAATTCAAAACTAAACAAAAATGCATTAAATCCCATTTTAAGACCAAGCAAGCATAAATCCATGATATTTAACGAAACTGCAATAAATGATTGGAAAACTATTTCTGTGAAAGTTTTGTTCAGTTTTCGCAAATTACCATAAGATGGCAATCACAGTTCTATTCATTTTGTTATGCATAAGAATGTGTTTTGCTTACTAAGGTACTTTAGAGGAAGTTGTTTCTTTGTACAGTTGCATCAGACTGCATGTTAATTTACTAAAATGGAAGACGTTATATCTAGTATTTCTGTAAAAGATGGTAACAAGCGAAGTTGAAAGAGAATTTCTATAGTATCTAAAAGATCGGTTAAAAAAGTAAAAGATAAAAACACTTAACCTTTATTATTTCTAATGGTTTAAAATGGTGATTTAAATTATTTGTAGGTAAGAAAATAAAGATTCGATATTAAAAAAGTTTAAGAGGCTACGTAAGCATTCAAGTAGCAGCTTTAAGTGCACTAATATTAAATTGTCTGATATAAGACGATTAAGGCAATCTTTTTAAGCTATGGCTGATAAATCAGAGCAAGGTACAAAACTATTTTATATGATAACTGTTGGTCCTGTAGAAATAAAACGAGGTATCATGCCAAAACCCTCGCTCTCGCTCATTTAAAACTGTTTATCATGTAACGCCCATAAAGGGTACCAGACCCACAAGAGTTTGTCTAAAATTCTTGTTAACATCTTTAGGAATTAGCGAGCGAAGAGTAAATACAGTTTGTAAAAAAGAAACATAGTATTGTTGCACTAAAATACCGAAAAGGGTGAGATAAGGTTTCTCGTAAAACAATAAAGATAATGAAAAATCTTATTGAAGTTATTGGAAGCCTAAAAGGCTGCGAAAGTCACTATAACAGATCAAAATCCAAGAGGATCTATTTATCTGCCAACCTAAATATATCAAAATTACATAAACTATTTAGCTCCTCATCATCATCATCATGGTGCTACAGCCGTTAGAGGGCCTCGACCTTCTCAAGCTTTCTACGCCATTCTATTCTGTCCCTCGCTTGCATTTTCCAGTTGCCGACTCCGATCTTCTCGGCATCTTGTGTTACCCCGTCCATCCACCTCAGCTTTGGTCTACCCCGTCTTCTCATTCCCACGGGTTGCGCTGTTAGAATCTTTTTTATCATGTTTGACTCAGGGGCCCGGGCTACATGTCCTGCCCAAACTATTTAGCTCACAATGTACAAATATAATAACCATATCTACAGTTTGACGATGTTTGTGAATATTTTTAGAACAAAATTCAATATCGGATTTTCTTCCCCTGCATCTAGTTGCTATTCTCTGTGGACTCGATTAAAGCACAAAATTAAAATAGCCTAGAATGACAAGGTAAAAAGCAACTTGATGTTATAGTATAGAATTCATAATAAAAGAGGCAAGGCTTTTTATGAGTTAGCAGGCGAACTGCCACCGGATTCAATCACCTTTTGCTTTGATATGCAGCAAGTACAGCCCCTTCCACGAACACCTAATAATGATGCTTTTTATGCTCAATAAATGAGCTTTTACGTTTTATGCAGTGTCGACATATACGCTAAAATTCTCTTATTCTACACATGGACAGAAGATATGGTTGCATGAGGATCGATGGAAGTATCATCTGCTTAACTTTGTCATCTGGATTTATTAAATCTTGAAAATAAAAAAAAGTTCGTTTATTTTGTGACGGATGTGTAGAGCAAAATAAAAACGCCCATGTTCTCCATGCCCTCTACTATTTACTGAAGAAAAAACCACCTGAAAACTTAACTGAAATTCATCTTACATTCCCTCTTAGAGGGCACAGCTTCTTACCAGCTGATAGAGTATTTGGGCGCGTTGAAAAGCTTTAAAAAAATGTGCTTCTTGAAAGACAAAAAAAGAATATGAAGAAACTTACGACTCTTTTGGAGCTGTAAAACGCCTTTTATACGATTAGATTCTATGATGTTAAACAATTGCAATCATATTTAAAAAAAAAATATGGAATATCAAATGTTAAAAGAATTATATTAAAGAAAAATTATCCTTCCAATACCCAATACTTTAGGTTCGAAAGTAACTCTGATGTTCCTAAAACGTTGCTTAAGAAAGGTAAAAAGACTCACAGTTGACACTAGAAACCGCGAGATTAGGAATACCACTAATAGAAAACCGAGAAGATGACACCGCTAATGAAGGTAATGAAATGGAAAAGAAATGTGATTGTCTAGGAGATGATACAGGCTTACATATTTAAGAAGCTTTGTTTTACATATTTAAAAAAGAATTTTTACATACTGGTGTTTTATTTTCGACAGTTAGGTATTTACTTATTAAGCAAAATAACATCAATCTAACCAACGGTTGAGCAAAACGAAATAAATCCATTTATATGGAGCAAGATGCTATAAATCCACACAATTTTTAAACAAACTGAGATAAATCTACAAAATAAAAGCTTTAAAAATTGGAAACCCCGAAATTAAACAAAAAACTCTAACTTTCCGTCAAAAATAATGTTTAACTAGGTTTAATTCAATTCATATATTCAAAATCATATATTTTGGATTTAATACGTTTTGCTCAGTTGATCCTGAGATATCGTGGTCGTTCGGATATAGTATGCAATTGTTTCTAAAGACAATGAAGCTGACTTTACTTAGTAACAAGGCAATAACTTTACACAGACACTACAACATACACTATATACAATAAGCCCATTGGCTTTAAAACCAAAATCCTTAAACTGCTTTAGAAACGTCGTGATCAACGATGATACGTATTTCTATGCTTTTTGGATTATAAGAAGGTATCTGACCTATGTCATAGACTACAAAAGTATTTTGGGTCTTTAGAATTTATACTGGAAATAAACTACATTTGTAACATAAGTAAATAAAATATCTAACAGGAGACATACCAATAAAGAGAAAAATGCAGCAGGGTTGTGTACTTTCTGCTGTTTTGTTCAATATATTCCGAAAAAGAAATTTACAGAAAGCTCTAAAAAATTAAAAAACAAAAAGGAAAATATCTACCAGGAAAGCTACTGATAGAGGTACCGCAGGATTGTTTACCTTTTCTCTTCCATTGGCTGTATTTAAAACAAATTTTTAAAGCGCCCTTGGTAATATTAAAAAAGAAGTTAAAGTCAATAACGAAGGTAAAAATTAAGGTTTTTAAAGCTAAATAATATATTGAATATTTGTAATAAATAATGAACGCTATAAGAGAAGACGATAGGCACGATAAAAGGATAAATATACAAGAAACAAAAGTAATAGCCGTGACATATTATGATCTAAATCACCAAAATTGTATCCTTATATAAAGCAAGTAAATAGATATAGTACCAAAGTTTTATTACCTTAACTACACACTATATTGAGCATGAAACAAAACATGATGCAAAAATGAACGCGACTAGGAAATTCCAGATTAGCTTTTTAACAAATGAAAAAGAATGTGAAAAACTTCATATCATATCATCGCATTTTGAGTCGTAAAAACTTATATATTATATTTATTCCATATTATGTCTTCTACTTTAAGTTCCATCTTGTATCGAAGGTTGCAAATCATCATGGCTATGCGGACCTTGTTGACTGCCGTTCTAAATAGTTCTGCACTACTCTATTTAAACCATTCCCTCATGTTCTTAAGCCATGATAATCTTTGTCTTCCCACATTTTGCTTTCCTCTAATTTTCCCTTGCATAATAAAATAAGCTGCAATCATGAGTATCCTTGCCCTCTTATAAAATGGCCTAAGTACTCAAGTTTTTTTCATTTGATAAACAGTATTATCTCAGCCTTATCTCCTATTCTTCTAGTAACTTCTGCGTTTAATATTCGCTGCATTTAACACGATTCTTCTGTAACACCAAAATTCAAAGGCGGCCAACTTATTTAGATGCACCTGTTTTAATATCCATGCTTCCAAGCCATCAAGGAGAGAAGTAAATACGTTACACCGAAGCATTCTCAGGCGTAGTCATAACCTTACATACCGACAACAAAAAAACTTTTTAAGCACTAGGAGAAGATGGAGTCATAATAGAAGCTATAAACATAGGTGGACGTGTCCTTCTTAACCAAATAAAAATTTTGTTTAACCTGTGTCTAACAGATCGTTGCATAGTGGAAACATGGAATAATGCAGTAACAATTTTACTACACAAGAAAGGAAACAAGACCTAGAAAACTATAGACCAATCAGCTTATTGAACCACATTTATAAAATGTTTCGCCGAATAATTACTACAAGTCTAGAAAAAAAGTTAGATTTCTACCAGCCCCGAAAACAAGCTGGCTTCCGCTCAAAATTCGGAACAAACGATCATCTACAAACAGTAAAAACCTTAATAAGAAAACCAATTAAACATAACAGATCACTGGTACGCACTTAGACAACATTATAACTGCTCTGAACAATAGTAGAATAGACTACTGGCTTACAAAGTTAATACAAACATTGTACCAAAACGCCACAATGCGTGTAAAACTACATGATACCACCAGAGAAATTCATATAAAGCAAGGTGTGAGACAGGGCGACACTCCCTCACCTAAATTATTTATAACGGCCCTCGAATACGCCTTTAAAATGCTAAAGTGGGAAAATAGAAGAATAAAAATAGACGGGGAAATGCTCAAGCATCTGCGTTTTGCCGACGATATAGTACTTATTACCGAAAATCGGCGTGAAGCACAACAAATCTTCATGATTTAGAAATGTAAAAATTTATCTTCAACAATAGGTCTAAAAATGAACATCAGTAAGACCAAATTTATGACAAATTTGGTTCCCAGCGAATACTCAACCATCCAAAATAAAGTGGTGGAATTAACAAAAAAGTACATATATCTTGATCATGATATCAGAATAACCAAGGATAATCGGACCTGTGAATTTCAACGACGAATAACACTTGCTTGGGCGGCGTATGGTTCACTAAGAGACATCTTTAAGAGCAACATCCCGATAGCTATGAAACGGAAGACACTTGACCAATGCGTTTTTCCTATTATGACATACGGAGCAGAAACTCTTACTCTCACAAAAACAACATCACTAAAAATTCGAGTGGCACAAAGGCGCATGGAAAGATCGATTCTCGGCGTGACAAAAAAAGACAAAATAAGGAACCAAGAGCTAAGGAAAAGAACAGGTATCACTGATGTCTTTGAACGTATAGCCAAGCTGAAATGGAATTGGGCAGGTCACATAGCGAGACTAAAAGACTTAAGATGGACCAGAAGACTATTTTTCAAGCTCAAGAGAAGACAAACGCGACAGAGGACGACCACCAACACGCTGGATGGACGACATGAAACGAATATCCAAGAAATGGCAACAAGCCGCACAGAACCGTGAAGAGTGGCGAAAAATGGGAGGGACCTATGTCCAGCAGTGAACAGAAGAGGTTGTATAATGATAATAATGACTTTTATCCAGATTATCTATTTTCTTGAGAAACACTAATTGGGAACAATAAGGAAACAATAATAGATTAGATATTACCGTATTCTTGAAAACGAAGATCTTTGACCAACATGTACTCCTAGTTTTAACATATGGAGCAGAAATATTGATCCTTACCAGAAAAGTAATCAATAAGATACAAGTGACACAGACACTAAACAGAACAAATGGACAAAGGAAATTTTAGAATGGAAACCTGGATACGATCATCGTAATCGAGGACGTCCTCGACGAAGGTCGGACGACATGAAGCGCTTTTAGATCAACTGGATTCAGGGTTTTCAAGATCGGATGCAATGAAATTATTTACGGGAGACCGTCTTCAGCAGTTGACTCAAAACGGCTAATGATAATGATGATGATGTCTAAAGTGTAAACATAGACTCCAGTAACATCAAATACGAAACAATTGGAAGCGTTCTAAATGTGGATATTCTGAAAAATGCTAAAGAACTCATGGACAAACCACAGAATTAATTAAAGTGTGTTCAATAGTATGCAAACCAGCAGATAACTTATAAGGAAGAGCTCAAAAGTGTAAGGATTTGATAAGCATAGATATACATTTTCTACTAAGAACCAAAAAAGATAGAGATCCATTTGCCATATAGACTGGCCAATATTTAGTAATGGAGAAGGCAGCTAAAGAAGCAAAATTATTGATAATCTCGGATATTATATATTTTTTTAATCATCAATAGATTTGACTAAAGTATTTGTTGTATATATTCCTGTTTTCTGTATAAATATATTTCACCGATTTTATCCTATTTGTTAAGTATTAAATCTGGTTATTTATTCTGTCATGGAAAAGTCACATCCAGCACAAATACTTTACTACGAAACACGCTAAGTAAAATAAACAACTGGGTCAGTCAATCCGGCCTTAACTTTCCATCCAAATCCAAAGTTATTCATTTTACCAGAAGACAAAACACGCAATCTCCAACCATTACTCTGAATGGAAATTTTCTCCAAGTAGTAGATCAAATAAAGCTTCTTGGCATTATTTTCGATAAAAAACTTTCCTGGAGACCACACATTCGAGAACTTAAGGGTAGCTGCCTTCAAAGAATGAATCTTCTTAAATCACTAGCTCATTATAGTTGGGGAGCCGATGAGGAAACACTACTAAAAATATATCGAGCTCTTATTCGCTCCAAACTTGACTATGGTAGTATTCTCGACATGTCATCAAGTAACTTACTACTACGTTCACTAAATGTAGTCCAAAATACTTCCCTTCGACTCTGTTTAGGAGCATTCCGATCCAGTCCGGCGGAAAGCATTCATGTAGAATGTTTCGAACCCTCACTTCATCTGAGACGACAACAACTTCTACTGCTCTATTTCGCTAGCGTGTCAGCAAATCCCACAAATCCCACAAGAAACCTCATCTGTAATAGACAATTACCAGTTATTAATAATCCTAGAATGGTACCGTCCACTATACAGATGTTAATTTCTTATTTAGATATCAATCTGTTGTCGACCAGCCCTTTCACGGTCCCTCAAACTCCTCCATGGATATGTAAACTTCCAAATTTCAATATTGAATTATCCAAATATAATAAGAATGAAATATCACCTTCCGTTATGAAACAAAGATTCTATGAAATACTACATCAATGCAACTTCGATAAGATCCTTTACTCAGATGCATCTAAGACTGAAGAAGGTGTTGGCTGTGCTGTTACAACGACTACAACCATTGTCAACTTGTTTCGACTCTCCAGCAATTGCAGTATTTATACTGCTGAACTATATGGAATACTACAAGCGGTGAAAACTCCACTCAACGATGATAAAACTATAGCAATCTGTACGGACTCTCTGTCCTCCATACAGTCTATAAGAAACGTACATTCTATCCACCCAATAGTTCAAGAAATCCAGAGTATATGTAATCGCCTTCAAACTAATGGAATTACAGTAACAATATTGTGGGTCCCATCACACGTTGATATTCCAGGTAACGAAAAAGCCGATCAAGCAGCAAAACAAGCATGTTCTCTTAACGTAACAACAAACATTCAAACATCATCAGATTTAAAAAGAATAATCAAACATAAAATAATGGACCTTTGGAATGATCATTGGAAAAGAAGCAACACCAAGTTAAGCGTTCTACAACCAAACATTTTCTACCACCAGCTCCCACCAATGAAAACAAAGGACAAATCTATCATTCGAAGATTAAGAATAGGGCACACACGCCTTACACATGGGCACCTAATGAATTCCAGTAATCAGATTTTGTGCCAGTACTGCAACAGCACGACTTCCGTAACACATGTACTTCTTGACTGTCAACACTACCTAGCGGCCAGAAGAAAATACAATCTTGGTAAAAACCTAAAACACATACTTATCTCAAACAGCAGCAACCATGAAAATGTATTAAACTTTTTAAAAAACACAAAGTTATACAATTTAATATAAAACAAAATGTATTATAAAAAATGTATTGTAACTAATTTGTACCCAATGTAAAGTATTAACCATGTAAACATGAATGTAAATTGTACCTGTGTCAATGACCATTAGCTGTCGAGACACATATTTTTCGAAATAAAAAAAACAAAAATCCGGTTATGTTTAACCACTGTTGCTTTTAGCCAAAACAAAAAATATGTAAAGATCGTTATTTGATTAAAACTAATTGGTAAATAACAAATAATAAAAAAACATTTCTTAATTATGATTCAATTTGTTTTAAGATTGCTCGGTGTAAAACAGAACCCTGTATATATTTAAATTATATAGGGCTTCAGTATTGTACGTCTTTAAGTTATTATTATACCAAAGCTAATTATTAGTCGTATAGAGATAGATACACTTAATTTCTTTACACAAAAAATGCAGATCTCTCTTACAGAAGAAATGTTAATTAAGTTCATGATATCATTTGAATTATTTGTGCTGTGATTGTTTCGCAATGTCGTTACAAGGTCATATTCCTCTCATGAATAAGTCGTAAACAAAGGGGATTTTTTAACTTAAGAAAATTTCTTATAGCTTAATTAAACTTTTTTTATTGATTTGCTCTATTTTTCAATAAATAATTTACATCTATGATGTAAAAGGTTTTGGTGAACTCACCATTTAGTAGGGTTAAACATTGAATCGTTTAAAATGATCAGCGACTGCTAAATATTAAAATAGTATATTTACCGGAAATGTTCGAGTGTTTATGTTTACAAGTGTAATACCTGTCATAAATTCGGAATTCGGAATTACCAGTCATAAATTCGGAATAATTCGGCGAGTTCTTACGAGTCAAGTTTCGTTGGTCAATTTTAATTGATCAACAAAAGTTAAAACGACTTGAATTCATTATTGTTCATATATATTTCAATTAAAATTGAAGCAACGAGTCAATCTAAATATGAGATCTAACGCCGTTGAGCGTGCATGTGGACAAATTGTTGCAGTATTTTTAAAAAAGGGTTGTTAATAATATGATTAAGACACTTAAGAAACGTAGTTTTTGGATAAGACAGTAGATTTTAAGAAGAAATAAATTGCGAGCATCAGAAATATTGCATAAGAAGCTAACCTAACAAGATAACCTTTCGCTACCGAAGGGTCAAGTTGTTTTGTAG
Organism: Diabrotica undecimpunctata; assembly: GCF_040954645.1. Lineage (NCBI taxonomy): Eukaryota > Metazoa > Arthropoda > Insecta > Coleoptera > Chrysomelidae > Diabrotica > Diabrotica undecimpunctata. Next base: position 122,720,242 of record NC_092810.1, on the reverse strand, counting down.
TTGACGGAGGGGGTACATTATGTACCCCATGCATTTTTATAGATTAAATATTAACATAATGCAATAATTTTAGTTAAAACATAATTAAAACAAATGCAAGTATTTTATATCGAATATAAGTAACAATAAAAAAATATATGGTATCTTGAAAAAATTAATTATCGTTTTTTTGATTAGCTTTACATTTTGTACATATTATTGTTTGAATTGTTGTGGTTGTTTGATGTTCAGCACAAACAAAGAATTTACAAGAATTGCACGTTTTTCTGCTTTTGCGGTCCTTCTTGCGTGGACAAAGTAAACATCGCCCCGAGGATTTCAAGATGGTGGCGTCGTTTTCGCGATTCTCCCTTGGTGGCGGTGGGCATAATTCGTACATCGCGTTTATAATTCGCTTATGGAATTTTTGTGGACTTTGTAGTCGCTTATCGACATGGGACTTTATAAGTTCTTGACCCAGGTTTAGTCAAAATTCTCTGCGTCTGTGAGAAGCTTCATACACACGAATGGAATTCTTTGTCGTCCACAGTACGTATGCATTCAGAGCTGCAATGTCTAGAAGATTTTGAAACAAAACAAATGGCCATCTCTTAGAGGCTCTTTTACAAGAATATTCATTTACCATCTCATCCATAGTATCTACCGCACCTTTTGTAGAATTGTAATGCAAGATTATGTCTGGCTTATAGTCCGTTTCTTCTCCGCTAATTTTATCGTCGTTATGTTCTGTACTCAATAAAATGACTGCCTTATTCTTTTTAGGAACGTAAGATGCCAGTGTTATTTCCTCAGTGAAGGCAAAAACTGAGGACTTTTCTTGTCTAGAAATATTGGGTAGTAGGGCTGGAGCGATATCCTGCTTGTTTTTTCGAAGTGTTCCACATAATGTTATTTTTCGATCTAGGAGTTGTTTTGCCAAGGAAACACTGGTAAAGAAATTATCAGTAGTGATGCCATAACCAGTTTTTAGAAATGAGACCAAATCAAGTTCTACTCTTTTGCCCTGGTCTTTTTCTGGTTTGTTACCATCTTTTCCAGTATAAATCTGAAGGTTAGCAGCATAGGTGATTGTTGCATCAACTAGAGCCCATATTTTGATGCCATACTTGGCTGGTTTTGATTTAATGTAGACTCTAAATGGACACTTACCTCTAAAACTTACAAGTTGTTCATCACCAGTTAGATGAGAGTGGCACTTAAAACTTTCCTTTCAGTGTTCTACAAACTTTGTAAACACTTCCCTAAAACCTGCTAGTTTCACTAGTTTGTCAGAACTTCTACGTTCTTTTCTAGTGTTCAAATCATCGAATCGCATAAGTGAAATTAAATCTAGAAATCGGTCGCGTGACATGGCAGCCGGAAAAATAGATCGACTGTATAAAGGGTTTCGACACCACAAAAAGTGCACTGGTTCCCTATTGGCTTTTAGCGCACCCGCCGTAATCAAGAGTCCCAAGACCGCAAGGCCGCATAAATTTCCACTGAATCAGTGGGCAACCAGGTTCTTGTTTTATTAGGATTTTTCCAATTCCAATCCTGAAAGTATTTCTCCGCTTTCTGGTTTGTACATTTGACGATGATCTCTACAATTTTCTCATCTACAAATAATTTGAAGCAATCACTAATTTTAGCAACATTTTTAGATTTTTCTGTAAGCCCTGATTTTGCGAGCAAGTTTTTGTGCGACATCTAGTTTGTCGTAAAGGACGATTTTTCCAAACTGTACCATTCTTGGAAATAAATGTGGAATCTACTGCCCTCAAAACTGGTTTATCAGAATCATTACTGTCGTTGACGGAGGGGGTACAACTTGTACCCCAAGCACAGTGCTGCACTTTTCATAGGTAAAAATATGTCAAATTGAAAAAAAAATGGTTGGATATGCTTTTACACATCCCAATGAAGAAGTAACTAGAACAGTTAAACAAAATTTTAACATTTTTAAAAATTTTTCATGAAAAATCGAATTTGGGGTACAATCTGTACCCCCCTCCGGTAGCGAAAGGATAAAGAAGAGTATAGAAACCATTTAGGAACGTGCGAAAAAAAATTCGGCGAACTGTTGCCAAAAATGCTAGATGTCATAAAAAACACAGTGATGAGACAAGCAATATCGGCAAAATTAGAGCTGCAAATCACTTAAAGATATTTAGCTACATGAGATTGATTTACAATGTTTGCTTCCGTATACCGAGTACCTAAACAAAACATTTAAAATTTTATGGAAGAAGTATGAACAACAATATACAATGTGTAACAAGAGTTTGTACAAAAAAGTCTATTATAAGCACATGACACATGTTCGAGCCGCAGCAACTATATCAGAAGACTTCTGCGAATGATCCCTGCATTATTGTCTGTACTGCAATTGTTATTAAACGAGTGCTAGTGATGGGGATTGATAGTCAGACGTTAAAAATAGTGGTATCGAATTTACTCAGAAGGTGAACGCACTGATGATAAAGTTGTGACTGATAAGAGCTGTAATTGTTTTTTTTTTTCATACTATACTCTGAATGTTTTCTTGGATCAGGACTACTCATCATCATCATCATCATCATCATCTTTGGCTCTACACCCCTGTGTGAGTCTTGGCCTGTTCAAGAATTAGTCTCCATTCTCCCCTATCTTTCGCCCTGGCTTTCCAATTTCTGAATTTCTGATTCCTCAAGTCATCTTTGACTTGAGTTTTAAATCTAGATCTTGGCCTGCCTCTCTTCCTGGTTCCTACTGGCTCTTGATATAATATCTGTCTTTGGGAGTCTAAAGTGTCCATTCTTTCAAGGTGCCCTAGCCACCTTAGTCTATTAATTTTAATAGACCGGACGATGTTGCATTTTTCATAGCATTGATACAACTCAAAATTGTAGCGTCTGCGCCATATCCCGCTTTCTTGTACTCCTCCGTATATGTGCCTAAGCATTCTTCTTTTAAAGCGGTTTAACAGTTCTTCGTCGCTTTTTACCATAGTCCATGTCTCTGACGCGCATGTCAGGACAGGCTTAATAAGAGTTTCATATATTAGTATCTTGGTTTTTCTGCTAATTATGTGTGATGTTAAGAGCTGCTTTAGTCCAAAGTAAGCTCTGTTCGCCAGGTATATTCTTTTCTTAATTTCTACACTTACTAGGTTGCTATTATTTAGTTGTGTTTCAAGATGTATAAACTCCAAGACCCCTTCGAATGTGTGTGCTTCTGTCACCAGATCTTGTGATGCTGCTATTTGTGTGCTGTTCGTGACCTTCATGTATTTTGTTTTGGATACGTTGACCTGCAGTCTAAGTCTACTACTCCACCTCAGGACTATCAGGACTACTCCACCAGAAATTCAACCTTTGATGTGTATATACCGATCCTGTCCACTGAGTTAGTAAAGAAGTCTATATTATATTCGCCAAAAAAATTATACAACTATCTCCCTTTGCAACTTAAATTTGCAACTTCTTTCCTCCTTCTTCTTAAAGTGCCTATCCGTTCCGGATGTTGGCGATCATCACGGCTATCTTTACTTTATTTATTGCAGCGCGGAACAGTTCAGTGGTAGTCGTGTTATACCACTTTCGTAAATTTTGAAGCCAGGAAATGCGTCTTCTTCCCGGTGCTCTCTTACCATTTACTTTCCCTTGGATAATCAGCTGGAGAAGGCCGTAACGTTCTTGATTTCTCATTACATGTCCTAGATATTCCAACTTTTTAGTTTTGACGGTCATGAGAATTTCACATTCTTTCCCCATTCTACGCAGGACCTCCACATTAGTAACTCTGTCAACCCAGGATATACGTAAGATGCGCCTATAACACCACATTTCGAAAGCTTCGAGCCGATTCATAGATGCAACAGTCAGTGTCCATGCTTCCATTCCGTAGAGCAGAACTGTGAATATGTAGCAGTTCAATAGACGGCATTTTGTTTTTAATGATATGTCTCGACTGTTGAAAATGGTTCTCATTCTAACGAATGCTGCTTTTGCTTTTATTATTCGCTGTTCAATTTCTGTTGAGTGGTCCCATTGGCTATTTAAATTGGTGCCTAGATATGTATATTGCTCGACCCTTTCGATATTCTGTTGGTTGATTGTAAGTTGAGCGTTTAGTCTTGGTTTTTTACTAATTGTCATAAATTTTTATGTTAAGAGCTAGTCCGTATCTGTTGCTGACTTCTGTTATGCGATATGTTAATATCTGTAAGTCATTCAGATTATCGGCAAAAACTATAGTGTCACCTGCATATCTAATGTTATTCAACCATTCACCGTTTATTAGTATTCCTTTCGCACAACCGTCTAAAGCTTCCTTAAATACCCATTCAGAATAAATGTTGAACAACAATGGAGACAAAATACAGCACTGTCGTACTCCACGTTCTATTGCAATTTTATCAGTTAACTGGTCTTCTATTTTGATTTTGGCCGTTTGATTGTAGTAAATGTTTCTGATAATTCTAAGATCTTTGTTGTCAATTCCAATTTCTTGCATTAGAGTCATTAATTTGTCATGTTTTACTCAGTCAAATGCCTTCTGGTAATCTATAAAGCATACGTACATGTCACAATTCACATCCCTGCATCTCTGAAATAGCACCTGTACAGCAAAAAGGGCCTCCCGTGTTCCCAGAGCATCACGAAATCCGAATTGTGTTCTTGTTAGTTGTTCCTCACATTTTGTATATATTCTTTTGTGAATGACCTTTAGAAATGTTTTAAGTAAATGGATCATAAGGCTTATAATTCTATGGTCTTCGCACTTTCTCGCATTGGGTTTTTTTGGAAGATTTATGAAAGTTGACACTAACCACTCTTGGGGAACCACGCCCGTATCATATATACTGCTAAATATATTTGTCAACCATTTTATGCCATCATAGTCCATAATTTTTAAGAATTCTGAGTGAAAATTATCAGGGCCTACTGCTTTACCATCTTTGGTGCTTTTGATGGCATATTTTACTTCTTCGACTGTAAATGGTGGTCCAGATTCGCAATTGGTGTTTGTTGTAATACCAGAGTTACTTCGTATATCTTCAAAAGTTTTTTCTACGTATTTAATCCAAATATCTCTTTTATGCTCTATTTCCAGTATTATGTTTCCCTGATTATCTGTCAGGAATCCAGTGTTCTTGTGTTTATATAAGCCTGCCGCTTCTTTAATCTTTTTATGGAGGTTAAATGAATCATGTTTTTGTTGTAATGACTCTATCTCTGTACACTTCGAGCTAAACCAATTTTCTTTTGCTATTTTAATAGCCCTTTTTATTTCGTTATTTATGTTGTTGTAGTAATTCTTATTATCTTTAGCGTTTCTTCTGTCTTCCATCATACATAGAATCTCCTCCGTCATCCATTTGTTTTTATTTTTTCTTTCAGGTTTTTCTCTGTTATTTCTTGATTTACTTTGTGCAAATTTTCTAGTTCTACATCTGTGTTATCTGTTTCTGTACGAGCCCACGTTTTTTCTTTTAGGCGTTTTTGTACCTTTTCCTTTACTGTTTTATTTTTCAGTTGGTTAATATCGTACTTCATAATTTTTGGTCTTTGAACTTTCTTTAAACTAAGTTTCATTTTGGCGATAAGTGGATTGTGGTCCGAATTTATGTCAGATCCCGGGTACGCTTTAACAGATGTTATAGAGTTTCTAAATCGTTTGTTAATAAGAATATAGTCTATTTGATTTCGTACTGTGTGATCTGGAGTATCCTGGGGAGATTTCCACGTATATAGTCGTCTTGGAGGAAGATCATACAAGGTGTTTGTCACTACGAGCTGTTCTTCAGTTGCAAATTCAATCAAACGGTCTCCTCGTTCATTACGTTCCCCTAGACCAAAGGATCCCACTAAATTTCCACTTTGTCCTTTGCCAACTTTGGCATTAAAGTCTCCCATGATTAGTATTATTTCGTTTTTCCGAATCCTTTTGACAATATTAGTAAGGTCATTGTAAAATTCTGCTATGATTTCTTCTGGGGCGTCCGCTGTACTTCTTTCCTCCATTTCCTTAAAATGACAACAGTCTATCTATCTGAAAGACCATATTATTCAGTTCAAAAGTTTCTTAACGAATAACTAAGAAATTACAGTACGTTTATGTACAAGTAACTTAAGTATTTTTGTATATATATTTTTGTATCACATGCAGAAACTGAAACTTATAGTAATCTTGTCTTATGCAGTTTGCAATTTATTTAAATTTTGCAATGGATAGTGTATTTTATTATCTTTTGTTTTTTAATATTGACGATTTATGTAATTTTAGTAAATTTTAAATTGTTATTGTTATTTTTATTAGTCTGATTTTTTTCAAACTTTGTCCATAAACTGGTTCAATTTTCAGTGACAATAAAGCATATTTCTATACTATTCAATTTTAAATGTAAAACTTTTACATCCTATCGAGAAACAGAATGCCTATCTAGAACTCTTATAGAAAAAACACTAAAAACTAAAGACTAAAGATAAAGAATTTTTTTAGTGTTTTGTTGTTAAATAAAATAAATTTCCATCAAGTAATGGTCCAATCCATGAGTTACAAAGAACTCAACTGGCTCATTGAAAGAAAATCGGAGCTCCCAATACATAATAAGCTCGTATATAAATAATTAATGAAGCCAGTATGTTGTACCTGGCGTTGTACCACTGCGAATAACATCAAAATGAGTAAAAGTTTTCAGAATAAAGTACTGAGGGACGTTAAAAATGCTCCCTGGTACATAAGACATTGTAGCCGTAGTCATTGGTGACTACGAGCGAAAGAAGAAGAACAAATGAATGACAGATGAAATATTACACATGGACAGAAGGAGGGAAAATGAGAATAATCCCAAACAATATAAAGAACTGGATAGAACTGTCAGCAGAAAGATAAAAGAATCCAAAGCGAAATGGTTACAAGAAAAATGTCAAGAGATAGAAGAGCTAGAACGAAGACACGATAGTTTTAATATGCATAAAAAAATCAAGGAGTTTACTTATACTTACAATAAAAAACAGTTTGGTAGGTTAATAGACGAGAACAACCAACTTATTGTAGATAAAGAAGAACAGTTACAGACTTGGGCAAATTACATAAAAGATTTGTTTATGGATTATCGTTATATTTCTACGAACACTCTTGATCTGAATAGACCAAAAATATTGAAAAGTTAGGTGATAAAAGCTATAGATTAAACGAAAGATGAGAAAACAATAGGATGCGATGAAATACCAGTCGAATTTTTAAAAGTTTTTAACGAGAACAACCTGAATGTAGTATTGGAACTGTTTAATAAGATATACGATACTGGTCAAATTCCATCGGACTGGTTGAAATCTACATTTGTGCCCCTTCCCCAGAAATCGAATTCTAAGACGTGTAATGAATATCGCCTTATAAGTTTAATGAGTCACACCCTTAAAGTATTCTTGCGTATTATCCGTTCCAGAATACGAGCAAAATTAGAACACAGCATAAGTAAAACACAGTTCGGTTTTACATGCGGTTGTAGAACTCGAGAGCCACTCTTTGCAATACAAGTCTTGATTCAAAAATGTTTGGATCAACAGAAAGATGTTTACGCCTGTTTTATTGACTATGAGAAAGCATTCGATACTATCAAACATGACAAACTCATAGAACTATTACATCTTACAGGACTTGACACTAAGGACATCCAGATTATAAAAACTCTATATTGGAATCAAACAGCCCACATGAAGAATGATGGTTAGTGAAAACGTAACCATTTCGAGAGGGGTTAGACAGGGCTGTATTCTTTCGCCACTGCTTTTCAACCTGTACATGGAACAAATATTTCTGGAGGCACTGGAAGAGTACAACGAGGGCATCAAGATTAGTGGCGTACCAATAAGTAATTTTCAAGATGCAGATGATACTGTTATACTGGCCGATAACATCTAAGATTTACAGAGGATGCTAAATAGAATAAATACAACTGGCAACCAATTTGGACTGAAGATCAATAGAAAGAAAACTAAATTTATGGTGATCAGTAAAAATAACATTCAACATATCGACCTGAATATTGAAGCCGAACGTATTGAAAGAGTACACCTATTTAAATATCTGGGATATAAAGTAAATGATAAGTGGGACTCAGACGTAGAGATTAAAATCCGAATTGAAATAGCAAGATCCAAATTCATCAAAATGAGAAAGCTCTTAAGCAACCGCCACCTAAGCGTTAACCTCCGATGGCGCGCCACGAAATGCTACGTACTTTCTACGCTACTTTGCGGAGTTGAAGGGTGGACGTTAACAGCAGCAACTATAAAGAAGTTAGCGGCTCTAGAAATGTGGCTATATCGACGCATACTGAGAATACCTTGGACAGACAGAGTGACCAACACAGAGGTATTAAGACGAATGGGAAAAGAGGTTGAATTGTTAACAACTGTTAAAAGAAGGAAAGCGTCATACCTGGGCCATGTGTTCCGTAATGATAAGTACAGTCTGCTACAGCTTATGGTGGGAGGCAAGATTGAAGGTAGAAGCGGTTTGGGCAGAAAGAAGAAATCCTGGCTGAGAAACTTGAGAGAATGGTTTCAAATACCAGAAGCTGCGAACATAATACATGCGGCACAAAACAGAGAAACCTATCGTTTGATGGTCGCCAACCTTCGGTAGAAGACAGCACATAAAGAAGAAGGTACATAAGAGGTAGCGACCTACATAGAGACCTAGGTGTGGAAATGGTCACAGATGTGATTTAAGTATTTGTAAAAAAGCATAAAAACAGACTTTATAACCCTACAAACTTAGAGGGTACTCAACTTCTGGATCGGCATGGAATAGTGAAAAGACTCAAAGAACTAAACATTTTGAGTTATTGTCAAACCTTTTGGGTTATTGCGAATATTTTATGTCTAAAATCTTTAAGACGGTTAGAAAAAAATTAAAAGTACCATTGGGAAAAACTCAACAAACATTAGTTATAAATAAATAAAGACAATTTGATCTTTTGTTACTAGTTGTAAATAACCAAGGCACCGTTTAGGTGTTTTTTAAATAAAAAAAACTATAATTTCCGTCTCTGTCCGGATTAGAACTTACGATCCCTGATAATTTAAATTATTTCTCATATTATCAAGAAATAGTCATTACATTTACCATAAACGAATCGTCGTTGCAAAAGAATCGTTAAAACTAGAGAAATAACACCTTTCCACTCAAAATGATTTACCGCATTTCTCGATAGTGATGGTGATGGCTATGTACAATTTATTATTTTTGTAGACTGGCGTCTGTTCTCTTTCTAGGTGTACATTGTGATTGGACCATAAAATTCACTTCGTGTGCATTGCATTTGAGTAATGCGAACACTTACAAACATTGTTTCATTTCTTCAAAATTGAGAACGTTTGAAATTTGATATTTTGTAATAAAATCCTGACGAATGGTTGTAGTCTCACTGTGGAAATCGTTATTTAAAGGTTTGTGCATTACCAAAACATTTTTAAAAATGACTTTTCTTTAAGTATACATTAAGAAAAATAAAATAAATATGATTTTTGGAAAGCTAATTGTTTGACGATCAAAGTTACTTTTCATTCATAATTTCATCATTCTTATGTTCATTTTAACAAAAACTGAATTAAAGTGGTCATTAAGTGTTTTAAATAAACTCACTGACGCATTAAATGTCATGACCAATAAGTGTGTAATAAATAAATAAGGAGCGAAATAAATTTTCGATAAGTTTCCGAATATAGTCAAGTCGTCAAAAACCAAAATACCACTGAACCTCTAACACTGATTGTTGCTAAAAATGGCAATTTTACCGCCCCAAACAAAATGCAGGAAAGTTTGCCACTACTTACCCGGGTTTCCCCCGAAAACCTCCCCTTGTAGGGAAAAAAAACGAAAAACATCGATTTGCTAAAAATCAGTACGCCACATAAAAAAATATTTAAAAAAAAATATAGCTGAGATAATTTTAAACAAAACTATTTATTAGCACTTTTATGTAGAATGAACCGTTCTTTCACAAACAACGATTGAAACGACCGGCGATTTCGAATGTCAGTTACGCACGCGAAATCAATTTTTTTAATAAAATTTGTATCAACTCGAGATAAGATAAAGAGTTCAGCTTTTGTACGCATATTTTGCATTTTATCGTTTTGCTATTCTCATGAAATCAATCAAATGTATCACTTTCATTGACCGGTCACTAGAGAATACTTATGGTTAAAGTCTAATCTTTAAAACCTATAGAATGAAATTCGCCAGAGCATCGAGAACGGAAAGTCTGAACTGGCGATTTTAAGAAAGCTGCTTCAACAAAAAGAAAAAGGAATTTCAAAGCTGAGACAAAAAGTCTCAGAGTTGCAAGTATACAATCATGAAGTCACAAGACAAGTCACAATAAAAGGGCTCATCAACGAAAAGTTTGATAAATTGAAGGCTCCAAAAGAGATCTGTACAGAAGATACCTGGGCAAACCAGACTGCAGCTTTAGAATCGAAACGAATAGTTTCGACCCCAACAATCAAGTCTACGGAAGCTATTCCAAAGACAAAAATTCTACACCCTCCTAAAGCGCCAAAGCACAAAAAAGTGGCAGAAAAATGTTCTTCTATCAAGGGAAAACAACCAAAATAACAAAAAAACAAAAAACAAAAGACGACTTCCCAGCTCTACAAAAAAAGGAAACCCAGGTGCATCAGGGAGATAATGCGTGCGCTTTGCCACTTCCTCCAAATGATCAGATGGACACTGGAGACAATGCCAGTAGTCACACAACGAAACAACATCCTGAAGAGAACCAAAAAAAGCCTTAACAACAATTTCAATACAAACCACCTGTAGTTAAATTACAAAGGGAACAGAATGAAACCAGAGTAATCCTAAAGATAGCACGGACGCACCAAGTCATCACGACCAACAAAATCACAAGGAACGGCAGAGAAAGACCAAAGACCCAGATGAGTACAGAAAGATGACCAAAATAATTGAGGAATACAACGAAACAACGAAAATCCAGTGGATCGCCTTCCCATTAGAGGAAGACATAAAACCGAGGCTGGTATTAAGAGGCCTAGTCTCATACTAAGCTGAAGAGCATTTAGGATAACATGGTCGACGAATACGGTATAAAACTACTATCGTATCCAACATGCACTCTAGAAAAAGCGACAGCAAACCACTGCCGATGTTCGTACTAACTCTGTAAAAAAAAGAACCCTGGTTGAGGCAAAGCGCATTACCAACATAATGCACATGACAATCGTGATTAAAGATCTAAGAATAGCACAATGTGCTACATAATGATGCAAAGATGCGTCAAATGTGATAAAGACCACCCCAGCAAAACGTGCAAAATGACACCGAAGCAAATGGCAAAATATGCCAATTGTCAGGAACAATATCCTGCCAACTTTAGAGGATGCCCCAGATTCTCCACCTGGGGAAGACCCCAAAGACAGCAAGCCCTACCAAAAAGGACACAATAGCACACAGGGCAAACTGGGCCGTCATTTGCACAGGCTGCGAGGACCACCCGACAGGCGGAGAACAATACCATATTGATCTCCAAAAAGCAACATGATGGGCTAGTGACCACAGTGAACGAACTGGTCACTAGAATCTTTTAAGCAATTGGCTCCTGGAATTCAGGCGGCATAAGAAATAACCAAAATATTTTGGATAAACTGGTAGATATAAAATGGATATCATAGCCATACAGGAAAATAAGCTAACGGACACCATAAACTTAAAATTCGCTGGCTATGATATCTAAAGGAACGATAACACAGAAAGATTAGGAGGCACAGCTATCCTAGTAAGAAAAGCGATAACCCATACTGAAATCCAAACCACAGAATTATATATATATTTAGGGATTCTACAGTATTCACTGCCTTCCCTCGCTCAACCGTTTCCATCTCTCTCTGTTGTTCCATTCTCCATCGTTTAGTCCTCTCTTACTCATGGCGTCGTCTACTTCGTTTCTCCAGGATTTTCGGGGTCGTCCTCTTTTCTTCCTTCCTATGGGGCTCCATTCGGTTATTCTTTTTATCCATCTGCTGTCGCTAGCTCTTCTTACATGTCCATACCACTTTAGTCTTTTTTGTTCTATATATGTTAGTATGTCTGTTTCTATTGATGTTCTTTGCTTTATTTCGTCATTACTTCTCCTATCCATTCTTGTTACTCTGCAGCATCTTCGCAGGCATTCCATCTCTGTTGCTATTATCTTACTGCTGTTTTTCTTGTTTATGATCCAATTTTCGGCCCCATATGTCATAATACTTCGCACTAATGTTTTATAAATCTGCGTCTTTGTCTTCATATTTAGGTGTCTATCCCACCATACTGAGTTAAATTGTCGGATTGCTGTTCTTGTTTGTCCTAATCTTTGTATAATTTCTTCCTCTGTTGTTGCCTTTTTCGTGATTATAAACTCCAAGTATTTGAATTTATCCTTTCCTTTGATTGTTACGTTGTCATCAATCTGTAGATCTTCTATGTCTTCTTCACTTGTAGTACTCTGTTTTCGCGAGGTTAATATCTAGGCCAGCCTTGGTATATTCTTCTTGTAGTTTCACCACACAATTAACTACTATGAAAGCAACAACAATTATAGTACAAATAAAGTAAGGAGGTATTAGGATTACCTCCGCCTATATAGTACTACAGGATCCATTGATAGATGATGACTTCAACGCGTTTCTAAGTATAGCCAAACCATCAGTAATTATAGGAGACCTTAACGCAAGATCCTTAAATTGGAACGATAAAGCTGTGAACAGAAATGAAAGAGTATTAAACAATTAGATAGGTAACAACGACGACATCATGGCCAAGGGACCCATTGAACTAACATACTTCGCAGGAAGTGGACTTCCCCCCATATCGAGGCCCACTAATAAGATTTTCTTTTAGGACATCCTACAAAAATAATAAACAAAAACCAAAAAAACAGCTTCGGCTACCAAAAAAATATAAAAAATACTAACAATAACCGGTGCAAGCCACCAAAAAAAAATTTAAAAAAAAAACCAAAAAACCCAGGAACGTAGGGTCCAAATCTTCGAGCATGAAGTCTCCGAACTGGAACCCGGAGCGGAGACCTGGTCAAGCAATTTTATATTCGCGGATAAGTCACAAGAGGATAGCAGGAATAAAGCGCCTAATGCTAGCATGCATTTGATTTGGTTAGGGAACCATCTTGGAGTTCTTATACCCAGTAATTCGACATGACGAGCATTTGTTGCTCCTATCATATATCAGAGTGATATAGGAAGAAAAGGAATGATCTGGAGCATTGGAGCGAGGTGGAGTGATTCCTGTTTATACACGAATTAATACACCTCGCACCAATGAATTATTACATCCAAACTTCATTTCATGGGGTGAACAAGTCTCTCATGCTGAGTTTAATTAAATTACTTGCAGCACAAAATTTTGATTTTGAGTTTTGGCAACAAATATGGGGCATTTGAAATATGCCTAAGAATGCTGAATTTAAATTATCACATTACAAAACATTTAAAACTACTTCTTTTCGATTGCACAAGTACGTTTTTCAAAACAACATAACTTCAGCTACAAATTCCAAGCAATGCGCGTGAAAGTATTTCCCATGCGTTGAAATGGTCTGTAATGTAAAAGTTTAAATCCTGCGTTTTTATGCATATTTCAAATCCCTCATATTTGTTGCCAAAATCAAAATAGAAATTATGTTATTAGACTCTAAAAATGAAAATTCCATAGTGAAGAGTCAATGGAAGTGATACATTTTATTGATCTCACCAGAATCGTAAAAAATGGCAAAAACCGCTTAACGTTTATTTATTTACCAACTTATAGAAACTGATTTCATTTGTGGATAAATATAAAAATTGCATACAAAAGTGCCACTCTTTACCTTTAAAATTCATTTTAATTTTTGTCAATAGGATACTCTGATCAAAAGATATTGAATTTTTACCGTCTAATTGATACAAATATTTTATCTGAAACAATAATTTCGCGCGCTCAACTGATATTTAAAATCGCAGGTCGCTTTAAGCGTTATTTGTGAGAGAACGATTCATTCTACATAAAAAGTTCTAATAAATATTTTTGTTTAAAATTACATTTCACATCAAATACATTTCTTGTTTAAAATATTTTTTTACGGCGTACAGATTCTTGGTAAATCGATGTTGTTTAAATCTTAATTTTAATTGTAATATTGTTGTTAATCTTAAACATTGTTGTTATTTTTCCTTTAATTACATATGTATATATTGTTATTTGTTTTTTATTATTTATGAATGATGATAAATGAATGATGAATTTAAGAAATGATGTGCCTCTTATTGCTATCATCTAGCGGAGTATCACAAAATAGACGAGCATGCTGTCACTCCGCACAACCATTGTGTAGTTGTCTCAATCTTTCGGTTCTTCCTTATGAAAGTTATGAGTTTTTTTAAATTTCTGCGCTACATGATATCAGTCTGCAACATATTGTCTAAGGATGAGACTGTCATCTTGAAGCCTCTAGGCTTGCCTGACTTTTCTGTCGGTTTGGCCTATTTAAGCACATTTGTTTTTCTCTGAATTACATAATTAGGCCTCTCTTCTTCTTAAAGTTCCATCTTCTATCGGAGGTTGGATATCATAACGGCAATGGTCACTTTGTTGGCTGCTGCTCTGAAAAGTTGTAGTGAACTACAGTTAAACCATTCTCTAAGGTTCCTCAGCCAGGAGATGCGTCTTCTTCCTATGCTTCTTCTTCCTTGGATCCTTCCTTGCATAATAATTCTCAGCAGCTCATATTTTTCTCCTCTGGTTATGTGACCCAAATACTCTAGTTTTCTTCTTTTTATGCTATTCATAATTTCTAACTCCTTATTTAGACGTCGTAGTACCTCAGCATTGGTAATCCTTTGAACCCACTGAATTTTTAATATTCTTCTGTAACACCACATTTCAAACGCTTCTATTTTTATTTTTTCTATTTAGGTCTCTCTACAACTTTTAATTATAACACCCAAAGAACAATCAACCTGAGTAATGACAAATAGTGGTTAAACATTCTAATAAAAGTTTAAAAGTACTGAATATATTTTTTTTAAAGTTTAGTCGTACAAAAAGTCGTAGTTTTTTTAAAGTTTTATCAAGTACACCTGATTCGTTACTTTTTGACAAATAATAAATACATTATAATATAATCTAAAACACATTTCTGTTACACTATTAATAAAACAGTAAAGAGAAAGTGTTTAAGTATTCACAACAAAATGAGATGATTTATAATATGAGAATTATCATAAAAGCAGTTTATTTGATCACATAGAGGCATCTACGAAACAAGATAAAATATTCCTAGTTACATATTCATCTGACGACTACTGTTACAGAAATCTCACGTAACTGGCGCAAAAGAACGTTTTTTAGGAACAATCAGTTCTTAAATCACGTCTTTGAAGTCTTCCGCTACAAGAAACAAGATATGTAGAACATAATATACCAAATAGTTTAATTATCATCAAAATTACAGGTTCAAGAAGAAAGATATTTTATATTAATTTTTATTATTTTTATTTTTATGTTATAAAAAGAATTATTTGAAAGAATATCGAACTACATACAGCAAAGATACATCATATTACATACATTATACATTACTTATTTATGATAGATTAGTCTGTTTGTAGTTTATTCAATTATTGACAGTTAATGCCGTATACAAAAAAAATATATATTACCAATATGATCACATAATAATGTATATGTATAAGCCAATTGCTAAATAAAACATTCTTCTTCTTCTTATTGCGCCGTGTCCTTTCGAAGGTTGGCTATCCAAATGGCAATTGTAGCTTTGTAAACTGTTGCACGAAAGATTTCCGTGGATGAACGGTTAAACCATCTTCTCAGGTCTTTCAGCCACGAGTTCTAATGTCTTCCAACTGATCTTTTGCCCTTCACTTTACCTTTCAATATGATTTGGAATAATTCATATATTTAAAGTCTCAACACATGACACAAGTATTGTAGTTTTCTCTCTTTGATTATGCTGAATTCTTTTTGTTTACTGATGCGTCAAAGTACCTCATCGTTGCTAACTTTGTGTATCCATGGAGTTCTCAGCATCCTACAATATAAATTTGGTTAAATGTAAACCAATAGTTCGGCGGTCGTAGCTAAATTCGTCCCCAGGATAAAAACTAACAACTTGGCTAATTTCCTACCTGAAGTAATACACATAAATTGGTCTCCGAGAAGAACTGATAGAGAAAAGTAAACACATAAATTCGTTCCCATAACATTTTGCAATATTTAGAGTGGGCTCTATGATAACGAGAGACCGAACATCCCGATAAAGATCTCGACTTCACAGAAGAAGTGGAAAGAAGATCTTCGTCTTCTTATTGCACCGTCTTCTTTCGTAAGTTGGGAATCCAAATTGCAATAATTGTAGCTTTGGAAAGTGTGTCTTTCAGCCACAAGCTCTGATATCTTCCAACTTTTGCCCTCACTCTACCTTTCAATAAGATTTGGAGTAATTCTGGAATCTTGAATCTTGGAAAAAAGATATAGGTTAACAAAAGAAGAAGTTGCAATATAGATATTACCTACACCTCCTCTGAAGAGTTTAGGCAGTTGATCAAACGTAAGGCAAAAAAAACACTGGACAATATTACTAATACAGCTCTGAAGAATTTGCCAGCAAAAGCAATAATCTACATAACAAATTTAATCAACCACATCCTAAGATTAAGACATTTTCTTGACAGATGGAAGTAAGCTCACGTAATAATGATAAAAAAAACAAGAGGAAAATGGCACATTTCCATATAATTATCGGCCAATAAGCTTATTACCACCAATTAGCAAAATTGCAGAGCGAGTCATAATAGCTAGGCTAAAAGAAGAACTAGAAGAAATCGGAATAATACCTAAAACACAGTTCAGATTCAAAACCCACATGTGAACTTGAGGCACTGCGTCTAGCAGAATGTATCACGAAAGGGTTTAATGAAAAGAAATATACAGCAGCTGCCTTTCTGGATGTTAGTAAAGCATTCGACAGAGTCCGGCACGATGACATGTTTTCTCTCGTCATACCTAGCAGACAGGATGTTCAAAGTTCGAATAAAGTCAACCCTGTCCGAAGCTAGTGCCATGGAGGCTGGTGTGCCACAGAAAGCGGTGTTGTATCTGTATCTATACACCATATACACAGCAAACAACCCAACAAAACCAAGATCGTTGCTAAGTCTATACGCAGACAATGCAGCAATAGCTGCTAGCAGTTCCAACCCAGATCTAGCAACAAGATACCTACAAAAGACACTTAACGATTTACAAGATTGATGTATACAGTAAAAGATAGCTGTCAACCCTGACAAAGCACAGGCCGGCATGTACCAAAAAAGAAGAGGCGGGCCAAATGGGGTTCGATTCCTATTCGATATGCAAATCGAATGGTCAAATAAAGCCAAGTATCTAGGCGTAACGTTGGACAAAAAGCTGACCTTTACAGAACACGTAAAACAAACGTCAACTCTCATTAATAATAGGTCGGAAGTGTAAACTGAGATTTAAAACAAAGATTAGGATGGCAAACTGTCGAATTTTACCAACACTAACATTTGCCTCAGCCGCATGGGGACACACTTGCATATCCAACTGAAACAAAATACAAATAGACGAGAACCATATGGTCAGAGAAGCTCTGAATATAACTAAGTAATTTCCATTAAGGTACGTATTTAGAGACTCAGAACAGAAGATAATCCCGGAAACAATGGACGAAAAAGCGCAGGTGATTTTCAACGATGTTAGGAACCATCCTAGTAGAATATTACGAGAGTTGACAGACTATGAGAAAACCCAAAGTACAGTATATAAGCGGTACAGACAGCAGCTAGCTGGATATAAAGAAGACCCAGAAGAACAGTGAAAATATAAATGATAGCCATACAGTAGTCGAATGTAACAGAAGACCCAAAAATACCCAATCCTTATATTGTATTTCTTTTATTTAGTTATTTTTATTTTTTATACTAATAACCTTCTGTTACAGCAGTCGTGCAGCATCTATACAATACAAAAAAGTAGAGTGAATGTTGATCAGCAGCATTGGTAGAAAAGCCGTTCAGGTAAAAGGACCTTCGGACACCTAATACCTTTCAGGTAGGCCAAAAGGACCAAGCTAGCAGAACTTGAGCATCGACGTCACGTACCGAAAAATGTGGGCTTGATGGCCAGAGAATTCGGCAGCTGAGTGGCCGAGCACACACAATGACTTAAATGGGTGAGTCGCTGTCCGGAACACACATTTTGGAACACAAGTCCAAAGTCATGTAAAAATTAACTTCAGTCATTCTTAAAAAGTAAAGCTCTTCTAACTAACCCTAAAATCAGGTGGCCTATCCACATCAAGTGTCATTATCCAGGGCATAGAAAATAACTTTCAGTACAAAGCGTCTCCATTCGTTATGTCCTGCGATGGGAAGGGATGTTTGGTTATAGCCACTTCATTACGGAGTGTGAACAGGATGAGTAAAATTTTATTAGTTGGTACAGTTTTAGGAAGAAAAAATTCATCAAAGTTTCGTTTAGAAACCGTAAAATTCTAATATTGGTAGTTTTGTTCCGCTGTTTACAGGCAATGACATGAAGAGGAATAATTATCTAAAATACCAATTAAAAGATTTGCAATAAATTGTTTGCAAAAATATGTAGTTTTGTCAACTATAATAGGTATATATGTAATTTTTTTTAATAATATGTTTGATCCCTTCCACTGTAATTGTCGGCATATTAGCAACGGTGTACTAAACAGATAAAAGTAAATTTGCTTTTCTTCTACTAAAGCCCCAAATATAACGATTAGTAGCAAAAAATAATTTACGGTTTGTTTACATATATGAATTTAAAATTTTTCGTAATAGCGCAGTGAGAAATTTCTGAAAAAAAAAACGGATCGTTCTTAGTCTTATAATGTATGTTATAAATATCTTGAGGATATGAAAATTTTTATCGAGATCTTTATCTTTAGATAGATCTTTAAAAGGAAAAGGTAATGGTTTAGAGATTACCATCCGACTGTTTATAATTTCATCGCCAATACAGTTCAACTTTGACTGGTTGTATCTCAGAACCACTGGACATGGTGCTTTTTTATATTTAAAAAAACCTGCCAAACTTCAATATGGTTTAATTTTTGTTGTGCAAGATTTTAAAGAATTTCAATTTTCAAAAAAAAATTTAGATGACAAAATTATAATGCTAAATCTATTTTATTTTATTTTTACGCACAACAGGCCGTTAAGGCCTAGGGCATTTTTTTAAAACATAATCCTAATATTAACCAATTACAATTATTTTAAACAAAACTTTAACTTAAATATGTATATACAACATTCCTAACTGCTCTGAACGACCAGGTGGACAATATTTCTCCATTCGCTTCTATTTTATGCTTTTCTTTTCCAGTCCCTCACCTTCACGTGTTTAAGGTCTTCCTCCACTTTACTAATCCACCTCGTTCTCGGTCTACCTCTTCTTTTGGGACCGATTAGTCTGGTTATTACTAGTTTAGGCAATCTGTTTTCTGCCATTCTTTCCACATGTCCTAACCATCTGATTCTTTGTGACTTGATGAACTTAGTAATGGTAGGTTCTTTGTATAAAGCCATTAATTCATTGTTGGTTCTTCTCTCCCAACCATCTTCTGTCTTCCGTCCTCCCAATATGCGTCTCAATATTTTCCTTTCCATCTTTCCAGAGTATCCTCTTCCTTCTTATTTATTGTCCATGTCTCACCGACATATGTTACTGTGGGTCGAATTACTGTTTTATATATTCTGAGTTTACCTTGTCTAAAAACGTATTTTGAGTTCAGTAGGGCTCTTAAACTACCTAATTTTTTATTCCCTTCTGCTATTCTGGCTTCGAGCTCCCATTTCTCTTTTCCATTTTCATCGCAAACTACACTCAGGTATTCAAATTTGTCCACCCTTTTAAAACTATAGCTTTTACCACTTACAGACCTCACACTAAAGTCTTCTTTTTTCCCTTCTCTCACTCCCATGATCATATATTTGATTTTGTCTTCATTTAGTTCCAATCCGAATTTCTGTGCTTCTTCAATAATTTTCTTTACAACTCTTATTAATTCTTTCTCGGTTTTTGCTAGAATCGTTAGATCGTCAGCAAATGCCAAGCACTGGTACTCATTTTTCATGATCGTTTCTTCCACCTTCATTCTGCATTTTTTGATTACAGTTTCTAACACTAAGTTGAATAATGTCGTGGATAAAGGATTTCCCCGTCTCAAGCCTTTTGCAACTGATTGATCTGATATGTGACCCGGCCAAGCAATTCCACACGTAGAGTTATTTAGTGTCATTTTAACTAGCCGGATCAGTTTCTTTGGTATACCCAAATGTTCCATTGTTCGATACATTTTGACTCTATCGACTCTATCATATGCTTGTCTAAAATCCACAAACAAAACATGCAGGGGAACTTTACCTTCATAACAAGTCGTTTGTATCTCCTTTAATGAGAAGATTTGGTCTACAGTAGATCTGTCCTTTCTAAAGCCGGCCTGATACTCATGTAGGATTGTTTCCGTATAGCATATTAGTTTATTTCTCAATATTCTTGCCAAGATTTTGTATAACGTGTCTAGTAATGCTATACCTCTATAGTTGTCACACTTCAGTTCGTCTCCTTTTTTATGCAGAGGGGATATGCGGGCCTCATACCACTCCGATGGCATTATTTTCTTTTCCCATACTTACACTAGTAGCTGGTATATTTTTCTGTGTAGTTGTTCTCCACCAAACTTGATCATTTCTATGCATATGTCATTTTTACTAGGACTTCTGTTATTTTTCATTTCTTGTATTGCTGTCACCACCTCCTCATCTGTAGGCTGCCTTTCAATTATCGCATCTTCTTTAACCGTCCACTTGTCTACTGCTTCGTGCTCCACCTCACCATTTAATATTTCTTTAAAATGTTTTTTCCATTCTATCATTATTTCTGCCGGATCGCTAATTAAATTTCCGTCTTTACCTATCATATAACTACAGTGGCTTTGATAACCTTTTCCCATCTTTTTAACTTCTTGATAGAACGACCTCACCTCTGTGTTTTTAAACTTCTCTTCTATTTCTTTTAATTTCAACTCATTGCGGTATCTCTTTTTCCTTCTACACAGAGCTTTCAATCTTCCTCGAATTCTTATGCGAAATCTATTGAATCTATTTTAATAAAATTTAGTGGACTGTTTTATTATACTATAAAGATTTTCTAAGCAAATACAAAGATGCTAAATTCAATCTAAGTGATTAAAATACATTGAATAAAGACAGGCTTTTTTCTCCCCCTTTTTTTATTTATTGCTATGTCGCAGCAAGGGTAATAAATCAAAACATTTTTAATCAATCGAATCTTACAAGAAAATCAATTATCACTAGTGTACTCCATTACGACTTTGCCCCAACATAAACTGTTATAAACTTATAAGCAAGGAAACAAGATGTTTTTAACATTTTTAAATATTTTTATTTTTTTAATAATATTCTTGACTTATTTAAGAGACTTCCGTAAAAATTAGAATACCAGCTATACCTTTAAACAGATTATCTCTGATCCAGTAGCTTACATGTCAGAAATATAGCTAATTTAGGTTTTAAAAATCAAATTTTAATATTAAATTTTTCGTTTTGGAATAGCTAAATTATTAGGAAACTGATAATGTTGGATTCTACGTGGAATACATTTGTATGCAAAGAAATGCAAATTCCTAAACAATAAACCAGCAGATAAATACGATAAAACTGTTTTATTCTTAGAAAGCAACTACTATAACTGTCAAGTTTACCTAATTCATTGCATTTGCTGGTGCATTTCACAGCGAGGACATACCAGCTTATACGGTAAAACTCAACAATTCCTACTTTTTGTTACTAATCACTTATCTTTATTTATAATTGTATATCAGTAACTACATTGTTACGTATGCTTATTGTATAGATTACGCACTTAAATTTTATGGGTTTTCATAATGTACTACACCGTGGCTTTTCCATAAAAAATGCATTTCAATTTGATTAACCAGGGACGTAGGGAAAAAAAGAAAACATTTTAAAAAAATAAATTTTATTAAAACTGTCATATATTCTGGTAAAAATTAATTTCAACATCATTGACAAAACCCCAGGTCAGATTGAGATTAATTAAATACTTCTTTATTTTATACTAAATCCAGGACCAAAAATTTGCATAACAAAAAAGCAGGAATACAAGAAGTATAATTTTTTATTATTTTTCTTAAGTAAGTGCTCATTCGGTAAATTCCTTCAGATTTGCATTAAAAAGTAAGACGTATCTGTAAAATAAGTTCCATGTTTGATCGCTACTCAGCTTGTTGAGTTTGCTGTAATTTAAAAGTAGCCACCATCTTCGTGCCCAAAATAAAAAACATTTTTATGGGATAGACCAATGACGTAGAATACACTTATGGAATAAAATTGTTTGTGTTCTTATTATAGAAAATAATAAAAAACTCTGGACACGTTAACTTTTAAATTTAAACGTGCGCTTTTTAAACATAAATTTAAATGTACAGGGTGATCCACGCAAGTCTGGCATAGTCCATAATTCTTATTTTTAAGGAAACACTGTATATTTTTAAAAGATTCTTAATACCCTGATTTCAACGAACTATATCATGTGAGGTCTATATTGAATAATGCAAGGTGAAATTTTGAAATTAATAATTTATCACGTGTTATTGTATTATTTTAAATTAGCTAAATACAGACAATACACTTCTACTCTAAGTGCCAGTATATTGAGGAAAATTTCTGTTTAGTAACCGTGTTAACATTTTTTGTCATGAATAGATAAAAACTGTCTAGATAGTCTGCTAATTAAACTAAATAGGTAAATAATGCGGATTGTTATCAATCACTTGTTGGTGTGTTAACATTTTGCATTAAAATAATAAATTCCCAATTAAAAGCTAATTTCTTGCAGAAATAAAAATGAAATATTTAACTGAGATCCACCGAATTGAAATTTTAATGATGATCGGTTACGGAGAGAATTGTAGAAGTCAAGTTGAAGTAGCAAACTTATTTAATCAGAGGTATCCTCAATTGCCCAATATTGCACAAGGTACTGTGCCTAAAATTTATGCACAATTCAGAGAATTTGGACATGTCAAACCATTAAAAATAAAACCGAACTTCATTGAAGATGAGGTGAAAGTGGAGATTTTGTTAAGTGTCGCAAAGAATCCAACGTCAAGGTCACGTCAAATTGCACGTCAAAATAATGTGAGTCGCATAACTGTCCTAAGGTGTCTCCATGAAGAAAAACTTCATCCATATAAATTGACTTTTGTGCAGGAGCGGACAGAAGACGATCCAGATCCTAGAATGGATTTCTGCGAAAGAATGATGGATAAAATTAACACAAATGAAATAGCTCTTGGCACAATTTTTTTTTGTGATGAATCAATATTTACATTGAACTGAAAGGTAAACCGACAAAACTGTAGATATTGGTTAGCGGAGAATCCTCATCGGATGCGTGAGATACACACTCAGTATCCTCAAAAGTTGAATTTTTGGGCAGGTATTATAGGAGATCATATTCTTGGTCCTATATTTGTAGATGGTAATTTGACAGCGGAAAAATATTTAAGCATGTTAAGAGACGATGTTCTTCCTTAGTTGGCTAACTTATATCCCAATCCAATAGATCCGACCCTACCGCATGAAATTGGTTCCAGCAGGATGGTGAAACACCCCATTATGCTTTAATGGTGAGATATTACTTGAATCAAATCTTTTTCAATAAATGGATTGGACGAAGGGGTACTATTGAGTAGCCAGCTAGGTCGCCAGTTCTTACGCCTTTGGATTGGTGGAGAACATTTTGAGCAGTTATTTTAATGTAATCCAATCAATTACCTCGAATATTGTATGAATTAATTGTCTTGAAGAAAATTATACTTAATTTCAAAATTTCACTTTGTATTATTCATAATAGACCCTACATGATATAGTTCTTTGAGATCAGGTTGTCAAGAAGCTTTTAAAAATATAAAAATATACAGTGTGTTTCATTTAAAATACAGAATATGGACTATGCCAGACTTGCGTGGATAACCCTGTACATTCAAATTTATGTTTAAAAAGCGCACATTTAAATTTAAAAGTTAAGGTATCTCAACGTTTTTTATTATTTTATAAAATAAGGACACAAACAATTTTATTCCATGAGTGGTTTCCACACTCAGTCAAGGCTTTAAAAAGTATCCTAAACATGAATACCTCTGTTTCTGTTATTGTTATGACACGATATTTTAGGTAACAAGAAAATTTTATTTTAAATTTTTGAGGGTCACTTACTTAATATTTTAGTAAAATGCTATTTAAGTGTCTTGCTTGTGGTCGCGGATTTCGAAAAGCTAAACATCACTTTTCAGGTAAGTCATTTGTAAAAGGTATATTCTTTTAAAAGCATTAGTTTATGTGTTGATAGTCAGTAAAGGCGTTTTGTTTATTTAATAAATAAATTATTATACATTATACTGACTATTTCACTCATCTTAAAATTTTCACATAATCTGACCAATCACAAACCAAAGACAGCTTGTGTTATCGCGAAAACACCAACTGTCTTTCAATTCTTATTGGTTTATCAGCTTCCTGTTTTCAACGACGTAACCATGGATATCGATCGCAAAGCAAAGTTTGACGTTTGCCAAAAAAATTATTGTAGCTGTATACGTCAAAATGAGTCGTTTCGGTGGTACTTCAAACGAAGTTATAAACCAAAACATTGAAGACAATATACCGAGTAACACAAGAAAATCTAAATCTTATATATGGAGACAATTTATGATGTTCTGTGTGGATCGCATCTACAAATTAGATGCAAAAAATAACAAGGAAAGACTAACTAAATTCCTTCCTCTCATTCTACTGAATTTTTGACCTATCACTTTGTTCATGAAATAGTCTAATAAAATACCACTCGTGATTTAATTTAGCTTATAAGTCTGTCTTTTATTTCTAAACTCAACTGAGTTTCTTAAAGCAACTCAGTTTCGTTTAGAAGTAAATCGACAGACGTATCGCGAAAATTGAATCACTAGTGGTATTACTATTGAATACTTAATAATTTCAATTAAATGTTTTGTTTTTTTGTTATTAAAATCATTGAAATATAATTTTTCTAACTAGGTTTTTTTTCATAGATTTCCTTTTGACAATGAAAAAGAAAGTCATTATAAAATAAACGAGCACGCTAGTGATTCAGTAAATATTATACCTTCAACCAGGTCTTTAGGACACCCGATTATATGTCTAGTATACAAGGATGCGGAGTCTATTTATTATGCGTCATTGGGATATACTAGGTGTCAATCAGCCAGTTACAACCTGACAAATACCTCAAAAATAAAAATTTAATGGTAGTAAAGTCCAAAAAGTATCAATAACGAAGAGTTGAATAATATGATTTAAGTACTAAAATTAGAATAAAATATAAGTTAAACTTAGCTTCTTTTCAACATCATCAATGTTTTCAAAAAAAATACATAATATAAATCAAAATACTTTTTTTTGTTATCTCCTTTATATCCATATTTATATACAAACAATATGCAAATAAGATGATGAGGTTCTCAGAGTTCCACAGCAAACTCTTAAGCAGCTATCTACTCAATCCGACAGCTGCTTTGCTATTATAGACTGTCCAAGTTGCTCACCCCATTTTTTAAATATACATATATTTTTTTGATAGTTGACACTACAAGACTATTTTGGTACTAGACAGAAACTTAACTAATGCATTATAAATTCTCTCATTTCCATTAGCTAAGACACTAAGGATATTAAACTGGGCCTGTATATTAAGATCATATAATTGTTGAATAAAGTGATCAGTTTCATCCTTATATTTTTGGCATTCGAAGAAAATATGATCTCAATCCCCTTTTTTGCCACAATTTTGACAATGATCATTTTCGAGAACCTTAATTTGAGGTAGATGTGTGAAATAACAGGCGTGGCCAAATCGAAGACGTGTTACAGTTGTAATATATTTTCTTGAATAACTAAACTCCAGGACAAAATTAACGCACCACTCATATTATTCTCAATAATCTTTATTTATTGATAATTTACTGTACGACAAGTTGCCTATGGACCTTGTTTGACAGTGACAGTTGTTATGTAAGCTAATAATAGTCTTGTTTTAACAATCATTTGTATTAAACTTCGTTTTAGACTAAAATTGACATAAACTTTTCATAGAAAGTGCCGATTAAAGCAAAGTGCTTGTGAGAGACAAGCTTTTTATTGTGATATTTTTCATAACATGCATGTTTGGAAGTTCATTTTACATAAAAATCAAATAAAAAAATGAACCGCCAAAGAAATTTGTCAATGGAGGAGGCGTGCGAGCATCGACTCTCCTAGATGAAGTATATTCAATGCGATACGTTGCAGGTTCGTTAGGAAGACATCATTCCAGCATCAGTCGCAAGGTAAGCCGATATAATGAAACAGGGTCGTATTATCGAAGACCAGGGCAAAGGTGAAAACGTTGCACTAATCAAATTGATAATCATTTTTTGAGACAACGTGCTCTCAGAAATAGGAGAGTCATCAGCAATTTGCTAAATGTCTTGAACAGTTAGAAGACGTTTACATGAAGCAGAATTGAGCAACAGGAAACCGGTCAAAAATCCTTTGCTTACCAGAGAACACAGGGTTCAGAGATTGAATTTTGCAAGATTGCATTAAAATTGGACCATCTATCGGAGCCAATCAGTATTGAACGAGGCGTAAGACAAGGCTGTATACTATCTCCCACCCTCTTTAACGTGTATTCTGAGAATCAATTTAGGGAAGCTTTAAAAGATCAAAAAGGAATTATCATAGGAGGAGAAATAATTAACAATATACGGTACGCCGACGATACTGTGATTCTAGCTGAAAACATCGACGATCTGCAGGAGCTAATCAAAATAGTTGACATGGAATGCACAAATTGGGGACTGTCGATAAATATCGATAAAACTAAATACATGGTGACCAGTAAAGTGGATATCGGCGCAACCCAAATGATATTAAACCAACAACCGCTGCAGAGAGTTCAGAGATTCAAATACCTTGGATGTTGGATTACCCAAAATCTAGATCTATCCTTCGAAATTCGATGTAGAATTGAACAGGCAAGAAACTCATTTCAAAAATTCAAGCCTCTATTATCCAATAACTCATTAAATTTGGAAATCCGTGAAAAGTTTACAAGATGTTACGTGTGGTCTGTACTTTTGTATGGATGTGAAACTTGGACTTTAAACGCTGATATCATGAATAAAATCGAGGCGTTTGAGATGTGGTTGTATCGAAGGATACTAAAAATTTCATGGACTAGCAGAACCAGAAACGAAGAAGTTCTTCGAAGAATGGGACATCAACGAACTCTATTAAATATTATTAAGAGGCGTAAACTAGAATATCTTGGACATATAATCAGAGGACCAAGATATGAGTTCCTTCGGCTAATTCTCAACGGTAAAATCGAAGGAAAGAAATGGATAGGACGGAAGAAACTCTCTTGGTTGAGGAATTTGTGGCAGTGGACAGGTTTGACAGCGGACCAATTGCTACACGTAGCGCAAGACCGAGATCAGTATAAAAATAGTATAAGCATGGTAGTCGCCGACGTTCCATAGGGATATGGCACTCTAAGAAGAAAAAGATCGGAGCCATCGATCGGACCATCCATTGGAGCATCGACAACGCAAAGGGTACTGGTGTAACGATGTGCTGAACGTCCTACAGCAACAGCGTTCAACAGTTTGAACCGTGGGAGTATCGATAATCACGCATCCATTTTCACGACAAGACGACGAGGTGGGGTGTAGCTAACGCTCTAGGCTCCCTGGCACGCTAGTGCATTGAATCTGCGAGCCAACCCGGACAGAAAGACTTCCACAGTGAGGATTATGCTCTGTTCTTAATCAAGCAGAACTAGTGGGTATAGTGGATTGAACGTTACTGTCAACTCTGACTCAGAGTATAACGTGGATCTGCACAATCGAATATTTTGATTGCGAGAGCGTTTGGCGCTTCCGCTGGACTGAGGTGGAAGCGAGAATAAGTCTGCGTGCGATCGAATTCGCGTATTTCATTTTCTGTAGGGGATATAGAATTATTTTATTTTTATTTTTGAACATAACTTAGAATTAATAGATTTATTTTTATTTTAACCTGTGTTTTACTGAGTCTGTCGCCTCGAAAGAGCTACCCGTCACACTGGAAACGGCAGAGATAAGAGTACTGAGAAGAATTATACGAAATACGTTGAGAGATCGAAAGAGAAGTGAAGACATTAGAAGAAAATGTAACGTACAGTGTATAAATGAATGGACACAAAATAGAAAAAATGGATAGCCACATAAGTAGAATAGAGGAGACCCTTGTCGTCAAAATAGCAAGAGGTTAGTCACCAATCGGCAGAAGAAGTATCGGACGACCGCCCAAACGATGGAGTTATAACCTTCCATAGAAGTATTAATCCGCCAATGAACAAGCAGAATTGATTATAAAGAGGAAGAAGAAGAAGAAGAAGATTTTTTTTTTAGAATAATACAATAAGGCTACCTACTCGTATTTTGGAGTATACAATTTACACTATATTTTCGGTTAACAAAAAAGTTGGTGGATATCAGCTAATGAATATTGTTATATACATATTATTGTTTTCTAGAATGACATTAATTCCTCTGTCGATAGCCATCCTCATTGTCAGGTCCAATAGTTAAATTTAATTCTGTTTCTAAATTTATTCAAAATCTGTTCCATATGTTTATACTATTTAGCTGTTTTAGATTTAACTATTATGTCTGTCAATAAGGTTATCTATTGGTTTCTCTCTAGAAAACAATGATAAAACAACATTCTTTTACTGATCCACCAACTTCTTTTAACTGGGCCTGAAGATGGGTCTTTATTGTAGATCTCGAAACCAGTAGTCATGTTCTATTTAAATTAAAATCATTTGTATTATGCCTATTCAGTTGCCAATAATTGCTTTTAGAACATATTAAAAAATATAATACAAGACTTGCTACTTCTTTATTATAGACCTAATTTTTTTTATTTGACGGTTACTATAAAATGTTTAAAAGAGTTTGGGCCTTGATGCAATTTAGATACCAGAGCGTAGTAAATTTACATAACATTTGTTATTCTCACCCGAAACTCTGTAATACATAAAAAGATAACCTCTAGCCTCTTTTTGTTTTTTCAAATTGTACCGCTCCGAATTTCGTATGCACAACAATGATATTCTTAGTGTTAAAATTGTGTCATTGTATCATCGTACCTTGGATATCGGTACTACTGTTTATCTTGGAGGATTTGATTTACTAGTTAATTAATATAAACAATATTTAATGAAAATTATTTATTTGGTAAATACATTAATGAAAAGTACCCATTATTCTCTTTGTCTTTATCCATAATTATATACGTTTTATACATTATGTTATTATTGATAATTACGTTTTCGTATAAGTTTCTATCATGAGTCATACCAATATGAATTTCGTTTAGAGATATTTCTTGTGTAAGCTTCCTCATCAGATCTGCTTTGATTTTCCTCCCCTACTCACTCCAGAAAATTGGAACTCAACGAATATTCGCATGGGTTGATTGTCGTCTCTGTATATAAACGCACCCAAATTATATTAACCTATGCTTCCTTATTTTAATACCTACCTGCGCTACTCCTAAATTGTTCTTAATTATTTCATTGTTTATTCATTTATATCATTTTCTGCAAAAACTAGCGGAAATACATTACAACCAAAAATTATACTAGTCAGTTTTGATATTACCAGCTTTTACACCAGTACCAATGTAAAGAAACTTTTTAATTATTAAGAACCAAATTAGAGAGAGATGGTATATAAACAACAAACCAAACTGAATGTATGAGCTCTAATGGAGCTTTTAACACTATGCACAGACAACACCTATTTTTAACTAGACAACGATTTTTATACACAAGATTTATCTCCACAGCGTGGTTTAGATATGATGATAATGTATTTTCCATTTAACTTCATGGACCAGAAGTGCTGAATAATTTTTTATGGAATTCAACTGTAAATAAGGATCAATCAAATTCACCATGGAAAAAGAAAGCAACTACTCACTACCTTTTCTGAATGTGTTAATCACAAGGGAAGATATAGGATATGTATCTAATGTCTATAAAAAACCAACCGACACCAATAGATATTTAAACTATCACCCAAATTACAACATAAATATCAAACAGGATATCATCAAATTACTGTATAATATTGCTTAAATCACCTGCTCCAAAGAAAATGTATTTCAAGAAATCGTCTTCCTGAACGAACAAAATTGTGTAGCAAATTCAACAGAATGTAGCCTCTGGTTACCAATACTGAAAGAAGAAGTTGACTTATATATTATTAATATTATTGACTTAAAGAAGATCAGAGATACTTTACCAAAATTAACTAGATAAGCATAGAGCATAGAAAGATCAGAATTTTATATCAATCCAAGGATACATCACCCTCAGAATTTCACTTAAGATATGGCCATTTGCCTACAAGATCGGAACCAAGTAAGTCAACTATTAAATTGGTTGCCAGAACGAGCCAGTTGATAAATACTTAAAGGTTAACATAATTTCTATGTTTTTATTTATATTTTTATAATTTTTTTTTTATAAAAATAAAAAAATTATAGGTAGCGGGTAGGAATTCCTTTTGGATAGTCCTCTCAGGGGAAATGAATCAATCCCTGCCTTTCACAGATTCCCGGTGTTTCCTGACTCGGAAACCTAGTATCTGGGAAGTGTCTCTCGTCCAGAGTCATGGATGAAGTCCACAACGGCTTCCATAACGGAGAGAGAAGAATGTCTTCACAACGGTCTGGAGGGCGAAGGTCGCAGCCCCCTGGTTTTAGGGCTAGTATAAAATCAAAACGAAGGGAAGACAGGTCTCTTTGAGCAGCTGTCAAAACAACCAGTCTAGGAGAGAGACACTCCGAAATCAAAGCTCCGGTTCTGCTATGAAGCTTGAGTTATTAGGCTAACCACTTAATACTGGTTAGAGGTTAAAACTTTCGTTGGTAAAAACATTGGGAAACGATTAAATAAACGAAGTCGATTCAGTCTAAGAAAACGGATTATGAATATTGATACATCTAACGTTCAAGGTATCTCACAAAAAAATACTGACATAATTTCCGGAACAAAAAAAAGCTAACATGGATATTTTAGTACTTACTGAGACCAAAAAAAGGAGCTAGGGTCAGAGAACCTAGAAGGATACGACCATTTTTTCTCCAGAATACCTATAGATAAAACAGCCCAACAAAGAGTGTCCATACTTATTCGAAAAAGACTACGAAGATACACAACATCCTGGGAAGCAGTGAGCCAGTGCATTATTTAACTAAATCTAAACTTGCTAGAAAGTCACCATTATAGGAGTTTACGCCGTAAATGAGAATGCTCTAGTAAGAGATAAAGATGAGTTTTTGAGAAACTCTTATACGAAATCTAACAAATAATAAGAGCGAGGGAAATTATTTTGGTAGGAGACCTAAATGCTCGGACAGGAAAAAAGAATAAAGTTAATATTGTTGGCCAACTCGGGGAAGATATACTAAATGACAACGGAGACAGGTTAATAGATATATGTGACCAAACGTCTAACGAATCCTAAACGGTTTTTTTTTAGCATCGAGAAATACATAAACTTGATACAACAAACAAGAAACTTGAAATCAATCACTGAATATTTAATAACTCGAAAAAATACAAAGCTCAAGGTACAAAATGTTCGAGTATATAGAGGAACTACATGTGGGAGTGATCACCACATGGTCAAAGCTAAAATAATTTGCCTTCCACTATCCAAGAAAAAAGAAGACGCGCTGGATCAAAACAAAACAAATGCTTAAAGAATGCAGCAGAAGAAGCGTTGGGCAAGACTGAAAAGACAGATACAAAGAAAGCCCTATTGGTGGTATGAAGAAATCGAAGAAATAATAAAAATTTAGCGTGATAAAAACAACACATTTCTAAACGAAAAACGGATCAAAGTAAACAAGAATACCAAACAGCTCAAAGAAAAGTCAAAGGGCAATAACCAAAAGGAAAATGAATGCTTGGAAGAAACAGCTCCAGAATTAATACTTACCTATCATCTCTCCTATTAGTCTACGTGAATCGGACGAATACTTTGGAAAATTACTGATGTAAGAAAGGACAGAATATCTACAAACACCACAGACACATCCTTATATACAAGTAAATACAATAGCATCCTCAACTAGGATTGACAGTAAAGAAGTATAACAATTATATCAAATGTCAAAACGGAAAATCGTCTGGTCCAGGTAATATCCCACCAGAACTACTAAAATATGAAACCAAGAAACTATAAAGGCAGCTTACCAGCATGTATCAAAAATGTATAAATGGAGAGAATATATACCGTAATACTGAAGAACTTTGGTTATATTAATAAGAAGGGAGCTAAAGACACACGTGAAAACTAGCGAGGAATAGCAGTACTAGGCACTATCTCGAGAGTTTACGGAAAATCAAAAATCAAAAAAAAAAAGAGAAAAGACAGAGATTGCAGTGATCTGGAAGCCGAAGAACAGGCTGGCTTTCGAACAGGTAGATCGACTATTAACCATCTCTTTACATTTATCTAATTTATAGAAAAAAACGGCACGAAACCAAGCAATACACCTCCTATATATAGATCTTCGGAAGGCATACGACAGTGTACTACAACCAAAACTATGGAAAGATTAAAAAAAAACAAATATCAATATAACTTTAATCAAGGCAGTGCAAGAACTCTATAAAAACAACACGAGTAAAATAAAGATAGGCCAAGAGATATCCAAAGGGTTTGTTATAGATAAAGTTCTCAAACAAAGATGCTGTTTGTCTCCTACTTTGTTTAAGATCTACTTGGAGTAAGAGCTGAACATGTGAAAAAGGAAATGTAGTGGTATGGAAATCCCTATAAACGACACTACATTGTGCACACTATGCTTTGCAGACGACCAAGTCTTTGCTCAGGACTACGAAGATATAGAATATATGGCACGCAAACTTATTCAGGAATATCAGAAATGGGACTAAGAAATAAACATAAAAAAAACAGAATACATGTGTATAGGAGGCGAACAACAAAATCTAATTTTGAGAGAGCAACACCCACAAATAAATCACCGTAAAATGTATAAATATCTAGGTATACACAGAACTAATGACGGCAATTTGTACGAAGAGATTAAACGCAGAAATAACTAGGGAAGACAATACATTTGTCACTTAAACAGCATACTATGGGATAAAATAATTTCGGGAGAAAAGAAACGCAGAATCTATAATATCATTGTCAAAATCATTGTTATATATGGAAGCGAAATATGGTCACTGAAGGAGAAAACTATAAAGACTTCAAAAGCAAGAAAAATGGATTATTGAAGGAAATCGGCCAGTAAATCAAAATTAGATAGAGCAAAAACGAGAGAATTCAAGAAATCGTGGGCTTTAAAGATAGAATAACAGATTACATCAACCAACTAAGGTGGTACGGGTACGTACAATAAATTAATAATAGTAGAATTCCAAAAGTATTAAACTGAACAGCGCAGTGGAGATGAAAGAAGGGAAGACCGAGATTAAGTTGAATAGAAGGAATCTATAATAATATTAAAGCGAGAGGAATAAAAGAGTACCTTCTGAATGACCGAGACTAGTGGAAACTGTAAATCAGAAAACATTTTTTAAAAACAATTTCCGGATTGGAAATCGAAACAACTTGTTAGAGCTACTACAATTACATTGTGGATTAATTCCATAGAAATAAAATATTGAACGTTTTATTCTTTATTTGATTTTTTTTATCATTACACTCATCCTCCAGATGCTCTCTTATTTCCATACAATACTGAAAATTACTATTTTCTAAAAACGTTATTAATTAACTCAAGCCAACAGTTTTGGTATTGATAGACCGTTGTGAGTAATTGTTCTGATATATTTAAATATATTCCAGGAACGTATCACACTAGTACAATTTACTATCTTTATTGGGAATAAGCCCCAGACATCATATTTACACAGCACACCATGAATATGTACCATGTCCCAACAATGCAGCTAAAGAGTCGGACGTAGAATTGAAGCAAACAATTGAATACGGCGAAGACGGTGAAGATGAAGATGGCGATGTAAAACAAGAGTAGCAGCAGTCGAATAGAATTTTTCATGTACTAACAAGTATGGAAGTGTATGGCAAAATGATCAATAATAACAAATGCTAGTTTAATTCTGTATAGGTAAAGTGCGTCGGAAAGGAAAAAATGTTATTAGGCGCCATTTTTCCAATATGACGGCACGAGGGGCGGAGGTACGAGGTGGCAAAGTTGAAATACGGAAAGGTCACATCAAAATCTATAAAATAATTAATTTTCAAAACTCAAAGAAAACTTTCTAGGAAACCCGCTTGTTTTGACCAAATGGCTGAGCTAAAGGTCAATTGGTAAGGTGGAAGGTCAAAAAAGTGGTCATACATTTCATTCTTGGAAGATAACTTTAGTTAGTACAATAAAAAAATAAGGGGTTTTTACTACGAAAGCTGCAATACCTGGGGCATGTTATGCGTAATGAAAGATACAACAAACTTCAATTAATTATACAAGGGGAAATCCAGGGCAAGAGAAGTGTAGGAAGGAGAAGAATCTCATGGTTGCGTAACTTGAGGGAATGGTACGGATGCACATCAATCGAACTATTCAGAGTGGCAGCATCTAAGATCAGAATAGCCATGATGATTGTAAACCTCCGTCGCGGAGATGGCACGTAAAGAAGAAGACTACCACCTTCGCCTTCACCAATATTCAACCTTTGAAAACTCGAAATATTTATTAAGAGTAATTTTGCATATACAAAACAAGTAACAGATTTCTCTTATGTTCCCAAAAAGAATAAATCGGTGGTATTGCCGTCATTAATGCACACGACTCCATATATTAAACAGATATGCAAAATCAGATCAAATCGAAATGATTCTGTATTGCAATGCATGGATAAGATGTCGGAATATCCTAGACGTCCTATATATATATATATATATATATATATATATATATATATATATATATATATATATATATATATATATATATATATATATATATATATATATATAACTGTTTTGGATGGGTTGGAGTCGAGTTGAAGAGAATAAAAGGGCTATTGGTTAACTATTTTTTATCTCGAGCTTTCAATTGTGTTTACAATCATTTACAAACATTTATCGTGATTACAAACCATTTCTAAAAAAGTCCTTTTGAATTTATTACTTTCATTACACAAAATTTTAATGATATCAAAATCCATAATATGGTCTTTGTCGATTACATGCTCTGCTAAAGCACAAGATGGTTTTTTAATTCTACAATCACTTTTGTGGAAAAAAATACGATTTGTCAGATTTCTTCTGGTCTCACCAACATACACATCTTCACACTGAGTACAACCAATGCTGTATACTACATTTGTTTTATCTAATTTGTCTATAGGATATTTAGCTTTAGAATATAAAGATGAAATAGTTGTGATGTTCTTTGTTGCTATTTTTATATTGTCAATAACCTTTAGTATTTGTATTAATTTAGGTGTTAATGATGGTATAAAAGGTAGTGAATGATAATAGATGTTCTGATTATTGTATAAAATGTTCTGAGATTTAGCAAAAAATGGTGTTAGGTTATTTATATTAGGAATATTAGAAAAAAGCATCCTATGTAGCACATCTGGAGGATAAAAGTTCTCAATTAAAATATTTTTTAACAAGTGAAGATCTTCTTGTAGATAATCTGAATGAGAAAGCCTTGAAACACGTTCTTTTAATTCTGTTATAAGGTTCATTTTCATCTTGTTTGGATGATGTAAGTAATAGCTTATAAATCTATTACTACACATGGGTTTTCTGAACCATCTGGTTTTCAACACATCATTTGTAGTTTTTACAATTCTCATGTCAAAGAATGGTAGAGAATTATCTACCTCTTCCTCAACTGTAAACTGTATATTATGTTGGTTATGATTGTTGAAAATGTTAACTGTTTCATGAATTTTGTGTTTAGGAAGTGCCAAAACTAAATCATCTACATATCTTTTAATAAAAGGAATGAAAAAAGTGCAATTGTTGATACAATCACTGATCCATAACATAGCTACTTAGAATGGCTGAAATACTAGATCCCATAGGACTACCAAAAATTTGTTTATAAAAGACACCATTAAATATAAAAATATTAGAATCAAAAACAAAGTTGATAAGTGTTTTGAAATGTAATAAGTCAGTATTCGTATGTTGCGAAATCTCATTCCAATATTTTTCAACACTACTTATGATTAAATCTAAAGGTAAATTGGTAAAAAGGGATGATACATCAATACTAACTAAAACATAGTTTTGTGGTAATTGGAAATTATTGATGGAAGAACTATAATGAAATGAATCTTTAATATAGTATAGTAAATATTGTTGTTTAAATTATAAGCATTATTTAAGACGCCAGTGAGGAGTTGTGCTATTGGTCCATTAGGAGGGCATAAAGATGAAACTATTGGTCTCATAGATAAAGTTGGTTTACGTATTTTAGGTAGAGCATAAAACCGAGGAGCAATAGAATTATATATTTTGAGCTCTCTTGCTTTATTATTATCAATAAATTTCTTTCTGTGTAATTTAGATACTAGACAATTTGCTCTTTGTTGCAAAGTACAAACAGGACTCCTAAGTGTAGTGTAATACTTGGTATTATTTAAAAATTCTCCAGTTTTTTGTAGGTAATCCTCTTTATACATTGCAATAGTTGCGTTACCTTTATCGCTTTTGACAATGTAAATTTCAGGATGGTTCTTAAGGAAAAATTAAGTTTGTACATAGTATTTATTTAAAAAATGATCTTTGACTTTATGTAAAAAGTTGGTAATAACTGTTGTACATTTAGATCTAACAAAATCCTTTTGACTATCATTAAGTGGTCTGATTATTGATTCAATATCAGAAAGTAAATTTGGAACTCTAATATCTGATTTAGAAGGACATGAAGAAAATTTTATTTCCTAGTTCTAAAAATTTTTTAATTTCAAAAGGAAAATGAAAAGATGTTAGATTTTTAAACCATTTTTCTTAAAATTTTATCAAAAGCTTCTATTTTTAATTTATTAAACTTATTAAATATTTAATAAGTTATAATGTAATATATTTTTATGTTTAAATTGTAAATAGGAGTGGATCAGATAAAATTAAATTATAAAAAAAATTTTGTTTCATTTATTAATGTTTTGTAGTTTGGGAACGATTTCCGAAGTGGAAATGAAAATGTAAAAAGTAAAATTGTAGCTTATTCTCATTAAAAATAGTATAATTTATTTTTACAGCTAATATTTTAATATCAATATTGAGTAATAAAACATGTATTAAGTTTATCTATTTATTCTAATATTAATATGAGTAGGTCTAGTTCTTAATTTTGACGATATAATTCCTAAAATATCCGTGTATATATCAATAAAGCTCTTCAAGTAAGCGTTTTCCTTAAAAAATAATGGCACTGGATAGCTTCTTATACACAGTCTAATTTTTTAATGTAACAAACTTCGTACTAGTGTTCTCGTTTGATGTTATTGTAGTTATCCATCTGGAATTACTAAAAACAAAAGATACATTATAATTTCATTACAACAAAGTGTTGTTTTAGATATAAATTGGAAATAATACCAAAAATTATGTAATTATCTCTTTATAAATATTATTTTATTAAACATTCGAAAGTTTTCTGTTCCAAATAGATCGTGTCAGTATGTGACCCCTTTTCTTTATCCATATAAATACTTTCCGATCCTGGTTTCATCTGAACTCAGTTTGATGACTTCTTTAGTGGTCTCTTTAAAGAGATTTCCATCGCCATCATCATTACACTAACTTGCTGGAGCATGTACCTTCTAAGTAACGTATACAGATTGAACGAATTTAAAACGGAACATACGAAATCAATGTATTTCGGCTCAACTCCGCTCTAGGTGGTTGGCCAACAAAAGGTTGTCAAATAATTATATTATAAAAATCCAATACTTCAGCGGGCTGCTGGATTCTGAATTCATTCAAGAACAAGTCAAAACTCCACCCAAATAGGTTGCCTAGAATCACTGAAAAAAACTAGACTACACAAGCAGTTATTATGCTGTCAAACCACTTATCGCTTCCTTATAGTCCAAGAGATAGTGCCGAAATTTTGAACTGATCAGTAATATGACATTTCTCTATTGGAATATATTCATTGTAACTGGGTTAAGACTTTGCCTTACAGGTGGACCCCCTCGTGGTACAGGGGGTGGCTATACAGGGATGAAGTTGTCATTTTTTTCGGAAAAATTAACGATCGATAATATGGCTGAAAATTTGCCCAGAGTAAGATCTTGGTATAACTAGACGAAATCCCAAAGGGCGGACGCGAGAGTGGATATATAAGGGGTGGCGGACAGTGGTGAAGTTGCAATTTTTTGGGGAAAAATTAACGATAAGTAATATGTCCGCCATTTTCATGGCTCATTATTTAGCCCCTAAAAACTCTAAATCCAAAAGGGCGGACAGCTGGGTT
This sequence comes from Diabrotica undecimpunctata, assembly GCF_040954645.1. Taxonomy (NCBI): domain Eukaryota; kingdom Metazoa; phylum Arthropoda; class Insecta; order Coleoptera; family Chrysomelidae; genus Diabrotica; species Diabrotica undecimpunctata. Next base: position 122,681,507 of record NC_092810.1, on the reverse strand, counting down.
GGTACATAGAGCCATAAAACGGGGTCAAATGTACCACTTGCCTGCGCATTCTAGGTCTCGGTAACAATTTTCAAACTAATTTTATTATGATATTTTTATACCGATTGATTTGAAAATTTGTATGCTCATTTCTGTTACTATTCTGAGAAGCGTCAAGTAGAGTTTTTCTCAAAATTTTCCAAAAAAATTTCCGTAAATGAAAATTTTCGTAATTTTTAAAGGTAAAATCTAATTTGTAGAATCCTTTCGATTTTCTGTAAGTTATACCATGATTTTTTTCCAAAAATTTTCAAACGATTTTTCCGATAAGAAAAAAAAAATTTAGAAAAACTTTTCTAAAACATTTGATAAAACTCTACGTCATCGTCTGAATCTTTTATAGAATATTTTGTAGTTTTAAAATGATATTATGATAATGTTTTTTTTTTAACTAAAGTCATATTTACTTTACAAATCACATTTTTTTCTTAAACATAAATATTTTACTAATTAATTTTTAATTGAATAAATATTTGATATTTGATATTTTATTAAATTAAAGTTTTATAAAATTTTATAATGTTAACTATTAAATATTTTTTGTATAACAAATAGTAATTTTACTTATTTTTTATTACAATAAAAAGGTTTTTAAATTTATATTGCATAAATAATGGTTGTTCAGATATAAGAAAAATTTGATTTATTATTATATTAATAATCAAATACAAAATATATATTTCTATTTATCAATAGGTAAAATTCAATTTGTAGAATTCCTTTAACATTTTACAAATAATTATTAATAAAAATCAATTTATTAGTGGAATTATCAATTTTTTAAGTTTTGAAATTTACTTTGTAGATATTTTCAAAATTTTTTTTAACTTTTAAATTGATTGAATTTTTTTTTTATTAGTTAATTATAATTTTACAAATTCTGTTTGGACATTAATTTTGCATCATTATTATTTTAAAATATTAAAATAATAATAATTCCATTTAGACCAGTAATTCTAGACGCATGCCCCAAATGTAATAAGTATCAAGATGCTTTTATCCAACTTGGTGAAACTGACTTCGATTGCAATGAAGTTTTTGAAACCTTAGAAACTTTCATATGTCACTTATATGGAACAGGACTGACGAGAACAATTCCAAAAAGAAAAGTAAACGATGTCAGATTTTCACTATTTAACCGGCAGAATAAGTTGCATGATGTAAACGAGCCTTTTTTAAAAAAAAACTAAAAAATTTCGATGCTTCAAGCTTACCACCATGTCAAGATGAATTACACCAACATCTACTGCGAGCCCATTATATTTTAAATATTTGGACAAATTCTCATAAAAAAGTACCAACAGAATTGATTGTTGAAGAACATGGTTGGGAGTTTTAAGATGAAACATATAAATTCAAATGGTTTAGTGGACCTCAGATGCCAGAATCAGTTCGAGAAGTAGTGATTGAAAATGAAGCAGATAATGAATGTGATATTATTGAAAGTGAAAGTGACGTAGATGATGAATGTGATGACATCAATGAGAGTGAGAAAAATGACGAAATTTTTAAAGTTTTTCTAATTTTTTTTTCTTATCGGAAAAATCGTTTGAAAATTTTTGGAAAAAAATCATGGTATAACTGACAGAAAATCGAAAGGATTCTACAAATTAGATTTTACCTCAAAAAATTACGAAAATTTTCATTTACGGAAATTTTTTTGGAAATTTTTGAGGAAAACTCTACTTGACGCTTTTCAGAATAGTAACAGAAGTGAGCATACAAATTTTCAAATCAATCGGTATAAAAATATCATAATAAAATCAGTTTGAAAATTGTTACCGAGACCTAAAATGCGCAGGCAAGTGGTACATTTGACCCTGTTTTATGGCTCTCTGTACCAACCCAGCTGTCCGCTCTTTTGGATTTAGAGTTTTTAGGGGCTAAATAATGAGCCATGAAAATGGCGGACATATTACTTATCGTTAATTTTTCCCCAAAAAATTGCAATTTCACCCCTGTCCGCCACCCCTTATGTATCCACCCTCGCGTCCGCCCTTTGGGATTTCGTCTAGTTATACCAAGATCTTACTCTGGGCAAATTTTCATCCATATTATCGATCGTTAATTTTTCCGAAAAAAATTACCAACTTCATCCCTGTATAGCCACCACGAGGGGCGTCCGCCTGTAAGGCAAAGTCTTAACCCAGTTACAATGAATATATTCCAATAGAGAAATGTCATATTACTGATCAGTTCAAAATTTCGGCTCTAGCTCTCCGACTATTAGGCAAGCTTCTCTTTCCTTTAAAGGATACAGATAGTTGAATGATATTTTATACAATGTCTATCACTGGGTATGGATTTATTTTTGTCCAAGTTTTATATTGGTCCATTATTTCAAATGCAGTTCAAACAGACATATATTAAATTGTATGTTCCGTTTTAAATTCGTTCAATCTGTATAAGCATGTTATTTTTATTTTAAGTACTTACAACAGTTACTAGCAATCGGGTATACTGTTTATAGTGTTTACATGTTGGACAACTCTTTTCAATTAGCTCTGCAATTGTGGTTTTGCTTGGCCCGTCGTTCGCCAGACGTAATTGGCTGAAGTGTTAGCAGCCAGAGTTACCCAAACCTCTCGAAAGCAGCCTTCAGTTATATTTGCGTTTGGGTGAACGTCGTGTTTCATCCTTACCACATAAAACCATCCTAGTACAGACCTCCTAGTTGGTAGAGCTGGGAATCCATATTCGTTGGATCAGGAATACTAGCACTTGTTAGAGCAAGTACTCTGATTCGGCGAATAGTGATTGCTAATTTTACAGGGTGTATCCGATTGGTAGTGTGAGTCATATTCGAGCTTTTGCCGGTCCCTTTAGGATCCTTGAGTCAGTGCACCAGTGCAGTTACTAACCAGTCGGATTTTTCGAACTCCTTTAAGACTGTACACCCTTCCAGTTTCCTGGAAGCCTTAGTTTTTAGAGTAACGTAGATCCTAAATTATCTAAGTGGTAAGTAAGTTATTATTTCCTACTCATCTAGCTACTCTGCAAACCATCGAACGAGATGGTCATCTCGTTGATAACCCGATAGACGTTGTTATGTCTTAGCTATATGTGTCAAAAAATGAATAAAAACTGGCCCAGTAAGTGAAAACAATACATGAAGTTAATTTGGCGCAACACAATCAAGGCTTTCACCTTTTAACTTAAATGCTTTGCAATGTGGAAACACAATGTCCATTTGTCCAATAGCAACGAACTGCTGTAAACTGTAATCAACTGCCACGCTATAATTGAATGCTTTTCGGTGGGGTTTCAATTCCTACGATTCGATTGCTACGTGTTTGGTTTCGATTCCATTTATTTCGTTTAACTTTATTTCGTGCTTGGCGTTGTTCATCAGTTTGACTTACTGGTATATTTTTTTTAACTTGCAGCATTGTGAGTTCTACTACCTAAGTTGCTACGTCTAGTTGGTGGCACTGTTAATAATTAAAATCAAACTGCAAATAAAAAATATTCTTAGTGTTTTTGGGTGTTTCTAAATAATACGTGTTAGTTTATTAGAACTTCCAAAAATTGATATTAAATTACTCTTTTAATATAAGACAACTGACCATATGGATCATTTAATCATGCGTTGAAGTTTTAAGATTTTGTTACAGAATGAACTCCTTTAAAAAAAAAAGTTGCACGAGCCATCTTGATTTTATAGTTTATCTCTTTATCTCGATCTAGTTGTTCGATAATATACCAACCTAGATATTCAAATGTTGTTATTTTTAGTATTGGTTGTCTATCTATTGGTAATTGTGTATTTTGATAAGGTAAGTGACTAAATACGATGTATTTTGTTTCAAAATAATTAAATTTTAGTTCGTTTTCTCGTCCCATTATGTTAATTGACTTGACATTGCAATCTATTTAAGTCATCGCTTAATATAACTATACACCATATTCCAAGTTGCGCAAAGCTCGTTTAAAGATTCTTTCTGAATATAAATGAAACACATCTCCTCACAACAGTGAGGACAGCATACAACCCTAACTGACTTCTCTCATATACTTACAATTTTCTATTGACTTCCCATTAATTCGAATGATCTCTGTTTGCCAATATAATTTTTCAATGATCATTACGTCTCGGCTAGCAACTATGTTATCTCTTAATATTTTAATTAACTTGTCAAGATGTACTGTACCAAATGCTTTTTCATAATCAATAAAAACGGCAGACGTTGATCTCGACATTTCTATAACAAAAACATTCAGTGCAAAATGTGCTTCCCAATCCATCTCTAAATCCAAGCTGCGTTTCATCTTCTTTACACTTATTCCTTATTGTATGTGGATTATATGCAGGAATAACTTTAAATTATGACTCTTAAGACTTTTAAGCCTACAGTCGCTATAGTATTTTGGACGTTGTTTTTTTTTTTTTTGGTTAAGTTATGAATTCAGACCTCAACCCAGTCCTCTGAGATTTTAGCAGTTAAGTACACATTGAAAAACTTTAACAACATTTTAATTTTTTCTTCGTTAATTAGTTTTAACATATCTGGCGGGATGTTTTGAGGGCCAACAGTTTTCCTGTTCTTTACCAACTTTATAGCATGCAGTACTTCTATCTTCTATCTTTTACTACGTTGTCCGAATTTCTTTTTAATTTATCATTATTTTTCTTGTCGACTCTACAATTGTATGAGGAGTTCTCTTATCATAGAGGCCCGCTATTTCTCTGCTATTTTTTAACATATTGATTTTGTCATGTTTGTATTCTTACTCTTATATTTCAATGTATTTATCCTCCTCGCACTTCTCTTTCGCAATCTTTATCACTTATTCTTATATTCCTCCCTGTTGTTTCTCTGTTGTTTTCTTTGCTGTATACATCGTACTCCATTGTAGCTTTTGTCACAAGCTAACATAGCTAAGCTGCTTTTAAAATATTTAGTATGGAATATTTTGAATTAAAAATTTTCTAAATCAATATTAACCCTCTATTGCATAATGAAGCCAAATGGGAACTCATATAAAATTTCCATGAGTATTTGCTATCGACAATTTTAAGCGCGAACACATCTTATTCGGAATTCTTATTGGGAATATTCGTTCTTAGATGTGTATTGTATGTTGGTTATATACCCATAGGCTTTTTGCATAAATAGCAGTTTTGTTTAAAGTGACCTCAGAGTACGGTGTTATGAGCGTTTATAAAAGTATTGTAAGGATCTACTGATGTATTGAAATAATCAATTTACTTTGTTGTTGTTAGTATTTGCCCCAAATTGCTACTGTTCCCATACGGGAACGTTGTGCGCTAAAAGTAAATTTTGCCACTGAAAAAAGTAAATATTTTATAGTTTGTTTTTAGCCAAGTTGGTATACTTCTTTAATGCATTATTGGTTTAAATAAATTAATTTGGATGAATTTGAAGTAAATCCGTAAACTAATTTTTTACGACAACTAATTATCCGTAAACTAATATTTTGAAATACGTATACGTGACTTTCACGTAAGCGGACTATACGTGAAATCAAATCTTAACTGTTTTTTTCTTTGAATTTGAAGTAATTTTTTTTTTTCGAAAAAAAATTGATGTATTTGAGAGTATTCCAACAACATCGGTTTACAACAATAGGTAAAGCAAAAACTACTCAGCCCTATAAATTACGACAGATTCCTTCTAAAAGTGAAGATTAGGAACTATCTGATGAAGATAACTTTGAGCCGTTAGCTGCACAAACCACCCGGGTCAGACTAATGATGGACAGTCAAAAGACTCTGATAATGAAGATTTTAATTCATCAACCGATGAATCGGATACTGAACTACCTACAAAACAAAAAATTTATCAAAAAAGTAATATGACATGGCGCCCTTCAAAAACTGTGCGAAATGTAGATGAACTGCATTTTGAAGGTATTCAATTACTTCTAACCAACATACTGCAGCCCAATTCTCCCTACAAATTGTTTAGTTTTTTTTTGATACCAGATTTTATAATTGAAGTAGTTTGACAATCTTGTATATACAGCGCTCAAACAGATCCACAAAAGCTAATTACCACATGTCCTATAGAAATTGAAAATTTTATGGGGCTATTTCTGTGGATAACTCTAATAAGACAACCTACAACAAGACGCTATTGGTCTTCGACAACAAGAATTTCACAAGTTAAGTTTCGGACGTAATGCCTATCAATGGTTTTAAAACGATCAAAAGGTTTTTTCATTTTAGTAACTATTTAGAAAATACATGGACTATTGACAAAATATCGCCCCTGATTGATCAAATAAAAAAATCGTGTTTGCAGATACCTCTAGAAGAATATTTATCTTGTGACGAAGAAGTTATATTGTTCAAAGGACGTTCGAGTATAAAGACATATAATCCCAAAAAGCCTCATAAATGTGGCAACAAGATGTGGGTTCTATTAGGAATCTCAGGGTTTTCATATAATTTTGAAATTTTTGCTGGAAAGGATGGTTACACAGAATTACCGAATGGAGTAAATTTACTGCTTGTAATGCTGTCGTTTCATTGAGCAGAGATATACCGTCCAATAAACACCACAAACTTTCTTACGATATTTATTTTTCAAGTATACCACTGGTGTCATATTTGTCAAAATGAGGCATACATTCTATTACAGTTGACAAAAGAAAGAAATTAAAAAATTACAAAGGGGACGCATTAAGGAACACTTTGGTACTTATAAGAATACTGCCATACATACCGTCCAGTGGTCTAACAACAAATTTGTATCTTTCCTGTCAGATTATTGTGGAACACAACCAATAGTTGTTAAAGTAAAAAGATTCTTTCGCACCGACAGAATTAGGAAAGAAATTGATTGCCCAAATATTAAACAACAATATAACAGACACATGGGCGGTGTAAATCTGCAACATTCCTAATTTGGATTATATCCAATCAAAATCAAAAGCAAAAAATGGTACCATTGCATTTTCTATCATATGCTAGATGTAGAAGTAGTCAATGCTTGAGTATTAGACAGGCGAATCAAAAAACAAATTGAAAAAACTGAAGAGTATATACCACTACTAAATTTCAAAACAATTCTAGCTGAACAACTAATTAACAGCGGTATTTTACAAAAAAAAAACAGTAGGTCTGCCTAGAAGCTCCACACCCGAACAACCATCCATATATATATATATATATATATATATATATATATATATATATATATATATATATATATATATATATATATATATATATATATATATATATTTACAGACAGATCAGTTTTCACACTGGCCAAACTAGATTGTAAACAGCGAAATATTCTTCTTCTTCTTCTCGTAGCACTACAATCCGGGGTGGGTTTTGGCTGACTGCACAACTTGCTTCCATCTTGAACGGTCGTCCATAATAGTTGGGTCAGTGGGTAGCCCCATTGTTCTTAGATCTGACCATATATTGTCTCTCCATCGCATTCGTGGACGTCCTAAGGGCCTTCTTCTTGTGGGGGCTTCCTCCCATATTAACTTGGCAGGGCGGTTATTAGGAAGTCTATGAACATGGCCAGAGCCCATCTTAGACGTTGGGATTTAATCTCTTGGACTATATCGCTCGCTCTTTACATCTGCTTGACCTCAGCATTTGTTCTCATTCGGTATTGGTTGCTATTAATGTCGTGATAAGAACTGTTTAATTTCTTGTTTGTAATTTTCTTGGATTTCTTCATTTCCAAGGAAATATTATGTAAGATGATAAACTGTAAAGGAAAATCAAGGGTTCAGTTCAGTGCGAAAAATGTAAGGTGCTTACATTTTATGCTTTCGTTCTAAAAGTAAATGTTTATAAGAAGTTTGACAATTTAAAATAGTTTTTTACAGACAATAAATCGATCTAATGTGTATAACAATTGGTTTTAATAAAATCTTTTATACATAATGTTTCCGAATGGGAACACATTTTTTTTAAAAACCCGATCATTTTTAAAAAAATTTAAATGGTAATTCTACATACGTTTATGAAGAGTAATTATTTAACATAAGTTTATTTTATTTTGCCAAAATAAAATAAAATAAATTCATGCAATAGAGGGTTAAATTAACTATAAAACAATAATGTCATTAGATTGTACTTTCCGGTTCAATAAATATTTAGTAGAAATTTTATTTAGTTAAAAAATAAACAGTTCATTCAAATCTTTGCCAAATAAATTAAAACTGTTTTAATAGGACTAGATTCTTGCAGTACTTTACCGATATTAAAACTTTTAACGTAGAGAAAAAATCCCAAGTTCATTAATAGAATTGAAAATGCAGGAGCGTAAAACCAATACTAAACTGTGAGAATAAATGAAATCTTCGATCATTGTTATGTTTCGGTGAACGTAAAAAGTTGAAATCATGACAATTAAAAAATTAACCACATTTTCATGTATTTCAATAAGAAGATGAATAAGAAACCACAAGCCGATTTGATGGTTAAATGCCATGAATAAACGATTTATTCATCGGTGCAGTAGATTAAAGCAATAAGAGACGGACTTAACTATTACTAAATTATGCGAATGAGAGCAAATTTCAAAGTTTAATTTTCTTAAAAAAATTCCTAATAGTTAATATGCACGCTTATATACCTACTATATCCAGAAAGAAATCATAGTTTTCTATGTATAGTTTGTGCAAATAACTTATATAAATAAACTATGAATTTAAACAGCTCAAACAGATCAAATTTTGTTTAAAATTACTTATAATTCAACCTTTAGATATACAAACATGGTAAACCATTCACTTGCAGTAATACGTTTGATTTAGTTGATACATGTGTAAAGTAAAAATTCTGTTATAGTGAATTTTGTCCTTTAATTTAGTATCCTAAATGTTCCAAGAATCTTCCATTAACATACTTACACAAACGTTTTCCTAATTTTGGATTGATTTACAATCTGTAATTTAACTACAATGAGTAAATTGTCTAAATTAGCCTAATGAACCACACTCTTAAAGTTTTAGAAATGCAATGGAAACTAGTGAGACACTTTTTTGCGCTAAATATCCTATAACAAAAATGTCGTGATCAAAAAAATATGTATTTGCATACTTCGTGGACTTCAAAAAGGCATTCGATAAAGTAAAGCAAGTAAAATTATTGCAGATGCTAAAAAATAAAAAAATATAGGAATAGATGACAAACATATTAATATGTACTGGAATCAAACTGCTATCTTTCAGTTATTTAAAAAGGCACTTAAGAGACAGCCATACGGAATAAATCAACGGAGAACTAGTTAATGCAATTAGACACGCGGACGATATATTAATTCGGTCATAAAATATTGAAGGTCTTCAAATTCTGCTTGATCGTATTCACGAAGTAGGAGAGGAAATGAGCATTAAAATAATAAATGGAGTTGCAAAAGTTCACAAAATTACATATTTGAGAACTCTCCTAACGGACCAACTAGATCCAGATATCAAAATAAAACGCAGAGTAGCAATGACTAAGTACTTTCATGTAAATAAAGTTATTTCTTTGCAATAATTATCTCAGTTGAGAACTAGGACAAAGAATGGTTAAGTGCTATATTTGGTCTGTGCTTTTGTATATAGCAGAAGTGTGGACACTAAAAGTATCAGGCATAAACAGAATTAAAGCACTCGAGAGTGGCCCAAGATAGACCGGGTTGTAAACGCGAGGAAGAGGCCTATGTTCAGCAGTGGCCTTTTGAGCCTGGATGATCTAAGGAAGTATTAAGAAGGGTCAACAAAGATAGAGAATTGCTAGACTACATAAGACTGTTAAACACCGGAAAATGTCTTATCTTGGGTAAATAGTGAGGGGGAATCGATATAGAATACTACAACTGATTACTATTACTAACTACATAACTTGCTTTAATTTATTTTAATTCTGCACTTTTTTTGCCAAATTTATACTGTATCAAAGTTGGCCTTAAGCTCTTAAGCAGTTAGGAAGCAGAGTTTGAATATGGATGTAAAGATAAAATTGCTGTATCGCCTGCCTAGGTTGTTCCAGCTATATTACTGCACGGATATATCAGCTGTGGACATCAAATAAACAACCATAAGTACGCTACCCTGAGGCACTCCGATTTTAATTGGATTCGGACTGATACTAATACTGATCATTATGAGAATAAAGAAAAGACTAAGACTAAGAACTTCAGCAATGGAATGGAAAAAGAGAATGGAATTTTGTTAATTGGCCTTAGATAAAATCTAAAAATTTTTTCGATAAAGTACTATTTAGAAATGAAGCTACATTTCATGAAAATGGTTCTGTTAATAGACATAACTTTCATTATTATGCCACAACTAATCCATACCACATAGTTATACAGTCTAGCCTACAACTAGATCATCGCCGAACCTGTGGGGAGGTTATATCTGAGGTATTATGTCCTGGGAACATATTTTTTTTTTTGAAGAAACTAAATGGTAAACTGTATTTAAATTTTTTAGTAAATCAATTGCCCATATTATTGGAAGACGTTTTTCGTCGTATACGTGAACAAAATGTAGTTTTTGCAGGACGATACTCCTGTTCACTATAATACATTGATTCAAGAACTTTAAGAACAGTTTCCTAATAGATGGATTGGAAGAAATGGACCAGTAGCATGACCACCCAGATTACTATAGTTTATTAAAGGACTCACTTTTTTGGTGTAACGTTAAAAATAGAGTTTATAAAATACCTCCAACAACAAGGGATGAGATGAAAGATAGAATACGAAATGTATTTCGAAGTGTTAGTATACAAATGCTTCGTAATGAATCAAGGAATTATTCTGATTATGGTTGAAAACTGAAATAAGTATTATCAATTTTTACTTATTTGTATACGTAGAAAACTTTAATTTAGTCGATCGTTTTATATAAATTTAGTAAATCTAATTTACAAAATTAGGAAAAATATATACAGGGGTGATTCAGAAAGTAAAGAACGATTGCGTATAACGTGCAGCGCCAATCTCCGATCTGCTGCGATTTCGTGCGCGCCAATTACCTCTATCTGTCACATCAGTGTGAGCCAAGTCTGTGTTACTGTGTGGTCTCTTTGTTCTATAACATTTTGAAAATCCTGCCAAATGTAAAGTACAACGTGTGATTGGATTTTTAAATCTAAGGGTTTATTTCACGTAGAGTTTATGCCTAGGGGTGAAATAATAAATTCAGAAGCCTATAACAAAACGATTTAAAGACTAAAACGTGTAATACAGAATAAACGACATGGCATATTGTCGACAACGCTGTTTTTGATTGTTGACAATGCTCAGTCTCATGCATCTAAAGAGCTTCAACTTCTAGAATGAGAAATTTTCGAGCACCCTCTCCTCAGCCTAGACCTTGCATCGTACGATTATCATCTGTTTCCAAAACTGAAGGAATTCATAGATGGAAAGGAATTTGGAAACGACGACGAGCTTAAAAATAAAGTGATATCCTGGCTCAGGTGTTTGGTGGTAAAGAACTACAACACCGGCATCGAAAAAGTGATTTCACCTTACAAACAAATGGTTTGACAACCTAGACAACTATATTGGAAAATAATCTAATGTACTGCGACTATATAAATAAAAATTTTTGTTGATATCTTTTGTTTTTATTTTTTTTTATGCAAAACGTTCTTTACTTTCTGAACGACCAAATAGACATTAACATTAGTAGTTGCAGAATGATTTAGATAAATTAATTTTAAATAAGTCTTTTGGCGCTATAGACTTCACACACTGCAACAGAAAAAATATTTTTTAAATATCCTATATCTTATCCTTACATCTATTTATTTTGGTTTTACAGGTTACACCACATAAAACAAGACAAAAAGTTAAGAACAGGATACTTAGAAAGTTAACGAGAAGCAAATGGGGTTCTTGTGTTGGTGTGTTAACAGCACAGGTATTATGTATCTCGACACTAAATATATGTGTAAAGTTTAAAATAGATCTGCTGACACAAAACAAGCAGACATGGTGATAAATGAGATGTACAGAATAGAAACCCAAGTTACTCGCAAATCAATATATAGCAGCGGGGTTTGTAGCTCCCACAAATCGTAAAAATGTAGCAGAACATAGTGGAAGAAAACCAATTAAATCTCAAACAAGCAACATACCCTATACAGAGATTAAACGGCTTATAATAAGATTGCGAAAGCTTCTCGATCTTCTGCAATATGGAATAATTGTCCTGCATTTGTTATCTGTGTCCATTCACGAATGTTTTTCAACCAAGAAACTTGTTTTCTTCCTACACCTCTACGGCCCTCTATTTTACATTTAAGGATCAGTTGTAATATTTTATATCGACTTCCCCTTACTATATGTCCCAAATAAGACATTTTTTTATGTTTAACGGTCTTTGGCAGTTCTCTATCTTTGTTGACGCTCCTTAGTACTTCTTCATTAGTTTTCCTTGCTGTCCAATGTATCTTCAGCATTCCTCTATGAATCCACATTTCCAATGCTTTAATTTTGTTCATGATAGATACTTTTAGCGTTAACACTTCTGCACTATACACAAATACGGACCAAACATAACACTTAAACATTCTTTGTCTTAGTTCTAAACTGAGATGATCATTTCAAAGCAATGACTTCATTTTCATAAAAGTAGTTTTAGTCATTGCTATTCTACGTTTTATTTCTATGTCTGGATCTAGTTGGTTCGTTATCACAATTCCCAAATATGTCATTTTGTAGACTTTCTCAACTTGGACTCCGATTAATTGAAGTTTTGCATCGGGATGTGGGTCACTACTAAACACTAAAAATTTAAATTAAAAGAAAACGGATAGCCTAATAAAAATCAATATAGTGAAATGAAACAAGATTTACTAGGAAAATATAATTAAATGGGAAGAAATTAACTGTGGCTGTAAAAAAATACAAAATATGGAACACATTCGACGATATGTTGCCCCCGGTGTTGGGTAAAACTATTATAAATAAGATGTCCGGACACGATAAAGTACTAAACTATGGTTTTTTTACCTTTCTTTATTTATTACGGTCTGTTATCAATTTAATAATAAAAAATATGTTTAAAAAAAATAAAACAATGACAAAGTGGGAACTACACCCAGTGGTATGTACCACTGTTTACTCACTCTGGTACACTTTTTACCTTTATTTAGTTTACATTACCAAATTTCTGACTTTTATACAAATGAGTAACCACTATCTACTTCTTAGCGGTGCGGTGGAGGGATCTAGAGAGTTAAACCCTTTTAGTCTTTCAAGCAGTGGTATGGTCAGGAGGTCGTTGGCGAGTGGATTTGGATGAGATGATAGTCTCTTGAAATAGTTTGTACACTGAGTAACAGTTGCTTCTTTAACAGGTTCTCTAACTTTAACTTTTTTTACCATGAGACATTGCAGATGTCACGAAGGACTTTGGATTGGAATCTTTGTAGTCTATGCATATTTGTATTACTGGCAGTTTCCCAGATCTGAATCCCGTACATTCATATCAGTCGTAGTACTGTCTTATAGAGAAGATGTTTGTTTAGGATACTTAAATCTGACTTCCGATTGATAAACCAGTACATTTTATTGTTAATGTTGCCACGTGTCTTAGTTTGTGGACCAATGAGCACGACGGCGTGCATCGTTCCGTCTTGAATGATTTCCCATTGGTCAATTAGCTTGAAAACTCTCAAAATATTATGTATAAATATTGGTTGGATTTTAAGCCAAAAGGTCAGTTCTTCACAGTCTGTTCGAGAGTACCTTACACTCTAGGGAGTATAATGTCGGGGCTCTGCCCCAGCTAACTTCCTAGACTCTCCGGAAGCTGTTGTTTTATTTCACTGTAAGAAATTTGCTAGTCTTTATCAAGACTAGCTACAATAAACACCTAAAGTCCTACCTGAGCTGTACAAAAGCAAGGGGTAGGAAGTCCTGGCAGAGCGTACGAGGCAGAAAGACATGTTATAAGTTCTTTTCTCCCCCGAGACGGCATAAAGCATGCCCAATTGTAGTCGTTTAAATATATATGTTTTTCCCATTTTAGATTATTATCTATGTGGATACCTAGATATTTGACATCGTTCCTAGCTGGTAGTAATTTTTGGTTTATAGATACCAGAGGGCAGTTCTCTCTTTTTAATATGAACATGAGGTGAGTCGATTTAGTATTATTTACTTGACACGCCATAGTATTAAACAATTTTCTAATTGATTTAAATGGTTTTGCAAATTCCTGGATGCTAATCTTGGATTTACATGAGTAGCCATTATGATGATATCATCTGTAGTCATAGTAATCATAGCATTATCTGTGCAGCTGTGTACAGTAAATATAGGGTTGGACCGAGTACACTACCTTAAGGGAATCCGGCCGAGATCGGATATATGGAAGGGCAAGCTTTCCCATTAATAAAGAAGGATCTATTTGTTATATATGACTATAAAATTTTGAGACTAGACCACACCATCTTATAACAGACCTTGTCAAATGCCTGTGAGACGTCTACAAAGGCAGCTAGAATTTGTTTTTAAGAGCATGTTCTGACCAGTCTATGTATTTTCTTGATGGTACCATATTTTTGTCTAAAGCCTAATTGGTATATTGGTATTAAGTTATTTTTTAAGATCATAGGTTGAATTCTAAGCATTAGGATTTTGTTAACAAGCTTTCCGAGAGTTTTTAGACTTATCGGATGGTATGATTAAACTTCATTTAGGTCTTTGAAAGGTTTTGGTACCATAATTATTTTAGCTACTTTCTACATGACAGGAAAGTAACAAATTTTTATAATAACCTTGAAAATATACAGTAATAGCCTGTTACCCTGGACTTGGAGTCCAGAGTCCCTTGGATGGGGAGTCCAGTATGTCTAAAATGGTTTTTTTGTCGTCTACATGAGCTTTTTTCTGATGAGGTTGGAATACAGACATAAGATATTCCGTAACAGTGCTTGCTTTGTCTTCATCACTACAAGCCCAGTTACCATCGTCTATTCTTATAAGAATCTTAGGTTGCTGTTTGTTGGTATTTCAGTTTTTTTGCCAGTCTCCATAGTAAGAATTAATTTTCACTTACATAAAGGTTTACAAGAAGTGTTTAAAGTAATTAATATTTAAATGGGAATAAGCCACAATTAAAGGTTAAAGTACGTTTATTGACGTTTTAATTTCCACTTCGGAAATCGTTCTCAAAATACAAACCCAAACGTCAATAAACTTACTTTAACCTTTAATTGTGGCTTATTCCCATTTAAGTATTAATTACTTTAAAATATCACACGAAAAAAGCTTCAGAACAATGTTAAAAAATGTTTAATACCGGCATCTTTGTATTCGTTTAGTGCTTCTTTGAGCTGTCGTCTAGTTGTAAACTAAAGCAAGTTACATTTATGTTATGTAGATGGGGAGTAGTTTAAAAAAAGGCACCAAATACAAAAGGGAATCACAAAAATAAAATTTGAAATTAAATTTATGAGAAATTAAAGAATCATAAGACTGGAAATGATATAAAATCTTATTGCCTGTTTGTAGTTTTTATATCTAGAAACGACAGAAAAGAAGAAATCTTAAGTAATGTAAATGATAACAAGTTCACTTCTGATGTACGTAATATAAGTCCATCTCTGGAAATTAAATTATGTTAAAGACAGAAAAACCCACGACGAACTAATTTAAAATGCACGATTTGTGACTTCTAAATACCGACTAATTTCATTCAAACTGGTTTTTAGAAAATGACTATGACGCCGAAGGTAAAGGAGCTTTTGTTTCTTTTAAAATTTTTGCACTTGCAGACCTACATAAAACATTAATTGTGTATTCAAATAAAAAATATAATGATTAAGGAAAATGTAAGTCAGAGAATAGAAGATCTGAAAAGATATATGCAAGTTCTAAGTTCTAGTCAATTAAGAATTCCGGAATTATTGTGAAATATACTAAAAATTATTTTAATGGAAGGAAATAAATTAGGATCCTGTGCTCACTCCTGGTGGATGATCTGATCTAGCTCCTTAACGCACAGGAGGTAGAAGTCAGGAGCTGTACAAGTAATCTAGTATAGTACATCCACTAATAATTTTCCAACATAAACATGTCTTATTCTGGTATCAAAGAGACCGCCTTTCAAATCAAGGTTGTCAGACATATTTCCTAAAATTCCTAAGGTTATATTTAAAAAATATTCTCTATTTTCTATTCGTTATTATTCAATTGCTAGTCAACGAACGACACTCTTAAAAAATAATATGAACTTATTCTCAAAAACATATATATAAATTAATTAACTAGGTACTAATATTTCCATGGACTCTTCACTAATGAATTAACGCAACCGTGAACTTTGTATATATTACTTATATTCTAAGTAATTTTCGAATATTGGCAACATTGTAGTCTGGAGAGAATTTGAACGTTCGACGTTGCCCTGTTGGTGAATTTAGCGGTAATACTTTTATAGATATAATGATCGACTTTTAAGAAATCAGACAACTTTTAAGAATCCAAGTTCTCAAAAACGGTTTCAAGAATTGTATTATTTTTTTCCAAATTTCATTGATTTTATACCTTACCTGGAAACATGAAAAATTGCAGATATATTAATAATGGTATTAAGGTTATATTCACTAATTTTAAACTCATGCATTATGGCAACAGCGCGAAGCGCAAACCAATAAATTCTAATGAACACCTGTTGTCTGCTATGCGATAGCCTAAAATATTTCCTATTGCAGAGGCGGGGGCTTATAAGGTATAGGTAATATAAGTTATAAGTAATATTATATTTTTCTAGGATGGCATTTTTTAAGATGCATCAACTTCTGTGTTATCAATAAATAATGACAATTATGTTAATGACAGCTCTGAATTAAAAAATAAAGATTTGCACGTACAATCCCAAAGAATAGTTTTAAATATGTATGAGTGTTTGAAAAAAGAAAATATTGGGATGGCTGATAATGCAATTGTTTCGAGAATTCATGTATTAAAAAAATCGGGTATAAGACGATATATACAATTATTAAATTAGGCACAGTTACAGATCATTCCTTAAAACGAAAGCGACCAAATAAAAAATTGGGTAGGATTGACACTGCTGCAAAAGACGTTATTCAGCGAACAGTTTACAATTTTACAGGCACACTGACGATTCTTTTCAGTCCTTCTAATTAATTTCTTTACAGCTATCGCGATGCATCTTGAACACTAGTATTCATTATTATACAGTGTGTCGCATTTAAGATGAAGACAACTCTATATATCAGCTACTAAAATACATACAGATTTGACATTTTGCACAGTCATACATGTTGTTAGTGCACATTTTTTTAAGATAGTCATCTGAAATTTAAATTTTAAACGCGGCTTACTGCGAATCCACAAACAGGGTAAATTTTCGATATTTTGCTTCGCGTTAGAGAAATCGGAAAAACTTATTTGGAAAAGTTGTTCCACTTATTGTAAACGCACATACCAAATTTCATGACAAAATTCGCAATTTTAGTTTTTCAGTATTATTTGTAATCTCGATCCTAAATCTACAATTGGCTGTCTTAAGATGCATCTCGGGACAGCCAACTGTCCGTTTTAGAATCCTGACTACAATTGAAGAGCTTATTTCCAAAGTGTCTTACATCCATATAATGAAATCCATGAAATTACAGATTTTCATACAAATTTAACAT
Organism: Diabrotica undecimpunctata; assembly: GCF_040954645.1. NCBI lineage: Eukaryota > Metazoa > Arthropoda > Insecta > Coleoptera > Chrysomelidae > Diabrotica > Diabrotica undecimpunctata. The sequence continues at coordinate 122,663,854 of NC_092810.1, read as the reverse complement.
ACAAATTATACAATTTTACAATTTTCATATGCACTTTTAAATGGTAAATAAGAAGTTGTTTTGGTACATATAACTTTATTCTAGACTTGAAGAAATCTATAAAGTTTAAAAAAAGAAAATTTAAAAAATCGAAATTTTGGATTTAAGACACTGGAAATAAGCTCTTCAATTAATGAAAAAAGTAAAAGTGCGAATTTTGACATAAAACTTTGTTATGTGGGGTTAAAATAATATTTGGAACATCTTTTCCAAATAACTTTTTCAGATATCTCTAACTCGAAGCAAAATATTGAAGATTCACCCTGTTTGTGCATTAACAGTAGGCCGTGTTTAAAAATTAAATTTCAGTTGACTATCTTAATTGCTGGATAGACAATGTTTTAAAATTTTCTGGCAGAATGAGCCATTATTTACAGATAATTGTAAAAAAATATTATGGTTTATGTAAAAACTAAATAATAAGTCCAATATTCTTATAAATCACTAAAATTAACAAGCTTTAATTTGAAAGAATTAATTTGTTATTTATTCGGTGTTGTGAGCCCGCTCCCATTTGAAAAAAAAACTGATTCTGTCCTTTGAAGAGTCCTATTCAAAAATGCCCCGTTTAAACAAATCGAAGGTTGAAGGGTGCCGGACATTTTTGCCGGAAACAATTCAAATTCAAAAGATCACCTTTTTCTGCTACGGAAAATATTGCTCCGATTTCTCACCAAAATCAATGTTGATACTTTAGTTTAGATACTCTTGAATCTCAAAAATACTCATTTACATATTTTTCAAGCCTCGAAAATGCATATTAGGTATCGCATTTTTCGGATTTTAAATCGCTTATATCTCCAAAACTATTAACTTTTGAGAAAAATGACATAGATCTTATTTAGAGTCACCCAAAAACCTAAAAAATATTTTTTGGAGCACAAAAGGTGATATTTTGAATTTGTTTAAAAAATTGTTTAAACAATTTCTGTCCAAAAATTGAGAAATTTTCCTGAATATAATTATGTAAAAATTAATAAAAATTATATGATTTTTCTTGAAATATGCGTTTGATAACTGATCCCTTTTCTTAATTTCCACGCCAATGGTCGGCATCGACATCAAAGAACCTCAAAAGCCGACGCTTGGCAAATTGACAATGGAAAAAGTATAATTACGGTAAGAGAAAAATACGGCAATGTTCTATCCACTACACTCCAACGAACATTTAATAACCTTACTAGGCGGTGAGACAGGAAAAACTCTCTGTCAATTTAAGCAAAACAGTAGTACCCAATTTCACCAGGGGACAAAATCAAGATAACATCTGGATAAGTGCTCTGTATGAAGAAACTGTCAAAGAGACAAATAGAATCATGTATCCAGTAGTAATACTAGATGAGCGGTTTTCACGGTACGACAATCTGAAAGAAATATCCAACAAAGAGAAGCTTTCGTTTTGGACATGTCGGATATGTGGGAAATCATGTAGTATGGAACCCAAACAACTGTTCTAGCTATAAATGACTGTAGTCAGACCTAAGATTACGTATGAATCACTAATTTGGTGATCTAAATGCCAACAAAAGACCACCACAGAGAAGCTGAATAAGCTTCAACAGCAAGCAAACTTAACCCTAAGAGGAGCGATGTCGACTATTCCAACTGCCTTTATAGATGTCATACTTAACATCTCTCTATTACATATATGGATGGTGGAAGCAAAGATAGGAGCAACCAGAAAATGAGTATGCCAGAAAGCAGGGCGATAGCAGGACATCAGGAGAGATGTTTGCCTTAACCGGCCCTTCAAATAACTGGTGTGACAGAAGAGACGTTTTTAGTTGGACGCCGACCGTCTCGAAGTGGTGACGGGACGAAATGTCAAAGGTCTAAATCGCTCGGTCATCTCGCCCTGGCACAGCTTCGTTATGGTATTAGGAACCCAACACTACCTGTGTGAGTTACAGGTGACTGTATGCAGATTTTCCTTCTTCTCTTTAGAGATGTAAAAAAAGGAAGTAGGGCAAAAGAATACTGAGATCAAATCTGAAGAGATAATAAAAAATCATTCAGAGTTGAAAATGTTACTGGATGCAATGCAATCTAAATATCTAGGAAAATACGAATGGAAGGTAAATAAAACAAATCTCATAATGACAGATCAATGCTAGTGTACAGACGGCTGTAAAACCGATGAAGGAGTTGGAGCTGGAGTATATAAAGAAAACTCAAATCTAAGCTTTAATGAAAGCCTAGGTAATCACTCGACTACCTTCTAAGCAGAAATTTATACTATAGAGATGTGCCTGCAGAAACTGGTAGAAAGGAATCGAAGGAAATGATTTATTAAAATTATATCTGATAACAAGCCGGTATTTAAAGCAATGGAATCGAATAAAATTGACAGAAAAATTCTGGTATTGAAGGGAATTAAAAATCAGACCCATTCGCGAGGGAAGCGGCAAAAGAAACATTCGTAAGCCCAGAACCTGTCGTTGGCATAGCAAGAAGCACAACCAAAAAAACGATATAGAACTTTGTGGAATAGATAAAATGTAACTACTGGTACGAACAAATGACATTCTAGGGCTTTTATACAAGAACTTTCGAAGAATAAATCTAAAGATCTACTAGATATGAATAGGAAGGATCTGTGAATCCTCGTAGGTCTTTCAACAGGACAATGTCGTTTTAAGAGCACATAAATAAAATGGGAATGACAGAAAATGCGGATGCAGATTTTGTCAGGCTTAATACGAGCCGACAGAACTCTTTCTGTGCAACTGTAGAGGGTTGGATAGGATAAGGCTGGGCTAAAAGGACAACTTTAACCTAGGGATGAGTCACAATAGACCTTTTATTTAGCCTAATCTAAAAGAGCTGTAGGTATACCAGGGAAAATTAAAAGGTTGTTAAAACTTAGTTGTTGATGGATAGCCTATATATAACAAATCTGTCAAAGTCGCTAGAACTTGTATGGTAACGTAAGAAGTATAATACGCCAATTGATTGCAGTATGTGCAGTGTAAAAAGTCTGTTTTAAGAGAAGAAAAAGAAAAAAAGTAATACTTTAGAAACAAAAACGTATAAGCTTAAGACCTCAACAACAAAAGCCTTAAAAAAGTAAAGACATACAGGTATATTCGAACAATAATCAACGAAGATTGGAATCGTTCTATAGAAATGAATTTGTATTAAGATAATTCCCTGTTAAGTATTACCTAAAAATCTTACAATATAATATATTGTAAGATTGAATAAGGTATTAAGATATAATTCTTTTTTTTTTGTTTTAATGGCATAGGCAAGTGCCATACAGCCAGTCACAACATGAAAATTTTCTACCCAGAAAGAATAAAAAAATAATATAAATTTCAAACTTAAGTAGCATTAAAAATTTTAAGCATTAAAATTATTATTAAGGATAGGATAGAGATAAAACATGGACACTCGTTTCTCGTCTAGGGACCCATCAAGACATTGTTTTTAAGACAAACTAGATTGGGTCACGGATAAAAGGTAATAACAAATGGGGAAAAACAGAGGTTAGGATTCTAATTACAGTTAAATATTAAGCTTACTTTTGCAAATAAATTCCATCAAACATTCATTTACAACTCTTATATTTAGAGATAGCAGATAGCATATATTGTACGGAGGAAAAATTTTGATGTTGACTAAATTTTTTATGTATTTTTTACATTCGAAGAAAATGTGATCTAGATCACCTTCTTTTTGACAGTCTGGACATAAATTTGAATTTACGATTTTTAGTTTGGACAGATGACTAGGATAGCAGGCGTGTCCAAATTTTATTTTAATTATGGATGTTATATACCTTCGTGGAACAGAATAATTTTTAAACCAATAATCACTTGGGATTAAAGGCTGTATAGAAGCATATTGCGAGGAAGACTGCATACTATATATATGCCAAGATTGTTTCCATTTACTATTGATATTATTTTTAATTATTGTTAATGCGTCTTGTCTACAGATTTGGTGATCAGCTTGTTCGTTGTATTTAAGACCTATATGTGCTTCAACCCACAAAAAATGAATAACTCTTCGGTTTTTATAAAGGTCATAAACAAGTTTTTTAATTTGAAATACATATATATTTGAGTTATTACTAGGAAAATTTAAAGTTTCAATGGCTAACATAACAGACAATGAGTCAGATACTATTGTAACAGATGTATTCTGAGTGTTTTCAAAGTATCTTAATGCTTCATATATTGCTACAGCTTCAGCACTAAAGATTGAAAAACTAGGATTTAGTCGACAAAGTTTTTCTGTATTAGTTGATGGAATGTAGAAAGCACACCCAGTACCAACAATATACTTTGAGGCATCCGTATAAATAACTAAAGAGTCTGACAGACTAGATAAACAGGACCTCAAAATATTCGAGCTAACAGAAGAATTTACATGGTAATTCAGTTGTATCACAGTAATGGGTTGCAAGCACGAATAAAAATGTTCGATGTTAAGATTATCCTCTGATTTAAAGTCATAATCAAAATTTGTTAGGCTTCTAAAAGCCTCACAAAGTGGAGGTGAGTTCTTAAGTCTCCAATATCGATTAGTTAAATCTTCTTCGTTCAGTTTTCTGATATTTGAGTAGAGAGTAGTGTTACGATTTTGTATATTTATAACAAACTTTTGACTGAGGTATTCTCTTCTATAGCCCAAGGGATTTTCTAGAGCTTCCACATGTAGAGCATTAATAGGCGTCGATTTCATGGCACCCAAACAAATACGCAATGCCGCGTTTTGAAACACATCTATTGTTTTCAGAATATGTTTACTTGCTGAACCATATAATATGCATCCATAATCGATAATTGATCTAATATAAGATCGGAAGAAAAGCAAAGAAGTTTCCACATCTGCACCCCACCATGTTTTTGTAATTGATTTGGGGAAATTTAGACCCTTCTTACATCTATCCAACATAAACTCAACGTGAAGTTTCCAAGTTAATTTGCGATCGAGAATCATTCCCAAATATTTCATTGAAGAACTGAAATTAAAATCATACCCATTCAATTTTATCTGATTTAGTTTTGGGATATTGTGTCGAGTGAAAATAGTAATACTTGATTTACTTGATGCAATTTCAAACTCATTGTGTTTGAACCTTGTGAAATTTTTGGATCTATCATGTATTTTTTCTAAAGTTTGAATGCAGTTATCGTATTTTTTGGTAGAAGAATACATAAGAAAGTCATCAGCATACTGTATTATTTTAAAGCTGAGATTTTTAATAGAAATGTCATGTAAATCTGCAGTATAGATATTAAACAATAGAGGGCTTAAAACTGATCCCTGCGGTAATCCCTGTTTATTATAACGAGGACCTATAAGTTTATTATTGTTTGTTCTCAGGTAAATTTTTCTGCACGAATAAAAGTTAAGAATAGTGTTTACCAATTGTGGTGGTATATGAAAATTTTTTATTAATTTTTCCATTAAAATATCGAGATAAACACTATCATATGCTCCTTCTATATCTAATACTATTGTCGGTAAATAAATATTACTTGAGAAGGAGTTCTGAATGTCCGTTACCAATGTGGCAAGTGCATCTATGGTACCACAGCCCTTTCTGTACCCAAACTGCAAATCTGGAAGTAACTTCTTTTCATCCAACCACCATTCCAATCTATGTTTAATTATCCGTTCCAAAGTTTTTAGTACACAAGACATAAGTGAGATAGGTCTATATGAGTAAACGGAATTAGAATCTTTCCCTTGTTTGAGTATGGGGATAATGATTACATCTTGAAATTGAGCTATTACTGAATTATTCATGATTATATCATTAAATATTTCCAATAGTAAAATTTTGGCACTTTTGGGAAGATATAGTAACATTGGATATTTAATATTATCTAAACCTGGACTAGTACTATTTCGATTTTTTAAGGCAAATTCCAATTCTAATGTATTAAAAGATTCTAACAAAAAATTATATTGCTTATTGAAAGAATAGTCAAAAGTTTTGCAATTTTTTACAGACGGTGGAGCAATTTGATCGAAAAATTGTTCTTCTAAGGAATCGTCAAAACATTTTAAAGAAGAAATTGGTTTTCTGTTTAATTTTCTAGCTTGATTCCATAAGCTTGCTGATGGTATATTTTTATTCAACTTTGAGCACCAATCAATCCAGCTCTTTTTGGCTTTATTTTTTAGAAATATTTTGGCTTCTGATACAAGTTTTTGGCATTGTATGTAATTGGCCATTGTAGGATATAATTCTTAAATATTAATAACCTAAGTTGAACTGGTTATTGACCATCGACATTGACCGCTGTACATAAACGTAAAAAAACTGGAATTGGGATTTCAGGGGTATTTTAATATAAATATATTTAAATAGGGTATTTAAATTCGGACTATCAGGATCAAAATCGCTGATCATTTATCCACTTTATTCACTCCACAAGCTGGAGTGCCCCAGGGCTCAATACTTGCACCAGTATTATACACAGTTTACAACAGTGACATCCCCCGACCACAGCAAGGATCAGAGTCTCTTCTCCTGTTCGCTGATAATACGGCCATCCTCACCTCTGGACCTCACAGGGAGGGTGTACAGCAATCTGTATTCGAACGGTCTCAGCATTATCTGGACAGAGTCATGAAATGGTGCAACAAATCTAGGGTAACTATAAACCCCTTCAAAACACAAGCAATTCTATTTAAATCTCCATATTGTCAAGACGTCCGTGGCCGGATATCGCTCTTAGGAGAAGACCTCATCTTCAGGACCTCGGTTCTCTACTTGGGAGTTCGTTTTACGAGAACTCTCAACTGGAAGGCCGACGTTCAAGAAACCTTAGATAGTATGAGGCAGAGGTTTAACCTCCTGAAAGTGCTATCCGGCAAACTGGGCGGGACATCTTCCAAAACTTTGTTGCACACATACAAGACCTTTGTCAGACCGATAGTCGAATACAAGGCTTGCATCCACACCTCCCTGAATGCACGTCAACTAAACGCCATTACGGCCACTGAACGTCGTATCTTACGATACTGCATGAGGAAGGACTGGTCGTATCCATCAGCCCACATTTACGCAATTTCACAAATAACACCGATAAAGGACAGAATCCTAACCCTCAGCAGGAAGTATGTCCTAAGAACCATAGCCGGCTCGAACAACAGAGCCAAACGAATACTAAAGACACCTTGCAATCATAGAGGGCAAATACTCACCAAGCAAAACTTCTCCACAACACTGGACACGAACTTCCTGATGAGTATTTTGAAATACTAGAATCATTCCCCATCCAATATCGCAGGTGGCGCGTCTGCGCGCCAAAAACGCTGATAAAGAGCCGTTCCTACAAACTTGGCTGGTAACCCTGAAGTACCTAAACTGGCATGCTTGGCAGCACCCACTTCTTCTTGTACGCTTCTGGATCTTCTCAGATCATACACATAGTCACCTTCAGCTACCCTCCTGTTTCTTAGTAGTCCACCACTTCCACCTCCACATGCATCATTTCACGTGATTGTCGTTTACCGCACCCCCACAACTCCTAGAAAAAAAAAATACGGAGTTTTCCATTCCTTGAAGAGGCTCAGGCCTAAACAAGGTAAAAACGATCTTGTCATGTATTTAAAAAAAAAAGGTGGATAATTGTATTATGATTAAAACATTGCTTCATAAACGTTTATGTTGGTCAGTATTGTGTGTTTACAAATACGTTCGTTTACCATTCGTCAATATAAACAAAAGCTAATATACTAATATCGTCAATTAAAATTCAGTTTTATTATAAAGTTATTATTAGAATCATTATCAACTCTTTCATCTATTTAGATGCTACAATGTAGTGTTTATACGTAAATCTTAGACTTGAGACGCTACACTTTTCCGGTGATTTTGTATGGAGTAGAATTTTGGACCCTCACTAATGCTATCTGCAAGAAGATCGAAGCTTCTCATTTAGAGCTGGAAAAATCATCCTCAAAATATATTTAAATGAATTAAGTAACAAATAAAGATGTGTTAATACAAGTTAACAAAAAAAATGATATAAGATTGACTGCTCGAATAAATGAACTTTCATCAAATGAAAGGCAGATATCGAGCACAGTTTTATTAATTAAATCTTGTTTAAGTACTTTCGCTTCCTAGAGCATCTTCAGGGGCATTTCGTCAACTTTGGCCTATCCAACAATCACAGAATGTCATAAACATAAAATTGATTCTCTCTCCTGTTGCCGACCATGATGTAGCTTCTTCTATTTTAAATAATTTTAAACTGTTTGTCCTTGTGTAGTGTAGTGTTATGTACAGTTTTATGTTTATGACATTCTGTCATTGTTGAATAGGCCAAAATTGACGAAATGCCCCGGAAGATGCTCTAGGAAGCGAAAGTATTTGGGCAAGATTTAATTAGTAAAACTGTGCTCGATATCTGCCTTTCATTTGATAAAAAAAAAATTATGTATTGACTGCGAGGAGAAGATCCAAACTTACTATCTTATTTGTAGTAATAACTTCATCTTCCTATGAATTATTCTAGATATTCAGCTTTTGTCCTAGTTTTAAAAAGTTAAATATAAATAGCAATAGATGTATTTATTACATTAAAAATTAAGTTGTCGCTGATGTACAGTTGAAGTAGACTTTTCATTCTCCATCTTCAGTGAACGTAATCTGAAATTAAGGGAATAAAATTAAAATTGTATAATCTTACATTCTAACCTACATTTTTAATAATTAAAATAATATAATTATTAAAATATTTTAACATAATTAATTTTATAAATAAATATTTCAGAATATTTTGCAAAATATGATCAAAGAACATCATAAAAATGAGCGAAATTCTTAAATTGTTTTATACAAAAAAATACGAAACAAAAAGGTTCTAAAACTGTTTTTTTGTGGAGTGTCTAATTTAAATATTAAATTTATATGGGGTTAAGTCACAATTGATTGTAATAAAAATTAAATTGTTATCTAACTAATGCTTAACGTTTCTATTTTCCTCTCAGAAATCGTTTCTAACAAAAAAAAAGATTATTTTAAAAATTCTGGAAAAATAAATAACCAATAAGTTGTCGTTGTTTTTAGGTTATGTTTTTCAAAATTGATGTCTCTTAATTGGCCTCGATCTTATAGGCAACAGCATGCTAATAGTTGAAAACATCTGATAGTGGTGTATTTACCCCCGGAATATCAAATTCTAATTGATTTGTATTTTTTTTTTTTGTATTATAGTTTTGTGTTATGTGTATCGTAGTCGTGGTTGTAACGTAGATTTTGTAACATAAATGATATGGAATCACCAATGACTCTTGAAGTTGTAATCACCCGGAATAGATAATCTCGCAGCTGAACTATATAAAAGAGGTGAACATGATACCATAATGGCATTACAGCAGCTTATAAAAGAAATATGGACACAGAAATCTTTCCTCAATGATTGGAATATTGGAATACTTTGCACCATACACAAAAAAGGAGATATTTTTGAATGCTCTAACCAAAGAGGAATTACGCTTCTAAATGCAGCGTATAAAATATTTTCCACAGTTCTATGTCTAGGCTGGTCTAGCCTGGTCTAGTAGGAAAATACCAGGCTGGTTTTAGAGGTGGTAAATCGACAATTCATCAGATTGCAACTCCTAAACAAATTTGGAAAAAAACACAAAAACAGGCTGCGCCAGGGAGATCCTTTCTCCTGTATACTGTTCAATCTGGCTATGGAAAAAGTAATAGGTATGTCACAAATCACAACCATTGGTTCAGTATATAATAAATTAGTGCAAATCCTCGCCTATGCTGATGATATCAATATTGTTGGGAGAACGAAAAACGCTGTACAAGAGGCGTATGTAGCATTAAAAGAATCAGCTACAGACATGGGTTTAATAATAAACACCAACAAAACGAAGTATACAAAAATAAGTAGGCAACCACAAATCCTACAACCACTTATTATAGAAAATGACGTCATCGAAGCAGTGAACGAATTTGTATACCTGGAAGCGCTCCTTAACACTAAAAATAATACAACTATTAAAAGAAAAGGTAATTTTTTTGAACTCAATTAAGAACCCTGAGAAGAGAAAAACATATATTTATTAATCTGGCATCTACATTAAAATTCATTAAATAAATTTTTTGTTTTATTTAATTTGCTAATTAGATCATAATTAATTTGAAGGGCTTGGAGGAAAAGGGTAACAAGCCACAAAAGTAGAAAATGGCGAAAACCTAGTTTGAAACTTTCAATCAAATCCTTAAATCAGAAATTTTATTATAACACAACAATATTTTTTTAAATGAAGCTTTATTCTGAATATAAGCAATTTACAAACTAAAAAAAAAACAAACAGAACTCTTAACTAAAAGAGAAACAATATTTTTCTTGAGCAACGTGGCTTACTCCTTTTTTACAAAAACATTGTTGTAAGATTTTCTTGTCTAAGACCATGTTTCTATTTTACTCGTCCAAGTCAAAATTCTCCGTTTCCGGATCTTCTGCGAGGTCTGTTGACTGTTGTCGAACGCCCAGCTCAACGTAAAAGTCGTGATAAAATAAAGGAATATAAGGCATGAGTTCCCTTAAATTTTTTATCTTATTTTCGTTAAGAGGTACAGATGTGGTATATTTTGGAGGCAGATCTCTTAGATTTTTTATTCGATTTCCATCTTTTACTCCTCGCTTACCAATATTGACCAATTTTCGCCTCAAATCTAAAACATCTAACTTGACTAAAACGTAAAGGTTCTTTTTCGTCTGTCGTCTGTTTTTTGTTAGTTTGCCTTTGCAGCTCGTCAAAGGAAATAAAATCTTTTTGTTGCATCTTGATAACTTCAAATGGATTGTTTTTTTTTGGCTTTTCTAATAACGTCGCACCATTGATTGGGATGATAAATTTGTGCCGTAAATTTCTTTTTCTTCTCAATTAGGGCAAAATCACGATCTGAGGGTAAGCGCGTATGCCCACTTACAATAAAACGATGTTCGATAGCCAAAAACTGGTTTTCTCTGACGAGTTGCATATATACTGACATTAGAGCCCAGTTTTTATTTTGACCCCCATCGTTATGGGTGTAAATAATAAGCTCTTTATTGTCAGTATTTGTTAGGAACATTTCGATATATTTCAGTAGTGCACTGGCAATTTCATCACTACCCCTCTTTGCCACATTTTCGGTCCAAGTGAACATGTACCCCTGCTCTATGTTGCAGTTATGGATGCCCAAGTTGTACATCCATGCCATTCTCAAATAAAATGCTTTTCCCACAGTCAAATTCGGCACTGGCAATGCCTGTTGTAAATCAAATGAAATTACTTCCTTTTCATCTGTTAATTTGACATGTGCAGACTCTTTTATCAAGTCCTGTTGCATCGCCTCAGCCCTTCTTTGATGCAACTCTAACTTAAACTTAATTTGTTAAAATTCTTCAGTATTTTTATTTGATTCGATCGAGACATTGTATGAATCGCATGTTTGGCATGTATCCGTTTTTGGCAGTTTAAATCCTATATTATAGTTATTGCGAGCAAAAAACTCTTCTGTAATAATTTTCTTTCACTGGGACAATATGTTTGGCATTACACCAAGGTATATAATAATCTGTATATAAAGATGATATGGACAAATCGTGATTGATGTAAGTGCGGTTGGGGTTATCTTGCCTGCTGTAATGGCTGGAATATTTGGGTATTGCTTGAATTATGTCGATGGATGGACAGAATTCTCTCTTCAGATATTTTGTTTTTTCTGTTCGTATGTTTTCCTCGCTTATCAGTTTTTGGAGTAGACTTTCCTTCCTTTATTTGGCAACAGATATTAAATATCCGCTTTTTTGACTGCTGGAGACCAGGAACTGCCAAAAATTCAGATTTGCATACTTCTTTGTCGGTGGCATTAATCTTTATATAATATTTAAATGATACACTTCTACAAGATGTTTGGCGTTTGATTTTTTTTTGCGTAACTTCTTTTTTTGAGAATGCATTTTATTCTACCAAATAAGTAGTTATTTTGTTGCTGTCGAGTCCCCAGATTCCAAAATGCATGAAAAATTTCTTCTTCTTTCCCCATCAGGCTTGTTCTACAGTTGTGTTTGCATTTACATGGTTCTCCAATAGCTTTAGGTTCCATTTCAGTCCCTTGGTATGTTTTGTACCCATGGCCCAGATTTCTTCTTGTTTTCTCCCGGTCCCTTTTCTTAGAATGAACTTTTCTCCAGCGTGAGGGAGTTGAATTTTCTGAAAAACTTAGATAACCTCTAGAAATATCTTGTTTCTGATCCGAGGGATCGTTGGTTTCATTTTCGTCCTGAAAAAAAAAGATGTATAATTTTTTGCAATGTGGTAATAAGCCACACACATTTTTGTGTGTGGCTTAAGAAAAATACTGCAGCCGTAGATATAACGCAGTACACATCGTAGTTATACAACATTACTGCGTTATGTAGACGTATTGTACATAAAGGCAACAATAGATATTTCGATACATAGGTAAAATATGAAATTTTATATTAAGCTTAAAAATAACAAAATCTTTTGCTAAAAAAGGGAATAAGCCGCATAGAAATAAAGTTACCAATATATGTGTAACTCCTTCTGTTGAACAGTCACTTTCAGTAACACTGTAATCTTTATCATTCAGATCGTCATCTGAATCAAAATCAGAGAATTCACTTCCACTACTACTCTCAAAATCAACTTTTCTTTTAGCTCGGCGTAATTTATAGTCATCCATCTTGAAAACCGCCTGTGGCATGTTCCTTTTCTAACCAAAAAGTTCTGAATTTTGACAATTGTTAAGAAAGAAATTCGCGCCATCTCTTTATCAATAGCTGAAATAATTGATCAGCAGTTTCGTTGCACACTTGCAGGTATCTTTTAGAAGAAATCTAATTTTTTAGATTTATGTGGCTTGTTACCTTTTTCCCCCAAGCCCTTCATTTGATTTTGTGTATGGAATTTCAAAATTAAGTTATCATAATAATATATATAAAAAATATAAAATCATAGATGCTATCAAAAATAGAATATCTTAATCTTAATCTTAATTATCTACATAAATAGCTCTAATCGTAAAAGGAGGAGAAAAAGTCACGACATGGACTTAGAAATTTAAACATAAATTAGTTCTTTAAATACCCAGACAAGTTAAAATAAAAATATTTATCTCTGATTGGTCCATCCTCCTATTCTAGCGAAATAAAACTGAAGAAAAAGCAGGTTATGAGAAAAAATGCTGAAACACATCTTATCTGAACTTTATCAGATTTTTGTTTTATTCCCTTTATAGTAAAATGCTTTATATAAAAGAATCCATTATGCATTAAAGTTTATGTAGTCGTGCTAAAAAGTTTCCTCCTCATATAACCCGTGAAATAATATGACACACTAAAAGCTTTTTCCCAAATTGAAATTCAATACATGCCTTATATGCACGTTCTCGCAAACTAATGTAAATATATATTTCAGGTTATCCTGATTGTCTCCTGCTACACAACACCATTTCTGACAACGCCCTGTTTTCAGCTAATGAATTGAAAGTCCTCCCTACAAATGGCAACAATGTCAACAAGGCCTGAACATACACAATTCAGACCTGCCATCTGATTGGTGCCGAGTCTTCGACTTCGTTTGTCTTTGAACTTTGAAGTTTGCTCTGAAAAAGGACTCACAATGACAGGAATTTTAAATCTATGAGGGATCCTAGTCCTTCAAGTGAAAGCGGTGACGGTCGGGGAGAAAAAAGGAGTTAATTTTTAGGGATTGTTCGCTAGGTAGATACCAATTGGATTTTTTCTTTGTTCGGCGAATTTACCTTTGTCATGTGAATCGCTTCAATTTTTTAGCGGACCTTCTTCATTACGGGGAAAACCCAAAACTATTCTTGTTTGCTTTAATTAAATTACTCTTTTGTTAAGTAGGTGTTGGAAACCTAATGAAAAAAGTTTTTAAAGGTTTATGTGAAAATTTGGATGTTATTTTGCCATACTTCTCATATTAGTTAATATAATTTAAAAAAATTCAGAGCGGACAGGTTAATACATTACTATATTTTTATAATAAAAATGAAAAATGAAAAATAACAGTTAAAATGACTCCAATTTAACCTTTCTAATATATAATAACAAGCAAGTCTTCTACAGCTGCGCCGCTTCTAGCATCCTAATTTCCAGCGTTTTCTGTCGAAGCAATCTTCAGTTGTTAAATCTCTGGCGGTCATTGCATCGTCGACATCGTCTCTCCAGGATCGTCTTGGTCTACCTCGTTTTCTTCTAGTTGGCGGAGTCCATTCTTCTATTTTTTTGGCCATCTATTTTCAGGCATTCTCTGAAGGTGTCCATACCAGTTAAGTCTTTTGGCTTCGATTGTGTCTATTATGTCTAGATCGATTTCCATTTCTCTCCGAATATCTTCGTTTCTCACCCTATCAAGTCTAGTGAGCTGGCAACATCGTCTCCAGTAGTTCATTTCCATAGCCTTAATTTTTGATTTGTTTCTTTGGTTTATTTCCCAGAGTTCGGCGCCGTACAGCCCAATACTTTCTATTATTGTTTTATAGATTCTTCTTTTATTTTCTTTTGTTATTTTTTTATTCCATAATAGTCCGTGTAGCTGTCTGGTGGCTGATCTTGCTTGGCCAATCCTGGAGTGTATTTCTTCGCTACTTCCTGCTTTTGATGTTATTTGGACTCCCAAGTATTTGAAATTGTCTGTTGGTTTTATAGTTCCCATTTCGATTTGTAGGCTTTCTGGTTTTTCTCCTACAACTAAGTACTCAGTTTTTTGTATATTAATTGTGAGGCCCCATTTGGTATACTCATCTTCTAGTTTTCTAAGCATGAAGCCTACATCACTCTCGTCTTCAGCTAAAATGGCTTGGTCGTCAGCGAAGTGTATCGTGTACAATTTATCATGTCCGATTGGGATGCCCATATTGCAGCACTTTCTTCACCACACTGAGAGTGCCTCATTTAGATATATTTTGAAGAGTGTAGGTGCTATGCAGCAGCCTTGCTTTAGGCCCTTACTAATAGGAATTTCTCTAGTTAATCTATTTCCAGTTTTAATGTTTGCCGTCATATTTTTGTAGAGCTGTTGTAGTGCTCGTATATTTTTTTTGCTTATTCCTTGTTTTTCCATTGCTACCCAAAGCATTGAAAGTGGTACACTATCGTATGCCTTTGTCAGATCTATAAAGACTATATGAGTTGAAAGGTTGTGGGCTAATCTTTTCTCGATAACTTGCTTTAGAGAGAATATACTGTCCATACAGGATCTGCCTGCACGAACGCCATTCTGTTCTTCAACATCTGTCATCTCTTTTTCAATTTTGTTTTTTATTATTTTTCCATTGTTAGTGTTTCCACACTTAGCCCTCTGTAGTTTGAACAATTCTTTCTATCTCCTTTTTTGTAGATGTTGTTAATATGTGCTTTTGTCCACTCCGGTGGTAAGTCGGACCTTTCTAATACCAAGACAATTTTAAATCACCCAGTACCAGGTAAGGCGAATTGTTGCCACACTGTTTTGTTTTGTATATTTATAAAAAATTATTATTAGACAAGGCCAAACAATAACAAGGAATACTAAGCTCAAGTTGGTCAATGCCCTTATTTTTCCCATTGCTGCATACGCAACTGAAACATGGACTATCAAAAAAATCGATAGGAATAAGATCGAAGACTTCGAAATGTGGGTCTATAGAAGAATTCTACTCGTGTCCTGGACAGAACATGGAACAAATGGTAGAAGGCCAAAGATTAAGAGGAAGATCTCCAACACGATCTTCTTCTTTAAGTTCCATCTTCTATCGAAAGTTACAAATCATCATGGCTATGCGGACCTGTTGACTGCCGCTATAAATAGTATTGCACTTCTGCATTCAAACCATTCCCTCAAGTTCTTAAGCCACGATATTCTTCGTCTTCCCACATTTCGCTTTCCTCGAATTTTGCCTTGCATAATAAGCTGCAATTATAAGTATATTTGCCCTCTCATAACATGGCCTAAGTACTCAAGTTTTCTTCTTTTGATAGTCACTATTATTTTAGCTTCATTTCCTATTCTTCTAGTAACTTCTGCGTTTGATATTCTTTGAGTCCATGATATTCGTAGGATTCTTCTGTAATACCAAAATTTAAAGGCGACTAACTTTTTTAGATGCACTTGTTTTAATGTACATGCTTCCAAGCCATAAAGGAGAGTACTGAATACGTAACACCAAAGCATTCTTAGGCGTAGTCCTAATCTTATATTCCGACAACAAAGAAACTTTTTAAGTTTAACGAATGATACACGTGCTATTTCAATAAGTGTCTTAATTTTTTTGGTTTGGTCTACATTTGATGTTAATTAATTGATAGATATAACTTTTATTGAATCTGAGAGCGCTTCTTTAAATATCGCTTCACGGTAGATATTGAAGAGTAGTAGTGACAGCACTACTCCAACATGATGGACAGACTAAATGAAGACTCTGGTCAGAAAATTCCTACATAAAGCCGTCTATCTGGCACAGGATCGCAGCCAATGAAGACAGCAAGCTAATAATATTTAGATTGTCATGATAAGGGCTCAAGAAATTAGGAGGATTGTTAAACCAATATAAAAGCTGTAATAGTTTATGATGTTTTAATTTTGAAGGCATTTTTACCAACAACTATTACTAGAAATAATTTAAACAATAATAATAATAATTAATGCGTCGAGCCTAGTAGATCCATAGCTTGATTGACCATTCTCCTCCATCTCTTCTTGTCCATTGCTTTCATCTTTTAATTTGTGACGTTGAGTCTTTTTATATTTATGCATGCTTCATTGATTACCACAAAGCGTTTGATACAGTTAGACATGACAAGCTGATGGAGATATTAACAAATATTGGAATCAACACCATCCGTACAGAGGCAGGAGCATCCAATGATATCAAAATCAAACGTGGGGTCCGACAGAGATCTATATTATCATCCATGCTGTTTTACATATACTCTGATAAAATCTTTCAAGAAGCAGTAGAGCATGTTAAAGCTGGAATTCGAATAAACGGATAATGTATCAATAACATCAGATACGCGGATGACACGGTGGTATTCGCTGACAGTTATGAAGCCCTTCAGGAGTTAGTGAACAGAATCCCAGAAGTAAGTCAAAGATATAGACTTTCACTTTCACTAAACATTAAGAATACAAAATGTATGATGATCTCTAAGAAGGAATAGTAAATTTAAAGAATTAGTGTGAATGATAAAAAGAGTAAAAGCATACACCTACCTTAGTAAGAACCTCAATGAAAATTGGAACCATTCCCTAGAAATAAAATGTAGGATAGAAAGCAAGATCTGCATTTTAAAAATGGCTTAGCTATTCAAATGCCCTGATTTATTAGTACCCATAAAAATCAGGTTACTACGATGTTATATCCTTTCTATACTGATGTACGGAGTTGAGTCAAGGACTCTCACAGACGCTACCTGCAACAAAATTGAGGCTTTCGAAATGTGGATTTATCATCGAATCCTTAAGATATCTTATACCGACCACGTTACTAACCAGAACGTTTTATTAAGAATGCAAAAAGGAAAAGAGTTGTTAACCACAATAAAAATAGCCAAAATCGAATCGGTCACATCATCAGGAACAGCGAAATATATGGGTTGTTGCAATTAATTCTACAAGTAAAAGTAAAAGGAAAACGATGACCAGGAGGGCAAAGGATATCCTGGCTAAAAAATATACGTACTAGGTTTAATACAACAACCACAAATCTTTTCAGAGCAGTAGTTGCAAAATACAGATTGCCATGATGGTCGCCAATATCCAAAACGGATAGGCACTACAGAAAGAAGAAGAGTCTTTTTAGACCATCGACTAGATCTAGTTTCCACATTGTTCTGGGTCGACCTCTTGTCTGACGTCCTCCTATTGTACCTACCTGTCAGTACCATTTTCGGTAGTCTATCCTCTGGTATCCTATGTAGGTATCCTAGCCATCTTAGTCGTTAGGTTCTTATGACTCCTAGTATTCTGGGCTCCCCATATCACTCTCTCAGATCTTCATTTGTCCTTCTGACCCAAACGCCGTTCTCCATTATTCATCCAAATATTTTTCTTTGTACTTTTCGTTCCCAAATCTGCACCATTTTTTATTGTTTTTTATTAAATGTCCATGTTTCTAATGTCTAAGTTGCTATAAGCCTAACAACTGGTCTTAATTTTTTTTGACGTGACAACGTCTTAAATTAGGTTGTGGCTCGGAGTCATTTAAGAAAAAGTGTAACGCCCGCTCACGTCTGTTACAGTGAGTCGCCGAACGAGAGAGAGGCCCGCCGGACCGGCGAATGCCTTGCGTCTCTCTCCCACTCAAACATGATCGGTCCGCTGCGCGCGGCACTAGAGAATTAGGCGCGTTGAATCGCTAAAGTTGAAAATCGTTAAAAGTATCGTCAGCTGTGTCTGTAGTGAAAATGACGAGTGCTTAGATTCATCATTTACAACAACTACAACAATAAAGGTAAATAATTGTACACTAATATTTCATTATCGTAAACTATGATTGATTGATTAATTGTTAGATTGACACAAAAGTTGAGAAACTGAGTTTATAGGTTATGTCATACTATTGACAAATGTTGATAGTGTTAAGTAAATTATTAGTTTAAATCAATATTATTCTACCGAGAAAAAGACGTTGTCACGTAAAATTTTCGCCCGTAAAACCGACTTTACAGGCAACCGATTTTTTTTTAAATTTATTTTAAGTTAGACTGAACCAGTTTTATTGTAATAGATGCCATAAAAGATGGAAGTCAACAACTTATCGCAGCCTTAAAACTTTCGATGCACAAGGATCAAGTAACCTATTTAACACACAATAACCATAATAATTTCAATATACGTTAAAAATATACAGGATGGTTAAAATTTTGTAGAATTTTTTAAAGTATAACAGCAGATATTTTTTAACTGCCTCGTGTCTGCTTTGTAATTTATTGCACTAATTAAATTTAATTTAATTTAATTTAATTAAAACCAAACCAATGAGTTTAGCAACTTGCTATGATTCGTTTCCATTGTGAATTTGACTTTGTCCTACTACAAGATCAAATATGAATACAAGCAGGATTATTTTCAATAGCAAGAAGTAGTGCATAGCGTAAGCGTATGACATAGCGATATTATCGAGAACGAAAAAACAACCATAAAACGTTTTGCAGAAATTGGATAAAGAAGCAAAAAAATACGGACTAACATTAAACTAAACTTGATAAGTTAACAAATAATAGCAAATATATCAAAATGAAAGAAGCAGAGGCTGTCGATAATTTTGAATAACTTAGAGAATTTGAGTGCATGGGGTTACCACAAAGAACATAAAAAAAAACAAACTAAAAATTAATGAAGAGGAGCAGAGCGTTGGGGTCACTAAATTTAATACTGAAAACAAAAAATTTATCAAAGAGAGCGAAACTGTGAATCTACGGGACTGGATAAAAGCCCACAGTAATGTTTGCTTACAAAACGTGGATTATAAACCAACAGTAAGAAAATAAAGTAGAGATATGGGAAATAAAAGTGCTCAGAAATTTTTTCGGAGGAATACCGAGTAAAGAATATTTTACATATGATTGATAGTAGACTTATAGGTCTATAGTTTTTGATATCCTCTTTGCTGCCTTTCTTATGAATATGAATTATTTTTGCTTGATCTTAGGCAATTTATAAATATGCCTGCTAAGATTTTCCAGGAATATTTTTGCCAGCGTATTTAAGCAGTTCCACTGTTATGCCATTTATTTTAACTGCTTTACGCTTTTTTATTTTTTTAATTGTCGATTCTGCTTCTTTTAGAAATACTTCTGGAATATATTTTTGATAACTCATTGCTTCTTCAAGTGTTTTAGAGGCTTTGTATAGTTTACTGTACAATTTAGTCACAACTTGTATTTTTTTAGTTCTGTCTGTAATTCTGGTGTTTTCGTTTGTTAAAGCAACCGACTTGTTTCTTTCCAATGATTAATGTTTTTCTTGTTTTCTTATAGTTTTTTCTATTTTCGATTGCATTATCTACAAGTATTTTATTGTATTTTATTATGTCTTCCTTAATACTTTTCCTTATTATCTTACAAAGCACTGTATATTGTATTCTTTGTATTTTGCTACTTACTTTTTTATTTTCCTTTTTTGTATTCCTTGGCACACTTAAGGATGATTTCCGTTAATTGAGTGGTGTCGATTTATTCATGTAATCTTTCATCAATTGTCCTTTGGTAGTGATCTAAGTTTTTTCTTAGATTGTTAATATTTATACCGATTGCTGTTGGTTTTGTGATTAGTTTTATTCTTTCTAGTTTCAGATCTAGAACAATTTTTGCTCTGATTAGTCTCTGGTCGATGTCTGTTTGAAATGTATTTATTACACTAACATCTTTTATTGTAGCAATCTTGTTTTTCAGAAATGAAGGTCAGAAGAATTTCGTTCTTAGTGGTTCGATTTGGTACTACCCAAGTCAATTTTTTGATTAATTTTTTCTTAAAGAATTATTTGCAATAGGTATGTTTTTGAAGTACTCTTGCTACTTATAAATCACAAGCATTTGTAAATACTAAGTGTTAAAATACATTTTTCATTTGGAATATTAATCATTTGGAAAAAATTCATTAAACCATAAAACTCAGCAAAGTACAATGCATGTAAACCTTGAGGACAATTCACCAGGACACCTGATTCATTTTTATCTCATGAAGCTTCAGGAAGATTGAAATCGCCGAATATATATGTCTTATGATGATTATACCTTTGAGATATGTCTTCGAATGATAAACAGTGTTGTTCTTATATTAGTTGTATGAATTTTTGGGGGAATGTATATCCCTCCAATTATAAAATTTTCTTCTCAATTAAAAATTGTGCCTTCTTCTCTATAAAATAGACGTGGATCGATTTTTTTTATTTAAATTGAATATATTGTCCCAGTATTTACAAATTATTAACATTTATGATCTTCGAAAATATTTTCCCGGTTATTATTTTTTGCAGGATCATGTTTGATATAAAATAACAAAAACAAAACTTGCATTAAAGCACAGAATGATTTTTTGTAATGCTGTATTTATTGTATTCATAAATGCAATCGGATTCAAGATAATGTAAGGCAGTAATAATAACAAGTTGTTATTGGAACATTATAAATACAACGACGATCTCATAAAATTTATTAAGGAATAACGAACGAAGCGATGTGAAGTTATATGTTTGTTGAAGCCAGATATGATTTTTGCAGTTATTACTACAAATTTTGTGAAATCGTTTAATATTCTTTATATATACAACACTACCGCGGAGGTGAAAAACTCATTGAAATAAGTGATTTAAAGGAAAAATAAGGAAGTCATCAATTCTTGTATTAGTTTAAACACATAATATAGATAAAAATATTTAACACCATATTTCCCTAGCAATTCTGTTTATTTATCCATAATTTACACTAATTATGGAGACGAATAAATTTACAAGCGCTTTCAAATAAATTCAAAGGCTGTTTTATTTATATAATTTCATTATTAATCTCTTGATATCGTTGATATAATTTGTTAGCCATCTAACTTATAGTCTAGGTACCAGGCGACATACTGTATCACTCATACATAACAGGCTACAATTTTTAGGATAGCTTCATAAGACCTCGACCCCCAAATATCTCTTTTCAAATTCTATTCTCAAATTTATTAATAACGTGTTGGTACTGTTTAATGAATACAAAAGTCGACTTCGTGAAATATTCGAAAAAAATCTTGTCCGACAAAAATTTTGGTTCCATAAGGGAGTCCACCAAACTAAACATACCAAAAAAAAACTTCAAAAAAATTTGGTAATAACAAGCTGATTTTCTCTGTATCGTTTAAAAATATATGTGAAAAATACTATTTTTACATTGTCCGACAAAATGTACTCGCCGATTTTTCATTACGACAGTGAAAATCGGCTTTTCCACGAGTCTGTGGAAATTTATTAATAACGTTTTTCTTTTATGATTTTTAGTTTTTAAATGAAGAGTACAACTTAATGAATGAATTGTCCGACAAAAAAATAGGGCCTTTTATCTAAAAATTAAAAAAAAAATCAAAAAACGAGTCGTGATTACTTTTTTGTTTTCGTATTAACATTTCCGTTAATACCGGGAGCCATTCTCTGTCCTGTTGCCGACCAGAATGTAGCTTCGACTATTTTTTAAAATAATTTTAAACTGTTTGTCCTTGTTTAGTGTAGTGTTATGTACAATTTTATGTTTAATTTTATGTTTATTACATTCTGCGATTGTTGGATAGCCCAAAATTGACGAAGTAAGTCTAAAACGTTAATCACAAAAAAACTTTTATCATCCATTAACTTCGAGTTTTTATCGAAGTTAATCAATTTCTTCATTAAAAAAACGTTTCTTGGCTTATTTCAGATGCCTCTGAAGATACTCTAGGAAGCGAAAGTACTTGGGCAAGATTTAATTAATAAAACTGTGCTCGATATCTGCCTTTCATTTCATCACAGTTCTTTCTTAAATATTAAAACATCCAGGAAAGGTAGTGTGTTATTATATTCCTTTTCCATGGTAAATGTTATTGTCTCTTCTTTGTCGTTTATATCATTCAATAAGAAAGTAAATATTATTGTCTTTTTTATCGTTTATATTATAAAATACCATTTACCATGGAAAATGAATATAATAACATACTACCTTCCCTGGGTGTTTTAATTTCTTATCTAATTATGAGGCATTTCTCTGGTTTTTTTGGAACACCCTTGCATATTAGTATTGCATTTTGTAGAAAATATTACAACCTCTGTTTTGTTGTAGGGTTGTACGTACCTAGCATAATTCGTTTTGTATATATTTAAAAAAAAAACTATAGTTTAAAATCACCGTTGACGGTATAAATAGCATCCGCCATCACCAGCAGCAGTGAGTAGTGAACAGTGTAGTGTCTCGGGGCGCAGGAGACTAAGACCCGACAAAGTCTGACGAAGACATCGGAGTGGATGTCGAAAGATCTGCTCAACTCAGAAAAATAGACGCGGTTCAACTCAGAAGCCTGTTGAGTTTAATTCCATTCTTCTTGTGCATTGTGTTTTTTGTATGACTTGGCTTTCGTTCCAATTTCTTCTTTCTATTTCGATTTGTGCATAGTTCCTTCCAATTTCTTACTTTCTCGTTTTTCAGTTTCTTCCTGCATCTGGTGACCTACTTAATCAGTAGGTCGTTTTTCCTTCTCTCTGTGTGTTCCAGTCATCTCTTTTTTTGTGCCATTAGGGATAATTCCCATGCAGCCAGAATCATTAATTATATTACTTATTTTAATAAATGGATTGAACAGGAATTATACTCGTCCAGGGATAAATCAGGGTATTTTTGTTGACAACGCAAGATAGACTTCGGATAGTGTGAGTGTATACATTTAGGAAAAACATGAGGAGTAAAATAAAGATGATCTTATAGTTGAATTTTCGATGTTTTGACAAGCAATCGTAAATCTCTTTTCTATTTAAAGCCAGCAGATACAGACATGATATTACATGAGTTTTCTATTTTTAACTGTAGAAGTTTCTTGAAAAGTTAAATAGATTCCTTAGCCTTTTGTGCATCCAAAGAAAATGTAGTCGAGATCTCCAATTATGTCACAAATCTCGCAAAGATCGCTCTGGAGTATTTTGATTTTATGCAAATGTTCTGGATAACATGCGTGATCAAACTTCATCCTACTGATAGTGGTTATACTTGTACGGATGTAATCAGATTTGCTGTACCAAGGATTTCTTCTTAATTTGGTTTATATTTTTGTATATCGAGTTGGATTTGTAAAACAGTACCCAGCCACCTTAATCTCTGCGCTTTAATAAGTTTAACTTTCTTCCTACATTAAGTATTTCTCTTTGTACATGGTTTATTCTTATTTTTATGTCTGTGTTTTTCATTTTAATTTTTCTTGATTATTATCTGTGAGGCACATTGTCTCAGCTCCGTATGTGACTACTGGTCTGATTGCAATGGATATTGTCTTGTCTTTCATTAGCCTATTATATCTCTATCCATTTAATTTTTTGCCATTCCATTTTGCCATATGTACACACTGTACAGTGTGTTTGGCATGATCCGTTGTCAATTTTAACTGCTAGCATTTTCTTTGTTGAGCTTTTAGGTATCCAAAGAGTTTGGCGCTGTCATTACTATTCTTTTCTAGGTTTTCTAACAACTCTTCCATTCACAGCTTTTTTTTTGAAACATTGGCTGTTACCGTTTTTCTTCTTTGTATTTATTTCATGATGTTTATGATGTTCATTTTTAGTTAATATTCATTTATTTCTTGGATAGTTTGTCTGTTTGATTTTGATTTCGCATTCTGTATCAAACCATTTTTTCCTTCTTTTTATTTCCCTCTGTCCTAGCACTTCTTTAGCTACATTTAAAATGGATTTTATATTTTTCCATATTTCCTCTGTACTGTTTTCTATGTTAGATTTTCCTTTGGAGTAGTCTCATATTGATTTCTTAGTTTCTGTACCCTTAACGTCTCCAGTTTTCATCTTCTTTTGTTTTGTCTTGTTCTGTCTGTTTTAATTTCTACTAAAGGGTCTGTGTCCGCGTTTACTCCTCTATATGATCTGAAGTAATGCATTATTGTTTTCCATTGTTTGGATATTAGTATGTGATGTAAATAATACTAAACTTGAGCAAGTTGATAAAATCGTTTACCTTGGACAGCCATTAAATTGTAACTCAGAAAGCCACGGCGAAATTAGATCTAGGATAGAGCAGGCTAGAGCGGCTTTTAGAAGGATGTCCAAGGTGTTATGTAACAGATATCTAAAATTGGCATTGAGGATCCGCCTACTCCGCTGCTACGTGTTCTCGGTCTTACTTTATGGTGTCGAGTCCTGTACTGTGAATAAAATCGATCTAAATCGCCTTGAGGCTTTCGAAATGTGGTGCTATAGAAGAATTTTAAAAGTTTGCTGGGTGGAGAAGATTCGAAACTCCACAATACTAGAACGTCTCAGCAAGACTACGGAGATCATAAAAAGCATCAAGCAGAGAAAGCTGGAGTATTTCGGACATGTAATGAGAGGTCCCAAATATAGGTTGCTACAAAATATCATGCAAGGAAAAATAGCAGGCAAGCGCAGTCTAGGACGAAGAATAACCTCACGGTTGAAGAACTTGTGAGATTGGTATGGTGTTGATACAAGCATGCTATTTAGGGTGGCAGTGAATAAAATTAAGATAGCTACGATGGTAACCAACGTTCTGAAAGGACATGGTATATAAAGAAGAAGAAGTATGTGATCTGTCTGATTGCCATCTGTTATGCCTAAGTATCAACCATGGTACTTTATGTTTTCTTCTGTGCATTAAGTGTGTGCTTGTACTGTAACTGTTTTTTATTGCTGCTAGGTGGCATAATTTTCTTTCGTTATCGTTTGTCTCATCATGAATAGTTTTTTTGTATGCTACTTCCTTATTTGGTTTCTTTACCTACCTTTGCATTGAAATCACTGACCATAAGTACTATATAATTTCTGGGTAATCTTTCATATATTCTTCCAGTTATTTATATAATTCAATTTTATCATTTTATGGTGCATTTTCTGTGGGTGCATATATGTTTATGAGTGTCATATTAGCTTGTTTGTTTTCTATATTTATATGAGATTCGTCAATTTATTGCTTTGAATTCTATAACTGTGTCCCTTATCTTATTGTTTATTATTATTGCTGTACCATTTTTCTCTTACTTGTTTTTCTCGAGTAGTACATTGTGTTATTTTTCTTTTTAATATTTCCTTCTCCCTTTCATCTTACTTACTGTAGTGCTAGTAAGTATTGTAGTAAGAATTCACTCTTTCCTAGTTGTATTTGGTTATAACCTTTTTTTCGATGATTTGGTAGTTAGGTTAATCTGTTTTCATTCATTTTCTGTACGTATTAGTAAAAGATATTTTGTTTCCTTTTGATGCTAGTAATGACTATGTGCTTAAATCCTTAACAAAATTTGTTCTGTTATTTTCATTTCTAACTATCTCCCTTTTTGATATTCTAACAGATCTTGTAAATTCATCCATTTCGGTCGCTTGTGTTATTTTTTTATGTTTTTTCTGAAGTTCTCAAATTTCTGGAACGTATAAGAGACTAATTTGAATTATAGTGTTGTACAATATACAAATTAATGAATACACTCTTCCATTGGTCATGTTTATTCTTCTTTTTTCAGTGAAAAGAGCTGCAACCAGACAAGTAAGTTTTTTGGACTATTAATAGTGAAGGTTCAGAGTCAGAAGAGGAGCAGAATGTGGAACGAACCATAAACTACTTACAGCAAAAATGGGCATTAATTAGAAACATAACAAGACCCCCTCTACAGAAGAACCGTTGAATACTATAAGAGTTCAGATCAAAAATTAATAGAATTTAGATACGACAACATCGAAGAAATATACGATCATATAAAGGTGAGTATAAAACAAGCAGCATTCGAAGCCCTTGAAGAAAAAGAACATATAACAAATAAACAGCACTGTCATGAAATAAATGAACCAACAAAAAGAATAATTGAAGAAAAAAAGCAACTATACAGAAAATGGCTGACTACAAACAACGATGAAGTTTATGAATAATATAGAGAAAAAGATAGAGAAGTGAAAAACAAATAACACAACAAAAGAATGAAGAATGGGAAAGAACCTGCTTAAATATTAAAATATACATAGGAGGTACAAGAACTTTGGAGTCATGGAAAGTAGTGAGAGGATTGAAACAAAACTCAAAAGAAAAAATTAAATTGGGAAATATACAGGACAAAGAATGGGAGGACTATTACAAAGATTGGTTAACAAAACAAAGACCACAGTTCATTGGAAAAGAAAACAGGCGAAGACGAAGCAGATCCCCACAACAAGAAATAGAAATAACAGATAAGGAAATGAGAACGGCCATAAAAGCAATCAAAAATGAGAAAGCACCGGAACCTGGAGGCATCTCACCTGAGCTTATAAAATACGGACAATGGATATTTCAGAAAGCCATAAATGAAGAACAGCTCCCAAAGAAATGGACGGAGGCATATATGACATCTATATTTAAGAAAGGAGATAGAAAACGATGCGAAAACTACAGAGGAATAAGTGTAATATCATCAATAGGAAGATTATATGGGAAGATACTGCGAGAAAAGATAGAGCAAGAGATAAAAGGCAAAATCGGGGAGGATCAGGCAGGTTTCACGGCAGGAAGATCATGCATAGACCACATATACACATTGGAACAACTGTTGGAAAAGAAAACAAAAGCAAGCAAAAAATAGAGATATACATTTGGCATTTGTGGACCTGAGAAAGGCGTATGACACTGTACCAAGATCAGAACTATGTGAGGCAATGTAAAAATTAGAAATACAGACGGTACTCATAGAAGCTACAAAAGCTCTGTATAAAGAAAATAAAGTGTCCATTAAAATGGGAACAAGAATCATAGGAGACTTCACCACAACAAAAGGGCTCCTGTAGGGTTGTTCCACATCTCCAAACCTATTCAAAATATACTCAGAGAAAGCCTTGACTACATGGAAAAGAAAATGCGATGGCATGGGAGTACCGGTACGGAACGAATACCTATATACGTTAAGCTTTGCAGACGATCAAGTAAAGATTGCACAAGACCAAGACGACCTCAGCTACATGATGAAGAAACTACAAGAAGAACATACGTAACGTAACAATCAAAGGATTGTTACGTTACATAAATTCAAATACTTGGGGTTTATAATCACGAAAAAGGCAACAACAGAGGAAGAAATTACACAAAGATTAGGACAAACAAGAACAGCAATCCGACAACTTAATGGTATGGTGGGATAGACACCTAAATATGAAGACAAAAATACAGATTTATAAAACATTAGTGCGAAGTATTATGACATATGGGGCTGAAAATTGGATCATAAACAAGAAAAACAGCAGTAAGATAGTAGCAACAGAGATGGAATGCCTGCGAAGATGCTGCAGAGTAACAAGAATGGATAGGAAAAGTAATGACCAAATAAAGCAAAGCACATCAATAGAAACAGACATACTAACATATATAAAACAAAAAAGACTAAAGTGGTATGGACATGTAAGAAGAACGAGATGGATAGCGACAGCAGATGGATAAAGAGAATAACCGAATGATAGCCTATAGGAAGGAGGAAAAGAGGATGACCCCAAAAATCCTGGAGGAACGAAGTAGACGACGCCATGAGTAAGAGAGGCCTAAACGATGGAGAATGGGACAATATAGAGAGATGGAAACGGTTGAGAACAGGGAAGACAGTGAATACTGTAGAATCCCTGATAATATATATATATATATATATATATATATATATATATATATATATATATATATATATGTATATATATATATATATATATATATATAATATATATAATATATAGTGAAAAATAGAAATGTTTGTATTATACGTTTCCGACAATGAGTCATCATATTCCCAAGGTGTGCGAACCGAGTATATCAATATGCACAATATACACAATATTATGTCAATAAATAATAATAACTTTCCCATATCTTGTTTTGGACTAGAATTTAATCTTATTTAGGAGCTAATGAATAATTACATCTTTAATAATTTTCACATAGTTGGCCGACCGTAAAGCAAGTTCGGCACTCCTTAAAAATGTACATAGTAATATGAGCAACGCATTCGTACCGAACATTTTTTGCGACCAACTGCTGACCAGTTTATGAATATTCGCTGTCAACGAAGATGGAATTTGAAAAGAAAGCTAAATCATCAGATCAACTGCATAAGTAACAAGATTTATATTCTCGACACTAAAAAATATATAATTTATGGTAAAACGGAGTACGATCACCATTTGCACATAAATATTTAACATGTAGAAATATTAATGAGCATAAGAAAAAGTTCGAATACTAATAAAAACTGTTCAAGTTTTTCTAATCTGTAATGTTAATAAAGCACTGTTAAGCTAGGTAAGTTGGGCATGTGTAAAAGAACCGTTTTTTTTATTTATTTAATCAATAAACGTATTAAATACCTTTCGGTGTTAAACTATTTACATAATAATTCATTATATTTATAATAATATAATACTTATTTAACCATGCGTTAGTGTGCATAGATAAATTGGCACGAAAAGTGTTCCGGGGTATGTCATACCCCAAACTAAACTAAAGCAGGAAGTTAAATTTTTAATTTTTTTTTTTTATTTAAACACAAAACCATATCAACCGCGCAGGGTTATTAGTGGATATAACAAATACATGAAATATTACATTAAATAAAATTGAATAACTTAATGTCTTTTAAATAGCTTAATACTGTCGAAATTTTTTTGGTGAGAACTGTCTTGAGATCATCATCTATGAATCCTGGATCTTCTTTTTTCCTTTAATTGAGGACAATCAAGCAGGATGTGTTTCACAGTCAGTGGGTTAGAGCAGCTGGAGCAGATAGGTAGTGGTTCTTTTGTTATTAGGTGTTTGTGTGTTAAAGTAGTATGGCCAATTCTTAAACGATTAATAATGACTTGGTTTCTTCTGTTTAAAGGAGTCTCCAGGACATCAGTTATTTTTGGGCAAATTACATTTAATTTAGTACCTAATTTTTCCCAATAATTTTGCCAAGTATTATTACAGTGGATTTTAACCAGGTTTTTTAGATCGGTGTACAGATATGTCTTCAATTTTGCAGGATGTTTTGAGTTCATTTGACTTTTGCTAGCCAGTTGGTCTGCTTTTTCATTTCCGTAAATATCTGTATGCGAAGGTACCCAAATAAAAGTCGTTTCCTTTCCTAATGATCGAAATTTTTCTAGTTCGTTTTTTATACTCTGTGTAATAGGGTTGTTGGTATATATTTGTTTCAGTTCTAGTAATGCATTTAATGAGTCTGTTACGATAATGCACTTCATCGTTCTACTCTTTTCGAAGAAGATTAGGGCTTCCAAAATAGCTGTAGCCTCACCTGTTAGTATACTGCAGTTGGTTGGTATCGATATGCTATAAGAATTTTCTTTACAATAGTAGGCAGCATCGTGACCATTTGGAGTTTTCGAATTTATTTGTTTAAAATGGTTAATCTTGGTTTTTTACTTATTTATAACTCAAATAAATTAAATATGGTACTGTCAAAGTCTTATATTTAAATGTTTAACATCATTTATCCAACATATTGCAATTATGCAAGTCAAAAAACACGATTGAACAATAATACACTCAGATATTAACAAAACATTTCATTGATAATAGCCTAAGATTCTTCAAATTAAAGAAAAAAATGTTTGCCAAAATATCTTCAAAAATAAAAAAGTTACGATTTCTTAAAATTGTAAAATAACAATAAACTTATAAGTCCTCGATATAACAACCTAGGACTTCTACAGGGGTCAGTTTTGAACCCTTTATTATTTAATCTATATACATCTGATTTGCACAATGTTTCCATAGTAATAAACAGTTTTAATATAATACAATACGCATACAAAGTGCATACAAATTTTGGGAAAAATGGACAACTTCTCCAATAGCTGGTTTAAAGAAAATTGGTTCGAAATAGCACCAAGTAAATCTAGTATATGTATTTTCACGGGGCATAATCTCCCAAAGTTAACAGTGAACAGTCGGGAATATAACTTCTGTTCTTTAATTAAATACTTAGGGATGATTTTTGACCGTAAATTAACTTGGAAGTTACACATTGACTTCATGTTAAATAGATGTAATAAGGGATTAAATTTCCTTAAAGCAATTTCTAAAACTTGGTAGGGAGCCGATGTAGAAACTACGTTACTTTTTTATCGATCGTACATAAGATGAATCATAGGTTATGGATGTGTTTTGTATGGTTCAGCAGCTAAGTATATCCTGGGTAATATAGACGTATTTCAAAATACAATATTACGTAACGTATGGTCCTAAAGTTTTGGGAAAAATTTCAAAAGCATATAACTACTCTGACCACAATAATCTTATAATTTTATTAAAGTGTTTAACAATTTAACTTAACCATCCTTATTATAAATCAAAATTCAAATGATAGCAGAAGGGACCATTATTTTCGATTTGCCTAATAATTCCCCTGACACGTTGCATTATCCTTTGGACGACCTCGGCGTCAATTTATCTAATTTTTGTATATATGCGACGTCTCAACTGTTCCTGATTTTGTGCTTCCCATCCGTTATTATAAACTTTTCGACTTAATATTGCCCAGAACTCTTCAATTGGACGAGCCTGAGGTAGGATGGGGGGAGTTAGTAATGTTGTTAGTTTCGTACCAGTCCCTTGTGATCCTCGCGTAGTGACATGAAGCAAGATCTGGCCAAAAGACTA
Organism: Diabrotica undecimpunctata; assembly: GCF_040954645.1. Lineage (NCBI taxonomy): Eukaryota > Metazoa > Arthropoda > Insecta > Coleoptera > Chrysomelidae > Diabrotica > Diabrotica undecimpunctata. The sequence continues at coordinate 122,632,457 of NC_092810.1, read as the reverse complement.
TTTGATCATTTGCATGATGTGTGTTCACAAACTGAAGCAATTTAGAGAGACATCTTTGAATATAAATATTTGCGTTTAAGGCTTCGCCTCGAACAACACCAATGTAGGGCTGTGAGATAAAGCCAGTCTCAGAAATTGCACACCATACCAAAATTTTGTCCTCAAATTTTTTCTTACTTTTGAATTTTATTTCATCAGGTACATTTTTGTAATCGTTCGTGTAAAACCTATCGTTACTCTTCATCTCAGAGTTGGACAAAGTAAAATATTTTTCATCGTCCATCACGATCAACTTGTTGACAAAATGCACTCGCCTTAACGCGCGGCAACATCTCGTAATTCTCTCTAATTGATCCTCTGTGTATTTTGGAGCTTTCCTTCTTTTCCGGTGGATAATATTGTTACTCGATAGGGTCCTGTATACTGTAGTCTTTCCAACATGAAATCTTTCGACCAGTTTTCGCTGTGAGACCCCAATTTTGTTCTTAGCTGCTTCAATCAGTCTTGCCTCTCTTATATGGTTCAAAATCCGCGTTCGGCCACTTTTACGCAAGTTAACACATGGTATCCCTTCTTCACATTCTCTGATTGTGCGATAAATTGTCGATTTTCTTATGTTTTGATCTCGATAAATATTAACAATATCTCGTTTCGACATTCGTCCAACCATATTATAAACACCTCGACGAATATCAATTTTATAATTAACCAAATATTAACCAATAACCAAAATATTCTGCTTTGTTTATTAAATGTCAATAACTGATGACATTTCAATTACATGGCCTTCTTTGTTAAATGCATTTTGCTTCTCAATCAGACCAGGTAAAATTTTTCCCAAAACTTTAGGACCATACGTTATTTGCCTAGGTACTATGAAATCAACTCCAACCAATTTGTTATATGTTGAAGCACTAGAATTGCCACTCAAATATAGAAGAGAATATATTAGTCAAAACTTTCTGATTAATATTCAGCATAGAAACCTCTCTCTTTACTGCAATATTAGCAAACTTAATAATGCAGATGTTACAAATAAATATTGGATCCACAAAAACTCTCCTCCACTTTTTGACGCTTTTAGAAATCTCTCAAATTGCGAATACACCAACTCATACACATACGATAATTCAAACTTTAAAGAATTTTATGTTTTTTTTGCAAACTATTACGGTAATTAAACCAAGGTACCATGTAAATACTGCAATCAGCTACAATATTTTAAGGAATTTATTAGAAAACTGGCCATGTATCAACAGTTATTTATACAGACGCATCAAAGTCTTCTCTTGGCACTGGATGCGCTTTTTATATTCCTTCAAAAAGTATAGAAAACATGTTTACTCTAGATCATAATTTTTTAATTTTTACTGCTGAAGCCATAACAATTTATGAAACATTAAAGTATTTTAAGAATTCCAATGACAACTCCACGAAATTGCATCTGATTCTTTGGCGGTTCTTATAGCCATTGAGACTATATCTTTTCCTAGCAAAAGCACAAATATTTACATCCTTCTAATCAAAAAAATTATTTTTGTGTTACATCAGGAACAAAAAACAGTTAGATTTTTGTGGATTAAATTCACATAGGGCTTGAGCATAATGAGTATGTAGATATATTAGCTAAGAAAGCCATTGATTCTGGTGTGAAAACAGATTATAAGCTCTGCATACCAGATGTATTTGTAACAATCAAGAATATTGTAAACAATCAGTGGAAACAAGAATATTATGAATATAGTCAACACTCTAACTCACAATATGCACTAATACAACCCACAATCCCGAGTGAATTATGGTTTAAAAATTACTTTGTTCCTGGGCCATATAATGCGCAATGAACAACGATACAACCTACTTCAGACCATAATTCAAGGTAAAGTGCATGGGAAAAGAGGTCTAGAACGAAGAAGAATATCCTGGCTGCATAACCTGCGAAAATGGTTTAACTTAACCACTACCGGACTTTTCAGGGCAGCAGTCAACAAAGTCAGAATAGCCATGTTAGTGTCCAACATTCGTAACGGATAGTCACCATAAGAAGAAGAATGTTCCACGTAGATACATTACATCTATTATCAGAATGAAATCAGGACACGCATGTTATTCGGCTCATCTGGCAAAACTTAGAATTGTAAATTCTGATTTATATGAAGTTTGTCAAAAAAAAACGTATTATATTACGCGATTCATGCGTGAACAGTTGTCGTGCTTACACGTGTATCTTAGAAGTTTAGTACAATCAATCGTTTTAAAGGACAATATTAATTATTTGATGTAAATAATTGTGGTTATAAGGGTGTTGTGAAAGCTTAGTGCATTCATATGGAAGTGGATGATGGGGGGAAACCCCCACCTCTACCGGATCCTCCAGAAAACTTAGATCTAGGAAATAATCAGATAAGTGGTTCAAATCATTTAAATTTAATTATAGATTCTCCTGCATTGAATCGGAATACTAAAGATAAAAAACATAAAAAACAAATTATATTAAAGGATAAGATAGTTGAGGCTAGTTCAAATCCAGAATCAAGTTTTTCCGTTCACAATAATAATGAAACGATCAAAAAAGTAAAAACAACATTCCTTTATCAGTCTACTGATATAGGCCCGTTTCAGATTTACATTGAAAATAATATGGATAATTATACAGGCCAATTAAACGCAATAAAAATTGGAGAAATAATTTTAACTTCACATCCGGAATTAGATAAAAAAATAAAACAAATTCAATCGATAGGGAGAAATCGAATTCGGGTTTTTTGTAAGGACTATTTGAGTGCTAATGTATTGTTAAAATCTCACATTTTAGAAAATAAAAACTTGTCTGCATATATTCCTAAATTTTTAATATTTCGATTAGGAATTATTAGATTCATTGATAAAGATTTACCAGTTGAATATTTAAAAAATAAAATTAGGGCCTATGATTTTCATCGTAAATTTGAAGTGGAATTTGTTAAAAGAATGAACCGAAAAGTAAAAAACTCGGATAACGAAACAGAATTAATACCTACAAGTACTATTTTGGTTTCCTTTAAAACTCAAACTTTACCTAAGTATATAGAAATTAACAAAGTTCTTTACGAAGTAGAAGTTTATAAACAAAGGTTTGTAATGTGTAATAATTGTTACCGCTATGGACATATTAGTAAACAATGTCGAAGTAAAATCAGATGTCTTAAATGCTCTCAGAATCATGACACAGTTACCTGCTCATCAGACGAATTTACAGTAAAGTGTTTTTCTTGCAATGGAAACCATTTTACTAATGATTTTAATGTATGTCCGGAGTACAATAGACAAGAAAAGATTAAACAAATGATGTCACAGACAAATTGTTCATTCAAGGATGCTAGTAGTAGTATTCCAAAAAAAAGTTATGCAGATATTGTATCTAAGCATTTACCTTCGAATGCTGTTGATAATAATATAATTAATTCTAATTTACAACAAAATTCCTTAAATTCAGTTAATGTTCATGTAATTTCAATATCGTCCAAGCCCGTTCCACAAATATCACACCAATCCAATACGCGATCCATTATCTAAAGATCGAACTCCCATTTATACTCTCAAGCCCAATTAAATAACTTAATAAAAAAAAGTAAAAGATCTTATCCTTTATCTCCCGATCCTACATTTTCAGCGCATCAATCCATTATTAGTTCAGTTAATCTTCCTTTTAAGAAAGGGGGAATTTTGAGTTCAGAACAATATCAGTCCAATATTCAAAATGAAAATAAATCAGAAAATGTCATAAGAGAAACCGAAAATAATGAAATTGCAAATGTCATTTTTCAGATAGTTTTATCAACCATAAATACAATAAAGAACAAAAATAAATTAGACATACAGGAAAACGAAATTACAAATATTATTAAAACTAGTTTAAATAACCTTTTTGAACATGGATCATATAACTCTATGTCAATGGAACCTTAAATCGGCAAATTCAAATAAAGAAAATTTACTATATTTGTTAAATGAGCATAACATCGATATAGCTTGCTTGTCAGAAACTAGATTTACATCCAATAAATATTTTAATCTTCCAGGTTACAACATTGTGAGGGATGACCGTTTAGATCGCAATGGCGGGGGAACGGCCATCCTTATTAAATCAAAACTTTTGTATACAGAATTACCTATCTCTGTTTTACTACCTAATTGTAATCAATCATCCATTATTTTAAAATGTAATGATAAAAAAAATATTACCATTGTATCGCTTTACGTTCCACCAAAAACTAAAATTTCGTTGCATATTTGGGATCAATTCTTTAGTTCTTTTAATCCACCTGTAATTTTTACGGGAGATTTTAATTCACATAATATTGCCTGGGATGGGCCAAACACAGACCACTATGGCATAACGCTTATGAAAGCTCTTGACCGAAATAATCTGGTATATCTCAACGATGGATCACCTACATTCATAGGAAATTATTTGCAATCTCATTCTGCTATCGATCTGACAATTTGTTCTCCTTGTATAAAACATTTACTATATTGGGACACAATAAAAGATCTTTATGGATCTGATCATCTACCATGCATTACACAAATATATTTGGCACCCAAAGTTAATAAATTACTATCTTGTAGAAAATAGAATATTAAAAAGGCAAACTGGGATATATATTATATGGAGTTTCAAGAACAGTTCAATAAAACAGAAGTTGGTGATTACAATTCTTTTATAAGAATAACTGAAAATGCAGCAAATCTTTCTATACCTAAATTTAAATCAAATAAAAGTTCAAATAAAAATAAACAATGGTGGAATGAAAAATGTCAATTTCTAGTACAGAAACGAAGAAACAGTTTGCATAAATATATGAACAATCCCACACTAGATAACTTGTTAGAATATAAAAGAACTGATGCTATAGCAAAAAAAACCTTCAAACAAATAAAAAAAAATAGTTGGGAAAATTATTGTAAATCTCTCAGCAGATCGGTACCTCTTAAGAATATATGGAAAAAGGTAAATGATTTTAAAAATCGAAAATATTCAAATCAAAATCAATCAGATCATGATGAATGGCTTGCTGAGTTTCACAGCATTTTAACCCCTCCATATGTATCCCCTGACCCAACCTTTCTTGATTGTGTAGATATAAGAGAACATAGTATTAGTGGACATTATCTCACCAACCAGTTTTCACTTCAAGAATTAGACATGGCACTCAAAAAAACTGCCAATACAGCTCCAGGTTCTGATAATATACATTATCCTATGTTGTTTAATCTTCCTAGATCAGGAAAAATTTTTCTTCTAAATCTACTAAATGATATTTGGTTAAACAAAGTCGAAATACCGTCTCAATGGAAAAATTACATTTTAGTTCCCATACTTAAGCCAGGAAAACCAAAAAATCATGCATCATCATATAGGGCTATATCTTTAGCATCATGTGTTCTAAAAACATACGAAAGAATGATAAAATCACGACTAGAATTTTTTTTGGAATCTAATAATCTTATTCATAGTACTCAATTCGGATTTCGAAAAAAAAAGTCGACATGAAAACCTGGCTACTCTCATTACAGATATTCAATTATCACTCTCCAATGACCAGTCAACATCAGCTTTATTTTTAGACATAAAAGGGGCATACGACAACGTGAAATTAGACATATTATATAAAAAAATGTGTCAGATGGGAATTCCCCAAAGTCTATCTAAACACCTATATACTCTATACAGTAATAGAAATTTATTTTTCAGAGAAAACCACTTATTCTCTGAATGCAGACAAACATCTATGGGTTTGCCACAAGGTGGTATATTAAGTCCTATACTTTATATTATTTACTCAACTGATTTAGTTGTTGACATCCCACATAATATATCAGTTTTGCAATATGCTGATGATATTGTTATTTACACTCGTCACAAATCCATCGAGATATGTCATAATCATCTTAATTATGCAATAAGAAATTTAGATAATTGGATTTTCAATAACGGCTTATCAATTTCCGAAGAAAAATCAGTATTAGTTACCTTTACGAGAAAAAGATTTCGGTGTCCTCACCAAATAAAATTATCAAAATATTTGTTTCCTTACAAATCTTCCACTAAATTTTTAGGAGTAATTTTAGATTGTAAATTAAATTGGAAAGAACAGATAAATTATATAATCAAAAGAACAGAAAATAGTGTTAATTTATTAAAAACTTTCGGTCATTCCTCCTGGGGAGGGGATCCAAAAATATTGTTACTATTTTATAGAACACTCGTTAGATCTATTTTAGATTACGGATCTTTATTTTACCATTCAGCTGCAGAAACAAATCTTATAAAAATAGATAAAATAAAAAACAAATGTCTTCGACTCAGTATTGGATACTTGGGAAGTACGCCTGTAGACGTTATGGAAACAGAAACATGCGAACCGCCATTGAATCTTCGGAGAAGATTTCTATCTGACAAATTCGTGTTAAAGTTAAGAAGTCAGAAATCCAAGTTATTGGTTAAAATATCTAGTTTAGCTGGTTTGGTTTTAACATCTAAATATTGGGATAAGAAAAAAATACCATTATTAGTTGAAAGTTTTATTACCAATGTACAAAGATATAAAGAACTTTATAAATCCAATGGAATCCCTTTATGGAATTATTCTTATGAGATGTTTCTTTCTCCAGTTAAGACCCATATTAACGCTCGCTATTTGTGTCAAAACAATATTATTATACAAAAAGAATATTATCGGGATTGTATAGTAAAATGGAAAGAGTATGAAAAAGTTTATACTGATGGGTCTAAATCGGAACATGGAGTTGGCTGTGAAGTTTATTATCCTTCCAAAAATATTAAGTTAATATACAAACTATCAGATATGATGTCAAGTGCTTCAGTGCTGAGCTTATTGCCATAAAATTAGCAATTAATCTGTGTTTAGAACAAGAAGAAGATAAATTTGTCATATTTACAGACTCTAAAAGTTCGGTAAAAAAAAATAATCTATGTTTGAATCCTAATTTAAATTGCATTCTTCTTGATATTTTGGAATTGTATCAAAATGTATTAAGTAGAGGAAAACAAATTTATATACCATGGATAAAAGCCCATTCAGGTATAGAAGAAAATGAAGAAGTGGACTATTTTGCAAAATATGGTGCAAAAAATGGAAGAATACTTAGATTAAAAATACCAGTCTGATTTTATTCCAATTTTTCGAAAGGAACTTAAGGAACAGTGGCAGATAAAATATAAATGTGGAGACAAAGGACAGTTTTTTAAGAATATACAACCAAAAATAAGGGACAAACCATGGTTTGAGAATACACGTAATCGATCAATTATTCGGATAATAAGTCGAATGCGCTGCAATCATGCACTATTTCCAGCTTATAAACATAAAATAGGTTTGTTAGATAATAATAGATGTCTATGTGATGAAATTGCCGATTTACAACATATTCTTTTAGAATGACCGTTAAAAAAATTAGAAATTGATCAGTTCTATCAAAATTTAATATCGTACAAAATGAAATTTCCAATTAATGTTTCAAATCTATTGACATTAGAGGATAATAGTATCTACAACATCATATATCAGTATGTAAAATCTACTAATATTACTTTGTAAGCAGTATTGCGACATATGAATAAATTTGTAAGCCTAAAACGAAAAAAAAACAAACAAAAAAAAACAAAAAAATAAAAAAAAAAACAAAAAAAAAATAAAACAAAAAAAAATATATACAAAAACAAAAAAAAAACAATATAAAAAAAAACAAAAAAAAAATCAAACCCTATAAATGAATAATATTAAATAATAAAAAAAATACTAATAAAAAGAAATTAAAAATAAAAATAAAAGAATAGTTACAACGTTATATATATACTGATATCAAAAAAAAAAACATTAAAAATGAAAACAAGTAACCAAAATATTTAGGCATTTACTAACACACTAAAAATATTGTATCCCAATTTAACATGTATAAAATATAAATATGTATATAATGTAAACAATGGAAATGGATGATAAAACTATGAGAAAACTTGACTGGGCTTTTGGCTTTGCCAGTGCCATTAACTTGGGAAAAAAAAAAGTCAAAAAAAAAACAGATTTAAACCACATTTTCTTCGAATGCACAAAATATATACAACAAACTGACGACTTAATAAAAAATTTAATCAAACATAAAATCCTTCCATCCTATAACATTCCACCAAACATACAGTCCTGTCTTCTTTGATTCTTCTCTGACTTAATCCTCCCATCTAATTATTGGACGTCCTACCTTGTTTTCCTTCGTCCCCTGACTTCTAATACTTTTTTTGTTATTCTTTCGCTGTTCATTAAATATATGTGACCTAGGTATCCTAACTGTTTTTCACCCATAATCGTCTCTATTTGTTTTAACTTTAGCTTTAGTATAAATACAAGAACAGATAAAATAAGAAATAACAATTTTTTACAATAAATTAGATCTAGCTATTTTATGTTTTCTAAGAGGTTTTTGGGAATAACACCAGTAGTAGATAGAATAATAGATACTGTGTTAGTACTTTCTATTCTCCACTGTCCCCTGATTTGTATTTCTAGATCTCTGTACTTGGCGATCTTTTCGTTGTATTTAACACGCAAAATATTGGTGTTGGGTTAGTTAAATTATTTTTGGCTATAGTACAATTTCAGGTAGTTCCAGTCGTTAAAAGGCTATTAAGAATTTTAATTTATCAATAGACAAAACGGAAATACCATTGTTGGTACTCATTCATGCAATAAACTGAACTAAGTGAACGGTAGGTTACTCTAAACACCCAATAAAGATTTTCCAGCAAATGTAATATATTGGAATAATTTGATTTAATATTCATTTTTAATTGGTGCCTCTTAGTGCCCTCCACATAGCTTATTTTAAATTTATATTTTTGCGTTTAATTTGGAGCTTTTAGTTAGAATATGTCTAAGAACATTGGTACTTTGTAATTTGTTTAATGCTATGCCTTAGAGCACAATAGACTCACAGAACCTTGTTTTGCGCAAATTGCCGATCTCCCACCGGCCATGGATTACATTCTATACTAAACTGTGCGAGCATTGATGGAGGAAAAATTTACGGCAAACCTTGTAGTAAAATTGTAAGTACAATTTACCGACTTTTTATATAAACTAGACTTTAATTTAAGAGTGTGTGTTTTAACATTTCGTATCTTCAAGAACAAAAGGCAAATTTGAAATTAAAATGTAATATCTTCCCTGCAGATTACAACAAATAAAAAAATTATTATAAATAAAAAAAACACGTCATTGCACACAGATGCCTCTTGACTGCCATATTGTCAGTAAGAAACAAGTTTCTATTCTGAGCTAATTGTTTTCAGCAATACGTCAACTCAATTAGCACATGCCCATTCAATATACATTTTGCCATGAATTTGATCCGGTATACTTTCCCAATGGAAGTTATATTGTGATCAGATCCAGGCTTTTTTTCTGGCCGCGCACGTGATTTTTAACACTCCAAAGGCCGACTATGTATTAGCATTTTCGCCAGTATTTTCATTGAAGTGTATCCCCTGATAACTTAAAATTCACACCAACGTAACATTGTTATGTTCCGACTGTCTATAATCGAGTATTTCTCGGTATTCCTACAGTATTTTAGACACTATCTTAAGATTCTAAGAACCTCTATAACCGTTTGATTATTTGTGCACATATTTTGGCCGCTATCGATCCAATATGCTATTCGTGGAATAGAAATTTCACCACTACCAAAAATTGAAGCCGTGCACATCTCTGCATCACGTGTGATCCAGCAGCCTTAATTGTGTGACCCTGCCTCACTCCTTTCATGGGTAGATATGTCTACCTAAAAAAGTACTTTAGGCATGTACCACATGGTCATCATCCATACGGTAACCCTAAGTGCATTAATGATGTTGTTATGCTCTTATCTTACGGTTACGTTATCCAGATTTTCTCGTAATCCGTAATGTCCCATTTTTGCCTTTCCCCTTACAACGATATGCAGAGGAGGAAGGTCCATAGTTGCAGTTAGTGTGCCTCTCAAAGCTTCTGTAGTTTAAACGCAAGTCTTTGATGATGACACTTTTTGGTGCACATGTTTTAAGATTATAACGTTGTATTGTTATAAAGATAGCGAACAATAATTTCTAGGTTGTATTTCATATTAACAGCAAAAAGCTCTTTTGCTGAAATCATTACAAAATGGAAATAACTCCTTTATATTTTATATTATTACCTAAAAACCATTATTAATAAAATAATAATTTGTGTACAATAAATTTATTAATTTCCATATAAATATAAATAAATATTGATATAAATAAATTTCCATATTTGACAGAAAGCACTTTACTTTGCTTAAATGGTAAATGTGGCGCCCCACAGAAACGCGTCCGGAATTTGAAATGCGAATGGGGAAAAGCCTGCAGAGAAAGCGACGGAGACACATGTGCATGGAAACGTGTATATCCATGCATTTTCAGTTTCAAAAGAAAATGTTTCCCCTTGTTTTGGGTAAGCTGCTTTCTTATTCACGAGGGAGAAATTTTCTTAACATTTCAGTCACAGAGGTTTAGCTGACGAGAAGACTCAAGTTGTAATTCCCACAGTGAAAAAGCTTAGCAACATTTTCCCTAGTAGAATTTGTCTGGCTACCCTACGGCATCAACATCGTGTTACATAAAAATAAATCACGGTAGAGAACGCTGAATAAACTTAAATTTATTCTCGAAAAATCTTTTCAATGAAATTCAGACAAGAAAAAGTTGCACTTGCTAATTTCTAGTATAATTTCCAGCATTTGTAAAAAAAATATGTGACGTGTTGCGGCGTTCAGGTTTAGTTTAAATTAATTGTATTAATCAATCATTTACTTTATATTTTTATGGTTTTTATTTCTTTTTAAATTCTTTTAATGCTAAAAAATGTAAACAAGTAAAAAGACTGCAAACTTAGGGTACATATTACGAGGAAAATAATACATTTTTCAACAACTAGCACTACAAGGAAAGATAAAGAAGAAGATACAAATATTACAAAAAAAAACAAGACAATTAAAGGAGAATATCTACGCAGAAATGAACTTTCAGATGAAGAATGCCATGTAAGCTCTGAATCAACTTTCTTCTTCCTACTGGTATCATTCGTATTACCCTATATCTTCTATGGGGTTCCTTTATTATTTTTAAATTTTTATTGGGTAAGAATTAAACATTTAAAAATTAAATACTGATAAATAATTATTTTTGTGATGTAATGTGAAATGAAATTTTTATACAGAAAGTATTTTCCGTATAAAATTTTAATAATTTATTACACATTTCAAAAATATATCTCTTTAATAAATATAAATAACTTTAATAATTTAAATAATATAAAACATCACTCTTTTATTCAACAAACAATAACATATACCTTACTCCTATATCATCTGTTAACATCCCTCCCCTCAAGAAACTTCCTCCTTAATTGTCAGACAGTTACAACATTGACCGAAGATCACCCATTATCAGCAATACGGGATAGTTTGAACTATGTATCACCAATCATTATATAAAAACTCTTGTACCGGAATGTAAGTAGTATTTTGTTTATTTCTAATTTATTACAATTCAACAGATTATCTTTTTACCAATTTGCGGGTTGTTACTTTGTCTGCTGAAGCAATTTTATGCATATTAATAAACACAGACATGCAATATTGGCATAATTACTATAACTTTTTTAATCTATATTTTTATAAGACATCACCCTAATATGGGCTTTTTATAATTTCAGCATTTAATTTACTCTGTACCACTGACCTGATGATGCTTTGCAAATTTTAGGAAGCGAAACCGGTCGTTTTAAGTAGTAAAATTAAACTGATTGTGAGTTAGTCTAATATATTTCTTTTACCTCTTTTGCAAAATGGACTTACACAAGCAACACATTCATGGTTTCTTGGCTTATTTCAGATGCCTCTGAAATAAGATAAGACTTATTAGATAAGGCGAACATATTTAAGTATAGTTTTCTATCTTAAGTTCTTTTTATAAGGTCAGGTATTTCTTTGCGATTTTGTTGCATGATACCAACTATAGTGAGTCCAAAATCTTCATATAGTTCTTTTACTAACTCTGCTAACTCTATGGCAGTGTAATAGCGATCTGTAGTAACTAACTAGTCGCTTCACAATATCTTTTGGTCCACCTTTCCAGAATAAACCTTCATTTTTAGGACGTAACGAGTTTTACAATCTGCTAATATCCAAATGAAAATCCCATGCTTTTCCGGTTTATCTTTTATAAAAACTTAAAAGGGCACCTTCCTTTAAACAGGTACAGCATCTCATCAATAATGACATTTACTGCTGAAGTAAAATATCTTAGGAACGTGTCGTTGAATAAGTCAAAAATACTTTAAATGGTGCACAAGTGATGCAAATGTATTTTGCTTTCGCCGTTCTTCCTTTGTCTGTCTATCATCAAAGCGCAAAACTTTTACCAAATCTACAAATATATTTCTGCTCATGGTACCAACATAATAGCTTTGCCAAATACTTTTGACCACAAATCATGGCAGTTCAGCTTAGTATTCGTATTTACATCCATCAACCCTGTAATAGACGTAACGTTACCTTCATTACGAAGACCTTGTAAACTCCTGTGCATACTGATGCACAGGAGTTACATCCGAGTTGCCATTCTAAGAACCATCAATTTCAAAATGCTTGTTGTGGGGATCTGGTAAAATACAATCCGTAAAATACAATTCTGTTTCGCTTACATTGGAATCATTATCGTTATACACAACGTCTGAATCCCTAGCACTATTCAGTACTAGTATCTTCTTTATTTCTAATTCTAACTCGCGTTTTTACAAATACCTGCTCATCTTGAATCAATTATAATATATATATATATATATATATATATAATGTGGGTTTACAACGTTCTTCGACATTTTCCGATTTCCAATCTCCATTTCATTCTATCGTTCCATAGATCATCCTCCAGTTCTCTTTCCCTGATTTCTTTATACACTCCTTCTCTCCAACTTCTTCTAGGCCTTCCTGGTTTCTGCCTACCTCTTGGTTGCCATTCACGAATTTGTCTTGGTATTTTAGTCTCCGGCATTCTCCTTACGTGTCCGTACCATCTGAGTTGTGCCGTTTTGATGTCATCAACAATATTATGTGTAACCGCCATGATTTCTCGGACTCTCTCGTTTGTTATTCTGTCGCGTCTGGAGATTCTCGCCGAGCGGCGCCAGAAGTCCATTTCTGTTGCTCTAAGCATTTTCTCTGTTCTGTCTTTTAGGGGCCACACTTCGCATCCATATGTTGTGATACTTTTTATTATGGTGTTGTATATTCTTCTTTTATTTTCCTAAGAGATGTTTTTATCCCACAGTACGATGTTCAGTAAGGTTATGCCTTTCCTTCCCTGTGTATTTCTTTCCTTAATGGCTGCATCTAATTTTCCGTCCTGAGGGATCTTTACTCCTAGGTACTAATAGTCGTCAAATAGTTTGATCTCTTGATTTTCCTCTACGAGAAGGTTACGTTGATCTCCTCCGATACTCATGTACTCACTTTTTTCCATATTCACTTGCAAACCCCACTATGTAAACTCTTCTAATATTTTTCGCATCATGTAACTAAGGTCTTTAGAGTCCTGTGCGATGATGCATCCACAAAGCACAGAGTGTACAAAGTTAAGTCTATTAGTGGTATGCCCATATTCGTACATTTTTTCTTCCATTTGTTGAGTGCTGCTTCGAGGTATATTTTGAATAATGTTGGGGATATACAGCATCCTTGTCTTAGTCCTTTAGTCACTTTGAATCCCGGTGTTATCAGATTTCCTGTTTTAATTCTTGTTGTTTGTTGGTAGTACAACGTTTTTACTGCTTCAATCAATTCTATATTTATATTTGTTTTCGCCAGTGCCTCCCATAATTTATCAAGCGGGATACTATCATATGCTTTCCTAAGGTCTACGAACGTCAGATGGACTTCTTGGCCACGAGCAACTTTCTTTTCAATTATCTGAGTAATAGAGAAGACATGGTCTATTGTAGATCGACCTGCACGAAAACCAGCCCGTTCTTCGGCTTCCATATCTTGGTATTCTTCTTCTATTCGATTTTTTATTATTTTCCCATATATTATACTAATACTACTAGTAACTGCAATTCCTCTATAGTTTTCAGGTTTTGATTTATCTCCTTTTTATGGATGGTGCTTATATGCGATTTTTTCCATTCCTCAAATATTTCATGTTTATTTATGCATTCCTGGAAAAGTTGTCGTAGCCGTTGAATTAGTATTTTGGGTCCATGTTTAATGAGTTCCGGAGCTACATTTCCTGGGACAGGTGATTTGCCATTCTTTAGATGTCTACATATGATTTCGACTTCTCTCTCATTTATTCTGATTGGTGATCCTATCAGCCTGACGCCTTGTAGACCATAGTTCTCTATCTGTTTGAAGGACTCTCTTGTCTCTGTTAGTAAATCTTTAAAGTATTCTTTCCAAATTTGCGGTGATATGGACTGGATAATATCTCTTTTTCTGTTGTTTCTTAAATTTTTTAACAGTTTCCAGCTTTCTGAACTTTGGCTTCCACCAATGTATGTATTTAGCATGGTGCACTTTTTTCTCAATTTTTTTCTTGGTGTAAACTATTCAAATTGTATCGTACTTCTTGTACTTGCTCCTTTGTATGGTTATCTTGCGGCGTGTTCTGTTTTTTGTGTCTCTTTTATGTGGAAATGAAATATCTGAACGTACGAGGTAGTGGTCACTGCCGCAAGTGGGTCCTCTACATGCTCTTACGTCTGTTGTTTTCAGTCGACTTTTTTGTTTGAGGTTGATATGAGTCTATAACTGATTTTAAGTTTCGGATTTCCTGAGTCCACGTATATTTATGAATGTTTTTATGTCGAAAATATCCATTCATGATTCTGAGTCCATTCTGATCGCATATATCTATTAACCTTTCTCCGCTATTGTTCGTATTATCTTCTCTATATCTATCTACTACTTTATCGTTGTTTTTTTTTCGACTCTGCTGTTGAGGTCTCCCAAGATTATTATTTCTCTTGTGTAATCTCGTGTCTAGTCTCTCAATTGTAATAATAGGTATAAACTAAGTAGACGACGTGCTGAAATAAACGATTTTAGCAATAATTATAATAATCGAAGTTAAAAAAAAATTTTTTGATCCTTTTCTTTTCCCCCATAATGAAGAAAAACAAGAAAAACAAAGCTAAGAATGTCAATTTTTAGCATGAAATAATATCAGTATTTAAATAAGAACTTTAATAAGAACAGCTTTCACCAGGATTAGACTATTAATAATAATATTTATAGTTATACTGAATACTTAAATATCTAGAGTTGCATTTATATCTCACATTAGTCTGCTGGTAACAAACCGAAACAAAACCACTTTAACATCCTTAATGAGCTTTTGGTCTTGTTCTTTATACCGGGTATCCCGTTTGAAAAATGACATAGCTTTTTAATTATTATATCTCGTGTATGCTGCTGCACGTATTATACGATGTGCAGTATGCAAAACAATGGTTATCAAGATAACATAAACAGTAGCGCATAATGTGAATGGTAATTGTATAGTAACACACACATGGTGTTTAGTGTTGGTTAAGATTAAATTAAAAATAAATTTTAATTAATGCTTCTCTAATTCGCGATTTAATAATTTAAAATTTGAAGTAATTATTTGACTAAAAAAATATTTTTCTTACTCAGAAATTTTTGAAACAACGAATATCTTAAACATATCAAAAAAATATATTATATAGCAGTACTTTCTATGATTGTCTTGTTCACGAGTCTAACAACAAATATAAAAAAACTGCCCTTTATTAATGGTTTAACTCATTCTGTCATATCCATGTTGAAAGATATTTCCAATATTAACATAGCTAAATACAATAAAATGAACAGCAAAGAACTATTTTCAAAAATGAAAGACCCGGTACCAACCTTATATAGAAGTAACGTTGTTTATGAAATACCGTGTCTAGGATGTCAAAAAAGCTACATTGGCCAAACATCACAGTAGTTAAATCAACGCATCACAAACATGTTAGTGATTGCTGCTTGAGAAAATATACTTGTGTAGTGGTTGAGCACTATGAAAACACCGGACATAATGCTAGACTATAACAAGGCTCGTATTTTGGCACAGACTGAAAACTTCTTCTTCTTATTCTTCTTAAAGTGCCTATCCGTTCCGGATGTTGGCGATCATCACGGTTATCTTTACTTTGTTTATTGCAGCGCGGAACAGTTCAGTGGTAGTCGTGTTATACCACTTTCGTAAATTTTGAAGCCAGGAAATGCGTCTTCTTCCCGGTCCTCTCTTACCATTTACTTTCCCTTGGAGAATCAGCTGGAGAAGGCCGTAACGTTCTTGGTTTCTCATTATATGTCCTAGATATTCCAACTTTTTAGTTTTGACGGTCATGAGAATTTCACATTCTTTCCCCATTCTACGCAGGACCTCCACATTAGTAACTCTGTCAACCCAGGATATACGTAAGATGCGCCTATAACACCACATTTCGAAAGCTTCGAGCCGATTCATAGATGCAACAGTCAGTGTCCATGCTTCCATTCCGTAGAGCAGAACTGTGAATATGTAGCAGTTCAATAGACGGCATTTTGTTTTTAATGATATGTCTCGACTGTTGAAAATAGTTCTCATTCTAACGAATGCTGCTTTTGCTTTTATTATTCGCTGTTTAATTTCTGTTGAGTGGTCCCATTGGCTATTTAAATTGGTGCCTAGATATGTATATTGCTCGACTCTTTCGATATTCTGTTGGTTGATTGTAAGTTGAGCGTTTAGTATTGGTTTTTTACTATTTGTCATTAATTTGGTTTTCTTTATGTTAAGAGCTAGTCCGTATCTGTTGCTGACTTCTGTTATGAGATTTGTTAATATCTGTAAGTCATTCAGATTATCGGCAAAAACTATAGTGTCATCTGCATATCTAATGTTATTCAACCATTCACCGTTTATTAGTATTCCTTTCGCACAACCGTCTAAAGCTTCCTTAAATACCCATTCAGAATAAATATTGAACAACAATGGAGACAAAATACAGCCCTGTCGTACTCCTCGTTCTATTGCAATTTTATCAGTTAACTGGTCTTCTATTTTGATTTTGGCCGTTTCATTGTAGTAAATGTTTCTGATAATTCTAAGATCTTTGTTGTCAATTCCAATTTCTTGCATTAGAGTCATTAGTTTGTCATGTTTTACTCTGTCAAATGCCTTCTGGTAATCTATAAAGCATACGTATATGTCACAATTCACATCCCTGCATCTCTGAAATAGCACCTGTACAGCAAAAAGGGCCTCCCGTGTTCCCAGAGCATCACGAAATCCGAATTGTGTTCTTGTTAGTTGTTCCTCACATTTTGTATATATTCTTTTGTGGATGACCTTTAGAAATGTTTTAAGTAAATGGCTCATAAGGCTTATAATTCTATAGTCTTCGCACTTTCTCGCATTGAGTTTTTTTGGAAGATTTATAAAAGTTGACACTAACCACTCTTGGGGAACCACGCCCGTATCATATATACTGTTAAATATATTTGTCAACCATTTTATGCCATCATAGTCCATAAGTTTTAAGAATTCTGACTGAAAATTATCAGGGCCTACTGCTTTACCATCTTTGGTGCTTTTGATGGCATATTTTACTTCTTCGACTGTAAATGGTGGTCCATATTCGCAATTGGTGTTTGTTGTAATACCAGTGTTACTTCGTATATCTTCAAAAGTTTTTTCCACGTATTTAATCCAAATATCTCTTTTATGCTCTATTTCCAGTACTATGTTTCCCTGATTATCTGTCAGGAATCCAGTGTTCGTGTGTTTATATAAGCCTGCCGCTTCTTTAATCTTTTTATGGAGGTTAAATGAATCATGTTTTTGTTGTAATGACTCTATCTCTGTACACTTCGAGCTAAACCAATTTTCTTTTGCTATTTTAATAGCCCTTTTTATTTCGTTATTTATGTTGTTGTAGTAATTCTTATTATCTTTAGCGTTTCTTCTGTCTTCCATCATACATAGAATCTCCTCCGTCATCCATTCCTTTTTATTTGTTCTTTCAGGTCTTAAGTATTTCTCTGTTATTTCTTGACTTACTTTGTGCAAATTTTCTAGTTCTACATCTGTGTTATCTGTTTCTGTACGGGCCCATGGTTTTTCTGTACGAGCCCACGTTTTTTCTTTTAGGCGTTTTTGTACCTTTTCCTTTACTGTTTTATTTTTCAGTTGGTTAATATCGTACTTCATAATTTTTGGTCTTTGAACTTTCTTTAAACTAAGTTTCATTTTGGCGATAAGTGGATTGTGGTCCGAATTTATGTCGGATCCCGGGTACGCTTTAACAGATGTTATAGAGTTTCTAAATCGTTTGTTAATGAGATAATAACAAGGCTATAGCAAGGCTCGTATTTTGGCACAGACTGAAAACTACAAAAGTAGATTATTGAGATGTATCATATTACCAAAAATAATAAAACTTCCAATTATAAAACAGACAATGGACAGTTAAGTAACATATTTGTACGTCAGTTGTTTGCAATGTTAAAATTATTTTTACAGTGTACTCCTGAGGAAGCCTTCAAATATATGGCGATATATTGAATTTGTAGATAAAACAAAGATTTTGTTATAGACCACAAACCTAATATTTCCTACATACTGTTTGGCATAATATGTAAAATTATGATATATGTAAAATAATAACATACAGTGTGTAAAAGCCAAATGGAATAAATTCATTATTTAGGTTACTGTACATATTTATAAAAAATCCCGAAACACTTCAAATTTAAATTATAACCTGACATTCTTTAATTTGAAAATGCAACCCCTACCTTCAACCCCCTTAGAATGACAGGTACAACCCCCAATTTTTAAAATAGGAAGTATAGGCTTGTGATATACCGTTTGAAAGGTCTTTTCATTCTTCATTCAAAAATGTTGTCGCTTTCAAGTTTATTAAGATTAATTAAAATAAAATAAATTAAAATCATGTGGTTACAGAAATTCGCTAAAATATACTCAAAACTTGTTTCCCATTTAGGTCTTTATAATGAGAAAGTGAACAAAAACCATAGCAATGTGGTTTTTAGATGGTAACCATTAAAAAACTTTAAAGAATTTCCGTGGCAACGTTATTTTAACACGCATTAGTAAATTGTTTTATTTAAGTTGTCAGTATTTTAATTTAAGTAAAAAGTTCGTTCAATTTAATTCTGAAAAATGGTTAGATTAACGGAAATGCATAAAATAACAGTTTTACAAATGATTGGTTACGGAGATAACACCCGAACACAACAGAAAGTAACTCGCCTATTTCATGAGAAATTTCCTAATTTACCGCCTATATCCCAAGGAACAATAAGTAAAATAGTGAAGCAGTTTCGCGAGTTTGGTCATGTAAGGCAGATAAAAAAAAGCAGCTGCCAATGCACTGAGTGATGAACTCAAATTAGATGTGTTGCTTGAGTTTTAGGAAAATCCACATACATCGAGTAGACAGGCATCCACTACATTCAATGCTAGCCATACATCGATAGTAAACATATTAAAAAAAAAATTGCATCCCTATAAGATGATACCTACTCAGGAGCTCATGGAAGACGATTTTGATAGGAGAACTTTTTTTTGTGAGCAAATGATGGGTATGTAGGATAACAATATTATGCAATTAGAAGACGTTATGTTTTCTGATGAGTGTACTTTTTCACTTAACGGTCATGCTAATCGGCAAAATTGCCGCTACTGGGCCGCGGAAAATCCTCACTGGATGAGAGAAAAACACACTCAATACCCTCAAAAGGTTCATGTAGAAAACAACAATATGTTTGGACAGGGATTGTAGGAAACAATATCATTGGTGCCTCTTTCATTGAGGGCAACTTGACTGGCAACAATTATTTGGCACTACTTCAAAATGATGTCATTCCAACGTTGGCAAATTTATATCCTGATCCAGGAAACCCCTTAAGTTCCAGCGAATACGATATGGTCTCAGCAGGATGGGGCACCACCACATTACTATATATTGTATACATATATTGCACATAATATATGTAAAATTTAAAGTAAAATATTGTGAACAGTAGTAATTTTTATTGCAATGACACCAATATTTATAAAGTTGGTAACTAAAGAACCTAACACAAATAACTTTATATTGTGTGTAAGAAAACATGTTATGAATGAAAGTCATTATATGATAAATATGTAAATTAACATAAAATCAAAATTATTGAGTTTTCTGACTGATTTTTGAGGAATCGCTTCCTATTCTTCATCTAATGTAGTTTTTAGCTCTGCCGCTGTCGCTGGTTCTGGATTACAGACCCAAACCCTGCGTTTAAGCTTATACTACATATAGGTGCTCAAGGAGATGCATATCCGGAGTCAACGAAGGCCAGTCCATTGCTGTTATATTGGTGTTGGTCAGGTAATCTTTCGTATTCCGCGCTGTGTGACATCGAGTGTTTTCATGCATTAGCTTGAAGCCGTCGCCTATGTAGCCTGCGTAAGGAACAACATGGACTTGGAGAATATCCGTAATGTTCCCATCCGTTGTCAATCAGATGGGAACTGCAGTAAAGCAGGGGTTCCCAAACTGCGGGGCGCGCCTCCCCTGGGGAATAACTCACATAGTAGTGTCAATTGGACCTTTGGTCAATGCTCAGTTTCATAGAATTTTGAATAATGCGGATCACATTACCATGATTGTGACTGCCCACCAAGCTGTCATATGTCACATGTCACCTTAACATTTCCGTTAAGACCAGGAGCCATTCTCTCTCCTGATGCCAACCATTATGTAGCTTCGCCGTTTTTTAAAAATTAAACTGTATGTCCTTGTGTCGTGTAGTGCAATGTACAATTTTTTGTTTATGACATTCTCAACAGATTGTTGGATATGCTAAAATTGACGAAGTAAGTCTAAAAGGTTATATAACATAAAAAACTTTTATCAACCCTCAACTTCGAGTTTTTTATCGAAGTTAATTAATTTTCTTCGATTATGAAACGTTTCTTGGCTTATTTCAGATGCACCTGAAGATGCTCTAGAAAGCGAAAGTACTTAGGCAAGATTTAATTAATAAACTGTGCTCGATATCTGCCTTTGATTTGATCAAAGTTCATTTATTCGAGGATTCAACCTTATATCAATTTAAAGTATTTTTGTTTTAGTTAATCATTTTTTTGTGTTTATTTTAGTTTATTTTTAAATTTATAATAGGAACTTACTAGTTCTTAAGCTAAGCTTAGAAATTATTAAATAATAGGTTTTAGGCTAATTTTCGTATAAAAATGGTTTGTCAACATTTATTGGCTTATTATTTTCATGCTTCTTTTTGTATAATAAAATGCATCTTTTTCTTTTATAAAATCAAAATTTTACTTAAATCAGTTTAATAGCTTTCAGCATATCCCAAAAATAATCAAAAAAAAATTAATGAAACACAGTGTAAATCAAAAACAAAATGATAGTGTTTTTAACTCAAAGGCATTATTTTGATGTTATCTATCACCCTTTGTCTAATTAGTTATGTGACAAACTGTATCTAATATAAATTTAATTCTTAAATCACTACAAATATTACAAGAAAAATAATTTCCTGTATACAGTATATGCCCACGACATAAAAATATGTCCCAGATTAATTTGAAAATAATGCAAACCAATAACAAATCAAAACCTTCCCTGTAAATCTGTGAAATTCTTTTTTTATGCTTAACAGCTAAAGGTTAACAATACATCACAGTATAATAACCACCATACCAACCTTTTTCTCTCTAACGACCAATCTTTCTTTTCATTTGCATTTTAACAATCAGCGCGGATTGCGAGCGCCCCCTATTTTTTGCTATAAAAGACATCGACGATAGTAGCCACTAACAAATGTGCATTCTGTGTCTCGAAGGGCGTTCAGACACATTCAAATCCCTTTTCCTCGGCAGTGGCGTTTCAACTAAAAGTTTAGAATGAAAAATGTTTGATTAAATGAAGTCTGGTATAAAAATAAATGTATTTAAGCATAAGTTTTGATATTACTTTCTACGATATAAAGCAATACAATTTGTTTAAAATAAAATAATGGTACATTCCTCTTCTTCTTCATGTACCATGTCCTTTCAGAACGTTGGTTACCATCATAGCTATCTTAATTTTATTCACTGATACCCTACATAGCATGCTTGTATCAACACCATACCAATCTCGCAAGTTCTTCAATCATAAGGTTCTTCTTCGTCCTGGACTGCGTTTGCCTGCTATTTTTCCTTGCATGATATTTTGTAGCAACCTATATTTGGGACCTCTCATTACATGTCCGAAATACTCCAGCTTTCTCTGCTTGATGCTTTTTATGATTTCAGTAGTCTTGCTGAGACGTTCTAGTATTGTGGAGTTTTGAATCTTCTCCACCCAGAAAACTTTTAAAATTCTTCTATAGCACCACATTTGGAAAGTCTCAAGGCGATTTAGATCGATTGTATTCACAGTGCAGGACTCGACACCATAAAATAAGACCGAGAACATGTAGCAACGAAGTAGGCGGATCCACCGCCTAGGCGGATTTATTTTAGATACGACCATGTATTACCTTCAGAAAAATTTTCAATAAGTGGTTTAACAAACTGATGGTTCTATAATCAGCACAGGTTTTTGCTGTTGTCTTCTTAGGTAGAGCTATAAACAGTGAATTAGACCAACCATTAGGTAGTTGTCCGCTGGTATAAATGGTATTGAAAAACGAATTTATAGCACTTAAAACATTACTACCATTTATAAGCTTGTATATTTCAGTTGGAATTTCATTTCAGAGGACCAGTCGCTCTGCCATCTTTTGATGATTGTATGGCTTTTATAACCTCAGAGCGTGTTATTAGAGGTCCTTCGCAGTTAGTAATATCGGGAGGTGAACTACTCCTATTGTCTTCGAATAGGTTCGTGACGTAATTTTCCCATTTTTTAAGATGCTGTTATAAAGTGTTTCATTGTTTTTCGCTAGTCGCCACTGTTCCATCAAATCCAATATGTCATCTGTTATCCAAGCCTGCTTTTTTAGCTTTGACCTGCCTTGTTAATTTCTCACACAGATTTCTTTTACTGTTGTTACGATTTTATTTAAGCCGTCATCGACATTTTCACCAATATTTTCTAAAAAAAAATTTTCGTTCAGTTGTCTTTGAACTGATTCCTTATCTTTCTCATCTTATAGTTGGGCTGTATTAATATTTTTGCTTGACTTCTTTTTATTCATCTTTTTTAATTTTAATTGGGTTACAGCTACTATGGGATTGTGATCAGACCCAAGCAACATTCATTCCTCAGCAACTTTAAATCATACATGACCATATCAGTGGTATTATTTGCACCTAAATTATTTTAAAAATTTTGATTAAAAATATTAAAACCAGTAATAGAAAATCATAGAAGACATGAGAAATATGGAAATACGTGCTTGGCGGAGGAAGGCGATGGATAGGGACGACTGGAGAAAAATTCTTGGGGAGGCTAGGACCTACACAGGGTTGTAAAGCCAAAATGATGATGAATAGAAAATTATATAATTCCATATTGTAGTTTAGATTTAGAAAGACATGCAACTACATCCCAAATAGATCTAATATATATATATATATATATATATATATATATATATATATATATATATATATATATATATCCGGTATTTAGGCGTTCCACGCCCTTCCGGTAGGGATCTATGGAGGAGTATCACCTAGCCGCAAGCCCTTATCTCTTGCCGTACTGCTCCACCATAGGCCGATCAGATACCAGCATATTCTAGACTAAGCCGCAGATTCATTTTAGAATTTTAAACTACTGCGTTAGCCTTTTTGGTTTCTGTTCACCGAGCCGGGGATTTGAACTGACATCTCTCGCATTGAAGCGAAGGAGAAGCCAGCCGCCCAGCCCGCTTGGCTATCCGATCGACATAACTGATATAATCAAAAAATCACAGGAAAATTCGAATAGACCATCGCTACACTAACATAATCAAATATATCTACCAAAATGCCACAGCTAGCGTAAGACTTTATATGTATATATATATATATATATATATATATATATATATATATATATATATATATATATATATATATATGTATATATATATGTATATATATATGTATATATATATATATATATATATATATATATATATATATATATATATATATATATTTGGAGGGTAAATTTATTATTCTAAGACTTACGTTCTATTCTCAATGGATAATAAACTTATTACCACGTCCAGTTCCTATTAAAACTTTCTTCAATACTACTGCACTGTCCCTGTGGAAGGGCAGGCGGCTCTTAGCCCTTTTTCGCTTCTCCTTCCCCACGTCACGTTTTTCTACTCCCAAAGGCCCGATCTCACGGCAATCATTGCTATCTCCTTGCCTGCAAAACGCAAAAATATTATGAGTTATAAGAAGCGTCGAGGAAAATGTGAGTGTGTATGTGTATCGGAAAAGACTTTGCTAGTTATGAGTCATCGCATAATGTGAGAAAAAAGAGAAAGCTTTCTAAATAGAAAATGTTATAATACAGATAGTCTAAAATAAAAACATTGGTGCTGCATAAATGATATGTCGAAAATGTGATGAAATAAATTATGAGTTTTAATTCACTATAAAAAGTTTATTAAAATATGTAAATTATTAACAATATATAATATAGCACTGTAGTTACAAAGATGGGCTAGGCTATAGATTTTTAATAGATTCAATATATAAATTTAAAAAAATTGCAGTAGAATTGCAATAAAAATTTTATTTATATTGCATTGAAAGCCAAATTCTTGTAATTTAATTTTATCTTCAATGCCTTTTAAATGATCTAACTCTTGCAAGTGAAGCTCGGGGTTTGAAAATAAATATCAAGAAGACAAAAACAATGATTATAAGTACAAATGATTACCCCAACGCAAAGATATATGTCTCTGGAAAAGAAATCGAACAGGTCAGACAATTTAAATACTTGGGTTGTTTTTTGAACGAGGGTTGGGACCCCGAGAATGAAATAAAGAGCAGAGTTGAACAAGCCAGAAATTCTTTTTTGAGGCTTCGTAAGTTTCTGACTGATCGCAAATTGGACTTTAACCTCCGATACAAGATGCTTAAGTGTTACGTGTGGCCTGTTCTCTTGTACGGAATGGAAGCATGGACGTTAAAAGCCAGTTCCATTAACAAACTTGAAGTGTTTGAAATGTGGTGCCTGCGTCGAATGCTTAGAATATCATGGACGGACAGGGTCAGAAATGAGGAAGTACTCAGAAGAGCGGGCTTACAGGATAGGGAACTTTTTAGTTATGTAAAAAGTAAGAAGACTGCATACTTGGGACACATATTACGAGGAGAAAGATATACTTTTCAGCAACTGATACTCGAAGGGAAGATAGAGGGTAGGAGAGTTCTGGGACGTAAAAAAATGTCATGGCTGCGCAATATTCGATAATGGACAGGAATCCACAGCTATGAAATGCTTCGCAATGCTGCTAAAAACAGAATTATTTAATCCTGACTATTTAACATCTCACCTGACAAGACGATGTACGGTGGACGCCTACGCAGAAATGCACGGCACCTTAAGAAGAAAGAAGAATTTGATCTGCCTCATTTATATATAAAATTTAGACATGTTATATACATTTAACAGCAGGAAATTTTAAAATAGAATTTGAAGACCACAGAGAAAGAACTTCAGTCCAAAACTCCAATTTTTGACATTTCTTGTTTTTAATACCACTCTGTAGCTTTAATTATACAGTGTCTAAGAGTAACACAATACAGAATAATAACTTGATCAGTTACAAGATATAAGTGTTTGAAGAAACCCTGTATAGGGAAAGAACTTAATATGTCCAATCCAAACAGTGCAAAACGTTGATAAGTCCAGGTAATCTTAGTAGTTAACAACAATGGCATGCGACATTGGGTAATCTCGCATGCCTGATTTCTACAGATGTTTTCAGTTTCTGTATTCTGGAGGTTATCTTGGTGTTCAGTTTATTTTATTTTGAAGTGAAAGTGATTATTTACAACGTTTGATACTTTTATCTAAAAATTAAAATAATCATTGCAGATACGGGTGTGTGCTCAAGTGATCAATTACTTTGTGCTCGTGGAAAAAATTCTAAGAAAATAAAAAGTTTTGGGAGGATGCAAGATATTTCAAAGAAACTTAAGTTACAACCTTATGCGACTGGCGAAGCTTGTTAATGTCCTAAAAAATGTTTTGATGCAATTTCTAAACATGAAAAACATAGTTGATATTATATATATATATATATATATATATATATATATATATATATATATATATATATATATATGTATATATATATATATATATATATATATATATATATATATATATAAAGAAATAGTTGATATTATAAAAAAATATCAACTATTTTAAAAATAAAGACGAAATAAACTTGTATTTAACAGGCTTGGTTCTCTTGGTTCCTGTACAACGAAGAAGAGCTAGAAACCCCGAGAATGAGGCTGGTTTCAGAGATTACACAGTCTGTTATCATGTGAAAATAAAACGGGAAGCCAGTGTGGAAAATGTCTAAGTGTGCAATAACGCTTTTGTGTCATTTCATGGTATAACACGAGATAAAGTTGATATTCTTGTAAATAAACTTAAAAAATCAAACAAACCTCCTAGGAACCTACAGGGTCTTTAACGAAGGTTAACAAATCAGCTGCAAAATCGGACAGCTCGGAAACGGCTAGACGAATCATGAGATATCGATAAAACGGGTGAGCTAGACGATTTATAAAACAAACATGGCATCGTGTCAAAAAGGCACTGTCTTTATTGTATCCTATGGTATGAGGTCTCAAACGATTGGATTTTATGTATACAATAAAAGTATATTCAAACAACAAGACTACAGTGACATCCCATGAACATTCCATCTATAAATTGTCTCCACAAGAGTGGAGTAGTATAGAGTATAGAGAGACATAAAGACAAGTATTTTTACAGCAGAACTATTTGCCATCAATAAGGCCCTAACCTATATTCTAGAAAAAAAACTTCCCAAATCTCTTATAATATCTGATTCACTTAGTTGTCTGACATCAATTTCTCAGATTTATCCCTCTCATCCAACATTGCAGCAGATTAAGTTAATTTTATACCGTATATACCAAAACAATTTGACAGTAGAGTTCCTCTGGGTACCGTCACACGTTGGAATAGATGGTAACGAAAAGGCAGATAGTCTAGCTAGGTCCGCAGTAACCAATACAACCGCATCAGTGGAAAATCTAACGGTGCATTTGGATTTAAAACCTTACTTAAAATCAAAATTGTACGATGTTTGGCAAAACCAATGGAACAGAAGCACCACTAAATTGATAGAAATAAAATCTTTCGTCCTTCCATGGAACTCCTGGCCTTCAAAGCGACAACATCAAGTCCTATTAACACGTCTCAGATTAGGACACACTTCTACTACACATGAATACTTGTTGAAGAAAGAAGAGGAACCACTGTGTTTTGTTTGTGAATGTAAAGTGACAGTGAAGCACATTTTGATCGAGTGTCCAGTATACTCAGTGGAAAGACTATATCATCATTTTCCAAAAACATTAAAAGAACTTTTAGGAGAATCTAAATACGTAGCCGACTTGATAGAATTCTTGAAAACTATAAACCTTTTCAATAAAATTTAATACAATACATTAATAATTAAAATATATATTGTATACATTATTATGTAATTGATATTTTGTATATGCCTATGTATGTCTTTATCACTTTTGTATTTTTCTTATGCTAATAACCCTAAGTGGTTGAAGCAAAATAAATAAAAAAAAAAAAACAAGACTACAGAGTATTGTCAAAGTATATAAAGTCCACTGATTGGTATGAGTAAACATATATAAACGGTAACGTTCACTGATAGGCATGGGTCTGTCGAAACATATATAAAGGGTATACTCAAAAGTATGCGACTACAATAAGAGTACAGGGTGTCCACAATAACTGGAAAACTGGAATTTTATTGTAAAATAGTTTTTTATGGCAATGTTTCATTTCATACTTTGTGCATTAAAAATATATTTGTTTTATTTGTGTTTTACTTTTTACAAAAAAATAGCGAATGATTTTATAGGAAAATGACGTGATAAGCCCTTTTTTACAGGGGAAAAACTTGTTAAGTTATATGTAGACATGTAGACAAATAAAAACAATTAATACCAGTAATATGCGATGTAAATTAAAAAAAAAAACTAAAATGTAAACCAACAACGAATATATTTTTTCTTTTTGTTACTAACTTTATTACTAAACACATTAAAAATGTTCTCCTGAACAAAACCAAAAATGTCACCAAGTTATTTTCCTGTGGTCTTCATTTTTATTATATTTAAGGTTTGTTTCTGAAATGACTTTATTAGAGGTGTTAGTTCGTTAGATTATATAAGATATACTTTATTAACGAATCAATAACAAATAAATAATATGATAGATCTTACTATTTTTGTTGGGAATAAGACACAATTTAAATTTAAAATAAGTTTATTTTTGACGTTTTAATTTCCACTTCGGAAACCGTTTTGACAATATAAAACATTAATAAATTAAATAAATTTTGTATTTATGGACCGAAATTGACGCCAATTTAGCCGATTAACCAAATTTGATAAAAATCCAAGGGTACCACCTTGGAAATTTTTTTCCAAATTTTCCAAAAAAAAGTTTTGTTTTGTTACATGTACTTGGTCCAGCTTATTCAAAACATGTGTTTTTTTTCTGATCCCTTACTCCCAGTTTGCCGGAAAAGAGGAAAAATCGAATTAAAAAATCTACAGTTTTTTCGATTTTCCGGCAAAACGGTGCATACTTTTTGGCCACGTGTTTAGATTTTTTTAATCAGCAAGTCTCCCTTAATCGAAATAATTCAAATTTTAAACAAAATATACACTTTTAATTTTTACGAAATTTTCAGCAAATACAGACATCTAAGTGGAGATTTTTCTCACAAACTGTTAGATGTAGGAAAATTCTGAGTATGGCAGAAAAACGAGCGGCCAATTTTATGTAGGAAATGTGTATTCGCTTGACTCTCGGACCAAAATTGACGCCAACATAGCCGATTAACGAAATTTAATAAAATTCCAATGGTCTACAGTTTTTTCGATTTTCCGGCAAAACAATGCATAATTTCTGGCCAAGTGTTAAGATTTTTTAATCAGCAAGTCACCCTTAATCGAAATAATTCAAATTTCAAACAAAATATACACTTTTAATTTTCACGAAATTTTCAGCAAATAGAGACATTCAAGTGGAAATTTTTCTCACGAACCGTTAGATGTAGGAAAATTCTGAGTATGGCAGAAGAACGAGCGGCCAATTTTATGTAGGAAATGTGTATTCGCTTGACTCTCGGACCAAAATTGACGCCAATATAGCCGATTAACCAAATTTGATAAACATCCAATGGTCTACAGTTTTTTCGATTCTCCGGCAAAACAATGCATAATTTCTGGCCAAGTGTTTAGATTTTTTATTCAGCAAGTCACCCTTAATCGAACTAAATTAAAATTCAAACAAAATATACACTTTTAATTTTCACGAAATTTTCAGCAAATACAGACATTCAAGTGGAAATTTTTCTCACGAACCGTTAGATGTAGGAAAATTTAATAAAATTCCAATGGTCTACAGTTTTTTCGATTTTCCGGCAAAACAATGCATAATTTCTGGCCAAGTGTTTAGATTTTTTAATCAGCAAGTCACCCTTAATCGAAATAATTCAAATTTTAAACAAAATATGCACTTTTAATTTTCACGAAATTTTCAGCAAATACAGACATCCAAGTGGAAATTTTTCTCACGAACCGTTAGATGTAGGAAAATTCTAAGTATGGCAGAACAATCAGAGGCCAATTTTATGTAGGAAATGTCCATTCGCTTGACTCTCGGACCAAAATTGACGTCAACATAGCCGATTAACGAAATTTAATAAAAATCCAATGTTCTACAGTTTTTTCGATTTTCCGGCAAAACAATGCATATTTTTTGGCCAAGTGTTTAGATTTTTTAATCAGCAAGTCACCCTTAATCGAACTAATTTAAAATTCAAACAAAATATACACTTTTAATTTTCACGAAATTTTCAGCAAATACAGACATACAAGTGGAAATTTTTCTCACGAACCGTTGAATGTAGGAAAATTCTAAGTATGGCAGAAGAATAAGCGGCCAATTTTATGTAGGAAATGCCCATTCGCTTGACTCTCGGACCAAAATTGACACCAATATAGCCGATTAACGAAATTTGATAAAAATCCAATGGTCTACAGTTTTTTCGATTTTCCGGCAAAACCGTGCATAATTTCTGGCCAAGTTGTAAGATTTTTTAATCAGCAAGTCACCCTTAATCGGACTAATTCAAATTTCAAACAAAATATACACTTTTAATTTTCACGAAATTTTCAGCAAATACAGACATACAAGTGGAAATTTTTCTCACGAACCGTTAGATGTAGGAAAATTCTAAGGATGGCAGAAGAATCAGCGGCCAATTTTATGTAGGAAATGTGTATTCGCTTGACTCTCGGACCAAAATTGACGCCAATATAGCCGATTAACCAAATTTGATAAAAATCCAAGGGTACCCCCTTGAAAAAAATTTTCCAAATTTTCCAAAAAAAAAATTTTGTTTAATGTTTTGGTACATGCACTTGGTCTAGCTTATTCCAAACTTGTGTTTTTTTCTGATACCTTAACCCCAGTTTGCCGGAAAAGAGGAAAAATCGAATTAAAATATCTACAGTTTTTTCGGTTTTCCGGCAAAACAATGCATAATTTCTGGCCACGTGTTTAGATTTTTTTAATCAGCAAGTCACCCTTAATACAAATAATTTAAATTTCAAACAAAATATGCACTTTTAATTTTCACGAAATTTTCAGCAAATACAGACATCCAAGTGGAAATTTTTCTTACGAACCGTTAGATGTAGGAAAATTCTAAGTATGGCAGAAGAATGAGCAGCCAATTTTATGTAGGAAATGCCCATTCGCTTGACTCTCGGACCAAAATTGACGCCAATATAGCCGATTAACGAAATTTGATAAAAATCCAATGGTCTACAGTTTTTTTGATTTTCCGGCAAAACCGTGCATAATTTCTGGGCACGTGTTTAGATTTTTTTAATCAGCAAGTCACCCTTAATCGAAATAATTCAAATTTCAAACAAAATATGCACTTTTAATTTTCACGAAATTTTCAGCAATTACAGACGTCCAAGTGGAAATTTTTCTCACGAATCGTTAGATGTAGGAAAATTCTAAGTATGGCAGAAGAATCAGAGGCCAATTTTATGTAGGAAATGTCCATTCGCTTGACTCTCGGACCAAAATTGACGCCAACATAGCCGATTAACGAAATTTAATAAAAATCCAATGTTCTACAGTTTTTTCGATTTTCCGGCAAAACAATGCATAATTTCTGGCCAAGTGTTTAGATTTTTTATTCAGCAAGTCACCCTTAATCGAACTAATTCAAAATTCAAACAAAATATACACTTTTAATTTTCACGAAATTTTCAGCAAATACAGACATCCAAGTGGAAATTTTTCTCACGAACCGTTAGATGTAGGAAAATTCTAAGTATGGCAGAAGAATCAGCGGCCAATTTTATGTAGGAATTGTCTATTAGCTTGACTCTCGGAACAAAATTGACGCCAATATAGCCGATTAACCAAATTTGATAAAAATCCAAGGATTCCAAGGACCCCCTTGGAAAATTTTTTCCAAATTTTCCAGAAAAAAAATTTTCATTAGGTGCTGCGCCTGGCAGCATTGTCACTATTAGCGATACTGGATATATCAGTAGCGATCTTTTTGTGACATGGCTTAATTATTTCATTGAAACAGTTAAGCCAAGTCCTGAGGCCCCTGTTTCGTTATTGTTGGACGGCCACAGCAGCCACAGTAAAAACCTAAAAGCTCTACAAATTGCCAGAGATAATGGAATTAGGTAATTGCAGTTACTAAGTCACACCGCACAGATTCATGCATTCAGAATGCATTCATTAATGGTTGCGGAATAACGTGGATCGAACTGTAGCAATATTTCAGGTTTTCGGGTTAATTAAAGAGGCTTATGAGCTTGCTGTAACAGTGAGAACTGCACAGAACGCTTTTCCTGCTAGTGGCATTCGGCCTATAGATGAAAATGTTTTTAAAGAAACTGATTTTGCAGCTTCAATGATGTTTGACAGTGCGTCAAACTCTAACCATGAATCAAAACAGGAAGCATTTTCTTCTGAAAAAGATAATATTTCTTCAGTTCAGGATATTTCGTCGTTACCTATATAGAAATCAAAATCATCAAAAGTTTGCCGTACTCAGGATGCACTTGAATTGACTAGTTCCCCGTACAAAAATGAATTTGAAGCACGAGCTGAGGCATCTAAAGTAAAATCGGTTAAAGCTACCTTAAAATTGTCAAAAATTTGCTATGAAAAACAGGTAGCTAAATCGGGTGTAGCTAAATCTGACAGATGGTATTGTGAAGTATGCGAGTCTGAATCAGTCGAAGAAATAATCCAATGTCTTAAATATAAATTTTGGTTTCATGCAAAATGTGTCAAGGTATCGCTAAGAAGATATTTTATTGTTTAAATTGTAAAACTAAGTTTATCAGTTACAAAACGTTGAATATTAGTATATGTTATGGTTATAACACGTTCCTTATGTTTAAATATAGGTTTTAACATCGGTCAAATTTAGGGCACTAATTGTCCAATTAAAAATGCTGGCATCCCAGATTGGACTTTTGTTTATATTTTTTTCATTTTGAAAAATAAAATATTATAAACTACCAATATATCGGTTATTTGTGATTTTTTGGAATATAAACACTATTTAGTAAATGATTTTTATGATAAAATTTTGAAATATTTATTAACATGTGTAATACAATAAATATTTGAAAAGTAGTTCAAATTAGGAAACCTTACCCTACTTATATTAGATACTTTATGATATCCAATTATAACAGTATTTTTTTTATTAATAATTCTACTATAAATTTATATTTTTATTTTTTTGTTATTTAGTAAGTTATTTGTCTTATTGTAAACGAAAATGCAATCAAACATTAGTTTGCTCCAAATCGATTTAAATTTTAATGTGTAAATATGATCAAAAATTTAGCCTGCTAACATTTTTTTTATTTTTTTTTATAAACTTTTGTAAATTCCTCCTAAACTTATATTTTAAGTATTAGACACATAAAAGATATTGTTAGTACATATCTAGTATCTAATATAAATAATTTCTTTTTTAATTTCGGTTTTATGACTATATAAATATGAGAGTCTGACAAATAAAGAGTTAACTAGAGGACCAATATTAGAGTCAGAAGCAGAATATGCATCGTCTAGTTTAAAAAAGTAACACAAGCAAAGGACGTCCACGCAAACACAGGAAGAATACGATTTTGAGTGCGTATCTGTCTCTAATATGAGATCGAGAAAGCACAATAGAAGGCCCCTACTGATGTTTGTCCAGATGATCCACAAGGAGGACGAGGCAAAGGCAATGCGGATTACTGAAATAATGCACATAAGGGTGGTAGTGGCACACCTAAAAAAAGTTATGGGCTCCACACAGTGCTTCAACTGCCAAGGTTACCATCATGCACAAAAGGCGTGCTTTAAAACACCAAAATGTGTAGAATGCGGCGAGAACCATCCGAGCAGGGATTGTAAAATGCCGAAGCAGCAGAAGGCAAAGTGCGCCAACTGCCAAGGACAACACCCAGCCAATTTCAGAGAATGCCCAGGATGCCCAACCTGGGGGAGACCACAACCCAGACAACCGGCTCCCCAAAGACGTCCACGACAACCACCAGGACGCTCCTACGCCCAAGCCACCCAAAAACAAACGGAGATAGGAAATACCATCCTAATCTCCAAACAACAACAATATGGTCTAGTGAGCTCTGTAAAAGAGCTAAAAGAACTAGGATGGTGCACGAGGCGATCGCGGATATCAAGTTTAGCAAACACTAAAGGTTTATGCAAATTGTTTACAACACGGGGAAAATACCAACAGATGGACTAAAATCAACTTTCGTACTAAAAGCAGTACTAAAGTCATCAACGGTTTCTGTGTAGAACAAATAGAAATAAGCAAAGGTATGAGACAGAGTTATCTTCTTTTTCCAGTTTTATTGATCATTTATATAGAAAAGATATTTTAGCTTGCATAACAGAACGATTAGGGTGTCAAAACAAACGATGTGCCTATCAATAATTATTGATTATACAGGAAAAACAATATTTTTAGGTTTTGTATTTTTGAAATAAATAAAAAAGAGCGGGGACAACGACAAGAGTATTTACAAAAGCTTTTCTACATCAGTTATTAATGCAAGTATGCCCTGTAGTGAAATTTTAGCACATACGAGATGTCCTAAGTTAACGGTATATACCTAAGTAAGAAATAAATGTTTTAATAACATATTTAATTATCAGAACTACTAGTCACCGCACTATATCTAAAAACAGAACTATCAAAACCTGCGTTCTACTACATTTCTCACTTATATTATGCAACAAAATGCCCTAGCTGAAGCTAGTAGATAAAAAAGGAAGGCTACATATTAAAATAGAAGAAATAAATTTGATCGTGCTTAAACCTTTGGTACTTTAACCTAACCTTTTACATTTCGTTTTAAATAGATTATATAAATATTCGTACTATGTCGGTTAATAAAATTACAATGCAAAATATATGTTACCTTTTCACATCGAAAACATGTAAATTATTGAATTTATTAAAGCCGTTACAACTAGTAAACCATTCACAAACAATACTTCTACTCTTAACAGTTTTTCTGATATACATTCAACAATTCACATAACATTTCAAACAACACTGAAACTTTTTTATTCGCTTTAACCATTACCCTTCAATTCAACCCTTACCCTTCTATTCTAAAAAAGGGTGAAGCTGTACCAATAAAAAAAGATACCCTTATGTAAATCGACTGTCCAATGAAAATAAAAGACATATGTAAAACAGCCTATGAATCCTCGAAATGCAACCCCTGAGAAAGTTCGCCCAATCTTTGAAGTTGGGATTTAAAGTTCTCCGCCAATAGCGTCGCGGTCTTCGCTACCCTATTTTAAATTGTAAATTAGAATGCGTAGGTAAATAGGGCTGCGCAGAAGTAAGATTTGTACGACGGAAAATAATACATAGAAATTATTTATTATACTTAGCTACAGGCTACACAGGACGAGAGCATTTAAAAATATTAATAGTCACAATTAAATATTTTATTTAAAAACAAATTTCCTTCTACATTAAAAAAAATATTTAAAGTTTCCAAAAGAGCATATTTCTTAAATAGAGAGGACAGTCTTAAATAGATTATTATTACGACAATAAAATGTAATACATATTATACAAACGTAACTGTAAGGAGTAAAGCTCAGATTATAGGCAAAATGCCTTTTTTGCCTATTTTGCCTATTATAATTGTTTTTTGCACTTTTTGCCTTTTTTCGTAAATTCCGCCTATTTGTGCTTTTTTTTTTAAATTTCATGGTACTACCCATGATATTATTCTATTACTAAACCATTCTATAATAAAATTTTGGGTCAATAATAAAATATCAATGGTTTGTTTATATAACAGATTTCTAGGAAAATGTACCTGATCGAGACTTGAGGGTTAACTATTTGGAAATCCCTAAGCTTTATTAGTTTATTATCAGTTGTACAGTCGGTTACTGTATCAGAGTTTAGTCACAAATTGCTATATCCTAGTTTAGTTTTGTTGCGTATGCCGAAAAGCAAAGAACACGTTTTAAAACGTTTTAGACATTTGTGTGAAAAGATGACATCTAAATTAAGGCTATGGATCGGAACTTTTTCTAGAAGGAGATGGAGCATTTTGTAAACCATGCGGCAAATCGGTAAGTTTTATTTTTTCTCTTTTTTTCTCGTCCCACAACATAACTAAATTCTAAAGCGGTTTTAGAATTCTAATTATTTTTTTTGAATTCTCCGATTTCAAGTAGAAAAAAGTACTTTATTGACCAGCATTGTGGAACCCCACTTCATAAACGTTATTTGGAAAAATTAAATTCCTCTAAGTTAGCCCAAATATCTCTGCGGGATAGTTTAAGCAGTTCAAAAAAAAGGAGGAAGACGCATTTAAATTTGATTTATGCCAGATGATGATTGCATCCAACATTCCTCTATATAAAGTTAATAACCCTAGTTTTAAATGCTTTTTCGAAAAATATCTTAATAAATCCTTACCGGACGAGAGTAGATTAAGAAAACATACTGTGGAAAAATGTTATGTGGAATGTATTTCAAAAATTAAGCTGGAGTTATAGGGCAATTTTTTGTATATTATCGTGGATGAAACGACAGATGTATGCGGCAGGTATATAGCTAATTTAATGATTGGAATTTTGAACGAAAACTTTGCGAGAAAACCTTATTTAGTTGCCGTTAAAGAATTGGAAAAAACAAACAATTTAACAATAAGTCGATTTATACAAGATAGTTTAACAAACCTCTTTTTATTCAACGCTATACCAGTGAATAAAATAGTTTTAATGCTTTCAGATGCTGCGGCATATATGTTAAAAGCTGCTGTTAATTTAAAGATTTTTTATCCTAATTTAATTCATTGCACTTGTGTAGCCCACGGGGTAAATAGAATTGCTGAAGAAATAAGAAATCTGTTTCCGTTGGTAAATAATTTTATAAATTTTATGAAAAAAGTTTTTGTAAAGGTTCCGTTGAGGGGGCAAATATATAAAGAAAGACTTCCCGGTGTCCCTTTGCCACCTAAACCAGTAATTCGAGAAGCAAAAACAATATTAAAAAATCCCAAATTGAAACAGGAACTCGCTTATATCAATGACAATTATAAATTAATAGTTACCACATTTACCTTATTAGAAAAACAAGAGATAAATTTATGTGAGTCAGTAAAATTAATAGATAATTTAAAGACGAAAATTAAATCGGCACCTGTAAGTAACCGTCAATTAATTTAAAAAAAAAATGAAATATGTTTTCAACAAGAATGAAGGTTTTTCGTTTTTATCTAATGTTGCTAAAGTTTTGAATGGGACATTTTCCGAGGAATTTCAAATTATGCCAGATTTATTATCCGCTCTGAAATATGCTCCAATTACATCTGTCGATGTCGAACGTTCGTTTTCAATGTACAAATTAATTTTAAGTGATCGAAGACATAGTTTTAAGACCGAAAATATTGAAAAACATTTAGTTGTTTCTATTAATGATAAAATTTTAAGTGGTTACAATGTTTAATTATTAATTTACAGTTATTTAGTTACTAGTTTATTTATACTAATGTTATGATTATGATGTGGAAATATACCTGCCTTAAGTTAATATTACGTTAATTCACTTTGTACAATAAATAATAAGTTATATTCCTTTATTGCCTATATTTTGCCTAAATGTTAGTATTCCTGCCTTTTTTAATAAAAATCTTTGCCTATATAGGCGCCTTTTTCTTCAATTTTTGTTGCCTATAAATCCGAGCTTTAGTAAGGTGATAGTTTGTGCTGGACAAAATTGAAAGCGGAATGAAACCAAAATATGGATAGAACCATTAAAAAATCTAATCTGTGCCCGGCTAGATTACACGGTGCTGCAAAGATTTTGACTTCTAGAGTATTTTTTGGCGCTGAATCCAAATATGTTGAGATTTTTTTCCTAACACGTACAATTTTTTTTGCTACATAGATTTTATAAATATAGGCATTATATTTAGAAATGTGATCAAATGTTTTATTATCTGGTGATAAAATTGTAGTGTCTTGTTCAAAAATGTTAATATAAATGATTGTAAAAAGTAATTATTTCAAAGCATTGATAAAGTACCTACTCAACGGCAAAGTGTATCTGTATAGATTTGGCAACCCTCCTAATTATGGCGGGAAATATTAGCCTCCTGATGATAAGCTTAGTCGAAATTGAAGTTAAAGAAATAGCGTTAGTTTCAATTCTACTGTCGTGTTGTATAAACAGATAAAATTTTTTTTATTATTTGTTCTAAAATGAATTAACCAAAACAATAGCCCTAATTTTTTTTATTACCATTGTGGGTGTTTTTGTGGTTATAAAATAGAGACAACATATTACCAAAAAATTTGTAATTTTCATAAATTGGTGTTTAACTTGGCGATCAAGACAACGCATGGGCCCCTCATACTGTTTATCGAACTTGTGTCGAGACATTGCGACTATGGTTAACAGGTAAAAAGAAAGTTATGTCCTTTGGAATACCGAGGGTCTGAAGAGAAACATGTCTCTACTCAGTTAAGAACAAGAAATTTATTGTTTACCTTAACTTCATCAATCATCCCTGAGTTGTCCATTGTTGAACATAGGCCTCCTCTAGACTTTTCCATCTGATTCTTTTGAGGTCGTCAGTCCATCGCGTTGGGGGTCTTCCTCGGCTTCGCTCGTCAGCCCGTGGCCTCCACTCAAGCAATTTCATAACTCCACTCAATAAAAACAGTAAGTGGCGAATTTCAAGCTAGTCGATAGATTTGTATATTTGAAATCCATGATAACCAACAATGGCGATGGTTCCTCAGAAATCAAACGTAAAGCAGCAGCGATTTAAACAGCAGCCGCTAAATTAATTAAAATATGTAAAGACAGAAAAATAATAAAAAAAACTAAGCTTAGGTTGATCAATGCCTTTATTTTTTCCATTGCTACATAAACCTGTCAATTCTGAAAGAGCTTAATATAAAAGATAGGCTATGAAAAAAAGTGAACCGAGCATACCTAAATTACTTTGGGCACATAGAAAAACGAGGACTATGAAACTATTCTATTGGGGAGACCAAATGAAGACCCTGGTAAGAAAATGCATAGATGAAGCCGAAGCACAGTATCGCAATGAATGGAGAAAGCAAACTAACAATATATAGAGTCTCATAGAGAACCAAAGGAGGAGGATGAGTCTCTCACGATCATATAAATTATTCTTATCAGTTGTTTCGGTATATGGCTATCTCTTTAATCAGTATTGTTCTGTATACTTTTCAAAAGCCTGTTGGAAGTCTAGTGGAAGTCTTAAGGTGGACCAAGAGGTTTCAGCTAAAGTTTCTATTAAGCGTGGTGTCAGACAGGGATGTGTTATGTCACCGATGTTGTTTAATGCCTACACTGAACCAGTTTTTAAAATAGCGTTAAATAATCGCCGCGAAGGTGTTAAGATCGGTGGTGAAATTATTAACAACATCAGATACGCCGATGACACCGCAATAATGGCAGAGAGTCTAAAAGATCTTCAAACCCTGTTGAATGCTGTAAACAACGAATGCACTGAAAAGGGCTTAACAATCAACGCAAAAAAGAACAAAATGGATGGTGGTCGGAAAAATTAATATCGAAGACTCAGTACTAAGATTAGATAACAAAATCCTGGAAAGGGTGGAATACTTTAGATATCTGGGTAGCTGGATTGACTGCAGGGTTGAAAGTGAAGAGGAAATTTCGACCAGAATAGAACTCGCACGGAAAAACTTTATTAACTGGCGTTCTGTATTATGCAGTAGAAGTCTGTCGTTGACCACACGTCTAAGAGTATTGAAATGCTACGTCTGGTCCACTTTGTTCTATGGATGTGAAACCTGGACAACAAAAATAAAAAATCTTAACAAATTAGAAGCGTTTGAGTTATGGTGTTAACGTCGCATGCTCAGAATCCCGTGGACAGCACACATATCTAACGAACGCGTGCTAGAGACCGTGCACAAAGAGCGAGCATTGATCAACATCATCAAAATGAGAAAGGTCCAATACGTCGGTCATATAATGGGAGGACCTAAATATCGCTTACTCCGGTTAATCATTCAGGGCAAAATCGAAGGAAAACGTTGGATCGGAAGAAAACAACTGTCCTGGCTGCTTAACATTAGACAATGGACAGGTCGAACAGTCGAGGAACTGTTTCATCTAACTGCCGACCGAGAATCATTTCATCAGCTTGTCAATATGACGATAGCCAACGCTTGAATACAAGCACGGCACACAAAGAAGAAGTTGGAAGTCTACAAATGCAGGCATATTTCTGTGTCGAATTAATAGATTTTTTCATTATTTTCATTGATGTGTGAACAGCTGATTTAGTTATTTCTTTATATATTTTTCTATACTTTTTGTATCTTTTCCAAAAACTTGATCTCCTTGATTTGGTATTGTAAGAATAGTACCCATCTTCAGGCATTGTTTCATTATTCTAATAATTATCTATTTATTTGATTACATCCTGTATTTCTTCTGTTTTTTATACTAATTGTGTATACTTTTTACCTAATACGTTCCTATGCCTAATGTTTCTCTTGGTATATTTATTTAAAATATATTTCTCATGTTTCTTTATCAATTCCTAAACGGGCTTAATTTTTCCTTATATATGTTTCCTTTTCTTTATATATGTTATATATATATATATATATATATATATATATATATATATATATATATATATATATATATATATATATATATATATATTTAATAGAGAGGCGGGATACTTTTTCATCACCCCAAGTGATAAACTACAATATACCATAGAGAATTTTTCGCCACATCATCTCCCATATTTATCGAATCCGTTAAAAAGTGGCTTGATATGATTTTGTTGAGTTTTTGACTGCATTAACCATATGATTAATGGGGGTATAAGCAACTTTTTATTCAGTTTTCGCAGGGTTTTTATTCAGTAATGTATTAGTTACTCGATGCGTTAGCATAGTGTATCAGTCACGACGGTGACAGCAAAACGATATAAATCATCATTTGATCTGCCGCCAGGACATGCCAGAACCAAAAGATCATTTATCCCAGTTTTTAGCCCTTATCTTGGAGAGGTTTTACGACGGAGCGGAATATCAGCTCAAGCATAAAATTTACTAAGCTATGAACAAAAGGACTGCTTATTTTATTTATAAAATAGATTTGTCTAACTGAACTTTAAACATAATAAATTAAACTGAAATTGAGTACAATTAAATTAAACTAACTACATAGATATAGAAACTATATAAATGTGGATAGAGTGAAGAGAATTAATTTAAATTTAAATTTTGTCAGAAAACCGATAAAACATGCATAGAAATTATAATGACGTTATCTACATTTCTACAAGAAAAAAATATTGAGTCAACTCGTTTTTATTTTATAAACAAATATGGACATGTAATATTTTTTTAATGTTTAATTATTAAAAGAAATAATAAATTGTTAACATTTCTAAAGTTCTGTAAGGAAATTAGGAAATGAATGTGGTTAAATTTGAAATATAATTAATAATTATTTAGATATAAAAAAGTCAAACTTTTTATATTTAAAATTCGATAGGGATATTATTTAATGTTAAAGAAATTTAGATATATCATATCTTATAAATTCATAATTATACATGTTTGATGTTTTCTGACAGTTTGTTTTTTGGTGAAAAACCCTTTTTGAGTCTTGGCCTGTTCCAGGATTCTTCTCCATTCTGATCTCTTTCGTGCTTTTTTTTTCAATTTTTTTATTTTTAAGGTTGTTATATCATTTTTCGTTTGTTCTGTGTATCTCAGCTTCGGTCTCCCCCTTGTATTTGTTTCCTACTGGCATTTGTTTGCTTATTTTGGTTGGTTCTTTCACTTTTCCACATGTCTCATTCAACATAGCCATCTTATTTTAATAAATGTTAAATGTTAAATGCAAAAAGAAAAACGAAAATTTTGAAAAAGTGGCTGTTTATTACTTAACATAGTTTCCTTTTAGCTCGATACACTTGACTTAGCGATACTCCAACTTCTTTAATCCATCTAAAAAATACGTTTTCTCGAAGGTTAAAAAGTAGGCTTCCGTGGCGGCGATGACCTCTTTATTTGACTTAAATTGTGCCCAGCGAGTGCTTTTTCAAGTTTTCACATAAAAAGAAGTAGCAAGGGGCCAAATCTGGAGAATACTGTGGATGGAGCAGCAATTAGTAGACCAATTCGACCAAGTTCGCCATGGCAGAGGCATGAGTCGGTGCGTTGTCATGGTGGAAGAGCACTTCTTACTTCGCCAAATGGGTCGTTTTTCTATAATTCGGCGTCGAATCAGCCCTTTAATAATTCGACGTAGTAAATCCCTGTAACCGTTTCTACATCAGGTAGTCGATGTAGATCTCAGAAAATCATTACCACTACCTTTCCGGCCGATAGGATAGTTTTTCCTTCGGAGCAAATTTGCCGGATTCCATCTACTGTTTCGACTATTCCTTGGTCTCTGATGTGTACCAGTGTATCTATGTGTTGTCGACGATTACAAAACGACGTAGAAACTCCTTTGAATTACTCTTAAATAGCGTCAAACACTGCTCTACAGTGGTCTCATGGTTAGCATGTTGTCCGAAGTGAGCAAACGCGCCCATCACGCCGACGGCTTTCTCATGCCCAAAATTTCATGAGGGATATGATATACGCAGTTTTTTGAGCTGTTTACTGTCTCAGCTATCTCTTGCATTTTCAGTCGCCGATCTGACAATACGATATCATGGAGTTTTATCCCGTTATCCTCCGTGGTAACAATTTTTAGTGCACCGAGGCGTGGCTTATCAAAAACCGACGTGCGACCACAGTGAATCTAGGTAAACCAAATTTTGACGGTTGCTATTGAAGGAAAAGAGTCACCGTACATAGTAACCAAGGGCTCTTTGATTTCGCTGCACGATTCTCCTTCCAAAAACAAGAATCGAATCCCTGCATTCTGCATTCTTCTAAAATACGCGGACACGCTCGCTTTCACACTTGGTCAAAACAAAACTATGAGTCCGATTCGGCTGAAATTTTATCATTAGCTGTCTATGAGAACATATCATATGATAGTAGATTTCTCTTGATATAGTGGAGCCATTGAGCAGTGAGACAAAGTACTTGTCGTTATGTAATTCAAAGTTGTATGTTCTTCGCCAAATTCCATTTTCTTTTGTACCATTGTATATGTGTCGCAAGATTTTTCTTTCAAATGTAGCTAATAATCTTTCCTCAACTAGTAGTAGATCATATTTCGCCACGTGTATATACCTACATAAGCGATTGTGAAAATTACAATGAATCCATTCAACCGTTTGATAAAATATCCTTCTTCTTCTTCTTTTAGTGCCGTCTACACCAAATAAGGTTGGCCATAACCATTGCAAATTCGTCTCTATCTTTTGCTTTTCTTAAAAGCGTCTGTGTGTTTAACCCAGTCCAGTCGCGATTGTTTTTCAGCCAGGATATTTTTCGTCTACCAGGACCCATTTTTTCTTCGATTTTACCCTTCATAATCAGCTGCAACAACTCGTACTTATCATTTCTAAGTATGTCCTCCAAATTTGCTGTCTTTCGCCTTTTAATCGTGGTCAAAAGTTCTCTGTCTCTTCCCATTCTGTGCAATAAAATATACATCAAACCAAATAATATTATTTATGCCATCACATGTTAACTATTAGACCACAACAGACAGATGGAACTGTCGATGCTTACATGCAATTGTTAGGTTAGCAAAAGACTGAAATGTTACTGCTGTAGATGCTGAAACTAGCAAAAATGGTACGATCCGTGGGGCTTTGAGTGCTGGGATGACGTTCACCAATATGTTATTAAGATTGTTAGAGAGCTTAATGTTAGCTTTTGAAAAAACTTGAAATATGGCTATTTCGATGGAAATGACAGAGTTCAACTCTTAGGTTTATGCAAACCAAAATCCAACACCAAGTGCTCTACTTAGTAACTATCAATTCGAGTCACAGAGATCTCCAACAATTTCTAAAAGCGACTGTGGTCGCTGCTACTAATTCTACTATTAACTCTTTTAGGTCAAGACACAAATATTTCTTCTGCTGTGGACCAATAGATCTAAGGAAGAACTGTTCTGCTCGGGAATCATATTTGCAAATGCTATGATAAACAGTGGCACTTTGTAAAGGTTTGCCGCTTCAAGAACACTAGTGGATCTATCAATGTATTTAAAGGCTGCGATTACTGAAAAGCCTACATTACTACTGCTACTTCTGCATTATTGAAGAAAGCTATAGTACATGCGTTTATAAAAGGCATTCGTGCTGATGCTCTTATAGATACTGGTAACCAATTTAAGTCTAGAATTTGAATTTGAAGGACCTAAGGAAGTATTTAAGGTATGTAGTGTAGTTGAAGCTTCAGTTCCTGCAGTTTCTTTATTTTGTAACCTGACCTTAAATTGTAAACCAATCATACTAAAATCACGCACACACAGGGCTGAGGATCAGATTGTTATTAAAAATGAGGTAAAGAAGCTCTTAAACTATTACATTACTGAAGAAAGTTAATCCCATTGGAGAGGGCAAGTCCGTATCACCAAATACGAAACTCACAAGAAGCGAGTATCTACTGTCAAATATTGAGGAAATGGTATCCAAAGTATCACAATTCACTGTCTTTAGGGCAATAGACTTTCAAAGTGCATACCATCAGATTACTATCCACATGAAAAGCTGTACACAGGCTTAAAAGCTGCTGGGAACCTATAATCACTTCATCGTATTTCGTTTGGTATTACCAATGGTGTAGCCAGT
Source organism: Diabrotica undecimpunctata (assembly GCF_040954645.1). Lineage (NCBI taxonomy): Eukaryota > Metazoa > Arthropoda > Insecta > Coleoptera > Chrysomelidae > Diabrotica > Diabrotica undecimpunctata. Next base: position 122,587,720 of record NC_092810.1, on the reverse strand, counting down.
TTCCAAAGGACAATCGACTGGCTCATACGCACAAAAATGTCGAAGGGATATATCCCCACCTTGATGTTATAAGTGTTTGTGGTAAAACAAAAGTTAAAATGACAAAAATCCTTAGAACTTTCTGAAATCCACTGACAAATATGGCTTGACTTTACACAAAACGAAGAGCAAATTCAATCAAGCAGTAATAATCTTACTTGGTTATACTATTAGACCCAATCATATAATAAAGCTTGATGATAGCAGATTGTTAAAAATGCCTCCACCAAATGACACTTCATCAGCTCATGTCAACATTTTTTTATTGAACGAAGCTGATTTATCATGTTTTGAAAATCTGAAATCTATTGTCGGCAACTTGTATACAATTTTTTCCTGTCAGGTATGTTTGACATAATTCAGTGTCACTGCCAAGTTATTCTTTTATTGTTGTGTTTGGATTATATACAATTTTATGATATAGGTTTATAGGTTTTGCTTTCTTATTTCACTGCGTTTTTACTTGTCTGGATAATTTTCTTTTTGCTTGATTGATTTTAAAGCCACTGTTTTGTGCAGCTTGTTCTATTTGATTAAATGCCTCTATCATTTCTCTTTTTGAACTTGCGATTATGTAGACATTATCAGCTAACCCTAGTATTTGCTCCCTTTTATTTCTAGAGTATTGACTGTTGCTTCTCTTATTATTTTTTCGAGCATGATGTTGAAGAAGATACATGATAGAGCGTCTTGCTGATGGAGTCCCTTTTCCACATCTATTGTTTCCGTCAATTCGTTTTGTATTCGGATTTTACTTTCACCTTTTAGAGTTTATTTTATCGATACTCTTAGTTGTTTTGGTATAATAAATTATTTCATTGTTTGTATTAAGAATTTTCAGTTTATATTGTTATATTCGGTTTTATGTCAAATGTCACGTTTTATGGTAAATTTCACATATCATGTCACGCGACGTAAAAGGTGACGTAAAATCATGACGACATAATACGTGACATTTGACATAAAACGTGACAGAAAATGTGAAATTAGACATAAAACGTAGCATAATACGTAACATTTGAGATAAAGCGTGAAATAATACGGGCATCATGCCTCCACCAAACATTCTGGTCTATTGTTGACTTCTGTCTGCAGTAGCCACTTTAGTATGTGGCAACTATTATCTCAGCGTGTAGGCTAAGCCTTTTATAAATGACGTTGGATATGTATCCTTCCTGTCAGGACTTTTAAAATGGAGACTACGAGACTTACTAACCAATATCTTAATAGACTTAAAAAGACTTAATTAGTTACGCAATGATGACCACCAAACTTGGACAATTCTGATATGGCACGTGAAGAAAAAGAGGAAGATGTTATCCAAGGTATCACTAAAAATAAAAGTGAAAATGAGCAGCACATAAGGTAAAAGAGAACGAAGAGAAGTCTACAAATAGTTTAATACATTGCCGATTAAGAGCACATAAACCAGGCATAGCAAGACCACAAAAAAATTATCGACGACAATAACGAAAAAGCAGGAAGAAACTGTTAGCGGATGACTCAAGATAGGCGAACATGAAAGACACAAGGAAATGCCTATATCGAGGAGTGGACTAGTGTAGTATTAAAGTAGTCAAGGACTTAATGAGATAAATACAATAATTCAAAAATATTAGAAGTATCAAAAATATTGTATGGCAATAAATATTTGTTTTCAATAGAAAACTGGAGCAAACGAATGGAATACAATTCGTGTCTTGTTTCATAACACTTCGTTATACTTTAAGTCAACCTTGTAGAGTCAGCAATTTTGCGTGAACATACTTGGCCTCATAATTCGGCGATGGGTGGTACAATTTTAATCTTATAACAGAAAAACTGAGAGGAATCGGGTTACTAACTCAATAATAGTAATGTTTCTTAGTTGGTCGGTACTGGTAATAAAATACACGTAATCTTAGATTCGCGGAGACAACGACATCACCATGTGGGTTCAAGTAAATCTCGTAACATCTTCAGTTAAGTACTAAACAAATCATTAATTGTAAATTGTAAATAGTGTGTCAGCAATAAAGATGTAAGAACAGACTATACGTATATTCTAACTCTCCGCACCCCAAAGATGAGACTCTGAGATAGCAGAGAAACCATACCAGAAGAGGTGCTTAAGAAGAAAAAGAAGAAGATATAACTCAAATAGAATCTATTATTGAGAAATAAATTATTATGATAATTGTTTTTAAATATTTTGTTATATTTTTTTCATTAAATACCTAATTACTAGCTTCTGTCAAAAAATAATTATAATTTCTATAGATCCTTTATCCGCTTTGAAAATTTTTGATATACTTTACATTGGTGTAATTTACTGAAGCAGCAAAGATTTCATTCAATCCGTAGCAGAGGCAAAGCCGTACGATTTCCCGTGAATAATATCGTTTAATAGGAACGAGGTATATCTGGAAATTGAAATCTCTCTGGGCAAAGTCGAATTGAGAAAAAGTAGTGGACATTTGAAGCGAGTTGAGTCTGTTGGTGGCAACAATAACGAGTAATTGGTTTCAACTTTGACCCTAGTTCACCCATAATGATGTAAGATTCTTTTTCTTACTCTTTCAACTAGTTGAACCTTTTGTTGGACAGCTTTTTTATAATCCTTTTGAAATTATGTCATTCATATAACTCTTTTGTGAAAGTCTTGAAGGAAATTAAAAACAATGTTACGTATAGCCAGGATTGTGCTTAAAATATTCCCGTAATTTTTCATATCTTTTTCTTTTAAAAAGTTGGGTTTAATTATTTACTATAAAAATATATATACCAACAACAGATGTATTTAAATTGGACAAATAATTAGTTCTTTTCGTATATTTGTATTTTCTCGATAAACCATTTCTTTTAATCGACTTTATATGGAATAAAATTTAAAAGGGAAGTTCCCAGTAGTTGACTGAATCTCATAGTTTAAAAATTTATATGGAATAGTCAACAGAGTTAAAATCAGGTGATCTAGGTGGCCATGCTTGTGGCTATTTGTATGAATAATTATTATTTTTAAAGGGAATATAACCTCCTGACCGCAAATGTACTATTGGTAGAACATAACATTTTTATTCCCGTAGCGCCTCCTAAAAATAATGTATTAAGTTTATATCCCTGTGTGGCACTCTATTGGAATATTTTGAAACTACGAAACCAACAGCACGTGTATAATTTCATTTGTTTTGCGACAATGGCACAAAGCAGTCGTAGTGAGCGTGTTTGAAGAAAAAAGGGTAAGACTATCTTCAAATATTTATTTAATCATAAATAAGTTGCAGTTGCATAAGTTGTTTTAAAAAAAAAATAAAATAATAATGAGTAATAACAGATAAAATGTTTATATCCTTTATGTTGACACACGGTGGCAAACACGTTAACATTTTTTTATGTACTTCGTTTACAGTTACAGTTTTATTTTCAGCATTATCAGAGAAGGAATTATTAGAGTTGCTAAATAATTCAGATGCATCGGATGATAACTTTTTAAGTGATGACTATGACAATGATCCAGATTTCGACAATAAAAACGACACATCCAGTTCTGATAAAGCAGGAACAAATTCTGAAGATATATCTAGATCTATTTCGCCTATTGTAAAAGAAAGCGATTCCGGCGATGTTTCTAGATGTGTGTCTTTGCCAGCTATTTCAGATACGTCTTTTGTAACTCAACCTCATTCTTCTGGTCGAGGAAGACATTCCTTAAGACGAGGACAGGGACATGAACGAGAGCGAGGCCGTGGCCGTATTGCAAGAAAAAGGAACGTGGGAAGAGGTAAACAAACGACAAGCATGCAATCTAGAGTTAATAAAAATGACGCTTTAAATGATAAATGGTGTGGCATATTTACTCCGGAGGTATTATCATTGTAACAGCCTGCATATTTACTAAATGATGTAGGCTCCTGGGAGTGGGATGCATTTTTTGATCAATATATTGATAATACTATTCTTTTGGAAATAGTGAATTCCACTAATAGAACCGCTATTTTAAATAAAGGAAAAACTTTGGGGTTATCTTTACGCGAAATCAAAGTTTTTATCGGCATTACGATGGTAATGTCAACTTTGCAGTATTCACAAATAGACATGCATTGGGGGGAAAATGGAGAATCCCCATTGTTGCAAGAGCAATGAGCCGTCAATGCTTTTATTCCATCAGAACTTTATTAAAAGTAGTTTTTGATTCCGATATAAATGTGAAACAAAGACGGGATAAGATTTGGAAAATAAGGCCTTTATTTGATAGGATAATATGTGAAAGTTGTCACGCTCAAGAACTCACTGAATCATTAAGTATCGACGAAATGATTATTCCATTCTCAGGTAGATGTTCAATTCGTCAGTATTGTCCCAATAAACCCAATCCTGTAATGTTAAAAGCTTTTGTTCTGGCCACTCTACAAGGAATTGTATGTGATATAATTATATATATATATATATATATATATATATATATATATATATATATATATATATATATATATATATATATATATATATATATATAAGGGGATTTAACATTTCCACAATTATCTAGTGACGGTTTTGGATTAGGAGAGTCAGTTGTATTGTATCTAGTAAGATCACTGGTACCAGGGAATAAAATATACTTTGACTTATATTTTACTACCACAAAGCTTTGTACCGAATTATTGTCTCGTGGACTTTATGGAACTAGAACCATTATGAAGAACCGAATCCCTAAAGATTGTTTCATGCATTTTTCAAAATCTTTAAAGAGTACTTATGGAATCAAAAACAGAGATGATGGCAAAATGGCCATCATACGGTGGATGGACAACAAATCAGTAATAATGTTATCTACTATTTTTTCCTCGGGGAATATAGATTATTGTAAGTGGTGGTCAAAACAAAATAAATCCTATGAACAAGTTTGTCGGCCAGAAGTAATTAAGGAGTATAATAAAAATATGGGTGGGGTGGATTCAGTAGATTTAGTAGTACCAAAAAATGGACAATACGGGTTATTTGCCACGTCATAGATTTAGCAGTCGTCAACGCTTGGCTTTAATATAGACAACGTGAAATAAGTAAAGGCAGTAAAAATATTTGGCAATTGAGACACTATAAAATAAAATTGGGAGGTAAACTAATTGAACAAAATGATATGGACAACGATTGCAATAGCAATGAAGAAGATATAGTTTAATTAATGCCTAAACATAAACACAGAAGAACGCCTATTACTCCTTTACCATCAGTTATACGAAGGTAACAAAAAGCAATACACATGCCAGAATATGCCCTAAACAGAACACATGCAGAAAAAATTGCTGCTCCATGAAAACAACAATATTTTGCAAAACATGTGCTACTTTCTTATGTTTTTAGTGATTTTCACGAAAATGCATTAATTTTATATTTTTATTATTTCAAACATTTATAGAATGTACATTTTTTGGTCATAAGAATGAATCTTGTTTTAGTGTTCTCAAAAATAAAAGACATATTAACTCCTTTTATTTTTTGTCATTTCTTTACCTTTACTTATCTCTAAGAACACTAAGGACATTATTTTTGATTTAAAAGATCAACAACCTACATCTGTCCTTTATGTAGGACATTAATAAAATCAATATTTTAGGATTAAGATTTTTTTAAACATGTTTTCAGATATCTTTTAAAGTTCCTTAAGCAAGTCTGATAGCTAAAAATATTAAATTTAGAAAAAACACATTACTAATAAAGCATATCCTACACCAAATATCATTGGACTTAGAAGAATTAGTATATACTGCCACAGCTTCTTCTAACCTTGCAAGTATTGAGTTTAATAGATTAATATTACAGTAAAACGTCTGTTAACGGACTCCTCTCCACAACGAAAACCTCTGCTAAACGGACAGTTTTTAGGTCACCAAACATTTCATATGTGGGCAAATAGAAAAACACCTCCGAACAACGGACCCTCTTCACAAAGACTCAGGACAAAATTTGCCTTTGGTAGACGGTAAGACAGCGATTAAAAGATTAAAATTGGAGATCCGGAAATCCAAATATGTATATAACTTATTGTAGCCATAAAACTAATTACACTGGCCGACACGTTTTTGGGTGTTTTGAGTTTGACATGTGTCCTTAGCTAATACGGGTATGCTGATTCTGAATATGAATTCCGTTGAAGCCCAAAATTGTTCATAAAATTAAAAAACCCTTGTGAGATATTATATACTAGAGCAAACAAGTACCTTATTTATATTTCGTAAATTGCCAAAAAGTTATTTTTTAAAAATACTTATTTGGAAAGAAAATATTTTATTACATTATGTTAATTTCATTTAAATGGCAACACTTGACGGTATTAGCAAGTGTGTATTGCGTAAATAGAGTTAGTTAGCGTCAGTTGGTTGTAGCATCGATGTAATTTGTTTTATGAGTGTTTATCGCGCCATAATGTCATCAAGAATGTGTAAGAACAGTCCTGATATATTTTGTTACGTGTGTGGTGATTTACCAATAGGAAAGCATCAACGAAACATAACAGACTTTATAAAGAAAGCTTATCACGCTTACTTCGGTGTAAAGCTTCGGTGTAAATGTATGGAGGGAACCAAATAACCATGGAGACGACTGCTACTTTTGCTCCTGCGATATCAAGAGTTTCAATTCAAAAAATAAACACAAAATTCAATGTCCTGATTTACCTTCTGCCAAACGACCTGTATTTCATGGACCAGGAATGGACCATGGTCCAATACCAATCAACAGTTGAAAGTTCAGACGAAAAAACTAATGAAGACGAATTCAATCCTGAGATAGACCAACCTCAAAAGTTTATCCAAGCTGAACTAAATGACTTAGTGAGAGACTTGGGCCTATCGAAGGATGCTGCACAAATCTTAGGATCACGATTAAAAGATAAAAATGTATTGGCTCCAGGTACCACATTTTCGTGGTATAGGCATCGTGAAAAAGAGTTCGCGGAATATTTTTATCAAAAGGGCTCACTGGTGTATTGTCATAATATTCCTGAACTAGTCGTGAAACTGGGAGCTGACAATTACGATTCCAAATCATGGCGGTTATTTATTGATTCTTCTACGAGAAGTCTGAGGTGTCTTGTTGCACAAAGGTAATACTTATGCCTCAGTGCCTGTTACTCACTCCGTGCATCTCAAAGAAACATATGAGAATCTTCAGATTTTATTAAATCAAATAAAGTATAGCGAATATTGTTAATTATACATTATCTGGACCGATAATAAAAGAAAGAGCTTTAGAGGCGACGAAAGAACTAAATTTGAATTTTAAAGCTTTCAATGGTTGGCTGGACAAGTGTTCCTTAACCCTTAAACGGCTAGCGTTACCATATCGTAACGGTAGACAACCTCATTTTAGAAGTGGCAACACAGCTTTTGGTTCCATCGGAATGCGTTGGTTATTTGTCAACACGCTTTTAGTATGTGAATGAACACATTGTTGGGTACAACGTCAACGTAAAATCTTTTTGGCAGTTTTATTCAAATTTTAAAAATTGTGGTAACAGTTACGAGCTTCCAAAGATGGATATCCGTCTAGAGTAAGTATTACTAAAACTTCTTTTTTGAATTGTTATGAAAAATACTTACAAAAGAGTATTTATAGATAGTTATTCTTCAGTTCTAGACCAAATTTTGTTATGAAAGTATTTCAAGTTCTATAATGTAACCTCAGAAATATTGGCGTTACCGTATGGTAACGCTAGCTGGTTTAGGGAGACAAAAAATATTGTACGTGTATAAATGTCTTGCGTGTTGAGTATGTGGTATATATGCGATCAGAAAAGCTAGGACTCTTGTTTATGTATTAATAATTGTCTAGTATATTCATTTGTTACTTTTAGGCGTGGGTTTACGCTGGAAGAAGCATTGCAAATGGTTTATGAAGAAGACCTGGACGTTCATGAAATATTCATCGAGCCTCCTGATGCGAATGTCCTTACCGATGAGGATTCTGGTGATGAAGATGGTGGCGGATTTCTAGATAATTTAAGCGGTCGACAGTTGACACCAGGAGCTGAAATCGTCCCTCCTCGTGCTGTCAGAGCTTTTATCGATGTACCTGAATCGGAGCCAGTGTCAAATATCGTCCACCCTGGGTCAGAAAAAATATCCTGGATTGAAGGTGACTTTGAACGTGTGAGCAGGTATTTTCCTAAACCAGATTATAGTAAATATAGTGATATGGACTATTTAAATATATTCGAGATGTTTGTTGATAGTGAAATAATTGAACTACTTGTGACCGAATCAAGAAAATACGCACTTTTCTGCAATAAACCGGATCCAAACATTTCTAACGAAGAAATGAAATGTGTAATTGGGATTATGATTGTTACAGTATATAATGAGTTACCTGGAAGGGACTTTTACTGGGATTCCAAACAAGATATGAAAAATATTTTAGTCACTGAATCTATGAGAAGAGATCGGTTTCGCCAAATTTTAAAATATTTGCACTGCGCCGACAACACACAGCCTGTACATGGTGACAAAATGTGGAAGCTACGCCCACTGATGGGCCTTTTGAAACGCCGCTTTATTGACAACGGGATACCTGAACAGAACTTGAATTACGATGAGGCTATGATCAAATACTTTGGGAAGCATTCATGTAAACAGTTTATTCGGGGTAAGCCCATCAGATTTGGGTATAAAATGTGGTGCCTAAACTCTGCTTCTGGTTATTTGGTGAACTTTAATATATATCAAGGATAAAACCCAAAGTCAAACACTAGTTACGAAAGCAATTTTGGAAAATGTGCTGCTCCTCTACTTTGCATGATAGATGAATTTTCGATGATATAAAAAAGCTCCCGTTCACATTTTACTTCGACAATCTCTTCACAAGCTTTAATTTGTTATATTCCTTGAAACATACATAGAGGGTATGATGGTACGGGAACTATGAGGGAAAATAGAATTCCTACAAGTTGTGAGTTACCTAAAAAAAGTATTATTTCGAAATCGAAAAAAAGAGTAGACACGATATCTGTCATCGACAAAGAAGATGCAATAATATTAGTCAAGTGGATGGATAATAATGTAGTGACAGTAGCATCTACATGTCATGGCGTCAATCCAGTCACTCAAGTAAAACGCTACTCTCGAGCCGAAAAAAAAATTATTCAAGTACCACAACCTTATCTGATTTCTGAATATAATCGATTTATGGGAGGCACTGACTTCATGGACCAGCAGATATCCAGATACAGGATTTCAATTCGTAGAAAGAAGTGGTAGTGGTCAATTTTTACTTGGCTACTAGAAGCTGCTATAGTCAATGCTTGGTGTATATCCAAGAAGTGTAAACATCAAACACAGCTTACCCAACTAGAATTCAGACGAGAGATTGCTCAAGCCTATCTGATAAAATATGGCATGGCTTCAAAAGGTGCTGGAAGACCTGCGGCTGCTAAATCAAGTTTATCTTTTAATAGGGTTTCGGATAACTTGAGATATGACAGAACAGACCATTTTTTGATAAACATCCCCAATAATAAGAGGCGTCGATGTGCTGGAGAAGGTTGTAGCTCAAGTATTCGTACTATGTGTATCAAATGTGATGTAGGATTATGTCTAGAGTGCAATATAATGTTTCACAGCCCAAAGTGATAATTTTCTTGTCCAAAAATTTTTTGTATACCCTAACCGGCTAGCGTTACCAAAACGTAACGACTATTTTTTTAAATTGCATATATTTTGAGAAAAATACTTGTACCAATATGTTTAATAAAGTGTTTTGACCAATATTTATGATTTTTCCTTTCCTTTTTTGCAAAAAATAAATTTCGCCGTTGAAGGGTTAAGATATAACATTAAATTTAGAGCAATTTCTGGAGAAGCTGCAAATGTTAACCTTGACAAAATTTCAGAGTGGCAAAGAAAACTGCCAAATCTATTAAGTGGCTATTTCGCTGAAGATATGTATAAGTATAGGGTTGCCTCTCTCCTGTTGCCGACAAGAATGTAGCGTAGAATAATTTTTAAATAATTTTAAACTGTTTGCCCTTGTTTTAGTGTAGTGTTATGTACAATTTATGTTTATTTCATGTTTATTACATTCTGCGCTTGCTGGTTAGCCCAAATTTGACGAAATGCCCCTGATGATGCTGTAGAAAGCGAAAGTACTTGGGCAAGATTTGATTATTAAAATTGTGCTCGATATTTGCCTTTAATTTTTTCAAAGTTCATTTATTCGAGCATTCAACCTTATATCAATTTATTCTCTTGTCAACGCTATTTAATTTACACTCTGAATATATTTTGTGTGATTAGAAAATGAGTCGAAAAAAGTCGGAATACCGATAAATGAAATTCTTGTCAAAAACACCAGATATGTTGACGATATACCTATAATAGCCAACAATTTGGGAGACCTCCAGTGTCTCTTTGGTAAAGTATATATGTCAGTATGACACACAGTTTACATATCAATCTCAGGAAAACCAAAGTGGTGGTCGGTTCAAAAAAAATTAACAACAATTTTGGACAATTAATGTTTAAGGGACAGATCATTGAGCGGGTTCTGAGGTACAAATATCTTGGAACTATTGTCAACGAGACTAACCAACATTCAGAAGAAGTTCGTTCACGTATTGAACAAGCAAAAGCTGTATTCGTTAACATAAAAATACTGTTGACAGCACCTTATCCCTCTATGACTCTAAAATGTAGAATGATTAGTTGTTATGTGTTTTCCATACTCCTATATGGTGTGGAAAGCTTTACACTAAAGAAGCAACTCCTAAAAAAAATCTAGGCGTTTGAAGTGTGGGTATAATTTTTTTTTTTAAACCAGCAACAACTATAATACCGAATGCTCAATATATTAGTTAATATAAGTTGAAAACGCCAGATAATATGAAAAAAATTAAGTAAAAGAGAGTGGTAAAAGCTTGGAAATTAGCTTAAGCAAAAAGGCAGCACAAATATTCATAGATAAAACAAATGAGTCTTAAAGAAAAATATAAGAAGCAAAAATATAGAAGGTGAAAAATTAGTTAATTATAAAAAAATTGCTGAAACGTGTTAAAGAGTATAAACGTAAACAAGTGAAAAATAATAAAAAAAGAATGAATATTTCCATTTTACTTGTACTCCATTATACTCAATGCGTACTATGCATTACAAGCTGAAAATTTTATAATTTTCCAGGTCGTGAAAGTTTTATCTAAAGTAATAATGTAGGGACTTCGTTACAATGAATGTTGTAGTGCACATTCGGCTTTGTCGCAAGTATTACTGTAATTAAATTAGCCCGTTCCAGGCGCCAACATGACTACTTCCATATAACCATACAGCACCATTATTTCTCACCGTTTTACGTTCCAGACGAATATAATGTCAAGATTATAACTTCACTTAACTAATTTTCTTCGTAAAAATAAAGATATCTTGTAATTTGATAATACTAAAGCTAAGTATCTAGTTTTGCTTTTATTTTTGGTTAAACTCAATTTTAGACCACTCTTATTTCATAAGAACTTTATAGGGACAAACTGGGCGTATTTATTTCTTAATATTTTCTTATACGTTTTATAAAATACTTATTTTCTTTACACAATGAAAACGGATTAATGTGTAAATATAATAATCATATTCTTAAACATTAATATATACCGGGCATTTATATACATGTCCATACGGTTTGCTGGAGTACCCCAAGGATCAATCCTAGGACCCACAATATGGGCTATTGCATACGCAGACGACCTAGCTCTACTTATAGAAGATATGAATTGGGGCAATATAAATAAAGTAAATTTTCGATTCAGAGGTTCTGACCTAAGACCCCAGAAGACCGTAAAATACTTGGGAATCATACTAGATGACAAAATGGCATTCAGACACTTCATACAAGAGGCATGTCGGAAGACGAAAGAGAAGACCTCGAGCCTTAATAAGATAATGCCGAATATAGGAGGCCCCGGTCGTACAAAAGATCAGTTATATTACAATAAATCATGTCCATCTTACTATATGGGGTCTCAGTGTGGCATGAGATCCTTAACAAAGCGAAATATAAAGATATGTTTCTTAGAACACTGAGGAAACCATTGATCAGGGTATGCGGCGCGTACAGGACCGTATCAACCATTGCTTTACAAGTAGTGGCCGGTGTTGTGCCGGTGCATATCCTGGCTTACGAGAGGGTTCGGATGCACCAAAGGAGCAACGGAGCTTTAGTTTCAGGAACACAATAAAGAAAAACGAGTTTGGAGATGTGGCAGAACCAATGGTCAAGAGAAACAGACAAGACTGTCTGGACGAGGGCCCTTATCCCAGATGTAGTAAGGTAGTATGAGTGGTTTTGTGATAGAAACCATAAAACACAAGGAAGAGAAAGAGAGGAGACTGCAAAAAAGGTGAAGTGACTGAATAACGCCGAAATCTTAAATGAATTGGCTGATGAAGGGACCACCCCCCGAGGGCGGAATAAGAATGTCTGGACTTGCTTGTACCTCTTGTCTAATCTTTCTCGTTAGGTTCAAAATGGTTGAAATAACGGCACTGTCTCTTCTTCCTGAGTATGGCTCTGCACAAAGATGGTTACCTCACAAGCCAAGTCCAGTGCAGACGTGCGTGGGGTGGCGCGAGTTGGATGCTATGGTAATCACGTAGCGCAGACGGAGAGCGACAGATGGAAATTATGAGCAAAGCTGGCGGATTAGACGATAATGGTCGCTAAGAGCGGTCCCAGGCCCGTCAGTTGGAGAAAGAAGGGGGTATATTTAGTTGGTAGGCGGTCATCTACGGTGAGGCCTAGTCGTCCAAATCCAACACACCTGGGACACCTTCCCAGAGGTCTTTTGAAGATTCTCAAAAAAAATATACAGTTTGTAACAAAAAGATGGGTCATAAAAATACCTTGATTCACCGTTACTTATTATAGTCCCAATGTTTACAGGAAAAAGCCAGTCATATCTCGTAAATCTCGTGAATTGTTATTTTATAATGAAAATTGACACTTAGCTTTTTATGATAAGGGCTTCTTTCAAAAAAAAATATGTACAGCGTGCATTCCGTAAAAGGTTTATGACAAGAGTTTATGGCTTATCTGATCCCCTAAAGGAAATAAATTCAATAAATAATTTTTGGTCCTACACGTAACATGCAAATTCATTTATCTTCTCCTTCGAGTGTCTATCCGTTGCCGAATGTTGGCCATCATTGTTGCAATGATAAATTTATTTATTGATACTCTTAACAGCCATGTGGTGTAGGTATATTTCAAACCAGGTTCATAAGTTATTTTGCTAGGATACTTGTCTTCTGCCGACGTCTTTCTTACCTTGACCTTTTATTTGCCGGAATGATACTTAAAATTTTATATTAACATTTCGAAATACTTTCAGTATCTTTGCTGTTGTCTCAGTCCAATTCCAAGGCTCTACTCCATGTAATAAGATGAAGAATAAGTAAAATCGGAGCAGTCTGAATTTTAATTTTAACCCTCCATCACTCGCACCTCAAAAAATTAGGTTATCACTCGCGTGTTAGATTTTATCTAACACATGGGTATAGGTCAAATAAATGAGTCATTAGTACTTATTGGTTAAGTTTATTGGCTATTAACTCACAAAATACGATAATCTTATATTTTTTTAAAACCAAACTGCAAAAAAAAACTACTAAATAAACTAAAAAAAATACACATTGCCCTAGAACAAAACAAATAAGGGGATTTATTCCAAAATAAATGTACGCTTTACGCATAAAATTAGATTTCTTCCTCTTCTAGGCAGTGGTGGCAAGTAAAATTTGTTAAACCATTGTGCATATCAGCAACTTACAGTTAGTACAATATTGTTGGGTAAACCTGTTCTTCCTTACAGGGCAAAAAGAACATCTTGGTTTTATAGTTGGAGTTGCTTCTTGAGAAACTGATGGCTTTTCTCCGGTTATATTTTGGATACTGAGTCTCAACTGAAAAGGCAGATTTGGGATATTGGAACGTCGTTGAAGATGGTACATTAAAACTTGCTTGCCAAGCTCCGCAATGTAGCCTCTTCGAGATGTTACAATATTAGTGTTATTGTTGTAAATTATTTGGCTGTTTATAGTTTTATAAAATATTTAGTAGGGTGCAAAAAACAGTAAACGGCCAGCGATTGCTAAATCCAGTCACCGAGTATTCTACCTTCACTTTATCAACAACATCCACTCCGCCTTTTGTGAGGTTGTAATTAGTAATAATCTCTGGCCTCATGGTATGCTCTTTAATGTTTTCATCAATGAAACCATCGCTGTGTAGTGTTGAAAGTAGTAGTACTTTCCTATTTTTTTTTGGCACATATGATACAAGTACACACTTGTTTCCATCGTCAACATATGCAAACATGCTACTACATAAAGGTCTTCCTTTTACGTTTGTTAACTCAGGGGGAATTTGTTGTTTGTTTTTACGCAAAGTACCTTTCATTATCAAGCAATAATCTTTCAATACAGAGTTGGCGAAGGGTACAGAGGAAAAGTAATTATAAGTAGTTACATTTCGACCGGTTCCACTTATGGGTCGTATAAGTATTTTTACTACACTAGATGCATCGTTGGGTAGTTAATATGGTCCTTCAGGTTATTGGCCGGGGTAAATTTCCAGATTTTGTGTGAAAAATGTTCTAGCGTCCACCAAGGCATAAATCTTGATTCCGTATTTAGCTGGATTATTGGCTATATACTGCCTAAATTTGCATCGACCATAGAACGCTTCCAACATTTCATCTATGGTCACATAGAATCCAGGAGTGTATGCAGATAAACAGTTAGTGACACACATTTCATTTATTTTTCGAATGGGTGCAAGACTATCAACTGCCGATTTTTCTTTTGCCTCTTAGTGGCGTCGTTAAATCTTACAGCTTAAACTATTTGGTAAAATCTTTTCTTGGACATAGTAGCTGCAAAAATATCTGGATCTGTGCCATCTAATTTTCAGAGTTCATCAGTATTTAAATGTTGCGCTCTCTTTACCCCAGCAAGGAACAAAAGTCCAATAAATGCTTGCATTTCTTCGTAGTCAACAGCAGGACAATCTCTAGGGCGAGTTTAAAACACACTCATCATATCCAGTTTTTGATTTGTATGTTTTACAATATTATGGATCAAAGCATCCGAGAAAAACAATTTCCAGCATTCTAATATGGGTTTGGCGCCTTTTGCTTTTGCTTTTACCCCAGGTAAGTTCGTAACAATATTACAAGCTTTGGTCTTACCTTTGGGAGTTTGTTTTGTTATGTTCCAACCATGGTGTTTTATCTTTGCCATAAAATCTTAGATAACCATCATCATGGCCGCTTTCTTCCATGGCATCTTCAGGATCACTGGGTAGATCTTGTGTGGACTGCTCAGAATCTGTATTGTGGATACTGTGTTCAAAACGAACATCACTTAAGTCCTTATCAGAATATATCTCTTCATACCATTTTAGTAACTGGTTTTCCATTTTCTTGTCCATATTTGCCTGCAATAAACCAAAATAGCGCTTATAATAACGGATGTTCAACAATCTATAGGTATTTCACTAAAAATTTTACCTTTTATGATAATATTATAACTTTTCTTAAGTGATCTCTCTAGAAATCAACACACGCCAACTGATCTAGATTTGAACTAACAACAACTGCTGTCGGCTGTAAGATAATAGGTACTCCCACCATTATTTAACATAGTCTTATACGAGTCTTCCATAGGAGTATTCCTGGTTGCAGAAAGCAAAAGAAGCAAAATTTTGAAAATTATGGCGAAATATTTAAAAATGTTAGATTTTTTCTAACGGTGTGAGTGATTGAGGGTTAAATTTAAATTATGCGTTTGAATAATTTGGACATTTGGATGAAATCTGTTTTTTTTTTATAAGAATTAAGTCGCATTCACCCGAAGGTTAATAATATTCCTATGACATTTGTAAAATTAAGTTTTAAATGTATAACATTTTCATACATTTTAAGTAACCTAATAAGTTGTCTGGAACAAAAATTTTAATGTTTTCAGGTTATTTGGGAAATTGTAAGAATGTCTTTGAATTACATATTTAGGACGGTCTATCAGGAAGTGTTGTATACCGTCCACTGTATTACATTATTTATATATTTATTATATTTTGAAAATTCTCTATTTAAAAAGAGATAGTCATGAGTATACCTGCAGTCTCCAAGTCGTAGGCGTGTAATAATAACTTGTGACTTCTACTTCTAGCAGTGTACTTCCATGAGAAGATGTCACTTTTAATGTTGCTAAGTTTAGAACTAGAATTCTTCCCCTTCAGATTCCACGCAATTAATATCTTATTTTTAAAATAAACTTTTAAATCGCTAGCGACACACCGACACTCGGTTTCTGATGCAGCAGTGGTATTAGCGTTATGGGCATTAGCATCTGCTTATTCATTCCCTTCGATGTTTCTATGAAATGGTATCCACAGGAAATGGATTCTTCTAAAAATTTTTTGAGCTTGCATTAGATCGGGAATGACCATTTTTTTAATGGGGTGTTTATGAGGTATATGTTTTTTATAGCTTTGACTGCGCTAAGCGAGTCGGAAATGACTAGACAATAAGGAATGTTTTTAATATTGTTTTGATTGATGACTTTAAACAATCCAAATAGTTCTGGAGTATAGATGCTTGAATTTTGAGGAAGTTTAAATTGAAAAGAGCCATTTGGGATTACGACTGCTGCAAAATATTGTTCACCAATTGGATGTTGGATCATAGCAAGGTGATGGAAAAATCCATCAATATTCCATTGAAGTAAAGACTTAAACCTTAATGTTGACCTATACGAATCGGAGAGTTTAAAAATACCTTTTTCATTGGTGACACCAATGCATTCACTTGTGGATAGAGAACACTCTAAACCGTTCAGCAACACGATGGAGACCATGACAAAAATAAATAACTTGTATCATTCTGGGATACAGTACCTGTAAACCACTCACAGTTTTATATATATACGGTGCAGTATCTGTGACCACTACTTTTATGAACGCGTGTGAATACATTTTCATAGAAAATGCCATTTGGACACAAAAGAGTAAGACAGTCAATACAGAATACTGCTGTACTTAAGAATTTACTTTCTCTTATTGTTTTTAAGTAAGAAGGTAAGATCGATCCTGTGCTTCTGTAACTCCCATTACTTCGAATACAAAGCTGGCAATATATCTTTTTCCTGCGTCAGTAGTTTTATTTAACGAAATTTAGATATAGGACAAAGAAAAGAGATGAACGAACCAATAAAAACGAAACACATTTAGAAGGAATCACGAGCAGACTACTTTTACTCCCTATTTGCTAAAGCTGACTATAATGAACCACCAAAACCAGAGGTGACAATAAACGAAGAAATAAATATTGAGGAAGAAGAAGTAAAGGAAGCATTAGAAAGGATATTAAAAAAAAAGAAAATCACCAGGAGAAGAGAGAATATCGAGCAAACTTCTAAAGTACGGAGGACCAGATCTGACCAAACAACTATTAAAACTAATCCAAAAAATAATAAAACCAAACAACATTCCATAAGAATGGAGTTCAAGCATCCTAATATCTCTCTTCAAAAAGGGAGAAAAATCAGACAGGGATAATGACAGAGGAATTAATTTATTAAACACAACACTAAAATAACAACCAAAGTAACAAATAAATTGAATAAAATACTAGCAGAAGCAACAAGGTTTTAGGCCGGGAAGATCATGCACCGATCCTATATTTATAATGAGGCAAGTGCAAAAGAAATCATTAGAATACAATAAACCGGCATATCTATGATTTGTGGACCTTAAAAAGGCATTTGATAGGGTCAAATTAAATAACGTTAAACACTTATTTTAGGCAAGAGAGATACCTGTGGGAAAAATCAAAACGATCAAAAATATCTACCAAAACAACACAACAAAAGTAAAAGTAGAAAAAAAACTTAATGACCCTATCGAAGCTGGCTATGAGATAAGACAGGGAGATTTTCTGAGTCCTCTATTGTTCAACCTGATTATAGATGAAATAATAGAAAAAATAAGAACTAAAAAGGAATACCAAATGAGAGAAAAACAACTTAAAATAATCTGCTACGCAGATGACGTAATACTGCTCTATCGGAGTGAAGATGATTTACAATGTATGCTGAACCAATTTAATATAATCGCCAGAAAATTTAACATGTTAATTTCCCCAAACAAGTTAAAATGCATGTTAATAACAGCAAATTTACTTAGATGTAAATTAGAGCTGAAAGGTTAGATAATAGAACAAGTGATGGAGTTTAAATATCTAGGCATCACATTATCTAGCTACGGAAAGCTCGAAACTGAAGTGAAAGATTAAGTAAATAGAGCAAACAGAACCGCAGGTTAGAAAAATTGATAATAAAACACTATGGGATAGAGCTGGAAGTACAGATATACGACTATGCAACGTGAGGAACGTCAAGAATTGGGTAAGAAATAGAAGAGTAGAATGGAACGATTATATAAGCCAAGAATATCAAATAGAGTAGTAAAGACGGTTTCCCAATAGGAAGATGCACATTAAAGAACAGACAGAGTCATGTCTATATAAAAAGAAGAAGATATTTAGATACTTCTGTTTCTGCGTTTTTCGCAGTTCTTATAGTATAGAACTATATAAATCGGATACATAGTTTTTCTTACATACATACTTTTTCTTATTAATGACTCAAGTGGAATTAATGATATTGTAACTATTCTATGAAACTTTTTAGCGCCGAAATACTTAACTTGTTCAGCGGAATGTCATGGACAATATTTGCAAAATAGTATTTTTTTCATCTGTACTTAAATCTGAAAAATATTTCACAAATTTAGTTAATAAAGCACTCACTGGTCGTTTTAGTTATCTTGAACTAAATCTGATAACTAAAGTTGATTTATTCGCACTTATATTGCAATTATTTTTAAATGAGCTGTGATTTAGGTATTAATAAATTAGAAAATACCCTAACAAAGATTTTTCAAATGATTACAGAGGTTTAAAAATTGAGAAAAACCGGTGTATAATGTATAATATAGAATATAGATGCAGTTCGTTCGCTGTATCTTAGCACATGTATGAAATTATTCACGAAATATTTTAAAATTTTGTCTCATTTATACTCACAGAATATAAAATGTTGAAATTAAGCCGCTTGTCCAACATTTAATAATACATCAGACAAAGACAGTAATATAACAACAGTCTGTGATAAATTCTTATCATTGAACCTGCTTATTGTTAACTTCACAGCGTTGTGGTGTTTACAAAAATTATATTCATATTGTTTAATTTTCCATTACATTTTCGTGCCTTGAGTTTACAATTTTTCTCAAAAAGAGTTGTTATAACGACTAACTGTTCACTTAGTGTTGGATTCCGTGATGTAAGTATAAATTTTGCAGTTAAATTTTCTTACCTTTAATTTGACGTATCATTTTTTAATCTAGCTAAAACTCTGTCTAACGGATCGATATAAAACATTATTTGTTGTCATAAATATCAAACAAATATCAAACAGAATATTTTTTCAAGGTTTTTATTCTTAGAATATGCCTGGAAATACATTAAATTCTCAATCCCAGCAACTGGTGCTGAATTTGTATGAATATTTTGAGTTGGAAAAAGGAACGAAGGACCCTTATGGGCACCTTTGGTTTGTGTTCAAGAGGTATTGTAATGACTTGTATGTTGTTTAATATTTTACCTATCATGAAATTGTTTTTAATTTAAGAGGGTAGCTGCTGCCTTGAAAATATCACGGCGTACAGTATGTACAATTAAAAAACGAAAAGAAAGCAATCCTGCTTTTTCAAGTCCAGGCAAAAGTAGACGTTGTCGTAAAAGCAAGACAACTGATCTGCCTGAAGGAACTAAAATGGAAATACGAAACACTGTGTAAAATATGTACCTACAAAGTAAGTATAAGTGAATATTGTACAAAATAAAAACGATCGGGTTTATACCCCAGCCAATAGATGTTTCACATTAAAATTAACACTTCTAAAATAACGTTTCACTATTATTACTAGTTTTTATTTTTTTTTTTTTTTTTAGAAAAACATGTGAGTCTACACAGTTTGAAATGTGAATTAGAGGAAAAAGAAGTTGTTACTATGATAAAAACATGCTTGAGCATTGTACTGAGCGATATAGGATTTAAATATAAAAAGAATGAGAATCGAAGATCATTATTCGAACGAACCAATATTGCTGCTTTAAGAACAAAATTCTTTCGTAAGTACTTTGAAAACTTGGAAAGTGTGCATCCAAGAGAACTTGTTTTTTGATGAAACATGGATTTATTCAAAAGGAAATAAAACAACTTCCTGGCAAGACACTAGTAGCAAAAGTGTATTTAAACCAGAAGGTTTTGATGGTAAACATTTCATAATTTTTCACGCTGGTTCTTCTAAAGAATTTGTTTCTGAAGCAAGTTTATTGTTTGATTCTAAGTCTAAACATATTGATTATCATGGAGAAATAAACAACAACTAAGTAGATAAGGACACAAGTAATTCCCAATTTAGAAGAACCATCGTTGATTGTAATGGATAATGCTCCATATCATAGCGTTCTTTTAGAAAAGCAACCTACCACTGCTTCAAAGAAAGATGAAATTGTTACCTGGCTAACCAAAAATAACATCCAATTTGACCCAAAATTTACAGAACCTGAATTATTACAAGTTGCAAAAATGAATAAAAAAGAAAATGTGTATGTTATTGATGAGTTACTAAGAGAGCATGGTCATAAAGTGTTGAGACTACCTCCTTATCATTGCGAATTCAAAGCTATTGAATTAATTTGGGCAAATTGCAAGTCATATTGCAATAAGCATATTGGTAGGGACGGCTATTCTGATGGTGCTGTTATAAATATGTGGAAAGAAGCGCTTAATCAATGTAATGTAGACATTTAGGAAAAATGTGTAAGACATACCTACTCATGAAATTATTCAAAAGTGGTGTGTCCGAGAGCAAAATATAGTTGATATTGATATTCAACCCATCATAATAAATCCTGGAGATAGCTCAGATTCTGAAAGTGAAGGAAATATATAATTTTGATATATATTTTTTTCAATTTATTTTAATAATTTAGTCATTTAGTCATATGTATGTAAATAGGTTGTAACAAAGTAATTGATCCATTCTTTAGGATAAAACAATGAAACCTTTTACATATAACTTTCCACACTTTATTTTGGAAACTACAGAGAAGTTCGATACACAAGTAAAAAAATTGATAAAAGCCAGCTAGTATAGAAAATAAATACTAAGTATCTAGGTATATATAGGCGACATAAGGAAAGTCGTATTATTTTAGCCTAACAGATTGAGCACTAATTTGTAACGCCCTTTAAGTTTTCTACAAATTAATGTATTTTCGAAATTTTTCTTTTTCCATTGTTTTTATTGTTTTGTTTTGTAAAGTTTAATTAATTTTTTTGTGTTAGTAACTTAGTTCGAAAAGCATGCACAAGACTTTTTTATCTTTTAGGGCATTTTCTTATGCTTAAGCTTAAAAATTGAATGTCATATGTATATGATGTACATGTTTAATATTGTATTTTGAATAAAAACTTTTTGTTTTCATCCAGTAACTGGCTTCAGCTGTTGGATGCTTTGGTGTATAAATAAATAAATAAATATGAGAATTTAAGCTGTTTGATCTTGGGTCCATCTTTCTCGACTACAGTATTTTAAATAGAGCATTTCTTCCAAAATCATAATAACGTTGAATATGTAGAAAACTCAAAATTACGTTCAAAACAATTCTATAATGAGTTTTTAACACCCAGTACAATAAATAAACAAAAACAATCACTATAAATACGTTTAACGGGATATTAAACATTTCCTAATTATTTCATGAATCTAGAAAAGACTTACGTTTGATTTAAACGCTTTGATTTAATTCGTTCAACTATGATTTGCAAAGATACAGCGAACAGAGTGTAGGTGGTAATGTATAAAAGTGGCTAAATTCTTACATTTCACTGTACTACATAATTATTATGTTAAGAACCAAAAAATATGCTTTATTTTTTAAATTATAGCCCAATATGCATTTGTCTACAAAAGTTATGAAAATATGCAAATACATATGCAAGTAAGTAAGTCGATAATTATCCGAACCCTAGTAATTAGACTGATAAACGTAAAATATTATTTGCGTACCTAAATTAAGTTCAATCTCATTAATTTTTGATATAATTAATCTATTAAATGATCCATTAGAATTAAAATATCTACATAAGAATTTGCGAAGGAAAAGCAGAACAAAACAAAAAAGAAACTCCTACACTTCGGGACTAAGTTCCAAAGCAGCTCAATACAATAAAAAGGCATCAAGCAAATTCAATTACTGAAATGGCGAAGCAATAACATTGGCATAGCAAATAGCCAGTCGCTGCTGCTGGCTCTAGCTGTAGCGATGCTGCTTTCTACATATGCAGCACGAGTAGTAGTAACCTGCTTCGGCTGCGTTGCCAGACTTTTTGCATACAATTTGGTTATTGAAGTAATTTATTTATGGGAAGAAATCAAAATGACTGTTGTTAGAGTAATTACATTTTACGAGTATTCGAATCATTTGTAACAAGAAACTTTCTCTGGTTAAATATTTTTTTGTAGAAAATACCAGAAAAACTGTTAATAACATTTTTACTAATGTGCTGTACAAATGTGAATATGAAAGATTTTGAAACAAATGCCATTAAAAAAAATGTTAAAAAAATTACCTATTGCGGAGATACCTAGCTGAGATTATTTATATATCAATAGGTTTTCAATTATTATAAATGATAATGTAAGGAAAATATATAGAGAATGTATTTTAATGGTTTAAAATAATCATCATCATCATCATCCAGCCTTCATTTATCACTTCCACTGCAGGACATAGGCCTCCCTTAAACTCCTCTATTCATTATGATTGTATGCTCCTTGTTGCTAATTTTTGGTGATACGTCTGATGTCGTCAGCCCAACGTGTAGCTGGTCTTCCTCTACTACGTTTATCTGCTCTGGGCCTCCAATTTGTAATTTTGCTTGTCTATCGTGAGCACAACTTCAGCAATACTCGTCCTTCTTCGCAGATCTTCTTTTCTGATTCGGTCCCGCAACGTCACTCCCAGCATAGACTGTTCCATTCCTCTCTGTGCCACTCTCAATTTCGACGCCGTAGTCTTGGTTAGAGTCATAGTTTCCGCCCCGTAGGTCATGACCGGTAATACGCATTGGCCAAATACTTTCCTTTTGAGGCTAATTGGTATGTTGGCCCTAAGTGTGTCTCTCAGTTTTCCAAAGGCTGCCTACGCTAAAGTAATTCGTCTTTGGATTTCGCATGTTTGGTTATACCTACTGATTCTTATTTCATGACCCAAATACTTATATTTCTCTACCAGTCCTACCACTTTGTCATGGATAGTTAAATGGTCATTGAAGGCCATATTTGTCATAAACTCGGTTTTGGTCAAGTTCATTCTGAGGCCCACCTTCGAACACGCAAAATTCAATTCATTTCACATATCTGTGGCTTCTCCTAAATTATCTGTGACAAGGACAATGTTATCTGCGAAACGAAGATAGTTAAGTTTTTTGCCGTCTATTGTTACTCCTCTGCGGTCCCAATTGACCATCTTAAAGGCATACTCTAATGCCGTTATGAATAATTTCGGTGACAATCTATCTCCTTGTCTTATTCCACATTTTATTTTTATTGGTCGGGTTTTATTGTGTATCTTAACAGTCATAGTGGCATTTTTGTAAATATTGTAAATAAGTTCACTATACCTATGATCAATCCTGCTGTCATTCGTTGCTTACATAAGGCTGTCTATTTCGATCGTGTCAAACGCTTTACGAAAATCTATGAAAGCGAGAACAAGAGGTTTGTTGTATTCTATAGATTTTTGAGTGAGTGCCTTTACTGTATGGAGGTGATCATTGGTACCATAATTTGAACGGAATCCTGCCTGCTCTCTCGGTTGGTAAAAATCTAATTTTTTCTTCAATCTTAATGTCACAAACCCAGTGAAGAGCTTGTATATGTGGTTCAACAGGCTAATAGGTCTATAATTTTCTAGGTTCGTTCTATCTCCTTTTTTAAGCAAAAGGATGGTTTTAAATAATCCGAGAAAACAAAACTATTACATGGACTACTTTATTTCAAAATAAAAATCTGGATAGATACGAGATGTAAAGATGTTTAAAGGTCCAGCTTGCAATAGGGACTACTACTTACTAAAACAAAACCATATTTTAAGGAAGGAGAAACGCAATAGTTTAACAAGAAATAAATATAAATTCGAATAAAAAAAATCGGTTGCCTGTAAAGTCGGTTTTACGGGCGAAGATTTTACGTGACAACGTCTTTTTCTCGGTAGAATATTTATTGATATGAATATTAGTTGCGGAGATATCGATCATTGAAGTTATTGTTTGCTACCAGTATTTTATATATTTATTTTTTTCAGTTATAAAAAATTACTATTTCCAATTGTGTCTACCAAGTATGGTCACATATATTTGCCTACATATTAAATAATAATAAGTACAGATAATGTTATGTGACGTTCACTTCTGATTATATACAGGGTGGTCCTTAAGTAATTGTACAAAAAGAAACAGTAGATTCTGCACTTTAAAATATTACGATTTAAGCCAAATTGCTTTAATAAAATGTTGATATTAAGAAAGATACAGGGTGTTAAAATGCAAAATTAAAATTTAATTTTTCGCTATAACTTTCATGTTTGTAAACATTTATGCATTAAAATTTACAATTGGGTACTTTTAAATATGAGTAATTATAATTTAATGCATACTTTGATGTACCTGATAGAGGGCGCCACTTATGCCACATATGTGGTATAAATTTGCACTTAACTTTTTTGCTCTTTAAGATACCTGTATTTGGGATAAAAAATATTAAAGATACATTATTTTAACAAAAAAAAGGTATACTTGTTAATAACCTCAAAACTCAACAGTTTTCGAGATAATCGCATTTTAAAAATCAGCTGCATAATTCTGATCTAAGGCAATTACTCCAGGCAACGAAGAAAAAATAGAGAAAAACAATAATACTTCTAAATTTTGGTATAAAATACCTTTAACTAAAGTTAATAGTTAACAAAATATTAAATAAAATAAATATTTCAGCAGGATAATTAATAATAGGATTTGACAAAATAACAGAATAATAGGATTTTACATAAAACATTTTACGTTTTATGGTAAATTAAAGTCATAATCAAAACATTTTGTTTACAAACCAAATTAAGAAATAGTTAAACTAAATAACATAACTTTTTGTCAAAGTAAGTGTTCGATATGTCCACCATTTTCTTTAATTCATTTGTCAATATATTCCATAAAAGATCGTCTCATATTAAATAGCATCATTGGTTCTAAAGAAGCTGCTGCAGTATTTATTTCTTCCCATACTTGGTTGGAATGTTTATGGAATTCTTATAGACACGTTGTTTTAATGCGCCCCATACACCAAAATCAAGCGGATTAAATTCGGGGTTACGTGGTGGCTATAATGTATAATGGATGAATATATTATTTTGGATACATATCCAAATCTTATGCTATATTATCAAACCACATCTTATTTGTCGCAGAAGTTAAATAATGTATTAAACTGTGGTGTATTTCGTTCACTGGTTACTTATATACACACGGAATAACCTATCGATGACATTACTCTTTTATATGATTACGTTACAGCTTACGAGTAACTATAATTATATCTCGAGCAAATGGACTATTATGATTTACTAACGAACTAATATTATGCTGAACTAAATTGCCTGTGCGTTTACTATATTTATAACAATATCGGTTATTAAGACAACGATGATGTCTTTGTAAAAATGCTGAGTCTTTCAGGTTAGATTTGTAGCAAAAGTATTATGAAACAGGACACATATGTGTTCTTCAATACCTGTGCTCTAGTTTCTATTTGTCCTAATAAAAATGGGTAAATAATCTACGTAATGAACAATAAGTATTCTTTTCGGATTTTTTTATAAATTAAATAATTATGTCAATATTTCACCACATTGCCAAGGAATATGACTACCACGACCAATTCAACGTTCAGAAAAGTTGTATTTAAGTATGTTCTAACTGCCTTCTCTCTAGAACGTGGTTGTGTACCATCTTGCATAAACCACATATTTTGGGTTTTTAGCATTTTACAATAGAGAAAAAGTAATACAACGCCATTATAGAAACTTAAGAAGCGATAGCAAAGGGAAATTGTAAATATGACGACGGCCAACGTCTGAATACGGACACGGCACCTAAAGAAGAAGATGAAATATCTTTTCTCCAATAAGACATTTAGCACCCATAACAAAGCATTTTGTGATGTTACGTTATCATCTTTAAGTTGTTTTAATAATAATAAACTATGAATTATGCGTATCTACAGGTATTCAGTGCTTTACCGCACAGATATCAAACTAAGAATTATTGTGCAGCTGACTTATAAAATGCATTTATCTCGAAAACGGTTGAATTTTCAGGTTACTAACAAGTATACCTTTTCTTTGTAAAAATAATGTATCTTTAATATTTTTTAACACAAATAGAGCTAAACTAAAGAGCAAAAAAGTTAAGCGCCAATTTATGCCACACACCAGGCATATGTGGCGCCCTCTATTAGTTACATTAAATTAAGTATAAAACTATTATTTATCTTACTCAAAAGCAGTCAACTGTAAATTTCTGTCCAAAAATATTTACAAACCTAAAAGTTATAGCGAAAAATAAAATTTTAAATTTCCAGTTTAACACCCTGTATCTTTCTTAATATCAACATTTTATTAAAGCAAGTTGGCTTAAATCGTAATATTTTAAAGTGCAGAATCTACGGTTTCTGTTTGTACAATTACTTAAGGACCACCCTGTATATTTTAATATTTTTAATTTTAAAGAATCAATTTAAAAATCAAAACACTTATTCAGATCGAAGGTTCAAATTTTTGCTAAATAAATTTGAAATTAATTAAAATTTGTAATTGTAAATGGTAAAGTTGAAAATTAAAACATTTACTAAAATTGGAATTTGAAATTCTTGCTAAACACAGTTAAATTCTAACTCCGCGCGTGGTGATTGGTCGGTTTAGTTCGTTTGTTTGGTCGCCCTGTTTTGACAGGTTAGAGGTTATAATTTGTTATTTTAAATGTTTGACTAGCAATACGCGCTGTTTCTTCTCAATCGACTGAATTACGATTGATTGCAGAGTGATTTAAACTAATAATTTACTTAACACTATCAACATTTGTCAATAGTATGACATAACCTATAAACTCAGTTTCTCAACTTTTGTGTCAATCTAACAATTAATCAATCAATCATAGTTTACGAGAATGAAATATTAGTGTACAATTATTTACCTTTATTGTTGTAGTTGTTGTAAATGACGAATCTAAGCACTCCACATTTTCACTACAGACACAGCTGACGATACTTTAACCACACGTGTGAACTTGTATTATGACGCTTTCTCGGTTTTCCAACGCCAAGAACGCTCGAGAAAGACAGAGACACAAGCACGCACCGATTCAACGCGCCTAATTCTCTAGTGCTGCGCGCGCAGCGGACCGATCATGTTTGAGTGGGAGAGAGACGCAAGGCATTCGCCGGTCCGGCGGGCCTCTCTCTCGTTCGGTGACTCATCGTAACAGACGTGAGCGGGCGTTACACTTTTTCATGAGTGACTCCGAGCCACAACCTAATTTAAGACGTTGTCACGTCAAAATACAGCACATATACAAAATACAACAAAACTTATAAGAACAATCCAAATCCACAAAGTGATACTGAATAATCGTCGATTGAAAGTATGCGAGCTAGCAGACTTAGTAGGCATTTTAAAACGTGTATATTAGCTGAAAATTTGGACAGATGTTAGACAGATATTAGAAAGCTAATATAAATTAGTTGCGTACAAGATGGGTGCTGCGTTAGCTCACACTCGAGCAAAAACAGTGTCGTGAAAATTTAATTGAGTATTAAGCAAACCAAAATAAAACGACAATTAAAATAATAAACTTTAAATAGGAAACCGGTTCCAGAGAAGGTGAAGACCGTTTCAACCATAGGCAAATGGCGTAGGTTTTTAATTATGTGAGTGGAACAATTTTTATTGACTATTTAAGTTTTAATTGCTACCTTATGCATTCTATTCGCCAGATCTAGCTCCCTGGTCAAAGATTTGCCAACCGAGAAAAAGAAGTATCGGCAGTAAATGGCTTTTATGAGGAATAAGACAGTTCTTATTATAAAAGGGTATTGAATTTATTGAACATCACTGGGCAAAGTTATAAAGCTGAAACGAGGTTATCTCAAAAAATAAATACATTTTTTTCCAAAGTTTTTGTATTTTCTTAGTTGGGTCCCGTACTTTTGGAACCTCCCACTTTAACTGGAACCACTTATCTTTAGAAAAATGACAGGATAAAGCAGTAGAAGCAAAAATAAAAGGAAAAACATTTTAAGAAAGAAAAACAAACCATGTCAAAAACAATGTACTTACAATAAACGCATTGACACACTCGGAGGAGATTACGAAAATACTGAATCTTAAAAAATTCTAAGGACCTAATATAGATTTTTAATCTATCTCAATTTTTTCATGGTTATATTTGGGTCGGATTTTTATTATACTCTCTAGTGTATATTTTTTAGATATAGTTTTAAGTTTTGAATCATCAGGCTTAGATTATATTTTTTTGGGTTAGGTATAAAAATCGACTTCAGCAAATCTTTCGTTGGTTTTCCTGCTTGATAGATTTCAATATTCTTCTGAAGCTATTTTTTGTGGCATCTTAATGCAATTTACTGTTTTTGATGGGAATAAGCAACAATTTAAGTTTAAAATAAATAAATAAATAAATTACCATCAAAAATAACAAATTGATATATATTGTTCAAAAGCTCTATTGGTATGTCTACATGTAAAGTCCTTAAGTTTCTAAGTGTTTTTTGTCTGGTGCTGGTCTGATGCATTTTATCATAGGTGAGTTAGGTTTATATTCCCTAGCTGTTAGCTGCATCGTGTTATTGCCAATAAATAATTTCTTTATTTATTTTGGTACACATTGGACATATAGGAACATTTACTTAAAATAGATAACACAAAAAGCGCTGCAATAGTTAAAGAAAATTTACGTACCATTCCTTGACACAGAAAAAGCCTCGGGCCAAAGGCCCCTTATGTTTGTAATATCGTCGCCCTCTGGGCATAAACAACTATTTAATACCCTTGGTACATAAATAACTATTATGCATTTTAGTAAAACATGTAATAATAAATACCACATTTTAAATTTGTTTCAAATATTGATTTAATGTATAAATTAAAAAAAGTGTTTCGATTTAAAAGTCAAAACGATAATAACAAAAAGTTTGTTTTACAATAAAATAAAAAAAATATAAACCTACTCAATATAAGCTATATAAAATTTTAATTTTAAATAAAAATATTATTTAATAATAGCACTAATAAAAAAAATAATTCTTAAAATATAAATATGAAACATACTTTCTTATTTGCCAAGGCAAATTTTAGTTATGATCTGAATGTGGCAACCCCGAACTGGTCCAGCCAGACGAGGGTGAATCTCTTAATATCGATCAGCTAGCAGCCCAATCAAACCCTGTGCGTGACAACTCTCACTCTCTATGGCCCTTCTGCACCCCCATACGTTGGCCTAAAGATATCTCCTAGAGGGTGATACATAATACTATTAAACAAAAGGAATCTAATGCAGGATTAATATATGGAGATGTTGGTTCAAAGTCAGTTCTAACCTCTGAGTCAGTCGAGTTTTTTGTACGATCTTTAACGTTGATTTTAAAGTCTGATGTTTCATTTCTACATTTTTGTAGTTTTTCTGAGAAAGTTATTTATAAGTTAAATTAACAGAGATAACCTGAGGCTTAATAAAGTGCACACTGACGGTTAACAAAGATATACATACTTACTGCAATTGAATTCCTGAACTTTATTACATACTAAAAATTAATAAAAGTATACTGAAGACTGTAAGACGTGCAATCGAGAAATAAAACAACAAGCTAAAGATATACAGAATATTGACATAATCTAACCTCACCATAGACATATAATACAAATAGACTGATTGGTGCCAGGTTTATCGACCTCGTGACCTGGGTGACCAATCAGAAGGTCACGTGGTCGATAAATCCGGCCCATTAGAAAGAGATGCAGGGACTACTTTGCGTCAGTTTTCTCTGTCGCAGTGGGGAAACGGGCTAGTATTGCAACGATCAGTCTATCTTGTATTATATGTCTATGAACCTTTTTTTTTACATCTTTAAAGAGAACAAGGAAAATCTGCATACAGACACCTGTGCCTCACACAGGTAGTGTTGGGTTCCTAATACCCTAGCGAAGCCGTGCCAGGGCGAGATGCCCCAGGAATTTAGACCTTTGACATCTCGCCCCGTCACCACTCCGAGACGGTCGGCGTCCAACTAAAAACCTCTCCTCTGTCACGCCAGACATCAGGATGGAAGGGCCGGTTAAGGCAAACATCTCTCCTGATGCCCTGCTATCGCCCGATTCCCATTCTTTCTCCGACACATTCATTGAGGAAACTACATCCACACGAACCACCAAGGACTTTCAACCCCTGCCGTAGCGAGGCTGCCATCTTTCTCGCGTCGTCTGTCTCCCATTTGCTCTTATTTCGGCCTGCGACAGTCCGAACCCCACCATGGTGCTACTGGCTTGTTTAAGAAGTCTGTTGCGAGTTCCCTCTCCTCTCGTTTTTTTTTAAGAGAGCAGCTCCCTGATAAATTTGTGGATCCGTGTCCACCACCACTCATCCGTCATCATTTTCTCCACCATTTCTCTCACGGAATCAAACATTCTGCAGTTACACTCTCTTACAAACTTATCTCTATCATTTGCCCAACGCTCACATTCCAACATCGTGTGTGTCACAGTATCCGAAAAACCACAGTAAAGGCACTGATCGGACTGAGCCCTCCTAAACCTGAAAAGGTAGCTGCGGAAGCAGCCATGACCTGTGAGCATTTGCGTTAGATAATAATGCAGATGCCTATACCCACAGTCCACCCAGCTTCGAAGGTTCGGGATTAGTGACTTCGTCCACTCCGCCACATCACGTGTTGCCTCCCACTCCTGTTGCCACTGACCAATTGAGACTAATCTCTCGGCCAGTCTTATCTCATTCATTTCTCGCTCTCCAATGTTCCGCCCCCTACGGCTGTGAATCCTTGCTTTTTCACCTACTAGTGAAAGTATGAAAGCATCGACATATGTCTATGAACCTAACATTACCTCACCTAACCTAACCTGACCGAAAAGATATGTCATAAAACATTTAAGAGAAGATCAAAGGCACATACGAAACTAGATCTAAAACCTTATACTAATGTGATAACCTTTTTATTTTGATGTAGCTAGAAAGGTCACTAATTGATATACTTAAATGCGAACGGCACTTAGATTGTTAGTAAAGAGAGGGTCATGGGTTTGGAACACTTCTTCTCTTCTTCTTCTTCTTCATTTTATATAGACATGACTCTGTCATGATTTTAGTACAAATGAAAAAATACTATTTTGTATTTTTACTTAACTTGTTATAAAAACTCATAACAAGTTAAGTATTTCGGCGCTTAAAAGTTTCACAGAAAACTTACAATGTCATCAATTCCATATGAGTCGATAATAAGAAAAAGCTGTGTATCCGATTTATATTGTTCTATACTATAAGAACTGCGAAAAAGGCAAAAACAGAATTATCTAAATATCTTCTTTTTTCTTATCTTTTTATGTAGACACGACTCTGTTTCTGTTTTTCAATGTGCCTCCAATAAGTTGTCGTTCCATAATTTTTGTGGTCTTCCTACTAATCGTATTCCTATAGAGGAACCGTCTCTTGCCATCTTTACTACTCTATTTGATAGCATTCGGCTTATATAATCGTTCCATTTACTCTTTTATTTCTTATCCCGTTCTTGATGTTCTCCACCTTGCATCTACGTCGTATATTTGTAATTCTAGCTCTGTACCATCAATTTTTCTCTGCTGTGTGTTTTCATCTCTGCTATTTCTAACATCCTTTTTGTCCTCCCTGTGTCAGGTCTTGTTTCTGTCGCGTATGTAATTATTGGTCTGATGACTGTTTTGTAAAGTCTGCGTTTTATTTCTTTCCCGATATTTTATTTCTCCATATTGTTTCATTCAGGCAGCCTGCGGCTCTGCTTGCTCTATTCACTTGATCTTCCACTTCGGTTTCGAGCTTTCCGTAGCTAGATAATGTCATGCCTAGATATTTAAACTCCATCACTTGTTCTATTATCGAAACTAACTTTTGAAATTAGCATTTGCTTCAACAGAACTAATTACCAGAGATAAGATAATATAGGATGGATAGATAGATAAGATAAGATTATAACAGATAAGAAGAAAAACATAGAAAGAGGGCGCCACTTAACTTTTTGTAAATAAAAGGAAAAAGTTAGGAAACCTTAGATCTTTAACAAAAATTTACGTTCTGGTAAATAAACATGTAAAAGATAGGGAAGTTACAATCGTTAATTAAATATTATCAACACACTCTATAAATAAATAATAAATATTTTCGGTGGAAATAGTCCACACACTTACTTAAGATTTACACAGCCTGATCTTTGCTTCTGGTCAAAATATAACTATCAAATTGTTTAAATTTATTTCAACAAATGTTTGAAATGCTTCTTTTTCTTCTTCTTTTTTTATGTAGACATGACTCTGACTCTGCGGCTCTGTTTGCGCTATTCACTTGATCTTCCACATCAGTTTCGAGCTTTCCGTAGCTATATAATGTGATGCCTAGATATCTAAACTTCATCAGTTGTTCTATTATCTGACCTTCCAGCTTCAATTTACATCTTAGTAAATTTGCTGTTATAACCATGTATTTTGCCTTTTTTAGAGAAAATAAAATGTTAAATTTTCGGGAGTTTATACTAAATTGGTGCAGCATACCTTATAAATCATCTTTACTTTGAGGGAGTAGTATTGCGTCGTCTGCATAGCAGATTATTTTAATTTGTTTTTCTCCCATTTGGTATTCTTTTTTAGTTCTTACTTTTTTATTATTTCCTCCATAAGCAGCTTGAACAATAGAGGACTCAGGGAATCTCCCTATCTTATTCCATTGCCAGCTTCAATAGGGTCGGTTAGTTCTTCTTCTACTTTTATTTTTATTGTGTTGCTTTGGTAGATATTTTCGATCGTTTTGATTATTCCTAGAAGTATTTCTCTTGCATACAGTAAGTGGATAACGTCTTTTCGGTAAAATGCCTTCTTAAGGTCCACGAAACATAGATATGCCGATTTGCTGTATTCTAATGATTTCTCTTGCACTTAATCTTTCCAAACGAAAACCTTGTTGGTCTTCTGTTAGTGTTATGATTTCATTTAGTTTATTTGTTCAATTTGGTTGTTAATTTTAGGGTTGTGTTTATTGAATAAATTCCTGAGAAATTGTCCCCTTTTCGAAGAGAGGTATTAGGATACTTGATCTCAATTCTTGAGGAATTCTGTTTTGTTCTATTATTTTTTGGATTAGTTTTAATAGTTGTTTGGTTAGATCTGGTCCTCCGTACTTTAGCAATTCGTTCGGTATTCTGTCCTCTCATGGTGATTTTCTATTTTTTAATTTCCTTACATCACCTACAAAGTACTAGCGACCATACTAAAAAGAAAAATAGAAGTGTACACAGAAAAAATATTGGGCGACTATCAAGCTGGTTTTAGAAAAAATCGATTAACTAGTGATCATGTATTTATCTTTTACTAGCTGAAACAAGTTTCCTCTGGTGTATATGAATACGATATACCGACCCACCTTCTCACTACAAGCGCAGTTAAGATTAATAGAAAGAAGATCCAATACTTTAGAGTTCAGAAAGGTGTAAGACAAGGGGATCCTCTATCCACCACGCTGTTTAATTGGGCCCTTGAAAAGATAATAAGAGACAGCAATATGAATAGAGCGGGAACAATATTTAATAAGAGTCACCAGTGTCTAGCCTATGCTGATGATGTTGTACTTTTAGCTAGGAGTAGAAAATATCTAGAAAAAATAGCTAAGAATCTTCTAGAAGCCGCAGGAAATATGGGATTACAGATAAATATAAATAAAACAAAATACAAGGAGCTGAAGAATAAGCAAAAGAAAGGCAGAAAACTAAATATGCAAATTGAGTTAGGAAGAGAAATTCCGAAAATTGAAATGGTAGAGGATTACATGTATCTGAAAGTTCTTGTGATAAATAAATGCGAAGAAGAAAAGAAAATAGATCTACGAATAGCAAAAGGAAACAGGTGTGCAGGCAGTTTGCAAAAAATAATAGAATCGAAAGAGGTATCAAAAAATACAAAAATAAGGCTGTATAAAACTATCCTGCGACCTACTCTAACGTATGGGTGCGAGACATGGGTGTTAACAAAAAAACTACAACAGAAAATTGAAATATGGGAACTAAGAATATTAAGAAGAATTTTTTAAGGAAAGTTGACAGAAATATGATGAGATGAGAAAAACAAATGTTCGGCGAAGGGAGAATAGGTTTGTATGAAAAGGGAGAATAATTTTGTCAAATCTAGAAAGATTGCAGTGGCTAGGTCATCTTGTTAGAATGGAGGTCAGTAGAGAGGTAAAGAACATAGCATGGAGAACACCGGAAGATAAGACGGAAAGAGGCAGACCGAGGAGAAGATGGAGGGAAGCAATTGCGGAAGATCTACAAGAAAAGAAGATAGAAAATTTGAGAAAAGAAGCTAGAGACAGAAGGAAATGGAAGAGAATTACTAAGCCATGGGCCTGACACGGCCTGCTACAAGCTTTTATATATAAATGATCTTACAGTTGCTCATAATGTATATATTAAATATTGTTATAAATAATGGCATTTTACTCTACAGGGTGTTTGGTAGGTCGATGGAAATTTTTTAAGGGATAATAGGGGAGGTCATTTGCAAAATTTTTTGCTAATAATGTATCGCTCAAACTGTTAAGGTTTCCGAAAAAAAATAAATTTGTCAATATTCGAAAATAAGGCTGTTCGTCTATTTTATTTTTAAAAATAATTATCTAAGATGTTGAATCTTAATGCATTGTTAAAATAACCTTCATTAATGAAACGGTTAAGAAAGGTAAAACACAACAACGATATATCATGCTTTTTGCAACATTTATTATGCCTTATTATTAAGTATGTACATAAACTTCAAAAAACAGTCATTGTTGTTCAAAATGAGAACCACCATTCCTAATGCA
The DNA here is from genome assembly GCF_040954645.1 of Diabrotica undecimpunctata. Lineage (NCBI taxonomy): Eukaryota > Metazoa > Arthropoda > Insecta > Coleoptera > Chrysomelidae > Diabrotica > Diabrotica undecimpunctata. The sequence continues at coordinate 122,552,360 of NC_092810.1, read as the reverse complement.
CGCTCTTGCCCTGCATCGTATTCCTGATGTGGTTCGCTTCGATAATCCTTTCCATTAAATGAGCTCTAGTTCGAATTGGAATTTGATAAACAAGTTCTTTGAATCTGCCTCAGATGTGGTAGTCACACGGTATTAAATCGGGCGATCTAGCAGGCCACAAAATCGGTCCAGTTCGTCCTATTCACCTATTGGGATAGTGATTGTTGAACCAAGCCTTAACAGCACGTGCACAATGTGCAGGTCATCCATCATATTGGTACACCATTCTTCGTCTGAGGATGAGGGGTAAATCTCATCACATAAGAGTGGTGGTAATTATTTCTCTAGAAAGTCTAAGTACACTTGGCTATTTAACCTGCCTGGCAAGAATGGTGTACCAACATTGTGGATGTTGGTACATATTATTTTCTTGGCCTTATTTTCGAATATTGACAAATTGAACTTTATTTCGGAAACCTTAATAGTTTGAGCGATACATTATTAGCAAAAAATTTTGCAAATGGCGTCCCCTATTACCCCTTAAAAAATTTCCATCGGCATACCAAATACCCTGTATATTTGTATTGAGACCATTCCATATTTTAGATGGAATATAAAAAAAATCTACGTACTGGTACAAAATTATAAACAAAGTTTAAAAACATAATACTATAAAAATTGTTGAAAATTTTATTCAGGTCACATAAGCTCTTCACTGCAACAAACAAAATAACATTTCTTGCAACATTTTCCCAGTTTTTTGAGTAAATTGTTTAAGTGATTTGATGACCTTTTTAATTACAATTTTTTTATGGCTCCATATTACGAATCTTAAACACTCAAGAAATTCTTTGATAAAAATTATTAACTAATTATAACATAAGACAAAAAACTCTGTTCCCTTAATACAATTAGATCCCGTGACGAATGACCCTCTATATTTCTTAACAGATACCACCCCATTCATTTAAAGGACGTAGAGCACAATATAAACATGTCTGCAAATGCAGCTTTGCATTTACTTTCTCTATTTACGTTCGCCCTTCGTTTATTTCGCACTCGCACTATCCCCAACTAATTGTCAAAGTTTAATGTATGCATCATACATACCAACCCTCTGGCTCGTGGACCATTATGATTCATCAGATTCCTCTCGATAAAATTTCCCTATATTTGAATAATGGGTAGTTATACGAGATTCGTCATAAATCTGCTCGTAGTTGAGATAATTTCGGAAGTTGAGATACAGTATATTCAAATAATGTCAATTGCCTTAGATCAAATGCATATATTTTATGTAAAATGGACATTATTGGATTATTATTGTTTTCTTGGCTTTACATTATAGTTATTAAAATGTGTTGTAACACTATAACAAAACAATAACTGTTACTTCTTCTTTTTTCCACCTATTTCTCTCTATAATCAGCAACAGTTTTACATCGAGATCGTGTACGAGCTCACCTCACTATCTAAATTTCGAATAGATTTTCTTTGCAATATTTAATTGCTCTTACTGACCAAGACGTAAATCAGTGTTAGAAGATTAACAAAAAAACACATTAAATGTGAAAAATCTTAGAGAGAGAATGTTCGAATCGCTGCTCAGCTCTTGTCTAATATTGTTGCAACAGCTCTTAAGAGACATAAACCTGGGAATGAACAGTTAGCCAACAATTTGGATAATTTTATTGCTGACTTAAATTTATGGTTTGATATTCAATAGTTATACACCCACAAGGAACGGTTTCTTTTTGAAATGGCTATGGAAATCATTTGAACATGCAAAATAAACATCTTGAAAGGATAAGTTTAATATCACCAACGAAAGCTCTTGTAAAAATACTTTGCAAATTTAGTGGTGTTACCTATGAAATCTTTACAAATGTTATTTGTTGTTATAAAACAAGCTTTTAATATTAAATATATATGCACACATAGACTCAATCAAGATTCTTTGGAACATTTCTTTTTCCGAGTTAGGCATCGAGGTGGTCCTGATGAACATTCTAGTCCTAGAGCAGCACTCCACAGAATTCAAATGATAGTTCTGGGAAAAACCCTAAACCCTGGTATTTTTGATATTACTGTGAACACAGCTGAACAAAGCGTGGATCAATATATCAGTCCAAAGGTATTCCAAAAAGCTAATCTTTGCTGGGCATTTAAATACATTTAAATATAGTTTACCTGATTTAGGTAATTTCACATACAAAATTAGTGAACATAGTTATAGTATAACATCATGGGTGCAGCAACTCTCTTATGGAGGTCTTATCAAGCCTGCAGATGAATGGTTTATAAAAATAAAATTGTGGAATAAATATTATGAAAAAGATATTGATTCGTATAGGAAAAATAATGGAGTTCTTGGAAATATTTCAAAAAGAGTTAAAAAAAAAATAAAGTGTTATTATATGCGCTTATTAAAAGCTTTTGTAAACTTAGAACAATAATTAGAATAAATTATAGAAATAGAAAATCCAAAGAAGCTAACAATTTAAAATCAAAAACTGATACCAACGTGTTGGATTCAACTAGGTCAAAAATTTGAAAGTTAAGTAAAATTCTTTAACATTAAATGTTTTCAAAAAGGAACACCTAATGTTGTACTTTTACTGTTTGGTTTAGTTTCGTTTTAAATTTTTTATTCTTAAATTCACCGTAAAAGTTTATCTTCAAAAGGCTCATCTTTTGATTGTGCAATTAGTCTTTTTTAAGAAGAAGGAAAATCCAGACATTTTAATTTTTCTACATTATTGTTTGACTATTCTAAACTAATAGCATATTTTAAACGAAATTCGGTTGGTTAAAAAATCTAATGCATTTTTAAGACAGGAAATGAATCTGTTTTTATTGAATGCTCTAGACGACAAATATTTAATGTTTAAGGTCATTATCATCATCACTGGCTCGACAACCCTTTTTGGGTCTTGGCCTGTTCCAGGATTCTTCTCCATTCTGATCTGTTTCGTGCTTTTTTTCTCCAGTTTTTTATTTTTAAGGTTGTTATATCAATTTCTATTTGTTCTAAGTATCTCAGTTTCGGTCTTCCGTTTGTTCTTTTTCCTACTGGCATCTGTTTGAATATTTTGTTTGGTATTTCGCCTTCTTTCATTCTTTCTACATGTCCTATCCAACGCAGCCGTCCTATTTTAATGAATGTTATAATATCCGGATCCTGGTATATTTTGTATAGTTCAGAGTTGTATCTTCTTCGCCATATTCCGTTTTCTTTTGTGCTCTTATATATGTTTCGCAAGATTTTTCTTCCGAAGGTGGCTAACAACGTTTCCTCTCTTTTAGTGAGTGTCCAGGTTTCTGAGCCATATGTGAGTACCGGTCTTATTAGGGTTTTATATATTTGGCATTTTGTTTTTCTTGCGACGTTATCTGATCTTAGTTGCCTAATTAAGCCATGGTAACATTTATTTGCAATAAATATTCGCCTCTTCACTTCCTCCGTAACGTTATTATCAGACGTGACTAGGGATCCCAAGTATATAAAGTTTTTACCCCCTCTATGTTGTATTCTCCTATTGTTATATTTTGTGGCTGCCTTATTTCTGCGTTTTTACTTACCTGCATATATTTGGTTTTGGTCTGATTGATTTTAAGACCACTATTTTGTGCAGCTCGTTTTATTTGGTTGTATGCCTCTATCATTTCTCTTCTTGATCTTACGATTATGTCAACATTATCTGCAAATGCTAGTATTTGCACGCTTTTATTAATGATTGTTCCTCGTGTATTGACTGTTGTGTCCCTCAGTATTTTCTCGAGTACGATGTTGAACAATATGCATGATAGAGCGTCTCCCTGGCGTAGCCCCTTTTTCATATCTATTGTTTCCGTTAATTCATTTTGTATCCGGATTTTACTTTCTACTTTTAGAGATTCTTTTATCAGTTCTATTAGTTGTGTTGGTATATTAAATTCTTTCATTGCTTTTATTAAGAATTCAGGTTTATATTGTCATATGCGCTTTCAAAGTCTATGAAGAGATGATGTGTGTCGATGTTATATTCACTTGTTTTTTCGACAGAACAAATATCTGCGACACTTGTCGCAGAACAAATATCTGGTATATTGTTGACTTCTGTCTACAGAAGCCACTTTGGTATTTGCCAACTATTTTTTCAGCGTGTGGTCTAAGTCTTTCATAAATGACGTTGGACATTATTTTGTATGCTGCATTCAGCAGCGTGATTCCACGGTAGTTTCCACATTCTAACTGATTTCCTTTTTTATGTAATGGTACAATAATACCGCTATTCCACTTCGTTGGTAGCTGTTTATTCGACCATATCTTTGTTATCAAATCATGTATTGTTTTTTGTAGTGCGTCTCCTGCTTCCTTCAGTAACTCCGATGCTATTTGATCCGATCCCGGTGCTTTATTGTTCTTTAATTTGTGTAATGTTTAAGGTACCATGTTTAAATATTTATTTTGTTTTTTAGTAATTTAGGTTGCTAGTAGGGTACTTTTGCTAGTTATTAGGTTTAATTACTTAGGTCACGTAGTTACGTAGGTTGTAATGCTACTGGGAATAGCTCGATGTTGCCAAAAAGAAGAGTTATACAAAATTAAAATTGTTCACATTGAAAATGGGAGACAATTATTTCTAAAAGTGTGCTAATTTTATACTGAAGAATACAACCGGTAACCATTTCTTTCTGGCATATAAAAATGGTCACTAGTCTTCAGCTAGAATATTTTTCTACCTCCTGAAAAATAGAGAAAATACGTACTCTTTAAAAGAGTAAAACCCCTCATCAGTACTTAATCCTACAGACCAATTTCACTCTTAAGTACACTAGGCAAGATCTATGAAAGCATCCTTAATTAAAGACTTGTAGAACACCTAGAGGAATACATCATTCCAAACTTCCAATTTGGAATTAGAGCTGGTCACTCCAAATGCAATGCTTTGATAGAAGCAGCAACTTTTATTTTCAGACAATTAAGGACAAACCACTAAGCCGATATCTTTTTAGATGTACAGAAAGCATTCAATTAGGTCTGGCACGCAGGTTTGATCGAAAAACTACACTAATCCTTGATGCCAATTCATTTTCTAAGAATAATTCATCCATACCTTTTTGCTTGTACTTGAAGAAAGACAAACTTTTTTATTCTTCACTCCTCAAGCAGGAGTTTTACAAGATTCAATACTATACTTTATACAGTATAAAACAGTGATCTCCCTATCCCCAAAAACATTCTCTTCTATGCTGACGACACTGCCTTACTCTCTGCGGGACCTCCCAACTGTATTAGAAGAGAGCGTTCTGTATTCGACAAAGCGCTTGCATACCTTGACTTCATCGCATCGTCAGGTGGTGCAATAAATGATAAGTAAAATTAAACCCAACAAAAATATAAATGATTTTGTTCCGATACCGCAAATGTTTTCGATCATACCTCGAGCAAAACAACCACATCATGCTCAACGAAAACAGACTCATATTTAGACCAATATTGTCCTATTTGGGTGTTATTATATCACCGATATCAAAAACACCTTAAAAGGGTAAGACAGAGAGCTAATCCCCCTGAAACATTGTGTGGTAAAATTGGAAATCCTAATAAACTCTCCTATACACATACAAAATATTTATTAGGCCAATTCTCGAGTACACTCTACCCCACAATTAACAAAAGACAAATGAACCGACTCATGATAACAGAGAGAAAAATTCTGAGCAGAATTATGCACAAAGATCGTGATTATCCGTCAGATTTATTCATTTATTGATCTTTCAAAATTTCGTGAGTTTAACCTATTTGGTGACGTCAATCTACGAAAAAAACTGAAATCATGTGATTATGAAAGTTCATAAAATTTTTAAACATCTGTAGTAAGTATTCAACATCCCAACAATCAAAAATCGAATCAAAACCCTCACCAAAGGGTACGTTTGGTTACCAAAAGGAAATTGAAAGCTCGAAAATTGGGACAAAAGAGATCCTTAAACTACCATGCCATCGTTGAGGGTAAGAATTCATCACAATTCTAATAAGAAAGTTCCATTCCTGCCAGCTAAGCTTCTAAACGTAGGGAACACGAATTTCCTGATTAGAATATTGCAGGCAATAGCCTGCATTTGCTAAAAATTCTGATTCAAGGGTCGTTACAAAAAACCCATAGAGCTTAATAGCAGAAACAGACCTCATCCATAGAGTAACTAAATGCAAGTCAACTAACTTCTCATCTTTGCTTCTACCAACAAGTTCACGACAACACCAATCAACGTCTACTTTAAGTACTCCTAATGCAAACTTTTGCAAAAAAGGAGCAGTGACACTTTGAGAAGGCGAAAACCTAAAGGTTTTCAAGGTCGAGGGGCAAATAAAATTAAACTATTAGAAGAAATTTATATATGTATAAGTAACAAACAACTACTCCAATAACAGCTATGGAGGCTCTACTAGGTCTGCCCCCTTTTGATAATACAAGGAGAAGCAAGATTGGGAGCCTACAGAAGAAAGTAATCAGTGAAACTTTGCAATGAAGGGACAGGGCATATGAGTATCACAAGGACTGTGACGAAGGACAGTTTTAATGAAAAACCAGATCCATGACAAAAAATACAATTTAAAGAATTCATATAGGGTGTCTATTCCAGACAGGAATGTATGGAGAAACAAGGAGTATCGTAACCAACAGGTTAAGATCTGGTATACAGATGGATCCAAAACTACAGATGGGTGGGGGCAGGAATATACTCCAATATTCCAAGAATTATCAAAAGTTTTGCCTTAGGGAGGAACTGCACAATTTTTCAAGTGGAGATTTATGCGATACTTCAATGTGCAGAAAGAAATAATGAGAGAGCTCTGGAAAAAGAGCAGATCCATATATTTTCTGACAGTCAATCTACACTGAAGGCACTCGCGTGTCAAAAAGTGACGTCTAGGTGGGACTGCAATAAAGAACTGAATGAACTGAGAGACCGAGAGACAAGATTGAGCTTGTCTGGGTACTAGAGCATCAGGGCATCGATGGCAACGATAAAGCAGATCAACTTCAAAAAAGGATCGAACGAATTAAGCGAACCGGCTGTAGCTCTGGGAATACCAAAGGCTAAAGTTCGTAGGTCTGTAGAGAACTGGATCAAAGAGAGTAATAAGCGATATTGGGAGAGAATTCCAAAACAAACGCATGGAAAAATGTTCACCGGTTGACCATGTAGAAAAAGAACAGAGGAACTCTGAGAATATGGGCTGCAACAAACTGAGAACAATAACAGGAATGTTGACCGGACATGCACCAGTAAAAGAATTCTTGAATAAAATAGGCACTTACAATGGGGACCTTAACTGCAGACTCTGTGTTAAGGACCTAGAAACTCTAAAACATGTGTTATGCGCCTGCGAGGCGCTGGACCGTATAACCAAGACCCTGCTATATTTAGGACACACCAAGCAAAAGACCTTTACAAACTTTTACAGGGTACAAAAATATTCTAGACTGGCTGTAGGAAACAGCAATGGGCAGCAAATACAATAAGCTTCAGCTTCAGTGATAACGGAGATTATTTTGATCGGACGGGCCCAGGGAGAAAAAAAAAACGACAAAAATATTATTATTGTTTTAAAAAATTTAAAAACGAATTTCGAGTTTGATGGCGAACGTCAATTTAAATATTTATAATTACATTTGTGTTTTTTGGCCAAAAAATATTATAATAATCAAACAATATAATACAATAAAAAAATAAAAAATGTTTATATTTTTTTTTATCCGAAAAAGGAAATCAGAAACAGTACGTCAATGATTTTTTTCTCTAGGAGAAATAAAGAGTTTATGAAAACACGTTTCCTTCTCATTTCTGGAAGAGACAAAAGGCGATAGTTTATGATAAAAGAGAGACGTACGTGAACGAGCGGGACGGCACTATCTTTACGAATACCCAACAAGGAAAACAAAATATATCATATCTTAGCAAGCCAAGTGCATGGAGGCCAATTTTCAAATTCAATTTACGTGGAACAAAGCCCCTCCACCACTCTTTTATCTTTTGTTTTATTCTTCGGGAACAAAATATTTTGCTAGCAAAATTCCCTTGGTTATATAAAATATTGCTGTAGATCCCGGCCTGGGAATTTCAACTTTCATAACAACGATCAATGAAAAAATGGCCTTTATATCTCTTTAATACAATGCCCTTGTTCATCAACTTTATACTACAGGGTATTAGAAATACTTGGAAAATTTATTGTATATAAAGTTTTACCTATATTGAACAAGTGGTGAAATGTACAGAATGTTTTTCTTAATAATCTCAAAATTTTGTGTAAGTTTAAGGTACCTAATTGATTTGAAAATAATTACAACTGAAAATAAAAGTAAAAGAAGCTCAATTCGCATCTTTGTGAGGAAGGGAAGTGAGGGAAATGATAAAAGGTTACTCTATTTTCGCTTTTATATCGCTTTAAATAATAACTACCCCAAATGCAGACGAAGTGTCATGCCCAAAAAATTTCAAACCACGACCTATAAACTTCTTTAACGATATACCTTTTGTTGTTATGAACCGGTTGTTCTTTATAAAAGAACAACTGGTTAACAAATATATTCAACGTCATATACAACTAAAAAAAGTGATTAAAACTAAAAAAACTTATAAACTCAACGCCAAAAAAATGTGAAGAACGTGTATTAGTAACTTTAACAACTCACTTATTTAAAACATTTTTAAAAATGATATCGATACCTAAACTCCAAAACCTCTTAAATGAAAATCCGGGTTTCTGGATGTAAGTTTAAAAACTCTCAACTACTTTAAATAATTTACGTGAACTAAAATTCAGTAATTTTTAACTCAAATTGCATGGACAAGTTGTGACTTAATAAAACAAAAAAAATAGATATTCTTCGTCAATTTACTGCTATAAACAGTTTTTTTGTCCATATTGTAAAATTGGAAGATTTTCAATTAAGAGGTTTTGGAGTTTAGATATCGATATATAAAAGAATGTATAAGAATATTGCAAGAGAAATATAACAAACAACCAATTGGGTGTTGGAGAGTTTTAGACACCAGGGAAGGGGACATATTAAATCGGTCTGGGTGAGAACAACATAAAAACAATACATGATTAATTAGAAGTCACACCTAGAGATGTTCTAACATAGTAAAGGGTCATAATAGAAGGTGATTCCAATGCCAGTGTGTATTAATCAAAAAAGAAACTAGATGAAACTAGAAATTTTTGTAGGCCCTCAAATTTGAACCATAAAATCGGACAGATTGTTCCAGAATACAATAACCCAGGATGATTCTGAAGCATATAGTTCTTTCGTATAAGTAACTACAAAGAAATTGTAGCCAATATGGTTGTGTGTGTGTATTTTATTGGCACTGGTTTTAATAACCAACTGGCCAATCAGTTTGTTTTGAGTTCTGTCTTTACACAAGATAGAGTTAGGATCTATATTTAAAACTGTTGTATTGCATTGACAGTTAATACATGAAAAGTTAGAATTTCACTTACTAGTTATTTACTCTGTTTTTACTCTTTACTGCTTAACTTTTTTTTATTTATTTATTTTTTTTTTATTTTTTTTTTTATTTATTTATTTTTTGTTACTACGCTAAGACATAAACCCGATTCGACACCTCGCAGGTTTAGATTTTCTTAGTAACTATTTTTATTTAGTTATTCCCTATTTTTTTTTTAATTATATTAAATTTTTTTTATTTTTAATTTTTTTTATTGTTTCTTTTTTCTTCAGAGCTTTAATTATAAACAATCAATATAGGCGAGCGGTTTACCCCTCAAAAGACGCTTAGAAACAGAATATACCGACTAAAATTCTTTTTGCATTTCTAATGCACCAAACCTTTTTTATTCGATTCTATATATTTTTCCAAGGTGGAATGTATTTTTTTTTTTTAATTTTTACAAGTGGGCCGGCAATTGTTATTAACAAATAACTTATACAAAGAAGCAATTTTACCGAATTGCTTCGGAATCAATTTTTTTAGGTGTATCTCATCAAAATAAACACTTTTTCTCTTTGATAATTTTTCGAAAAATGCTTCCTTTTCGAATTATTTGCATTTTTTTGTTGAAAAAATGCCTTAATTAGTGATTTTTGGGTTTTTTTTTTCTAAAAAACTACTAAATGAATTGCAATTCTACAAATAGCTTTATAATCTTTAGACCGTCGAGTACAAGTTAGAATATTTTGACAAGGATAATTTTTTTCTGTCTTGCTAAAAACGTAAACCCAAATATTTCGAATATGCCTTTCGAGCAGTCTACCGCTAAGTGTGTACAGCGGTTGCGGTGATACAGGCGTGCGGCGCGTAGAAATATTTGTTTAAATTTAAAAAATTAATTCAATACAAATATTACGTACAATTTATTAAAAAAAAAAGATATTTCTAATTATTTTTATATAGACATATTATTATTAAAACAATTAAAATTAATTTTTTACAATGCTATAATAATGTAATTTTTCTTTTAATATACGTGGTGAGTATATTATTGAATGTTTTATTACAGTGAAATACATTAAGCAATATATAATTAATTTTCATTGAAAAATATAATAAAATTAAAATATAATATTAATTATACATCGTTTTCATTGTCAATAATTTGACAATTTTCGTCAACAGCAACAGAATTTCCATCTAATAAGCTGATTTCATTGTCTTCAATACAGTCGTCTTTAACATTTTTACAATTTTCTGGTGTACATGCACATACTGCGCAGCATTCTAAATTATAGGAAATACAATTACAATTTTTCGTAGAACATTTTCCGGTACATGGGCAGAAATACTTTTGTAACATATCTAAACTAGTTTTACCTTCAAAATAATTAAAATCGAAACAATTATTTTCCATTGTCCAACCATTGGTTAATGGATCAAGAGATGAAATAATATTGTTTTTTGCTTGAATCCATTCATTTATTTGCACTTTGCTCTTAAGTAATGTTGTAATAATGCTGGTTTCGAAGGTGGTAATTTTTCATTAGATGCATATTTTTTAGCGCCTACAGAACCTCAACCGCTGTACACGCTTAGCGGGATACTCTCGAAAGGCATATTCGAAATATTTGGGTCCACGTTTTTAGCGAGATAGAAACCATTTATCCTTGTCAAAATATTTTAACTTGTACTCGACGGTTTAAAGATTATAAAACTATTTGTAGAATTGCAATTCATTTAGTAGTTTTTTAGAAAAAAAATCCCAAAAATCACTAATTAAGGCATTTTTTCAACAAAAAAATGCAAATAACTCGAAAAGAAAGCATTTTTCGAAAAATTATCAAGAAAGACAAAGTGTTTATTTTGATGAGATACACCTAAAAAATTGATTCCGAAACAATTCAGTAAAATTGCTTTTTTGTATAAGTTATTTGTTAATAACAATTGTCGGCCCACTTGTAAAAATTAAAAAAAATACATTTCATCTTGGAAAAATATATAGAATAAAAAAGGCTTGGTGCATTAGAAATGCAAAAAGAATTTTAGTCGGCTGATGCTCTGCTTATAGGGGTAAACCGCTCGCCTAATATGACTGTATAAAATTTTATATACGTCTAGATTCTTAGCCTCTAAAAGATGTGTTAGATTAGAAGGTAATTGAACATTAACTTAAACAAGATTGATATAATAATTTGATATTTCAATAAAGTGTAAAGGACATTCTAACAGCATGTTGTAGATTAGCTAGCTCCCCACATACATTTATCATTATTTGCCAGTCCTATTTTTTTTTGTAGACTGGAGTTATACAATGATTGCTTTTTATTCGACAAATAGTTTTGATGAAGCCTCTGTTGGAAAGTTGCTTAAACTATGTCTTGACGCAAATTGTAGGTTGAATTTTTTTATAATATTTGCCTTTGTCTAAATTGTTGTAGTGTTCCTGCTATTTCGTCCGTTTGGTAGACCTGATTACAGATATTAAAGCTACCATAGGAACTGGATAGATTTGCATAGCGGATTCGTTCATTGTAGCTTTTTTAGCCAGATCATCTAATATTTTGTTGTTTTTTATACCAATGTGTGCTTTTAGCACAATATGATACTTTTACCGGATTTCAAAGCTTCACTGTTTCGTGCTTTGCTGTCACTGATGATATAATTTTTTACAAAATTATGTATATTATATTTCAGTTTATGTACAATCCTTTGGCAGTCTGTAGATATAACACAGTTTAGTTCTTTTTGATTCACACATATTTTGTAGGCTTCTTTAACTGCTATGGGTTCAGCTGTGAAAGATGTAATTTTGTCAGGTAATCTGTTGTTTATCTTTATACTCTTTTGGAGGTAGAATATAGCATATTCAACTTTTCCATCCATTTTTAAACCACCTGTATATAATTTCTGATAACTCCCTCAATAATGTTGTTCATACTGAAGGTGGTATATTTTAGTAAGGAAATCTGTCGCAAGAATATTACTTTAATGGCAGTTAAATGGACATAAATATTCTTTATAATTTAATTTTCGAGACCAGGTTTGTTCTATTCTATGTATCTTATCAATGTAATTGGAGACGTTAAGAAATCTTTCCATGACTAACAGCAGCTTTTTTTCCCAGTAATAATGACTTGGGTATGTAGTGGTTAGTTGTACAATTTTATTTAATAATAGTTTATCGTTAACCACCACTTTAACTATAATTTTCGTATTTAAGAACCCTCTGTGTAATAAAAGTGGAGGTTCATTAAGTCGATTGTTTGGAGTGCAAAGTTTGATGCTGAGCCATAAAATATAGATCCATAATCCATACCCATAATATCAAGATCAAGATCGATCTTGTCAAATTTCTGTATAGTAAATCTTTGGATCAGCTCCCGGTTACTGACACTTTACAGTCTTGATATTCATTGCGTTTTCCGTTCTTCGTAATATTTAATTTGTGTGTTCCCTCCAATTTAATTTGGAGTCTAAGAATATTCCCCGATGTTTTAATAAAGTTTTATAAAGAATAATATAATTATAAAATTGTAGATGGTTTGCGGCAGAATATGGTTTTCTGTAGCCAACATAGTTAAAAATTATAAAAACAACTGGGATGCAATATGAGCGTTAAACTTCATTTTCTGAAAACTTCCCAAACCTAAATGACTTGGAGCTGTCAACTGGGAACAGGAAAAGAGTTTTCATCAAGACCTAAAGGAGATGAAGAGACATTACCAAGAAAGATGGGACATTAGAACGGTGACTGATTAGAGCTGGACTTTGAAGAGGGACTTGTTCACAAGAATCCACAAAAGAAAACTACAAAACGTACTTTTCACAATAAAAGATAACAATTTTATTCACAAACACAAAACAATTGTCTAATGTAAATTATACTTTATTTCTTTTACAGTGTAATTTTCTATTAAATATAGGTTCAATAAATACTTTCTTAGTATTTTAGCAGTTTCGATAAAAAATTTCAAACACACTTTCCCTGAAAACCTGACGTAAAAAAATTAAGCACAGAAGCAGTACCGCATTTACTATAGGATGCTTATTAAACTCAACTCGAAACACTTTTGATACATGAAAAAAATGTGTGTTTGTGTAATTGAATATTTTTTGGCCACCCTGTAAATATATATATTTATATTATTATTCATATCACTGAACAGGGAAGTTAATAACCTTTCAAATGAGCTAGTACACGCCCCTATTTCTATTAAAACAGATCTTCTTCTTCTTAACATGCCATACACCAAAGTGCGTAGGCGACTATCTCATTACTAGAATTCTGTTCTTGGCGGCGTGACACAGCTCGCCTGTATTGTGTATTCCTGTCCATTCTTTAATATTCCTTAACCAGGATAATTGTTTGCGGCCGGCTCCTCTCCTACCTTCGATCTTCCCTTGTAGGATTAACTGTGGTATTTCATATTTTGCTCCTCTCAATATGTGCCCAAGGTAAATAATCTTGCGTTTTTTAATTAATTCAAAGAGTCTCTTTCCACGCCGGCTCCCTTAAGGACGTCATCGTTTCGAACTCTATCCACCCAAGGTATGCTCATCATTCTTCTCAATGACCACATTTCAAATGCTTCAAGTTTGTTGATAGATGTTTTTTTCAAAGTCCACGTTTCCATGCCATAAAGCAAGTTGGACCATATGTAGCACTTGACCATTCTGTAGCGTATTTCGAAATTTAGCTTTTGATTACATGGGAGCGGTCTGCATTTCACAAAAGCTTGTCTTGCCATTTGTATTCGGGTTTTTATTTCTTGTTGTGGATCCTATTGGTCATTGATTGTGGTGCCAAGGTATTTAAAAGTTTTCACGCGTTTTATGCGATCGTCACCTAAGCATATTATCGGGTTTTCTGGAGGGTTTTTGCTAATGACCATATATTTCGTTTTCAAAATGTTGATTTTGAGGCCATATTTTTTACCTATGCTATTTACTCTATCAAGTAATAACTGCTGATTTTCCAAATTATCAGTTATAATCACTGTGTCGTCCGCGTAGAGTAGGTTCTAATGCTTCCGCAAATATATTTTCAACATATAAATTAAAAAGCATCGGAGAGAGTATGCAGCCTTCGCGGACACCTTTCCGGATTTTAAATTCATCCGTATATTGGTCTTGATCAATCCTCAACTTTATCAACCCTCCAGTATAGATTCTGAATAATTCTGATCTCCTTCTGGTCAATGTTGGCCCTATGTAGTAGTTCCATCATGATATCATGTTTAACATTGTCAAATGCCTTCTCGTAGTCGATGAAGGTGAGGTAGACATCTTTTCGTTGATCTAAACAGTTTTGTATTTAGGTGTTCAAACATAAAATTGCCTCTCTTGTACATAAAACAGATCATACTCAGATAAATAACCTATAACGTAAATTTCGAAATTAAAATTTGTTTCGGAACTTGGCTTCAAAGTCACCTATTCTCGAAAATATGAATTTATTTCTTAATCTTGTCCCTCACTGTATATTAATCGATATAATAATAATGGCCATCCGCATCTTACATACTGTAAATCTTACAGAAATTAAATATATAGTTTTGTTTTATTTACATTTACTACCCTGCTAATTTACCAACTACCCTGCTGTTTTATCATCTAGACTATTTTGTCACCTGATATTTTATCGACAGGCAAGCTATTATGTCGCGGCTATTTTGGCTTGGGCTATTTTGACGGTATACCCCGAAAAGCATAATCACTATCAAAAGAGGAATGATTAAATTAACTCGAATAAAATCAGTTTAACGGTATTTAACTTTCTATAAAAATGCACAAGGAAGTAAAAATCAAGCAACTTTGTTATTTAAAACATTTTTATTTAATAACAGTTATTTTAGATAACAGTATTTCACGCTCAAGTTGGAAGTGTAATTTATCCAAATTTATTATTAAATTTAATAATGTTTTCTGCTACTCGGTTGCAAATCTGTATTAAAAAATTATAAAAATTACATATTACACATTGTTCAATTGAATAGATAATCAGTATATTTAATAATAATTTCTCATTTCTTTTTATAATTATCTAATGGTAATTGCTGTAAGAAAAAGTGTATTATTTTATGTTTAATAATTTAATACTTTCGTTTGTAATGTATATTATTATTCTTTGATCACTCTAGTAACTATGTAGAGAATACCGTTTTCTAAAGGTAGATTAATGCCGTGAAATAATACAGAGCATGCAAAATTTATGAAAAACAGTATTTAAAAAGGTGTATTTTGAATTTATCTGGTTTTGATTTATCTCGATTACAGGCAAAAATTTACATTTAGTTGAAGAATTACGCTTTTGTTTTTTTCTTTTAATTAGCATTTATAATTAAGAAATTATGACAACAGCAGGTTATATAAAAGTATTCTGTACGATATAAAGATAAAATCCAATAAAGGTGGTAGAGCTGAAGAATGGTTGGACTTAGTAGCTCAGAAGTCACTTCCAACATAAATGACTAGAGTTCGGATTTTTTTTTAATTCGAAAATATGTGTCTCGACAGCTAATAGTCATTGACATAGGTACAATTTATATTCATGTTTACATGAATAATACTTTACATTGGGTACAAATTAGTTACAATACATTTTTTATAATACATTTTGTTTTAAATTAAATTGTATAACTTTGTGTTTTTTAAAAAGTTTATTACATTTTCATAATTGCTGCTGTTTGAGATTAGTATGTCTTTAAGGTTGTTACCAAGATTGTATTTTCTTCTGACCGCTAGGTAGTGTTGACAGTCAAGAAGTACATGTGTTACCGATGTCGTGGTGTTGCAGTACTGGCACAAAATCTAATTACTGGAATTCATTAGGTGTCCATGTGTAAGGCGTGTGTGCCCTATTCTAAGTCGTCGAATGATAGATTTGTCCTTTCTTTTCATTGGTGGGAGCTGGTCGTAGAAAATGTTTGGCTGTAGAACGCTTAACTTGATATTGCTTCTTTTCCAATGATCATTCCAAAGGTCCATTATTTTATGTTTGAATGTTCTTTTTAGATCTGATGATGTTCGAATGTCTGTTGTTACGGTAAGAAAACATGCTTGTTTTGCTGCTTGATCGGCTTTTTCGTTACCTGGAATACCAACGTGTGATGGGAAACACATTATTGTTACTGTAATTCCATTAGTTTGAAGACGATTACATATACTCTGGATTTCTTGAACTATTGGGTGGATAGAATGTACGTTTTTTATGGACTGCATGGAGGACAGAGAGTCCGTACAGATTGCTATAGTTTTATTATCGTTGCATTAATAGCATGCTATTAACTCTAAGCACAAAGTGAACTTTAATGAAGTTAAGATTCTTGGCAATGAACGCAATCTCGTCAAAAGACAGTTTTTGGAAATGTGTTCAATACTAAAACACCCTAATGCTCTTAATAAGAGAACTGACATTAGTAACTTAAGCCAAATTTATCATGCATTAATTTTACAGAATTAGGCTAATATGTTGTTTACTTTAAATTGTCCCCTAAGGTGTTTTTTTATCATATTTTTATATTTAATAATTTCAAATAAAAATAAAATAAATTTTTCTCTCTTTATTTAACTTAGATTCATCAACTTACATTTTATTAATTATTTTGTCAATATCACATTTACATATATTAAGTAATTGTTTTTTGATTGACTTGTTTAGTAAAATTTTTTAATTGAAACTGATTCATAGAATCTTTTTCATTCACAGTTCCAAATGCTATGAACCTTGGACTGTGGAAGTTGAATCAATATTCACCTGTTGGCTGGCTAACCAGTCACAACGTAGATATTATAATATATGATATTTTGGATTGACCTCGCTTGCTTTGTTCATTGGTTTTCTAAACCAATCACTGGGGGGAAAGTGGTGATCTTAACCACCTTTTCCTTTCATTTTTTTTTGGCTTTTTAATGACAAGTTGTCACCCAAATTTATTATATCCTTTAAATATAGCGCTCTATTGCACTAGAGGTTTGTATTTCGCCTTGCTGTTCTGTCATATTTTGACCTCAAGGCCACTATCTTTTCACGTAGTTGGCGTGGTTGTTACACCTGTTAGATTCATTTACCTGCGGCACCTAGTAAGCTAAAGAATGGTAACTTCATTTTACTTTTAAATATTATATTTTAATCTTAACCTATTCAATAATGTTACCTAAAGTCAAAATTAAATTTAACTGATAATATATTGTTGGAAGTGCATCTTATGATCTTTCTTTTTCTCTACATATCAATTTTAATGTTTTTTACTTAAGTTTTTTACAATAATTTTTTATATACATGTATGATTATCACATGTTCTTTTGCTGTGCTAAGTTTGTTAATTTGTAAACTGTACCTAGTTTCAATTAATTGTTTATACAACTTGATCTCTAAATGTCCATTGTCGTAAGCTTTTTCACACATTTAATATCATTGACAGCTACATATCTTTTTAAGGTAACACACATGTTATAACTTTTCTATGGACGTTTGGTTTTTCATATTGTTTTTATAACTTTTTAGAAGAACTGATGATACTTTCTGAGTAGAAAGCGAAACGTCTTCAATAAATAGATGAAGTAGCCACCTTCTTTGTCTTTTATTTCTCCACTTTGACCGAAAAACCCACCCCTCTTCGAGTGTTCCTTAGTTTATATTGGATTGACGGTCGTACTCCTTTTCTCGATATATATATATATATATATATATATATATATATATATATATATATATATATATATATATATATATATATATATACATATATATATATATATATATATATATATATATATATATATATATATACATCTAATTTTGTATTGGCCGATACACTCCTCTGCGGACGAAACTATGCAATGGTTTCGTTGTTTTATGTTTTCGTCTATGTTATTTTGATATTTGAGTACATCTGTGCGTCCTTTTACAGTTAGCTTGAAGAGTTCCCAATTAGCATCTGAAATTTTCCATCTCGTTTTTGTATATTCCGATTTGACTGCATTGTTAGTAATGATAATAGGAAAATGCTATCGAATAAGCTGTCTAGAGTATGCCAAGTTAGTAACGGGTGTATTTTGGGATCCCATAAGCTTAAGTCTATTAATGAGAAGCTTCCTGACTGAATATGAAAGTATGTACTATTTCCTGTATTTAATAAATTAATATCAGCATTTTTAATGACATTTTCTACTCCTATTTTTTCTCAAGTACTATTAAAAGAAAAGGTAATGTTTTTGAACTCAATTAAGAACCCTGATATGAGAAAAACATTATCTGGGGTCATTATCTATCCATGATTAATCTGGGGTCTACATTAAAATTCATTAAATAAATTTTTTGTTTTAATTTGCTAATTAGATCATAATTAATTATCATAATAATATAATATATATATATATATATATATATATATATATATATATAGATATATATATATATATA
Source organism: Diabrotica undecimpunctata (assembly GCF_040954645.1). NCBI lineage: Eukaryota > Metazoa > Arthropoda > Insecta > Coleoptera > Chrysomelidae > Diabrotica > Diabrotica undecimpunctata. Next base: position 122,533,501 of record NC_092810.1, on the reverse strand, counting down.
TATATATATATATATAATATATATATATATATATATATATATATATATGCTTATCTTTGACATCATAAATCCGTAGTCTACTTATAATGCCACTTTTGGGAATGTCTTTATGTTTCAAGAAATACCTGTTTTATTTTTCATATTTCGTATTAATTAAAATATTTTTGTTATTAAAAGATTGCAAACTTTTTTTCTTTTTCCCGTTTTAAATTCAAATTATTGATTGCAAACTGTATTATAGACTCGCTCTGAATCTTCCGAAAAAGAAAGCGCCTCTCCTGCCTTCTAAAACAATGCTAAATTGAATTATTTGAGTGAAACCAGTATGGGTAATTTGATAATGAAAGCCTGCTCTGATCAATTTAGTCTTATTCCGACTGCTTAACATTCTGGACGAATCGAGACGGCATTGTCAGCAAGACAATTGACTAACGAAGCCTCATTAGCCTCAAGGTGGACATCATGCGACTCTTTGATTGTTTGTACTTAAAAGAAACCAAAACATAAAGAACATATTTGAAAATATAGCTGAGCTAGTAACATGTCGTTTTGGATTTATGAGTGCTGATCACAAATTCCTTAAGTAAATGTTGCAAGTAAATTAAAAGTTTAATTTTCTACAAAATAAGGCATACAGGATAATTTATGTTTTAATACGTGTTGAAGTAGTAAATTTGAAAAAAATATTTTATTTATTTTAAAAAATAAAAGACGTATCATTAGAAGTGTACCATAGAGAATGTCATTTAAGAAATTTTATTTCTGAATAAAACAGAAATGTTAATTTTTTGAATACGAAAACGAAAATCTGAATAAAAAGTGAATTAAACGAAATTAAAGAATGTTCTGCAAGAAGAGTATTTTAAAGATACCTCAACGCTCAGCAAACTCCGATTAATAGCACACAAGCTGAAATAGGTGAACCCACGTTAGAGATTCGTAAGCAGCTATTAACCCTTAATTACACTTCTAGCATAACTCTAAATAAAAGAATTCCAATGAATAACATTTTAGACATATCCATGGCTAATAACTCCTTCAAGTTCAATCTCTCATATTCCCGCAGAATTTATCATGCAATGAACCTACTTCTTCTTCTTATCGTGCCTATCCGTTTCGGATGTTGACGACTATCATGGCAGTCTGTATTTTACAAACTGCGGCTCTGAAAAGATTTGTGGTTGTTGTGTTGAACCACGTACGCAGATTTTTCAGCCAGGAAATTCTTTTGCCTTCCTGGTCCTCGTTTTCCTTCTACTCTTCCTTGAAGAATTAATTGCAGCAATCCATACCTTTCGCTGTTTCTCATGATGTGACCGAGGTATTCAATTGAAACCTACTTAACTAGAAGCAATTTCCTTCCTTATATCAAAACAAAACTATATCTTTATGTCTACTTTGAATTATAAAAATTCCAACAGTCAATTGCAGTCTATTACAATTCCAAAAAAATAGCACCAACCTTAATCATATTATACAACTTTTCAGAGATCTAATTAACTCCCATTTCGATTACATAGTATACTAGACAGACGCATCTAAAACTAAAAATGGAATTTAAGTGGCAATAACACAGGCCGACATAATTTTTGATGTTTTGAGTTTGACATGTGTCCTTAGCTGATATGGATACGCTGATTCTGAATATGAATTCGGTTTAAGCCCATCACGTCAAAATTTTTCACAAAATTAAAAAAAAAACCTTGTGAGATAATATGTACTAGTGCAAACAAGTACCTTATTGGTGCTTGTAAAATTTGGTGATCAGGACAAACCTTAGGCTCTACACAAAGTGTGCTTTCAATGTGTTGAACTACTGAAAAAATAGACAAAAGGTACACGTAACTCTTTACCCTTCAGCATTCCTATGGTATGGAGAAAGTTACAGTAATACAGAAAATTCAATATCCTAATTTACCTTCTGCTAAACAACCTGTATCTCATGAACCAGGAATCCCTATTCCTCCAACTTTTCTTCACGCCATCCAACAGCAATCATCAGATGAAAGTTCAGACGAAAAAACCGATGAAGATGAATTAAATCCTGAGATAGACCAACCTCAAAAGTTTATCCAAGCTGAACTAAATGACTTAGTGAGATACTTGGGCCTATCGAAGAATGCTGCAAAAATCTATTGGTTCCAGGTACCACATTTTCGTAGTATAGGCATCGTGAAGAAGAGTTCGCGAAATATTTTTCTCAAGAGGGCTCACGGGTGTATTATCATAATATTTCTGAAGTAGGCATGAAACTGGGAGCTGCAATTATGATTCCACATCATGGCGGTTATTTAATGATTCTTATAAGTGAACTCTAAAGAGTGTCTTGTTGCACAATGGTAATACTTGTGCCTCAGTGCCTGTTGCTAGCTCCGTGCATTTGAAAGAAACATATAAAAATCTTGAGCTGTTGCTAAATAAAATAAAGTATAGCGAATATTGTTCGCAACTCTGTGGAGATCTCAAAATAATAAACATGCTTTTGGGTCACCACTCTGGATTCACAAAGTATCCATGTTTCTTATGCAGGTGGGACACTCGAGCACGAAATTTACATTACGTTAAGAAAGAGTGGCCACTCAGAGAAAGACTAGTACCGGGACAAAAAAAATGTGCTACGTGATACACTAGTTGACCCAAAATTAGTTCTTTTTTTAGATAAACAATTTGACTGCTTTAAATATCTGTGCGACAAACTTCCCGCACTTTCTGAAGCTAAATTTAAAGAAGAAATTTTTGTAGACCCTCAAATTCGAACCTTACAATCGGACAGATTGTTCCAGAATACAATGATCCTGGATGAATCTGAAGCATAAAGTTCTTTCTTAGAACTCACAGACGGTTTCCCAGGAAACAACAAGTCTCCAAACTATAAAGAAATTGTAGCTAACATGGTCGAAAATTATAAAAAACTGGGATGCAATATGAGCGTCAAACTTCTTTTTTTGAATTCCCACGTTGACTATTATTTTCGAAAATCTTGGAGCTGTCAGCAAGGAGATGGAAGACAGGTTCCATCCAGATATAAAGGAGATGGAGAGACGTTAGCAAGGAACATGGGATATAAGAATGATGGCTGATTACTGCTGGACCTTGAAGAGGGACTCGATCACAAAAAATCCATAAAAAGAAGACCACAAAATGTAGTTTTCATGAAAAAGGAGAACGGTTTTATTAAAAAAAAAACAAATATTGTCTAACGTAGGTTATACTGAATTCTTTTTTTTTTAAGAAAAACTCATTTTTGCACTGTAATTTTATATTAAATAAGGTTTCAATAAATATTTTCTTAGTATCCTTGGCAGTTTCTATGAAAAATTTCAAACACACTTTTCTTGAAAACCTGACGTGCTGGAAAAAAACTAAGTACAGATTCGTGATCAGCACATACCATTTACTATAGGACACCTAGTCAACTTAAAACACTTTTTCGTTAAAAAAAATAGGCCTGTGTAATTAACAGCACAAAGATTCTCAAACATAGAATTCCAGATACTGTAACTATATTAAGAGGAGAACTTTATGCAATTTACCAAGCGGTACTATACGTAAATGCAAATAAAATAAACGAAATCAAAATATTACTGACAGATTCTATGTCATCACTACAAATAATAAGGAAAATATACACGTAGCATCCATTAGCTTTACTAATAAAGGAAGAACTAAACAAATTGCATACTCAAGATATAAGCAACAAGTTTCTCTTTGTCTCATCACATGTAGGAATAGCAGGTAACGAAATAGCAGACAAAAATGCAAAAGAAGCTATAAACGACATACCACCCCAATCTGTGAACAGAAAGCACCTGTTCGAGAACTGGAACAATAAATGGAAATCCACACCATCAAAGCTTCAGGAGATAAAAAATAAGATTGGACCATGACAACCACCCAAGGTATCCAGACGAAAGCAAATAATTATTTTCCATTTACTTACGACTTGGCTATACCCAGTTTTCTCATAAACATTTGTTTAAGAAAAAAGAACGCCCAAGCTGTGGATGAGTGCGGTTCATCCTTCTTCTTCTTCTTCTCGTAGCACTACAACCCGGGGTGGGTTTTGGCTGACTGCACAACTTGCTTCCATCTTGAACGGTCGTCCATAATAGTTGTTAATAATAGTTCTTAGATCTGACCATATATTCCTGTGGGGGCTTCCTCCCATGTTAGCTTGGCAAGGCGGTTATTAGGGAGTCTATGGACATGGCCAGCTCATGTTATACGTTGGGCTGTTCATCCCTTACGGTAAATTCCATACGGGTCAAAGAATTAAGTACTTACCAAACAATCTTAAAGACATTTTAAAATCAAAAAACACTATAGATAACCTACTTTTATTTTTAAAAGACTTTAATTTACTCAGCAAAGTGTAACTAACTGCTATCGTTCCACTAATAACCTTATTAGGTTGAAGCGGGTTTTAAGTAAAAAACGGAATGTTCAGAGCATTGTTTAGTGTAGTTTCTTATAACGGTGCAAAACTGACCACTTAAGTATTTGCGCGACGATTTGGAACGTATTCTTCAAAAGATTTAACATTTCTAGATAAAATATGCCGACGATACCATGGTGATAGCAGATAGTTTAGAGGGACTTCAGAGCCTAATGGACAGAATAAACGAGTACAGTCAACAGTACGGACTAAACATTAATACCCACAAAACCAAACAAATGATTATCAGCAAGGAGAATATAAATGGGGCTCATCTTTACATTATTGGGACGCAGATAGAGCGAGTAAAACAATTGCTACCTGGGAACTATTATAAACGAACAGTGGAGCAATGTACAGGAAATGAAGTGCCGGATAGGAAAGGCAAGAATGGTCTTTAACAAAATGAGCGCCATCTTCAAAAGTCACAACATATCCCTAGATACAAAAATGGGACATTTGAGATGCTATGTTTTCTCTGTGTTGTTGTACGGGGCGGAGGCATGGACGCTTACAGACACCACTATTAAAAAACTTGAAGCATTTGAGATGTGGCTTTATAGAAGAATGCTAAGAATATCATGGACAGCAAGGATCACGAACAAGGAAGTTCTAGACAAAATGAAGAAGGAACCAGAGATTGTGTTTACGATCAAACGCATAAAAGTGCAATATCTGGGACGCGTTATGAGAAATCAGCACCGTTACTCCCTGCTGCAGTCTATATTGCAAGGTAAAGTCAAAGGTAAGCGAGGACCCGGTAGAAGGAGAATATCATGGCTGCGGAATTTAAGGACATGGTTTAAGAAAACCTCAACGGAGCTGTTTCGAGCCGTAGCGAGCAAGGTCATGATTGCCAATATGATTTCCAACATCCGAAACGGATAGGAACCAGAAGAAGAAGAAGAAGATAATAAATTATTTGATGATTATAAGTCTTTTGTCACCAAAATACGCAAAATCGCTTTTGTCGTCAGTTAAAAATATCTTATCGCTGTTCCTTTTGAGTATTATCAAATATTTTTAGGTCTATTTGTGATAATATTTAGAAATTGTTTATAAATCTGTTTTTGTTTTCATAACCAGGTGTCTGTCCCATGAAATGCGGTTCAGTTTTTCAATTGCTTCCTTTGTTTATAGTCCTAGCCTCTTCTTTTTTAGGTTTGTCATTAACTGTGCTTTTGAGAATTTTTATCTTTGTTTGCTTATCGCGAGACTCGATGTGGTCTTTTCATAAATTTTAACTTGTAAATATTTTAAGGAAGATACAATTTTCTTGTCGCATATCTCTTATATCTTATATCTCTTATATCTATAAAGCTCCACATTATAGCATAAACGTAAGGCGATACCTTCATGAACGGATTCCTAGGCAATGAATTAGACGAAGAATTTATATTAAATGTCCAGCAAGATCCCCCGAATTAACCGCCGTAGACTTCTTTCTATGGGGTTTTTAAAAATCATGATTTATAATACCCTTCCTGCTTTATCGGACGAAATAAGGCTACAGATATTGCATGAATGTATTCTTTTAACCTGTAAATGCTTCAAAATGTTCGCTGTAATTTCGAACATCGACTTTTTAATTGTACGAACATTGGTAGATATCATTTTGAAGATTTAATTAAACAATTGTAACTGATGAGTAAACTGTTTTGAACTATGGATCTATCAGTTTCAAATTTAGTTCATCTTGTTTACGTTATATTTAATAAAGTTTTCTTTAGTATTTTGCTAATTTCGTCTTAATGTAGTTTTTGACGTGACGGGAAAAATTTGAAATTAACACTAGCAAAACATAGGCGTTACGTTTGTTTTTTCGAGGTATAACATTAAATAAACTGACACTTTTTCACAAGAATAGCGTAAATATGAAAAAAAATCCCTGAATTTTTCAGCAAACTTCCTGTCTAATGATGTGCCAATAATGGTTTATTCCCTATTTAAAATTAAAGTTTTGTGGAACTGGAAGGGAGCAGGTTAAAAAATTGCAAATATAAGTGTTGTTAAAAGATGGTACCTTTAAAATATCACACATACTTTAGTCTAATAATTAAAATATTAATTCTTATATCAGTGTGTGAAAATTTCATTGTGGACAAATTTCGTGTGAGCATTCATCCGTGGGCAACTTTCTTTAGGTATTTTTCGTGTGGGGAATTCATTTGTGTAAAAATTTCTGGTAATCGTTTTGGTTGTGTGTTATTAGGTATAGTATATAGATAGTCTACAATGTTTTTATCACTTTGGACTGGGCAACAGATGTGTTACCTGGTAGTCGGTCATGAACTCTCTGATGAACTTGCCTTAGGATCCAGCTAGCTTTTAACGTTAACAGTAGAGTTGGATCGAGGTCCACAAAACTAAAATGTGTTAAAATTACCAGTAAATATTATTTAAACTGTCAAATTTTGCCCTGAGCCTATTCTAATTTTAATGGGTAATTTAAAAAAGCACCTTTCAAAATAAAGGAAACTGTATTCCGATAACAAATATAATATAAAAAATGGTTTAAATTAGTTTTTAAAATGGTTATTTTAACAAGATTGGCAATAAATAAATACAAATTTACCCGACGGAAATAAAAGTAGGAAAATATAAATAAACTAAATACAATTAAAATGCAGGGGACAATCATGAACTACGTCGGCTATTGTATTATAGACTAAACCGGTACCTTTCCTGAAGAGAATTTATTCATTTATTTATTTATTTAAAACAAACAGGATTTAAAAAATATCTTAGACATCAAAAACAACTATAGAAGTAAACAAATCCCTGAATACATAACTACTATTATTAACAAATAATTAAATAAGAACCTCCTTATACTGAAACTTTTAAATATCGAAACAAAAACTTGACTACTAACGCGGTAGGATATTTAATTTATTAGGTACATACTATAATTGAGGGTATCAGAAGCCAAGGAGTTTAAGTCGAATTTTTTTCAATACTAACTTAGGTGCAGAAATCAAAACTTAATATGCATATACATTTACTTGATGGAAAAGAGATCCAAGCATACAAAACTTAATGTAGCTACCACATTTTAGGAATTGTTAGGAGCTAAATGAGTCCAAGTATCCTTGGATCCCTTTACCACCAAGCAAACAGTTATAGTCATTTGATTACTAAAGATTATTAGTGTCAGTGATCATAATAAAAAAAATTAAATTGTAACAAATTGTGTCTTTATCAAAAACGATAAGTCGAGGTAAATATATATTATAGGTTGACAATTTTTATATTTAGACTAAACATTAAGATAAAAGTTTATAATGTCAAAATATTAAGGTTATGATAATAAAGGTCGAACTTTCCCTTGATTTAAAGTGCTGAAAATTTCTTTAGGACTAAGAAAATAATCATAAAGAACATAAATGAATATTATTTTTATTTATTATTAAAATGCCTAGAGGTATTTTAAGATATAGAGGAGAGGAATAGAGCCAGAATCAATACCATAAGGAAGAATAATTTAAACAATAGAGAACTATATGCTGAAAAGAGAGGGGATGCCTAGAAATGGCCTGTGCAGAATCAAGAAAAGATTATAAAATGGAAGAAAAATTAAATAATATTGAAGCAGATTTTGTAAATAACAAAGTCAGGAACTTCTACCAAGATGAGGACGAATATTTAGTTGGAGGAATAGATGAAAAACGGAGCAGATGAAAGGGATATTTTAAAAAGTATATTAAACACCGATAAAGAACAATACCTTCAAATACAGCAGCCACTACAAGAAACAATCAACCGGAATAATAATAATGAAATACCAACAACAGGTGCAATAATAGACATAATAAAGAGTTGGAAAAATAATAAAGCACCCGGCGAAAATTTCATCATGGCAGAGTTCTTAAAGGAAGGTGGCCAAAGTTGATAAGTGAATTATGGACCAAAGAGCAAAGACCAAAACAGTGGAGAGAAATCCTGCTATGCCCAATACACAACAAAGGAAATGTTAGGGAATGTAAAAACTACAGGGGTACAACATTAAAAGACACAACTTATAAAGTTTTAGCTATATCGATCAGAAATAGATTTAATGCCAACTGAAGAAAACCTGGGTGAATATCAAGCTGGTTTTAGAGCAAATAAATCAGTAACAAACCAAATATTTATAATGAAGCAGATCGTGGCTAGTTCATATGAATTCAATCTGTCAGTAAACGTATTGTTTATTGATTTTCGACAAGCATATGATACAAGAAATAGACATAAATTGATCAAAACATTAAAGTATTTTGACTTTTCGGATAAATTAATACGATTAACTAAACATCTAAATGAAACCAAAAGTAAAGTTATGATAGAAGGTCACGTCTCTGACAGCTTTAACATCATTGGAGTGTTACGTCCAGGTGACCCCTGTTTACTGTATTTTTTAATCTAATTGGAAAGAATTTTAAGGGAAAGCAATATACATAATAAAATCTCAATCTACCACCACATACATCAATGTGTAGCATACGCGGACGATCTTGCTCTAATAACAAGAAGACCAACAGAATTAAGAGCAATTTTAAAAGGCTCGAGAGAAAAGCCAGGGTGTATGGGATGAAAGTAAATGAAGTGAAAACAAGGTATATGGAGATGAGGGACAATAATGAACTTTTAGGACAGTTTTGGAAAGTATCTGCCCCAGAAAAGGAATATAACTTAGAGATAGTTAGAGAGTTCGATTATTTGTGAGTAACGTAAACAAATAGAAATAAAGATACTCAAGAAATCGAAAAAAAGAATGGCTGAAGTTATTTAAAAAGAAACTGTGTCCAATAAAACACTTTAAACACAACTAGAGTTAGTATCATTTGCTCTAACTAGTTGTTTCCTATTTCTAGGATTGGAAGGTTGGTAAGGTTGGAACCAATACAAAGAAATACCTCGAATTTCGTAGAAATTTAGTTTTTTATCAAAATGTGAATTACACAATGTATACGTATGTACAAATATAGTACAGAAAGCATAGCATTTTTGGTACATTAATTAGATAAAAAATGTGATAAAATGTTGTTTTCAACGAGAAAGGACAGGCGGGCTTTTATAAGTCTCTCAATAATTTTGGATAGGACCAGTAGTAAGGCAATAGGTCTATAGTTGCAGACATTCGATTTATCACCACCCTTATGAAGAGGAATAATAATGGCTATCTTTAGGCACTTTGGAAATATACCATTTTCAAAGGAATTAATTATTAATTAGTGAGACCAGGACTTCCAACATATTTTTTGGAAGATTTAAGAAAATTTTTTATGGATAGATTATCAGTACTACAGGAAGATTTGCTTTTGATACTACTGATTGTTTTGATCAGTTTAGATTTATCAACTAGTTGTATAAAGAATAAATTCGAGACCTTTTTTGAATTGGGAAGATAGGAAATAGGATCTTATTGTGTCAAAATAGTTGATGTTATATTTTTACTCACATTATCCTTCCAGCGGCCGCGGCCTTTGTACCAACAAGAATGGTCGCGCGTATTTCCTAGATACGCTAAATGCTAATTAGTTATTTTAAGATGTAGGTAATGAAATATTGTAATATTAATACATACAAAATATATTTGGTGGAAGATTGATACACTGTATTTCTTAAAATTTTTTATTGAATTTCATTAAAAACAACAATGGTGTCATAAATCCCAGATGTCTCCTAGATACTGCACTTTACACATATTATTGTATCGCAGTTTTGCAGTCTTGAGAAATATGCTTTGGGTGTTTTATACAGATGAATTTCTGACAAATTTCACAGCTGAAGCGCGTGATCCTTGAACGTTTATCATTTTGACAAGGCTTACATCTTCTTTTACTTGCTGTCTCCTCCTCTACTGTCTCGATACCTAATTCTGCTTTTCTTTTTGAAATTTTTTCTTTGAGTTCATTTTGAAGGGAGTATTGTGTTCTTCGTTCGACGTGTCCTTTCACAAGAGCATTTGAAAGTAGTCGAAGGTATTTTCTTCTAAGTATTTTTTCGTTATTATTGGTGGAATAGATTATATAACTATTGATCGCGGCTACATTTAACATGGAAAAAATACTACCATCGGCCATCTTCTGGTATTCCTGGCAACATTGTAAAAAGCACAAAGTTTGTCTACTGTATCTACACCTCCCTTTGCCTTGTTATAAAATGTTATAACTAATATTATATATAACTAATATTACGTTTTTATAGCGCTTAGGCACATAGGAAACAAGAGTCATGTCCTTCCGAAACCCAAAAATACTCGTATTGAGCTCACTCTTTTTTGTAACTTTAAATTCATTGGAAATTTGGGCCTTATTTTTTTTCATCGTTCCTACAAAGGCAATTTTTGTCTCATCAAGATCTTTTATCAAATCAAAATCAGAAAACCAGTTGTCAGTGGTCAGTGTTCTCCCCGTATTAAATATAGGTGTTGCCAATCTTTTTACCACGGCTCGTGGTTTGTTACTTATGGAGAGTGGGCCATCTGGTTGTGTCCCTGCATAAATTTCCATGTTATAAGTGTAAAAGATGCGAGCGTCAAGCATGGCATAAATTTTGATCCCATATTTAGTGGGTTTTTTGGGGATGTATTGAATAAAGGAGCATCTTCCACGAACTGCCTCTAGTTTCTCGTCAATTATACCATTTTTCCCAAGCGAGTAGCATTTTTGGCAATTAGACAAACTCATCGAAAATATTCCTTATTGGGGCCAAGCGATCCATTCTTTTACGTTCTACTCTCGTAGCTATGTCATCAAAAAGTAATGCTCTCATTAAAAATAGAAATCTTCTCCAACTCATCACTGTTTTCAAATCATCCATTCTCCATAGTTCTTCAAGGTTAAGTCGATTACCATGGTAAATGCCCGCCAAATAAAGCAAGCCCAAAAGTGCCGTTATTTCTAGTTTGTCTGTATCCCTGGCATCTCTTGGACGACAATAATTAGACCTTATAGAACTTATGTACTTATTTGTGAAGTTCACGATGCTTTCAATCATAGGATCAGTTATGAGGCTCTTCCAAATATCAACGATGTCTGTGAGATTCTTAGCTGGTCCAATAACCCCAGGGAGACGGAGTAATATATTGCGAGGTGGTCGCTTACTTTTTTTGTTTGGATTTTTTTGCCAAATCCATGAGTCGAAAACTTTTCCATTTTTCTTTAGATGAGCTATATAAGCCTAGTTGGAACTGTCAGCTTCGTCTTCGGCATTACTTCCATCACTAAATTCGGAGAATCGTCATCACGTTCCGAAACATGTTCCTCTTCGTCTGTATCGCTATCATCCATACGTATATCGTCATCCGACTCAGCAAACATGAAATTTGTAACAGCTTTTATATCAGTGAGATCATTGAGATTGAAAATCTTCTTCTTATCCGCCATTTCTAAAATAAAATAAACCAACTGGAACTAATTGCCACAAATGGTCGCGTGTATATAAGAGATAAAGACCTCTTATATCAACGTAGAAAGTTTTCAACACAAAAAATGCAAAAAATATGTAGTAATATGTTATAAATATTACAATAAGAATAATGTAACTATAACAAAAAAAAAAAGATGTTATAAAAACTAAACCTAAAAAGTCGCGCGTATATCTGAAATACAAATGCAAAATTCTCAGCAACGTACTATCCCTTGACAGGTTATTTGTGCACGGGAATGTTGCTTTAGTAATGGAGTAGGAATAGCGAAAAGCATCCGATCGCAGCGCAGCGTAGGTAATAGATATTATACTAAACCTATTACCCGTGTATCTACCACATACGCGCGACCGCTGGAAGGTTAGCAAAATATTCATTTACTAGCGGACCAACTCGACATCGAGTTTTTTAAATGAAATTTTTATTTTGCGAGAAAAATATACAATATATACAATGACCGGAAGTAAAAATATTTTTATCAATAGCTCAAAAACTATAAATGATAATTTCCTGAACTTACATTTTTGAACTCTACGTTGAATTCTCTATTGATTTGACTAATAAAAACGAAACCAGAAGTCGACCTCAATACCGGAATGCAATTTTTAGTTCATCAAATGTCGACATGGATATCATTTAGCAGTTAATTTTGCATGCTGATCACGAATCCGGTGTCAGATTTGCTCTATCTTGACGTTTTATGTGCGTTTCGGGTCATTTCCGGTGTCGGATCGCAACCGGAAGTACATATTTAGATTATGGGGGTGGGGTCTAAAACTTTTATTTTTAACTTCTGGTCATCTCAAAACCGGAAGTGAATTTTTGTACCAAAAGTATATCTTGACAATCTCATACGTAATACTAATAATATTCCGAAAAAATATTTTAATTATCTAATATGGTTTTTGAGTAAAGTGGTGGACAAGAAAAGGCCTTAGCGTTTTAGTATATAAGATATTTTCAGGGTTTGGAAGACAAAATGAGCTGTGTTAGTTTTATTTCGAAGATCGTTTATTATGGACCAAGTTTCTCTTGCAACATTTTTAGAGCTTCCCATACGATTTTGGTAGTACATTTTTTTAGCCGTTTTGATAAGTTTTAGATAGGTTCTAATTTTCTTGATGTACAGTCGTGAACGCATATTGTTTGTGATGTTTTGCATTAATTGTAATGAAAGAAAATGCCTTATTGAAAATACAGACAAGCCTATTTAAAAAATCACTAAAATTATAGTCCACGTTCACAGAGGGAAAGTGACACCCAGAAGTCAAGCACTTTTGGAATTTGCATTTAGTTCAATAAGACTCTCTACTCTGCTAATTTTTATTTGTGTTTCTCTCCATCTCTTTGTCTCTCTTCTATAGAATAGAAAAAAAATGTGTTGACTTTCTTGGTATATGGTGTATAGGCTATATTACATTGTAATTATTTCAATATTTATTAATGAGTCTGAATGGTTATTTGTGCGTTTGTTCTTTTTTTTTTTGATATTTTAAAATATTTACAATACATTTATCCATAAGTAACTGTAAATATAGCTGCGAGCGTAGCCATACGCACATTGAGCATAAAAAATAAGGAAGCGATATCAATCTCTTCAGCCAGGGGATGAATAGTGAATACATTTCTGAGACAAGCAATATAAGATAGCCAAGGGCTAAGGAGAGTGAAAGAGGGAATGGGGATGATTTTTATGTCGCAATTTTCCGGCCCTCGAGCCCTTCTTGTTGTTATAGAACAATGAAGAGAGGTCACAGGTTAAGTAAGTTTTCGCTGCTGCCGCTTGTTGTCTCACTGTCACAAAAGTCCCCTCGATTTTTTTATCTTTGCCAGGCCTCATGATTGTAATAAGTAAATAGATGACTTACTATCGTAAATACTGGGGATCAGCATGAAACTTTTATGTAATAGTTAACAACTACTAATTGTTATCTAATTTTTTAAAGCTGAAGAATTTGTTGTTCTAAAGCTGATTTTTTTGTAACATACTATTTTAAGATGAGTTTGTAAATAAGCCACATTCAGTTGCCAATATAAACGCATTAAAAATATCAACTATTATTCATATATTTGCAATAAAAACTGGAATACTTTCAACAACGTTCGACTCACAAACTTGTTATAGAGATTAAACGAAAATCTAATTTCTTGGAAATACATACCATATGTCTCATAAAGGGTGGCCCTCGTTAAGATAAGCAAAATGCCCTCACTCCCAGAATTCAATTTCTTTTAATTTTTACGTATTATGTGATTAAAAAATAAGACTCAGCGCAACTTTAACTCGCCATCGCCTTTCTCACCCCCTACCCACAAAACGTCATTTTTTCGTTTTTATTTTTTTTTTTTTTTTGTGGGTTAAAATCAATTTAAAAATTTTAAAAACTTTTGTATTTTTTATAGACCCTGGGGATTTTGGAGATTTTTTCATTTTATAGACTTTAAAATTAATCAAATCAGGGTTTTTTACAGAATAGATATAATTTTGAGTAACCGAGTCTTTTAACACATTCAAAAATTGGGCAAAACATATTTAAACGCCAAAATACCATGTTGCTTTAAGGTTTTTAAGGCTTTTTGCGAAGTCAATCGTATTTTTTGAAATCGATTTAACCTAAATCCAATTTTTTCATCGTTTTACGTTTTATCTAAATGAGAAATAAGAATTTAGTCAATTACCCCTACTCCTTACCCAAAAAACGTCATTTTTTCGTTTTTTTTTTTCGATGGGTTGCAATCAAGGCTTTTACAAAACTTGTTTATTTTTTTATAAACCCGTAAGTTGAGTATACATAACATAAAAATGCTTTTTTTTCAAAAAAAGGGTATAACTTATTTTGTAGATAGCTGCAATTTTATTTTATTTTTTTTTTATTTTGTGTATTTTATCAAAAAATATGTTCCTGATTTTTTCCATTTCGTAATCCAGTTTTTTCGTAAGCCACCTTCAAACTCCGGAAATCTATTTTTTAGGGGTTTTTAGAAATTTTCCCCATTTTATAGGCTTCAAAATAAATCTAATCAAGGTCATTTTTCATGGTTTATATATAATTTGAAGTAACTAATTCCTTTTAGGGCATTCAAAAATCGGGCAAAACCAAAAAAAATTGTTTTTAATGGTTTTTAAGGGTTTTTGCGAGTTTTGCGGGGTTTATCATATTTTTGACATCGATATAACCGGAATCAATGCGTATGCAATTCATATTCAAAAGATATATAAAAAAGTAAATTTTTTATGCATCAAAGAACCCAATACAACCATGGTCTCAGAAAAAAAAAACAGGTTTTCAAGGGTTATTCGGGGGTTTTTACTGACTTTACTCAACTTTTTTACCTTTTTACATACAACATAAGACGGAATTTTACAATCCAGTATGTGAAAACATAATTAACCAAGCAAAAACTCGCAAAAATCCTTCAAAAGCTTGAAAAAAATGGTTTTCGTAGGTGTAAAGTGAGTTTCGCTCAATTTTTAAATATCCTAAAGGACTCAGTTACTTTAAATTAAATATAACCTATAAAGAAACCTTGATTTGATTTATTTTAAAGATTATACAATGGCGAGAATCCCCAAAAGACACTAATAAAGACGTTTTTGAAGGTGACACATCTTACGAAAAAATCAGAAAAATATTTTTTGATTAAATACACTAAATAAAAAAATGGACTTCCAAACATCTTCAAAAAAAGTTATACGCTTTTTTCGAAAAAAAAAATGCATTTTTAGGTTATATACACTCAATATACGGGTTTATAAAAAATATTCAAGTTTTGTAAAAGCCTCAACTATCCGTGTGAATTTTTTAATTTATTGCAAAACACCGAAAAAAAAGTAATTACTATTTAAATGGGAATAAGCCACAATTAAAGGTTAAAGTACGTTTATTGACGTTTCAATTTCCACTTCAGAAATCGTTCACAAATACAAACATTAGTTTTAACAAACGTACTTTAACCTTTAATTGTGGCTTATTCCCATTTAAATAGTAATTACTTTAACATACCACAAGAAAATAGCTTCAGAACAATACTGAAAAAAAGTTGTGTTTAGCTGACCGTTGTGTATAGAACATGAACAAGCACCAAACGTTGACAGATTTTTTCCACTTTCAGTGATCTTAGAATACACTAAAGTCCCAAGAGACCACTTTAGAAACAACTGTCAACCAAATTTGGCGGCCTAGGTGGTGTTTTTTTGTGTTTTTACATGGTGAGCAACAATTACACTATCATATAAGGGTTAAAGTATCATTTTTAGGTTAAGGAATTAAGCTAAAAATGTTTTGATTCACATTATGTCATGGACATAGTGAATCAAGAGTTGGTAAAATGGATAGCCCAAGTTCGTAAGATGGGTACACATATATCAGGTCCAATAATTGCTGTAAAAGCAAAACAGTTTTTTGACGTGTTGGGCTTAGAAGGGAATTTTGATGCATCATCTGGTTGGTTGACTCGCTTTAAGCAACGCCATGGGATAAAGGAGATAGAAATCTTCAATGCGTCTAAGAAGAGAAACTACAGAACAAAGTTACTTCGCTCAAAAATTAAAGAAAGATATGACTTAAAAGAGTTTCAAAAGTCATTCACTATTCTCAACTTTATTTACGAAAACGCATCTGCGTGGGAGTCTGTAAAGTCTTGAACAATTGTGAAGTCATCAATAAAACTGTTAGCAAACATCGAAAATTGTGTTACAACCATAAGTTGGAAAAGATGAAAATGAACTCCGTGTTCTTACAAATTTAATGAACTTAGTTCCTGGGGGAGAGAATATTGAACATTTAACGGACAGAAGACATCCTAAGAAAATGTCAAGGAAAAACAAGGGAAGTGATGATGAAGAAGAGGAGCTTGTACCTAGTGGACAAGTGACTCACGAAGCGGCCTTGTATCATATGAATGAATTTCTAGAGCACGTAGAGGATTAGGACGACTCGCTAATCGCTGACAAACTGATGCTGCGTAAAGTGCAATGGAGAATAAATACGCACGTTTTCCACCCAAAGAAGCAGACTACTTTTAAAACGTATAAAAATCTAAGTACATATTGAAAAGTGTTAATTAAAGTTTTAGATGAAACTACATTTTTATTTTTTGCATTTATGTATTTGTCTTCCAGTTACAGCTTATCCGCGATTTTCGTTATCAGCTACAACCATGCCACTCAACTACACCGATAAACGGGAGTTGACTATACCGAAAATTTTATTTGTTTAGTATTCGCTCCGTGCGTGACTGACGCGACACCTACCGCCTTCATCTGACAGTTTTGGACCTACCAATTTTCAGGTTAAACATATGACATTAATGACATATGTTTGACATTGTTAAATACAGGCGAAATTGACAATTATTAATAATTAACTTTTTAATTATATTTTTTCAGTTTATGTACAAAATAAATGTAGTATTAAAAACTGGGTTTCTCAAAATTCATCATAATATATCTTTTTAAGCCCAATCGGAAAAGAAAAGTTAAAAATCTAGTACTGGCAAATCAAGTTTTTCGCGTGAAAGAGCATATAATTAAAAACAGTAATAGTAAAAGTTATGATATAAAAGCTAAAGTCATCAGGCACTCTGCAGTTAGCTTGAAGCCTTATAAAATATCATTTAAGGTAAATTATTTAAATATTTCAATTGCATAAAAATGAGGTTACGTGATATTTCCTTTTTCATATTAATAGCACGGATCCATCTTTTTCTTTTCTCTAATTTATATGTAATCTTTGGTAACCTATAAAAACTACACTTACTATTTTTGCTATTATTAGCACAACTAAATACGCAACATGTATTTGCACACATTTTTGATAAAATTTATGCGTAAAAAGATAATGTCCAATTTTGTCATATTTCGCCGCTACGCACGCTGGCATCGTTTCAAGGTACCCCTACCATGGTCACGCACGGAGCGAATACACTTTCAGATTTTAGGATTATTCTTCTTTTTTTAACTAAAGAAGTATATAATAATAGTTTATTTGTGCTATTAAAAGTGTAAAGTAGGAATTTTTTTGTTGTATATTTTCCACAATGAATCTGATCAAATATTACCAAGCCCAAACTAATAGAGGTACAAAAAAATTGTTTAGACAAATATTTAGGGTGATATCACTTTGATGGCGGATAAAAAAATTTATTTTATTATTTTCACAAATACAGTACAATAAATGAAGAATCAACACTTTTTGAAAAATGGAGGAGCTGAAGTATTGTAAACTTTTCTGTATATCAAAATAGATACTTTTAAGTACCTATTCGCAAATTTTGTTTTGCGATTTTAAGAGGAAATTTTGTATTCTTTGATCGGCCTAAGAACGCGATGAAAAATAATGAGTCGATTACGAATATTTTGAAAAAGAATACTTCTGATAAAACTCATATCGGTTTTGTTATTCCAATTCTGAGTAGAAATAGTATGTTTATGAATTACTCATATATAAACAATACGAGAAAAAACAATTTGAAAATAAGAATATGAAGCATAATAGCGTTCCAAACAAACTACAGTACTGAACTTTTACATGTTTTTGTATTGTTACAAATAGATTATTTTGATTATCAGAAATACTTAGTAGTAATATATTTTGTGGATAACGCAATTCTTTAGATTTTTTAACAAAAAAAGAACGAAGTTTCGAATAAAAGCAACTTCTTTTGAAGTCAACAGTGGAAACATTTCAGAATATCCCCTACACGCGTGTTGAATAAAATCACAAAACTCGCAACTTCTCGCCTCTGCTCTTGCCACTGTTGCTCTTGAATACGGAAATTCGCAAGTGAAAAGTTTCCTTTCCTTGTGCACCTTTTTTCATCTTTATTCCTTTCCATTATGTATGTTTGAGGGTGGAACATAGAGGGGTGCGGAACGGAGGGTGGAAGATTGCTGAGTCTTTAGAATGTGAAAGCTTTTATATAATGTAATACGTATAAAAAAGTTTGTGGGATTTGGTGAGAATAATATCTCGAATTCAATCTTAACTTGCTTTTAAAAAACGTTTATGAAGTAAGAAGAATTATCTTACACTCAAAAAATGAACTAAAACAGACAGATTTTTTTATGATACCATCATTTCTGTATATTGGTATTACTATAATCTACGTAATGAACAGTTTATTTTAATTTACTAGGGTCTTAAAATTATCATTTGGCTAACTTCGTACCGCCTTAGAATTAAATAATGTGTCATAACTAAAAATTTACTAACAACCAAAATATTTTACAAAACAGTTTTCTCTTATCTCTTAAACAATGAAAAAAAGAGAATATAGGAGAAAATATAGAGCAAGAATATCAAATAGTTTACGATTCTATAAATGAAGCTAGTAAAATTAGCATCCCAGAGAAGAGAAAAATGACTAATCCAAAATTTAATAAACCATGGTGGAACAATGAATGTAGACAGGCTATTAAACACCAAAAAGAGGCTTTGATACAATTTAAAAGAATATCTAACCACGAAAATTATTTAAAATATCAGGAAGCGGAAGCTAAAAAAAAAGAATTATTTTAAATAGTAAAAGAGCCTCATGGAAAAATTTATGTAATAGTTTAAATAAAAATATACCTATTAGTAAAATATGGAGTGAGATTAGAAAATTAAAAAATGCCTAGAAGCCACCTAATAATCCAATAGTAGAAAATGATTGGACGGAACTATTATTTAATAAAATTGCCAGACCTTGGGTCATCGAGAAGGAAATTACATATACAACGAACAATGCAACGAATGCAATCACTAAAGACAGTACATACAGCCAGATCATGAAAATTTCTTTCAATTGTACCGATTTACTGGGCAGGAACTGATCGAACTCTTGCAAAGTAAACTTAAAAACAAATCCTCTAGTGGTTTTGGCGAGATACCTGCATTTTTGGTGAAAAAAGTTTTACCTTTTATAATCAATCCTTTAACTTACCTCACCAATTTGTCTTTTTGCAATGGGGATTTTCCTAATTACTTAAAGGCAGGCAAAGTAGTTCCCATTTTTAAAAAAGGAGATCCAAAACTGGTCAGCAATTATAGGCCTATAACAATTCCCATTATATTTTCAGAGGTATTTGAGTATGGATATTTAAAGAGATTAAATGGTTATCTAAAATACAATAATATCATAACTATAAATCAACATGGATTTCAAGAAAATAAATCTACTAATACGGCAGTCCATGCATTTTATGCTCATTTAACCAGTTTGATTGATGCAGGCGAATGTCCTATTGGAATATTTTGTGATCTTAGTAGGGCATTTGACTGTGTCAACCATGAAATATTATTTAAAAAACTAAAACAGATAGGTATTACAGGAAACTCTTTACAGTGGATTATGTCATTTCTAAACAATAGACAACAATATGTGAGCCTGCAGACGAGGATCGAGGATTGTGTGACCAGTTGTAGATCTAGTCTTGTTACTACAAACATGGGTGTTCCCCAAGGATCTATAATAGGACCAATTCTCTTTGTAGTCTACATTAACGACATCGTACAAGTGAACAGAGCGGTAAATTTCACTATATATGCGGATGATATGTCCATTATTCTATCTAACAAATCCAACGTAATCCTACAACATCAATGTAATGATTTTCTTTCATCTTTATATTCTTGGTTTTGTGATAACTCGTTGCATCTTAATGCAGAAAAAACGCAAGTTATACAATTCCACAATAAACAAAAATACTTGGAAAATCTTCAGCTTATTTTTAACAACATGCAAATAGCTACGGTGTCGTCAGGCAAGTTTTTGGGAATAACGATTGACGAAAGTTTGGATTGGAAGTTGCATTGTGGAGCGGTTGTTTCGAAGTTGAGTTCCATTAACTACCTAATTAGAAATTTAAAATATGTTCTGACGGAAAATCAGCTAATTATGATTTATTATGCACTTGTAGAGTCCAGGCTAAGATACGGGATATGTTTTTGGGGTATGTCTGGTTATGCAAATGGTATTTTCGTCATTCAAAAGAAAATATTGCGTTGTGTCGCTGGTGTCTCCCGACTAACTAGCTGTAGAGAATATTTTAAAAAATATAAAATTTTAACATTGGCGTGTCTATACATTTTTGAATTATGTGTTTTTATTTTTAATAACTTATCAGTTTAAAACGAGTGGTGATATGCATAATTTCAATACTAGATATTGTAATAAACTTTATATACCATTTTCAAAAGGTAACATTAAATTTAAATCGCCCAGAGTATATGGGCTACAGGTGTTTAATCATTTACCTACAGTTGTAAAGTCCACTAGTTCAATAAATGTATTTAAGAGGAATCTTAGGCAATTTTTATGTGAAAAAGTGTTTTATACAGTCGAAGAATTTTTTAGATCTTAGATATTAGCTGTATTTCATTTAGCTTTTAAATTCAGTTCATGTCTTGTTTAGTTTAGTTTAGTGTTTAGTTTTTAGCAATGTATATTTATGACTAATTCTATACAAACTATGTTTGTCAGAAAGAAAATAAAGAATTTAATTTAATTTAATTTAATTTCTAACAAAAATATTTAATTTTGAAGAACTTAAAAATTGTTTAAAAAATAATGACAACTCAGCTCCAGAAAGGACAGTATTCACTATAGTATGCTATATAATTTACCTATTAAAAAAAACAATTTCTATATATAATAAACCATATATGGGTAAGCATGGAATTTCCAAACTCATGGAAAGAATATATTATAGTCCCAATTCTCAAACAACATAAAGCCGCAGATTGTCCGGATTTATACAGAGACATTTCACTATCGTCATGTATCTTAAAAACATTAGAAAGAATGATTAAACAAAGATTAGAATTTTGGTTGGAGAAAAATTCCCTACTCTCTTCAATGCAATTTGGATTCAGGAAATCATGCTCAACAATGGAAAACTTATCACACTTGATACTGGATGTCTATAACTTATTTTCTAAGAATAAATCAGTCGTGGCTACATTTGTAGACGTAGAAAATGCCTATGATAATGTTAGTTTATTAATACTATATCACCAAATGAAGAAAGTAGGAATCCCAGATATACTGTGCTGGAAAATTTATAAACTGTATAGAAATAGAGTTTTGTATATTCAAATTAACAACAAACTAGTGGGCCCCAGGATAACAAACACTGGGATACCCCAAGGAAGTATCCTAAGCTCAATATTATATGCTATTTATACTTCGGATATAGGTAAAAGCATAGTAAATAGTAGCCAAGGTAAAGTACTACAGTTTGCAGATGACATATGTATTTACGTAGACCAAGAGGAGGTAGAAAATGGTTGCAACATGATAAGTGAAGTAGACGATTATTTACTTGATGACTTGTATCAGTTAAATTTTACAATATCTGTGAAGAAAACACAAGTTTGCCTATTTTCCAGAAAAAAAAATATAAAAAGAATATTATGTTCACCGATGAAACAACCTTATCAGAGGAGGAATTTCTAATTGACGGAACAGCCATTACTAAGGCCAGTTTTTTTATCTTTCAAATGTATATAGAAATAATTCTTTTTTTTTTGCAAAATACTCTTAGTGATATTTTGGATAATTTGTTACTAGATATTAAAGAAACAAATTAGCCCAGTCTGGTTATGCAAAAATCATTGATTTTACGGCAAAATTTTTCGCAGATATCTGAAACTTCCAAGGCATAAGTGGGGGTTACTAGATGACGAATAGATGAAAAAAACTCGTATTTTTACCTTGTGTTTTTTTTTAACAATAATTTATGGTCACAATTTGATTTTTTGTCTATAAGTTTTTTCCCTTATATTTTACATAAACAATATTTATATCTTTTTTATATCAAGAATATCTTTATTTTTCCGTTTTTTAAATTAAAATTGATAAATAATTTACTGAGATATTTGCAAAAAAGCAGTTTTTTGCACTAAGTTATAAATTTTATTAATTTTTTTATTAAAAAAATAAAATGTACTTAATATAATTGAACATCGATGAATTACCGTCTTTTAAATTTGGGCGAAATTTCTTCCCCATCAGTCAAATAGTTTAAAAGTTATTTAATTTATTTATCTCTGAGGCTAAATATTTAAACTATTGAACGTGCTCTATTAATGATGCTAGACACATTTTAGCAAATTCCATAGGATTCTTTAAGACTTAAACTATCTCAGAAGATAAATGCATATTGCTTTTTCATCGAAATTATTTACAAAATAAACGTTTGAAAAAGGGGTATGTTTTTTAGTTATAAACAATAATTGTAATAACTTCTATATTTTTCAAGCTACAGACTTGTACGTACAACCATTGGATAGCTGGTAAAAAACTCACATTTAAAAAACCTTCTATGACCAATAGGAACGAAGTTAGGGACTATTTTTTAAAAAATCATATCTTCATTGTTTATAAACATTAAGAAGTAAAATTTGCACAAATTTTGAATGAAAATCTAAACTTTATATTGAAGCTTATTTCAATTTTTCGAAACTTACAACCCTTCGAAACAAAGGTACTTTCAAAAGATCGACATAGGAAAGTGGAGGGAATAACTGTTTCAGCTCCGTTTTTTTTTAGATCGGAACTTCAAATTGAAACACGTACGAAAAATTTACAATATCTCGGCTTCCATTGCAGCTAGAAGCCTCTTTTTTTTTAATCTGAGGTAGCTTGTCGAAATATGAATAATTACATAGTTTTCACGCGCCAGGAAATATGGGAAACCTCGGAAAAGGTCGTAAAATTACTTTTTTTTTAATTTGGCTGTAATAGTCTGTCGCAGTATTAATAATATTTTTTCAATTTATATCAATGATGTAATAATACTTATATATTTTATAATTTAAATTTCAGGTAATTTTTTACACATTATATTATTATATTCCTTATATTAATTATAATTATGTTGATTTTCCTGGATTTTCCGAGATTTCGATAGGGGTGAAAATTATGTCATCATTATTAATACTGCGATAGAGTATTACAGCCAAATTCAAAAAAAAAAAAGTTTTTACGCTGAATTTCAAATGAACTCAATTTTTCCGAGGTTTCCCATATTTTCCGGCCAGTGAAAACTATGTAGTTATTCATATTTCAACGAGCTACTCCAGATTATAAAAGAGAGGCTTATAGCTGCAATGGAAGCCGAGATATTGTAAATTTTTGCTACGTGTTTCAAACAGTTATCCTCTCCACTTTCCTATGTCGATCTTTTGAAAATACCTTTGTTTCGAAGGGCTGTAAGTTTCCAAAAATTTGATTTTTGATATTGAATTTAATATAATAAGGAATTTAATAATTATAAACAATGGAGTTATGATTTTTTAAAACATAGTCACTAACTTCATTTCTATTGGTCATAGAAGGTTTTTTTATTGTGAGTTTTTTTACCAGCTATCCAATGGTTGTACGTACAAGTCTGTAGCTTGAAAAATATAGAAGTTATTGCAATTGTTTATAAGTAAAAAACATCCCTCTTTTTTAAACGTTTATTTGGTAAATAATTTCGATGAAAACGCAATATGCATTTATCTTCTGAGATAGTTTAAGTCTTGAAGAATCCTATGAAATTTGCTAAAATGTGTCTAGCATCCTTAATAGAGCAAGTTCAATAGTTTAAATATTTATCATCAGGGATAAATAAATTAAATAACTTTTAAACTATTCGGACTAGACGGTAATTCCTCGATGTTCAAATGTATTGATAACATTTTATTTTATTAATAAAAAAAATTAATAAAATTTATAAATGAGTGCAAAAAAACTGCTTTTTTTGAAAATATCTCCGTAAATTATTTATCAATTTTAATTTAAAAATAGGGATAATAAAGATATTCATGATATAAAAAATGATATAAATATTGTTTATGTTAAATATAAAGGAAAAAACTTATAGACAAAAAATCAAATTGTAACCATAAATTATTGTTTAAAAAAACGCAAGGTAAAAATACAAATACTTTTTCATCTATTAGTCATCTAGTAACCCCCACCTACGTCTTAAAAGCTTCAGATATCTGCAAAAAAATTTTCGACCTTTTTTTTAACCAGACTGGGCTAAATGTGATTAATGCAGGATGGAAATGAATCATCTAAATGGCATATTTCCTAAACGCTGGATTGACGGAGGAAGCAATGTTTGAAGTATTTACCAAGAAGTCCTGAGTTAAATGCGCTTTATTCTTACTTTTGGAGACATATAAAGTCCTTAGTTGATGCCAATGAAATTAATTCACTGGACAAACTCTCGACAGAAATAAATGCTGGTCATTTTATAAGGAGACATAATAATATGGTTGCCATTCTATGTCCCAATAGTAACTATCTCATCATAGATCATAGATAACTGTTATCTCATCTTGTATAATTAAAAAAAAAGGATCAAATATAAATAAAGAAGTTTTCGAAATTAGTCAATATTTTTTAAATATCACAATACGCTTCCATTCTACTAAATATATCTTTTCTCGTCACAACCACCGCCAAGTACATAGTGAACGTTTTCCCTACATGAATAACATAAATAAAAAACGCAGGACATTTTAATAGGAAGGCGAAACGGCACCCTGTGGGATACCGTCCACATCCCACCAAGGGATGACGCACTTTCCGATATTTTTCCAGTTTTATGTGACATGATTATTATCCTACGAGCGCAGGTGGCTACCAGCTAGCAACATCGCACCGCAGAGACGAGAATATGGGGATCTATCAAAATAAAGATATATCTGCAAGAAGGGGAAAATTTTATTTCAATGTAGTTTTTATGGAAAATGTTTGGGAGAAACAGTACATTAAGAATTGCAAGCTTTAAAGTTAATAAATGTGCTTTAAGATATTTGAACGATTTTTGTTGATAATCATTAATTTATTTTTGTTCTGTTTTTGCCACCAAGCAATTGCTAGATCGTATTTAGCCTATACAGGTCATTATTTGGATAAAAACTGATGATGATGATGATGATAGTGTGTTTGGTATGGAAACTAGTCCTTTTCCCACAGATTTTTGAATGTTTTATGTTATGTTTATGAATTAAAACTTGATTGTACCAAATTTATATTATATATCCGGATGCATATAAGTGATTACATATGAGTTCGTATATTGATTTCTGATTCAGTGACAGTAGGTGGGTTATGTTTACTGTAAGTTGCACATTACTTTTAACCAGGTTTTCATAAAATGTAGATGAAAGTGCTTTATGTTTAATACATCCAAACAGGATGTGATTAATATCACACAGGGAAATATTATCGCATAAGTCTTTTCTGATCCTATAATATTTAATCTAGCCAGGTGAGCAGGAACAGCACCGTGACTAGTTTTTAATCTTGTAATAGTTGCTGCTAATCGTTTAGATATATTATAATGGAATGTGTGTGGTAATTCTGTTAGGGACGGTAACAGGATGATATAATGATTATTTGAAGCATTCGCCAATATTTTCCAGTTTTCTTGCCAGTTAAAATTTATTTTTTTATTATAAAAATTGATTAGATCTGATACTGTGTAAATATGTTCTTGTATACCTGAATGAGTAGAATCCTTAGCAACCTCGTCTACTATTTCATTACCTTTTATCCCGGTGTGACTTTTTGCTCAAATAAATGTTACATCTATTACATCTAGTTCTAACATGTAACATCTATAATGTTACATCTTTGTTTCTCATTTTTTGTTTAATGTCACATATCAGCTCACATGTCTTATGGTTTAACTCAGTATTATTAAGTTTACTAAGAACTGACTTAGAGTCTGAGATGATCACAGCATCTTGCAAATTTGCGTGCGTTAGCCAATCCAGAGCTTTCCTAATAGCCAGCGCTTCTGCAGTGTAAAGAGAGAAATATGGAGGAAGCTTTATTTTAAGTGATTTGTTTTGGGAAGGAATATACACTGCAGACCCTACCTTCCAATCATTCTGTTAAGAGCCATAGGTGTTCTAGTGTATTAGTATATTCACTCAATATGGAATTCAACAACTTGTTATTTATTTAGTGTGAATCTGAAAATTTTGGAAATATATTATTTGATTTTTTGAAAATCGTATTAAATTTTAATTTATAGAATGGTATAATAAAATTTGTTGAAAGTGTAACCGGTAAATCATCGGTTTTCAGAAAGGCATCCGCTAATAGTGGTGAATTTTTTTATTTTCCAATAATTGTTTACTAAATTTTGTATGGATAATTCATACAGCATACTTAGTAAGCCGCTTGTTCTAGGCCTTAATTTTAATACATATTTTGTTGCTAATAAATTTCTACGATTTTCTAATGGCATTTCATTACTTTCATCAAGTAACAGAGGGCATGGTGTTGATTTCATAGCACCCAAAGTTCATCTCAAACTTTAAACTGAATACGATCTATTTTTAATAATGTGTATTGCTTGCTGATCCATATAACACACATCGGTAATCCAAAATTAATCGCACGTAGGTCCTGTAAAACATCAATGCAACTTTAAGATCAGCACCCGATTTCCTGCAAGTGAGACAGTTAAGGAGATTGGTGCCTTTATCACATCTTTTTTTTACATATTGGACAAACATCACTCACTTTTAAACAACAACATGTACATTTTTTGATAACTTTAATTTTTTGTAAAGGGTTGTACCCTAATATCTTGGTGGCTCAAGCATGTTAACCTGTAAGTATAACCATTTTGCTTTTTTAACCTTAGTCAACATTTCAATCAAGTTTGCTTTAATTAAATGGTTTATACTTATTTTAGGCTTTTTAACCTGATGATGGAATTATTATTCCGAAAACGTTTGTGTTTTTTGATGTAGCCCTTTTAAGGGTTTTTTAAATATACCTACATACAAAGATTTAAACCTCTTTTTGGTTAGGATAAGTTTTCTTGATAGGTTTGTTATCTGGTTTTTTAAAACCAATATGTCGATGACTTAAATGAGGCCCTGCATCTGTTACATGCCATTTTTTAAAGTTCTAACCAAATGAGCTGTAATCATTGTTATATCAATTACCTCGTTTCGTTCTGTAGTTATGCAAGTTGGCTATATTTAACAATAATTTACATTAGTATGACTAAAACCACCCAACTGGCGCGACCGTCAACGGTGGGTCCTACGGTTGGTGTGTGTAGGCTTGTTGACCGAGAAAAAAGTTGTATCCAACGGTCGGCCGACCGATCTGGTTGTACAACCGCGACATTCCGACAGCCGACTTCCTCATTAGATACCCAATCTGTCTAGTAGGGACGTGACAACTTTTTTGTTGGTCAACAAGCCTACACACACACACCAACCTTTGGGCCTAACGTTGTCGGGTCCAACGTTGTCCGGTACACACGTCCAGGACGTGTGTAGGTGGTTTTCATCTTATATTTCCTAACAAACTGTAGTAATGACTCTATTATTTGGTTTACTCGAATGAAAAATTGTAGGGAAGAGTGGTCCATAGTGAGACAATCCATTTTCTGAGGACATCTCAACAGCGCTTTGCATACTATCTCCACCATAAGGTTCTCTAAACACATAAAGTCTACCAGCAAATCTTAGTTTTAGTTCGCTTGTTTGTTTTTGCGTGTCAGCTGGTAGTGTGATTTTTGCTCCCGAAAGTAATTATATTGTTCCTCACATCGACCGATATTATTCGGCTGTGCATTGCGTTAGCACTTTGATATTGATGGTAAGTAAAGGTTAGGTATTTTTGAATGTAATTACGTAGTGACATTATTTTTATTTTATCGAATTAAGAAAAAATATCACACTTTGGTGAAATTGTATCTGTGGGGTAGAGTGAGACAATCCTAACCTAACCTAACCTAATCCTGAGTGGGGCAGACTGAGAGGCGTCTCACTGTACCCCATCGAGGACGTTAGTTGGATGATACAAACTCTTACTATTTGTTTCTTTTTTTGTAGATCATGGCAAGGAATAGAAAAAGAAAGACTAACATTGCTTCTTTTTCTGACAGTCAAGGGTTTTCATTGCGAAAAGCAGCAGAACTGCAGGGTGTGTCATTTCAGGTACGGGAAAAAACACAGAAATAACCCTGATACAGAAGTAAAAAATGAGACCTTTCTATGAATGCCGCCAAATTACGTCGAAAGAACAAGAATCTGCACTGGCAGAATACTTCGAAATGTACTCAAAAATGAATTACAGCCTAACAACTCTTGGAAGTCGCCGGTTAGCATACTAAGTGGCATAAAAAAATTATATTCGGATTGCGAATAATTGGTCAGATAATAGAGCTGTCGGCTTAGAATGAATGAGAGGATTTTTAAAACGATTACCTAACTTGAGCATCAGACAACCAGAAGGATGTAGTCTCTCGCGTGCTACATCTTTCAATAAACATAAGATGTCAATTTTTTTTTTTTTTTTGATAAATTGCACAATGTCTTGAGCAGGCACGAAAGCTTTGCCGATGGCTCCAGAATATGGAATCTAGATGAAACTGGGACGACAATTGTGCAGAAACCAAAAAAGTGATTGCCTGCAAAGCAGTTAAACAAGTAACTAGTGCCGAAAGAGGTTTAGTGCTGCTTCATAAGTGCTTCAGGAGATACGATATTACCAGGTGTTATATTTCCTAGGGCTCATTTTTTAAATCGTATATGCTTCGTCAATGCGCAAACTGATAGTTTGGGACTTGCAACACCTTCGGGCTGGATGAACAGCGAGTTGTTTGTGTAAGTTATGCGTCATTTCATAAACCATACAAATTCCTCAATCGAAAATCCAACATTCCTGTTGTTGATAACCAGGAAAGTGATCTTTTAATTGAATGTGTGGATTTAGCCAAATCTAATGGCGTGACTATTTTAATCTTTCTGGTTTCTGGTATGTTCTTATAAAGCTCGCAAGCAAAAGTCAGTAAAATATTTTGTTGGCATAATTATTTTGACTAATCTTTAAAACACTACATGTTCAATTAACAATGTCTCATTGTGGACCACTGTGTGTCTCAGTATGGACCACTAGGTTTGTCACAGTGAGACACTTTGCAAAGCCAGAAAGATTTTTTTTACACTTATGTTTTGAAGTTCAAATCTATTTCTGTTGTGTATTTTTGTCAAATAAAGGCCAATTTACAGGATTATTTGTTTGTTATCAATATACATATAGAAAAAGTTGTGAAAAAATCTCAAAAACCGTCTCACTGTGGACTACTCTCCTCTACAGAACGCAGCGAAAGGTATTTGGAAAAACAATAAAACCGTTTTTTTAATTCTAAATATTTTTGTTTTCTTTTCTCCAGAAATTAAAGTGAGATTTATCGTGTCTACAAATTTTCAAATATTCAACACATATCTGCATGTAATAACATTTTTATTCTAAGACCGATATATATCCATTAGGTACATGCCAATTTTTAAAAAAAATTTGAAATTCTTTTTGTGAATGCAGTTCAGGGCCCAGCCGTGCCGGGGTGCAAGGGGTGTGTGGCACTCGGGCGACGTTCGCTCGGGGGCGGCAAAATTTACCCAAAAATATAAAAATATAAATATCAAGCGATTAGCTGGCTCACTAAAAAAGTTTTTTGTATCCACGATAGTACGCAACCTCAACCTTCAACAAGCCAAGCCCTAGATGTTCAACCTTTCAAATTAAGTGAAACCTATGCAGAAGAGCAGGACCAAAATAAATCGACCGCCGAAAACATTACACTGGACCAGGACACAACGAATACTCTCCCATCAAATAATAAGCAAACCGAAACCGCAGATATTGATGTAAGTGGAGAGCAATTTAAAGATTCAGTATACTGGTTTCTGCAAATTATTTGAAGTTTCTTCTAATAGTTTTAGCGATAATAATGGTTTTAGGAACTGGCAACACTTGTCTCGGGCTTTAGAAAGACACGAAACTAGTAAAGGGCATTTCGAAACTGTTAAGAAATGGGTTGAATTAAAACTGTCAATTACATGAATCAGAGTTTATTTCAAATAGAAAAAAAAAGATGGACATCTGTTTTAGAAAGAATTATTTTTGTGATTCAGTTTTTGGCTTAATAAAATTTAGCTTTTAGGGGCAACAGTCAAAAACTATTTGAAAAAGGTAATGGCAATTTTATCAAAACAGTAATTAGACCAGTGGCCACATATGGATGTGAAACGTGGACCCTCTCAACCACTGATGAAAATCAACTGAGAATATTTGAGCGAAAAATACTAAGGAAGATATTTGGACCAACCCAATGCAGCGATAGTTCGTGGAGAATTAAAATGAACCACGAGCTGGATGAACTAATGCAGAGCGCAGATATTGTCAGATTTGTAAAATCACAAGACTAAACTGGCTTGGTCACCTAGAAAGAATGCCAGATAATCGAGCTGTAAAAGTAGTCCAGAGATGGAAGCCCCAAGGAAACAGAACAAGAGGAAGGCCCCGTAAAAGATGGATAGACGACGTAGAGAGGGATCTTAAAACCATGAACATCAGGCAGTGGCGAAGGAAAGTATCCGACAGGGCAGAATGGAAGAACATTGTTAAGCAGGCCAAGACTCACAAAGGGTTGTAGCGCCATTAGAAGAAGAAGAAGAAGAAGAATGGCAATTTTATGAAATTAATTGAAATAATTGCAAAATTTGATAGTGTAATGGCTGACCATATCGGCAGGATTCAAAAAGATGGCAAAAAAATGGCACATTATTTGGGCGATAAAATCCAAAATGAAATATAATAATAATGTCACCTGATAATCACCTTAGTAGGAGAAAAATTTAAAAAATATATTATTAAATCCTTAAAAATGTGCAAATATTTTTCAATTATTCTTGAATGCAGACCTGACATTAGACATCAAGAACAAATCACAATTGTTGTTAGATTTGTTTTTGTTGATGGTTTTTCTAAAACTGTAGAGGTTCGAAAATATTTTTTAGGATTCTGCGAAGTTAGCAACACTACAGGTCAAGGTTTAACTGATTTCATATTAAATTTTTGCCGATATGCCAGGCCAGATTTATGACAATGATGCCAATAGAAAGGCAAACACAATGGCCTACAAAAAAAATCTTAGATATTAATCTCAGAGCCTTTTTCGTCCCTTGTGCGACACACAGCCTTAATTTAGTCGTGAATGATGCAGCAAAAAGCTCGCTTGAAGTTACCAATTTTTTCACTATTACCTATTCAGGAACTATAAGTCTTTTTTCGGCATCAACATATCGATGGAATATTCTTTTAAAAGAAGTGCCTATATAAACACTAAAACCGCTCTCTGATACCCGGTGGGAGAGTTGAATTGATGCCGTAAAGACTTTTAGGTATAAATTGGAAAAAGTTTATGATGCACTGTTCGCCCTTTATAATAATACATATAGAGAAAATGACACAAGGAATACTGCAAGTTCCCTGATTAATAAAATAAAATCATTTAAATTTATATGCTCCTTAGCTTTTTGGTACAATATTTTATTAAAAATAAACGTATTTAGCAAAATCATGCCAAACTCTTACTTTATTTTATCAGAAGCTGTACAAATATTAAATTCTTCTTCTTCCTGATGTGCCTATCCGTTACGAGTGTTGGCGATCATCATTGCAATCTTTATCTTAACTGCAGCAGCGCCGAAAAGCTGCACAGATGTTGTATTTAACCAGATTCTGAGGTTATTTAAGCAAGATGTTGTTCTTTTTCCTGGACCTCGTTTTCCAAATATTTTTCCTTGAAGGAAAGCATATCTGGAATCATTTCGCATAATATGTCCGAAGAATTCCGATTTGATGGTGGTCAGTACCTCTCGGTTCTTATTCATTCTTTTGAGGACCTCCTCATGTGTGACTCGGTCAGTCCACGGGATATTAAGTATTCTCCGATATAGCCACATCTCAAATGCTTCCAGTTTTCTGCACATATCTTAAACGAATTAAAATATTTTTAACAGGCATGAGATACGACAATGGGTTTATAAATTTGCTCAATGAAGCTAAAAAATAGCTCAAGAAATGGATGCAGAAATTTCATTTCCTGCAGTTCATACAGTTCGACCTAGAAGAAAAAAGACTTTTTATGAATGTGAACATAAAGATGAGCCAGTTCAATCTCCAGAATTACATTTTAAAGTAAATTTGTATTTTTAAATTCTTGATATTTTGCCATCTCAAAATTAGATGAGAGATTCAACACATGTTGAATCTTTTGGTTTTTTTAAATAGCTTAAGTGTCTTTTTTCTAAAGAGGAAATAATGTGGATCTTACAAAAATAATATGTCGCTCTCGTTGCGAGTTAAAAGGAATATTTCCTAATTTATTTGTTGCGCTTGGAATATTTTTAACTACGCCAGTCACCGTAGCTCATGGGTAGAGATCATTTTCAAAACTTAAATTAATAAAAAACTACCTAAGATCTACCATGAGCCAATCCAGGCTTACAAATTTAGCTATAATAATAGTCTAAGATCCCAGAGCGATCAGACATAACTTATTTTCACACAGATGAAACCTTATAGTCTGAGTAGCGTCTCGTGTGCTTTGAATACCTGCGTATTTATGAAACTTGCTGAGTGACACCTGGGCAGGTACCAGGTGAGAAAGGTAACTAAAAATAAGAGCTATTTAACTTAAATTTACATAACTGATTTTTATACATATTTTGTAGAATATTATTTTGAAAATACTGTAATAAGTGTCAGGCACTTGTCATGGACCAGAACTTTTGTCAGACGCTTTAAAGCTGCACTAAAATTAAATGAACTTTACTTACTTTTACATGTCTGATTTTTAAATATGTTATTAATGGAACTATAATAAAGTTATATTTAATCAGTCAGACAAATTAAAATGACCAAACATCCCTCAAACGCAAAAATTAGTTAACCAGAAGTATGAGCGCGAGAGTGCTATGCGCATGAGCCTCAGAGTAAAAAATTCAAATACATTAGGAATACTTACTGTTTTCGATCCGATTGAATATTTTTGCATCTCTATTTAAAAATCAGACATGTAAAAGTGGATCAGACAGTTTAATTTTAGTGGAGCTTTAAAGCGACTGACAAAAGTTCTGGTCCATGACAGGTGGCTGACACTTATTACAGTATTTTCAAAATAATATTCTGCAAAATATGTATAAAAATCAGTTATGTAAATTTAAGTTAAATACCTCTTATTTTTCAGGTGTCACTTAGCAAGTTTCATAAATACGCAGGTATTCAAAGCACACGAGACGCTACTCAGACTCTAAGGTTTCATCTGTGTGAAAATAAGTTATGTCTGATCGCTCTGGGATCTTACTCTATAAGTATCGAGGAAGATACTTGTTTTAATTTAGATGTGACTGGTCTAGTTAGGGAATTTGCACTTATAAAGGCAAGAAAACTCAGTTTAGTTTTTAGACGTGTATATCTACCTAGTGTTGTATTTTTTTTTATTTTACTTTATGTTTCGTAAAATAACTATGTAGATTTTTGTATTTTCGTTATAATATATTATATATATTCGTTGACTTAATAAATATATTTTTATGATTTAAAAGTTCAAAATTATGTTTTTATTAATTTTCCCTAATTTGCGATGTTTTCTTATACACGTTTTCTAAAAACTGCTGATGAGGCGGCAAATTTGGTTCTTGTATCCGGGTGGCAAAACCATTAGGCTCGGCCCCGATAAAGTTATCCACAAATATATTATATATTGACTATTTATAATAAATAATAGTAAGTAAGCAATAGAACAAAGATATCATTTATAATTGAAAAAAGTATTCTTGGCATTATTTTTGCATTTTTTGTCGAAGTTTTAACCAAATGTGTAATTTTCGAGTATATTTTAAACGATCAATAAAAATGCAACGATTTGCGAATGCGAAAATGAAGATGATGATAGTAGTCGAGAGCTAGCACGTCGTAACTCATGAGATGCTGAGGGGAAGGTGAGGAGAGAGGCGTGGTTTACTAATCGATGCGAATGCGATGCGATGTGTGTGTGTATTATTGCAGTATTGATTGCTCCTGCTGCTTTTGCTTGGCCAGTAAACTGTATTCGGATTCACCTTTGTATTATTTCATTTATTCAGACATTGTTTCTACAGGGATACACTAACAAAATACTGAAACCGGCATATTTAAAGAGACGCAATTAAATTTTATGAAATAAAATGTACATCTTTTTATTATAATATCTATTGGGTAGATCGTAAATTTCCTTCTACTATTTTTAATTGAATTCTGAACTTCGATCAAATTGGTTAATGTCACTTTTAATACATAAAAATAAGGAAAAAAGTCAATCAGAAGTATTAAATATGACATTCTTTTCTTTTCTTTTCTCCGGAAATGTTTAGTTTTTGATACATCGACGTGAAGTTGCACAAATGGCTACTTTTTGAAATTCCTCCAAAAAGCAGCAATATAAAATTCAAAATGAATTTGCAAGTTAATAAATTCCAATCGTCCGATGGGTGAGTAGTACGGTGCGATTAGGGTTCTCGCGACTCGATGGCGCTTAATTATTAATCTCTCATGAAAAGCCGTGAAAGGCGTAGAGACGTTAGAAAACTAAAACTTAAATACTATGTGGTATATAATTTGTCTGTACATAAATCAAATTCTTTTAATTTAATAGGAGGGTTAATTTGGTTTTGGTTCATCCCTTATCTGCTCTGAACGGGGTAGGTATTACATTTCTTAACGTATATAACGTGCGGTATAGTATTCTTATTGTTTTCCTCCTTTCGTTTCCCACGTTAGCTTTGTTGTTATATCGTCCTCCATTATCACTACGGATCCCATTATTGGTAATTGTTGTTTCCTAAATTGTCCACTGTACTTGTCATCTTTTTTGTCTTATGTCTCATCTCACGCATTAATCCATGACTACTAAATTCCATAACAGAAGCAGAGAAGGAACGATTTAGAGAAAGTTGTCAAGAAGGCAGCAAGGAAAGACAAAAGAAAGTGGGCAGAAAATTCACCAACCAATTGTAAAAAGCTAGAGGTGAAGATATAAGATCGCCACAGGAACAAGTCAAAATTTGGCATAAATATTTTAGTAAGTCTCTAAGTGCAGTCCCAACATTGCCAGAAGACGCACAAAATATAAACCCCAATATTAACAAACCAAGAATTAACACCAATGAATCAACAACGCAAGAAATAGGCACTATTCGACCTTGACAATATTCCACCCAGCGTTATATATATATATATATATATATATATATATATATATATATATATATATATATGCCTTATACATATACACTTCACAATACACCTGTGTGCGTAACAGGTTGCATACCATTAGACAGGTTTAAAAATTAAAAATTTACCCAGAATGGGCCTCTTGGTTTTTGAAAAGAAATACAATATTAAAAACACCTAATTACATTTTAATCTTATTGTTTTTTCTTTCTGTTCTCTATGTATCAGAGTTAAAACACACCATCAAAAGATGTCATAGAATTAACAAAGTTTTACTATCCTTACCAAAATTTTAGAATGTATTTTGTCCATTATTTTATGTTTGTGTTAATGTTGAGGGTCAAAGCTTATTATAAATAATCTCAACGACTAGTAAGTTGCACTGACGAATTGTGATATTTTGTAAATATTTACATATTCTTTTTATCTATATTACAGCATCTTAAAAAAGGAATAAAACAATTCCGAAAGCTAGACATAAAGTCAAAAGAGTGTTTCTTTAACATCCCGGCCAACCTTCTGACTGCAGCCCTAATAAACTGGTTGTTTGTTTGTATATATATATATATATATATATATATATATATATATATACAGGGTGTCCCAGACTAATTTACCCACGCTATATCTCTTAAACGAATAGAGATTTTCGAATGGGACAAAAAGTGATATATTCTACTTGTAATACACTTTAATAAAGCGAGGAAAAAATCATACCCTAAATATTCATCCCTTAGTTACAACCCCTAACTTTAATTTTTTTACTAGAACCCTGTATATTTTTTATAGTTTTAGATGTGGTCTATCGTCTATTCAATCGATTTTTTTAAAATAAAATGGGTTTGTAATAGAATAGAAAAGAAATATTATGCTTTATTATCACTAAAAATTTTATCATTTTAACTACGTAGTATAACTTCTTACGTGCGTACGAAGTACACACTCTTTTTATTTAAACATTATTTTTAATTTTTCAAAATTTGGTCTTTGTAGGAGCATACGTTATCTTCCAGTGCGCAAAATTAAGTGTGCAAAAATTAACAAAAAAATCTCTTATAATAAAGTCAAAATCTTTGAAAAACTTTTGCGGTTATTTTACGTCTTGGATATTACCCTTAATTCAGGTTGCCATGATTTGATCTGTCAAATCAACAATTATTATTTTTGACGTTTGGTATTAGACCAGTAATAATTATATTTGTTGTAATTGTGTATCTATAACATTTCAATATGCCTTATTTATTTTCGCCTAACGAGTACGTTAATATCATTTTGATTTATGGAGAATGTCTAAAAAATAGGAGAATTTCCCGACAATTATAATCAAGAAAGGTTTCCAAATCGAAACATTCCAAGCGAAAAAACCTTTAAGAAATTGGAACGCTCACTTACACAGGGAATTTTTCCTAATAATAAAAGAGGTACAATTGAACGCACAGTAAGATGTAACCAAAACCTTATTAATGTACTAACTAATGTTAATTTTAATCCCAAGGTGTCTGTTAGAACCCTCGCCAGTGAATGTGGCATTCCAAAAGTTCTGTGCATAGAATTCTCAAAGATTTTAAGTACCATCCTTTTAAAGTGCACCTAGTTCAAGGATTACAGCCTGGTGATGACCAAAGACGTCTTGAGTTTATTGCAAAAATTATGTTAAAAATCAGTGATGATCCACTTTTTTTATCAAAAATATTGTGGAGTGATGAGGCTAGATTTCACAATAATGGTGTTGTCAACTGTCACAATTCCAATTATTGGTCTCCCGGAAACCCACGTTGGATGATGGAAACAAGATTTCAGAATATTTTGGGTATAAATGTATGGTCTGGTTTATTTAATGGCCATGTTATAGGTCCTTACTTTTTTAACGGCACTCTAACAGGTGTTCGATATTTAGACTTTTTAGAAAACATTCTACCCGATTTGCTAGAAGATATTCCTCTTCAAGAGCGTCAAGAAATGTGGTGGCAACAAGACGGACATAACGCGAGACACAACCTCCACATAATGCGAGAATCGTTAGCGACCACCTACAAAACCGTTTTGATAACCACTTTATAGCAAACAACTCTCCAGAAATTATGTGGGCCGCACGTTCATGTGATTTGTTACCTCTTTGACTCTTTCTTTTGGGGAGCGATAAAAGATATTGTTTATCAATCAAAACCGCAAAATTTAGAGGAATTAAAAGAAAAAATAAGACAAGCATGTCGCCAAATTACTCCCGAAATGATTCGAGCCACATGTACCAGAAATCTTCTGGAATGATTCGAAATGTGTGTTGCAGGAAATGGGTTACAATTCGAACATTTAATGTAAATAATATTAGTTACTTAGTTGGTATTTTGATTTATTTTTTCATGTAATTTTTATTGCATTTATTTTTATTATTCCTTTAAGTTTTATTGTTCCTAAGGTTGTATTTTATTTGTACGAGTAGTATGTTCAATTTGCAATTTATTTAAAGTTTGCAATAAATTGTTTTTGTTTTACTTTTATTCTTTTATTTTGTAATATTGACGATTTATCTAATTTCAGTGACAATAAAGCATATTTCTTTTCTATTCTATTTTTTAAGGCTATCTTGATTAATTTAACCAAAATAAAAAATAAACTGACATTTTCTTGATACCTTACAAACCCATTTTATTTAAAAAAAATCGGTTAAATAGACGATAGAAGACCACATCCAAAACTATAAAAAAATGTACAGGGTGCTATTAAAAAATTAAAGTTAGGGGTTGTAACTAAGGGATGAATATTTAGGGGATGATTTTTTCTACGCCATATTAAAGTGTATTACAAGTAGAATATATTACTTTTTGTCTTATTCGAAAATATCTATTCGTTTAAGAGATATAGCGTGGGTAAATTAGTCTGGGACACCCTGTATGTATATTCAGGGACTCTACAGTATTCACTGCCTTCCCTCGCTGAACCATTCCCATCTCTGTCCATCAGTTTAAGCCTCTCTTACTCATGGCGTCGTCTACGTCGTTCCTCCAGGATCTTCGGGGTCGTCCTCTTTTTCTCCTTCCTATAGGGCTCCATTCAGTTATTCTCTTTATCCATCTGCTGTCGGTAGTTCTTCTTACATGTTCATACTACTTTAGTCTTTTTTGCTCTATATATGTTAGTATGTCTGTTTCTAGTAATGTTCTTTGCTTTATTTCGTCACTACTTCTCCTATCCATTCTTGTGACTCCGCAGCATCTTCGCAGGCATTCCATCTCTGTTGCTACTATCTTACTGCTGTTCTTCTTGTATATAATCCAATTTTCAGCCCCATGTCAAAATACTTCGCACCAATGTTTTATAAATTTGTGTTTGTGTCTTACATTTAGGTGTCTATCCCACCATACTAAGTTGAGTTGTCGGATTGCTGTTCTTATTTGTCCTAATCTTTGTGTAATTTGTTCCTCTGTTGTTGCCTTTTTTGTGATTATAAACCCCAAGTACATATTTGAATTTATCCTTTCCTTTGATTGTTACGTTGTCGTCAATCTGAAGATTTTCTATGTCTTCTTCACTTGTAGATAGGTACCTACTCTGTATTCGCGAGGTTAATATCTAGGCCAGCCTTGGTATATCATATACTTAGTATTTTCTAAATATCTCTATACTTTTTCAAAGACAAAATGTTAGCGTATTACGAAAATCCAGTTTGTAGAAAAAGTTGTGATTTTCAATATTCCATTTTATAGTTTAGCCCTATTATTCAAGTAAAATTGTTCATATTCGCGTACTACATTATATATAAATACCATTTTTTCCAAATATTAGTACACGTAACTGCAGAATTCGAAAAAAGATAAGGCGATATTCTCCTATCGCTAATTTTCACTCATTATGGATTAGAGAGGGTCGCAATGCATATCTGGAGTCTGTTTCGCTTTATTTATTCGCACCCTCTTTTCCGTTGACTTGAATGCAGACGTTGGTCAAAAGCTTTGATGTCGTCGGACGTGAATTCTAAGTAACAACTTTTATTGGACTGTAATATTTATAACCAAGGGCTGTGGCCTTTAGGGGATGCTTGGCATAACGTTCAACTAAAATTCTAATGCCAAATGATCAAAAGAACCACTTTTTAGGATTAGTTAGGTGTATAATACACGATAGTGGTTTAAAAGTTTTGTGGCCAAATCAGCATTCAGGATTTTGTTTGTAAATCTTATATTTCTTTTTGTAACTCATAATTAAAAGTATAGTGCATTCACTTAGTTCGGGAATGTTTTGACAGATTTATTGTCGGAAAGCTACAACACAAAAATTCATACCTGACACTATTAATAGCTCTAATTAACTTACTATTGCAGACTGTTTTCATTAAAAAAAGAAGAATAAAATAATTAATTATGGACGTGTATACTAAACCCATAAAATTTTCGGTATATATTTAAAAAAATATTAATGTAAAAATGAGTTAATTGTTGAGTTTAAAGCAATTTCAGAAAGATTATGTATTTTAAGAATAAGAGGTAAATTTCAACAGATTTCACTTGAGAAAATACACGTGCCAACAGAGAAAAAGGATATTGTGTTAAACCTCTATTTATGAGAGCCCAAAATGGAGAAAGTCTAATAAATGAAAAAGACATTTTAAACAGATGGAAGGAATATTTCTAACATTTGCTTAATAGACAAGAAAATCTGAAAGTAAATGTATTATTGTCTAATTTATAACTGTAAAAAAACCAGGAATTCTTAATTCTCAAAAAATGGTGATAACAAATAAAAAGAAGAACCAACTGACCCTATTGAAGTTGACCATGGCGTAAAGCAGGGAGATTCCCTGAGTCCTCTGTTGTTCAATCTGATTATGGATGAAGTAATAAAAAAAGTAAGAACTAAAAAAGGATCCCAAATGGGAGAAAAACATCTTAAAATAATCTGCTATGCAGACGACGCAATACTACTTTCTCTAAGTGAAGACGATTTACAACGTATGCTGCAACAATTTAATATAACCACCAAAAAATTTAACATGTTAATTTCCCCAAAAAATACAAGATGCATGTTTACAACAGCAAATTTACTCAAATGCCACTTTGAGCTTGAAGGTCAGATAATGGGACAAATAATGGAGTTTAAATATCTAGTCACCACATTATCTAGCTACGGAAAGCTCGAAACTAAAGTGGAAGATCAAAAGAATAGAGTAGAGCCGCAGGCTGCCTGAATGAAATAATATGGAGAAATAAAAATATCGGGAAAGAAATAAAGGCAGAATTTACAAAACAGTCATCAGACCAATAATGACATACGCAGCAGAAACACGACCTGGCACAGAGACGACAAAAAAGATGGTAGAAACAGCAGAGATGAAAACGCTTAGAAAATTTGATGGCAAGACACTATGGGACAGAGCTAGAAGTACAGATATACGATATAGATGCAAGATGGAGAACATCAAGAACTGGGTAAGAAATAGAAGAGTAGAATAGAATGATCATATAAGCCTAATGACAACAAATAAAGTAGTAAAGACAGCAAGAGACGGATCCACAATAGAAAGACGATCAGTAGGAAGACCACGAAAACGATGGAACGACAACTTACTGGAGGCACATTGAAAAACAGTGTCATGTCTACATAAAAAGAAGAAGAAGAAGACGTTAAGAGTAGTACATAGTTTAATTAAATTATTTATTCCAAATTCTAATTACATTTTTTACAATAATTAAGTTAAAAAAAAATGATCTTACATCGACTCATGGGCTTATACGCTAGAGGTAGAGTTATTCTACTACAAGAATTTTAAAATAGTGAAAAAATATTTCAGCATTGCCAAAACTTGATTGCAGAATCATTGCAATTTTTTGCTTATAAAACATTTTTATAACTTTTTTGCTATCATCATTATCATTCTGGCTTTACAATCCTGGGTGGGTACTAGCCCCTTAAGAATTTATCTCCAGTCTGTTCTATCGATCGCCTCCACCAAGCACGTTTTTACATGTTTATTATGTCTTCATCGACATTATCAATGAACTTTGTTCCAGCTCTTCTTTTTCTTCTTCTTGTTTGACCAATGGGGTATCAAGAAGCGTTTTTTATGCTGATTAAGTTTGTTTCATCAGCATTACATGTCCCCATTATTTGACTTTTATACATTTATTTTTACATGCACTGCTGTTTATATTTGGTTATATATTCCTATTGATTTAATAAAACTTAAAACTTACGAATAGACACAGCATAGCTTTGTCGAGCAAAGGTTACACTTTTTCCGCTTATGTGAATATGCCGGGCATTCGATTAAGATATGTTGTACACTTATATGTTAAAACACTGGATCAACATTTCCAGTAATATGGTATTTATGTGTTTAGCATGTATGTCCTAATCTTAGTCTGTTTATTATAGTTTGGTTTTTCCTCTTGCTACACTTATTCTTCCATCTTGTAGCTGTTGTTTTTTATGTGTTGTAGTTTTTGTTTGGAATGATTCTATTCTTGAAGCCACCGTTTTTTAATCCAGTGATGTAAATCTTTCTTATATGTAGTTTCTGTTAACTCTTCGTTGTTGAATGCAAATTTGGCGGTAGCAACTACTCTTTCATTACCAAGTATACCTATATGCGACGGAACCTACATAAATTTTACAATGCCATTCTTTTGTTGAGGTTGGTATAAATGATTCCTTATCAATCATAACAATGGCTGATTTGGGTAAATCGTGGATAATCTGCTCGTAGAACTTAAGAAATCTATCATTATTAGGCATCTGTCTAAGTTAGCCTTCAGGGCATATTCTAATTCTTTGTAGATTGCAAATAGTTCTCTTGTACCTTCTGTGTTAAAATTTGAGATTTTGTATGAAGCAGTATCCTAGTCCTTTGTATCCTCCCATTTGTATCCTACTCCCTTTTCTGATTTAAATATGTTGGTAATTCTGATACTTATCAATCTTATCTGTGGAAATTGTTTAACCACAGAGGAAGCACTAAGTTGATTACTAGTCTTTGTTAAACTCATGTTTAGGAAGAGTTTTCTGACCATTCAAGGAGGAGCGGTTAAGAGGTTGGTTTGGTGTATTTTAGGGAAAGACAATATTATTACTGGTCATGTATCTATTAAGTCTTTCATAGAAAGGGGGTTTAAATATTTTCTTTTTGTAAACGAGAAGCAAAGACGAGATTTTTACTATTTGCTGAAACATGTGCAGCATGTGCTAGGCTAAGATATTGTCTTCTTAATTTCATAGGCATTTCTCATACTAAAGTAACTATCTACTACTATCTACTATCTAACTATATAGTAAGCTATCTGTGGGTGTGGTACAAAAATATCCTAAGGCAGCTTAGGTTTTTACAGCAACATTTTGGATTGTTTGCAACTCTTTTAAAAGTGATTGCCCGATAGACTTATACACTATTGAGTAATAGACTTTAAATCTAATGAGACTTTTATATACTGTCAATAGGATATCTTGATCACATCCCCAATTTTTAGTAGATAGGACTTGTATTATGTTCAAATATTTTTGACACGATTTTTTAAGATCATAAATATGTTGCTTAAAATTTAAATGTTTGTCAAAATTAATTCCAAGTAATTTAATACAATTAACATATTCTATTTCTTTTTATTTGAGGTGAAACCTCAAGCCAAAGAAACGACGAATGGTTTGACCAAGATTGCCAACAAGTAATAAATAGCAAAAATATAGCTAGAC
This sequence comes from Diabrotica undecimpunctata, assembly GCF_040954645.1. Lineage (NCBI taxonomy): Eukaryota > Metazoa > Arthropoda > Insecta > Coleoptera > Chrysomelidae > Diabrotica > Diabrotica undecimpunctata. The sequence goes on along the minus strand of NC_092810.1, from coordinate 122,489,897 downwards.
AGAAAAGATGCAAAGAAAATATGCAGAAGGAAAAAGAGAGAAATGTTGAATAGAAAAATACAACAAATTACAGATTATAATAACAGAAGAGAGGCTAGAAAATTTTACAAGGAAATCAAGCAATGCACCCAAGGATACATAACAAGATCAACAGTTTGCAAGGACAAAAATGGGGCAATTATCAGCAAGAAAGAGGAAATAATGAAAAGGTGGAAGGAGCATTTTCAAGAGCTGTTAAACCCAGAAAAAGAACAAAACGAAGATGAAGAGATAATTCACCACACAGCAGAACAACTAGTTGAGCAACCAACATTGGAAGAAACGATAAACGTCATAAAACATCTAAAAAATAACAAAGCACCTGGCACAGATGGAATAACTGCAGAACTGATAAAGAATGGTGGACATGCGCTATGGAGGCGTATCCATAAACTAATCGACCGCATATGGACACTAAAAGTCATCCCAGAAGATTGGAAAGTGGGAATCATACTTCCTATGTACAAAGGGGGAGACAAACGACTCTGCAAAAATTATAGGGGCATAACAGTTTTAAATGTCATCTACAAGATATTATCAGGAATTATATATAGCCGCCTGGAATCGTTTTCGGAGGAGATTATTGGTGAATACCAATGTGGCTTCAGACCAAAGAGGTCAACTATAAACCAAATACATATGTTAAGAGGTATACATGAAAAATGTGTTGAATATAACATACCTATTTACAACTTGTATATCGATTTCAAACAGGCGTTTGATGGAGTAGATCGACAAAAGATGTTAAAGCAACTATCTATGTTAGGGATACCCAATAAGTTGGTTAAACTTATACGAATGACTCTGGAGGATTCCAAAGCTATGGTGAGAATAGATGGAGATATGACGCAGGCCTTTGATATTGAAAATGGAGTTAGACAAGGGGATGCCTTATCAACAACACTTTTTAATCTAACTTTAGAAGCTGTTGTTAGAAAACTGGATATAAACGGCTGTATTAATACAAGATCTATGCAAATATGCGCATATGCAGATGATGTTGCCATAATAAGCCGCAACAAAGGGGCATTAAGCGAAAAAGTTATAGAACTGAAACGAGAAGCTGCTACGTTTGGTCTATATATAAATGAAAGCAAAACAAAATATATGGAGTGCACAAAATCGAATGAACATGAGAACTGAGAACTGAGAAATGAGAACATTTTACAACTCTTCGTGAGTTTTTGCCGCGTTTACTATTGCCTTCCATTGATTCCGATCCTGTGCTATTATTTCCCATGGCCTTACTTCCATCTTCTCCAGGTCTTCCCTGACTGCGTCTTTCCACCTTTTTCTAGGCCTTCCTGTCGATCTTCTACCATCTGGTCTTTCCCAAAACACATTGCTAATCAGTCTGTCGTCATCACTCCGTACCACGTGGCCTGCCCATCTTAATCTATTGGCTTTTATGTATCTTACGATGTTTCCTTTCCCGAAGAGAGTCTCTATTTCATTGTTGTATCTGCTCCTCCATTCATTTGTCACGCTGTCCCTGCAAGGACCATATATAATTCGCAGGATTTTGCGTTCCCATACTAATAGCTTATTGATTTCTTTCTTTCTCAATGTCCATGTTTCACTTCCATATGTCACTGCTGGTCGTATTATGGTTTTGTACATTTGGATTTTGGCACGCCTTGAGAGAAGCTTTGACCTTATTAGATGTTGAATGGCAAAGAATGATTTATTCCCCGCCAGTATTCGTATTTCAACCTCCCGTTCTCCTGTGTTTTCACTGGTAATTGTTGCTCCTAGGTATTTGAATTCTTTGACCACCTCAAAATTATGATCGTTTATGGTAATGTTTTGTCTTATTCGCTGTCGTTCCTTTTTTGATACGACCATGTATTTAGTTTTTTCTTCGTTTATTTTCAGGCTTACGCTTAGTGTTGCTTCTTCAAAGTTCGATACTATATCCTTAACTTCCAGTGTTGTCTGTGCTACTGCATCTACATCATCTGCAAATGCGAGAATAATCTTTGCTCCTCTGGCAGTTATGTCTGGTTTGACTCTGGTATAGATTTTTCGCATTGCATATTCCAATGCTAGGTTAAATAGTAATGGGGACAGCGGGTCTCCCTGTCTGAGTTCGGTGCTTATGCCGAAAGCCTTTGAAGTTTTGCCTCCTATTCTAATTTGTGCAAAGGAATTGTTGACACACATTCGCGCAATCATGGTCAGCTTCTTTGGTACGCCTAACTCCATCATTGCACTCCACAGTTTTAAGCGATCTATGGAATCATATGCTTGTTTGAAATCTATGAAGATCTGGTGTACTTCTTTATTATATTCCCAATACTTTTCAAGCATTTGTCTAATAGTAAATATTTGGTCGATTGTTGATCTTCCAGGCCTAAAGCCGCATTGGTAATCGCCAATAATTTCCTCTGTATATGGCAGTAATCGTTTTAGTACAACTGAAGCTAATATCTTATATGTAGTACCGATTAGTGAGATTCCCCTGTAGTTGCCACATGTATCCTTTCTGCCTTTTTTATGTATTGGCACGATAATACAGCCACTCCATTATTTTGGCATTATTTCTTGTTCCCAGGCTTCTTTCATTAATTGGTGTATTTTAGTTCTAAGTTCATGCCCTCCTTTTTTAATCAGTTCTGCATCAATATTGTCTAGTCCCGGGGATTTGTCATTTTTTAGGGTTTCTATCGCCATAATAATTTCTTCTAGGCTTGGTGGGGGTACTTCTATCTCGGCCGTTTGGTACTCACAATTTGCTTTATTTCCATCCGCGTCTACCTGGATATTTAGAAGACTTTCAAAGTATTCAGCCCATCTTTCGATTATTTTATTTTCAGCTGTAATCATTTGCTCATTTTTATCTCTCACAAAGTTCGGTGTTCTTATATATGCACCTTTGTTATATTGTCTTACTTCTTTGTAGAATTTTTTATTTTGCTTGCTTTTGTGTTCACGTTCTACTTTTTCAATTTGTTGTTGTAAATGTTGTCTTTTTTCTCCTTACTGTTCTTCTGGCTAAGGCTCTCTCTCTATTGTATTGTTCACGCTTTTCATCCGTCGGGTTTGCTAGGTAGTCGATTCTTCTTTTGTTTGCTTCTTTTAAGGTATCCTCGCATTCTTCATCAAACCATTTATTTCTTTTTGCTTTTCTCTTCCGACCTATACACTTCTCTGCTGTTTCTGTAATGATCGTTTTAATGGAGTGCCATTTCTGGTCTATATTTTCTCTTTCATTTTCTTTCGTTTCCAATACCTGGAATCTGTTTCTCAATTCTAGTTGGTATTGTCTCTTTCCCTCTTCTTCTTCCAATTTAGACACATTCCATCTTTCGATCTTCATCTGTTTGTCTGTTGTTTGTGTTGAGATTCTAGTTCTGAGCTTGGCCTTTACTAGGAAATGGTCTGTATCACTATCTGGTCCCCGTCTAGTTCTTACGTCTATTATACTACTGGAATGCCTCCCATCAATTAATACGTGATCAATTTGGTTCCTCGTTCAAACTTTCAAAGTTTTATTTCAAACTTTGCACAATGCTTTCAAAATATTTACAGAGCAAATGATGATGATTTAATACAGCCCATCTTAGAGTATGAGAAAACAGTGAGTCTAAATTCTTGTAATGTATCTATTGAAATCATATTTGAAAAATTAGCCAATTTGGACATTTATAAGGGCTCAGGGCCAGATGGAATTCCACCCATACTATTAAAAAAATGTAGATGTACTTTAACCCATCCCTTGTATTTTCTGTTTTCTCGTTCACTTGATTCAGGTATTTGTCCAAGTTTGTGGAAATCTAGTTTTATTGTTCCTATTCATAAATCAGGTGACAGAAGTAACATAGCTAACTACAGACCAATAAGCATTATTTCTTCTATTCCTAAAATACTAGAGAGTATAATATGTGACTCTATTAAAACACCTTTATGCAATGTACTAATTGAAGAGCAACATGGTTTTCTTTCAGGTAGATCAACTTCGACAAATCTTTTACTTTTCACGCAATACATATCTGATGCTTTGGAAAGGAGACTACAGGTGGATGCTATTTATACAGATTTCTCCAAAGCATTTGACACTGTGAATCATAAATTGTTGTGTAACAAGCTTAAAACTATTGGATTTACAGGCAATCTGTATAACTGGTTATGTAGTTACCTAACTAGCAGAATACAACTTGTTAAAATTAAACACTTTCAATCTAGTGAGATCTCCGTAACATCTGGTGTTCCACAAGGAAGCCACTTAGGGCCTTTCCTTTTTAATATATTTGTTAATGACATTAAATCTCAAATTAACTCTAAATTTTTGCTATTTGCTGATGATTTAAAAATCTATAGAATTGTCGAAGACGTCTCAGATTGTGAAAAACTCCAAATTGATATTAACAAAATTATGGCATGGTGCAATTGGAACCAAATGAGCATTAATGTTGGAAAATGTCACTTTATTAGTTTCTGTAGAAGAATTAACAACCTCTCTTATAATTACAAATTAGCTGAAGAACCACTGAAGGCTGTCTCAACTGTAAGAGATCTAGGTGTTCAATTAGATTCCAAACTAAATTTTTGCGCTCATTTTGATTATGTGAATAACCAGGCATTTAAAATGTTAGGCTTCATTATTAGAACCTCTAGATGTTTGCATAACATTAATTCCATCAGACTGATCTACATTTCCCTAGTAAGATCTGTTCTTGAGTATTGCTCAGTCGTTTGGTCACCCACTTATGAAGTCCATATAGCCAAGCTTGAAAAAGTTCAAAATAAATTCATTAGGTACTTAAGTTTTAAATTACACAAACCTTTAAGCGACCATTCCTACTCAGAAATTAGAAATACATTAAACCTTCCCAGGCTATCTTCCAGACGGATGTATGCTGATGTTTTGTTTCTTCATAAACTACTGAATTCAAAAATTAATTGCAATGATCTACTGTCTCTAATCGACTTTAATGTTCCCTCTAGAGTTACTAGAACATCTCATAATTTTGCAATTAAATTTCATCGCTCTAATTTTGGTAGGCATTCTCCACTGAGTAGAATCATTCTAAATGGAAATAGAATAGACTTTGATTTGTTGCTGTGCGCTTCGGAAAATGTCTGTAGAATGTGTTTAAAAAAAATTTTGTAATTTTATGTGATTTGTATTTGCTATGTGCTTTATATAGTTTTAATATTTGTTTTTTTTTTCTATATGGCTGCATCGCCAATTCTTTTCATACATATTTGCTATATCTTTGTAATTATTGTATCACTAGATAATACTTGTAATACTTTGTGTATATATTGAATTGGGTGGTATCCCGTTAATAAATAAATAAATAAATTAATTATTGCATGGCGCCAAACTGTATCAAATGCTCTGGTTTAATCAAAAAATACCGCTATGCAGCTTTGATTATTTGCTAGCACTTCATGTATTTCGGACTCGAGGTTAACTAAGTTGTCCAGAGTTGATATATCTTTACGAAATCTACTTTGTTTGTTAGATATAGTAGATCTTTGCTCGAGTATCTAAATAAGGCGTTGGTTAATTAATTTTTCGAGCATTTTGCTAATTGCATATCCTAACGATACTGTACGGTAGGAGTTTGGGTATGAACGTGGTTTACCAGGTTTAAGGATAGGTATTGTGTAAACATTATTCCAAGTCTGTGAAAACACTCCTTCAAGTCATATTTTGTTATATATCTTTAGTAAATAGGCAGTTCCTTTTTAGGCAAATTTTCAAGGAACATAATAGAATAGAATCGAACATAATAGAAATATCATCTGGACCAGGACCAGAATGTTTTTAATAGAGTTTATAGATTCAGTTAGCTCTTGTTTTAGTATTGGTGCAGGTTATCGCTTTTATCATAATTAAAGGCTACTAATTCTTCTTTGGTTTTAAGCTGTCAAAACTATTAAAAAAAGTTTTCATTACTTGAATATGACTCGTAGGATGAAGCTTATACATTTTCTATCTCAGATCTAGATGTATGAATTTTGTTATTATATTCTATATATATCTTATTAAAGAGTTTGTGACATCCCGAAAGTAAGACATAGGAAAATTTATTTACTAAGTCGTTAATAAGTCGTTTATATCGTCATTCGGAGACGTATCTGAAAAAGAATTCAATTGATTCTCCAGAAATTGTGTATACGGTGACCAATCCACTATTTCTGTATCCCATCCCATTATTATCTAGCTATACGTGAATAGAATATTATATCTTTTAAAGGTATAAATGATCCCAGTGATACAAGGTAATCTTCTAATTTTACATTTTCTAATGAACTAAATACAATAGCTTGCTTTCTGGATGGAAAATTAAGAGTACTGGTTACTGATGAGTACGTTTTTCTAGGTATTGGTGGTGAAATACAGCTTATTTCTTGAGCTAATTCGAAATTAATATTGTATGAGTACGTTTTTTAGGTGTTGGTGGTGAAATACAGCTCATTTCTTAATTTCATTCGGAATTATTATTATTCATTTAAATAAACTTTGAAAATAGTCATTAGATCCTAATGAGGTCCTGTATCAAAACTATAACGAGGCGATTAAGTCGGTGTAAAAACAAAAAAGATAAGAAATTCTTGTTTGTATTTAAAATATTTCGTGACTTTTCTTTTGTTGTCAAATAGATATGTTGTTATACTGGTAATTATTAATGTAATATAATCTGACTTACAGAGATTCTGTTGTAACTCATACTTAGGAACTTCACCAACTCACTCTTACAATTTTAAACGCGTATATTTAACTTAAAATTCACTTAACTTAAGAGCCGATATTTTCCTACTGTACTGGTTAACTTCCAGGTCAGATTTTTCAAACTGTTTACATCAAAACTTCTGTCTTTAATCTGGCAAATACAACTATATAGGTTTCTTAATTTTTATAAATAAACTAGCTACCAATTAAAAAAAAAGCTCTAACTTCGTCTCAAATTATCTTAGGACAACTTTTTTTACATTTGTAAAAAAATGGCAGTTTTCTACCTATGAAAAACATCTTTCCCCGGGCAATAACATAAAAGTTATTCAAATTGCGTGTAAGCCAAAAATTGCAATGTTTTTGCAATAAAGGTTTGCAATGTTGGAAATGTTTTGTATACTTTTTAATAAAATACTTGCTTATGGTATCTGTTAATTATTGTAAGTTTTAAGCGAAACTTCTATACTGGCGTTGTATTACTTTTTCTCTATAGTAAAATGCTGAGGCGAGCGTCACGGAACTACCACCACGAGAAGTCGTCACGGGTTGCGTTGCGAAATAGTGGTTCTTTACATCCATTCACTACTTTCGATCAATTCGTTAAGCAGGCTTAAATTAAAAACTGTATAAAAAATAACTAACATTAAATGAGAAGTAAAAAATTAAAAAAATATATGTCAACAAAAGATTTGATTAGTAGCGGTTGTCAAAATTTACTACTACTACTACTTGTCGGTTTATAACGTTCTCCGCCGTTTTCCGACTTAGAAATCGCCACTTAGTCCGTTTGTTCCATAGGTCTTCTTCTATGGCCCTCTCTCTCAGTTCTTTATTTATTCCTTCGCTCCAACTTTTTCTCGGTCTGCCTCGTTGTCCCTTTCTTTCTGGTTGCCATTTTAATATTTTCTCCAGATAAGTTGTTTTGTTGTTAGGTCATCTGTGATTGTTCGTTTGATTCCCATTATTTCTTTAATGGGTTCGTTGGCAATCCTTTCTCTTCTAGATCTTCCTTCTCCAAAAATCCATTTCCGTCGCTTTCAGCGTTGCCACTGTTCTTTTCTTTCAGTGGCCATACCTCACAGCTGTACAAAGTGATACTTTTTACTATAGTCTCATATATTCTCTTTTTATTTTCTTTGCTAATGGATTGGTCCCATAAAATGCTATTAACCATTGTGATGGCTTTTCTCCCTGACGTATTTCTCTCTCTTATGGCTTTGTCTAATGTTCCATCTTGTGAAATAGTGGTACCTAGATATTTGTAGTTACAGCAGTGCTTTATCGTGGTGTTATCGTCTAATATGAGATCTTTTTGTTCTACTCCAATGCACAGATATTCGGTTTTCTTTTTATTTACTTCTAGACCCCATGTATCATACTCTTCAATTAATTTTCGTTTCATATAGTTTAAATCGTCATAATCTTGAGCCATTACTACTTGATCGTCTGCAAAGTTGAGCGTATATACCATAGTATTGGTGAGCGGTATCCCCATTCTCCTGCATTTTTGTTTCCATCGTTTTAAAGCACTTTCGAGTTATATTTTAAATAAAGTGGGGACAGACAACATGCTTTAATCCTTTTGATTTTATAAATCCTGTTGTTATTTGTGTCCCTGCTTTTATTTTTGTTATTGGTTGGTTGTATAGCACTTTGACGGCTTTTATTAATTCTATATTAATATTCGTGCCTTCCATTGATTGCCACAGCTTCTTCAGTGGAACGCTATCGTAGGCTTTTCGTAGGTCGATGAACAACATATGAATCTCTTGATTCTGTGCCATCTTTTTTTCTATTATTTGGGTTAAGGAGAAAATGTGGTCAATAGTGGATCGACCCGTACGAAATCCTGCTTGTTCTTCTGCTTCATAATCTAAGTATTCTCTCTCGATTCGGTTCTTTAAAACCTTTCCATATATTTGACTCATAGATCCGGTGACAGCTATTCCTCGGTAATTTTCACAATAATTTTTATCACCCTTTTTATGTATAGTACTGAGGTATGATATCTTCCATTCCGTAGGGATTTCGCTTGTGTTTATGCATTCTTGAAATAGTTGTCGAAGACATTTGTACAATTTGTTCGTTCCATACTTAAACAATTCTCCGGGTATATCCCCTGGTCCGGGTGCTTTGTTCCTCTTCAGCTGTTTACACACATTTTTAATTGCCTCTGTTGTTAATCTTATTGGCGAGCCGACTATTGAAATTCTATCTTGGTTTTGATTTCTATGTTCTTGAAATTCGACTCTATTCTCTACTTTGAAATACTCTTCCCAGTCTTCCGGTTTTATGTTCTGTATTACTTCTTTATTCTTTTCTTTTCTCAATTTTTTTATCAGTTTCCAACTTTCTGTGCTTCTGGTTCCTCCTAGATAAGTATTTATTCATTGACAGTTTCATTCCCAAGATTCGTTCTTCTTAGAGAGTTTGCTTCGTAGTTCTGCTTGTTTTTCTTTATATTTTATTTTGTCTTGTAATGATTTGGAGCTTAAATATTGTTGGTATAGTTGTCTTTTACATTTTATTTCTTCCTCTATTTCGTTATCCCACCAGTATGGTTTGTTTATCTTGGGTTTTATGTAGTATCCCATTGCTTCAAATGCTGCTTCGTGTAAACATTTTTTTATATGTTCATATAACTGGTCGATATTCTTAGGGGCGGGAATTTGTAGCTTCTCATTCAATCTATTTTTGAATAAGTCTTGGGTACTTTCTTCATCTAGGCTTTTGATGTTCTATCTTTTTGCCTTGTTTATCTCTATATGTGTTATCATATATAGGATATCATTCCTGTATCTTTTCTGCCTTGTTTATCTCTATATGTGTTTCTCTTTGTTGTCTTCGGATTGGGGGTGTTTTTTTTGTGAACGTAGCCGCTACCGTCAAAATTTAAAAGTCATAAATATCATCCAATTAATAACAGTATTGAATCATCTGTTTAAATTTTTATAATAATTCTCGTTTTAATATAATTTCATATAAACACAATTATTATTTTTAAACATTTTATTTAGTTTACATATTATTTAAATTTACTATTATTTTAATATTTCATTTGAATTTGATAGGCCTGTCAGAATAAATCAACATGTGCTTTGTTATTAAAATTACTTTATTTAATTTAAAAATATTGTTTAAATTTTAAAAATACAGAAAACCTGGTATCAAGCTTCGTGCTAGTTTTTACTGTACCATATTTTTTTTTGTGCTTCACAAAAAAATCATATCTCCCGACATGAATAAAATGATGGGTATTAAAGGAATGGAAGACAACCGTAAATAAGTATTTCTAACTCTTTGGTCATCAGTACTATGCATGCAATGATAATAGGAACAAGTTAACTTGGGAAAAGATCATTAGTTCAGCCATGCAATTAATTTTTGATAATAATGTCAGAGGACCCTGACATCTCAGTGCAACAACTGCTTATATATCTACGGAGGAAGTTACAGCTGCTGTGAAAAAGAAAGTTTTACAATATCATATGTCATATAATTAATTATAAATCTAATTTTAATTTATTTTCGCCATGTTTAACGCTTCCTAATCATAAGTAAAAACTACTCTGTTCACAATGCCATTTTTAAAGGTTTCCTTCCAATATTGGGTATTATTCTAATAAAAAATCTTTATAACAATAATATTAAATAGAAATCATATAACCAATATCTACTTGTGGCGGTCATCCCCGGAATATGAACGAACATAAAATACAAGTTCAATTTAGTTCGAGTTCCAATTCACGGCGGATCGAATGGATGGATGGACGGACCCTCATCAAATCAGCTATAAACCGCGAACAATTTTTGACATATCGGAGGGTAAATCCCCGGCTTTAGAATAAAATTCACATTTCACACGACGATGTCAGACTAGCATATGAATAAAAAATGTACCTGCCTATACACTAGCCACGTTTTAGAGAAGTGAATTATATAGTTAAAATCTGAAAAGAGGGATACAAAAGGGGATGAATGCCAAAAAGCGAGCATTGGAAAGTATTTTAGGATTTTCAAATAAATAATTCTATGGTTTCTTAAAACAGTTTCATGATCTTTGTCCCTCTCAGTTTATTTTATCGTTTATAATGTCTCCAGTACATTTTAGTTGATTATGGTGTACAGGGATGGTAAAAGAAATATATAAAAAAAGAAAACATAAGATTTTGATCAAGTTAGATGCATCTCAGGATAAAATATTATTAGTGCACGAAAAGGATCTCCAAATTCGATGAAAAAATGCTTTGATAGACTTTTAAACGAACCTATATCCTTTCATTTTGACATTCATTAATTTGAGTTTCCTAGATTTCCCCTAACATATCCATTATTAATTTTATTTAAACTATTATCTATCCAAGCATTCATTGAACTTAAGGTTGTTACATCTCGTAACTATTTCACCATCCAAAATTATTCATATTATTTGTAGTAGCAGCATCATCTGTAAATGAACATCTTAAATACCCTGTCTTTGTCTTGCTAAGTTTTAAAAATTTATCTTCAAGAGTTTGTCTCCACTGTTCTAGACTTTGAGCTAAATCATAATGAATAAGGAGTAAATACTGAGCCCCAATGCAATCCTATTTTCATATAAGTTTATCTGTATCTTTCACATATGTCCTAATGCTGGTTGTGACTCCCTCATAAATATATTTCGCTATCTTCTGCCAATCGATATCTACCTTGCATAAATCAAATACTTATTTTGTTCTTTTTTTTTTTCGAAAATGAAAAAACATTTCGAAGAATGAGCCCGACTTTATATACGGCCAATAAGATTTTAGGAGTTAGTCTAATAAATATATTTCTACCGTTAAATAAATAAACCTCATAAATTCATCGTGTTTTAGTGTAAGTGTTAGATGTTAAACCCTAAGAAGTGCCAACTATTCCAAAGTAAAATCAATTATCTGGGTCATACAGTCAGCAAAGAAGCCGTGGATAATGGAAAAGTTAATACTATTAAGGAGTGGTCAAAACCGATTGACAAACATCAAGTGAGAAGTTTTCTTGGGCTATGTATCTACTATCGGAGGTTTATTAAAAAGTGTGCAGATATCACTACGCCATTAACGAGGCTTACATGAGAAGCAAGATATTCCTGCTAAGATAGAAACATCCCTTCTTCTTCCTATTGTGCCGTCTTTTAACGAAGATTAGCGATCACTTCTTTAAACGCTTCACTATCTTTTGCAACGTCAATTATCTGTTCAACACTGAGGTTAGTCCACTCTCTGATATTCTTCAGCCAAGATTTCTTCTTTCTACCCAAGACTTTGGGTGTTCTTTCTACTCTTCCTTGTATGATGACGTGTAGAAGAGAATATTTACCGTTTCAAAGTATTTGGCCCAGATACAATGTTTTCATCTTGCTGGAAACATCCCAGCAAGATAAAAACAAGATTCAAGGCGAACAGGAACAAATTCTTGGATATTTTAGGAGAGTGTTTTTAAAACCTGAGTTTTAACTACTAATAAAGTTATTGTATGACGAGAAGAGAATTTCTAGCAGTAGTAGAATCAATAGAATAATACCAACATCTATATGAAAGGAAGCTTTTAATCCGTATCGACCATGCCGCCTTAAGTGGTTAATACAGTTTAAGAAACCAGAGGGTCAGATAGTGAAAGGTTGAACGACTCAAAGAATATGTTAGATTAAGCATCGGGTCTAAGTTAGTCACAGGAACGCTGATTCTTCCTCTAGAATGCCATTCCCAGCAGACTGTTTGCACTAAAATAAAGCAGAATCCGAGGAAGTGGCAGTGCTAAGAACAACGGTGGTCAACGACGAATGGATGCCTAATAGGATCAGAGAAGAAAAAGAGAAAGATCCAGTTTTACAGAAAATACGATAATGGTAAGACGAAAACTGTAGACTGTCTTGGCAAGAAATATTAAATCTATGCTCAGTCGTTAAAAGATATTAGGTCCAGTGGGACTCCTCTATCACGGAAGACGGTTTGTCAAAACGAGGACTAGAAAATGATAGTGGTTACGAAAAGAGAACAGTTTTTGATTGCAAGGAGCAGAATAGCCGAAGTACTTCGTCAGTTACATGGCAGTTCATCAATAGGAAATTTTGACCTAAAGAAAACCAGAGAATTTGGAAACGATTTTATTGGATGAATAGTTCCGACGATGTAAAGAACTGGTGTAAGAAATGTACTACCTATGCCACGAGTAATGGACCTTACCGAACAATAAAGGCTCCTATAAGACAATACGCCTAACAAAATGTTACGTATACAGTGTACTATACTATGGAGTGGAATCATGGACGTTAAATCTAGACACAATGAGACGACTTAACGCCTTTGAAATGTGGACCTGTAGAAGAATTATGAGGGTTTCCTGGTTAGATAGAGTTACGAACCGTGAAGTACTGAGAAGAATAGGTAAAGAGAAGAAAGTTGAACTTACATTTAAAGAAAGAAAGCTACAGAGAAGTATGGCATCCTGCGACTCATAATGCAAGGAAAGATAGATGGCAGAAGAACCATCGGAAGAAGATGAATTTCATGGCTCAAGAACCTGAGAGAATGGTTTGGATGCAGCTCAATCAAAACAACTTTTTAGAGCTACTGCCTCAAAAATTAAAATAGCTATGATGACTGCCAACCTCCGTAGCGGAGATGGTACCTAAAGAAGAAGATAAGACAATACTATATTGAAAGAACATTTGAAAGAACAGGTTTGGACATTACCGGGCCATTTCCAAAAAATAAAAATGGTTGCAAGTACCTGTTGGTCGTGATGGATTACTTCACGAAGTTCCTATTCTTGGGAATTCGCGATAGATTAAGCATGAAGAAATTAAGAACTACAGCCTATCACTCGCAATCGGATGGAATGGTAGAGCGAATAAATAATGCCCGTATTTATAGTCGGTACTCAAGCACGTGCTCCGCCAAGTCGAACTTACGTCAAGGTCATGCTCAAGTCTTTGTTGTGTTCTCGTTTGTACAAGATTAATCTCAAGCACGAAAATTAGGGATTGTAAGTAAATTTGATTGATGACATCGAATAAAAAGAGGATTCTGTCAATTATTATGATTGTCACTAAACTTTATTTAAATATTTTTATCGCCAAATTTAGCTTTGTTGACAAAGAGGCATGTTGTGTATTAAAAACAATTAATATTTAATGAATTATTTTAAGGTTTGTAATATATTACAAAAAATATGAATTAGAGGGAATAAACTTCCATTATGTGGATTTTTAGATGAGTGGAAATTGTACTAAATATGCAGTGTATTCAACAAAAGGAAAGGTGTTTTTAATCCAGCTGGTAAAGGAAAATAGTACTGTAGAAAATAAAAGGACAGACGGTGCTTCCTTAATGAAAAAAGAAGGGTTGGGAGTACATTACAAGCATATTACATGGCTATGAAAGTTGCAAAACAAATTGAAGCAGAGGCAAAATACTTTTTTATTTATTTAAGCAAAGTTTTTATCGTAGAACATGCAGAGAAACAACAGCATAGTGGCTACAGGTGGTGCCTTTTGAAAAAGCCAAAGCCTGATGTAGTGCTGGAGTTTGTGAAAGGTGCTGTTCTCGACCTATATGTAAACATCGACTGTCTTTGGGACAGCACAGAAGTATTTGGAAGCGGTAAATCTACAATATATTTCTAGTGTAATTGTAGGACAAAAGGAAGCCCACCAGCTAGGAGGACATGCAAGTTTAATTACTGTAACATCAGAAGTATCTGACTCCCCCCATTGCTTTTCCAGTTCAAAATAAGAAAATAAAGAGTTGTTATGTATAAAAATTTTGAGAAATCTTACCTGTACATTTAATAATAATTTCAAGTAATACTTGTAATATGACAACTGTTGTTCCTATAGAATAGGTCAATGTGCTTCAAATGGTAAGTAATTTTAAATGTACTTATGGCAATACGTAACAATAATAACAAACATTCCTACTACTAATGGGGTAGCAGCTATTATAATTTCAAATAAAAATCATTCGCCAAAAAAAGGTTTGAATTATTTCAAAGGTTAATGGTAATCTATAGTTATGGATTTTTAAAACAATCATTTATATATAACTATTCTTATTTTGATATAAGGTTGAATGCTCGAATAAATGAACTTTGATAAAATAAAGGCAGATATCGAGCACAGTTTATTAATTAAATCTTGCCCAAGTACTTTCGCTTCCTAGAGCATCTTCAGGGACATTTCGTCAATTTAAGCTATCCAACAATTGCTGAATGTCATAAACATAAAATTAAATATAAAGTTGAACATAACACTACACTAAACAAGGACAAACAGTGTAAAATTATTTAAAAAAGTCGAAGGCACTTTCTGGTCAGCAACGGGAGAGAGAATGGCAAAATTCTTATTTTGTACTATTAAAAACTGTTAAAAATTCTAAATTTAAATGCTAGTTGTGGCTATTTTTTTTGGTGATTTTGTTTTTAATGTATACTATGGTGGTTGTAAAGTGATTAGTACTTATATTATTTTATATTTAAGTCTGATATTATTACATTTATTAGTTTGATAATTATTTTTATAAGTTGTTACTTTCAAATTTACTTATCATGAAGGTTTAGAAATATATTTTTTAAACGAAGAATATTAATATTTTTAATGTGTAATTATTTTATTTGATTAGGAAAGGTTTTATGAAAGGAATAAACACTTATTTAAAAAGAGGGAAAAACCTTGAACTCAGTAAAGATATACTTGCTTAAGTTGTCTGAGTATAGTATAACCCCCATTTATTTTAAATTAAAAAATACATTTTGACAAACAAAATAAAATAGAATATATTTAACATAATATAAGTATTCAATAATATATTTACATTCTCATGCATAACATTGTTGAATAAAATGTCTCCTAATATATTTAAACCTGGTTCCACATCATTAACATTTCTATTTACTGGCACATCAGTATTTTCTAGAAAATCATCATCACTATCATTATTTTCCTGTAAACATATATTGCAAAGTACTGCTGTAGCACTTATTATTGCAAGATATGTATTTAATTTGGTTTGTAGGCCTCATTTCAGACAGGAAAACCATATTTTACAGTTTCCAAATAGCCTTTTGGCAACATTTCTTACATGTGCACTATTATATCTATTTTGTTGATCATTACCTAAAAACATATATCTATCAACTAACCTATTTTTTTGTTTAGCCAATACCTGGCTGTAATACTGGAGTAAGTAAATAGTGCCTGCGCTGCATACACATTCACTATTTATAATAATTCACCTATAATAATAATTCACCTATTAATAATTCTGGAATTTGTCCTCTTTCCATTCTAACTCTTAATCAACTCTGATCAAATATTAAGCTGCCATGACTTGATCCTGGATGTTAAACAACAATATTAATCTCAAAAAACAAAAAAATATATATTGTATTTGAAGCGAATTGGAAAAAAATATTTATAAATATAAACAAACAAGTAAGGTTAGGATCCCGTGCTCAAGGCAGGTCGATCCGATGCTTGAGCACGAGCTGTCATTTTTGCGTACTCAAGCTCAATTTCGTGCTTGAAATCGGTTTATAGGACACAAATATGATTTAAGGTCGACCTTAAGCATCAACCGATACTTGAGTATTGACTATAAATATGGACATAAGACAGTTGGCAAGTATTTGGCAAAAATGGTATCAAATTACCAGCGAGACGGACCAGAACTTTCTATTCTTCGCAATGACCTATAGATCAGTTGTTACTAAATCAACTGAGAAGAACACTAGCAAAAGTCCTATTTGGACACGAGATGTGGCTACTCTGTGATACTGAGTTTGGTTGTCGATCTGGAGAAGATGTAGCTGGTGAAAATTATGTGAATGAATTACGAAGAAGAATTGACTATATACCCAAGTTAGTCCGTTCTCATCTTCAGATTATTAGCAATAGAACAAAGAAATGGTACAGTAACCAAGCCGAAAAGGGATTTTAAAAAGAATGACAAAGCGTGAGTCTATAATCCAAAGAAGAGAAGTAGTTCCCTCAAGTTGCAGCAGTTCTAGGAAGGTCCTTATCTTAATACGGAGAAGATTAACAATGTTATTTACAGAATAAGCAAGATTCTGAGAAAAAAAACCGATGATAGTACACCGTAACCGACTGGCACTATTCGAAGAAGACCACGAAGACCACGAATGACTACTCACTGGCCCATAACACCTGGGGATAGTATTTAAGACGCACAATAATTGGCATTTATCTTTCGATCGAGTTTGATCGTTTAATCGAGTTGCAGGATTCCAACTACCAGCTCCCGGAAGAGCTTTGAAACTCCAAGATGCATCACGTTTACTTCTCTGTCTGATAACAAAAGACACTGCTATGACCAACCCATCTACCAAGATGTATGGGAAACATTACTTCAATTGAGGGAGCAAGTACTGTCCACGTTGAAAACTTAGAGATGCAAAAGCTATTCTGCTGCAAATTGGATTTGAACATTGTCCGAAATATGGTGGAGGAAATCTTTAAAGACACCAAAGTTCAGGTACTGGCAAAAGCCATTCCTTGGCACTTTTATACAACTAAGCGTTGTAAAAGAGGGTCCAGTTGCCGATACCAGCATCCAGTTCCAGTCCCGACTTAAAGATGGGGCAATGTTACGCCATTTTTTCAACACTTTTATAATGAATGCAGTTTTTATCTCTTACATTTATGAACAAAAGAATCATTAATTGATTTAAAGATAATTTTTAGGTCAATTTTTATAATATTTTTCTGTGATATTATTAATAATTTAAAATAAGTTACTTTTTGTCGATTTATTTTTTGTGAATGTGTAAACCCAACTATTAATTGTAATTTTGTTTTAATTATCTTTTCATTAACGTCATTTAAGTGGTGTGTTAATGCTGTCAAAAATTTAAAAGAAATAAGTTGTTCAATACTGTTAGATAAACCGTTTAACACATTACTGTATGGAAGAGATTATTTAACAAAACAGAGAAGTTTAGGCGTCTTAGGATAGGCATCATCAATCAACTATACTCAAGAGAACGGTGACAACTTAAGGTGTCGGCCCCCTCACACCTCCTAACAACACATTAGTGTATTACTTTAGTTCACCGGCCATAAAGCTTTTAGGTATACATTCCAAGATAATGTACGTTCTTTTGTTAAAAATAAGAGACGCTTTACATTTTTGGTTCCAAAAATTAAAAAAAATAGAAATACCAACTAAAATCTTATACACGAACTTCTTAAATAAGAATAAAAGGACAATTGATTAAAAAAACAGCATATACGTGTCGTATCTAAAAGCTATTTTGTCTATAATACATTGGTGTAATAATACAATACTTAATCCGCTTAACCATGCGAGCGAACTTGTATACTGTCTTCGGAGCGAGCTAGTATACAGGGTGTTTCAAAAAGGTATGTCATAAATTAAATCACGCATTCCAGGGACAAAAATAAATTAATTGAATCCAACTTACCCTAGTACAAAAGTGTACACAAAAAAAGTTACAGCCCTTTGAAGTTACAAAATAAAAATTGTTTTTTTTGCATTATCTTCTAAACTACTTGATATTTGTAATAAAAATGGACACGTTACTTTCTTGTTCTGAAAGCATTTTTCATAAAAAAAAACAACAAAATCTAAGCGCACAGAAAAATTTGTGTTAATTATATGTGTTAAAATTATAATCCGAACTATGTCTCTGCATCCCTGAAGTTGAAGGTCTAGTCTCCTTAAATCGCCGTTCTTGTTGATGTGTTCTGGCATCCTCACACTGTGATACTTGCAATATTTCCTTACTGCAACTTCCACTCGTTATTTAACGCACCTCTCTTTCTTCTGCTGGTTCCATTTTCACCACACTTCTGCTATCTTCTACTTCGTTAATGCCAGTTATTCCTGCTTCTTCAATTTGTGCTGTTTCCATAGCTTTATTAAATGTGATATCTTACTTCAGTGCAAATAGCGTATTCTTTACTTTTCTCTCATTATATTTTGAAATAAACATATCTATTAATTTCGTTTCCAAATTATTTCCAAATTCACAAGTACCGGCTAGTTTTTTTAAACGTACACTCCAATCTTGTACATTTTAACTTTTAGCCTTGGAAGCACCATAAAACTTTGCTCTTTCTACCCACACTAAACAAGTTTTGGGGGGTGTGCAGCCCTAAATCCCCTTAAACTTTTGAGTACGTTCAAATCAAATGAATTTTGTGGCATCATTAGTTTAACACATTATTTTTAAAATTGTTTTGTCTCTTATCATTTTTTTCAAAAAACAGTTTTTATTGAGTTGATAAAATTACGTGCAACTAAATAAATGGCTTAAATGAATTAACAAGTACAAAAAAGTCTATAACCTCTATAAATATGATATTACAATTAATGTTTAAAATGACCCCCATTTTCTTCAGTACAGATTCGGTATCGTTTTAATAAGGAAAACCGAATGCGCTGAAAAATCATATTTTTCTGACGAAATTGATTTGCAGCTTCAATTATTCTAAACCTCAATTGTTACAGAATACACTTTCTCTTTCATAAACCCCCAAAAGCAAAAGTCCATGGGGTTAAGACCTGGACTTCTGGGTGGCCAAGAAATAGGTGCGTCACGACCCCTTCCAATCCACCGACCAGAATACTGCCTGCAAAGGTATTCCCGGACTTCATTACTGTAATGCGGTGGAGTGCCATCTTGTAGAAACTACATATTTTGGCTTATTGCAATATTCACTTCTTCCAAATACTCTTGTAAATCGTTTGCCAAGAACTGCAAATAATTATAACCATTTAAATTGTTGGGAAGAAATACCTATTAGATTGTTATCCACAATTCCTGCCCAAACATTAACTTTGAAAGTCCTTTGGTGATGAGTCGTTTTTTTTGCGTGACGATTTTCGTCGGCCCAAATGTGCTCGTTATGATGGTTTGTTATTCCATTTCTACTGAAGGTAGCCTCGTCGGTAAACAAAATATTTCTAATAAAATTAACATTTCGAGTGTTTTTCGTTAACAACCAATTGCAAAATCCAATCCTTTTAGGATAATCTTCAACCAATAACTCTTGAACCGTTGTTAAGTGATAGGGTTTAAGCAGCTGATCCTTCAAACGCCTCCAAACCCTTACGTGAGGAACATTTAGTTGAGCAGCTATTACCCTTGTGCTTGTTCCAGGGACTTCTTCAATGATTTCTAAAATGTCTTCATTAGTTGCATCCATTATTGGACGACCACTATTGCGGTTGGAATGTACCCGTTTCCCGTAAACGACGATCAATGGTCAGAACTAATCGTCTATTGGGTGTATTTCGATTGGGGTATTTTACTGCATAACGCCTTGCGGCTGCTGCACTATTTCCTTGACATTCACCTATGATATTCCCGATAGTTTATTGAAATCATAATTTAATCTGATCCAACTTACCCAAAGTTAAATGCATATCTGCCATTTCCTGAAATGTTTAGGCCATTGTAATATCAAAATTTTTAATATTAATCTTATTCACATAATAAATGATAGCTTCAAATTATTGACTATTATTGATGGAACTGTTTGTAATTATTGTATCCGTAGAAACTAATTGTAATTTTATGGCCAACTAGGAAAAATCTATTTTTCTGAAAAAGTGATGAGGCAAAAAAGTTTTAAAAATAATGTGTTAAACTAATGATGCCACAAAATTCATTTTTAAACGTGTCCATTTTTATTACGAAATGTCAAGTAGTTTAGGAGATAATGCAAAAAAAACAATTTTTATTTTGTAACTTTAAAGGGCTGTAACTTTTTTTGTGTACACTTTTGTACTAAGGTAAGTTAGATTCAATCAATTTTTTTGTCCCCGGAATGCGTAATTTAATTTATGACATTGCTTTCTGAAACACCCTGTATAATTAAAAGGGTTTTTGGCCTAGAGAGCGAACTAGTGTGCTCCGATTATTCTTGGACATAAAGTCACGGAAAATGAGTAATACACAAATGATTATTTTTTTATAGCGAGGATTGAGAGTAAATAAAATTAGTCAAGGAGTGTAAAGAATCCATCTTCTCTAAATAATCAGTTTTTTTTTTAATTTTTAAACGATCTAGTAATTGTAAATAGAAATTTAAATTGAGATATTTAATAGAATTTGACCCATTTATTGTCTGTTACATTTTGTATCATTTTAAAATTGATATGAATGGCCCCAGATGTCTACCTCTTTAAATATATAGTCAGTATTAATAATTTGTGCATTGTAGCTTATGAAAATTGTTCGAATGGTCATGCAGAACGTGACTCCGGGGTACAAAAGTGATACCGCTAGGTTTTGTGCGATTTCGATGGGTAAATTCTCAGCGCCTACCATCTTGGATCGGTTTAATATTAATTGATGATTTCTATTGAACTCTTAATAACAATATTTGTACTTTATCTTAACATGATAAATATCGGGCTGATTTTAAGTATTCGTAAATTACTGGTTGGAAAGTTGCTGTTTTTTGTCTTTTATTATATAATTTTGAATCAAATTTAAAACCACGCTCATCACGTATATGCGTATTACTTTCGTGCCAGCGTTTTCAACGAATTGACAATGCCAATTATAGGTTTTAATTAGTAATGCTGGTCAGTTACTACATGATACAGATAATTAGTATAATAAGGACATAGATATTAAATACTTGTGAATAATTCTAAACATATATTGGATTCAGGAAGCTAACGTTTAAGTGTTTAAGTAAGATAAGATTAACGAAAAAATAAAAATGCTTAAAGAAATGTGGCAGGGCTGCATTTTGTTACATGTTTAATGTTTATAGCAAAAATATCTGCCAGAAAGTTCTTTTAACAGCAAACGGAGAAATACTAATAAATGTATGTTATTTATTAAGGCTACAATGCGATATATAAAAAAAATGGAACAATAGTTTGTAATGTACCAAGGAGCATTGCAGATATAGCGCAGTACTTTCTATTGGAATCGTTGAAGTTTTTGTATGTTGATATTACTTGCTGTATCTCAGATTTGTGCTGCATATAGCCATATCGGTTTTAAAATACATTTATAAATCAGAAGTTTGTTCTCCAGGCTAAGATATGATTTTCGACTCATGTGCCAATATATTTTCCTGTAGATTAAGCTGAGTTGAAGGCGTTTCTTCTAGATGTGAATGACCCAATTAAGATTGCTATCAAAATAAAATCAAAATCAAAATAAAAAAATCTTAACAAATTAGAAGTGTTTGAGTTATGGTGTTACCTTCGCATGCTCAGAATCCCGTGGACAGCACACATATCTAACGAACGCGTGCTAGAGACCGTGCACAAAGAGCGAGAATTGATCAACATCATCAAAATGAGAAAGGTCCAAAACTTCGGTCATATAATGAGAGGACCTAAATATCGCTTACTCATTCAGGGTTAATCATTCAGGGCAAAATCGAAGGAAAACGTTGGGTCGGAAGAAAACAATTGTCCTGGCTGCGTAACATTAGACAATGGTCAGGTCGAACGGTCGAGGAACTGTTTCATCTAGCTGCCGACCGAGAATCATTTCATCAGCTTGTCAATATGCCGACAGCCAACGCTTGAATACAAGCACGGCACACAAAGAAGAAGATCCAAATGAATTCCTAGGTACTTAACGACGGTATTAACTGGTAGTGGAGTGTTGTTTACAGAAACTGGTGGCGCGTCACTTTTTTTGAAAGTAAACGTTATTTGTGTTGATTTTAAACTGCTGGTTTAGACTCACACAGTTTGAGCCAGCTCTCTAGTTTAAGCAGGTGATTTTGCAATACCTAGGATGCTTCAGTTGCATTGTTGTATTGGTCGTGACTGGGAGATCTGATAAGTAGATCGTGGGTCCTATTATGCTTTCTTGTGGAACTTCGGAACATATTGGAAACAGGTTAGTGATTTCCCTACCTCTTTTGACTTAAAAAAATCGATCTCTTAGGTATGATCTCAACGGAGCTGTTTCGAGCCGCAGCGAGCAAGGTCATGATTGCCAATATGATTTCCAACATCCGAAACGAATAGGAACCAGAAGAAGAAGAAGAAGGTATGATCTTAAACGTGAATTTATGGGATGAGGAAATATGGATTTATTTTGAAGATATGATCTATATGCCAAACTTTGTCGAATGTTTGAGAGACATCTAAAAATGCAGCAGTACAATAGCTTTTGTATTCGAGCAAATTTCTATTAGTCTTTACCACCCTATGAATTTGCTCGATGGGGTCATGTTATTTCCTAAACCCAAACTGATAATTTAGTAAAACATTACTGTCATAATAAAATATAAATAAATATTGTTTGATAGTAAATTTAATTATTATATTAAATAAATAATATGTTTAGAAATAATAATCTTATTTATATGAAATTATTTTAAAACAGATGATTGGAATGGGAAAAAATTAAACAGATGATTTAATGTTGTTATTAATCAGATGACATTTATGACTTTAATTAAACTTTGGCAATCATTACGAATCGAATCTTTTAGTAACAGATGTTCTTTTAATTGTTTACTTCTTTTTTTATGTCTATATTTTATTAGTTATTTTTCATGCAATTTTTAATTTAAACCTGCTTAAAGTAATATATGATGACTAGAAACGAATTGATCGAGAGTACGGAATTGATGTCATAACCCACTATTCTATGGTGCTACCCTTGACGACGCCATCAAAAGTAATACGGCGTCAGTATACAAGCTACGCTTCAAAAAATCTTCTGTAAATCAAGAACGTGTTCCAAAGTGGAAAACGAAACGCCCCTTCACCATATGGTTACTACGAATGCTTCTCGGTTTGTAACTAATGTCTTGAATAGACGTCTTTTTCGACAAAAATTGAGGTTTCTCCAATTGCCCTGAGGCATTCTGTTCTTAGGTGGTAATATCCTTCATAACCCCTAAGAACTATATTATGATTTTATTTAAGTCTTTAGTAGGAGGCATTAATGAGGAGTTTTAAATTTGAGGACTAGATATAAGTTGGTCAAGATAAAGGAAAACCGGTGTGCTGAGTGATCTAGAAAGTGCTATTTTTTGTTCTTGTATAGGTTTATCAGATAATTGTTCTAAGGTGGTAGTTGATGAGGTTTTTGTTGCCCATGATTGTTCACCGGAATATTGAGGAACATTGGTCTTTTGACAATTTGTACAACTTGCAGCTGTATAGCCAGTTTGCTTACAAATAAAGCATTTCATTCTATCTGTAGATAAGAATATACGGCATGGTGTGGAATCTAATTCAATGACTAGTGAGGTCTGAAGCTTATAATTTTCAGTAGGTGGAATTATGTATACATGTCTTCGAAATGAGAGGATATGGCTATATTCATCTCCTTGAATTTGGCCTTTTAAGAAAGAGACGGGAGAAGCGTGTTTTAAACTAAGGCCATTCAAATCAATTTCTACAAGATTGTGGGGAGTTGACGGACAAACTTTGAAATTATGGTACGTTTGCTAGAGTAACTAATCTTCTACTAGGTAGGTAGAGAATATTTACTTTAATAGTAGGATTGTTGGTAATAAGCTGGTTAACAAGTTGTTCGAGATTTGAGATGCAAATAATATATTTTCAAGGGCCAACAATATCACCAACGTATTTTACATAATTGAATAGTTTTATGTTTTCTACGGATCGATAAATAATTGCTTGCTCCTTTTTAGGGAAGGAAGGCTTAAGTCTAGATTTCATAGAAGCAACGTAAGATGTGCGTGTTGAAGATTCAGTGTCACTGGATGTAGGTATTGCTTTGTTATTGACTGTAGATTAATTATTCATAATTTTATTGCTTGTAGTCACAAACAACGGAGTGATCAAGACTAACGTTTATATTTCTCCTGGAATTTCCCCAAATAGCAAAGTCATATTGTAAAATGTGTTGTCTATATTGGTTTGCCAAAAGCTTAGAGCTCTTGGCAGAATTATTTGCTTTCTTATTAGTAAGTTGATAACCAAAAATTAGACAATTGTTTATAAATATTGTAATAATAGCTTGAAACACACTGCATGCAGCAATCAAGAAAATATCACCAATCTGTACACAAATGTTTGTTTATCACTATTTGTAAGTAAATACTAATAAAATTGGTATTTATAGTAATAAATTGCAAAAAACGATACCAATTTACAGGGCGATACGTACATATTTGCTCTCTATTGGCCAGTCCATATATAATTTAATTATAATTAACTGAACTAGCTCTTTTTAGAACCTGATCAGGTGACAAATGAATAATAGTCTTTCCTAGAAGCTATTTACATATTTCGGAGCGAAACATAGATGGAAGGATACACAATAGATCTTTCAGAAGTACGGTAAGTATATTATAAATATAGAAAAAGTTTCTTTAGTTTCGTTCATTTTTATAAATGTTTGTCGGTTTATGTCAGTTAAGTCTATAATATTCCTAAGCGATAATGTTTGACATCTACCGGATCCACGTTTTGTTATTATTTTTTTTTCTATTTATATTTGTGATGATAATAACCGCTCTGCGGTACTCTTCGTGATGTGTGAATAATTGTGTGATCCAAATATGATATTCGATATCTTTTAATGTATTTTATCTTAGTCTAATTACCAGAGTCAGGCAAATATGTAGGCTGAAAAAAAAGATATATTTGTGCATATATATGCACATTATTTGTGTCAAATATGTATGTATATGCATTTAATTAAACAAAATATGCACATCATAAACCGCAATATATTAATTGTATACAATATTAGTTGTCATATTTTTATTACAAAATGAAACAAAGTTTTTAAGCAATGACTTTATCCTGTATCTGAAGTATGTAACTTGGCACAAAATCATAGTATTAATTTTGATTTTGATTTGAAATTGATTTTATGTATGAAAGTTGTTGTTGTGCTATTTGACTTTTTAACAATTCTTTGGAATGTATAAGAGGTTCGGACGAATCGTCTGCTAATTCCGTTATCACTAGCCTCAGTTGTGCAAAATTTTCTACACAAAACATTGTAGCCTCTAACCAAGTAACCATAGGTTTTGGTGGAAGAGGAAGATTCGGCAAATGTTCTCTATAAAACTGAGTTATAGCTGCCTTAGGAAATATTTTTTTCATATTTGAAATTAAATTATTAACAAAAGGAAATTTATATTTCTAATTTCTTTTGTCGTCATATTTTAACCAAATGCTAAGCAAGTTGTCTGTACTAAACGTGGATACAAAAGTTTCAAATTGTTTCCTACTTTAACCATATAAGGTGTAGCATCTGAAGGACGGAGCAACAATTGTTCGTTGGGAAGTTAAAAGAAGAAAACATTTTGCTAAACTTTTCTGCAAAAACCTTGAAACTGTTAATTCGTTGGTTTTGTTCAATTCAATTGCTTGAAAGCAATTAAATGCGATTTACCAGCTAGCTCATTTTGCATACAAGAGCTGCGATTAATAAATGTGCGATATAACGGCCATACGAATCACTTGTTTCATCCACACATCCATAAAAATAATAATTGTCTTCTACATCTAATTTTATTTTACTCAGTACCGCAAAATATACAGAGTCGACCTTGTTTCTTCTTAAAATTCTTTCACTTGGAATATTCCATTTGCAGTATTTTCCAAGGAACATGCCCAAATTTTCGTTTGATAACTTGGACAAAGGTATATTTAAACGTAACAATGCTTCTCACAAATCATGGTTAAATATCTCTTGCTTGATTTCAGATAATTTGATCATAAACACCTAGAGATCTAATCTTGCTTTTTCTTTCCCGATTCCAATTTGTTTTTTTTTGTTCGTGTGTAAAGCAATTTTGCAATGCTGAACTATTTGGAATTATTTTTTTTTGCATAGTATCTGGCAAAAAAAAATTCTTAAGTATGTTAACTAAATAAGTTTTAGATCGAGGGGTATAAAATATTTAGGTTTACTCGTTAGTTATGATGGTATTTATTTACAATTTTACTGCATCTTCTTAGGGTGCCTGTCCGTTCCGAACGTTTGCGATCATTCTGGCTATGATGACTTTGTTGGTTGCTATACGGAATAGCTGTGTTGAGGTCTTTCTATACTATGCTCTCAGGTTAGCAAGACAGGATATTCTTTTTCATCCTGGGGCCCTTGTTCCTTCAATTTTACCTTGCAAAATACATTGGAGTAGCTATGTAGTATGTCCCATGTACTGCAGGTTACGGCCCTTCACGATGTTGACTAAATCCGCGATTGTGTTCCTCTTCCGTAGTACTTCTTCAGTGGTGACTTTGTCTGTCCATGGTATCTTCAGGATCCTTCTGTATAACCATAGCTCAAAAGCCTAAATATAAATATATTTATGATGAACCAATTCTGGATATGCCTTACATTTACATACAGACACATTTACTTCTCTCGACATTTTAACTACACTCGATAAACCTTTTTAACACTTTGTACACTCTAAAAACTACATTTTAATGTTCCTTACCTAAGTTAATAACACCATTAAACCCATTGTCACATAATCCAAAACACAATAAGCCCATAATAATGCCCCAATAAGCTAATTCTTGAGAATTTTTACTTTTTATTTTCTAATATCCGTGCCGGTGTAGTTTCCAAGAAGGAGGGGTACTGAATTGAGTAGGGGCTCTTCAGTACTTCTTGGAAAACATACTCGGAGAGGGGTAGTTCTCAACTTCAACACGGCGCGTCCCAATGGCTGATAGGGAACGACCTACAGATATGTGGGGCAGGTGTGAATAAGTCTTTGCCAAATAAACACTCGCGGATCAACTGAGAGCATGGCATAGGGCAGCAGCTATGTCATTACAGGATCGGAGTAGTAGAGAAAATCTCTTTACCGGTCTGATACTGAATAATCACAGGCGGTAATTATGATTTACCATATGTTTATATATATATTATATTGTTACCATACAGAAGTATGGGAACAATATATAATCCATCTGTTCCATGACGAGAGGGAAAATAAAAAGATATAGGTGAAGAAGAACAATACCTACAAATTTTACCCTCAGAAGTTAAGAATGCCCTACAGAATGCAAAACGAGGAAAAGCACCGGGTCCTGATCAAATTCCAGTTGAACTCTTAAAAGCCTTAGGTGACGGTAATATAAAGAGACTCACCCGAATTCTCAACCACATATATGTAGAGGACAACATCCCGGAATGGCTTAAATCGATATTTTTACCTATACCAAAAAACAACAATCCCAAATCATGTAATGACTATAGATTGATAAGCCCAATGTAACACCCTTTAAAGATTCTCTTGAAAATATTTCAAAACCGAATTTATAAGAAGTGTGAGGAGCAGATAGATCAAACGCAGTTTGGCTTCAGAGGGGGCATGGGTACAAGAGAAGCATTATTTGCATTGACGGTACTCTTGTAGAAATGTCAGGAATATAACAAGAGTGCATATGTATGCTTCATAGACTTTAGGAAGGCCTCTGACTGAGTGCAACATATGAAGTTAATAGATGAAATAAAAAACATCAATTTAGACAAGAAAGACATTGAGTTTATTAAGGCTATATAAGGCTATATAAGGAACCAGAAAGCAGTAGTAAAGGTGAACGATATAGAAACAAATAATATACCGGTTGCGAGAGGGGTCAGGCAAGGATGCGTCTTGTCTCCGACGCTTTTCAACGTGTACTCACAGGGCATATTCAGAAAAGCCTTATGGGAAAGAAAAGAGGGAATAAGAATTGGTGGAGAAATCGTAAACACCATGAAATTTGCAGATGACACATTAATTATGGCTGAGAGTATAGAAGAACTACAAACTTTACTAGATGCAATAAATAGTAAATGCATTCAAATGGGACTTGACATCAACACAGATAAGACCAAATTTATGATATTATCAAGGAGTCCAATAAATAATAAACAACTAACCCTAGGTGGACAGCAAATAGAGAGAGTGACAAAATATAAATATCTGGGAGCTTACATCAACACAGAATTAGATCCAGACCAAGAGATCAGGGTACGAATAAAAATGGTAAGGGCAGCGTTCTTAAAATTCAAGTAATTGTTCTGTGACAAAAATCTGAATACTGCGCTGAGACTGAGGTTTGTTTATTGTACGGGGTAGAAACATGGACGTTAAAAGCGCAAATAGTTAAGAAGCTTGAAGCCTTTGAATTTCGGATATACCGGAGAATGTTGAGAATTCCATGGACTGCCAGGATCACCAATGAGGAAGGATGGGTCGAGACAAAAAATTGTTGAGAACAATAAAAGTATGCAAGACTGCATACATTGGACACATACTGAGGAATATTAAATATACTCTTCTGCAGGTCATTATGCAGGGTAGAGTCGATGGCAAAAAGTAAATAGGTAGAAAGAGGAAGTCATGGCTGCGAAATATTCGAGACTGGACAAACATGACTGTAGACGAATTATTCCACGTTGCAAAAGACAGAGAAACTTTTAGAAATGTGGTCGCCAACCCCCGTTAATGGGGACGGCATAGGAAGAAGAAGAATTTTCTGATATCCATTTTGCAGTTTTTAATAGATTAAGAAGAGAATAATATTTTCTTGGAAATATCAGATATGAAGGTATTTGAACCATCAATTAATAAATAAATTCGTTTTGAAAACCAATTATATGCACTTTTTTATTAAATGTACCAGTATATGAAAAATTTAAATGAAAATACAAAAATATGCATATGCACATTTGCATTCTTAGGTACATTATATCTAATTTCTCACTTTTAGTTAAGGTAAAAATTTTAATATTTCACATCTTTTATTTATACCCATTTTTACTACATATTTCGATTCCAAATAAATATCGGCGAAGCCTGTGCAAAGAGAACTATTTACATAAAAAGTAACGCCACTGTATTTATTTCGTCAGATTTCGTCTCCCGTTATTGATGATTTCTCCATAAAGCTCGCATTCGCAACATCCGAGAAGAGATATAAAAACTTTTTAAAATAATGCCGTTGGTGTCTGGAAAAATGGCGGGCATTATCTCAACTCGGCAGGGGATTATTTTAACTTCGGTGGACATTGTTGGACACGCCAGTTGTCTCTTGTGTCGAATAAAATGTAGATCTAGAGATGGAATAGAAAACAAATATTTCGACCGAAATATATGAAACAATTTTTATTTTTCCCTTCTTTCCTTTCTACTTTATATAGATTTTTACCCGAGTTGAAATTTTTATTCGCAAAAATTTTAATTTTTTACACTTGATTTTAACAGTTTAAACAGTACCGGACATCTTTACTTCTAAAGCAAATTTCTTTTATCCTAATTGTTCTTCTTCTTTTCGGAGATTAGTTACCTAGTCTGATATCAAACTTCGCTTCATCTTTTCAAGGGACTTCGACACTTCTTCTCTTTAATGTGGTTTATTGTTTGTTTAGTTGATCGATTTTCATCCATTCTGTTTAAATGTTGTTCTCATTTCGTTTTGTATTTTTTATTTTCTAATTGATGAACTTCTTCTTCTTAAATTGCCCTCCACTCAATGGAAATTGGCTCCTACAATTGCAAAATCTTCTCTGCCTTCAGCTGTTCTTATTAGCTGTTCAGAATTTAGCCATGTCCTAGTCGGATGTTTCTTAACCACGATAGTATTTTCCTTCCTAGTCCTTTCTTTCTCTCGATCTTTCCTTTTCAATTATTTGAGCATATTAGTACTCCTTATTTCTCAGTATGTAGCCTAGGTATGATGTTTTTCTAACTTTCTCTGTATTGAAAAGTTCTCGTTCCTTGCTTATTCTCTGCAGCACTTCTTCGTTTAAGGTATGTGTCCATGAAATCTTGAGGATGCTCCGGTAGATCCTTATTTTAAAGACCTTTAATTTATTTACCGTTAATGTTTTAAGGGTCCACGTTTCATCTGCGACAGAGAAGAGTCGGCCAGATGTAGCATTTTGATAAACATAGTGGAATTTCGAGTTTTATTCGACAATCACATATAGTCTTTTAAATTTTTCGAAAGATTTTCTGGCCTGTTGTATTCTCGAAGTCGAAATCTGCAACCCGGTATCATCAATGTATCTGATGCTGTTAATATTTACACCATTCACCTTGACTTTATTCTTTTAATCCTCCAGTACCTCTTTAAATATAAACTAGAAATAAAGATTAAATAGCAGGTGTGAAAAAACACATCCTTGTTCAACTCCTCTTCTAATTTCTACTTCTGCGGACGTGGAATATTTGATCCTAACTCTAGATTTTGCTTCCAGTAGCAGTTTTTTAGTAGTAGTAGTAGTAGGTCGTATCTGCTCTATCAAATGCTTTTTGGAAGTCTATGAAGAATATAAATATATCTTTCTCCTGGTCGTAACATGTTTAAACCAGAACTAGTAAACTGAACAAGGCTTCTCTCGTTTCCATGCCGGCTCTAAATCCAAACTGACTGAATCCAAACAATCCGATGATTATTTCGAAATTTTTATAGATTCAGTTATGTACGACTTTTAATAGGGCTTTTACTGCATGAGTCATAAGGATTAGGAGACGGAACTTGTTGCAGTGTTGTGCGTTTGGCTTTTTCGGTAGTGGGATGAATATTGCTTCTAGTCAGTCTTATGGTATTGATGGACTAGATGGACTAGATCTTATTTTACGTTTTCATTTCTCAGTCTAACAAGGCTTGTAATAAATTTCACTCTTCTGAGAAGTCTCATTTCGCTAGCTCGGATTCTTGGATCTAGCTTCCATGTTCATATAATAGACTAAGTATGACCATTGACTTATACAGAGTTATCATTTTTTATTGTATGTTTTCTTGTCTCGTTATTTATTGTTTTGTAAACTGTTCTACATATATACTAAAACCCTGTCACTTTTGTGATCAATGTCTCTATCTGAATCAGAAATACACAAAAGTTTCGCGATAAGACAGAAATATCTTGCTATATTTTTGACTTAATAAAAGCATTCGATATTTCAAACACATTAAGTTAGTGTCAAAGATAATATGATCTAATTCATTCACAATTTTCTAAGCAAATCTCTACAGAGAGAGAGAGAGAAAAGGAGATAGAGAGAGAGAAAGACATAGTACATGGTACTATGGCAGATTCATATGCAGCCATCTGCCACAGTGTGGTTGACTAGACCACAAAGACAAAACCTGGTCGTGCTGCAGGGTGACAGAGTGACAGGTTCTTTGGCACGTATTATTTGTACATTTTTTACTAGTTTTTAGTATTAGTATGTAAAAAATATTAACTTTTACTTAAGTTTAAAGTGTGCCTGATTTAGTTGCCTGTCACACTAACGCCTCATTGGTAACCACATCACAACAACCCGAGAACAGCCATTTAAATTTAAAGTACCATTTCGAAGTCGTCTAGGTACCTGTACAGCAAGTCTTTAGTGCCTCTGCGAGTGAATATCATCAAAATATATACCAATAACGACATAGTGACTGACACCTAACATTTAGCACCAAATCACACCATTATGAAGAGTGAATACGATAAATTGCAAGAGTAAGCGTCAAAGCACCAGAATTCTGGAGTGAAAAGCCAAAGCTATGGTTTCTTTAAATAGAAGCTTAATTTTGACACGCTCAGATCACCTTAGATGTCTGTAAGTTTGACCATACAGTATCTAGCTGAAACAGTGATATATTATTAGAAGAAGCAGACATAGTGAGAAACTCAACTGACTTAACACTTAATTGGCAATGCCTTAACACTTAAAAGCTCAGTTTCTCGAAAGATATGGTATCAGCTCGAAAGAGAAGATCTGTAGTTTGATGCAACTTATCTTAGGTGACCCTAGACCAACTTAGCTATTTCATCGAATAGTTAGACCGCCTACCACTATCGAGGTCTTATTTTACCAATACTACAACTACAATTACTATACGTTCTACCAATTTTCCAATAATGCTGGTTAACGAAAGTCATACTCTAGATAAAGTAATAGCCGCACTTACTAACCAGGTAAATACTTTATCAAAAAAACCTAACGAAGTTGACGAAAACAACAACTTGCTAGCTAGACCAAAGTCCCAAATCATCTGTCATGAACAATGTTACTATCACAAAATGTTTGAAGTGCAAGCGAAAAAGAGTAAGCCAGCTTGCACATATACAAAAAATGAATCAGAGACGGTTAACAAATGAATATTTGTAGTTGCAGATATTACCACGGCCATCTTTGGAGCTGATTTCCTAATAGGTTTAATTTATTGAAACAATATCAATTGTGTCTCGTCGTATCAAGGTCCTAGAGGTAGTTCTATCTACAGTATATCTCTATAATCATCAAAATACTACCATAACAGACTACTCTGAAAGAATTCAACACTACATTGAGAAACGAGGTTTCTCCAAACTACATAGACTTCCTCCTGGTCGTCTCCCAGCTGTAAGAGCTGAATTTAGTAACCTGATGTAAGCAGATATTATTTTACCCTCAAAATCATATAGTCCAGTCCACTTTATTTGGTTCAGAAGTCCAATGGAAAATGGCGTTCTTGTGGTGCTTTCCGCCACTTGAATGCCATTACAAAGTCAGACCGGTACCCACTAGTTCACGTTCCAAGATTTTGAAAATTAGCCCTGTGGTAAGATAATATTCTCGTGTATTGATCTTGTACTTACCTTTTACCAGATCTCAGTTCTCGAAGAGGATATACAAAAGACGGCTATAATAACATCCTGTGGTCTATGTAAGTTTCTGCGGATGCCATGCTTTGAGAAATGCAGTTCAGACTTTCCAAAGGTACATAGATCATATTATTCGAGAATGTCAATACGTATATGTATACATTGACGATTATTTGATTGCATCAGTGAGAGAAATTGAATACGAAGAATACTTGACATCAGTAGTCCGAATTCTGGAAGTTTGTCGACTTAAAATCAACAAAATTCCAAAAACGTGAAGTTAACTTTCTTAGTGCCACAGTCTCTTCAACGGGTGTCCGTTTACTACCAGCTAAGGTCGGTGTAATCCGCAACTTTCCACTGCCTATGTCCTTTAAGTAGCTACGAAGTATTATGGCCATGCTTAATTTCTATAGACGTTGGTTACCAAATGCTGCAGATCTGCTACTGCTACTAATCGAACTTTTGTCCCAACAAAAGAAGAAGCACCAAAAACTGAAATTGACAACAGCAGGTAGAAGCTTTTACTACAATCACAGAACTCCTGTCTGCCTCCACTGAGTTGGTTTTTCCAGCACTAAATGCCAATTGATCATATCAATCGATGATTCTATAAAAGACCGAGAAAGCGATGGGAGGATGATGTAGAAGAGGAGGCCAGTGCTCGAATGGGGCTGTAGAGCCATAGAATGGATGGATATGTATTCCCACCTGTTGCTTTGGTTCTGTTCATAAAATTTACGTCATCTGCATATGCTGCCAGTTGGATTGATTTCTTGTTAAGTGTGTTGTTTCTAGTTTCTGATGTGTTTCTAACTACGTATCCCAGTGCTAAATTAAACAATGTTGGTGCCAACCGACCACTCTGTTTTAATCCTTGTGTCCTAATATTATAAAAATAATATTATACAACTTAATTTTTAATTATCATAACTACCGACTAATTAAAATTGTAATGTACTTTAATTATATAGGTACGTCCTCAGTCAAACACTCAATTTGTAATTTTATATTATACTTATTATATTTTCTCCTGCTAATAATTCTCAGTAGGTAAAACGGTTAATAAAAAAATATTTTACATTTAACCACCACCAAACTTAAAAAAAAAAACAAGTAATAAATGAATGTAATGCTAGCAAGTCCATTACTTTTTGTAATTTTAAAATTACATACTAAATTAATAAATAAATAAAAATAAAATCTCAACGAAATCCAGTTTCCGATGTGCATGCATACCATATCTGGGATATGGGGCAGTTTCAGAAATACCCTTTTCAAATTAATTCTACCCATTCTTAAATTGTATTAATTCGGTTAAAAATTCTATAATTGACCATATGGTGCATAGTGCCACTGATATAAGTAATGGTGGAAATAAATTTCAATAGCGGCACACGTTAACGCCGTAAACAAAAACTATAAATATCACCATTGCAGTACATATTCGGATTAGTTAAGGGGTAAGAAAATACTTTTAATTATTTTTCCATGCTAGATAATTTTATTACTATTATTAATTTGTTTTTTTTTTTTTAAATTGATGTCATCAGATCATTCTTCTTTCTTCGAGCATTACTGTTTTCTATTTTATCATAGTCCAGTCGTCAGAGATTTGATATCTAAAAACAAGACGAAAAAGTTGAATTTTGCTGAGAATGTCAATTTTGGGGCCCAAAAAAAGTTGCAAAAAAGTTTGACATTCCTACTTCCGGGCTTCCCCTAAAACCTCCCTCGTAGGTGTTGGTGGGGAAGTGGGAAGACGAAAAACATCGAATCACCAAGTTCGCCTTAGAAAAAATGTTTTAAACAAGAAATGTAGAGACAATTTTGAACAAAAATATTTATAAGGACTTTGTTTGTTTAGAATGAACCATTCTCTCAGAAACGCTTGAAGCGACCGGCGATTTTGAATGTCAGTTACGCAAGAGAAATAAGTTTTTTAAATTTGCATCAACTAGATGATAAAAATTCGATATCTTTTGATAAGAGTGTCCTATAAACAAAAATCAGAATCCGTTTTAAAGAATGCAGCTTTCGTATGCATTTTCTGCATTTTGCCGCAAATTGGACCAATTTTTAAAAAGCTGTTAAATAAATAAACGTTTTCGATTTTTTCCATTATTTACGATTCTCACGTGATCAACAAAATGTATGCCTTTCATTGACCAATCACTATAAAATTTCTATTCCTAGAGCCTAATCTTCAAAACCTATAACATGAAATTTCGATTTTGAGTTTTGACAACAAATACGAGGCATTTGAAATATAAGACATAAAATGTGAAATTTTCAATTCAGCGTTTTTTGGGCAAAACAGAAGAACCAAAAAGAACCAAGAGGTACTGAGCACCATCAAATCTCTCTCGAAAGATTCTACTTCAAACACATTATGCGAAATGAATCCAGATATGCCCTCTTGTAAGGTATCCTGCAAAGGAAAATATTTGGAAGACGAGGTCCAGGAAGAAGATAACATTATATCATTCTAACTAACAGTGATTTACTTAACATTTTCGTCCTCAATTCTTGCTATTGATTGTGAGTAGTATACACATAAGGATGTAATGGAATTAGATTATTTTCCAGTTATTTTTAAAATTGATCGAAATACACATCCAAATTATACAACTTTCAACCCTAAAACTAAATTAAATCTGCGCAATGCAAACTGGAAAATATACAAACATAGATCGTATACATTTTTTGACTGAAAACCATCCTGAAGATAATACAACGCAATCCAAATACGATTTTTTGGATAAGAACTCCATTTTTGATAAAATGGATTATTGCTGCGGCAACAACACCTATAACTATAAATAAGGCACCTAGAAATAAATTCACAAAAATTTTACCACCGTGGTGAGACAGCGAATGTGAGACAGCTATAAAAGAAATAAAACATAAACTGGACATTTTTAAAACAAATAGCAACCTGGAAAATTACTTAATGTGCAAAAAAGTTAT
Organism: Diabrotica undecimpunctata; assembly: GCF_040954645.1. Classification (NCBI taxonomy): domain Eukaryota; kingdom Metazoa; phylum Arthropoda; class Insecta; order Coleoptera; family Chrysomelidae; genus Diabrotica; species Diabrotica undecimpunctata. Next base: position 122,453,632 of record NC_092810.1, on the reverse strand, counting down.
AGCCAGACTTAAGAAGTATTTAAAAAAAAAGACTAAATATAACTGGCGTAAGTGGTGTGCTAATTTAAATAAAATTACTCCAGATAGAGAGGTCTGAGCACAAACAAAACATGAAGAGACATACTACAACCACTAAGAAACCTTGAAAATTAAAACTATCAAGATCATTTCTTTAATATAATAGCTCCGCCAATGTTGCAATGTTACTAAGAATAATCAAAGAGAGGAAAATGCAATACTTGGGTCATGTGCTGAGAGGCGAAAGATACGAATTACTTCAAGTTATACTGGAAGGAAAAGTACAGGGCAAAAGATCAGTAGGAAGACGCCAGAACTCGTGGCTGAAAGACCTGAGGAGATGGTTCGACCGCTCATCCGCAGAGATCTTTCGCGCAGCAGTTTACAAAACTACAATTGCCATTTGGATCGCCAACCTTCGAAAGGAGACAGCGCAATGACAAGAAGAAGAATGTTGCATAACAATATAAACAATTTAATTACCAAGCGAGAACAAAACAAGAAAAATCATCGTATATTTTTAGAGCCTATAGGTTGACTTTGCATTAGATAAAAAAATACGTCTTCTGGATATGATGAAATTCGGTATCTTATGCTTTATCATTTACCAATTATTGCTAAAATATTTTTAGCCCAAATAATGAACGGTATTTGGATACGCGATGAAAGTATTGAAGAGTGAAAAAACGTTATCGTTGTGCATATTCTGAAACCCGATAAAAGCCCAGATGAAAGCAAATCATGCAGACCCATTTCTTTATTACCGTTTATATTAAAAATGTTTAAAAGTATTGTCGAAAACAAATTGGAAGGTTGGTTCAATATCCCTAATGCTTTTCTCTGAAAGTCAGTACAGTTCTAAAATAAATTATGGAACTAGTTGGTCAATTGTTTACAGATATACAGTTGTGTCGTTTTTAAAATGACTACCAAGCTACATTATTTCTTAGCATAAAAGGAGCTTATGATAGTGTAGACTGGTCTAAACTACGAAATTAGATTATCAACGTACAAGTTCCAGACGAAGTAGCAGACACCATACTCAAATATTACATAAATAGATCAATAGCAATTAGAAAAGATAACTGCATCATGTCTGAATATCGTTTAGTAACAAAGAGTTTACCAGATCGGTTTAATGCAATTTCAGCAAATATTTTTCAGTACCCTGATGATTTCGTCTTTAGATACATGAAAGAAGTTATGATAAAAGTTTAAACAGTTTGAACACAGCAGTTTCACCTTTTCTCCTGAGCGTTAGTAATCTAGGTGTTGATTTATCTCCATAAATCAAAAGTGGTCATTTTTACCCGACATAATATTCCAAATTGTAACACCAAAAAACTGAATGACATTAATTTTTCTTTAACCAACCAAATCAAATATCTCGGTTACTACATTTTTCAAAAATGTAGTAAGGGATTGAAATTCTTGAAATGTATTATGAGGACATGGTAGGGGCGGAGCCCAAAATAGCCTTGACTTTTTATAAATCATATATAAGATCTACTATAGATTATGGTAGATTCCTATATGGCTGTGCAAATATTAAATTACTCAAAAACTTGGATGCTTTACGAAACAACCCTTTGCGACTCTGCATAGTCTGCATTGTTGCAATGAATCAATTCCAATTAAACTATTAAAAGTAGAAACTGTGGAACCTTCATTAGATAAAAGATAGGTATTAGCAGAAAAAATGATAATCAGCTGCAAAGTCAAAACTCACCACTTACTCACAAAATCTCCACCCTAAATATTCAGGATTATACTGGACTAGTAGAAACTGATCTTCATTATGTGAAGGATGTAGAAACACAGTAGACTTCACTCCAACAACAATTAAAGTCAACATAAATGTTTTACTGTTGAACATTCGGGTGATTATACCAAGATATTCCGAATTAGCATATCTTAATATCTTAATAATAGAAAAATCAATCAGATATTAAACAAACTACTTTTTACACAGATGTATCAAAATATTCTTATGGCATAGGTGCAGCTTTTATTGTCCCACTGCAAGTACAACGCACATTTAAGAAGAGTAAAAATATCCATTTTTACAGCAGAAAATTTTGCCATTATGTAAGTTATATAATTTATTATAATAGAGAGTAATACTACATACTCCATAATTTTTTCTGATTCCCGTTCAGTTTTAAATAGTCTACAATCACATTAAATCAACTCGGCATATATCCATCCTTACATAGCCAAATTAAAACGTTGCTCCCTCACATGCAAAAAACAAAAATAAAACTGATTTTTGACTGGGTAAAAGCACATTCAGGCATCACATAAATGAACAAGTTGACAAAACAGCTACAGGAAGCATACAGATGGGAGAAGATGTTACATCCTTAGTAGCATTGGGCGAGAGAATTATTCAAGGATAATTTATTAAAAATGGTCTAAACAATACAAATATTTCTGTTTGACAAAATGCACAAGATACACATTGCTAGAACCCGACATAAAACTACTGGTTTGCAAATTCTATTTATCCGAAAAGTTCCATGACAATCATATATCAATATATAACTTTGTGATGATTGCCAAGAAACGGCAGATTTGTATCATATAGTTTTTAATTGTAGCAAGGATATACATCAGTCAGATACCCAAATGCGGCTGCAGTCAAATTCTTAATCTCACTCAACATATTGAAGATGGATTTGAACGAAAAGAAATAACAGGAGTAGCGTTCATAGACCTGACTGCCGCCTATGACATAGTTAACCATCAACGGCTACTGGTAAAACTCTACGAAATTACAAAGGATTTCCGACTAACAAGGTTAATGAAATGTCTTCTTCAGAATAGATACATCTACGTAACGCTCCAGTCCAAGAACAGTCCGTAGAGGGATCAAAAAAATGGACTCCTGCAGGAAAGTGTCCTCGCGCCATTGCTATACAATATTTACAGCAACGACTTACCCAAAAACCAACAAACAAAACAGTTTATTTACGCCGATGATACAGCTGTGGCAGCTCAGAGAACTACCTTCAATAAAGCGAAGTAAAACTGACAGATGCCCTAGAAGACTTAGCACTATACTATGACGAAAACCATCTGAAACCCAATCCTACAAAAACCCAGGTGTGTGCTTTCCACCTTAGAAACAAGCATGCTCGTAGGACACTGGAGGTGGAATGGCGTGGTCAGATGCTGGAACACAATCAGACGCCAAAATACCTCGGCGTACGTCTGGATAGAACTCTGTCTTATCGATATCACTGTACAGATGTCAAGAAAAAAGTAAACGCCAGAAATAATATCATCCGGAAACTAACAAACACAAAATGGGGAGCACAACCACACACTCTCCGTACTTCTGCCTTAGCATTATGTTTTTCTGCCGAGTTTAGAGCACCAGTGTGGGAACAAAACGTCGATGTTGCGTTAAATGAAACGGTTCGTATAATATCTGGTTGCCTGAAGCCGACACCTATCGAAGAGGTCTACCCTATAGTTGGAATCGCTCCAATTGCTATCAGAAGACAGGTCACTTCAGAGATAGAACAAAAGAAGCAGAAGGTGGATCGAAGACACCCCTTGTATGACCACCAAGTTCAGCCAAGTAGATTAAGATCTCGGAAAAGCTTTGTGAAAAAATTACGATATCTTCCCGAAGAGCCGAAGACGCGCCGAATACACCTATGGCAAACGTCAGATACAACACATTTTACTCCCTCAGAGGAAATGGCTGCTGGACACAATTTGTCGTACATGGAGAGAGCTAAACAGACTAAGAACTGGCGTTTCACGTTGTGCTAGTAACCTGAAAAAATGAGGATACCAGGAGGGACGATACCTGCGACTGTGGTGCGGTTCAGAATAGTCACCATCTACTATCATGCACAGAGATGAGAGAGACCTGCACAAAAGAAGACCTATCCTTAGCGAATGACAGGGCCATTGGAAACACAAAATTTAAAGCCGTTGGTGTTCCAGACACGGAAAGTAAGTAAGTACATCAGTCAGACATCCTTAGAAAAAATCTAAGTACTTTAAACGTTTACGGTCCCTACAATGTTATGAATCGTTTGGCACTAAATGATAAACGTCTTTAGATTTTATTTTATTTTATTTTTATATTATTTTTATTATATTTTAAATTGTAGAATAACTAGTTTAGGCTTGTAACCTTCAGTTGCCGAAACATTCAGTTGTAATATTTACAGAATAAGTAAAAAACAAAAGTATCGGAAATGATCTTGAAAATTGTCATCTCAAGTTCAAACCTACGCCAATGTCGGTTCCTAATGGCATTACCACCAACTGTGACTAGAGCCTTTAAATGCCCTAGCGTGTCTATTATCAAATTGTTTGAACAGGGAAATTAAGTTATAAATTAATGAGGTAGTGAAAGAATATTTATATATGGTTTTAACTAATAAAGGTGTTTTTGAAAATACCAGCTGGATCAGAACCGTATGACATAGCTGTTATAAAAAAGGCGATTTTGTATTACATGACTCTCAATGTGTTTCGCTGTTGTACAATGAGAAAGGAAACAAGAAAGTATATCATTTTGACACGCAGTTTTAATTCGTATTGTTACCCAACAAACTTTCTTTCTTCGTCATTCCAGGGTTTAGGTCTGTTTCAGAATCAAATTTTGCTTGAATATTTTAAGAGGCCTTGGATGTAATTTCGATGTTTTAAAACAAACAATTAAAAGAGAAGTGCATCCATTTTATTTTCAAAATAAGTTACCTAACTTTTAGCAGAGATTAAAAGTGACAAAACTTTGCCAAACATACCAAGAGACAAATTGCGAAAAATTTTGAGTGAATTAGACTTCGTTTGGCAGAAGCACTATAAACATCATGTGCTTATAAAGGAAGAAGAAATAATTTAATGAAGGAGGCAGTAGAAGGCTTTAATAATGGTGATAGTATGTAGCCATGTCTAGTTCCTTTCTCTGCTTTGAACGCATTTGAATATATTCCGTATATACCATATGCTCTATTATACTTCGGAGGGGATTCCGTTTTACTGAATCGAAAGCCTTTGTATAATCTACAAATCAGAGCAGCATTGGTATATTGTGTTCCCTCGCTTTTTGTATTATCTGTATGGTGTTCAATATCTGCTCACGCGTTCCTTTTCCTGGTACGAATCCTCATTGTTTTTCAGCTGTTTCTGTAAGTAGAAAGTTCTTTAGCCGTTCATTGATTATATGATCAAGATTTTGCTTGCATGGGGAATAAGAGCAGTGGTTCTGTAATTGCTGCATACTGCTAGTGATTATTTTTTATGAATGGAGATAAAGCTTGATTCGCACCACTCATCAGGCGATTCATCTGTGATCCATATCATGTTGCACCTATCTAGTATTATCTATCCATTGCTTTTAGAGTCTCGGTAGTCCATCTATTCCTGGATTTTTTTTGTTCCCTAGTTGTTTGAGAGCCTTCTCTACTTCGGTATATTGATTCTGCCTCTTGGATTACGTTTTTTGTATTCTCAAACTGATGCATCTTTTGTAGTATTTTTGGATAATTCTGAGCAGCAATAATCTTTTCAGGTTTCTACAATGTTCTCTATGTCGATGTATTTTATTCCTCTATTATGGTCTTAAATTGCTTAAAGTTGTCTCTTGGACTCTGGAACCAAATATTTAACGTTTTTAAATAGCTCATGATTTACATGGCGGTTTACATGTTACTCCAATTCTTGTTATACGTTGTGTATATAGTTATTTTTATCTCTGACACACATTTTATTTTTCAGGTTTTATTGCCAGCGTATTTAAGCAGTTCTACTGTTATACCATCTAATCCAGCTGCTTATACCGCTTTTCATTTTTGTAATTTTCTTTTCTAATTCTTTCGGAAGGACTTCTGGTACATCTTCTTGGTTACTGATTACTTCTTCAAGTTTCTTCTTATTGCTTTATATTGCCTGATATTATTTGTTATTTATTAGTGTGACTAGTCTATTGTATCCTGTAGTTCCAGATTCTGAAATGTTCATAGTATGGTTCTTTGTATTAAAATATCCTTGATCTCTTTAGTGTGTTTCTGCTAAACAACATATGTCTATATTTTGACCTTTTATTTCTTTAATTTAATTAATTTTATGTTTCGAAGCTTCTGTGTTTCGCTTTTTCTTTCAGTCACCCATCTATCACGAGTGACCTGGTTACTTGAGAGCTTGTGCCCAATAACTCATTTCACACTATCTGTTGGGAGATGGGTATGGGTTAGAACAGCGCTGGGCGCAACACGAATCACATGGAGTTTCCAATTTTGTATGATCCTATTTATTCATTTGGATTGTACTATCGGAAAGACCAAGCTATTAATAATTGTAGAATAGATTCGAGATATAGCCAACTAGTACATAATATATATGAAAATGCAACTATGATCGTACAACTAGACGAAAATACAAATCCCATCCCCATTAAGAGAGGAGTGAGACAAGGAGACGTAATATCGCCAAGCTTTTCAACCTAGCCCTAGAAGACGTCTTAAAAACTACAAATTGGTCAACCTATGGCATTAACGTTAATGGCAACAAGTTAAACCACCTCAGATTCGCTGACGACGTAGTGATTATAGCGAGCACATTCGAGGAACTGCAAATTATGATGGGGGAACTAGCAGCCAGCTCCCAATACGTCGGTCTAAAAATGAATATGAAAAAAACAAAAATAATGATAAACACAGATGACCCCAGACGTATAACTATAAATGGCAGTGAGATAGAACAAATCCAGGAATATATCTACCTAGGCCAAATCCTGAGACTTGACAAAGAGGACCAAAGTGCGGAAATTACTAGAAGAGCAAGAATAGCATGGGCAGGATTTGGAAAATTTAGTTGGATACTTAAGAACCTCAAAATACCCCAATACTTGAGGAGCAAAGTGTTCAACGAATGCATCCTTCCTATCATGACATATGGATGTCAAACCTGGACCCTAACCAAGGCACACATGAATAAACTAGCCACAACAGAAAGAACAATGGCAAAAGCAATGTTAGGTATACGACTGTCAGATAAAAAGAGGAACGACTGGGTGAGATCCAAAACAAAAGTCGAGGACATGGCAACAAAAATTGCCAAACTTAAATGGAGCTTCGCGGGCCACACTGCTAGACAAAAAGACCAACGTTGGAATACTACAATACAATATTGGAGACCTTACGAAAGTAAACGACCAAGAGGAAGACCACAGATGAGATGGGTTGATGATATTAAAAGAATAGCCGTCCAGAGTTGGGAGAGGCCTATGTCCAAACATGGACGACAGAAGGCTAAGTAGAAGAAGAAGAAGATCGGAAAGACAATAGGTGGTTTCCCTTTGCCTGTCTGATCCGCCTGTGTAATCCAATGTTCCAGTCGGTTAAATCATTATGTGATATCCGCCGCGCCGGTGAGCATCTGTTATTAAACCAACAGTAGAAAAGTTTCCCCTTTATCCTTGATTCAGTAATGACATAGTTGCTGCCCTATGCCATATCCTCAGTTCATTCAAGGATGAATATTTGCTTATACCTTATTCGCAGTTGTGCTAAATATCTCTAGGAGTATTTCCTATCAGCCAATGTGTCGGGGTTAAGGAGTTCCCCGCCCAGTCCGTCTTCCGTGGAGTTTTAAAGAGCCCCTACTAAATTCAGAACTTTTTCTCCACGAAAGATGAGTAGACCTCTCGTTTTTCTTTGCATTTTCCATTTATATCTTTTCTACACCATGTTTTTTTTTTATCTTTTTTGATGACTATTACTAAAAGTTTTCCTAAAGATTCTATTGCTGCCTCCTCAACGTTGTTTTTAATTTTTTCTCGGCTCTTATTTAAATCTTTGATGTTATTTGTTTGTTTCAGTTGTATCTTCCACTTTATAAACAATATTTGATTGGCTGTTTTTATTAATAATATATTTGAATTTAAAAAAATATTAACTGCATAGTTATGATAATTTTATACTTTAAATGGTATGTAGTTTTTATGTAAATTAAACATAACAAAATGAAACAGTATTATGGAAGTTGATTTTTTAGGATCATTGGTAAGAGAAGCCGTTTTTAATGATAAAGTTTATTTTTCTAGAAAATTAGTTGATTGTAAATTTCCAGTGGGTAATTACTTTATTCTACGATATTGTGTAACCAGTTGGTAGTTAAATCATTCTGGCGTATTTTTGCTTTGTCTGATAATTGTATTTGTTGGTATTTATGTTGCTCTTGTATATTTAATATATTTTTAACCTTTCAATTTCTAATAAATTGTGTCCAAGAAATATTCTTCTTGCTCCAAAGTATTTAAATACCTCGAACATTCGACAAGCTATTATTCTTACCGATTCTCCTATGTCGTTCTATCGCCACCATACCACATCTATATCCCAAACACCCCATTAAAAATAAAATTAAATCTGAACTTCAAGTTGCCCAGGAACCAAATAAGCTAATGAAATTTATATAGATCGGCACATCGGCATCGCGGGTAATGAAGCAGCAGATAAAAGTGCGCAAAGTGCAGGAACGAGTAAGGATAATGAAGTAGTAAGTGAATGCTCACCATATGACTTAAAATCGTGGCTCAAGTCGAAAGTCTTCTGCTTATGAAAACGCGAGTAGTGCCAATTTTATTTTAAACCTTGATCTATAAAAAAGGACATAAAACCTTGGTGCTCAAGAACTAACAACCGCCGCCTACAAACAGTGCTAAAGAGACTAGCTTAGGTCACTTAAGATTAACAGACTCATAAATCTTCACAAATATTGACACTCCCTGGTGCGAACTGTGTAATACATCTTTAAGGATCAAGCATATATTAATATACTGTGAACATTAGAAACAACAATGATCTCATTATCACCTACTGAATAATTTATTCGAGATGTTTCTAGCTTTTCGTAGCTAGATAATGTGATGCCTAGATATTTAAACTCCAGTACTGTTGTAATATCTGACCTTCCAGCTCCAATTTACATCTTAGTAATTGGTGCAGCATTCGTTGTAAATCATCTTCACTTTGTGAAAGTAGTATTGTGTCGTCTGCATAGCAATTATTTTTAGTTATTTTTTTCCCATTTGGTATCCTTTTTTAGTTTTTACTTTTTTATTATTTTATCCATAATCATGTTGAACAATAGAGTAATCGGGGAATCTCTCAGTCTTATGCCATTGCCAGTTTCAATGGGGTCAGGTAGTTCTTGTTCTACTTTTGCTTGTATTGTGTTGTTTTGGTAGATATTTTCGATCGTTTTTATTATTCCTAAAGGTATCTCTCTTGCGTACAATAAGTGGATAATGTCCTTTAATTTGACCTGCACTTGTCTCATTATAAATATAGCGTCGGTTCATGATCTTCCCGACCTAAGACCTTGTTGTTCTTCTGCTAGTGTTATAATTTCATTCAATTTATTTGTTAGTACTTTGGTTGTGAATTCTAGTTATTAATAAATTAATTCCTCTGTAATTTCCGGGTCCGATTTATCTTCCTTTTTGAAGAGAGGTATTAAGATGGTTGATCTCTATTCTTGAGGAATTCTGTTTTGGTCTATTATTTTTTGGATTAGTTTTAATAGTTTGGTGAGATCTGGTCCTCCGTACTTTGGGAGTTCACTCTGTAGGAGGATGTAATAATAGTATGAGTATTAATTCTCTATGTAGGTTTAGTTGGGTATGTAGATAGCGAGTATTTCATCAAATTGTTATATTCTTAATTCATTATAAGTTCTTTAAAGGTTAAATATCTTGATAATCTGTAACTTTTGTAGGGATGTTATTTGTATGTAGGAGCAAGTTGTCAGGATTCTTAATATTGCTATAGCAGCGTATCTTATTGTGATATGTTGTCTTCTTATAAATAAAGGTGGTTCGTTTAGTGAAGTTTGAAGACTTGCCACTGGACTAGTATAAAAGTCACCCAGAACAAGTCTAAAAGATATGCTTTGGATATTATCTAAGACCGTAAGGACTTTTTTACTAGTAGTTGAATATCATGTTGTGCCGTAATCTAATTTACTGCGGATGAGTGACTGATAATTATAACAGAGTAGTTGTATCAGCACCCCAATTTCTGTTAGAAAGTAATTTAAGGGGGTTTATTTTTGCCTGACCATATAAGTCTTTTTTTTTAAATATTATCTGCCCATTTCAAGTGACTGTCGAATCTTAATCCTAGAAAGTCTGGTGGATCTGTTGAAAGTTTTATGTTAATACCATTTATAATTAGGGTAGGTTTGCTATTGGTTTTATTTTTATTAAAGATAAAAAATAGACTTTTTCAAATACATAGCGCTCACCAGCAGATAAATCGGAAAAAGAACTAAATCGGTAAGAAACTAAATCGATTATATAATAATTGAAGAGAGATATCGTAACACTATCAAATCTGTTAAAACATATCCAGGAGCAGATGTTACATCAGACCATAAACCACTAATCGCTAATGTTATGCTTAAGCTAAACGTATTAGAAAACCCGAAAAACTCCAAAATTAGATGTTAAAAAACTGAAAAAAGCTGATATAAGAAACAAACTTTAACAGAAAATATACCAAAGCTTTAATAAATTAAATACTAATACCTACGAGATAAACCAACAATGGGAAACATTAATAAACTGCCTCCTCATTCGAAATTATTACAGAAAGAGTAGGAATAAAGGTCAATGGAACAATTGGTGTTCCAATTAGATTAGATATGCGGACGATATTATCATAATAGCAGACAACCTCCAAGACCTCCAAAATCTAATGAGCAAGATAGTTGAGAATGGAGAAGAATATAGATTATCAATAAACATCAAGAAAACTAAATTTATAAGGATATCGAAAACCCAAAATAATGATGAAAGTCTGACAATTATCGGTAAAACTTTAGAACAAGTTGAAAACTACAAGTATCTGGGCACATTAATTGATCACACAAACGATTATTCCAAAGAAATCAAAGTTCAAATAGAGTAAGCACGAACAAACTTCAATAAAATGAGAAAGGTACTTCATGCAAGAAAACTGAAATTAGACTTGAGGGTTATGCTGGCAAGGTGTTATATTTTCTCGACTCTGATTTAAAGGATAGAAGCATGGACACTTAACGTGTCGACTACTAAAAAGTTGAAAGCATTTGAACTGTGGGTGTATAGAAGAATACTGAAGATATCATGGACCGAGCATGTAACAAACAACGAAGTCATGAGAAGAATCAACAAAAGAATGGAAATATTGAAAATCATCAAGACACGAAAGCTACAATACCTGGGACATGTTATGTGTAATAAAAGATACAACATACTTCAAATAATTATACAAGGGAAAATCCAGGGCAAGAGAAGTGTAGGAAGGAAGGAGAAGAATCTCATGGTTTCGTAACTTGAGGAAATGATACGGATGCACATCAATCGAGCTATTCAGAGCGGCAGCATCTAAGATCAGAATAGGCATGATGATTGCCAACCTCGGTCGCAGAAAGTAAAGAAGAAGAAGAAAGAAATGATGAAGGATTTTTGTAGCAAAAGAGATATTACAACTTTTAGTGTAAACTATTAGATCGTCAGCGTGCAAATTTGCTTTTAATGGTAACTCTATTTCTGTTGCAATATTATTTATAGCTAATAAGAAAAGTGTGGGGCTTGAAGTGGAACCTTGTGGAATTCCGTTCTGTTGATATTCAGTCTTTGAATTAATGCCATTACCGTGGACTTTGAAATTTCCTATTACTTATGAAATTTTTAACAAAGGCTAGAAAGTTTCCTTGTATGCCTCAGCCATTCATTATTCTTAGAATGCGATATCACCATGCAGTATCTGAGGCTTTATTTAGATATAAATTTATAGAATTTGTAAAAACTTTTTTAATTTAAGAGCGTGAATATTTTTTCTTTTCGTTATTTTTCACGAGACATATGGTATACTATAAACATATTTTATAAAAATTGCGACGAAACTTCCACAAAATTTTTTTCGTTATCTAAATCTAAGAACTTCATAAAAATAACTTTTAATGCACTTTGTTTCCCGCCCTTTATCCTGCTCGTATTTTTCTAAAATGTCCAACGACTAGTACGATATACCCTTAAAAAGTAACAAAGATTCAAGGGGAGGAATTCCATTCGGTCTCACACTTTGGGGCCCTTATCGCGCCTGGGCAGCGTTTTTCAGCCTAACTAGTCTTGAGGACATAGAAAGGACTCCTTTTAGTCCTCTATTCTGATCTCTCGTATTATCCTACAGTGTGTGCATTTACTGATAACGCTACCTCTTGTCTCATTTCTCTTCACGTCCTTCACTTAAAATCTCAAAATGGCGGAAACGACGGAAAGGACTTTTAGTTAATAACTTTTTATAGGGTGAATGGAGAAAACATACAATCAAAATTAAAAAGACATGGTAATAAATTTTCAAAAATGCTGTTTTGTAAAAAACATAGGCTTTCAAAGCTAAGGTTCAAATGGAAATTTTATGCGTTTAGTGGCCTGTAAAAAACTATTGTATATCCTGTTGTAAAAAACTTCTGAATTTATTAAAAGGATATTATTCTACTCCTTATGCACTAAAGGCTATAAGAGACTTTTTTGGATAAATAATATTTTAATAAACTTACAGTGAAGTAAAAAACTTCCAGTGTAAAATGGTACAAACTTAAAATTTTCCAAATGGATCACAATTTCATCAGAACGTTTCATATCAGTGAAAACATAGTTAAACTTGTCAACTCGCTAGCTAAGTCGTCCTTAGGATCCGCTCCCAAAAACGAATCTCGATCTTAGGTCCTAACCAAAACTCATATCTCCTTTTGGATACTAAATTTTTTTAGCTTAAACTTCTGCCGATGCAATGAAAATTTATTGTTACTTACATAATTACATATTGTTAACATTAACTTCTGCACTGCTACCAACCAGCATATATGGAATAGCTTCTATTGCCAAGGCCATACCAGGCATATATCACGCATGTAGGGTGGGTTTATCTTATGGATAGGTAAATTGTTTCTCGTAAAGCGGTATACTTGTCAAATTTTTATGTACATGTTTATTATTTCTTTCATACATTATAGACTAATGGAGGTTATCTTATTAGGTACAGTTGTTACAGTATAAGTCTCGATACATGTCATTATCTATGTCAGAGATCTAAGTTGACACTGTTGCCAAATTACCAAAAAAATCCTGAATTCATTTTAAATCAAATATATTACGTAATCCTTGAAGAAGTGGATCATATAACAAATCAAATTAATATTCTATGTAAATAAATAAAAAAAATTGTAATAAAAAACATGAATTAAGTAATAATCTTACGTTAAAAACAATTTGAACTGTTTGTTTAGTATAAAGAAGTAAAATAGAATAAAAAAACACTTTTTTATTACTTATTTACTTTGAAATGTTTTGTTACAACTAGATTTTTTTTCTTCGGCTTTATTTTAGTTTTAGTTTTTTGATCGATACATTATAATTATGTTATAATGGTTTTATATAATTTCTGAAAATGTAATGTAAAAAGTGTGGTGCACAAAAGTTACACACTCGTATATGCTTCTGTTTCCAGATTTTAGCCTTTCTTATATTTTTTTCGTCCATCTCATGGTTTTTTTAGAAAAACTTTGTTTTATTATCAGTTTAAACCTATAAAACTGAAGCTTAATTTATATGCGCAAAGAGCTATAAGATGCTTAACTTACTAATCACTGTTTATGTCACAGCTGCTACTGGAATCATTGTCATCGTTGATATTAAATATATTAGATAGAATCTCCTATCTATCTAGTATGTGCTCTTGTGACATTTTGGAATTACATCACACTAATTTTGTTCTAAAAAGAACTGAATTTAATAATTAATAGTAAATAATAAAAACACCACAACTGTCAAATAAGTGTTACCAATTTATGCCAAAATATCACCTTCGTTCTATCGCAGTTAAAATGTGATTCGGACAAGTGTGCTTCATAAAAACTTATGCAAATTATACTTTCTTAGTCCACTTTATAAGTGGACCAATTTATATCCAATTATACAAATTAAATGAAACAAGTTATGGTGTATTTGTTTAAGTTTCCATTACTGGAAATATCAAATATTATTTTTACGCGTACATAATAAATATGTCTAGTGGCTGTAATTTCAGTGTACTTGGCTGAGAGATTATAAGAAGAAATAGACTTACGACCTAAATATTTTGTGTTGGTATTGTGTGATGTCACTTATTATCAGGATTTATACTGTACCAACTGACTTTTTGTGTTACCAGACCTAGGGAATTTTCCCTATACCTAGGGAATTTTGAGCCAGCTTAGGGAAAAGGGATTTTTATTCAATTCTTTGAAAAATCTAGGGAATTCTTAATATTTGTAAGACTATTTTAAAACATCTGATGGATTTAATAAACTTTTCAAAATTGTACATATTCGCTCCGTGCGTAACCATGGTAGGATACCTAGAAACGATGCCAGCGTGCATAGCGGAGAAATATGACAAAATTTGACCTATCTTTTTACGCATAAATTTGATCAAAAATGGGTGCAAATACATGTTGCGTATTTAATTGTGCTAATACTAGCAAAAATAGTGAGTGTAGTTTTTATATGTTTCCAAAGATTACATATAAATTAGAGAAAAGAAAAAGACGGATTCGTGCTATTAATATGAAAAAGTAAATATCACATAATTTCATTTTTATGCAATTGAAATAAGAAAAATTTAAATAATTTACCTTAAATGATATTTCATAAGGCTTCAAGCTGCATCTGCAGCCTGCTTGATGACTTTAGCTTTTATATCATAACTTTTACTATTATTATTTTTAATTACATGCTCTTTCACGTGAAAAACTTGATTTGTCAGTACTAGATTTTTCCGTTTGGGGTTGAAAAGATAAATTATGATGAATTTTTGGAAACCCAGTTTTTAATACTACATTTATTTTGTACATTAACTGAAAAAATATAATTAAAAAACCAATTATTACTAATTGTCAATTTCGTATGTATTTAACATATGTTTAACCTCAAATTGGGAGATCCAAAACTGTCAGATGAAGACGGTATGTTTTGCGTCAGTTACGCACAGAGCGAATATCATCTGCTTGGAAATCGTATTATTCGGGGAATCACTGAATTCTGTTCATGTGATTCCCCGTCGGAGACTATAGTGGTGGAATTTCTCGAACGGCAAATTACGACGGGGATCACTCGGGCTAAAATATCTTAATACTTTAATATTCTTACCTCACAAATTCACGAACAACAAGTAATACCAATCGCACAGAATGAACGTTCATAGCCAAAAGCCCTTATTTATTCTTCAAGCAATTAAAAAAACCAATATTTCCAACTTCTTATGTGACAAATACACACAAATTAGAAATGTTTGGAAAGATTTTTAAAACCCCCGCTCATTCTGACGTCAGACTTAGGTAGGTCATTCTAGGATTCTAGGCTAAATATGATTGTCAAGTTGTTAAGGAAATCTAGGGAAATTTTGGAAAAAATTCTAGGAAATTAAAAAAAAAATCATCTGGCATCCCAGAACTGTATATACGACTTTGATTTCTCAGAAGGACGTTAGGACGTTAGCAAAAATATATATAGCAACTTGAGCATAATTTTAACATTATTTTTAAGTACCATCAAGTATCAAATTACATAACATTTGGTTCTGATATATTTATAATCCTCCACTATACAACAATAGTGTTCGAAAATAGGAGATATCGAAATCGAAATGTAATTATTGCAAACTATTTAACTGAATACTAAAAATCGTTTTATGGTTGATTTTTTACAGCCCTCTTTCATAATTTTCTCCCTTGTCAATATCTGAAACAGTTCATCCGGTTTTTTAAATTGAGGTTGGGGGAAAAGACTATATTTTAAGTGAAAAAGCTTTATAAAACCATGAATTATGATTGCTTGACTCCCCGAAATAATTTAATATATTTATGTCCTGGCTTCATCCCTGCGCTTCTCCTTCTCATTTTGTCGCTATCTCTTTCTCGATAAGGTCAATAATTTCGTTATTTATTACTCAGTTTCGCATTTCCGTTTCCTTATTTATTATTTAAACTTTCTGGAAGTCGGCAATATTCATCACAAGTAGGAAGTTAATAATAAAAATAAATTTGTTGGAAAGAATCTTAGCACACTAAATAAAGTTATATACATGTTTCGATATCATCGTAAGCTATTTGCAATTATCTATAAAATATTCAGAAAAATATCTATTTTCATCTGTATCATTTAAAAATATTTCATCTTTTTGTATTGCGAATAGTGGACATAGAAATAAATCTTGTTGAAATGCTGTGCATTTCTGTGTAGACTTCCACCAATAGTTTTCCTGTTCTGCTCCAAATTTGTCTAGGCTGCATTGCGAAAAATTCATAAATACACTTTTCTGTTCGTTGGTGAATGCTTACCTTTTAAACTGTGTACGATTACGTACTTGTCAGGTCAAAATCTAATTGTAATGGAATT
Source organism: Diabrotica undecimpunctata (assembly GCF_040954645.1). Taxonomy (NCBI): domain Eukaryota; kingdom Metazoa; phylum Arthropoda; class Insecta; order Coleoptera; family Chrysomelidae; genus Diabrotica; species Diabrotica undecimpunctata. The sequence continues at coordinate 122,437,162 of NC_092810.1, read as the reverse complement.
TGATAAAATCTAGGTACTTATACAGGGTTTTAAAGACGTTAATAACTATGTGTATTTGTGATTTGTGGATTTTAGAAAAGTATTTGACATTGACAACAAGGATATTCGAATTGTACAAAACCTATACTGGAGCTAAACAGCAAGAGCAAAAATAGGAAACGAACTTACTAAAAGCATGGAGATCAAAAGAAGTGTCCGATAGGGGTGTATCTTATCTCCATTCCTCTTTATTATCTGATCCAAAGAAATATTTAAAAAAAATGTCTGCAATATGCAACAGAGGTCCTAAAAATAAACGATAAACATCGTAAGATATGCCGATGATACGGTGGTCCTTGCCAGTAGCATAGATTAATTACATTACGTTGCTTTTAATATCCAGGGGAGAGGATGGTCAAGGTTGTAAGGGGTAGAGATGTTGATACTTTTGTGTAAATGAATTTCGGGATATTGGATGGTTTTTATCTGCTGCGATGGATATGGCATGAGTAAGTGTGAGGAGTGTGCGTTTATGTTGTAAGGATGGTTCTCTGCATTCACTGTATAAACTTTCTATTAGAGTGGTGTGAAAAGCACCAAGGGCAATTCTAATGGCATTGTTGTGTAGTGGTTTAAGTGGTGTGAGATCAAGAGGTTTTAACATTGTTTTGGTTAGTGATGGGTAGGCAATTGTACATTAGTGAATTTTTAACCTATGTAATTAAGAGATTTATAAATCATAATCAACGTGGAATAATCTGAACCCCAATCGCGGTTTGAAAGAGTTTTTAATAGATTAAGTATTTTGCTATAAGTTAGATTGAGGTGATTGACGTGTATTTTCCAGGTAAGTTTTTGGTCGAACTCCTTTCCTAGTCATTTCATTGATGGTTTGAATATAATTTTTTTATTGTAGATGAAGAGATCAGGTGTAGTTGCTAATGTTTTTTTGGAAAATATTATTTCGCTGGTTTTTGAAACTGGGAATTCGAAACCAGTGGTTAGGGACCATATTTCTAATTGATAGAAATGTTTGCAGAATTGAGGACATATATGTGATGTTTCTTTCTTTTATAAAGACTACTAGATCGTCGGCATACAAGTGAGCTTATAGTGGTTTTTTTTATATCTTTTATTATGTCATTAATGGCAACTAAAAATAATGTGGGACGTATTACAGACCCCTAAGGAGTACCATTCTCCCCAACATGAATGTTATAAGAAGAGTTATTTCTAAAATATTATATATCGAACATGTATTGAATGCTCGTCTTGGGTCAAAAGGTATAGCAATTCAAATCTATTTAATTACAAACGCCTCATGAATTTCGCTCTCTAGTTCAAGGAGATTGTTGATTGCAGAACGATTTTTTTGAAAGCCATTTTGTTCTGTTATAAAAAGATTTGTTTCTTCTAAAGTCCACAGAAGCCTAGGGTTTATTAATTTTTCCAACAATTATCCATAGCACAAATGAAACAAATCGGTCTGTAAGACATTGGATCGAGTCGAGGTTTGTTGGCTTTTAAAATGGGAAATGCTATTGATTTGGTCCAGAGTTTTGGAAACTGCCGATTTAACCAAACAAGGTTGAGTAATTTAAGAAGATAATGTTTTGAAAGAGAAGAAAGATGTATTAGAAATACGGCTGGAATATCGTCTGTGCCAGTACTGAAATTTTCAAGTAATCAAGGAAGAAGTTAAGCTCTTGGTAAGTAATTGAGATGGGATTTTCTTCAATTTCCATTAGGGACAAGATAGTTTTTTCTTTTTCAATCTTAATTTTTAGGGAAGAAACGTCATAGTTTTTACTTGATGAAGAATTTTCATAGACAGCAGCTAGAGTATCCGCAATTACTTGTAGAGAAGTTATAAGGTTGCCGTAACCTTCAGACTTATAACTGAGGGTAAAGAATTTACACCAAAATACGTCTAACTTTTTTCTTTTTTCTTTTTTGTCTAGGTTCTTTTTTAAGAACTTCTGTCATCGGAGTTGAGCTGTTTATATTAGTAACATATTTTGACCACGAAGCTTTATAAGATGTTTTTACTCTCAGGTGGGCTTTGGATGTTTTACCATTTTATTTTCGGGTGTTTTATATTTCTTATATTTATTCAAAGCTGCTTTGCTGTCCTTTATTGCTTTTTCACAGTCTTCCACCAGGCGACTGGCGTAGAATTTTTGATCTTCTTTATTTTGCCGATGTTTATTTCTGCACTTTTCCGAATGATTTGGTTAAAGTCCTCTAGTACTTTGTGAATACTTTCTGTTGTGTTACAGTTTAATAGAGCAACTTTAATGTGATCTGAGAAGCTTTTATCAATGTTAATCTTGACTTCATCGTTTCAAATAATTTTTCTGTGTCTAGAATTAGTAGAGATGATAGAGAATGTTATACACAAAGATAATATTATAAAATAGTATACATAAAGATAGTGCTGGCCAAACTATAAAGACAACTGTCGCAACTAATTGCTTACGAAAGAGGCTTTCGACAAGTTTTGCTATAGGTGGTTCTTATTTTCTTCCTGATAGTTATTTGATCTACGAATATGCCCTTGTGAAATATCTTCTCTTTTCATGTTTTCATATTATTTTAGTGATAACAATTTTAGCAGGCTTGTGATTAATATTCGTTCTATAAGTCATAAAACAGAGAATTATACCACAAATGCTGGGTATGATCGTCCAAGTTCAGCTCATGGTGGTACTCTAATTCTTTCTACAAATAATTATTTCTCTCCTTTAACAAAATAAGACTTTCTGTTAAATTAATCCTTTTTTGAGTTTTTATTGGTTTCTAACAAGAATCTAACAAGAATCTATACATTTTTTGCATTTATAGATCACCTGATTCTTTTACGGAACTATTTTTTCAGAACCTGTTAAATTTATTAGACGACCTGCCCAATAAAAGCAGAAAGATTCTATATGGTGACTTAAATATTAATTTATTAATTACGCTTGATTACGCAGGACTAACTGATCATGAAGCAGTATATAACAAGTTTAACACTCTTAACAAAACAATACTCGATAACCCAACGTTTAGGTACGATTTTTTCCGCTCAGAACTTTCGTAAATTCCAAAATTTGTGCTTGACTTCGGGGTGACTTTATCTTTATTCCTTTGTGGACGTGGCCTATAATTTCAGTGATTTTTTAGATAGGCTTGTCGTTATTTTCAATAAGGAATTTCCTTTAATTACAATTAACAAAACATCACAAACCCTGGACTACCAAAGGTATCCGCATATCAGCCAAGAATATGCGTTCACTACTGTACATCAAGAAATTTACTACCAACGTCTTTATCACTGAATATATCTCCAAGTACAGAGAAACCTATCTAAAACTTATTAAAACAGCTAAAAAAATGTACTACCAGAATCTTCTGGGAAGCTCTAAGAATGTTGCAAGAGAAACTTGGTACATAATAAACGATCTTCGAAATAAAACTAACACAGCTCAAACATTTTCTCTTCTAACACTGAAAATCAAAATAAATACTTCGTTAATGTGAGTAAAAATATAACATCAACTTTTTTGCCAGAACAAGATCCTATTTCCTTTCTCTCCAATTTAAAAAAGGTCTCGAATTCATTCTTTATAAGACTAGTTGATAAATCTGAACTGATCCAGACAATCAGTAGTATCAAAAGCAAATCTTCCTGTAGTACTGATGGACTAACCATATAGATTTTCTTAAATCTCCCAAAAATTGTGTTGGAAGTCCTGATCGCACTAATTACCGATTCCTTTCGAAAAGGGAGGGTGGGAGGAAAAAGGTATATTTTCAGAGTTCCTAAAGACAGCCATTATTATTCCTCTTCATAAGAGTGGTGAAAAATCGAATGTCTGCAAATATAGACCTATTGCCTTACTACCGGTCCTATCCAAAATGATTGAGAGACTTACATTATAAAATTATAAAAGCCCGACTTATGTCCTTTCTCGTTGAAAACAACATTTTAACCCAAAGTCAGTTCAACTTTTTATCTAATAAATGTACCAGTGATGCTATGTTTTCTGTACCACATGAGGTCTATCAAGCACTGAACAATAATCTTTACATTGCCACTGTTTTTTGTGACTATGCCAAAGCTTTTGATTGTGTCTTGATTGTGATTTGATTTTGTTAAAAAAACTAAATTTCTACGGAATTCGAGGTATTTCTTTGAATTGGTTCCAAACTTACTTGAGGAATACGAAACAACTATTTAGAGCAAATGATACTGACTCTAGTCGCAAAAGCATTGTATGTGGAGTACCACAAGGTTCAGTATTGGGTCCTCTACTTTTCCTTATCTTTATAATTAACATTACTGACATAAAAATCGATGGAAATTTTTTTCGTTTAGCTGATGATACCAGTATTACCTGGAGGAACTCTAATACTGCAACTCTTCATGTGCAACTATAACTTCTGATCTACTTAAAATAAAAACCTGGACCCACTCTAATTTACTCTCTTTTAACGTCGATAAGACAGTAGCATTATCCTATAAAGGAGCTCTTCAACTCTTGCTTCTTAATAATAACCAGATCAGTATCGTTGATTCTGTAAAATTTCTTAGTATTTTTATAGACAGCAACCTTAAATGGTCCCTTCAAATCGATTTGTTAAGTAAGAAACTAGCCTCAGCCTGCTATGCAATAAGATCTGTTTTGAGGGAAATCAATTTAGCATCTTCCAAAATAACATATTTTTCTTTGTTCGAGTCTTATCTTCGATGATCTTCCTTTTTGAGGTTCTAGTACAGCTGAAAAAAAAAGGAATGCAATTTGTAGCCTCAGTAGAATAACACATTGCAGAAGCTACTTCAAAAACCACGGAATTTTAACTCTTCCCTCTTTATATATTTTAGAAACTGTTTGCTTAATTCGTAAACACCTACATGTTTTTGCAGCAAGACCTAATCATGACTACTCCACCATAAATTCAACCTTTGATGTGTATTTACCGAATCCGTCCACTGAGTTAGTAAAGAAATCTGTATTATATTCGAGAAAACAATTATACAACCATCTCCCTTTCCAACTTAAATCTACAACTTCTTTCCTTAAGTTCCGTAAATTGACAAAAGCCTATCTATCTGAAAGACCCTATTATACAGTGGAAGAGTTTCTTAACGAATAGCTAAGAAATGACAGTACGTTTAGGTACAAGCAACTAAAGTATTTTTTATATATATTTTGGTATCACATGCAGCAACTTAAACGTAAGGTTTTATTATGCAATTTGCAATTTAGTTAAATTTTGCAATGGATTGTATATTTTATTATCATTGATTTTGTAATATTGACAATTTATGTAATTTTAGTAAATTTTAAATTGTTATTGCTATTTTTTGGACTTTTTGTAAGCTTTGTCCATAAAATTGTACAATTTTCAGTGACAATAAAGCATATTTCTATTCTATTCCATTCTATATATTTATTTCCGTACTATCCTACATTACTAAATGAATCGGTTTGATTTAAATATACTCATATACTTAAATCGTCTGTGAATTGAAAAACTTTCCTTTATTATTTTTAACCATTCTAGCCATTGTTAAATATCTATTGTATTAATTTATCCGTGTCTTTGGCAGATAGAAATCATTTTTTTTTGCATATAAGCTTTTTATTTAGGACTGGAATCTTCCACTATTGTGTCGAAGAAAATATATTAAATAGCTTCAGTTTTCCGACTTTCCCGACTTTTCCGGAATCCCATTCGAATCTGTCGCTTAAACAAAGAGTAGCAAACAAAACGTAAAGACGGACTCGACGGACGGACTGTCATTGTAGGAATGCAATAGCAAATCAAGATTGGATTTCAACCCCTGCCCCTGCTAGGGGTTGAAGTCGCTAGTCTAATCTCGACCTAGCACTCGACTGACCCCCTCGACCCCAGGATTTACCTCGCGATCAGTGGCGTTACGAAATATGATGCGTTGAATATTTTAAATACATAGCTTAACTAACCAGATCATGAACTTTTACAAGATTGTAGTTTTTGAAGGTCACATTGAATTCTTTTCCTATTATTTTGTTATTCAAATTTAAACAGCATACTTTCATCTTATTTGCATTTGATTGCAGTATTCATTTCCTAGGGTACTTTTTAAATGTTTCGGAATCAGTTTTTTCGAGAGTTTGTTCGGTTTCTTCAATGTTATTTTTTTTATTTTACAAAAAAGTCGCATCAACCTCTGAGGTTATTAGCGACATATATACATATACATAAGATAATTTACTTACAAATGTTAGATTTTGTTAAATACATTGATATCGTTAAGGAATTTTACCAAATGTTCAATTTTACAATTTTCTCCTAAGATTTCATTTGTTGATCCGATGATGTGGTTGTTCTGTCTCTGCAACTGGTATCTTGGTCACTCTACAAGTACATGCTTAACACTTATTGGCATATTACAGTTTTCACATAAAGTGGGACTAGTGTGACCAATTCTGTGTCCGTGGGTAAGTCGGGTATGTCCTAGACGAAGACGAGTAACAATGACTTGGTGAGTTCTGTTGGGAATTTTAGATTTTCACGGTTTTACAAAGGTTTTTACTTCGCGAAGTTTTGAAGTTGAACTGTCCCACTGGTTTTGCCACAGATTTTCGACTTTCACTTTAATAAATGATTTTAAATCGTTAAGAACTACATCTCTCATGTCACTCGTAGTTTCTCTTGAATGTTATTGTGTTGGTTGTTATTGTCCAGTCCTCTACGTATTCGGACTTCTCAGATTACTTACCGCGAATATGTGCAATATACACACTAAACAAATCCAGTGCCAAGGCAGTACCCTGGGGGAGTCTATTACTAAATTTTTTCACTCCATTTGCCGAATTTCCTATTAACTCTTCGAACTTTCCATTCGAAATTATGTTATCGATAAAAGAGAAATAATTCCTTAAGCATGGTACCTCATGCAGAAGCTTTTAGATAAGCCTGTGTCTCTAGATAGTGTATTACACCGTAGCGTCGGTAAATTTACAGACGACAGTTTTTTTTAATTTTCTTTGGGGGTGAGTAAAGTTCTTTGTGATAGGATTTGAAGTATAGCTGCGCTATACTTCAAGTCTTACTTTCAAGTAAGAATCTTACGAAAATGCCAAAAAAAGATCTTTTGATTTTTTTTTGGTTCTTTTTTACAAATTTGGCAAACAATGAACACGGTTTAGCAGAAACCATTACAGATAGTTTTTAAATATTAATAATGTTGAAATTATCATCTTACGCTTGAGGTTGCACACCCTCAGTGTTACAAGGAGGATGTGCAACTCAAATGGTTTTGCTGTCATTTCTGTTTATTATTTCATAATTGTTTATTGCTAGCATGATTGTGTCAATTATTGGCAATTTAAAGATTTCTTTGGGTACAGAAATTATTGCATCTATTGTTGCTCTTCAGGACTAAAGAAGTCAAGTTTACTTAGTTGATAGATAAAGCGTTTCACGTACTACAGTGCAACGTGTCTTTACTCGTTTTTTAGATATAGAAGTTTATATCCGATGAACTGTAATGGGTCCCCAGAGAAGAACGACTTATCGAGACGACCTCACTGCCTTCAGTACTAATAAATGGTCATTCAACTGCTATAAAGGTTAAAAACAGTCTTCAACATGTCAGAAACGTTAATGTTAGTGAACGAACCGTTAGAAGATGGTTAAATGAGGCTAATCTGAATGGTCGAACACCCGCTACAGGACCCGAACTTTGCAGGGAACATCATGTAGCCAGATTAAATTTTGCTAAGGAGCATCCCGATCGGAATATGACTGGAGAAATGTTATCTTTACTGATGAGTCCAAATTTTTTCTACTTTTCCCAGATGATCTGGGAAGAGTCTGGAAAAAAGATGGTAAACGATGTCTAGAGCACTTTCAATCCTGAGTGCATTGACATGCACCAGTGTGAAGTTTTCTCCAATAAATGATGGTGCATATGGGACAACATAATTTTGCAGTACCAATTTATGTACCTATCAGCGATCAGAGATCCCCTAGAGACAACGTATAATTCTGTACATGCCTTCGAAGGTATAATAGATTAAACCATAACTGAACCCTCTTATTCAGAACTGAACTGAACCACGTCACCATCGACGGTATAAATAAACTGTCCGCTGTTTCCGGAGTGAAAATTGAAACGTCAATTTTTTTTTAGTTTAAAATGTAATTATCAGTATTAACTTTGGCTTAATCCCATATAAATACAATATTTAACATACATTTTTATCCTTTTACTTTATCAAGGATTCCACCTTTGTTTGAGATATTGGAGAAAAATAGAGCTATCCACGTGTGTGCATATTTTCTGTATATGATAAACTCTGGAAGAAAACCATCAAAAGTGGGTGCTTTTTAGATTTTAGGTTTTTCATAAAATGAATATATCTTTCTTACTGAATGGCCAAAGGGCCTAAGGACCAAATGGTCAAAGGGCCATGGAACGATATGTGCTGTGCATTTTCTTTGGGGAACATCAAACTTATTTATCCATTAGAGTGAGAACAAAAGTAAAGGAGGTTATTGAACAAGCACCTTCATTGAAATAAAAGCGGACTGGATACAACGAACATCTCGAAGATGGTAGATGATACAGAGAAATAAGCAGTTGGAGTTATGGTAGATTAAACACCGAAGTAGGCAGTTGGACTATAGGCAAGTGGAGCGAAGAAATCACGCGAAGACTTTAAATTAAAAGTGTTACAGGGCCCACATGGAAACGTTTGGCACGAGACATAGAAGCTTGGAAGGAAATGAGAGAGTCCCATACTCGAACATCAAATAAAAAAAGAGTTAAAAAATACCTTACGAATATCTGGTTCCTTTGAGAAACCATTCTAGGAACTATTTTACATTTGCTTTGACGTTTCTATAAATTAAATATTTTTGAGTTTAGTTAGAACCAACCTTAACCAACCGTACTTTGCAGTCACAATCTTAGCATTGACCTTAGAGTTCGAATGATATCTTGCTACATCTTTCCTGTCCTGCTGTATGGAGTGGAAGCGTGGACTTTAACTGAGGCTATCCTTAGACGCTTGACAGCCTTTGAGATGTGGGTATACAGACGACTACTGAAAATATGCTGGGTCGACAGAGTTAGAAATGAAGAGGTCCTTAGACGGCTGAACCAAACAACACAACTGGTCAATATAATAAAGAAACGAAAGCTGGAATACTTCAGTCACATTATGAGACACCCTGAAAAATATGATCTTTTACATCTGATCATTCAGGGAAAGATTTCTTAGTTTTTGAAAATTCAAAATTCAGATAATTGTCCAAATCTGTGCTTTCTACAATTTCCAAAGCTAAACAGATGATAAATGGACTGGCATAATGAATCTGCCATAGGTGTGAAGTGATTACTGGATTCGAAGCAGTAAAACAAACAATATTTTACTATTTATTGAATACTGATATTTATTGAATATTAATAATAAGAATCTTCATAGCCAACGACCATTTCAAAACAATAACGAACAACATCGAGTGAACTCTACTGACTTATTCTACATATAGATACAATCTGACATGACATATGTCACTTTTAAAATCAAGCGGGAATTGTGGTATTTTAAGAAGTCAGTCCACAACACATCAATTTATCTACGCAAGAAACTTTCGCGAACTGAGTTCTGATAGTCAAAACGTGATAAATAAAAATACAAAAAAGACAGTTAAGATTTTATTTCGGTATAGTGCTTCCACTATTATGAGTCTGCAAAGAGTCCACCTGTATCACGATGTCCCATTTTGCTTATTCTAGTATTTAAGTAGCCTAATATGATTATATCCTCAAGCTAACTAAATAAATATTAAAAAAATACTTATTTCGTTTCGGTATAATATTTCTCTTCTCCGCCTATGTCTAGCGAGTGAAGCGTGGGCTCCATCGTCGTCCGATGCCGCACAATGACGTGTCCGAATCAAAGCGAACTTCCAATTCGACAAATTGAAAAATACTCATTAGTTGGATGTTTCACACTCACCTTTTTCTTTCTTGTACCCCTGATCCGTCGAGCCTCTTCAGTCGGAAATTAAAGAAAGACTAAATATCTGGAATTTTTGCCATTACAATTTTCGTTTTAACAAAGGCAAAAGGAAACTTTTGAATTGGTTGCCGTTTCTTTAGTAATTACCACCAATTTAGGTCCTGTAAATTGAAATTGGACCTTAAAAACCTTGGGGAAAAATATACACTGAGGCTAGATTTAGAGAAACCTATAGAATTTTAATATTTTAATATAAAAGATAAAATTCGTTTAAATTTACAAGATGTCCCAGTCCCAGTAAGTTGAAATTGTATGGACAACTTTTTTATTATTTGCTCAAGAGTAAAGAGCCTTTATTTTTCACAATATCGAAAATTGTTATTGCAAAAGGTTGATCAGAGTTAAAAATCGCGTTTACGTTATATAATATTGGATTAATTTACAATAGTTTTTGTATATATCGTCCATTTATTCAGCTCAGGAATATTTTGACAATTTCATAGTAAGAAACCTACAACACAAAAATTCCTACCTTACATTTTTAACAGCTCAAATAAACTTACAATTGCAGATTTCCTTAATTGAGAAAAACGAATTATTATAAACAGTGGGAGTGTATACTAAACACGTAAAACTTTCCGTATACTGTATTTAAAAATATATTTGGTGGTATAATTTAACATATTGTAGTAAATATTTATATTATTCGTGCTGTTAATTTTATTTAGCATAGTTCATCATCATCATTCTGGCTTTATAATCCTGTGTGGGTCCTAGCCTCCTCAAGAATTTCTCTCCAGTCGTCCCTTTCCATCGCCTTTCTTCGCCAAGCACGTATTTCCATATTTCTCATATATTCATCAATGTTATCAAGGAACCTTGTTGTGGGTCTTCCTCTTCTTCTCTGGCCAATGAGTCTATCCAGGAGCGTTTTTCTAGCTGAGTCATTTTGTTCCATCAGCATTACATGCCCTATCCTGCTCAAACGTCTGATCTTAATATGTTTTACGATAGCTGGTTCCTAGTACGTTCTATGGTGTTACGTTTTTTCTACCTTACATACGACATGGAAGCGTGGACAATAAAACAGTCTGAAATCAAAAAATTAAACTCCTTTGAGATGTGGTGCTACAAGAGAATCCACAGAATATCGTGGACTGAAAAAGTAACTAATATAGAGATGTTACAAAGAATGAAGAAAGAATGTGAAGTCACAAAAACTGTTAAAATTAGAAAGATTCAATATCTGCGTCATATAATGAGGGGCGAGAAGTACGTATTACTTAGATTAATTATTCAAGGGAAGATACAAGGGAAGAGAAACCCAGGACGACGCAAAATATCCTGGCTAAGAAATTTGAGAGAGTGGTTCGGTTGCAGCCCATTAGAATTATTCACAATCGCGGCCAATAAAATTAAAATAGCGGTGATGATTTCCAACCTCCGATAGGAGAAGGAACGCGAAGAAGAAGAAGTATGTTCTATAATGTTCGAAATTGTATCGTCTTTTTTACACTCCATTATCATTCACTGCTCCATAGCACTTTTCTACTCCGCCTTAGTACTTTTCTTTCAAAACGTCGTAACGTGTTTTCATTACTTTTTGTTAGAGTCCAGGTCTCTGAATAATATATTATGACTAGGCGTATTATTGTTCTGTAGAGTTTTATTTTTGTATTTCTCGATATAATTGTGGATTTAAGTTGGAGATTGAGCCCAAAATAGCATCTGTTGGCCGTGCAAATTCTCCGGTTTACCTAGGAGCGCTCCCATATACAAAATTCGTTCACTGCTTCGATGACGTCGTTTTCTATACCAAATGGTCGTAGGATTTGTGGTTGCCTGCTTATTTTCATGTACTTCGTTTTGTTGGTGTTTATTATTAAACCCATTTTTGTAGCTGTTTCTGTGATGGTACATACGCCTCTCTTACAGCGTTTTTCGTTCTCCCAACAGTATTGATATCATCAGCATAGGCAAAGATTTGCACTGATTTATTATATATTAAATCAATGATTGTAATTTGTAACATACGTAATACTTTTTCCAGAGCCAGATTGAGCAGTATACAGGAGCGATGGTCTCCCTGGCACAGCCCGTTATTTGTTTTAAAAGCTTCAGACAGTTCCGCCTTAATTCGTACTCATGGGAAACCAAGTGTGCTGAAATAAGCTCAATTGTGGATCATATTAAAGAGGGCAGAATTCTGTTAAAGGTAAGACAATGGACACCAGCACAAAGGAACAAACGAGTATACATATATACTTCACCCTTGTCGTACACCCTAATTTATTTCAATTTTATCGGATATTTCCGAGTCTGTCCTGTTAGCTATTTCTCTATTAGCATACAAAGCATACAAGTTTTTCAGAATTTGTATATTTTTTGTGTAGGTACTCTTATTCTGAGATCTTCCATAATATTTTGGCCACTCTGTTAAATGTATTCTCGAAATCTGTAAAATTTATATCTTTCACAATCATATTCACGCCTCTTCTCAATCACTTGTTTAATTGCAAATATATTGTCATTGTACGATCTCCCTTTTCTAAATCCACATTGTTTTTCCCCTATCAGAATTTCGTGTATAGTTTGTCGTCATTTATTGATTATTTTAGCATATATTTTGTAACCTTATTCGATTATGTCGATTCCTCTATTATTATTAAGATCATCTATTTTCTATTTCTTGAACATATTTCCCATGATTGCGATTTTCCAAGAATGTGGCATTTTACGGTGTTTCCATCATATGTTGTTATATAACTAGTATAAGTGATTTTTGAAATATTCCTTTCATCTCTTATAAAAGAAAAAAGAAAATATAAACAATATATAAACCGAATGGGCGAAAAGCGATTAACTAAACAAATACTAATTTAAAAACCAATAAAGTAATGGACTACCTAAGTCTGACGTCACAATGGACGGGGCTTAGAAAACCTTTCCAAACAATTCTATTTTGTGTGTATTTGTCCCATAAGACGTTAGAAATATTGTTTTTTTAATTGTCTGAAGAATAAATAAGGTATTTTGTTTATTAACATTCATTATGTGCGATTAACATTATTTGTTGTTCGTGAATTTGTGAGATAAGAATATCAAATTTTTAAGATATTAATGTTCATGTTGTAAGGTTAAGTTATTGTTTTAATAAAAGTTTAATTATTTTTTTACTGTATTTGAAGATAGTTTGTTGTTGTTTTTATCAGGGGTATTTCAAAATAAATCAATTAATCATTGAATTTATTTGCAAAGTTGAAAATATTTAAATTAATGTTTTATTCTTTTTTCGTTGAAAGTGATTTTATCCTGTTCATCCTGTAAAAGACTAAAGATATTCATTTTCTCGTAGTTTAAGTTGTGATATAACATTATGTGGAAACCTTTGTATTAAATTGCCATAATGAGTGTTTAAAAAATGTTTTTTTAATGTTTTAATAGTTTTTGAGTTTATGAGTTTTTGAGTTTATTTTTTAGTTTATACGAGAAAACGAATATATTTAATCTTTTATGGGATAAAATCACTAGCACTTAAATAAATAAACGTCAAATCTTTATTAATTTATATTTAAATAATTATTTTATTTTAATTTCTTTATTAATTTATTAATTCCTTTACCTCCAGCTTCGTTTTGACTATTTTTTTCTTCAAAAAGTAGTTGGCGCCCTATGTCTTTGTTTTCTCTCTCTTTCTGTCCTGTAGAATAAATATTCGCGCTCTCTCTCTCTCTCTCTCTCTCTCTCTCTCTCTCTCTGTCCGTTAGACTAAATATTTTGTTCTAGGTTGACAGAAAAGCTAATTCCATCATAGGCATACATCTTATGACATCTGTGCTAACTTCATTTTAGTCTTCCCCTTATTTTCTGTCAATCAGCGTTTCTGACATAGTGGGATATCTTTTTTGTCTATAATTAAAATTTATAAAAGAAGGTAAGAATTATAATAAGCTTCATTTTATGGTCTGCAGAATTCTCTTGAATTTATTGGCTGTATTATGAACTTATTGACTGTATAGAAGACTTTATTGGAGAATATTGTATAGAATATGTGGAATAACATGCTCTGGAGGATCTAACTGCAGCTATCAGGAGTACCTAACCACCTGATTGGGAGGCATTTTTTTGCTATTTTTTTTAGCATGATGTTTAGTTTTTTATATCTATCACTGTTGCATTTAAATGAAAATATTTATTTGTTTTAAATAGTCGATGAGTAACTTAATTATTATCATATCACCGAAACTTAATACATACTCTATACCAATTGGAAAACATACTTTTTCTTGTTGTAGAGTGTAATATAATTGGTCTATAATATCTCTCGTTAATTTGTATTCCATGAAAATAAGATTCAAATTTCTAATAGAAACATTATCACAAAAGCAAACTGGTGAATTCGCTATTTAGTCTAGGCGGGATCTGTTTTGGATTGGACATTTTCCATAGGAAGCTATTTTTTTGCTGGAATCACTTCAGGATGTGCCCAATATCGATAATCATGATATGCGCCAGTCGCAAACCCTCTGCTAAATTTTTTATTTATCAAAATCTGAAAAAAATTGAAAATTTCTCATTTTTTTGCTCCTATTTTCGTTTATAATTCGGAACATATTGATTCTAGAGAAAAAATTATATGAAGTTAAAAGTTTCGTTATTCAATTTTACACAATATTTCGTTAGCTAGAAATTGAAAATTTAATGTTTATTGTTGAAAAAATAGCAATAATTGGAAAAAAAGTACAAAAAAATGAAGTTAATCCTTTAAATGTTTTCGACTTTCTAAATCCATATTCCGCTTAGAAAAACTTTTTAATATGTTTAAAACGTGTGCTAAATCTTGTTAAGATCGGTCAGATAGGTTTTGCATAATAATTTTGCAACCCAGCCTACTGAAAAAAAATAGCAAATTTTCAAATTTATAGTAGGCCCTAAATGAGGCCCACAGATAGTTGCAAATTTTTTTACACATAAAAGAAGGCTCAAACTTTCAAACTTTTTTTGTAAAATTCAAATCGGTTCACTAGGAGAGCCTAGAAATTTTTTTAAAGTTTTAAGCATTTTTTAGGCTTCTAAACAAATTGAATAACTTTACGAGCTTTAAACATATCAATTTCAAAATTTATACACTTAAAGAACATTAAAAGATGCTTCTTTAAAAAAAAGATACATTCGGCTTACTGGTTGCCGAGATATTAAAGGTCAAAGTTGGCATTCATTTGCCGTGTAACCATAAGTGATAGAGGGCTCGTTTTTAAACAAATACTCTCGTCTTGTCAAGTACTTTTTATATGAAAAGTTTTACATAATGCGCTTTATGGCAACATCCATAAAAAAGACAAATAAAAAACCGTTTTCGCGTAAAATTCACTCGAAATGTGAATCGGCGAGTTCAAAATCATAGCGCGCGCTAAAAATTGCATTACCTCGGCTTCTTGTTAACCAATTTTGCTCTTTTTTTTTGAGTCGATGTCTCGGACGACAAGGATTTCAAATATCATATTTTTAAATACCATTTTTAATTGCAAAATTGGGAAATTTGCAATAAACAATTGTATGTTAAATAAGTAATTGCATTTTTTCTTCTTTTGAGCTTGCAATTTATACATTAAAGTGAATTGTTACTTTTAGTAAACAAATATGTATTTATAAATGTGTAATAAATAATTTAAATTGTTAAGACAAAGACGAAAGAAAAAAAAAATTTTTTTTTTCATAAATAAACTTTATTTTGACTCAATCTTCAATAACTTTTTTTAAAGTATTTTTATTTTTTTTTTTTGGAAGGACAAGAATCTTCAGGTCTGACCTTGACCTTCAATATCTCGGCAACCAGTAAGCCGAATGTATCGTTTTTTTTTTTGAGAAACGTCTTTTAATGTTATTTAAGTGTATAAATTCTGAAATTGAAAATTGAAAATGTTTAAAGCTCGTAAAGTTATTCAATTTGTTTAGAAGCCTAAAAAATGCTTAAAACTTTAAAAAAATTTCTAGGCTCTCCTAGTGAACCGATTTGAATTTTACAAAAAAAGTTTGAAAGTTTGAGCCTTCTTTTATGTGTAAAACAATTTGCAACTATCTGTGGGCCTCATTTAGGGCCTACTATAAATTTGAAAATTTGCGATTTTTTTTCAGTAGGCTGGGTTGCAAAATTATTATGCAAAACCTATCTGACCGATCTTAACAAGATTTAGCACACGTTTTAAAAATATTAAAAAGTTTTTCTAGGCGGAATATGGAGCTTGTAAGTCATGTTTAGAAAGTCGAAAACATTTAAAGGATTAACTTCATTTTTTTGTACTTTTTTTCCATTTATTGCTATTTTTTCAACAATAAACATTAAATTTTCAATTTCTAGCTAACGAAATATTGTGTAAAATTGAATAACGAAACTTTTAACTTTATATAATTTTTTCTCTAGGATCAATATTTCCGAATTATAAACGAAAATAAGAGCAAAAACATGAGAAATTTTCAATTGTTTTCAGATTTTGTTAAATAAAAAATTTAGCACAGGGTTTGCGACTGGCGCATATCGTTTTTTTTTTTTTTAACATCCAATGTTTATTGCAATCTGTCTCATTATAAACAATAAGCAATATGTATAATATATGTACAATAACATAGTGGGAAGCTGCCCAGTGGCGAGCACCCAGGTAAAAGATAACATAAATATAATCTATGATATATCAACTAATTTAAACTTTCACTTAACAAACAGAGTTTAATACAGGTAAACATCACTGACACACATATGAGAATTACAAGGCAAAAACACAAATTAAGGAAAGATTTAGAAAACACCTGAATAGAAACTTGTTATTTCACCGCACCATGACACTATGTTCTATTTTTCCTGATTTACTAGAGGTCCAAAGGGTCTGGTCGTTTTAATCTTCTTACGTGTGAAATGTTGAGCAGATCCGTTGCCAGCGGATTTGGATGGCAGGATAGTATGTTCTTGTATACAGAGTTTACAGCAGATATTGCTTCGCAAACTGTTGGTAGCTGTAAATCGTGGTGTAATCTGTGGTTCGTGATATACCAAGGGGCATTACAGATCTGGGCAGTACCTTCGATTGGAAACGTTGAAGTTTTTGTATGTTGGTATTACTTGCTGTACCCCAGATTTGTGCTGCATATTGCCATACCGGTTTTAAAATACATTTATATATCAGAAGTTTGTTCTCCAGGCTAAGATTTGATTTTCGACTCATGTACCAATACATTTTCCTGTAGATTAAGCTGAGTTGAAGGCGTTTCTTCCAGATGTGGATGCCCCAATTAAGTTTGCTATCCAAATGGATTCCTAAGTATTTAACGACGTTATTAACTGGTAGTGGAGTGTTGTTTATAGAAACCGGTGGCGCGATACCTTTTTTTAAAGTAAACGTTATTTGTGTTGATTTTAAACTGTTAACTTGGACCCGCCACAGCTTAAGCCAGCTCTCTAGTTTAAGTAGGTGATTTTGTAATACCTGGGCTGCTTTAGCTGCTGTAGAATTTGAAGCCATGATAACTGTGTCATCGGCATATGTAGCGATTGTTGTATTGGTCGTCGTTGGGAGATCTGATGTGAATATTAAGTAGAGGGTGGGTCCTAGTATGCTTCCTTGTGGAACTCCGGAACAAATTGGAAACAGGTTAGTGATTTCCCCACCTCTTTTGACTTGAAAGAATCGATCTGTCAGGTAGGATCTTAAAAGTGAACTTATGGGATGAGGAAATATAGATTTAATTTTGGAGATAAGACCTACATGCCAAACTTTGTCGAATGCTTGAGAGACATCTAGAAATGCAGCAGTACAGTAATTTTTTTGTTCAACGAATTTCTGATAGTCTTTACCACCCTATGAATTTGTTCGATAGTACCATGTTGTTTCCTAAACCCAAACTGATAATTCGGTAAAACATTACTGTCATATAAAATAAGCTCCAGTCTTCTCAGAAAAAGCCGTTCAAATACTTTAGATATAATAGGCAACAAGCTAATACGACGGTATGAAGATACTTCCGTGTGATCCTTATTAGGTTTTGGAATCAGAACAATTTGAGCAACTTTCCATTGGAGTGGAAAATAACCTGTTTTTAATATTGAATTAAATATATAAGTAATTAAACTTACGCCTTCATTGGGTAGATTTTTTAGTACTAAACTAGATATTAAGTCATATCCAGGTGACTTTTTAATTTCCAGATTATCAATTATTTCTTTGATTTCAGATTTCTTAACAGGTTTAATAGGTGGAGCCATTTGATATGGTGCATTTATGACTTCATGGATAGCTTGTTCTTCTTCACCTGAGACTTCCCTCTGATGCGGTTGAAATACCTCGCATAGATGATTTGCAAAAGTATATGCTTTATCTATGTCAGTTTTAGCCCAAGTGCCATTTTGTTTCCTGATTGGCATATTCATTTGTTCGTTGTGTTTAAGTTTTTTTGTTAGTTTCCACAGCGAATAGTTTGTATCATCTGCAGTTGAGAGGTTCTTTAAATATTTGTTGATTCCACTGTCTTTATGTTGGATCAGTTTTCTTTTGAGTAGTCTGCAAGCTCTATTCAGATTTGTTTTATCTTCTGGATGCCTAGTGAGCTGCCATATCTTTCGCAGTTTTCGTTTTTCCAATATGAGTGTATTTATGTGTGCAGGATAGGACTCGGAATTGTGTTTGTAATAAATTTCTGGGGTGGACGTCCAAGCAGCTTGCTGAATAACTGTAGTTAAGTGAGCAACTGCGTTTTCTATGTCACTATCACTTTTAAGAGGCAAGTTTAGATTGATGGATGTTTTTATTTCTTCTCTATATCTGTTCCAGTTTGTTCTTTTATTAGAGAGTGTTAAATGTTTAGAACAGGTATGAATTTGGCTTTGTAGATCTATGAAGAAAGGGGAATGATCTGATGAGAGGTCAAATGAAGGAGAAATTTGGAGGCAGGTATGTGATATTCCTTTTACTATAGCAAAATCAATAAGATCAGGAATTTTTTGTCTATCAGTAGGCCAATAGGTAGGCTCTCCAGTAGAGAAAGGAATTAAATGATTCTCATTAATACTTTTTAATAATTCTCGTCCACGTGAGGTTACGATTCTGGAACTCCATTTATGATGTTTGGCATTATAATCTCCAGCAGAAATGAAACGGTGTCCTAGCATCTTAAAGTATTCAGTAAAATGATCAGCTTTAATTATTTTATTCGGTGGACAGTAAACAGCAGATAGAATAATCGAGCCTTGTGAATCTTCGACCGACACTGATGTGGCTTGGATGTTAACTTTACTAATTTTATTTGTTTCATGATGCTTAATGTTATTTCTTATAATAATTGCCGTACCTCCGTGGGCTTTACCTAATGGATGTTGAGTTACATAGGTTGAATATTTGGGAATATGAAAATGGCTCTTATTAGTCATGTGTGCTTCGGAAATAAACATAACATCTAGATTATGACAGTAAATAAATGCTTTAACTTCGTGGAAATGAGTGGTTAAGCCATTGGCATTCCAACAGCACATCTTTAGTTTAGTGTTGAAGGTTAAGCTTAGATATCAGAGAAATTATGAGATCAAACATCTTATCCATTCTTTCCATTAACTTATGTACTAGTAGTTCTAGATTATTTTGTATATGTTGAGGAGTTGTTGTTTCTATTATATGAGGAGTCTCATCTATGGTAGATGTATTTCTATTATCTCTTCCTGCAACAATTTTCGCATAGCTTGTAGTTGGTTGAGTGCTTGAAGGAAATTCTGCACGAGGTGGTTGACTTGCGTTTTTATCTCTAAGTGTTGGAAATTTTTTTTTCTGTAGCTCTTTGTATATTGAGCATCCCTTATAGCTGGCAGGATGATTTTCTAGACAATTTACACATTGAACATCTTTTATATTTTTTGGTTTTGGGCATTGAGATGATAGGTGATCGCCCACACATTTTACACAGCGCGGACTCCTGTGGCAATAATTGTGGGTGTGGCCAAAATTTTGACATCTTTGACATTGGGGTAGTTCCCTTTTCGGATGCGGTGGCTCAACTGTGACAATAGAGTTTAGTAATTTTGTAATATTATATATATATATATATATATATATATATATATATATATATATATATATATATATATTATTGTTACTTTGAATAGCCAGTTCTATATTAAATAGTGGCAGATCTTTCTTTGTGCCTCTTTGCTTAATGTTGGAGATGTTCAGTGCTGTATGTCCGTGCGCTAGCAACGCTTTTTTAATGTCATCTGGATCTGTTGAAGGATGTAAATTACGTATAACAACTCGGAATCCACGGTTTTGTTTCAGTTGGTATGTATGGTACTGAGTATTTTTTTCTGCTAAAGATTTTACAATTAATGAATAGTTTTTGGATGAGTCAGCTTGAACTTTAATTTGGTTGTTAGCAAGACATTTTAAAGTATATTTACCTGGAGTTATCTGCTGTAGTAATTCCTGTAGTGGTTTGATACACTCAACATTTTGGATAAATATAGGTGGTGGCTGTTCATCTTTTTTTTCTTCCAGCATTTCATCCTCTTCATTTGATTTATCATTTTCAAGTGCCTCGTATCTGTTAGATGTAAGAACAGTTTTACTTAGCCAATAATCTTTGAGTATATCGTGATTATCGATATTGGGCACATCCTGAAGGGATTCCAGCAAAAAAATAGCTTCCTATGGAAAATGTCCATTATGGTCTGAATTTCTACAGATCCCGCCTAGTCTATATTATATATTAATTAGTTTTAATAATTCCATAAAAATCGAATTAGGTTACAAAATATATGCTAAAATAATCAATAAACGACAAGAAATTCTGCTAGGGGAAGAACAATGTGGATTTAGAAAAGGGAGAACGCACAATGACAATATATTATGTATTTGCAATTAATTTTGCGCCATGATGACGTCGATAATTTATTTTATGTAATAATTTTAAACAGAAACCTAAAATTTTTTTGTGACAAAATTAAATAGACAATGAAATTGCATGAACGACAATATGTTTCATTGTTTAATGCCCATTGCCCATCTTTAGGGCATGTGCCGTTGTATATCTGGAGAGACGCCGCCTTCAATCTTTAGATGCATGCAAGTTTCACAAAAAAAATGGCACCGTTTAAACACGCTATTAAGCTATTAAAATAATACACATGAAAGAAATATAAACGTTTAAACATGTCAGTTCAGGATCGAATAAAGAACAGATCGATCAGGTAAATACATCATTCATAAAAAACTGTTATTATTATTCTATTACACATCATCGCAAACTAGACCCCTGTATATTTTATGCAACGTTTACATGTTTTCACAATGTTATTTTATATCCACCCCAAGTAGACCTTCTTCGCAGTTCTGCGACGACGGGATAAGACCACAATACTGAGTAAATAAACCTGAAGTTATTCGATTTTATACCATAAACGTTTTTATTCAGAATTTCCAACTCCCCTTCGAATTCATTTGAAACCGATCAAAAGAAGAGTAAAAGCATTTGAATTAAATAAGCGAAGCGAAATAAAATACAATTCTGAGCTTTTTAGAAAAGGGGAGCTGTTTAAATATTAGTTGACATGTTTTTAGACTCGATAAAACTGTGGGAGTATTATATTTGTGCATATTTATATACACAAATGCAAAATAATAAATAAACAATGGACATTATACATAATGTTTAATATTTTTTTATACAGTAAAGTTTGCGTGGCTTAGTCTAGTGTTAGTGTTTTCAGGTCACTCAAGCGCCCTTAACATGACTTATGTAGCAGGTACCGACGACTGTATTTGCCCTCCGAAGACGGTTGTGGATCAATTAAACTAAAAATTAAAAAAAATTAGATGTCAGTGCAGGAATCGAAGACGGGTCCGTCAGCTTGTTAAACCAGTAACATAGCCAGCCACAAAGTCAGTATCATTCTTTAGAACGCCTTGAAAAGGATACACCAAAGAGAGAAAAGTTTAAAACTCTTTGTATCCGCTGGATCCTTTCGTGATTTTAAGGAAGCCAAAAGTCTGGCTTTTCTTCATTAATAAAGAACTTTATGAATGATACTACTATTATCCCAAAACATGATACCGTGTGTGGAAATGCTACAAATAAGGGCGTTTATTCCTTGTGAAATCGCAATTCATTCATCGCTAGTGAAATGATGTTTCATTGGTTTCAAGTTTTTTACCCCTAGAAAGCATCCCTTTGTGCAAAAAAATACTTAAAATGCCTATTTATAGTTTAAAATGTTTTAATTTTTCATTTAGATATAATTAAAAATTCATTCCAATATCACTTATGAAATGATATTTCTTTAGTTTAAACTCTTAAATCCCAAAAAATCACCCCTAAAAGCGACTACAACAATAAAAATAGTTTTCTACACATTAAAATTTTAAATTTATGTATTTAAAACAATAAAAATTTGTTCCTTGCTTATGAAACTTGTTTAACCCTTAGAAACTACCCCCTATGCCAATAATAGTACAAAGCACTTCATCAATTCATCTTCAAAACTATTATGCGTACTTTAGATATATGTGAGAGCTCCAAAATTCGTATAGTTTTCACGATCAAAAATTATCTTATTAAAATATTGATTTTTCTTCAATAAGTAAGTTAATTTTCAAGCTTTGATATATTTATAATAATAATTTTAAGTACCACAAGACTAGGTTCATTATAAAGCCAAATTAGCCTTTAATTTTGAAAAATTAAAGTTTGAAGCACTCGAAACAGAAGGTGTTCACACCAAGACTTACATTTTAATCGGTGATGTCTCAATTGTTTTTGTGGTACAGAAGTTTATAAAAAACGAGAATATTTAATGAAGAAACAACTACATTTTTGTACTTGATTATTTTTTACCTATATATTATAGTTTTATAAACAGTCAAACTCCTGGATCTAATGAAGAATAATAAAATAAAATGTAATGTTGAAGTAAAACGATTAATTTTGTTTCTGGTAGATACTGCCCTTTTTTTCTTAAAATATTCGAAGAGTTCATCTTTATCGAGCTGTAACTTACTCAGTTTACTCAAAGTGACTTTTTGCAATGCTCATTTTAAAGATCTGTTTATGCACTATAAAAAACTTTAATGTCAATACCGCCGAAAAATTAACACTTTTCTTATAATTTAACGTTGAATTAATTATTAACGTTAATTCAAATATTCGTAAAAAATGAATCTCATTTCATTTTTATAAGCTTCATTTTTGTTTTGCACACTTTTTAGATCAAAGGTATATTTTTTTAATTATTCATAAGTTATCAACTATTAATAATTCAAACAGTATTGACTTTCTGAAAAAAACTCTATAAAACAAAAGTTGCTTAATTTAATTCTCTATCTTCTTCTTCCCTCTTATATATAGGTTATAAAGCATGTTTGTTCTTCAATATTAGCCTCCTAAATTATTTAAATTATCGCACCATCTTTTTCTTGGTCTACCAATACAATGGTCTACGTCCAGTTGGTGACTTAGCTCGTGCTATTCGCACTATCCTATTCTCTGCCATTCTACTAATGTGTTCGTTCCACTCCTGTTTTCGTTTTGTCACCCATCCATTAATGTCTTCTAAATTACATGCTCTTCTTATGTTTTCGCTTCTCTCCCTATCCAACAGACTTTTCCCTAATATTCGTCGGAGTATTTTCATCTCTGCCGTTTCTAGTAGTTGTCTCGTTTTAGATGTGTCGGGTCTTGTCTCCGCCGTGTATGTCAATATAGGTCTAATGGCTGCTTTATAGATTCTTGTTTTTGTGTCTTGTCTTAGGTGTTTGTTCTTCCAGATTGTGTCATTAAGAGATGCCGCCGCTTTACTTGCTTTTAAGCTTTGTTGTAGTACTTATTCTATGTAGTCGTACTAGCTATGTTGTCGTAATATTTTCCCATCAATTTCGATTTTACATCGATGTTGTCATACATTTAGTTTTTCTGCTGATATTAGTGTATTGTATTTCTTGGCAGTTGTATTGAAGATGTGTGTTAATCGTTGGAGCTCGCCCTCTGTATCGGCGATTAATGCGGCGTCGTATGCATAACATAATATTTGAATTTCTTTGTTTTCCATTCTGTAACCATGACCTTTACGTACTGCTTGTATTATTTCGTCCATTATTATATTAAAGAAAAGTGGGCTTAACGAGTCACCCTGTCTGACTCCGCTTTGTACTGGTATACACTGTGTTAGTTTTCCATTTATCTTTGTCTGTATTCAATTATGGAAGTAGATGTTTTCGATGGTTTTTATAATATTGATTGGAATGTTTCTTTTATACAGTAGGTGTAAGACGTCTTTGACTTGGATGCGATCGAAAGCCTTTGTCAGGTCTATAAAACATAGATATTTTGGTTTATTGTACTCGATAGCCTTTTCTGTGATTTGTCTTAGTAAAAATACGGCGTCTACGCTGGATCTTCCGGATCTGAATCCTTGTTGTTCAATGAAGTTAAATGTGTCGATAGCAATTAAAGTAAACTGTATACTCACGCTTAATCAAGCCATTAAGAGCGATGCTGGGAATATTTATATTCCACTATGCATCAACAATTTACTCATATAAATTACCATCTTTCTTGTACTCATTGCGTCGAGTAAGAACGATAAATATACGAAAATGGTTGCGTTTCGATTTAATTTGAGTTTCTTACCACTCCCTGACACGTGTTTCTGGGTCTTCCCGTGGGATCGCTTGCAACTATGTATTGACGTCGACGTAGGTCATTTTAAACATTTATTATAAATTCAACGGTTTTTGTGTTATTTTTACGTTATTAAGTAAAAATTTTGTTATGCATTTAATTTTATTTATATATTAAACGTCATCTCACTTTTAACTACTTAGTTATTTTAATATCATATTAAATATTAACCTAGATTATTATGTATTGTTTCATGGCCAACCTGATAAAATTTCACTTTAGTTGTAGTTGCAATTAATGTTTGTCTCATAAAAACAAGAATAACTCACAAAAAAAAACAATTAGGTATAGAGAATGCTTAATAAATAATAAAGTATCATAAAATGATATTTTATTGTATTGCTAAAATACAGGTTGTACCATTTACGAAAATACCCTTTCCGAGTTTCGACCCACCCTGTATACCAAAATTAAATATTTTGTTATGTTGATAATTTTAGACAATAGTAGACTATATTAAAAATATTTTGAACCTTAATATATTTTTTGATATCAAATCTCTACTATTCTACAGGGTGTTGATTTTGCTCTGAAATTAATAAAAAAAGCGTAATTATCTTTTAAATTACCTAGTATAACACTGTCAAGGCTTATAACGAAAAAACGAAAACATCAAGAAGAATCCAAAAATGTAAAAATTTACAGGGTGTTCCATTAAAGAAAAGATAAGTTTATTCTACCAATATGGGTCAATATGGGTAGCCCTGTATATTTAAAAATATATTTAGGGTATGGTCCTATTATTTGTGTTCCAACTTTTATCTAAATAATTTTTTTCGTATCTCTTACGAGAAATGAATAATTAGAGTTCCTCTGGCACTAATGTATATTTTTTTATTAAAATCTATTTAATTCAGAATGCAATAATTTTTATGCGTCCCTGTATAACTTAATTATGTTTCACTGTAACGATCCAATAAAATTATACTTTTTTTAAATTCTATTTAGTTCAGAACGCAATCATTTCTATGCGTCCCTGTTTACCTTAATTACTTTTTAAATAACGTAAACAATAAAATTGTTTTGATCAAATGATCCATTTTTTTCTGTGTTTTATGTATTCAGTATTTCTGGTTTAGCACTAGTAGCTATCATCTAATTTTTCTTCTCTCCAATTTTTTTATGACCTGGACAAAGAAGTGAGAGATCAAATACAAAAAGCAAATACATAGACTGGCAGGATGCCTTAATAACACTATATGATGAAACAGACACATTAACACTGAGATGAAGTCAAGAATTTATACAGCCAGTGTAAGACTAATAATGGCATATGCTTCAGAATTAAGACCCGACACACCACAACAAAAAGGCTACTGGAAACGGCAGAGATACTGAGAAGAATTACAAAAAATTAGAAGACATTAGAAGAAAATGTAACTTACAGTTTATAAACGAATGGACACTAAATAGAAAAAAGACTGGATAAGCAGAATGGGGGAGACCCGTGTCGTCAAAATCTTCTTCTCACTGCGCCATCTCCTTTCGAAGGTTGGCGATCCAAATGGCAACTGTAGCTTTGGAAACTGCTGCGCGTAAGATCTCTGCGGATGAGCGGTCGAACCATCTCCTCAGGTCCCTCAGTCAAGAGTTCTGGCGTCTTCCTACTGATCTTCTGCCCTGTACTTTTCCTTCCAGTATAACTTGAAGTAATTCATAGCTTTTGCCTCTCAACACATGACCCAAGTATTGCATTTTCCTCTCTTTGATTATTCTTAGTAATTCTTTTCAAAATAGCAAGAGATAATTCACCAATTGACAGAAGTATTGGAAGGCCGTGCAAAATATGGGGGTTACAACCTTCCATATAGGTATTAATCCGCCAATGAACAAGCAGAACTGCTTATAAAGAGGAAGAAGAAAAAGAAAAATTTTTTTATGTGGTAATAAGACTGTCGCAAGGATCACCCCACATCTCTCCCAATTCTGAGCAACGCGTCCTCGTTCATTATGTGTACCTCAAACACTGTCCATCGTTTATTATGCTACACCACCTAACTCAGTACCCGATAAAAAGAGCTCGATGTTGCAAGTGCTATAAGAAGTAAGGAAGGAAAGGAATTTTGATAGATGGAAAAAGGAAATGGGAAGTTTAAAAAAAGGAGAAAGGTATAAGTTCAGAAGAGGACGAAAGGATTCATAAAGATCATTTCTTTAATTACATTTTTGTTGTGTAAAACGAATTTAATAAAATTTACAAAGTAAACCGTTAAACTAAAACACCGAATGCTATAAAGTACAGTATTTTCACATTATATCTAAAAATTTACAATTTTTGTCGATATACCTATCCGAATTTAGATTTTCAAAAGATGTATGAAAACAAATGACAGAGCATAATGCGGCAGTAAAACTATATTTCCTCGCCTGTGATGGCCTGTCGAAATCTCCTAGAGTATTTCTGACTTATGGCTTATATTTGGCTGAAATCTGGATCAAGCACAAGCACCGGTCTGCAGTTTTCAACCAGGACCGTATTAGTATCAAGTGTAATTCAGAAAAAAAAATAAACTAACCCCTATCGTTCTTACGAATAAAACTTTTAACATTAATATTAGAAAAGAATGATCAATAAATTTTTCTCCAAATTGATTTTATAAAATACAGATACTAATTATTTTGTAATATTTATTAAAATATGTTTAGAAAAATTATATCGCTGAAAGGACTAAACTGCAACCACGATGTTGCTCTATCTTTTCAGATTTTTCGCACACAATTCCCCTTTATGTCCAATTATTTCATAATTGTGTCTAATTTTAGTCATGTTATTATAGGGCCTGTGTCCAGAAGAAATCATCATCTAACAACTCCGCGGTATCACTGAGTTCATTTATGATATTACTATGTCCTGATCTAACGTTACGTTGCTCAGTTTTTCTCGCAGTCCATAGTGCCCCATTGTCGCTTCCCTCTTCTAATTAAGTGTAAAAAAGGAAAGTCCAGTGAAGCTTACATATATGCTATTGATGTGCTTCTCAGAGCCCTTGTGATTCTAAGACAAGCAAGATTTTATACCTTGCTTAGTTTTTGAATGGCATTTTTTTGCAGCAACCTTTGGCCACCATACCAATTTTGCATATCCAATATAACATATCTAATTTTAAACAACGTATTCTTGAAGCTGAAATTCTATACTGGCGTTGTATTATTTTTTTTTCTCTACAGTAAAATGCTGAGGCGTGCGTCACGGAGAAGTAAAAAATTAAAAGAATATCTGTCACTAAAAGATTCGATTCGTAACGATTGTCAAAATTTAATGTAAGTCATAAATGTCATCCTATTAATAACAACATTGAATCGTGGGTTTAAATTTTTGTAATAATTCTCGTTTTAAAATAATTTCATATAAATACAATTAGTATTTTTAAATATATTATTTAGTTCATACAATAATTAAATTTAATATCAAATGATATTTCTTTATATTTTATTATTATATACACGGTCTGATTTTGACAGGTTTTTCATAGGTAAACAACGTAGGTATTGTGGTAGGTATGCTTTGGTAATTTGTTAACAGGTGGCGTTACGAGCAAAACAATAATTTGTTGAATTTGTTTAAAATATAAAAAATAAATCTATAATATAAAAATGAATCGCAAAATGTGTTGGTACAACATATATCTATAATTCAACAACGCATGGACCAATCTTAACAATTCTTTTTTTAAAATGTTTCTTGAAGTCTAGGGATGGTTTTTACGGCGAGAAAAATTCGAATAAATTCCGGGAAAACCCTAAAATAGGCCTTTTCTTTTTCCCATACAAATATTTTTTAACTAAATGTAGGGTCAATTTGAACTTTATTGCAATTCAATAAAGTTTATATTAAATTACAAGCACTCACTGTTGTCTAAACAATGAATTCGTATATCACGAACGCGGGCTTTGAATTACGATTTGTCAATTGACTACAGTAACTACCAATGTGTTACTATTGGATCTATGAACTCGGTTTGCTCTCATTGTAAGGCATTGAAAAATGAAGCCAATGGATTGTGTTGCGCAAATGGGAAAGTGAAATTCATACCATTGGATCCACCATCAGAGCCATTGTACTCATTGGTTTCAGGAATAGGACCAGATTCCATACACTTTTGTCAAATATCCAACAATATAACAATTGCTTTCAAATGACGTCATTTGGGGCAACAAACGTAGTTCGGGAAAATTTCATGCCAAGTTTTAAGGTATGTATTATAGCAGTTAATCATTATTATTTAGTGAACAAAATTTCCTGTTAACTAAGTAAAGATGTGTCATTAGCCTTCAGTTCCCTAATGCAAAAGAAATATATTACTTAGTCATAATATTATTTGGTGATTCAGTATTAGAAACACTTTTATTATTTTGAAACACAATGTAATTGTTTGATGATGAATATTAGTTACAACTAATTATTACATATTGACATACCTAAGCATATCAATTATTATTTGGTGATTCAAATTAAGAGACCGATGGCGATACACTTTTTAGGAACAAATATTTATATTTGGTCAAATCATTATTTTTAATTAACAGATACAAGGCCAAATATTCCATAGAGCAGGTTTACTGTTACCAGTATCAGATAGCAATTACAAATTCCTGCAAATTTATTTCATGGGCAATTCACCACAAGAAATTGATAAGCGTTGTTCACATAACAATTCACTAAAGAGTCTATTGTGTAACAATTACAAACTTATGTTACAGAGTTGTCCATTGTCATCTTCGCTAATCTAATCAGTTTTGCTAGTATATTCATGTTTTGTATTTCGAGCAAGAGTTAATTTCTATTTACAGAGTCCAAGGCTTATTAGAGGAAGTCTCTGAAGTTTCTGAAGCTTTGTTGGTATTGCCCTAGTCTAGTGTATTTTCGATGTACTTATCTATTATGTTTCTCAAGATGCTTGTCAATATTTTGTATGTGGTACTGGAATACCTTGGGTCTTCTTTTTTATATACCGTTATTTTATGACCATGTCTCCACACCATAGCATATTTTCCGAGTTCCATATTTTTTTTATTATTTTATGAAATCCGGTGTATCAGTTCTCCTCCATTTTTTATTAATTTATTGTTAATTCCATCCGGTCCTGCTGCTTTTTCTGATTTTAATCTCTTCAGTATTTTAATAACTTGCTTGTAGGTGAGAGCTTTTCTTCTTTGTCTCTTTCATACCTTATCTCTACTTCCCCAATATTCCTCCATTGTTTGATTTTGTACAAGCAACACAAATGCTTTCCACAGTTTTCTTTACTGATATACTGTTGTTTTATTGTTGTTACATTGTATTTTAATATATTCGTATAGTTTTTTTGTTATCTTTGTTATTTGCTTCTATTGCTTACATTTGCTCTTGCATTCTAATTTAAATTCTAAATTGTTTGTCAAAAACCAAATAAATTTTACACTCATTCGAGAGAGATTTAGAAATGGTTTTCATTAAAAATAAAAAGCCAAACATAAAATTAAATTTTAGAGAGTACTTCCGACTACTACTTTAATTAAACTTTAGATAGTTTTGTACTAAAAATTCAAGTTTATTAGAGTGAAAAGATACATAAAAAGCTAAAGCCAAGTATTATACAATATTATTGAAACCGTATGAACATAACTAACCCCAGGTGACATTGTAATTTCTCTAAAACCTTCAGTCCCTCTCTGTCCCATACATATTCCAATTCCAAGGGATGTGGTGTTGGCATTAAAGTGGAATATCCTCCACGTTGAATACTGTATGAGCTTTCGTAAAAAAATACCGACGGGTTTCCTTTGTTTTCCGGTTTCAAGATGGATTTTTGATTAGACTTTTCTGGATTTATAAGTAGAAAAGTCGTATAATTCAACAAGAATGTTTTATATAAATATATAAATGTGATTAGTGCAGTAAGAAAAGAAATTTCAATGATTTAATATATCGAGGCAATCTGTAACTATTAAAACTGTTTAGCAGAAAACAAAATACTCCATCTATTCCTGGGTCTTCAAAAATTTATTTTACCTTTCCATTTGTAGTTATAAACCAGTTTCGGAAATCGGTGGTCATTCATTCTGTTCAGATGCCCTTTCCAGTTATTTCGATATTCCAATTTTTTAATTAAGGTCGAATCTATTTAACTCTTGTCTAATCTATTCATTTGTTATTTGGTCAGCTCTCGTATATCCTCTAAAACTTCTCAAAAATCTCATCTAGGCTGACTAGATTTTACTTTCATTTTTGTTGGTAGGGTTCACAGTTTGCTGTCATATATATATATATATATATATATATATATATATATATATATATATATATATATATATATTAGTAGTAGTAGTAACGATGATTATGGGTGACTTTAACTCCAAAATTGGTCGTGGTGCCGAAGGAGACAACATAGGAGCATACGGTCTCGGTACCAGAAACAATAGGGAAAATAGACTGGTACAATTCTGCGTAGCGAACAACCTGTTAGTAGCCAACACCTTCTTCAAACAACATCCTAGAAGGCTATACATTTGGAAATTACCTGTAGACAGAAAAGATAAAATTGTTAGAAATCAAATTAACTTCATTTTTCTCGATAACAACTTCAAGAAGTACATAAAATCTACTAAAACATATCCTGGAGCTGACATTCATGGCGATTACAATCCAGTTATAATGGATTTTAGACTAAAAAGGTTTGTTAAAGTTAAAAGGGAAAAAATGTTAAGAAAAATAGACATTTCACAACTCAAGAACCCTGAAAAGAAAAATGAAATAAGCATCAAGGTTGAGAAAGAAATAGAAACGCTGGAGAACTTGATGGACTGCTCTAAACACGAAAATAACAAAGATATAAGAAGACGACATGGGTTCATGAAAAATAACAGAAAACAAGAATGGATAACGGAAGAGATCATGGACCGCATGGACGTAAGACGGAAACATAAAACAAACCCAATGGAATGCAAACGAGTCAATAGAATCATTAGAAGAAAGTGCAGAGAAGCTAAAGAAAACTGGATGTCAACCAAATGTCTAGAAATTGAACAACTTCAGGAAAGATGCGACACCTTCAATGTCCATAAAAAAGTGGAAGAAATGACAGGTAGACACAGAAAGAGACAAGAAACAATATTAGGAATGTACTCCACTATCCACGGATGATGGAATAAATAAAAAAGGTCCAAAAATAACAAAAGAAGAAGTTAATTTTTGCAGTAAAAGCTAAGAAGAACGAAAAAGCCACCGGTCCAGACAATATCAACGTCGAAATACTTAAATTAATTGCAGACAATTAAAGTAAAAGCCTCGACTTAATAAGAGCACTATTGAATAAGATAAGAGATATGCCACAGGTAAAATACCATTAAACTGGCTAAAATCAACATTCGTAATATTACCAAAAAAATCAAATGCCTCACACTGCGATGACTATCGAATATTAAGCATGATGCCTCATGTCCTTAAAACTTTTCTCAGAATCATTCATACACGAATTTACAAGAAGTGTGAATTTCAGATGAGTGACACTCAATTCGGAATTCGAAATGGATTGGGAACACGAGAAGCTCTTTTTGCTTAAATGTGTTAACACAACGATGCAGAGACATGAACGTAGATGTATATGCATGTTTAATTGATTATCGAAAAGCGTTTGACTGCGTTAACCATCAAAAGATGATCGAAATTCTGAAAACAACTGGAATTGAAGAACAAGACTTGCGAATTATCTCAGAACTATATTGGTACCAAACAGCAACAATTGAAATAGAACACCCGAAGATATACGAATCCGACGAGGAGTGCGACAAGGTTGCGTCTTATCACCACTGTTATTTAATCTGTATTTGAAATCTATATTCAGAAAAGCGTTAGACGAGGTTCAAGGTGGAATCAAGATTAACGGAACCAGCATAGTCAACATCAGGTACGCCGATGATACCGTCCTAATAGCAAGCAACGTACAAGCACTACAAAATATAATAAAAGCGGTAGTTCGTCATAGCTAAATGTTCGGTTTACATCTAAATGTTTCCAAAGCTAAAATTCTAGTATTTTCAAAGATACTCACAAATGTAAATTTGTACTCCAATGGACAAATAATATAACAGGTAACTTCCATAAAATATTTGGGAGCAAATATCAACAGCCAGTGTAACCCAAAAAAAGAAATTTTGTCAAGAATCGAACAAGCGAGGAAAACACTCATGAATATGAAAAACAATTTTTACAAGATCAAACCTTAGTCGAGAGCTCAGAATTCAATTGATCAGATGTTACGTTTTCTATGTTTTGCTGTATGGCTGTGAAAGTTGGACAATGGACTCTGAAACAGAAAAAAGAATAGATGCCTTTGAAATGTATATATACAGACGGATGCTGATAATTTCATGGATATAAAAAGTTACTAGTGGTGAGGTAC
Organism: Diabrotica undecimpunctata; assembly: GCF_040954645.1. NCBI lineage: Eukaryota > Metazoa > Arthropoda > Insecta > Coleoptera > Chrysomelidae > Diabrotica > Diabrotica undecimpunctata. The sequence continues at coordinate 122,404,092 of NC_092810.1, read as the reverse complement.
TTCGGCTCTTGAGTAAACAAAAAGAATTACTCAGTATAATCAAAGAGAGAAAAATACAATACTTGGGTCATGTGTTGAGAGGCGAAAGATATAAATTACTCCAAATCATATTGAAAGGTCAAGTGCAGGGCAAAAACTCAGTTGGAAAACGCCAGAACTCGTGGCTGAAAGACCTGAGAAGATTTGACCGCTCATCCACAGAAATCTTTCGTGCAGCAGTTTTTTTAAAGCTACAATTGCCATTTGGATCGCCAACCTTCGAAAAAAGACGCCGCAATAAGAAGAAGAATGTATATAGTCATCAATTACCTACTACAGTAACTCTGTTGCCATAATTGGAAACGTAATGGTTTCCAATTTTTGGCTCTATGCTAAATTTTTGTAATTTCACCCCTTTTTTGGTAACAGTCTTCTATTATTTCTATTGCTATTCATTTATCTACAACATTTGCATCACCAAATATTTCTAATACTTTATTGAACTGACTAGTAGAAATTTCAAAATGGGCTTTAATATCTATGAAACAAAAACTACGATAATTAACACAAATCTCAATGGAAACTACCGTTACTCCATTAGTAGAGTACTTCCATTATAGCTATTCGCTAGAGACTATAGTTGTAGCTATTCGTTAGTGAACTAGAAGTCACCTTAATATATTTAACATCATTCGCAGGTTGCTTGCGACCAAAGGTGAATAACCGGTTCTTCGCTCTGTTCGGATCCGATCTCTCTATCACTGTGCATCCCTCCGTCCTACTATAGTATTCTTCCAACTCTGTCTCCTACCAGTCTCTTAGGTAATCATCATCCAAATGGTAATTTTAGCTTTGGAAACTGCTGCACAAAAGATTTCTGCGGATGAGCGCTCAAACCATCTCCTCAGGTCTTTCAGCCGGCGCGGCGTCCTGGCGTCTTCCAACTGATATTTTGCCCTGTTCTCTACCGTCCAATATAATGTGGAGTAATTTATACCTACCACCCCTCAACACATGACCCAAGTATTGTATTTTCCTCTCTTTGGTTATGCTTGGCATGGAATTCTCAGCATCCGTCCATTTATATACAACTCAAAGGCATCTATTATTTTTTTTTATTCAGAGTCCATTGTCTAACTTTTACAGTCATACAGCAAAACAGAGAAAACGTAACATCTGATCATTCGGATTCGGAGCTCTAGACTAAGATCTGATCTTGTAAAAAATGTTTTCATATCCATGAGTGTTTTTCTCTCTTGTTCAATTCTTGATAGGATTTTTTTTGTTGGTATCATTGAAAATACTAGAACTTTAGTTTCGGAAACGTTTAGATGTAAACCGAACATTTCGCTATGACGAACTGCCGCATTTATTATATTTTGTAGTTCTTATGCGTTGCTTGCTATTAGGACGGTACCATTAGCGTACCTGATGTCTATACTGGTTCCATTAATCTTGATTTCACCTTAGACCCCATCTAATGCTTCTCTGCCAACCCAATTCGTTTCGAAATCCAAATTGAGTGTCCCTCATCTGAAACTCACACATCTTGTATGAGTGATTGATATGAGACATAAAATTGGCATAAAATGAAGAAAAATGTCAAATTGTCATTGAGTCTACCAAAGCCTAAATCTGGGCACGGAACCCAAAGAAAAAGAAAAGGAGTTTATCCTACCATCAAAGAAAATCTGATTATACAGCTGGCCAGTACAATAGGAGGCAACCTGAGTACCTTAATGGAGACACAAATAGCTTTCTGGGACGTCTAATTAACTAATAAAGCTTAAAGATGAGAAGAGGAAGAAGAAACGAAACAATATTTACATTTACATCATATTCGAATATTCGTCCACTTTTTTATCTCTTATAGCTATGTAATAAAAAATATCTGCTTAAGAAGTAGAAAGCTAACACATACACATTTGATAGTTTATTCTTTGTATCTTTATTTTAGGAATATCGACATTTTTTAAAGCTGTGCATTTGCAATATTTTAAACTACATTTAGAATTAATAAAGAAAAATGTTAAAACATATTTAGGTAAGTACTTATTTCATTATTGAAGAAATTACATGTTATAGATACAGCTGTCCATCATTTCTGTTCTACATACTCTTCAGTTCCAATTTTTCAGCGTGTTTATTATTTGTTCGGATAAAATCAATTTTCAATATAAAGAGACTTTAAGCAAATCTGCACATGAAAGGACGCATAGCGCACATTTTATAATATTGCTGTACATCTGTTAAAAGGGTGAAAAGGGGTGGGTTAAAAAAGACTCATTTATGTTAGATTAAAAAAGCTACCCCATTCTCGTGACACACGCTTTTTAAACGTTGAGATTAAAATTTCCAATTTGGAAACCTGATAAAAAGCTTTTAGCTTTTTTGTAATAAAACAAACCACAGTAAGTATTACTTTTATACGAATAAGAAACAACTGTTTCTTATTCTGTGACATATTTCCCTTTTCTTTTACTTATAGTTGGGCAACCCAAATGGCATGTTGGGAGGAATCACAAAAGATAAGATACATTGTATATTCATTTTATACATAGACTAACACATGGTATACATTTTAAACTTGTTTCTTAAAACAGAAAAGGAAAGGAAAACCACAGTGCCGTTAAATTATTATTAATTTGATAATGAATACACAGATTTTTTAATTTTTAGCATATCATGCAGTGACATGCGCAAATAAGTGAAAATTGAGCGCGAATTATCCCAGTATAAACCAAAACCAAACATAACCTATAGATAGATTTGTTTGTAAACTGAAGTTAGAGGTTAGAGTAAACAGTATTATAACACAGTGGGTTTTTTTGCTGAAATTAATAAAAGAAAACAAAGTAAAGGTATGTAAGGCAACAGGTATGTTACATTTTTGCAAAAACAAACGGTATATATCAAATATTTTAGAATTATTAGATTTGATAAAAAAAATTGGTAATAACCTATGGATGTGAAACAAAAGTTAGAATTCCATCTATCAATTAACAGAGTAATCAGATATAATAATTAATTGCCCAATAATTTTATAAATAGATACAATTGAAGAGACATTTAGAATGCTGGGTGTAACAAACACAAGATTCATTTAGGTTCAAGTTTAGAGTCTCATGAAATGAGTTACCAGGCTGTGTGTAGAGTGCCTGCAGACCAGAGGTTTTTGAGTAACAATGCGTATTGTATGTGGCCATTGATTTTTACTTCTGTTTATGTTGAAAACCCTGAAGTTCCCCGAAACCAGTGTACTTTTTCAACTATATTCCTATGATGTGGAGATGTTGAATCTAAGTCCACCAATAAATAATGTTAGTAAAAACAAGAAAGTCTAACTCAGGGCAATTTATTAATTACTTGATTAACATGTTTAGCCCCATGTGCACCAGATTGGTGCATGGCATGTTTTTACTAAGGAACATGTATACGAATTTGACCCTCAGTATTATTATGCTTAAATGTGGCTACAGTAAGTTTGGTCTGAGACAAAAGGAGTGTTACAATACTGTGGGGCTTAACATATTAAGGATATCATGAGGTGTTAGCAGTACTATTCTTAAAGACTTCCAGTCATCACACACTTTATACTTCTTAAGTCCATTATTTGCTCTATATACTTATTCTCCATATATATTTCAGTAAAAAGGAATAAATATATAACATACAGTGATATGAACAGATAATAAGTTAGGATATTTTTATCCTTTAGATGCCTAAACAAGTAGATCTCATTACATATAACTAAACTTTTCGATCACAGCTTAGCTTGTGATTATTACGTTGAAATTTGGACTAGTCAATAACTTCGTATGTTTGGAGTGGAGTGTGGGTTTATATATGTATATAGACTATAAATTCTTTTCTGTAGTATGGAAACAATGGACAATGTTATAATTGTAATGAACAACAGGGAGAAAAACATTAAAATCTTGATATAAAATTGTAAAAGGAAGATAACTTTACTAATTAATCTAAACTGTGATTGAACAATTTTCTAGCTAACAAATTCTCGATCTAGTTTAATATAACAGTTATACATAGGGACACTGGAAAATCTATATCTAAGATTTTTATTACTTATTGCTAATAAAATAATTATTGTAATTATTGATTAACCGAGAGTTTTCAGAAATGTGCATATTAGTCACTTTTTGTCTTTAATATGAGAAAAATAACAAGTTCATTATTATAGCTGAATTCTAAATTATTTTTTACAATTTATTTGAAACATTGTTTGGATAAAATATGTAGGTGATGTGAGTAATTAATTATTGTAGTAATTTTGTTGTAGTGTCATAATTGATAATTATGAGTTTTTTAGTTTATTGGTCCTAGTATACCAGAAATTACATGATAAGAAGCTTGAATCACTTGATTCATTGATTCAGCTTGATTCACTTTTCTTATTATTACTTATATCTGTATCTAAATTGAACCTCAATTTGTTTAATCTTGCTTCTCATGATATACTATTCTTGTTTGATGTTACTCAACAATTTTAATTGTTTATTTGTTCAAACATAAACTTTTTATATTCATTAATGTTCATATTGATAGCATTTTCGATTAAAAGTTCTGAGAGCATCCAATTACCAAACTATGATACAGGCCATCCACTGTACCAATGTCCATTATCAAATAATGAAAACTTTCAATTATCTACAAAAAAACTAATATAATATTTAAAAAAGGCTAAAAAATGAGTTCTTTCATAAAGATGTCTATATGTGAGAAATGTTTTTTTTTCGGATGGATTGTCACATTAAAGTAACTTTTAGCTTTATATTATCATGGTATTTATTTATATTCAAAATATTAGAGAATAGACTGACATATAAAATGCTGATCAGCTATTCCATATAGAAGACAAAACGTCTCTTGTTATAGTACTCACCAAGTCTGGGACATAGGACAAGGCACCGAGAAGAAGAGGAAAATGTTTTTCTAAAACTACCTGCATATATCATTGCTTCCATGCAAAAACTAGCTAATTTATTGATTGGTAGTTTATTAGTAAATAGTTGATCTGCTGATGTGACTTTAATATACTTTGAAAATTAAATAACTGTACAAATTTGACAATAAAATATTTGAAGAGGTGGGCAGAAAAAGGGGTTTATTTTATTTAAATTTTGAGATCATGGCAAAAATTGCATCTCTCGGAAAAGAATTGCTATCTATAATAATTGTTAGTAGCATCAATCTTGCTATTTTCAAATTGTTTGGTGCAATAGAAAGTGCTGTGCATTGATTGATACACAAATGTTTAATTTAGCTTAATCCCTTTAATTGGCATGGAAGAGACTCATAAAATGTATTATTCTTGTCAAATTTCCTATAATTGAAACCACATGGTGACAAAATACCATTCAACTTATAAAAATAAAGTGTATTTAACATTTTGAGTTTATAAAGTGTAGACTTAGAATTGATTAAAAATTAGTATGTATATATTATTAAAATGGAAAATTGGAAAAGCCCTTGCCTTAATACTTCGCAAATGGTTTTTATGGATTAAAGAAAACTATAGAAATGTAATATACTGTGACTGCCTGCACTATCTTGGCTAGATGGAAAAATATAAATATCACAGCATATATTTTTCAAATAATCATCTTACCATCAAAAATTTTCAACTAAAAATATAAATTAAGGCACTATAATCTTACCTTATTAAATATTGCACTATTTAAATCCATTAATCCAATAGAAAACAAAACTTTATCACTGATAAAAACTTCACATCAACACGTTTTAAAATTTTTAAAAAAATCATTATGCTGTAATACAGCAACATATTCTGTGAAAGCAAATTCAAAACTGATCAGCTTCTTTGAAAGCTTCTCCAGTATTCATTTTAAAAGGGGTGGAGCATATGTAAAATCCCTTGGTGATCTGAAGGACCGAAAACCATCTTTCCACGCAGAGTCTTTCACAGTATTCGAAGTTGGAGTTTGTAGAGGGGATGTAAAAAAGCTACTCTGCAATCGGACATGCTCCAGAAAGAGGTTTTTTAAAAGGGTTGAACCCTTATTTTTTAGATGTCAGTATTGCAACCCTTTTTTAATACAAGAGGGTGCAACCCTTCTTATAAATTTGAATGGAGTCACCCTGTTGTGATTTATCCATATTTAATTTAGGATTAATGAATTCAATTACATGTAAGAAAACTAATTTATTCATTTATTTATATATAATATATATTTATTATAATGAAAATGATACAAAAATATTAACAAAATTTAATAAAAAAAATTAAAATTTTTGTACTAACTAAATATTATATTTTGTTCATGTTATTTGATTAAAATATGTTTATATTTTTTTTCTTCTGCTAAATAATTGCCGTGTTCTTTTACAGTGTTAATGTTAACTGACCTCCAATGTCTGATAACTTTACGATGACCATGTTTTCTAATTACTAAGTATTCTGTCATTTCTTAATTATTTTATTGTTTTTCCTCTAGGCTTTTTGATTATTCATTACTAACTTAGTTATTTCGAAAACGTGTTATGTTCTTCTTGTTTCTGGAATTTGTTAAACTGACAGTCAGCTTTATTTATTTATTAATTCATTTATTCCATATATTCATATTACAAGACTGCTTTCCATTCTCATTGTTTATTATTTCTTTCTTTTTTTAGTACATCCTATATTTTCATCGGTTTCTACTAATACTACACTAACTGCAATGCTATTGCTTTTATTTTTTTATGTTGGCTTATTAATTTGATGTAACTCTCTTTAATATCTTTGTTATACTTATATGCGACACCTATCTCCATTAATTACATATCTCCTCATGATTTTCTTTTAGATTATATCAATAATTGGCCTTCCTGTCCTGTTTCTTCCAGGAACTCAACATTTACTAATTCTTATTATTGTGTAATTCATCATTTCAACATTAAACTTTTCCTGATTGTCTTAATATGTGCTCTTTTATTATGCCATTATGCCACATCGGTACCACATCTAGGCTTTTTTTAGTTTTTAATTTTAACCTTTTCAGTCACTCCACTGATGCATCTAAGCATTCTTATTTCAGTATAATGGGTTCATTGTTCATTCATCTTCTTTGGTTTTAGCACCGAACATTTAGTCTCGTAGGTACATCATAGCTTGTATTGTAGTGTTCTAAAAAGTGTATAAAAAGTTCAATTCTGATTTTAATGTTACATAATAGACCACCTACTTCCTTCCATGTCATTAATTAACTCTACTGCATGCATCTCAATTTATTTCTCTGTAATACTGAAACTATTATTTTTTAGAATTATTTCAATCTTATCTTTTTGTGCTAGTAAGTTTTAGATTTTTGAAGTTATACTTCTATACGCGCGCTCCACGTTGGAAATTTGTATGGGAGTGAATCTGTGAAATCATTACATATGTAAGATAATGAGTAAGAGAGAGACAGAAGATATATTTTCTCTCTCTTCCTCTCTCGAATATAAAAATGTTCCTTTTGTATATATAATTTAATATTATATATATTATATAAAGATATATATACATATAATATTATATATATATATATATATATATATATATATAATAAAATATTTATTAATATTATTATTTATGTGATATGTTTTGTATTATTTATTAAATGTTCATAATTATATTAGTCTTTTGTATTTCAAAATAATAATCTCAATAAATCACTGTATGATCCAGAACTGTCAATTTTGAAATTCATTTGTGTCATGTCCTCGGTAGTATAGTAGTCAGTATCCCCGCATGTCACGCGGGAGACCGGGATTCGATTCCCAGTCGGGGAGGACTTTTTTATTAATATTATTACATGGTAAATTAAACATATATGCGTAAGTAGAAAAGTTATGTATATTATTGTCATTTTTAAATACTTATGAATATTGCATTTTAATTTGTATTGTATTATTATATTAATAACAAAATAAACAATGAATTTTACTGCAGAGTATGTGTAAAAAATTTTTGCATTCAACTCCTTTCATACATATATGAAAATAAAAATATACATTTTCATCAAAATATTGATTCAATCCTTCATTTACTACTCATATACTCCTATTTTAGGTCAAAAGTTGTTTATTCATTGTTAGTAAGTTGTTATTAATTCTGTTTCTCTTTCTGCTGTCTTACCTATAGCATTACATATGTAATGATTATGTCAAATTATGGGAAGCAATGAATGATCTCGGAATCCGACAAACACTAATAAAAGCAGTTAAAGCACTATACAAAGGAAACAAAGTAGCTATTAAATGTGGAAATAAAGCCTACAATCCATTTAAGACGACAAAAGGACTTCTACAAGGCTGTGCTACGTCCCCTACTCTGTTTAAAATATTCTTGGAAAAGACACTCAAATCATGGAGGAGAAAGTGCGAAGGAATGGGCATACCAGTAAGAGACGAATACCTATACAGTTTTGCCGACGATCAAGTAGTCATCGCACAAGATGAAGAAGATCTCAGCTTTATGCTCAGAAAACTAGAAGGGGAATATAAAAACAACGAAATGGAAATAAACTTAGAGAAAACCGAATACCTAACAACAGAAAACAAGGATATGAGAAACCTAGAGATAGACGAGGGAAGACAAATAAATGGAACAGATAAATTCAAGTATTTAGGAACCATAATATCGAACCAGGGAACAACAGAAGAAGATATAAACAACAGACTGAGACAAACAAGAAACTGTATAAGACAACTAAACTCAGTGTTGTGGGATAAGAACATTACGATAAAGACAAAAAAGAGAATATATAACACCCTGACAAGAAGTATCCTGACATATGGGTCCGAAAACTGGACAATAAACAAGAGAAATAGAGGTAGAATAAGAGCAGTAGAAATGGAGTTCCTGAGGAGAAGCTGTAGACTTACAAAAAGAGACAGAATTGAAAACGCAGAGATTAAGCGGAGAATGGGAGTGCAATCAGACATAATCGACTATATAGAGGAGAAGAGACTATCCTGGTACGGCCACATCAGAAGAGCGGACAGAGGACGCTGGATAAACAAAATCACAGAATGGAGCCCGATTGGAAGAAGAAAGAGAGGAAGACCCCGAAGGTCATTCAGAGATGAAATCGACGAGGCTATGGAGAAAAGAACCCTGCGAGATGGAGACTGGAATGACAGGGAAAATTGGAGAAAACGGTTGAGTGAAGGAAGACAGTGAAAACTGTGGAGATCCTTAGTAGTAGTATGTAATGATTGTGCAGATTGACTCCCAAATAAATTTGTGAATAGAAGTGTAACTTCCACCGGCAGTCCCACTGGACTGCCACGCCCGTTTTTTTTTTCTTAAAGAGACTATTTCTTCTATTTTCTTTTTTTTTTTTTGACGTATATCTTAAAAATTTCAAATATATAAACCATATAAATTATACATACAATCGATTTAGAATGCCTTTTGACGTTTTCTTATGCCCAATTTTTATTCATGTCGGTTGTTCAGTCTTCTTGTAGGTGTCCATGCGAGTACTTGTCTCGGTAATTTGTTGTTTTCCATTTGTTGTACAGACATGGGGATTAATATTATTAATCGCGTATCTTGATCATAATGCGAAAGTTCTTCCACTAAGAAAGATATCTTTTTTAATACTTCAAGACTATTGGTGAATTTCCACTGCCATGCTTTTGTTACTGTGGTTTAGTTTTAATTACAAGAAAATATAGACACAAAACATCAGCTTCCTTAGAAGAATGATTGTAGATTGTAGATAAGTAGCCGTTTGACGTTTCACACACATGTGGTTCATACATATGTTTTAACACTATGACCTGCACCATTTGTGTATAACAGTGGCAGGCAAACAGTGGATTAGATTGGCGCAAGATAGAGAAAGATGGAAGCAATTGGGAGAGACCTACATTCAGGAGTGGATGGAAAATGGTTGACAAAGAAGAAGAAGAAGGTCGTGTTTACCATTAGAAACTTTTATTGCACCCTACCGACTTTCCGAATCACGGAATTCTCACGTACCGATAGGTCGTACTTATCAAAAGACGGCGGGTTGGTTAATCCACGGTTAATTCTTTCCGGTCAGGCGGCTTCTTTTTGATACATTTGGTAAATATCGTCGAAGGCACGTTATAGTAATTTTCTGAGAGAACGTTAATCCAAAAGTATTTACCTTTCATCACGTTTCTAGCTAGAACAATACCGTTATTTTCGATATCGTTAGAACTTTTTACATTCTTAGAAATACATACCGGCTGACCTGTCATTTTTAAGTGGGGGATATGCCACCTATTTTTGGGGAAGCTTGTGAAATTTTGGGAGGAAGAATGGCACTTCTGCCAGGGCGATCTTTGCGTAAAGAATTTAAATTTAATCATTTTGTTATTTGCTATAATTGTTATACATTTTTAACCCATTATCTTTAGATAGGCCCTTAAACAGCAAAGAGAGATTTCTTTAATCAACTTTAGTTGAATATTTCTAAATACTATCAGGCTCTCTTCGCTGATAACTTAAACTGTGCATGATTTTATTATATTGTATTTGTAGAGGTATTTCCTAATTATAGTACTGTTTATTGTTATATCTATACCACCATTTAATAATTGATGGTGCATTTTTTTACATGTGTGTACATTCAGCTGCCTATATCATAGTGGTGTTGAATATATTGTTTTGTTTTATCAATGAATTTTACTTCTCGACTCCTAATAAGTTTCCTGATATAACAATACCTCTGAATGTTTGTTTATTATATTAAATAATTATTATACCTTCGACCAGAAGAAAGATCAGGCTGATTGAGTTTTGTAGGTAAGTAGGTGGGCGGAGTCCACCTAATATATTTATTATTTGTTTATATAGTGTGTTGACCAAATTTATTTAATAATTGACTGTTGATATCTTTCCTTGGATTTGGTTTCAGAACCTAAATACCTTTCCTTACCTCTTTTCTTTTCTAAGGTTTCTTAATTTTCTCCTTGAACTCAAAAAGTTAAGTGGCGCCCTGTTTCTATCTTATCTTATTTTTGGTAATTTTACCCGTCTATCTTTTTGTTTATTTCTATATCTTTTCTAATATCTATTTTCCTGTTCTACCTTACTTATTTCGTCCGTTGGACCCATTCCCGGTTCCAAAAGCTGGTTTCGAACCCACGACTCGCTCTCCACCAACCATCTGGCTGCCGTCCGCAGTGTCTCCATTGGTGACCTTTCAATAGTGTATTTTTATGTATGAGAGAGTAATAAAACAATAAATTATGTATGCAAATCCCTAAACTGTTGATACGGGTGACTCAATGAAAAACAGATATTTGTCAACAAGTTTACAGAAGTATATAGGAAAACAATTTTAAATTGAGTATGACCACCAGGTATAAAGGTTGGAGCAGAATAGAATACAATAGTTGTGAGGGTTACTAATCCCTAAATAAGGTTGCCAGTGTCGGAGTGATGGAGGTTAACAGGTACTAATGAATTTGCAAGAAATGTAAGATGTTTATTTTATTGGTTATATATAACCAATAAAATTTTAATAAGTACCTACCTATTTGCAAAATAAAGTTTAATTCTTTAGATAAAATAAAACGTTTTATTTTATCTATTTGCAAAATAAAGTTTAATTCTTTGCCTATTTGCAAAATAAAGTTTAATTCTTTAGATAAAATAAAACGTTTTATTTTATCTGAAATGAGTGCATTCCACGAAGTAAGGGTTTCAACAATCAAACATTTAATTCTTTAATTCCAGGAATCTACGACAGTAATTGACTAGATAATTACCTTCTAAACTTATTCCACAGAAAATGTGATAGTGGGTTTTTCCATTTTGTATATAGGAAGGTCCAAGTGGCGTATTCAAAATTCTTAACAGTTCACTAAAAGTAGGTACTTCAGTTGCAAGGTGCAGTTTATTGTGTATACTAGTGTTATGGAAAATTTGGAAGTGCCGTGTAAACGCCGAAAAATTGGTCCTCTAACAGTTAATGAAAAAACATTAATATTTAATTGTTTTAAATCATTTACAGACAAACGTTTATGTGAAAGTGTTGATGAGACCGTTGAGTTAGTTAGCAGTACACTTGGTGTTGGGAAATCTACGATTTACAGAGTTATTAAAGAAGAGAAATGTGGTAGTTTTCAAATGCCACGTAATGCTCCAGGGAAACCAAAATTTCAAATAGAATATCATTTTAAAGAAGGACTTCGACGGAAAGTGCATGAATTCTTCTTTAGACAAGAATCTCCAACATTGGATAAAGTTCTTGTCTCAGTTCGAGATGATAAGGATTACCCAGAAATGAGTCGAAGTACGTTATGGAAACTTTTAAAAGAAATAGGCTTCCGCTGGAAAAAGAATCCCAGAAAGTCTATTTTATTAGAAAGAAGCGATATTGTCATATGGAGAAGACATTTTCTAAGAACCATAGAGGAAATGAGAAACCAAAAAAGAAAAATATTTTATCTTGATGAAACATGGATCAACGAGGGTCATACACCAAATAAATTTTGGCAGGATGAAACTGTTACAAGTCAAAGGCACGCTTTTGTAAATAACTTATCTACTGGTTTAAACCCACCATCAGGAAAGGGACGCAGGCTGATAATAGTACACATTGGCAGTTCAATTGAAGGTGGTTTATTAACTTTTGAATCAACTCGTACCGGTGACTACCATGAAGACATGAACGCTGATGTATTTCAAGAATGGTTCGAACAAATGATAGATCTTCTTCCTAAGAACTGTGTAATAGTAATGGATAATGCAAGTTATCACTCCAGACTTATAGAAGGACTGCCCACAACCAAGTGGTTAAAAAAAGACTTGCAGAATTGGCTGAGTTCAAAAAATATTACGTACCATCCCGGATCTATAAGAAAGGAACTTTATTCGTTGTGTGCCCTTCATAAAGAAAAATTTTAAAAATACGAAATTTATGAAATTGCCAAAAATCGTGGAATGACAGTACTTAGATCCCCACCATATCATTGTGAATTAAACCCGATTGAACTGGTATGGGCACAGATAAAGAGTGAAGTTTCAAGAAAAAATACCACTTTTAAAATTCATGATGTTAAACAGTTGTTTTTGGAGGCCGTAAATAATGTAAAACCTGAAAACTGGGAAAAGGCAGTAAATCACACTATTAAAGAAGAGGAAAAAATGTGGAAGCTGGACAATATTACTGATAAAATGATCGAGCCAGTTATTATAAATCTTGGTTCTGAAAGTTCATCTTCTGAATCTGATTTGGATTTGTAACAAGTAGCTGTAAGTTTTATATTAATATTTTTATTCATCTATTTAACATACCTTAGACGGTTTTAAAAACTCTTTTTCTCTTTTGTAATTTTTAAAAATTTAAAAAAATGTGAATTTTTTAAAACCCTTTTTAATATAGGCCAGTCAGTTCTAATATAGTGTGTGATAAAAGAGGTCACTTTTGTTTACATACACATAACACTTTATAACACTGAAATAATTCATTTATTTTTTACAATTATTCAAAGTAATTTTTCAATTAATCTTGAGCACGCCCATGGAGTGGTCGGAGCTACCAGTTAAAATTATGCTAATTACTCTCTCGTTCATAAAAATAAACTATAGCACCATCCAAAAAAGGTTTCCAAGGTTACAAGGTATATGTAGAGCCGTAGACGTATACATTTTTGGATATATTATAATGCCTGGATATTAGTTCGTCTTCCACTTTTATTGTGTTGTTTTGGTAGATATTTTCGATCGTTTTGATTATTCCTGCAATGCCTGAATATCGACTTATATACCCTGATATTCTCTCTATATAGATACAGCTGATTTCTTACTTCGTTTAATCTTTTTAACATTATTTTAGATTATTGTACCAATACGAACTATCCGCGCCATCTTACGTCGACCGTTGTGCCATCGTGCTTCGTTCTATGTGATGTCTAAGGGTGGTCGTATCGTTCCCTTTTTTGGCCGCCTCAGTAATCGATTACTGAGGCATTGATCGATATCCAGATCCAATGCTTACCGACATTGGCCAGTAAGGTCAGACTTGGACTTAGACAGTCTAGCCCAACCGTCGCATACTCCTGTAGCTTTTCTGATTTTATGTGTTTTGTGGCATAAATAACTTCTTTTTTCATTATCCCAAATCTCGTGATTTCTCCATAATATTCTAGTTTTTCATCATAAAATAGTTGTTCTATAAATTGTATCTCTCCTTATATAAAATTTAAGTATCAGAGCAGTTCAATTTAAAAGACAGAATTACTACTCATGGAGTATCGATGTTATTTTATGACATTAATGAAAATGTACGTGTATAAGTAATAGAAATCCGAAGAAAAATATCTCTTATAGGAAATCGAGCAGAAGTTACGATTCAACAACCATTAATGTCCAACGTTCGGGTGGTAATTTTCAACGTCAAAGAAACAAGAAATGCCAGTGATATCTAATATTTCATAGAAAGTCGGGGGCGCAAATATGATCCTCTATTATTGGCAGGGTTAATTGTTTGAAAGGGCGCTGTGCCGGCCAGCTCTCCGCTGTTGGGTCGCGAAATCCAATCGATAACACAGGCATAATGAAATAAAAGACAATCTTTGGCGAGAAAATTTTCAGACAATCGAAAGAATAAAAGGAGAAAACAAGTGCTGTTTATGTTTTCCTTTGTGATGTATATAAACAAAACAGCTGAGGGTGTAGAAAAATAGAACAGCATATTATGTAGGATACTCTCCAATTGATTCATCAATTTAGGGTTTTCGTTTGATACATATCTTGAGTATGAGTGAGAACTACGTTTTTTTTAATTCTTCTGCTTAATTTCCATCTTCTATAAAAGGTTGAAAATGATTGTACCTATGTGATCTTGCTGGCCGTCGCTTTCAATAGTTTTTTTGTTCCGCATTTAAACCATTCCTTTAAGTTCTTGTTATTTGTCTTTCCCATACTCCAGTAAATGAACGTGAAATACGGCATTGTCACCATCGAATTGCATGAAAATTTGGATTTAGGTTCTACTTACCCTCCATTTCACTTTTGGAGTTGTGCCGTTGGTTGCTTATTGTTTTTTAGGGGCGAAAACTACCCCTATTAGAAAAAAAATCGTATATTTGTAAATTAAAGCGGCTAATTGATTCAAATAATTTTTAATGAAGTTAATGAATGTCAATTAACATTAACAGGTTGACTGCCAGCCTCTTTTTCCTTGCATTGCCAAAAAGTCATTTGAGTACCACATATGGTACTCAGTCCAGAAGATCAGTTCAAATATTGAGCGCCATAAATGGTACTCAGTATAATTTACAAAACTGCATGCCGTGTACCTAAGCAGTCACTCGGCTCGTACATTCTACATGGAGAAATTAAAGTTTTGGTCTCAGAAAACCATTCCATGATTTTAACCCATAGCTAGATGGTATTATACTTTTTTTATAAAGGTCGTTTATCAAAGTGTAATAAAAACGCTTTTTTAGCTTAAATATTTATTTAAAAAATAGCGTAACTCTAAAAAACGGTACAAAAAAATAGTCGACAACTTAACATAAATGCTAATAAAGAAAAATTACCGTAGTTTGGCAGCTTGCACCTTAAAAAAAGCAGTCAGAACACAAATATTTCGCGCAAGCCACTTTGTCCACATACGTGGAGTCTCCTTTTGTGTTTCCTCTCTACATTGTACTAAACTGTGTAATTTATTAGCAGGCATTACACAATCGCGTTTAATAAGCATATCTTTGATAATTTTCTCTCTAAATTGTGTTATTTTTATCGATTTATTTGTCACTTTAGAATAAAGTGACAAGACATTTACAACGGCAACATTTAGTAAAATATCAAAGGCAACTTTTCGGTACCATTTCAATGACCTCCTTGAAAATCAATTATACGAATTCATTTGATCCGATACATCTATGAAGGATTTTCCTGCATTATCTTCTACTACAACCTGCTGTTTAAGTTTGTCTTCTCTTCTTTGTATCACATTTACCATAGAAGGCATATGCTTCTAACTTATATCAAGCACATCTCGCCGATTCTTCCACTTTTAAACCATAACACCACTATCATTTTGCCTTTCAACAATATCACCTTTTTTAGTTTTATTTTAGTAACATCAATTGGATTGCGTTTCCTATTGGCCCGAAGTGTCCATACTAAAAAGGTTTGCATATCCAGTAATTTTTCTGCCAAAGTGGCACTATTTACCAGTTGTCCACATATAGTGTTCTACCAAAATCTAAAGATGGCTCCGTTAATTCCATAACCACTTTCGAGAATACAGATGTACCAGGCTGAGCTTTTTTTCCAGCATAAACTTTATATTGCAAAGTGTAAGAAGGGTCGATGCATACCAACCCCATACCGATGCCTTTTGTTTTGCAGGTACTGCCTAAAACTTAGCCTACCTTGAAATGGTACCATCGACTCATCTATACACACTGACATTTTGGGAATTACACAGTGATTAAACTTATCCACTAGTAAGTTAATAAGAGGCTGAACCTTCTGAAGCCGATCTCCGGGAACCTGTGTTGAGTTATCCGAAATATGAAACATGCTGAAAATAAATATATATTTTAGTAATCAAAATCTAATATAAAATGTTCGGTTTCTGGCCATGTAGTCTGTCAGTTTGCTATTATATAACTGTGTGTTTTCCAATAATAAGCCAGAGAGGGCATATCTACTAAACCCATCCACATAAGTATGACTAAAAAGGTATGCATTTCTTGTCGATTTGTCAATACCCAGCTTTTAATTCTTGTGCTTCTCTTTATATTGAGTCCTCCAAGACATTGTTGAGCATAATTGTTTGTTTGATTTACTAACAGGGATACCACTTCTTCATCAAAAAACAAACAAAAGAAATCAAAAGGGCTGGCATTTTGCATTGTATCTATTAAATCGGGGTTTACGCCTACTTCTTTGGAATTCATATTATAATTTATATTTTTAATCCTTTGCTGATCAGGTATTTGCCAATCTCCAGATATGGGAACATTCTCAAGTGCTGATTTTTGTTCATTATTTAACTCTTTATTTCTCAAAACTTCATTTTCACTAATTTCATCACTGTCTGAATCTTCACTGTCTAGTGCATACTCTGGGTCCGCCTGGTCACTGTCATGAAGCTCCGAAATAGACAATAATCTGCTTCGCATTTCTACAGTCTTAAGCAAATGCAGTAATCTCTTCTCTTCTTTGGAATTCACTATTTATAATCGCGACTGTATCGGAAAGCCACAACAGACAACTAAACTACCTGTTAGAGCTTGCAAAAAGCTTTTTCTATATTTGCTACTACTAATTGTTATGAAAGTATCTTTAGAAAAGAAGCCACTATGTTTTATGTTATGTTAGGTTATCTGTGTCATGTCAATTGTGAGGGGGTCAATAAATAAGTTAGTTGAGTCTTATTTATTATATTACTATAAATATATAACACTAATAGCACAGACATCTATTGTTAGCAACTTCTAATATTCTCAATTTTAGTTTACAGAAATCTGCAGGTCGATAAATATTAAACTATAGCATTGATTATAAACCACCCATAGATACCTCACTCTTAGGTAAAAACGAATTCAGTGTTAAACTCAGCCCACGTACACCTCTTGGCCCCTCACGCCTAAGTACTACCTGACTGTATGGTGGCGACATTATTGAAATATTTGCCAAGATTAAAAAATAAATTTGAGTTGCCTGTTCCGGCCATTGTCTAGTGCAATAGACGACAATATAAGGATGGCATTCAGCATTTTCACAAATAATTTTAACGTGCTTGTAATTTATATTATTGAATTTCGATTTTACTTAGCAGAAAAAACGCTAAAAATTGATTAATGAAAGCAGTAGAGGTTTTATAAAAATTATTTATTTATCAATACAATACAAAAAATAACAAAATATAAAATACATAATAAAATTAGCAGTGATAAATTACATCTCATTTAAATTACTTTTTTGTAACTTTTCAAACAAATTAATTTCCAGAATTGATGCAAACTAAAATATTTCAAGCTAATATACAGAATTTATTTGAAGATTTAGTTTATTCACTCACGGTAAAATATTGCAAAACCTCCTAATTTTAAAGAATCGCTTGGATTTACTTACATGAAATTTGGCTTACGCCTAGGCAAGATGTCAAAGAAAAAAAGATGATGCTTTTGCACTATGGTTCAGTATCACACCTTCTCAGGAGTGAAAAAATATATGTTCAAGATAAGTTCGGAAGTGCCTAAAATCAGTTAAAAAAATCTTCCAGTTATGTAGCAAGCCGCGCATCATGAAAACCAAACCTGTGTCGGCAAGTTTGTTTGTGCTTCCTAAAGCACCTTAATCTTAAAACCCTTCTATAATATCATCTAATTTATTGTACTCCAATTGTTTTTTCAAAGAAATCTCATCAAACATTAACACACAAATTTTTTCCCACTCATCCATTGTCTCTGCTTCTTTCTTCAACTTGTCAATTAAGGAAGTATTTAAACCAGTTCTTAATTTTATAACACGCAACCAAGTTTGAATTGTTTTTACTGAAGGTAATATAAAGTTAAGAGATCTAATTAAAAATTTGTAACAACTAGGAGACTTATAATAAATGACCAGAGTTCTGGCCATTTATTATAAGTTTTCATTATATTATTCTGGCCATTTCAATCTTTTTCATTGTGACTCCATTTTGAACGAGTTTTGTGTGAAAACTGCATATTAACAAAGTGTGCAGGTATTTGCTTTTATTTTCTAACAGTATCTGTAACATGAATTTGGTTTCCGATTTTCTGTTTTTTTTTTGTTGTTCTTCTACAAAGCTGACTGTTCTTCTGACGGCACTTCTTCTTTAAAGCATTTACTTGATACTCCAATTTTTTACCTTCTCCGTCAATTCAGTTTCAAGTTTTGTGGGCAAATTAATTTCAAAACTGGAAATATCACTGAGACTACAACTTGATCACTTAGGCGATGGAGGTGGCCTAACCATACAATCGCCACTTGTAGATCTTTTACGTTTCGTTCCGCAATAAACGTATGTAGAGCATACTGGTGATGTGTCACCTAAAATAGGTAATCATTGAAATGTATGTGTAATTTTAATTAATGCAAAACAAGCATCTCCATTATTTCTGGAGTGATACTAACAACGCATTCATATTTAAAAAAGTCTCTTTTGATTTAATTGTATAAAAAATATATAAATCACTCAATATCAACTGATTTTATACAAAATATATTTTAATAGTATTATTCTCATTGACAAAGCGCATTAGGCAAACATAAAAATATTTCTAAAGTTGAATACTCACCTAAATAAGTTGCTAACTGTGTAAATTTTGGAGGAACAGCATTTTTCCTTAATAACTTTTTTTGGTCACTTTGGTAAATATGTTCCACTGCAAAATAATGCTGGCAAATTACCCTCTGTTTCAGGTCACTGATATCTATCAATATAATATCAATATTCCCGCAGTTTTTTTGCCAAATTTTTGTGCGCTCTACGTCTTTGAGGGGAAATTTAAAGAAAGATATATTACTATTTGTTCCATCGTTTCTTTCAAAACATCCCGCGTAAACACACTTATGAGTTACAGAGGTCATTTTATCTAAAATGTCCTTTTTTTATAAAATTCCGCTATAACTTGTCATAACACTTGTCACAGATAATACACCTATAGGGTAAGTTCGGCCCTGACATTACTCCTACCTCCTCGCAAGTCAAAGAGAGAATGAGAAATCTCAATACGTTTTTCGAGTAACGCCATCTAGTTGTTAATACGTCTTTCGGTTACCACGAGGTGAGCTATCTAGTGGGTGGTTTATAATCAATGACTATAGTATTTTATTGTGAGTGCCAGAGGTAGCGCTCATGGCCTCCTTATTAAAACATCACTCGTGAAGCCGTGAGCACCAACATAGGTACTCAGGTTCAAAATGGTGTGAAATACTTAAAAAGATAATTAACCCCCAAAAGATTCTTACAAAGGCCTAAATTAAAATAATAAATTCAACAATTTTTAATTTATATGAAACAATTTTTTTTTTATTGTTACATTGCATGTTTACAATCTACTCTATACACAAGAGTAATAAGAATAAGTAAATAGTCTGTAAGTAAATTGACGTGAGTTAGGTACCGTCCAGTGATGGTTCTCTAAGTATTATTCGATAGGTCTTCTGGCCATACCCTCTTCAATCTTCTTTCAGCAAGTGGTTGGGTGAATAAGTTATTTATCAGTTCGTTGTTGTGATCAGTGGTGCGATTTTTATATTTTATTGAGTGATTCTTTATTATGTCCTTAAGTATATGAAACAATAACGAGTAAATATTTGTCTCTTTCGAGATTAATTGCAAACATCTGTTGCAATTTGGCAACTGCTGATTCGATGATTGTCAAATCTGTCCCCTAATTTATCAAAGGGTAATTGCCAAAAAAAGTTTCTAATAATTAACTGCAATTAATCTCCAAAGAAACAAATATTACTCATTCTTGTTTTATATAAATCAAAAATTGCAGAATTCATAACATAATATAAACAAAATGTACTTTTCTAAAGCTTTATCTTTTTATATTTAAAGCATACAGCATCTACATTATAAAAACATGCCAACACTGCTAAACCGAAATGTTTTGTTCCATATTTGACATTTGCGGCTATAACCAGCTTGTACTTTCGGTAAACTCAACCCCACATGTGGTACTCATGGCAATCAACCTGTTAAACAACACTTAGAATGGGGAATTTTACCACGATACAGAAATACCGGTATGCTACTCAAGGAATACAAATATGTACTCAAATCAATGTGTACATCATCAAAATGAAATTATGTGGCAACAGCTATTAGTTATGCTGGAGAAAATGGACTTATGCCAAAAGATAGTTACTGGAAAGAAGCTGCTGTAATTGTTCAGCTATTTAATGATTGGTTTGATCTTTTAAATTCTCGATGTAAGTTCGTTGCCAATTCTCCAACACGAAATGCATATGGTACACATTTAGATAAACAGTCACGTCTTGTTCAATCACAAATTAACCCCTTAATTTGTAATCTCACATTATTCTTAACTTCTTAATGTATTATAGTTTCACCGTGTATAAGTGACAGTGTAAAACCATATCGTATAATATTTTAATAATTAGTTCATTTACCTACAACTAAATAAATTGCCGAATAATATATTTTCTAATTGAACTTCCTAAGTGTCGCAATTAAGGCGTAGATTAAATTGTAGGGTAAGCAAAGTTTGTTCGTATGGTATGATCGGAATCAATAACCTCTATGCTGAGGTATGAATTATTTGTGAGATTATAAATTGGGGATTTGAGCTCATGTGAGCGCAGTCTACTACAGTCAATCATAAGTAGTTACCTAACGAACATCATATTGTGTAATTACCAGTAGCTGTCAATAAATCAACAATTTTACTCCACAACTTCAACGTTATTATACCTATCATCGTCGACCGACAAGAAGCGGACAAAGGGGCATTTACAAACCGATTCGAACCTCAAATCCAAGTTCGAGACTTTCCACGTCTACTGGATGAAATGTCAGAAATGGTCAATTCAATGCGGGTTGGTAAACATAAAGGACTTAGTCCATTTCAAAAATGGAAAGTGCTTACTAATATATATCTGAAAGAGTTACTTTCTTACCTACAAGCTAAATACAACGTTGACTATATTTTAACTTCGAGGTTGAATCAAGACGTGCTAGAGAACTTTTTTTTATATTCGATAAATGGGTGATGCAAATGATCATCCTTCGGCAATAGATTTTAAATATAGATTAAGGTGGTATATTTTAGGAAAACATTCGGCGGCGATCTTTACAGAATGTCGCAATACTATTGAAACTAGTGAATCCTGCGTAAGTAACAGCTCAATAGAAAGTCCTCAATTGCAAAGCGATATTTCGACGTCAGAAGATATTTGCTTGACACAAAAAATGCTGTCTAATTTGGTAGAAAAAACTGAAGGTTCGAAAGAAGCTCACTACTTGGAGGAGGATCATATAATTGACAATGACGTTTTGAAAGTCGCAGACAATTATGAGGTTAAAGAAAAAGTTCATCGGGACTCTTTGAAGTATGTTGTTGGTTTTGTTGCATACAAATTCAAGCATAAATGTAGTTTAAGAAACCCTACAAAAACTTATGAGACATACAAGGAACCAGATACAGACAGTCTCTAGAGGTTCTCTTTTTAACCCAAACGAAGAATTGTGGGAAGCTACACTAAAAATGGAATCATTGTTTTGTACAATCCATGAAAGCTTTTTATCAAAAAAACCTAAAATCTTTCAACAGTTGGCACAGAAAACTTTAGTTCAGCTTGAGAATACCACGATACCATTTGAGGTACTCCTGTCTCAGTAGGAAACGCACATATATAAGCTTAAGAGAAATGAACACACAGATTAGTTTCAGTAACTATTAAAGAAAACTCGACAAAAATATGTCAAAGATTGTTAACTTTAAGAAATAAATTTTAATAATGTAGTATAAAATATTCAATAAATCATTATTATGAATTGTCGGCCGGATTCATTACTGAAACTTTGTTGGAAAATGCAAGTCAAAGTTCGAAGATATTTTGTAACACATTAATTTAAAACAATTTTCTCTAATTTTAAATGTTAATTAAGTGATTCAGAAAGTGTTTTTAATATTTATTAACCATTCTGCATACTTTGTTCAAAATACACGATTTTGGAAATATTACAGTAATGAATCCGACCATCGAAATATGTATAAAATAGAATTAATTTTTATGCTTATTAATTGAAAAGACATTATTATATTCCTATATTAATATGAATATACAGAGTTTATGTAGTGAAACGTAAAAAAGTTTTTTTATTTCTCAATAATCAGAAAACCTATACCTAAGAAAAATAAAAACATTGTAAACTACACATCTTATAATAAAGAGTGCCAAATATGCATGATTATATATATTTAAAATTAACCGACTAACAGGACAAGCGTTAGTGTTCTAACAGAAACTGTTTCGCACGTGACGTCACACAGTGCGAGAGAGATAGAGCTAGCGTGCGCAATAGCATACCGGTATTTGTGTATCGTGCTCATTAATTGACAAGTAAAATTCCCTACTCTAAGAAACGATATAATTTAAGGTTTTATCACAGTTTAACCCTAAATCTTTCCCCCTAGAATAGTTAAATAATTAAAACAATGTCATTGAATACTTTGTCTCCACTGATTTGTATGGAAATTTCGATTTAGGTTATACTTACCCTCCACTGGACTTGTGCCGTTGGCTGCTTTTTATTTTTACGGGTGAAAACTACCTCTATAGAAAAAAAAATCATATAATTGTAAACTCAAGCAATTTCGAATCATTTAATTATACAGTGACATTAAATTTGGATTTCTGTACTGTTTTAATTTTTTACCACATAATGTCTACCCTTATAAAGACCACCCATTGCGAAAAAATTTGAATAGTTGTAGTATTTTTTTTTTCATTGAAACTATAAATGCAATAATGTTTTTAATCATAATAATAATTACATTATAATGTAATAATAAATATTATGAGTTTATTTTATTTCAACTTAAAAAACAACCCTTATTAGTTTGTAAGGATGGCTGAAAATATATCTATGACTTAATACCACATTATTATGTGCATCTTACAATGCTCCAGTATACGTGTTCTGATATCTCCTAGAATATGTGATTGGTTTTTTACTTATAACTTGGTTAGCTATGAAGTGCTTAAAAAACTGTTTTGTAAGTTTTTTAAGGGCTATTCGCTCCGTGCGTGACTGACGCGACACCTACCGCCTTCATCTGACAGTTTTGGACCTACCAATTTTCAGGTTAAACATATGACATATGTTTGACATTGTTAAATACATGCGAAATTGACAATTATTAATAATTAACTTTTTAATTATATTTTTTTAGTTTATGTACAAAATAAATGTAGTATTAAAAACTGGGTTTCTCAAAATTCATCAAAATATATCTTTTCAACCACAAACGGAAAAGAAAGGGAAAAATCTAGTACTGGCAAATCAAGTTATTCACGTGAAAGAGCATATATTTAAAAACAATAATAGTAAAAGTTATAATATAAAAGCTAAAGTCATCAGGCACTCTGCAGTTAGCTTGAAGCCTTATAAAATAACATTTAAGGTAATTTTCCTATTTCAATTGCATAAAAATGAAGTTATGTGATATTTACTTTTTCATATTAATAGCACGGATCCATCTTTTTCTCTTCTCTAATTTATATGTAATCTTTGGGAACCTATAAAAACTACACTTACTATTTTTGCTATTATTAGCACAATTAAATACGCAATATGTATTTGCACCCATTTTTGATAAAATTTATGCGTAAAAAGGTAGGTCCAATTGTGTCATATTTCGCCGCTACGCACGTTGGCATCGTTTCAAAGTACCCCTACCATGGTCACGCACGGAGCAAATAATATCATTTAAATAAATTTTTTAGCGCTTATTTTTAAATGGGTTGTACTTGAAAAGGCTTGAACGAGTCATTAATCACGAGTGTATGCAAACTTTGAACAGAAATATCTTAACCAATTTTTGTCTTACAGAAAACAAAAAAACCAAAATGTTCAGAAAAGCAAAACCTATATTTTTTTACTCTAAGATTTTTCGTACCACAAGTTACTTTGAAAAAAAGGCGTTATACAGTTCTTTGTATGTCCCTAATGAGTATATAATTAAGGATTTAAAGATAAAACAATCTTTGTAAAAGCAAATTTCAGTTATTGTTTAAATGAGTAATACAATATTTTGGGGTTTCAAATATAAAATATTCTCCTTATATTCTTTAATGTTGCAACGCCACTGCATAGCTATTTCTATTGTCTACGCGACAAAATATTTCGTGGAACTGTTCGGCACTACATTTGAAACCAGCTATACATCCGAATGACTTTTGTCTTAAAAAATGTCCTTTAAGTACTGAGACTGTTCACTGTACTTGTAATATTACTTATATTGTTAAAAAATAAAATAAACTTTTTGTTTGTATATTCATGCTCATTGGTTATTTCCAATTTAGATGGATTGCTGGTTATTCTACAAAAGTTTCATACTCTCATCCACTCTATATTGTTAAATTTTTGCTAGAACATTACGTCACTCCCATAGAGCATTAATAAAAATTTATAAATAAATTAAAACCATGATTTGACGTAAAAATAAAATTTCAACAATCCCGTCCCTGGTGTTATTAGTCACTGTCATCATAAAATTGCCAGTGGTGCATTATCGAAAGATTCCACCTCATCCGCCTTTTAAATAACTTCCAGAAGAAATAATAATTCCAGCACATTAAAAATCATCCCAGCCTGCGGCGAGGTTTATGCTACATTACCCTGTCTGATCAATTCTAACCCCTACTTGCGTTTTCTTCTTTTGGCTATAGGGTGTACGTGATATCTTATTCGCTTACTAGAAATATGTATCATCGGGTGTATAAAAAATGTGAATAAATGTTTATTACGAAATGTATGTTCATTTACACCGATCCAAGTCTTTAATAAAGAACATAATAGGCCAAAATAAGGTAGGGTATGAGGAAAACATGTCATAATTGGAAAATACGCAATATATAAATGAAAAAATTACAGCAAATTTTATATAATTTAGTTTACTTATTTACTTCTGACAGTCACATAATCATTATGAAATTAAACTTTGATACTGGGATACCAACTTTCGACAAACTTTTAGCAGGCATTAATAGTGAAAAAACTTTCACACATTTCAAGAGACAAATTATGGAAATTTTACACGAAACTTAGTTTGGGAGAAACACGATAGAAAATCTGTGCTTGTACAGAAAAAGGAATTCATTTGTTGGAGGAGGCGATATTTAAGAGAGATTCTTAAATTGAGAAGAGAATTTATCTGGATGAAAAATGTATTTGTCAAGATAAATAGGTTACAAGTGCTCGGCGTTTGCTGAAGATTTGTCTACTGGATTACAATTTCCTAAATTCATAAAGTCTTTTACAAAAGTGAGCTGCAACGGAAGTTTGTGAAGAAACCGTGAAGTCACAACTCATTTTTGGAAGCATAACTTTCTTGTCGCGGACTACGGGCGGAATGCATTGATCGGTGCAATGGATCGCGCAGAGGTATGATAAAATAAAAACGACAGAAACACAATTTAACGAAAGATGCCGCGACCACAGACTACGTGGAGTAGTAAACACAGTCTCATGCGTGTTTCTTAATAAAATAAATTAAATTAAAAGCCATCGCTCCGTGTGTAGACGACAAGAAAGCTTTGCTTCCCATCCTCTGTCACTCCCGGAGTGGCACATCTCGTTTTGTGATGGAACGAGGACTTAGTCAGTTAGTATCAACAACAGATCTGGAGAAGAGAAAACTTTTCAGTAGACTAACATATGATGTGAAATCTCTCAGATCACTTAAAACAGATACACAACTGTTATATATTTATAGTAATATAATAAATAAGACTCAACTAACTTATTTATTGACCCCTCACAATTGACATAACACAGATAACATAACATAAAACATAGTGTCCTCTTTTCTAAAGGTACTTTCATAACAACAACAAGCAAAAATATTTATTGGATTAGAAAATAGATTATAGAAAAGCATTATCAAGAGTTATTAATGGAGAATGGGAACCAATTTTAAGATACAGGGGGAAATATAAAGTTCCATTTTCAAGAAAGGGAAATAACAGTTAAAGAAATTGGATCGGCTTTAAAAGGTATGAAAAGCGGAAAAGTCACTGGATCCAGGATTTTGATTTAATTAAAAATTCTCCTTTAATTACAATAGTAGAATTTTTTAATGACTTTGTGAATGAAGCTCAAACACCTGATTTATGGAGACCTGAAGTTGGTTTCCCGTTGGATCCCATTTGCTCACAAAAGAGCAAAAGTGGTTCGCGTCAATTGGTGTCGAAAAACATTGGAACGGTTCAAGAAAGGAAGCCCAAAAAACGTTTATAGTATTGTTAGTGGTGATGCGTCTTGGATTAATCCTACGAAATGGAAAATAATCGCCAATCTGCTGTGTGGGTGTTTCACGATGAGGATAAACCAACAAAAGTGATCCGTTCTCGAAGTGTGTCAAAGAAAATGGAAAACGTAAAACTCTTTTTGTCGCACTTTAATACAATAGTCGAATTGATAAAAGTATTTAGAATAAAAATTTAAACAAATAATTTAATATTGTCATTAATTGGATGACATTTCTGATGACTTTTAAATTTTGACCGTTTGAGAATCGTTACGAATCGAATTCTAGTACTACAACTTTATTGACAGATTTCCTTTAAATTTTTTACTTCTCATTTAATGTCTGTATTTTATTAATTATTTTTCATACACTTTTTAATTTAAACCTGTTTAGAATAAATATATAATGACTAGAAACGAATTGATGGAGAGTAGTGAAGACCGTTATTTCGTGACGCCTTCTCGTGGAGCGTCTTCTGAGACACTCGCCTCGGCATTTTACTATAGAGAAAAAGTAATAAAATGCCAGTATATAAGCTTCGCTTCAAAAAATTGTAGCAGCTGTAATCCACTGTGAATATGAAATGCTTAGTAACAAGAGCCGGGCAGGTACTGGTAAAACAGGTATTGGGCCAAAAGAATTCCTTAAACTTCCCATGAGAAATTTGATGACTTTTATCAAGAGCACAGGATTTCCTCGTTGAAGTTAATGGAAGGAGAGAGTTTTGTACAAAGGACTTACGATTAACTGCCAGAGACAAGAAGTGTGTCGCCGATTCTAGAAAGAGGAAGACAGTACTGTGACATGCAAAATTTTTCTATTACTGACCTGTAATTTCAATACTATGTCTATAGAGATTATTAATTTTTATCACTTCGAATACGTATAAGTGCTTAAAAGACCCTTGATCTTAAAAGAACTTTTTCGTAATAAATTATGTTTGTGGCTATATTATTCCATAAACGAATTCGTTTTCTTTTAAACCACTCCATGCCAATATTAATTGTGCATAATTTTTCTTAAAATTTTATTGGTTTTTAGTTAAAAGCGTTCTAACGCGTATTATTTTCTCATAGGAATAAATATTTCGAACCAAAGTACACATCCCTTCCCAAAAATTAATTAGCTTAGGCTTAATTTATAAAAAGCCAAAATGCGATTTTAGTTGTCAGTTGCTAGTTTTTATTTGTATCAATATGCATTCAGACGTGCATGTTTGTAGTTAGTTCCGATTAAGAAACTCAAAACTTTGTGGTAAGTTGTTCACTATTCGTCTTTAATTAATTGCGATAGTAAGAGATCCTTTTTTCGTTTATTTGTAGAGTCCAACTGGTAATTCATTTGTTGCAACTAATATTCAAAGACAACCTCCTTCTGTCATGTCGAGGCCAACCGCCCTTATCAATATTTTTGCCTAAGAGACAAAGATATTGTATTTCAACATCTTGAGGACCACCATCTGTTTTTCTCCATGCTATGGCCCTATCATCATAGGTCAACAAACTATTGTGAGTGCCATATTTTATAATGGTAATGTTTTTTTGCTGTTAGGGACAGCAACTTTTATCATTTTTTGTTGATAGTTTATTTTTAGTTTTTTTTTGAGTATGTTACTAAACGTAACATTATAATTTGGTAACGTTAATTTAAGTAAAACGGAACAATGGCCAATGATATTCGTTCGGATTGTAGTCAAGTATTCATTTGATTTTAATTTTTTTTGTTATAAGATATTAAAGTTTTGCTTGAGTAATTTCCGTAATGATTTTATTATTTAAATTGTATAAATGACTGCAATTTGTTTTAAAGTATAAGATTCTTGATGGCAATATGTGTCATTATGTTTTTTATTAATATGAATTTATTAATAAAATATTTTGAGTATGAATAAACAATGTTTATTGTGTTTTTTTTTTTTAATTCGTGTTTGAAAGTTTATTAAACATTTTTTTGTGATATAATATTTTATTTTTGAGTAGAGACGATATAAATTATCTGAATTTTGTTGTAGAAGATAATATAATAATTCTTCTAAAGTATTTTATTGAATATATAACCTTTTCTTGCAGCTTATGGCTAGATATGTCAATTTTTATAGCTTTTTGTCGATAATTTGCTGATACGTTTTCTGGCGTGTGCTTTTCTGATGTTTTTGAGACAAATGTTTGTTTAGTTTATTTATTTTCAAGTTCCTTCATAAGTTTCAGGTTAAAACTTATTGGCGTCCATTTTGTTTTACAGTTTAGCTGTATTCCGTGCTTTCTGTTTTTCAAACTGTGATACTTTGTTATCTATTTATTATCTATCGTTTTTCTGTCCATTTTGGTCTATAGTTTTTACCACCTATATCCTTACCATCCCCAATAAAGCTCCCTGATTTGAGCAACGTGGTCTTCGTTAATTATTGTGAATGAAAATCGTTTTATTATCAACATTTGTCAGCTTTTTTGCAACAGCACATTTAATTAATTCGATATATCCAAGAATTTAAAGAAATGTTAGTGTTAAAATTAAGTTTTTCCAATTTAATTTCTTGTTATATATTTAGGTGTTATTATTATTATTACAGGTGACTAATATTGTTTTCCGAAAGAAATTTGAGAATTGGGAATTCCTAACATAATTATTATGCCCGAAGCAAACCCTCTCTAAAATGTAAGCAAGCACTGCAACCCCACCTGAACCGATCTCGAATAACGTAACTGGTAACGTGGTCAAACGTAGCAGATGTATGAGCTAACCCAATTAGGATATGAGTTCTGCAATAAGCAAACAGTTGAACCCGTCGTCGTCGTATTCGTTGTCTTGGCAACCCCCGCCATCGGGCGTTTTTAGCTTCTTAGACAAAGGCAGACCCGTAGAAGAGAGCTAACTCATCTTTAATAAGGCGATCAATTATGAAGCGAACAGAACTTCTGTGCACAACTTTCCACTGTGTGTAATTATATTTTTCTAATTACGTTTTCCATTTCTTTCACATCAGATTTATTTTAGATATATCAGGTATTTTTCCAGTTCAATTTGGAAAGTTCGAATGGAAACAGAGCTGTTTTATTTCGATTAAAATCACAAAAAAAATATATAATAAATGAATCCTTTAAAGTATACAAAGTAAATTATAAAAAAATAGGTACCTCGAATAGGTTTTACAATTACCACATTTCGTATTTTGAAGGATATTCTAATATTTATGCCAGATTTAAATTGGCTCCATTTACGTCCTAAGGTATAACCAACGGAAAATAAAGATAATTTAACAGCTCATAGTTTGGGGTTATGCAGAATTGATTGTTACATTTTACGCGAGTCATGATGTTTTAAAAATATTTTTGAAAATCATTCATGTAGTAGCACAAGGCGTTAAGATTTTACATGCAAGGACGAAATTATTTAGAGCTTTACAGAACGAGAGCTTTTCTGTAGAAAAAATTATAAAAAATCGTAAACTTAACTTTCGGGTAGTGGCGCTATAGTTTCTTAAAAGTTTAGTTTCCCCGGTGTCATAGACCAGGTGGGTCTAAAAAATAGAAATAGAGGATTTTTCTTTTTATTTTGTAGGAATTTAGGTAAATATATTAAGACGTTTTAATAAAAAAAATAATTTAAATTTTATTTAGCTAAACAGAACAATGATTTAAATAGTTCTTGAAAAAACAAAACGATACACTTTTATTGTAGTTCCCTACAGTTCTGACATACACCTGTGATATGTTCCAAACACATAAATGCATTGCATTTGTAGCAGAAAAAACGAGTTTTTCTATTCTTCCTCCAGCCGCAGTAGATGCACCTTCCAGCAGGTAATGGCATTTCTTGATTTTCCGATGCATCGAGTTAGTTCCATAAATCTCAGCTTCGGCGTCCTCGGAAGATTGCTAAGAACTGCTTTCCTTTTCAAATGTGGATGAACCCATGCGTTTGCTAAATTTCTTAACAAATGTCGTCGCCTTATATTTAGGTCTCCATTGTTTGCTTTATACAGTGTGTAAAAGCCAAATGGAATAAATTCATTATTTAGGTTACTGTACATATTTATAAAAAATCCCGAAACACGCCAAATTTAAATTATAACTTGACATTCTTTAACGTGAAAATGCAACCCCTACCTTCAACCCCCTTAGAATGACAGGTACAACCCCCAATTTTTAAAATAGGAAGTATAGGTTTGTGATATATCGTTTGAAAGGTCTTTTCATTCTCCATTCAAAAATGTTGTCGCTTTCAAGTTTATTAAGATTAATTAAGATAAAATAAATTAAAATCATGTGGTTAAAAACTAAAATGTAATGCAAAACGTAATAAAATGTAGAACACGAAAAAGAACTATGAATGTTAATGAAGTATATGTTCAAAATGTTCACCGCGAACGTCTTGGCAACATCCTAATCTCAAATAAAACTGTCTTCTAACATTATTTAACATAACAGGCGTGATCGACCTAATCGCAAGCGTTATTCGTTCTTTTAAGTCATTTAAATCAGAAGGTTTAGTTTTGTACACATGGCTCTTCACATATCCCCATAAAAAGAAATCTAATAATGTAAGATCAGGTGATCGCGCTGGCCATTCAATCGATCCTCGCCTCCCTATCCACCGATTGGGAAATATTGTATCGAGGTACTGCCGGACATTAAGTTGGTAATGTAGTGGTGCTCCATCCTGCTGAAACCAATCGTATTCGCTGGAACTTGAGGGTTTCCTGGATCAGGATATAAATTTGCCAACGTTGGAATGACATCATTTTGAAGTAGTGCCAAATAATTGTTGCCATTCAAGTTGCCCTCAATGAAAAAGGGACCAATGATATTGTTTCCTACAATCCCTGTCCAAACATTAACTTTTTGAGGGTATTGAGTGTGTTCTTCTCTCATCCAGTGAGGATTTTCCGTGGCCCAGTAGCGGCAATTTTGCCGATTTGCATGACCGTTAAGTGAAAAAGTACACTCATCAGAAAACATAACGTCTTCTAATTGGATAATATTGTTATCCAATATGTCCATCATTTGCTCACAAAAAAAAGTTCTATCAAAATCGTCTTCCATGAGCTCCTGAGTAGGTATCATCTTATAGGGATGCAATTTATTTTCTTTTAATATGTTTACTATCGATGTATGGCTAGCATTGAATGTAGTGGATGCCTGTCTACTCGATGTATGTGGATTTTCCTGAAACTCAAGCAACACATCTAATTTGAGTTCATCACTCAGTGCATTGGCAGCTGCTTTTTTTATCTGCCTTACATGACCAAACTCGCGAAACTGCTTCTCTATTTTACTTATTGTTCTTTGGGATATAGGCGGTAAATTAGGAAATTTCTCATGAAATAGGCGAGTTACTTCCTGTTGTGTTCGGGTGTTATCTCCGTAACCAATCATTTGTAAAACTGTTATTTTATGCATTTCCGTTAATCTAACCATTTTTCAGAATTGAATTGAACGAACTTTTTACCTAAATTAAAATACTGACAACTTAAATAAAACAATTTACTAATGCGTGTTAGAATAACGTTGCCACGGAAATTCCGTTAAGTTTTTTAATGGTTACCATGTAAAAACCACATTGTTATGGTTTTTGTTCACTTTCTCATTATCAAGACCTAAACGGCAAATAAGTTTTGAGTATATTTTAGCGAATTTCGGTAACCACATGATTTTAATTTATTTTATCTTAATTAATCTTAATAAACTTGAAAGCGACAACATTTTTGAATGGAGAATGAAAAGACCTTTCAAACGATATATCACAAGCCTATACTTCCTATTTTAAAAATTGGGGGTTGTACCTGTCATTCTAAGGGGGTTGAAGGTAGGGGTTGCATTTTCACGTTAAAGAATGTCAAGTTATAATTTAAATTTGACGTGTTTCGGGATTTTTTATAAATATGTACAGTAACCTAAATAATGAATTTATTCCATTTGGCTTTTACACACTGTATATGACCTAAGTATTGATTCCTGCAACATTTAATAATGTGTAGAATATTACCGTGAACCATCTTCTGCTATTCCGGGAGAAGTTGTAACTAACGCACAACTTTGAGTATTACTGATTTAGGTTTATCGCCACTGTTTATGTCAAGTCATCATGATGGTGCATGCTTGACATTAAAATCACATTTTTGCGTTGCTTTGGGATATAAGAAACGATTGTGGTATCCTCTGGAAAGCCAAACATGATTGTATGGATTGGACTTTTAGTGGGGTTTGAAAACTCGACTGGCATTTCTTTTTTATTTTTTCTTAGCATTCCAATTGTAGTTATTTTGTAATCCCGAAGCAACTTTCCCACAAGTGGAACCGATGTAAACCAGTTATCCATTGTCAAGTTAACGCGTGAACCAGAAATGTGTTTGCACAATCTTAAAACCACATCACTAGGTTTGTTAGAAAATTTATATGGGTCATCGGGTTGGGATTCTACGTAGACTTCCATTTTTAAAGTGTAAAATACTTTTTAATCACAAACTGCAAATATCTTGAGTCCGTACTTATTAGGTTTTGAGGGAATGTACTGACGGATCGAACATTTCCCTCTGAAAGCAGTGAGGATCTCATCAATGGTAACAAATACTGAATGATTGTAACCATTTTGATAACTGGTCAAACATCACACGCATGGTAGCTAGCTTGTCAATTTTTGATCGCTCTGCGCGTGTTTCCTTATCATCAAACCTAATACAACGAAGGAGAAATCGGAACCTTTGTAGTCATCGTAAGATTAAAAAATGTGTATACCATAACCATCTCTCCTCTAAACATCTTCTGCACTGGCACGATTACAGTGACCTAGCCCAGATAAATACAAGAGTCCTATAAAAGTACGGATTTCCATTTCATCAGTGAGATTAGCATTTCGGTCTCGTGAATAGATTTCTTGAATTTATATTATGTATTTATTTGTATTTTCCGCAATGATACCAATTATCGTGCCATCCAAGAAATAATTCCAAATCCCGACAGCGTCCTTTAAATTTTCAGTACTTTTTGTAGACCCTGGTAAGCGAATTATTATGTTATCCTGTCTTGTTCTAGCGGTTCTGGGCTTTGGAGGATGCTTCTTCCAGTGAGTTGTACGGTTCTTGCCTAAAACAATAAAAATCACTTGCTAATACATATTTTAGTTTTTTACCATACCTATATAGAAATGACGGGCAGACAAACGAATGATATCTCCTGTTCTGATTCACTATCGTGATTTATAACTTCCTCAATATTCTCCTCCTCTTCCTCTGATTCATCTTCGCATGGCACTGATTCAATATCAGTATTATCTAGTCCTACTTCTTCTAAAAGTTTCTGCAAGTAAGCTTGCCAGTGCTCGTAATCCCCCCCTTGCTAAAATCTAGCAATCTTTTAATTAGAATTAGAGCAATTTACAAATATCTAAGAGCTTACCTAGGAATATTTTTGTAGCGATATTAGTGGCGCCGGTCTGAGACACCCGAAAGCTCTTTACTATACCACACTATTACACTGCAATGGTCACACGACGACTAACCGTCAGTCACAACGGTACACAAAAGTACTGAAATGTTCGCCACTACCCAAAGCAACCTGACTTGTCAATGGTAATGTAGACATAAGTAGGTACCTAAACATTCTAAACTAATAATTTTCCGAAACAAAAATAGATTAGATACTAACCTGAAAGTTATTGAATGTTTGATTGTAAATATATAGGGTGTTTTTAGTTATCATTGTTGCTGGCCAAATGAGACGTGATTTTAAAGCAGTTACAATGACCTCTCAATTTTAAGGTAAGACTTTTTGGAGAGAACACATTTTAAAATTTACTTTATTTTGTATCTGCTTACTTAAATTACCATTTAGTTGATTAAATCTTGAAATTGATGACCACCCCCCTCCCTACATTAACAGAGATTTGCACATTGTAAATGTAATGCAAATCTTTCAAAGCCGTTCGTTGTGTTGAATATATTTTACTTTTTAAGTATCCCCATAAAAAGAAATCAAGGGGCGACAAATCTGGTGACCTAGGAGTTCATTAAATACTGCCAATTCTCTCATTTCCGTTTTGTGGTAAATGTTGATCTAAATACTGACGTACAGTCAAATATAATGAAAGTTTTCAATAATGTCAATCAAGGAAGAGTCGAAAACGTCTTCTGGTAATTACCAGGTAAAAATATGAATCCATAAGCATCGAAAATACAGGTTCATGATAAATAGCGGCAATTATGGTGATTTACAATCCTCGTGAAAAAACTATGTTCATCACAGAAACAGATATTAAAATACTGCTTTAGTGATTGTTTTACAAAATACAGCGATCATAATCATTCTCATTAAATTTCTCACTGAGTATGTATTTTATACGTATAGAATTTCTCCTTTTTTTTGTTTTGTTCATTAAATTGCTGTTGTATTCTTACCATGTGTCACATTTGCTCACTGTTGAATCTATCGGCAACTTTAAAACGCAATTCGAAACATGTTTCGCCAATACGTTATGTTGATGAAACATGGATTCATTTCTATATGCCGAAGATAAAAGAACGTCCAAAGCAGAGGTGAATGGATGGTAAAGGTCCACCGAATTAGCAAAGACCACTGAATCGGCTGGAAAGGTAAAAGTCATTGTTTTTTGAGGTGCAGTAGGTTTTCACATTTATTACTACACCCTATTTTTAATACCTACTGATAAAGGTTACAGCAATAACTGGCGTGTACTATTGACAGAAACCATGTTTGCTAGATTTAGTCCCGTGTGATTCTTTCATGTTTCTATATCACACTATTCTGCATAAATATATTTTCAGACGAACGTGCTATTTCCAAAATTTCAAAATTCCATTTTAATATTTTTATTAACTTAAAAACAGAAGTTCTCTTTACTTCCCTTTTCTAAAAGACCTGACTTTTCAGTGGTGTAGGTACAGTGAATGGCGTTCCGTAGCATATTGAGATGCGACATCCTTGATAATGATGCGTAATCGTCATCTTTTACTTTTATAATCAGCATCATTAGTCGACTAATGTAATCCCTTATCTATCCTTACCAATCTACCATGTCAGTCTGGTGAAGGGGCTGTCTAACTACTATACATCAAAAACTGTTTTTAAAGTTTCATAAATTATGTGAAAAGTAAAAGAAATCTACGACATTAAGCGTTAAGATTTATTAAGTAAAAATATTGGTAATGTAATTTACACTAAGTATAAATAATTATTTGAAATATCTTTTTTAAAACAAGATTTTTTAATCTGTTCTGCTAGACCAATAAACCATAAGATTGAATCTTTAACTGTAAGTTTCTTTACATTGTTATTAACAGACCCGGATCTTAACGGGTCTCTTATTGTTATTAAACATAGTTGGTATGTTTTTGAAATGTCTTAGGGCCCCCGCACACTAGGCAGCCTGGCTGCGACAGCCGATATATATGAGCCGCCAGTTATAGCAGCCAATCCACGGTCAGTTAAAAAGCGGAAAATAAAGAAAATTCTGGTAAATCACCCTCGCAAATTATATTGGTAATTTCTCCCCTTCCTCGTTTCTTCTCTTCTTCAGAATCATTGTAATCTTCAGAAGATATATTCCAAATCGCCTTTCCTTATCCCAAAACGGCTTTCAACTTCCCGAATTAGTTTTTCGGTGTCAAAAGTCAAATGTTGGAGATAGGCCTGGCTGACACGACCAGTGCGCTGAGATTGAATGTCATTCAATCACAACCAAATTAACTTGTCTTCAGAATCCTCACTCGCTTTGGTTGCGGGCTCCCGCAAACCGTCGGGGTTGAGTGGATGCAGCAGCCTGGTCTAGTGCGCCGGGGCCCTTTTTGTAATATCGCCAAAAACTTACTTTGAAGTAAAGCTGATCATTTATGATCAGCTTTACAACATGTGTAACTGTTAACTGCTAAGATGATTATGAGTTCTGACTTTCTCGTGGTCATAAAACGAACCTACCTATTTATAATAATGCCCGTCTTCAAATTTATCTAATATTAATGTGATGAAACTGTAATAACTCAAATTTACCTTAATATTAATATTATTATATTAAATATTATTTTAGACACTATTTAAAGAAACAGAAAGCTAAAATCTTACTTTAAACCGAAGAATTGTTATTCTTGGACGCCACATAATCCATCGTAGGTATAAATATCGTAAGAATCCCTATTTGCTGCATCATTACTTAATACGGCACTGTTTTATTATATACGAAGGTTGGTCAGAAAATAGAGAACGATTACCCATTACGCGCGACGCCAATCTTCCACCGCCGCGACTTCGTGCGTGCTAGTTACCTGTGTCTGTCGCATCAGTATGCGCCAAGTCTCGTTACTGTGTCGTCACGCGTCTTTGAAACTTTCTTCTTAGGGTGCCTGTCTGTTCCGAACGTTGACGATCATTCTGGGTATGATGACTTTGTTGGTTGTTATACAAAATAGCTGTGTTTGGTTTTTCTATACCATGCTCTCTCAGGTTAGCAAGCCAGGATATTCTTCTTTATCCTGAGTCCAAATCCGCAGTTGTGTTCATCCTCCGTAGTACTTCTTCATTGGTGACTTTGGATGATGATTTTCATAGAGTTTCCGCCTTCAATGTCCACGTTTCTACTCCGTATAGAAGCACTGAGTACACGTAATATTTATGGAGCCTTATTTTTGTTTCTAGGGTGAGGTCATGGCTCTTGAACAAAGAGCTCATAATCAAGAATGCATTTTTTGCCTTTCCGATGCGACATTTAATCTCTTAGGTATTGTCCCACGACTTATTGATTATAGTTCCCAAGTAGTTGTACTGTGAGACACGTTGAATTCTCATTTGGTTCATATACAGATTTGCTCCAGTTATGTTTTCCTTGCTGATAATCATTAGCTTGGTTTTGCTGGTGTTTATATCCAGTCCATATACTCTACTTGTTTCCGTTATTTTGTTATTAAGTTTTGTGTTATACAGTGTTTTGCAGCCCTTCTTAGGTATTGGAAAACACTATTGTATCATCTGCATACCGGTTATTTAGCTTGACTCCATTTATTGAGATGCCTTCTTCAATATCTTTTAGAGCCTCTTTAAAAATGTGCTCCAAGTACAGATTGAATATCAGTGGTGAAATTATGCACCCCTGTCTCACTCCCCTTAAGATTTTGACCTGATCTCTATATTCTCCATCTATTCGGAGCACCACTAATTAATTTCAATACAGGTTAGCTATTATTTTTAGGTCTCTTCCGCCAATCCCTGTCCTCTTCGGCACTTCCATCATTTGTTCATGCCTGACTCTATCGAATGCCTTCTTGTAGTCAATCAGGCATGCAGAAACATCACAGCTGATATCTCTACATTTCTGAAACAATACCTGCACGCTAAATAAAGCTTCCCTCATACCAACGGCGTTCACAAATCCAAACACCAAACAAGAACAAGTAATAGAATGAAATCAAAGTTATAAATGGTACGAATTTTGTGCGCAATTAAGGGACGGTACTTATTAAGGGTCATGGTTCATCTGGTGAACTTCTTCTTCATGTACCATGTCCTTTCAGAGCGTGAGTTACATCATAGCTATCTTAATTTGATTCACTGCCACCCTAAATAGCATGCTTTTATCAATACCATACTAATTTCGCAAGTTCTTTAAATATAAAGTCTTCTTCATCCTGGACTGCGTTTGCCTGCTATTTTCTCTTGCATAATATTTTGTAGCAAGTTATATTTGGGACATCTCATTAAATGTTCGAAGTACTCCAGCTTTCTCTTATTAAGCTTTTTATAATCTCGGTAGTCTTGTTGAGACGTTCTAGTATTGTGGAGTTTAAATCTTCTCCACCCAAGAAAGTTTTAAAATGCTTTTTTAGTACCACATTTGGTACTATTTACATATATAGACGGTTTTATATTCTATGATTTATTTATTACAAGTATTCTGGTTTTCCGTATGTTTAGATCCCGACCTGCTTCCTTACAACTCTCAACGACACTGTCAAGTAATATTTTCAGATCTTCTTCCGTAAAAGCTAGGAGTGCTGTGTCGTCCGCATATCGTAAATTATTTATGACTTCACCGTTCACAATTATTCCTTCTTGTTTTTAAGAAACTTCTGAAAATTCTTTCGTTTCAGAGTAAACCTTGGTAAGCAGATGCACCAAGAGGCATTACTTCCGTACTCCTCTTTTAATATTAAGAGTCTGTGAGTCCAAGCCGTCTACTAAAACTGATGTTTGATTCCAATACAAATTTACGATTATGAGAACTTCTCTGCCATCCAAGCCATAGAACTTCGATCAATACATAATGCTTACTACGATCAAATGCCTTTTGGAAGTCAATAAAACAGCTGTATATGTCTACAGATATATCACTGCATCCCTATCCGTGTCAAATATCCTACGGAAACCGAACTGTGTCACTAAGATTCCTCGCATTTATTATAGATACAGCCATGTATTACCTTTCAATAAATGGCTTAACAAACTGATTGTTCTATAATTGGTGTAGGTCTTTGCTGTTCTGTCTTCTAAGATAGAGTTGTTAACAATGAATTGGACCAACCATTAGGTAGGTGTACGCTGGTATAAGTTCTAGCCTCTAAAATATTGCTATCATTTATAAGCTTGTATATTTCACTTGCAATTTCATCAGGACCTGTCGCTTTGACATTTTTTTGATGATTGTATGGCTTGTATTACCTCAATGCGTGTTATTGGGGTATCGTCGCAGCTAGGAATATCCGGAGGTGAACTAATCATATCGTCTTCGAATAGGTTCGTAATGTAATTTTCCCATTCTCTAAGTTTGTCCTCTTCTTCAAATATTACTTTACCATGTTCATCATGTAGCAGTGCAGTATGTCTCTTATTGAAGATACCAGCTGCTTCTTTTACTTTTTCATAAACGTGTCGTATCTATTTTCGAGTTCGTCAATTTCATAACACTGTTTGGCTAGATGTTGACTCTTTGCTTCTCGTGAACTTGTAGTAACGTTTATAATTTCTCTCTCTCCAATGGCGCTACAGCCCAAATCGGACCTTGGCCTCCTCCAAACTATGCCTCCAACCTTGTCGGTCTGGAGACCTTCTTTGGATTTCTGTTCCATCCGTGTTTAATGTAACTCCTAAATATGTGAAACTTTCTACCGTTTCAATATCGTCCTCTAATTCAACTGTGCGTCTGTTTCCCCTAGCTCTTGCCTGTGTTAACTTTTTTATCTTTTGAATATTTATTTCTAGTCCGGTCTCTTTGGCCTTTGATTTTAATTGTGAATATATTTCTGCCGCCTCTTCTGTTCTGCGAGATATGCTGCTGATATCATCGGCATAGGCGGCAATCTGTATTGATTTATTTGTTAGTAGATTACCTCTTCCTATATTTAGCTGTCTTATCACATATTCCAAGGTCAGGTTGAATAGTGTCGGTGCCAGCCCGTCTCCTTGCTTTAATCCTTAGACTATCGTAAAGTTTTCTGTGAGCCCATTTTGGACTCTGACGGTTGCTATTGACGAATCCATTGTTGTTTTTACCAGTCGGATGTATTTTTGGGGGATATTAAAGCTCTGCAATATTTAATATAACTTGTTCCTATTAATTGAGTCGTAGGCTTGTTTGAAATCTATGAATATGTTGTGGACGTCAATGTCGTATTCCCACGATTTGTTGTAAGATTTGTTTCACTGTGAATAGTTGGTCACTTGTAGATCTTCCTTGTCGGAAACCGGTTTGATATTCCCCGACAATATTTTCAGTTCGTTGTTGGAGTCGTTTGTTTAGTATGTAAGTAAAAATTTTGTACGCCGTGCACAAGAGGGTTATGCCCTCTATAATTTCTACTAACCACTAATTTCTACTAAAAAAAAGGAAGATAACTTGCTCGTAATGTTTTTCTTTTATTTTTTAGGAACGTAGATATCCAATCGAAGTAGAGGAAAATATTTCAATGACATTACTCAGAGAGTTAACAGGAATAGACAATCAAAAATGGATATGCAAGACGTAAAAGTACTTTTTGACGGATACTCCAAACTAGATAAAGGAAACTACTATGCAAATTGTTCTTGTGTTTTAATTAAAGGTCCCCATAATGTTATCATTGATACAATGACTCCTTGGGATGGAGATAAATTGCTGAATGCTTTAAGAGACGAAAATATTAGTTGCTCTGACATAAACTACGTAGTGTCAACTCATGGCCATTCAGATCACACAGGATGTAATTATTTGTTTAAAAACGCCATCCATATAGTAGGTTTTTCGATTTCTCACAAAGATAAATACTATACAGATCCAGACTTTAGGAATGGCGAACAATACAAAATTAATGATAAGATAAAAGTAATTCCAACACCAGGACATACATTACAAGACGTCTCCGTCATTGTAGAAACTGACAAAGGAGTGGTGGCTATCACAGGAGATCTGTTTGAAAAATTTGAAGATCTTGATAACGAGTATGTTTGGTTGTCAGCAGGAAGCGATTCCGAAAGTTTGCAAAGAGAAAACAGGATGAAAATTTTGAAAATGGCTGATTATATTGTTCCTGGTCATGGTGCTATGTTTGAGGTCCCAAAGAAATATAAGTAAACTTATTTTGTATTGTAAATCAAATAATAATGCTTTGTATATAAAGTTTTATTTGATGTTTATAAAAATATTTGTTTTTGATTATTCCGAAATTGTATAAATGTAAATAAATGGGTTAAAATAATTATATGTATTTTTATAGTTCACTAAAGTCCTTTTAAAAATATTTCTTAATTTTTTAAATGATATACATACATGGTTGGAACTCTAAGAAATTAACATACATCAAATATAGCTGACAACTCTACACGTTGTCTAATCATCACAGTCATTAACATCTTGCCAGATTTTTGTGGTTTATTATTAAGCTTAAGACATTTCTTTCTCCATTGGCCTCGATCGACTGTTATATAGATAGATAGATTTAGAGAGGTGGTCTTTTGGCCTATTCCACTGCGACCTTTTCAGATCTATTGTGGTCCTCTAGTCCTAGATAACATTCTCTAGCCTGACCCTTTTTATAAAGTCTAGTAGCTTCAAGACTACTTTCCATGTAGATATTTGGCGGTGGATTTTCTTCCCCTAATGCAAAGAACCGCACATTTGCCAGACTGTCACACTAACATAAAATATGCTCTACTGTTTCTTCTTCGAGGTGACAGAATCTGCACAGGTCATCATCTGATAATCCCATCAGCTTACAGTGCCCTGTTAGAAGACCTACTATGGCTTTGATTGTTTTCCTGTCTTTGCTTATTAGGTCTGCCGTAAATTTTGGCAAATGTTCTGTAATGAACTGTTTCGCCTGTCTTTGTCCTGGTGAATTCCTCCACCATTCCAGAGATTTGTGAGCTACCCACTTTCTTGTAGCCGTTCTTTGCAATGCCGCAGAAGGGTTCCGGTCCAATGAATGGCATTGATGAGCCTTGTTTGGCCATTTCATCTGCTTTTTTATTGCCCTTATGACCCTCGTGCCCCGGTACCCAGGCTACCGTAACCTTGCTACGGTCTCCTAGTTTATTTAGGGCACACACGCAATCCCATACTAGCTTAGAATTGACCTCTACAGAATTGAGTGCCTTAAGCGCTGCCTGACTATCTGTGAAGATGGCAACTGTACAGAACGTTCTTTCCTGCCTTTCTATTTCTTCCACGCTGTGATGGACTGCCGTTATTTCCGCCTGGAAAACTGTCACATCCTTAGATAGACTTACCGGGAAATGTATCGCTTGATTTGTCCCTACTATGCCGGCTCCCACACCCTCCGATGTTTTTGAGCCATCCATGTACCAGGTAGCAGCAGCTTGTATGGGTACACCTTTATTCCAGTCTTCCCTGCCTGGTATCTTAATTGTGAACTTATTGTGTTCTGCTATATCTCGTAGCTGTTGCATCGATAGGTTTCCCCATCACAATATCGGCTTTTAGCTCCTCGATTAGCTTTCTGTTGTCAGCATGCATCTGGCGTATATATCGCTGACTATGGATTAATCTGTGAATCACTAATCTGGCTTCGCCCTGTATAAAGATATGAAGTCGTGGTAGATTCAGCAGGACTTCCAACGATGCAGTAGGAGTTGTTTTTATGGCCCCCGTAATACACAGGCATGCTAGCCTTTTTGTATTACCTAGCAGCCTTATTGATCCCACTTGCTACGTCTTTGTCCACCACGTCACCAAGCCATAGGTTATCATGGGTCTAATAACCCTTGTGTATAACCATAGACTCATTTTGGGGTTAACCCCCAATTCTTACCGCACATTCTTCTAAATCTGTCCAGGAACATAGTAGCTTTCTGTGTGGTTTTTACCACACAAAAATACCATTTCATTTGCCAAAGAAACAAAATACCCCAAGGTATTTTGTTTCTTTGGCAAATGAAATCTCTGTTCTTCCCAGCACCGGTGGTTTTATGCCTTATTGTGGTGCTGTTTTTTGCTGAAGTTGACGATTTGTGTTTTCTGAGCATTGACTATCAGTCTCTCTTGTTTACACCAGTCGTCAACTATTTAACTAAGCTTTCTGTGGACAAATTTCTGAGGAGATCATCTACCAAGGTTGCCCAACGTAGAGGGGACAGAACTCCTCCTTGTGGACAGCCTCCACCTACTTTTGCTTTGATGGTTGCTTTACTCAGAGTGGACATTACTGTCCTATTCTCCAGGGATGCCCTTATCCATCTGCATATTACCGCAGGTGCGCCTCGTCTACTCATAGCTCCTATCAAAGAGGTGGTGGTAACATTATTAAATGCCCCTTCTATATCTAAAAAAGCGGCCATTGCTGCGGCCATCTCTTTGTCTTCCATTGACTTTGAGATAAGCCTATTTAGATCATCCAACGCAGAGTCCGTAGATTTACCAGGTTGGTATGCATATTGGCGATTGCTTAGAGGATTATATTTTAGCACTTCGTCTCTGATGTACCTATAAAGAAGCCTTTCCAGCGTTTTTAATAGTAGTCTACTGTTTGTTGAAAAGATTTTTTGTAATGTCTGTCCATTGCTTTGAGATCTACCGCGTTGGCGCTGCCTCTGAGGCCTTGGATCAACAACCGCTCAATTTTGTCATTGCTTCGATGGATCTGACCAAAGAACTTTAAAATTTTAGCGTAAACTCTACTAGAAAGATGTTGATTGGATATAATTTTATCTAGAACCGAAACATTCTTGGCGAGCCGTCCATGGAATTCGAAGTAGTTGTCTCCATGTCCGTATTTCAAAAGAGTCTATGTGTCTTCTATATCATTCTTTGAGCACACAAGTCTCGCAATCATAGTAAAATATGGAAGAGACCAGATTTGAAACCAGTCTCTTCTTGTTTGTGGTACTAATCTGAAGATCACGACAGACCTCGTTTAGTTAAGTCATTGGCACCCTTCCAGCTATGCGCCTTCCAATTTCGGATTACCAACTGCCTGTGTTGTTAACCATAATACAGAATACACATCACAGCAGATAAATAGAAAAATACACGAAATTACCAATATACCAA
Organism: Diabrotica undecimpunctata; assembly: GCF_040954645.1. Classification (NCBI taxonomy): domain Eukaryota; kingdom Metazoa; phylum Arthropoda; class Insecta; order Coleoptera; family Chrysomelidae; genus Diabrotica; species Diabrotica undecimpunctata. The sequence goes on along the minus strand of NC_092810.1, from coordinate 122,359,647 downwards.
ACGAAAACATAACCATCAACGAATTTTGGTACGACTTACAAAACTCGGTTTTAGAGGAAGAAAGTCTTTGAAACCACCTTAAATATTGGCAAAAAATATGTGGATGACACAGGAAATCGTAGACCTGATGGAAGTTCGAGAGAAACATAAAAATAGAAATAATAACAAATACCACGAAATCAACAAACTCATAAAAAGAAAAATTAAGCAAGCCAAAGAATCTTGGCTCGAGAATTTATGTACAGAAATAGATCTCAAAAAAAAAACACGACAGTTTCAACCTCCACGAGAAACTTATATATATACTTACCTCCGAAATTAGGAAACTTAAAAATGCTCACATACTTAAAAACGCAGATGGAAAAATTTGTGATCACGAACAAGAGTGCAAAGAATGGGAGACATACTGGAATTAATTGCGAATAAAGTACCCTTTTCGCAGAAATTCTGATGAAATTTTTATAAGAAATACTTTATTTCGACGAACAGAACACTTTCAATGAGATACAAAGTTTATTCGATAAAAATGAAACGAGGAAATACTACAAATCCTTAAATAATAGCCGTCGAGAATTTAAACCACGATTAAAAATTTGTAAATACAATAACGGTGAGATTCTATGGGCACAACATTTCAGCGAACATCTAAATATAAACGATATTGAACAAGGTTACAACATAGACAATCAACAAAATCTACAACGTCAACTACACAGTGAAGACCAAACAAGAGAAGAGGTGTCAAATGCCATCCTAAAACTCAAAGACAATAAAGCCCCAGGAATCGATGAAACCTGTTCGGAAATGTATAAAAAAAGGTGATCAACTTTTTGCAGCAATCCATAAACTAATAGTACCTACTTATATGGCAGAATGAATTGGTACGAGAAGAGTGGCTAAAGGGAATATGTCCGTTGTTGCATAAAAAGGGTGATCAACAGGAGTGTAAGAACTATAGAGGCATTACTCTGGTAGCATCTGCGTATAAAATCTTCGGCAATGTATTGTTTGAAAGACTTTTTACAAAGGATATTGTTGGTCAATATCAATGCGGATCTAATGCTGGAAAGTCAACTACACATCAAATTCAAGCACATAGTCAGATTCTAGAAAAGTCACTAGAATATAACATAATACGCCATCTCTTCGTCGACTTCAAAGCAGCCTATGAGAGTGTGAAAAGAACAGCATTATATAATGCGATGATATACTTTGGGATCCCACCTACGTTAGTTAAGTTGGCCCAACTAACAATGCAAAAGCTCATGTGTTAGAATTGAAGGGGAAAACTTTCTTTGAGATTAATAATGCTCTAAGACAGGGGGACGCGCTAGCGTGTCTCCTATTTAATATTGCCTTGGAAAAGGCAATCAGACAATTAAATATTAGAATGAATGGAACTATTTTTAATAAATAGACGCATGGTGCAGTATTTTATGAGGCTTGCGGACGCGGCAAGTGAATTACGACTTGTGGTAAACGAGGAAAAAACCAAATATATGTTGGTTTTTAAAAACCCCGAAATATCCAACAGACAATTCAAATTAACAACTATACCTTTGAGCAAGTCAAAGAATTCACATATCTTGGATCGCTAGTAAACGCAACAAACACGACAAGCGACGAAATAAAAAGACTCATAGCAAACAGAACCGTTCACGGTCTCCAGAAACATTTAAAAAATAAAAATATAAAACGTGCAATAAAGCTCAATATATACAAAACCTTTTGATATACGGGGCAGAAGCGTGGACCTTATCTCAACGTGATGAAAGACTTCTTGGTATTTTTGAGATTCAAATTTGAGATTTAAATTCTTAAATGAAAATGGGCTATGGCGTCCCATATTTATAACTTTGAACTATATCAGTTATACACCGATCTAGATATTGTGAAATTCGTTAAAATGCAGACTTCGATGGGCTGGACACATCGCTAATTATGTCAGATTGCGAATACACGAAGAGAATAACATTTTCAAAGTCAGAAGGCACAAGAAGTAGAGGACGACCACGAAGGAGATGGATTTATAATGTGGAAGAAGACCTACATATTCTAAGGGTCAGAAGATTCAGGGAAGTGGCCAGGAATAGACAGGAGCGCTGACTTCTTTGTGAACAGGCCAAGATCCACAAAAGATTGTCGAATCACTTATGATGATGACTTTATTTCGACCGTTTCTTATCCTGAAATAATCAGTTTATGTAGTTTTTCAGTTATAGTGTTCTATTTCTAGTGCTTTTCTGTACTCTTCCTTTGTTTTCGAGTGTTAGTTTAAAATTTTAACATTTTAGATATACACTCGCGATCATAAAATCCGGGTCACCTTGAAAATCACCGATATTTCATTTTTAACAAGCTTTATCGTAAATAATAATAACACAAATACAAACTAATGCATGTTTCTGAGAATTGTTGTCGGCTTAGCGGTTTCCTTTACAACAAAGAATTTCAATAGTGCCGATTTCGCGGAAAAGTGCACACTTCCCAAAATGAACGGTATCTGTAACTGCCGCTTGTTTTAAATGTCTCATTTGTGCTTCGACTTTCTGTTCAAACGCAACGAACAAACGTTTATTATTTCCACCATTAGTGTTTATTAGTGCCATGATTAGTGTTTATTGTTTATTTTTTGCCAAAATTACCCTTGACTGTTGTTGAAACGGCAAAAATTGTTGCGCTTGTGAAAGACGGTCACACCCAACGGCAAGTCACAAGAACTGTTTCTGCCTAACTGGATCTGATGGACGTGTAAGAGTTTGGAGGAGAACCGGTGAATGATTTTCACAAGCTTGCATTGCTCCAAGAATGCCATTTGGTGGAGGCTCAGTCATGGCTTGGGGAGGTGTATCTTCCGACTTCCGCACAGAATTACCCTTCATCGAAAATGGGTCCTTAACTGCATGAAGGGACATTACGGAGATTCTGGAAGAACATGTTATGCATACCATGGCAAGGCTTGGAGAAAACGTCGTTTTATGGAGAACAACGCGCGAACACACGTTGCCACGATCAGTATGCAATACTTGGACGAGGTTGGAATTACGAGGTTACCCTGGCCAGCTAGGTCTCCGGACCTGAATCCCATCGAACATATCTGGGACGATTTGAAAAAACGTATTCAAGCCCTAACCTCTCCTCCTAACAAAGCACAGGAGCTTAAGGATCTGTTAGTGAGAGAGTGGAATAACATACCACAACATCCGGAGAAAAATTGAGATTATGCCCCGTCGTCTGCAAGAGGTCATTAGAGCAAGTGGAGGCAATACACGATATTATCCATTGAAATTTCACTGACATTTTACCACGTTCTGTATTTTCCATTTTTTTCGTATGCCTGTTTTATCAACAATTTGGTTTGTTTCCTGCTTTTTCAATCAAAACTATAAAAACCCTTTTTTTTCTTTCAAAACAAACATTGATGACAAATAAAAAATACGTTAGCCTAAAAAAAGCACTGCACCAGAGGCAAAAATATTCCAAAAACTTAAAATTTTCAAGGTGACCCGGATTTTATGATCGCGAGTGTATATCTGTTTATCATGTATTAATTAATCCAAATGTAGGATGGGACACGAGGAAAAAAAAGGATAAATAAGGGATAAAAAATTTATATATTTACATTGCAATATTCTTATATCCTAAATACAAACATTTCAAAAACTAAAAATAATAAAAGAAAAACTTTTGCTTATAGTGCTATCAGATATGTATAAATCAAGATCATCTTGCTTATATAAATAAAAATACTAATATAACTTAAAAATATAAATTAACTCAAGCTCCACACATGTCACAAGCCTCACGATTTTGTAGAGAACATACCAAACTAGCTAAATTCTTTTCTTCCTCTTCCCTTTGTTTCCTCTTCATTTCTTCTAAATCGTCTTCTTTGGCAGGAACATCAATTTTTTGTTTGTCGCCCAATTTGCTATAAACTTTGGGGGCAGACTTTGTTCTTAATTTATTCAGTCCAGTTTTAAGTCCACTATTCCATCCATAGAAATGCATTGAACTTAAGCTTCCGTAGTTTGGATTCATCATATGTATATTTAAACTTTGGCTTTGGTCAATGAACGCTCCTCTATCAATGGCCATGTTCAAAACGACCTTTTGTGAAACTTCCCAAGTGGTCTTATATATCAGTTTCAAATCATCCGGAATTTCTGGGATGTTTTGAATCGATCCCGCGTTACTTACAATAGCTTCTTTCACTTTGTCATCCCATATATCTTTTTCTGTTAAATCTCGCAGTAAATAAGGATTGACTACAGGAAACTCTCCAGACGATACTCGTCTGGTGTATAGAAATGATCTGTAGAGGTCGGTGGATTCGCTATTTGCAAACAACCTGGATAGAATCGGTGTTGACATCTGCGAAACTAATAAGGAATTACGCACACCAGTTTTAGCAATTGTTTCCTTAAGTGTTTGCCAATCCCATAAATCGGATGGTTTCACATCCCACAAATCATATTGAAGAACACCTAAAAGATAATAAAAATATTCATTAAAAATAAAAGAAAACTACAATATGTAAAATAGTAAAAAAACCGTTTGACTGAAAATACGATTAACCAAACTAATTTAGCCCTACTAGATTTATTGTGTTGATTGTATTTTGTCTCAAACTATTTTGCAATTAATAATGAAGATGACAATTACTATCCAATAAAGTACTCTGAATTCATACAAAAATCCTTTGCACTTGCTATAATGGGCTTATTAGGCAGAGAAGTCGAGTGAAGCCGCCCTGAATTTGATGTAGTCTACAGAAGAACCTACACCAAAAATAAATAGCCTTATAATAGAAAAATAAAAAAGTGACAGCAGTAGCTCAGTGGCTATGTTACTGGCTTAACAAGCTGGAGAGCCCGGGTTCGAATCTCGGCACCAATAAAATTTTCATTTTCCAATTTAACTGAGCTGCCACCGTGCTTCGGAAGGCACGTAAAGCCGTCGGTCCCGGCTACGAAAGTAGTCGTTAGGGGCGCTTGCGCGACCTAAAAACCCTAACACTAGACCTTAGCCAGAAGGTTACACGAACTTTACTTTCTTTTTAATAGAAAACTAATGAAATATACATATGAATAACTCAAACACTTCAAAACAGTTATGTCCGGAATAAAGCATGAAAGAGCTATCTGCTTGAGAGCACAGCATAGGTGTCCTAAGGACATAACCAACGTTGTATTTGGTAACCAGGAAATATGGAATGATATCGTGATAGATACTAAAGGGAAATAATCTGGCATTGTCTCAGATAATACATAGTGTGTGTTATTTCATTACATATTATTATTATACATTAAAAGTAGATGCAGCTATCCACTCAAGACACTTAAGCATTGGCGTCAAGAAGTTTATTGGATCGTCAGGGTATGCTCTTAGCTAATATTCGTCAACCAGATGACGAATGGAGTGGCTAGCAGTTCCACAGTCGCAGTTTGGTGATAAGAGTTTCCCCCACTTACGACTTTTTGCACAGACACCATACTCCGCCCGAATTCTATTCAGGCTTTTTCCATATATGGCGAGGAAGATCAAAACCGTTGGTCACTTTTGTTGGATCTATCAAGTCACATAGGTAATCGGCAGAGTTCTCACTCCACAATTCCAATACCATCGAAGTTGAATCTACTTAGCGAGTCGGGGTACATCACTATGGATAGGGAGTTCAGGGTTATTCATAATTTTATTGTATTCCATTATGAGTGCTTTCTATCTGCACAGAGAGGGTGGAGGGTATATGGCAGAGTGTAGGAAGCCAGAGCAGAGAAGTAGATCTTATTAAGGCAGTAACAATCCTCATTGTTCTATGTAGTTTTAAGTCGATAAAGTTAGAGTGTGCGATATTCAGCCAAACTGGTGCACAGTATTCGGCCACGGAGTATAGCAGACTCAAAGTTGAAATTCGTTATGTGTTTGCTGCAACTTCCCACGTGGCTCCACAGAGCTGTCGGATATTGTTGCGTCTTCTTAACTAAGAGACGGTATTTTTAATATGTTTTCTGAAAAATAGGGTTTTGTCTAAAGTCACTTCAAAGTATTTAAGATTCTTTTGGTGTTTGAGCACAGTATTATTAATAGAGACGTTCAGTTGGTGATTTGCTTTTCTGTTATTTTGGTGGAAGAAGCTTGCTTCAGTCTTATGTAGGTTTGGTATGCGCCTCCGCTTTTTAAAGTATTCACTAAGAGTGGAAAAATCATCTGTTAGGGTTATCTCGTTGGCTTCAAGACAGCTAGAGCTAGATCGTCAGCGTATCAAATTTTCTTGAAGCAGTGTTAGGAAGGTCTGATATAGAGATTAAATAGAGTGGGGGCCAAAACATATCCCTGTGGTATTCCATTGTACAACGCGGAAATATCTATCTGATAGCATGCTGTTACTTGATCTCACTGTGATGCGGCATGGAACCACCTTCCTTCTGGAGTTTATATAGAAGACAATATGGGAAGATATAGGGGTTATACTCCCTATTCTACGCTGCTGATCTGAATAGTCCCCTGTCTTTGGCGTCAAATACAAGATTAATTGATATCTATTCAACTTTAATGCTTAAGCTGTGTATGTCTTTTCGGAGCTGTATTCAATAGTAGGTGGGTATCTTCTGTCATTGAGAATATATGTTGTAAATCAAATGTGGCTTCCAGTGCTACATATCCCAATATTTTCCTCCTTACCTTCAGCTTAACCTCGTTATCCACATCTCTTGAATAGTAACTTTAGAATAGTAACTATATCAATCTTGTTATTTAGGAAGGATTTTTGAAAGATTGACTCAAAGGGTTACCTTGGACTCTAAGCTGACTTGGAACAGACATATTAATAAAACTATCAACTGGGCTACACACCTATAAACCTGGGGGGGGGGGATAAAACCAAATGTGACGTATTGGACAGCAGTGATACAACCAATGTTACATATTACGGATAAGTATTGAAGTGGAAAAAACGGTAATGTAAATCTGTATAGCTATTATTGTTCTCATAAAGCTGGAATTACATATTTCGGTTGTAGCATTTTTGATCATTCTGAGACAGATGAGCAAACAACTTCCAGCTCATATTTCTCGATTTAAAAAAGGCCTACGATATGGTACTCTTAAATAAACTTTTTGAAATGTTAGACGAAAGTGACCTTAGTAGAGTAAAGTTATATAAAGATTACCAAAGCAGTTATTAAAATTGGGCATAGATGACCCTTTTAAAATTAATAAAGGTGTAAAACAAGGTCTCTCCAATACAAGTTTAAGTTGAATATTTAGAAACTCCTACATAATTGGATGAGTAAATGTAACAACATGGGAATTGAAGTCAGAAATGACTGTCTCTATATCTTTTATTTGCGAACGATCAAGTAATCATTGCGACTGACAAAGATAATGCCAAATATGTGTATAGAAAACTGGAGGAGCAATGAATGACTGAAGACTGAAGGTGAATATAGACAAAAATGAATATTTAAATGTGGGAGGAGAGATCTTCAACTACCACAGAGAACAATAAAAGAACGTCATAAATACAAATACTTAGGAACCATATTATCAAAAAAAAAGAAACACAAATAAGGATATTCAGAATAGAGTGACACAGGAAAGGTGATAAATGCTTAACTCTATTCTATGATCACCGAGAATTACATTAAGAACAAAATCAGGGATACCAACCTATTGTTGAATGGATACTGACATACAGAGCAGAATGCTGGCAAATGAATAATAAATATAGAGCAAAAACACTTTACAAAACTTTGTTTTATAATATCAGTGGTCTCGTCTAACCGGCAATACGAATCCCCAAGCTGAGGCTCAATAGATCGTAGCGTGGATACTGCTCTACCAGATGGAACATCCTGCCAGGTACGGAAGTCGTCTACAGACAATTTTAAGTTCCAACATCGAAAAGATTATAATACCCATGTTCGTCCGTCTAAAGATTTGGTCTACTGGTAAGTCACATTGTTTTGAGCCTTTCGTGAGAAATCCAAGAGATATCGTTGCCACCTTTGATCTTTGACAGAAAGGATATGGCCTTAAGAGGAGTTCAGGCATAATTCCACGGATGGTAGCTTCGCACCATTACCCGCTCGAGTAAGTGCGTCAACCAAATGTCCGAAACTGCGGTTCCTCTCGTACTGAGCAGGATTACTATAGCAACGTCGAGTCACCAGTAGAGTAACACTAACCTGTCTCACGACGTTCTAAATCCAGCTTCCCTGTCTACGGGCAAACTACTATAATGGAAAATAAATCTTTGCTTGCTTTGGCTTCCCGACTTTTAATAATAATATGCCGGTAACAACTGCGTCCAGCTAATGCTAATGGCAAGAAGAAAAAGATCAGACGCCTTTGGGCTCGCAGGTGACTTTTACGAAGAGATAGTAGACGGGGTATATCAAATTTAGTGTTTATATTTTATTTTACTAAATTTAAATAAAAAATAAGGAAACTATGACTAAGAAGACTATAAAACACTAAACTAAGAATAAAATAAACTAAATAAATAATAAATGAAAAATACGACACAATAGCACAGATTAGACAATAGGCTCAATATCAAAGCAACAAACAAACAATAAATAATGGATGGAAATAATAAATAAATAAACAAACAAACAATAAATAAATTCCTTCTCTCCTTCCTAGAAATTCCTTCTCTCGGAAGGAAATTTCTCTCTCTCTGAGAGAGTCTCGGAATATAGCGTCAGTTAATTTGGTACGGACATGTTATGCGGATTGGGGAACAAGGAGGAACGAAGAAAGTCTTAGAATATATGCCAAGAAGTAAAAAGAAAGAAGGAAGACCAAAGACATAGAAACAAAACATTCATAATAAAGCAATGAGTTAAAGAGAGTTAATAGAAGATGAATGCTTAGATAGGAAGATATGAAGTATGAAGTGCAGGAAGCAGCTCAGGCTGTAGGAGCTCTTGTAGCTTCTGAAAAGGAATGTAAACACATTTGAAAGCTCGAGCAATAAAAAATAGTCTTTTAACAGCCCCTTTTATTGACTCTAACCCATCTGAACTTAATATTGTTTTTTCCAAACGAGTCAACAAAGTACTTCTTGTTTTTACTTTTTTTTATTTTGATGAGATATAGATATTACACACATACCTTTGCTGACAGGACTGCCCTTATACATTGGGTAAGATCCATTTAACTCTGCCAAATCAGAACTTGCTTCCAGAGCTCCATAATATAAAGTTTCGAATATCTGTTTATTTAATTTACGCGCCTCTTCACTCTCACAGGGCATGCGCATTAATATGAAAGTATCAGCCAAACCTTGAACACCTATGCCAATGGCTCTATGGTTTAAGTTCGACTTCTGTTCTTCAGGCACGGGATAAAAGCTAACGTCAATGATTTTATCTAGATTCTTGGTTACAACTTTGGTAACCTCTTTAAGCTTTTGGAAGTCAAAACTCTTTCTGTCAGGACTGACAAACATATTTACAGCTATAGAAGCTTGGGGACACGCTACTATTTCTTCATCTGATGTATATGCCACTACTTCACCGCTGTAACTTCCGCCCTAGATAGAAAAATTATTTTAATTATAATAAATTTTAAATAATCATTTACATAGTTTTGAGGAAAATATGTTGAAGATACAATTTACTTTATTTATGTATTGTTAATATGACATGTACAGTCCATCTAATTTACAAACCGTTGCACGTCATTATCTACGTCAGAGATCGAAGTTGACATAGTTGCCAAAGTATAAAAAATTCCTGAATCTATTTTAAATCAAATAGGTCACATAATTATTGCAAAAGTGTACAACAACAGTATACAACAAAATAAATTAATATTTAATGTAAATAAATAGAAACAAAACAAGAGTTAAAAAATAATTAATAGTAAATAATAAAAACAAAACTAAAGTGTCAACACCGCAACTGTCAAAAATTAAATGAAACATATTGTTACGTAAAAATATGAGTCATAGTTTTTAACCTTTAAAACATGTTTTTATTCTAATATGTTGTAGAGATTACGAGAGGCCTCGATTTACCTGAGCGACCTTCCAGAACCAGTGCGAGGGAAATCCAGTTTGCCTTTACCGTTTCGCCATCGAAGGTTTTGGATTTTTCGAGATAACGGCACTGGTATATAATAACGGAACTTTATTTGGAAGGGACAGTTAATTCGGACGACGCGCTCGCGATAAAATGTTACGTTCGCTTTTTAATAAATTATGTATGTTTAGTGAAAATAAATAAATATCAGTCATTGTGCTTTTTAATGAATTAAGATAAGAACAAGACATTATAAATTAAAGACTTAACAATTAATAAATTCACAACAAATGGTGTCAGAGTGAGATCGAACATAAATTAGACTTATAATAATAATACAAGTGAATATAAAATAAATTGTGAAAATGGCTACGATTTATGAGCTGACAGTGACTAATTTAAGAAGACATCTCGAAGACAGAGAATTAGCTTCTACCGGAAAAAAGGCTGAGTTAGTCCAACGACTAAAGAACGCTTTGCTAGAAGAAGGACTAGATCCAGACACTTATATATTTGAAGATGCTGTCCTCTCGTCGATTTCGAAGGTTTCTTCTGATGTAGCCAAGGTTTCTGGTGATGTAGCCAAAGTTTCCGGCGACATCGCTTCGTTGGAAGACAAAGTTTCTAACGAGATTTCTTCGCTGGAAAGCAAAGTCTCTGCTAACATCTCTTCGGAAATCTCTAAAGTCACTTCTGAGATGTCTGCCCTGGACGATAGAATATCTTCATTAAAAAACCAAGTTGCTGCCGATATGTTAGCCTTCGAAGAAAAGATATGGAAAGAGATGGAAAAGAAGATGGAGGAAACAGGGACAGCAGAGAGAGGTAACAATCCGATTACAGTGGAGATAAAAGAAGACGAGACGAAATTTAAGTTGGAGACACGGCCGAAATTTGAAGGAAGTGGAGGTTCTATTCATGTTAAAGTCCCAACTTTCGACGGAAAATCATCATGGAACAACTACATGAAACAGTTCGAATCAGCCGCAAGAGCAAATGGATGGTCTGAAAAAGAAAAGGCTGTAAACCTGACTATCGCCCTTCGAGGAGATGCCTTAGATGTGCTTCAGACCATAGCCGTAGAGGAGACCGATGATTTCGAACAACTGAAGAAGAGGTTAAATATGCGATATGGCCACGAACATTTGGAGCATGTATATCAGTCACAGCTTAAAAATCGTAGACAGAAGAAAGATGAGGCTCTTCAAGAATATGAGGTAGATATTGCCAGATTAGTACGATATGCTTATCCAACAGCTCCCGAAGACATGATGGAAAAATTGGCCGTTCAAACGTTTATTGATGGTCTTCGTGATCATGAAATGCAGAGAACACTGCGATTAGCTCGTCACAAGACGCTGGTTGATGTCCTATCCGCCGCCCTCGAATACGAGTCAGCTACGCAGGCCTCTGGCGGGTACAGTAAAGTTAGGACTGTAAAAGAGGAAGGAGACGAAGATAAACTTGACCAGCTCTTTAATTTGATGAAAAGCATGACATGCAAGAAAAAGAAGACCATAAAATCAAGAAACTCACCATCAGGAAAACCAGAACGAGTCAACCTTAGGGGGGCAGCTTCGACCCGGAACTCTTCCAAAGACCCTCTTATACTAATAGCTTCTTTGAAATGTCGTGAAGATAGTGTATATGTAGATGGAGACATAAATGGTAAAAAGCATACGTTGTTGGTGGATACCGGAGCGACCAGAACCATCATACGCCCGACAGTTATAAACAGCCGAAAGAAACTGTTACCAACGAGGTTGCGACTTCGGACCGCTACAGGTGAAAATGCCAACATTCATGGAGAAATCCAGGTACAATTGGGAATTGGAGCAGAAAAGTTCGTCCATACTGTTATAGTTGCTGACATCGAAGAGGATGTTATATTAGGAATGGACGTAATGAATATGCATGGATTCCAATTGGATTTTAAGAATAAGGTAATCAAAGTTGGCAACGAGGAGGTATTTCTCCATCCACATAATGACAACACTGTGCAAGCAGCCATTACAGAAGATACAGTCGTGCCTGCGAGAAGCGAAACGATCATAGTAGCGCGACTACAGGGAATTGTAGACGAAGGGAGACCTGTTATGATGGAGCCTTGGAACCACGACGATGAGGTTGGCCGTGGAATCATAATTGGAAAGGAATTGGTGACTTCGGCTAAAGAAATTCCTGTGAGACTTATCAATGTCAACGACTACCCAGTGACCATAAAGAAAGAGACAAAAGTAGGAACTTGTGTACCTGTGACATCCATAATTCGTCAGGCGACAACATCTGATAATTCCAACGACAAATTCGACCAAATGGTTGCAGTTGCAGGACAGTCTCTAAATCAGATGGAGAAAAGGAAATTAAGGGAATTTCTTCGGCAGTATCGTGATATTTTCGTACCGAAAGGAGGAAAGACGGGAAGAACTACCGTTGTTAAGCATAAAATTGATACTGGTAATGCTAAGCCAATTCGTCAAACAGCTCGACGATTACCACAGGCGAAGAGAGAGGAAGCTGAAACGATTGTTCAGGAAATGAAGAAAGACGGGGTGATAGAACCTTCTACGAGTCCATGGGTCTCTCCGGTGGTCCTGGTTAAGAAGAAAGACGGAACGACGAGGTTCTGTGTGGATTACCGTTTGCTGAACAACGTTACCAAGAAAGATAGTTATCCTCTGCCTCGGATCGATGACACATTGGACACATTGGCTGGAAGTAAATTGTTTTCTACTTTAGATTTGAAGTCTGGATACTGGCAGGTAGAAATGGACCCAGTCGATAAAGAAAAGACAGCCTTCACCACAGGATCTGGATTGTGGCAATTCAACGTTATGCCATTTGGACTTTGTAATGCTCCTGCGACATTTGAGAGGCTTATGGAAAATGTGTTGAGAGGGTTATCTTGGAAAACATGCCTGGTTTATTTAGATGACATAATCGTCTTGGGGGAGACATTCGAAGATCATTTGAGGAATTTAGAAAACGTTTTTAATCGACTTAAAGCTGCCCAATTGATGCTAAACCCCAAGAAGTGCCAGCTATTTCAAGGTAAAGTCAATTATCTGGGTCATATAGTCAGTAAAGAAGGAGTGGCCGTGGATAAGGGAAAAATCGATTCCATTAAGGAATGGCCAAAACCAACTGACAAACATCAAGTGAGAAGTTTTCTTGGACTATGTACTTACTACCGGAGGTTTATTAAGAAGTTTGCAGATATCGCTAAGCCATTAACGCGACTTACAGAGGAAGCAAGAGAATACCGCTGGGATATAGACTGCCAAAATGCCTTTGAAACGTTGAAAAAGCATTTAATAACCGCACCAATTTTGGGGTATCCACTGCCAGAAGGAGAGTTCATCTTAGATACGGATGCAAGTAACGTGGGAATTGGAGGAGTGCTGTCTCAGATTCAAGGAGGACAGGAACGAGTCCTCGGATATTTTAGTAAAGTCCTTTCAAAACCTGAGCGGAATTATTGCGTCACGAGAAGAGAACTTCTAGCAGTAGTTAAATCAGTAGAGCACTTCTACCAATACCTCTATGGCAGAAAGTTTCTAATCCGAACCGACCATGCCGCCCTTAAGTGGTTGATGCAGTTTAAGAATCCAGAGGGTCAGATAGCCAGGTGGATCGAACGACTCCAAGAATACGATTTTAAGATTGAGCACCGGGCCGGAGTTAGCCACAGAAACGCTGATTCTCTTTCCAGAAGGCCATGCCCAGCAGAGTGTTCCCACTGCAACAAAACGGAATCCAAGGAAGCAGCAGTGCTAAGAACGACGATTGTCAACGACGACTGGACGCCTACTAAGATAAGGGAAGAACAAGAGAGAGATCCAGTTATACAGAAAATCCGAAAATGGAAAGAGGAAAACCGTCGACCACCTTGGCAGGAAATATCAAACCTATGCTCAGTAGTTAAGACGTATTGGGCCCAGTGGGACTCATTTATCATCGAAGATGGCTTGCTCAAACGAGTCCTGGAAAATGATGACGGTTCAGAGAAGAGAAGACAGTTGGTGATCCCAAAGAGCAGAATAGCCGAAGTACTTCGTCAGTTACACGACAGTCCATCGGGAGGGCATTTTGGTGTAAGGAAAACCCTTCAGCGAATTCGGGAACGGTTTTATTGGATGAACAGTTCCGACGACGTAAAAGACTGGTGTAAGAAATGTACTATTTGTGCTACGAGTAACGGGCCTCACCGGAAAAGGAGAGCTCCTATGAGACAATATAATGTTGGAAGCCCGTTTGAAAGAATAGCTTTGGACATTGCAGGGCCATTTCCAGAAAGTGAAAATGGGGGCAAGTACATGTTGGTAGTAATGGATTACTTCACTAAGTGGGTCGAGATTTACGCACTTCCAGACCAGAAGGCCGCCACCGTTGCAGATAAGTTGATCCAAGAATATATCAGCCGATTTGGAGTGCCTTTGGAGATCCATAGTGACCAAGGCAGGAACTTCGAAAGTGATCTATTCCAAGGAATATGTGATAGACTAGGCATGAAGAAAACAAGAACTACCGCGTATCATCCGCAATCGGATGGTATGGTAGAACGAATGAATAGGACAGTTGGCAAGTATTTGACAAAGATGGTGTCCGATCATCAGCGAGACTGGGACCAATACCTTCCGTTCTTCACAATGGCCTACAGATCTGCTGTTAACGAATCAACGGGCCAGACACCAGCCAGAGTCCTATTCGGACGCGAAATGCGACTACCTTGTGATCTAGAATTTGGGTGTCGACCTGGAGAAGATGTAGCAGGTGAAGATTATGTGATCGAATTACGAAGAAGAATGGACGATGTACATGAGTTGGTCCGTTCCCACCTTCAGATCGCTAGCGACCGAATGAAGAAACGGTACGATACACAAGCCGAAAAGGGTTGCTTTAAGAAGAACGACAAAGTATGGCTGTATAATCCCAAGAAGCGAAAAGGTTGTTCTCCCAAATTGCAGCAGTTTTGGGAAGGTCCATACCTCATCATGGAGAAGATCAACGATGTCATCTACCGAATAAGCAAGATTCCGAGGGGAAAACCGATGATAGTACACCATAACCGGTTGGCATCTTTCGAAGGTGACCACGACGTAGATGAAGAAGTGGAAGTAAACCAAGTCCAAGATGTGTCTGACCTCACGTTTGAGGAATTCATGGGTGCCTATGGAGGTACCGGTAAAGCGAGACATGGTGTTACCACTGAAGAAAAGCAAGATCTACTCGCGCTCCCCGATGACTACTCGCTGGCCCTTACCATCCCGGCCAGTATCAAAGACGCACCAGGGTTGGCATCCGTCTTTCGAAGGAAGTTTGGTCGAGTTGCAGAACTTCAATGCCAAGTGCCAGCTCCCGGTAAAACCTTGAAACTCCAAGATGCATCACGTTACCTTTTCTACCTGGTAACAAAAGACACTGCCCGTGACCAACCTACCTACCGAGATGTATGGGAAGCCTTACTTCAATTGAGAGGGCACGTACTAGAGTCCGACGTGCAAAAGTTAGCCATGCCAAAGTTGGAGTGCCGCCAATTAGATTGGAGAGTTATCCGAAATATGGTGGAGGAGATCTTTAAAGACACCGAAGTCCAGGTGTTAGTCTGTTGCAATCCGCATAGTTACTGGTGCGGAGAGAAAACCGTCCCTTGTCATTTTTATACAACTGGAAGTTGTAAAAGAGGGTCCAGTTGCCGATACCAGCATACCGTTCCAGTTCTAGTCCCAACAAGGTTCCAGGAGGAACCATCTTTTGAGAGGGGGGCAATGTTACGTAAAAATATGAGTCATAGTTTTTAACCTTTAAAACATGTTTTTATTCTAATATGTTGTAGAGATTACGAGAGGCCTCGATTTACCTGAGCGACCTTCCAGAACCAGTGCGAGGGAAATCCAGTTTGCCTTTACCGTTTCGCCATCGAAGGTTTTGGATTTTTCGAGATAACGGCACTGGTATATAATAACGGAACTTTATTTGGAAGGGACAGTTAATTCGGACGACGCGCTCGCGATAAAATGTTACGTTCGCTTTTTAATAAATTATGTATGTTTAGTGAAAATAAATAAATATCAGTCATTGTGCTTTTTAATGAATTAAGATAAGAACAAGACATTATAAATTAAAGACTTAACAATTAATAAATTCACAACAATATTATTGTGTATTTCTTTAATTTAACATTAATAGAAATCTTTAAATATTATTTGTACGCATATATAATAAAATATGTCTAGTGGCTGTAATGCCAGTGTACTCGGCAAAGTGATTCTAAAAAAGAACACACCTACCGCCTAAATATTTGGTGTTGGTATCATGTGACGTCACGGGCTATGACGCCGATGACGTGCAACGGTTTGTAAATTAGATGGACTATAAGTTTGACCAGTTCAAAGTGCTTATTTTTTTAAAAAATTGGTTTTAAAGTAAAACAAAAATTTTTTAAATTTTGAAAAAATGCTTTTTTTTCAAAATAACTTGAAAAGTATTAGCGATAAGCAAAATTTTCAAGAGTAAAAAAATATAGGTTTTGCTTTTCTGAGCATGTTTTTTTGTTTTTGTAAGATAAAAATTGATTAAGATATGGCTGTTCAAAGTTTGCATACACTAGTGATTAGTTACTCGTTCAAGCCATTTCAACTACAACCCTTTCAGAAATAAGGGTTTAAAAAAATAATAATTCAAATGATCTTATCGCCTTAAAAAAACCTAAAAAATGGTTTTTTAAGTACTTCATAGCTTGCAAGCTAACCCAGTTATGAGTAAAAAACCAATCACATATTTTAGGATATATTAGAACGCATAAGATACACATAATGTGCTATTAAGGCACAGACATACTTTTACCCAACCTTATAAATAATAACAAAATAAAATAAATTCATAACATTTTGATTAAAAAATTACTGTATTTATATCAAATACTATAGACTGTAATACATCCAACTCCGACACAAAACTAGCAGCACGTTGCTTCTAGCGCCACGGCAAGTTGAGTTAATAACTACGTTTTGTCAACATAAACATACATATTTGCTTCTGCTAATTTTTTTATTACTAGCTAATCTTGCTAAATTGTGTTTGTACTTTTACCCAAATTGTTATATAAAATGGGTTCGGTGTGTGCTATGTATGGCTGTAACAATTATAAACAGCAAAAGGAACACAAATCACTTTTTAGAATGCCAAAAGATAAAAATGTGTAAGTAGAAATATTTATTGAGAAATTTGTTTTGGAAACAGAAGCTTACTCAGCCAAGAGTATGTTCAATACTTTATGTTAAAGTATTTATTAATCAATTGTAAATTATGTTGCTCTTTTACATATTTTGCTGCTCCAATTTGCAGCTTGTTTCCTGGATCGGTACCAACTCTTAATTTATATTAAATTCAAAATGCTCCAAAGTTAATCAAGAATGTGAAGATAAAAAAGAACTACTTTCGTTATAGTTTTCAACACTAAATTTAATATAGGATTTAAGACCCCACAAATGGATACCTGCTAAACCTGCCTTCGTTAACCGCTAAAATTTCTAGGGCAAACACTGAAGCTGAAAGAAACAATTTTATGACGGCCAAAAGGCTCCATAAATTGTCACCAAGCCCCTTATTATAGCTGGCAGCTATACGTTCACAATCTAATAATAGTAGTTGGCGACATAAAAGCCGATTTGACTAAAGACAACTGTTTCAGTTACGGTTGGTCAGAAAGCGATTTCAACAACAGCTGCTCACAAATGGATGAAACAACAACAGATAGAAATAAACGAACTCACCTAAGGAAGGTTTACATTGTGAAGTATGCACGTACCTCTCCTTTATAAGGAACAAGGAATTTTAAATAATTATCTTGTTAGAAATAATTGTTTGTTACCCACTTACTACAAAAAACAACAATGTAAACCTCAGGAAAACATTATATTCAAGACTCTGATCCAATAATAGATATAAATCGAACATTTGCATTCTATGTATACTAACTCGATAATTTGTATATGTTAGAATGTGGGTGACGCGAAAATAAAACATATACTTTAAAAATACGTTAAGTTTGTCTTCAGAAAACGGTAGAAGGGTATTTCTACCCTCACGATCGTCCGAATGTCCTAAGAAGTTAGTTTCCAATATCACCACATCCGACGATGTATAGAACAGCTTTTAATAATAACAAAGTTGAAGCGATTTTCGGTTTTACCGGAAATGATGGCGAGCTTTAAGTATTTCAAATAGCTACAGTTACGGGGAAGCGCAAATTATGACATGTAATACCTGATTATTTTCAAAAATAAGTTATAAAGCTTGGTCTACGTGAAATATGATGTTATGCTGTCATATACTAAAAAAATGATAAAATATTACAATAGTACATACCCTAATTGTTCCTATGTGTTTTTGATTACTTTTTCTATTGCATACATCCTTGTACATCATAACGGGACCACCTGTCTCTGCTTGAAGAACAATAATTGCTCTCCATAATTCTTGAGCTTGTATTTGTTTTATGTATTTTCCCTCTTTCTCGTATTTTTCGTATAATCGTTCAAATTCATCCCCATAAGAATTAGTAAGACCTGGAGATTGATGTGGGCACATTAGAGACCATTTTCCATTAGATTCTACCCTTTTCATAAACAAATCGGGTACCCACAAAGCGTAGGATAAATCTCTTGTTCTTACTTCTTCTTTGCCGCCGGGTTTACTTAAGTTTAAAAATTCGAGAATATCAGCATGCCAAGGTTCAATATAAACAGCTATTTCAGAAGGTTTGTTGGTGCTAAGTTGATCTACATAGCACGCCATATTATTAAAAACTCGTAACATAGGAACTAAACCATTCGATACACCATTAGTACCGGCTATGTAAGTGCCTTTAGCTCTTATATTCTGAATGTTTAGACCTACAGTGCCGGTATATTTAGAAACTAATCCACAAAGTCTAACACAGTTAAAAATGCCTTCAATACTATCATCTGGCATCATCATGACAATGCTAGAGCATAATTGTGGTTTGAGTGTAGAAGCCAACAGTAGAGTATTTGTAGAGTGGATATAAAATCTTTCGGACAATAGATTATAAGTTTTGATCGCATCGTCGATATTTTCCTTATGAATACCAACAGCTACCCTCATTAACATATGTTGTGGTCTCTCCACAACTTTGCCGTTTATTCTCAATAGATATGATTTTTCCAATTCTTTGAAAGCAAAATAGTCATAGGAAAAATCTCTATCATATATCATACATGAATTTAGACGTTCTGAATTTTGCGTTATTATTTTGTGAAGTTCTTCTGAGATTATTGGTGATTTTTCTCCTAATTTTTCATCAAATACATTGTAAAGATCATCGATTACATCTGTAAAAAATAGTAAAATTTAATAAAAGTTTCTGAAGTTAGTGATTATATTAGTAGAATAATGAACACATTTTTTGGAAGAAATACCATGGCATGGGTATAAAGTCGATTTAGACATTAAGAAGAAGCAAATACAATAGAAGGATTCTTATCAATTCCGCTGAGTCTTGCCTTATAATTAACAGCCACAAGTAAAAACGGTATTATCTACTGAGAAGCTATTTTATCATCAAATGTTATTATTACGGTTTTTCAATTGATAGAATCATCGGGTTTTAGTTTTCGTTTAAAAATCAAACCATTCTCAGTTGGAAAATTAATCAATTCGGAAGACTTGCAGGAGAATTGGCTATGCCATTTATTGAAGTGCAAGCTTTAAATCAGCAGATCATATGACACCATTCGACAAAACTAGCGATTTTTTTATTATGACACAATCTTTAGCAATCACAACGCAAATAAAGTTCTATAAGCTAATTTGCTGGCTGCGGAGCAAGGGGCTCCTATTGGCGTGGTGAGGTCTTCTCCAGTGACAAGACCACTTTAACTGTTTTTCAGGTCAGCTGGCCAGTTCCTTTCGAGTCTCCTATTGGCTTAGTGTTCTGGCAGAGGGGTTACTATGTGATTATAGTGCTTTATGGTGCTTTGTGCTGTATTTAGTGATTACATCCTGTACTAACGGGATTCTTAGGTCTTCATGAGTTTGACACATACCAAGGTGCATCAGCTATCGTTCGGAGTATTTTTGATTGGCATCTTTGAATTAAGGCTGTGTTTGACTTTCCCGCACATCCCCAGAGTTAGTAGATTCCAAAACTAGCGATTGAAACTTATTCTAAGTGAATTGCAGTTCAATCAACTACTGATAATCAACCATGAGACAACACTGGCAGAAAATTTGTATGATCCTGTTACATTTGTCACAAGTTACCTATTTGCAAACAAAAAACAGCAGAAAGTAATGTGGTAAATGCCAAAAGCCAGTCTGCGATGAGTGTACCGCAAAAATAACAAAATGATTGAAATGAATATTTTTTACTTATAGTTATTTACTCCCTTTTTACGCAAAAAATATTCAAATTTTATATGAAATCCATGATTTTCTTAGACAGGTATCCGGTTGGTCTACATTTTAGACAGTTATTTGATAAAATTTTTGCAGTTTCAGAACAAACTTTACTGCCATATGTTTTATGCCCAAAACATCTGACAAAATTACATGGCATAAGTCCACACTAATATGACCCGAACTTCCTTAATAGTGACTTAATGATTCTTCATAACCATTTTATTCACTTTTTCAATATTTTCATCGGTTTTTTGGAGTGATTTATTAATTATGTCATTCAGTTCACACTAGTAACTACCATGAACACATAAATGTCTTTTTAACTAAATCACAGAGCTAATTCAATAATTTGGGTCTCAGATCATTCCGATCTTTACTAATGTAAATGATCTTTACTGTCGACAGACTTCTTTGTAACTAAATAAATAGTTACTGAAAGGTTACTGACCATGCTCTTAATATCCCAAAGGGAGATTGGGATAGGTAAAAGGGATATTAAACTGAATAAAAATAATAAAACGGTAATAGAAATAAAAATAATAAAAGAATAATAAAACTTATTGTTGCCGACCAAAATGTAGCTTCAACTTTTTTAAATAATTTTAAACTGTTTGTCCTTGTTTAGTGTAGTGTTATGTTCAATTATATGTTTAATTTTATGTTTATGACATTCTGGGATTGTTGGATAGCCCGAAATTGACGAAATGCCCCTGAGAATGCTCTAGTAAGCGAAAGTACTTGGGCAAGAATAATTAATAAAACTGTGCTGGATATCTGCCTTTATTTTATCAAAGTTCATTTATTCGAGCATTCAAGCTTATATCAATTTAATTACATAATGAATATACATATACAATCACAATATATATATATATATATATATATATATATATATATATATATATTTAAAAATGTGGGTGAAATAAAATAATTATGCTGATAATCTACATTCCGTTTTATTCCAAGCTTACTTTGGAGACCTATCACTAATCAATTATCTAACTCTAAGGAATGCCTATTTCTACCAAAAATAAAAAATGTAGAAACCTGTTTCAATTTATTCAGAACTTCTACAGAGTGAGAAAGTCAAGTAAAGGAAGCTTGTATCGAAACTTCTTAAAATATGTGCATATATAATAATTGGAAGAATTTATAATTTTTCCATAATAGTACCAAATAAAGTGTATTATCATTCCAGTATCTGTAGCTGCAGCGATGAACAAGACCATTTAACATAAATATGGCTTCGCCCAAAAATTTATCTTATTTGCAAAATGACTTACCACTAAATAATTTTTTCGTTTCTTTCTGAAGATTAGATATAGCAATTCGAGCTGCAAGAGTAGCATAATCCGGATGATCTTCACTGAGGGTAGCAGCAGTTTCTGCAGCCAGTGCATCCAATTCTGCAGTAGTAACTCCTGGGTATAGGCCATTAACCACTTTCAGGGTAATGCTAACCTAATAATTTTTGAAAAACATAATATTTATATTTAGGTTTTTTAACATTTAAAAAGATGAAAGTTTTTATTTTTTAATTTATGGTTTCAATAGATACGATAAACAAAAAGGCAAATGAAGGACTCTTCCACACAGAAAATTAAATACTGATTTAGCCCAACTGAGATCCAAGGGCATACAACTACAAATATTGCAAATTCTCAAGGAAGACCATCAGATAATGGAATGATAGCATGTCTATCCTACATCCCCTTAATGCCAGTGACATTTACAGATGAAAAGTTAAGAATAAACAATCTCACAAGGAATATGTGAGAAATATAGTCACATATTAAATAGTCATGGTGTACAGCATGACTTAGTTTTTATTTGTTTCAAAATCCTCACTATTTATCCTTCTTTTTGACAACTTAGGTCAGACAGCTATATCTTTTGATCTTTTACTGGAGCAGCCATCATAGCAAATTATATATGATAGATGTATGATAGATATATGAAAGCTATTTCACAATGAATAATTACTTAGAATCAACTGGAATTAGGTCTTTGAGGATGTGTCTGACAATTCATGTTATTTTTGGTCTTACATCAAAAGCTTTTTGAGGCAATTTTTTAATCTAGGATCAGAGAAGAAGTAACCAATTATGTTGAAATTTCAAATCAGTCAGTTTAGTTTTGTAGATACCTAAACCACAAGATTTGTTGATAAGCAAAAAAAATATCTTTTAAAATAACTTGATTAATATTTAAATGGGAATAAGCCACAATTAAAGGTTAAAATACATTTATTGACGTTTCAATTTCCACTTCGGAAATCGTTCTCAAAATACAAACATTAGTAAATTGATTTATTTACAATTTACTAATGTTTGTATTTTGAGAACGATTTCCGAAGTGGAAATTGAAACGTCAATAAATGTATTTTAACCTTTAATTGTGGCTTATTCCCATTTAAATATTAATTAATTTAAAATGCCACAAGAAAATAGCTTCAGAACAATATTAAAAATAACTTGACTTTTAAAAACCTAAAAAATCCATAGTAATTTTGATTTTTAAAAGGTAGATCCACTGATTTCTACTTGATTTTATATAATAACTATATTTATAATAATTTGGAAAGAGTCTTCAGCTTAACTTGATCTGTGTGAACAACACAGGCCTTTGCTCTAGTCAACCTTACAATGCTTTACAGTAACTTCATGCCCACTATACAATGCTTTGCAGTAAGTTCATGCCTTGGGTATTTTAGATCCATTACATTCATGAATTTGTGATTCTATAAGAGGAAGAACTCGAATATTGAAAATTTGTGGCTCTGCCTCTGATAAAAATAATTCATCATCTGGGGAATTGCAGAATTCACACCTTTTCACATTTGGCCACTCATTCTCAGTCATAAAATGACCATAATCTTATCGCATCTGATATTAACAAACATGGGTGCGGCCAGAATTATTTTCAGAGGGGTGCATTTGCATCTACACATACTATTAGCCAATATAAAATATAGAAATATACGTTTATAGCTGTGTACTTTCTTTCAGGATAGGGGGATTCAATTACACCCCCTTGTATCCCTCTACTGGTGCCCATAGTAACAAGTTTCCCAAAGGTAGGTAAGCAATTAGTGATTTCTTTAAGATTATGAAGAATGTTTTCATTTATTAGTAAAACATACTTATTTTTGTGAGGTAGATTGAGTGTCTATACTTCTCTATTTTCAAAATACCAAACTTTATATATGAGGTATGTTTAAAAAATACCTGGAATTTTTAAATTTCACAGTTTTCAAGAGTCTAATTGTCAAAAAATTTTTATATGTTGGTATAATATTTTTTATTGTTGGTATATATTTTTTTATACCCTAAAGTATAAAAAAAATTTGAAGCTAATTCATTGTTTACCTTGTCTGTTGCAGCTGCTAAGATTTTCAGCGATTTTCATTTATTTAAAAAAATAGATCAAATAATTTGTATTAAATTTTGATAAAAAATTAAATGTGTAACAAAGTGTGTGAAATGTTAACAAACACCTATGATAAACATGCTATGAAAAAAATAAGTGTGTAGGAGTGGTATAAGAGTTTCCATGATGGCCATGAAGATGTTGAAGATGATGAACGCCCCCTATGCCATAACACCTCAAGAACTGATAAGAATATAAAAAAAGTGACAGAAATGGTTATAAACGACCGCCAAATCACATCAGAGAAGTCACTGACATTGGCTCTTCAATTGGCTCATGCCATGACATTTTTTTGAACTTTTTGGGTATGAAACGTGTGTCAGCAAAATTTGTTCCAAAATTGTGGCGAGACAACATTAATGTAGACAAATAAATATTTTTTTTTTAACAAAAATTCCGGGTATTTTTTGGACACACCTCATATAACGACAGTAAAACTCTGTTAAGGATAAAAAAAAACAACAGTAAAACCAATACTTTTAACCGGAATACTGTTTACTTGGAATGATCTCAAAAATATCGAAATATTGGAATATGAAAATAAAAGTGAAAATTATGGAAGATAGATATAAGATTTCTTTTAAAAAATATTACAATAAAAATAAAAAGGTAAAGAAAAATTTCCTTCATTTTATTAACTTGGCACTCACGACACATATTTTAATGGAAATGTTGATTATGATGAAATAATTCAAAATGTTTGGTATTCTTATTACCCGACAGTTAATTTGTTTCTAGCTGTCTTTTGTTTCAATATTTATTCAAAATGTAATTTAATATAGTGTAAAAAGATGCTTTATTTTATTGCTACCACAAAGTATATTAATAAGAAATAAGCTTAGGACACTGCAGTGAGCTATAAAAGAGTAATTTAGGACAAAAAAGAAAAAAAAATAGTCATCTAAAATAGAAACAAACCTATTGCATGAAATGTGTTATTTCTGGCAATACTTACTGGATCGACGTAATCGGTGTTCAAGCCATAACATAATTTCTGAATACGAGATGTAATTTTATCAATATGAACCTCTTCTCTTCGGCCACCTGTAAATTAAAATATAAATTTAATTTAATTTAACATAATTAAGTAGAATATACATTACCTCTTTTTAAAACATAAAATTTATTCAACGGTTTAACCATTTTTAAGAATTGAGATTTCTAAAGATGCTTTTCAACGTTTTTTATATCTAAATTTGAAATTAAACTATCATTAAATCGGCAATAAAAATTCTAGAAAGCTTTTAATTCCCGCCAATATCATTAATTGTTAGCTAACCTGACTATGGTCAAAATATCATTCTTCTATTTTGTCTTTACGGCCGTACAGTCACCAATGGATATTTACAGCCACTACTTCTACTCTTGTATAGTTTAAGATAGGATTTGCCCTAAGATAGCTCTATTTATTATTTGCTTCTTTTTTATCATTTATATTCTTAGAATAAAATGGGTTTTATTTCAAGTTTATACTATATATCCGAATATGGTTTTATATTCTAAAACTAGTCGTACCGCTCTATACATTGAGTTTTAAAACACGTTTACAAATATTCTACTTTTACCATATTTTACTTTATAAATAGATTAAATAGTAAATAGCTGCTAAGAACTTTAACAAATAACAATATATTTTCTAAAATAAATTAGATGTGTGATTAGATGTCATAAGATTCTACAGGCTGTTACAGTCATCTGAACCTGTCTGAACGTTAAAAAGAAGATTAGAGAATTGGCGGGTAAAATCGTTTTAGCAAGCGGCTTTGCAACAAGTACAAGTGTAGTGCGAATTAAATTTTGAAAACAAATATAATTTATTGTTAAATTTGTCTGAAAAGAAGTCAAAATGGTTGGGAAAGTTCCAAGAACACCTACGAAGCTATATGTGGTTAAAAGAGGTAAGGTATTAAGATGGTATCTGTAGAATTTATTTTTCATATATTTCCTTTTTAAGATGGTCGGAGGGAAAAAGTACATGTAGATAAAATTACATCTAGGATACAAAAGCTGTGTTATGGATTAAATATGGACTTTGTGGATCCAGTAAGTACATTTTCTTTTTGTGTATTTAAGGTTGAAGCTCCACAGCTCGTATCTATTTTTAATATAATTAGGATACTATTAGGCAATTTATACATCACTTGTAAAATGTTATCATAACCGTTGTCTATTATAATTGCTTCGCTTTTAGTTGAATTTAAAGTTATATGTTCAGTTTTAAAACTATACACTTCCCTATACAAATATTTAAATTAGGTCAATGTTCTTTCCTAATCTCTACAGTGTCCAGTATGTTGTTTCTCTAGTTCTATTATTGGTTTGTGATATGTTCATATAATGATGTGTTGTGATATTATGACCTATATTGGTTTTTAGTTATAAAGTGCATTTGGTGTTCTTTAGCTCCTATCTTCAAAGTAGAATGGGTTACAAGAATGAGTATACTAATATTTCTTTAATTAAATATTATGTTTATATGGGATTAAGCCACAATTGATTTTAATGAAAATTACATTTTTCGCTAATGTTTTATATTTCGATTTCCACTCCAGAAATTTTTTCCAAAAAAAGGTTATTTTACTCTGCGAAAATGTATAAGAATCAAGAAGTTGTTAGTGTGTTGTCAAAGTCCTTCAATCTTCGGTGAACTGTCCAAATACTAACATTTGTAGCTCTGACTTCTTGAACATTTCTTGACTGAACTGATATTAAATGACAATCTCACAAAGATGTAACATGAAGAAGTCTGACATCAATAGTAGTGTCTTCCCTCATCACCTACTTTATACATTTATTTCCCCCAGTTTGTCAAAAATGTTTAGATATCCTTTTGATGGTAAAGCTACAAACATGATTCCTTTTAACATATTCACAACTACATCCATCTTCTACTACTTTTGTTCAATTTTTCTGCCAATTAAATCCATGATAGTGTTGGTAGAAGTATAGGTTTTCCTACTGTCAAACAGACACTGGGGAAACAAGCAGTAAGAAGCAAAGCCATTTCATCAAAACATAATGTTTTAGCACATTGTTCTAACAAAAGAATAAAATGTAAGAAAGGAATAATAAATTATTAACACATTGGCATTAAAATTGGCATTTTGAAAGAATTTGGTTTATTCCACAGGGTATTTGAAAATCGTCACCAACCAAGCAACAGTATGTAACTCATTTTCTTCAACTTTACAGGAGAGCAGTAACAAAGTAACTTACTTTTGTTGACGACGAATCTAGCAAACCAGTCCACAATAGATTTTATATGCTAACTGAATGAGATATGTGGTTTTGTGGTTAGAAATGTTATAAGTGGTGTTGCTTTATTGCAATTACATATAATTACATGCAAATACAATTTAATATTTAAAATTGGTCATTTTGTCTACAGCTTGCAAAAAGATTATTAAAATTGACTAAAAATAAAATAAACACTTCAAATTTTGGCAAATATTACTTAACCTGTTGTATTTATTTTGCACCTGAGTTTAAGTGGAAGTAGGGGTAGTCTGATAAAAATCTGGAAAGCATTAAAAAAACGTCAGCATCTCCAATTTATTTGTTAGATAGTATGTAAACTATAGTATACATGCAAATAAGTTGCATCATTTACTGTCAATGTAGACTCACCTTTTTGTATCGAATATAGTTAGTTTCAGGAGATTTACTCTGTGTAAATCTGCAATGCTTTTATAACTTGGGGAAATACAGTGTCCCATGGGCACCGGCAACAGAGTGTAAGTGGAGTGCAGTTGCACCCCCTTTCCAGAAAGAAAATACATAGCTATTCATACATAGTTCTATATTTTATATTGGTTAATAGTATGTGCAGATGCAAATGCTCCCCCTGAAAATAGTCCTGGTGGTGTGTGGATGCAGTGTCCTCTTCTGTCAGTATTATTATACTTTAGGATTTAGGAGATACCTCTTTTATGTTTTCTTCCTTTGTAATATATGTTTTAAAACTGATAAATTTATGCTTATCATATTTTATTATTAGATATTAAAATCATAGTATTTTCATACATTTTGTAAAAGAAAAATTTAAACAGAATAGCATTATTTCTTTATTGTCTTGAAAGTATCTGCTAATATAAAAGACAAGTCCATGAGGAGTCTATTGGTTCATATTAATCAGTTAAAGAAGTTGATTGAACCTATTAAAGATATTAGACGACAGGGGTGTTTTAAACAAATTGCTATTCACTTGAGTAATTAATGGAATAGTAAGCAATATGATTAAAAAAAAGGCTGCATAAGATCCAACAAATTGTAATACAAAGGGCATTAATGATGTTAAGAAAAATATTGTATGTAATACATAATGGAGAAACCTCATATTAATAAAAAATAAAAATAATAAAGGAAATTAAAGGGTTTAGAGTCAACTAATAAACAAGAATAATAAAAAGAGAACATCCCCTCAGTAAAATATATTTTCTTTGTCATTTAGGTGTCTATTACACTAAAAGTAATCAGTGGCCTTTATCCTGGAGTTACTACAGTAGAGTTGGATACTTTAGCTGCTGAAACTGCTGCCATGAAGACAATAGACCATCCAGACTATGCAACTCTAGCTGCAAGAATATCTATGTCGAATTTGCATAAGGAGACCAAGAAACAGTTTAGTGGTAAGTATGAGATATAACAGAGTTACTTAAATATTAATAGTAATACATTGTTTAAATTCAAATATGGTTGTGTAAATTAATCGATGCATTTGTCCTCCCTGTATTACTACGATCCCTATAGTACCGATCAGGGAATGCATCTTGCGATCAAAAGCATGAGTTGATAAGAGGAACAGATGCAACTCGGCAGTGAACCAATGCACCTATATTGAATTCGTTTTGTTCATTGTTTCATAAAGTAGTGTAAGTGTAAACCATGGTAATCAATTTGAATTACCGGTAAGTCTTACCTTGTTTTACCTGAACCTATACATTGTTTTGATTGTTTATTGCAACCATTTAAAATTTGATGATTATTTGCACCTATGAGTTAAAGTTCATTCATCTCACCAGGGCTATTGAAGGAAATATAGTTGATGTAATAGTTCATTGTTTGTTTAATTCGCCACATACATTATTGTTAGAAAATAAGAGTTACCATGTGACATGGATGTAGCATGGTAATTACTTGAAAGCAATAATGTCATATTTACTCTTACATTCAATCACGTCAAAAACTATTTTTGAATCAATTTTGCTTTTGTTTGTAATTGTTATAATTATTATAATTCATAATTTACCTATTATTTGTAATTTGAAAACTTAATAAGCATTTTGAATATTATTTTATATATATTTATTGTGTAGAAAAATTCCTGATACTATTAGAATATTAGTATTACTATGTTGTAATATGGTAAATTGTTGATTGTTGTGAGTGGCATATTCATATATTTGTATATTTGATAGCCACTGTAAAATTTTCTTTTGTTTTAATTTTTTTCTTTAATATTGTCATGGATAAGTCTTCAGCAACTATGGGAATAGGACATTTCCATACTCCATGTCACCTTAATTGGTGATGTAACCTCCAACAGTTACCAGTGAAGTCGCCTATGATTGACTGAAACAATGTCCTATGTATAACTTAAACTCTAGTTGGTTCAAATATTTAGTAATCTCGCATTGTACTTTAGCAATATTATTTATTATTGGAGATTATCAGTACAATATTTTTCTTTCAATCATATTTATAAAATATTTTTGTGTTGGATATATAAATATTTAGGTATAATATATCTAGTTAAATGTATAAGTATTAATAATCATTTTCATTTGAAACATGAACATTGATTTCTTTAAGTGTTTGTTCAAAATATTTCTAAACATATCCCATTTTATATATGGCATTTTGCTTTGCCACAGAATCTTTTACTTAAAATTATATGAGTTCAATACAGTTGAGTTCACAGTGATTAAGAGGAAATTGAAGTATGTAAAGATTCTCTTTTATTTTTGGGCAGTTCGTCAATAACATATATAAACTGATGTTACACTTGAAATTTCCGTGGGAACTATATGTGCTTTCTGTGGTTTTCTGGGTTTGATTCCGCGTTGAAAATTTTGGTTTTAATGAAAACCATTATTGTGACGACATTTCGGCAAGGTCGCATTTGCCATTTTCAAGTCAGGTAGTAGCGCTTCTCACTGGTGCTTGAAGTTAACTGACTCTTCTGACCGACGCGTTTTTCGGCGACTTTTATAGCTGATCGAGGCGCGCTTTCTTGACAAAGCTTCTTGTGATTGGTCCTGTCCGTGTGTAGGTAGGCGTGGTCCTACTAGTCGGTCTTGTGGTCCGATATATTTTTGACCTTTGTTTAGTACCGTTTTCCATGTTGTTGGAAGCCTTTGAGCATCATCTCTTTGGTTTAGACTGTTGGGATTTTTTTCTATTTCTATTGATTCTTTGATTTCGTGTTTTCTTTTAATTTCAATGTTAGCTAGCGTCATAGTTTGGTTTAGGTTTATTGTATGTCCTGTGTTTGAGACATGTTGTGCAAGGTATGACGTTTTTTCTCTTCTTTCGATGGCATTTCGATGTTCTTCTCGCCTAACATTGATTCTTCAGTTGGTCTGTCCGATGTAGGATTTGTCACAGTCCCCACATGGAATCTCATATACTCCTGGATTTTCTAACGATATTTTTGTTTTGGCGGATTGTAAAATGGTTGAGATTTTTCTGTCGGTATTAAATATCGTTTCCGTTTTGTATTTTCTTAGCACTCTCCCTATTTTTTCTGTTGTATCCTTTACATATGGTAGAATGGCTTTTTCAATCGGCTAATTAAACGAGGTCGTCATAACTTGTTTTTAGTCGAAGATATCTGAAAAAACTATGAACATGTCAAGACAAAAAAAGTATTTGAAAAATGAATGTCACAGGTATATAATTCATCATCATTATCATCACCATTTGTGCTAATGCCCAAGTTGATCAGTATTTGACCTTCTTAAGCTTACTCCCCCATTCTGTCCTATTCTTTGCAGCTTGATGCCAGTTTGCAACACTTATCTTCCTGGTGTCTTTTATCTTGTCACTCCATATCCACCTTTGTCCAGCTATTTCTGTGAACTTATTGTATAACTAAAAAATTATATCAACTATATCAGTTTCCATTCTCATTTATTGTGCCTACTATTTTCTGAGTTTTTTTTTTAATATTTATTATACTGTTTATTAGGAGTTAGAAAGCATCCATATCTCACATATGTACTTTAGAACTCAAGAATTAATGTTTTGTATATCGTATTTGTTTTTCTTGACCAACAGTGGCTTCAAAGGTATTTGGTTTATCTCTTCTGATGTTATGTTTGTGGTGATTACCACAAATATAACTTCAGGATATGTGTTTTATATATTATAAGGATATTTTACATGATTTTAGCGGCGACAGTAGTGGATCTGTTTGTGATATTGATTAAAATTGTCTTAGAATTTTCTGCCACTTGTTGAATTACACTGTACTGTCTATATATCCTGAATATTTATTTAATGCAAACTTTTGCTACATTTGTATTTATTGCTCTACATCTATTTGAATATGTAGATTAACTAATACTGGTTTATTTTTCTAGAGGTCATCAGTGACTTACACCATATGGTTGATTCAAGGACAAACAAACATACACCTATGATATCAGAGTTTCACTATAATATTGTAATGAAGAATGCGGATCGGTTGAATTCCTGTATTATCTATGACCGGGATTTTTCATATAGTTATTTTGGTTTAAAAACTTTGGAGCGATCTTACCTACTCAAAATCAATGGTAAAATAGCTGAACGTCCTCAACATATGCTTATGAGAGTTTCTGTTGGAATTCATGGAGAAGATACTGAAGCTGCTATCAATACATACAATTTGTTATCAGAGAAGTATTTTACCCATGCCAGTCCTACTTTATTTTCTGCTGCTACTCCAAAATCGCAACTTTCATCTTGTTTCTTACTTATGTTACCTGATGACAGTATGGAGGGAGTATTCGAATTGTTGTCTCGTTGTGCTTATATTTCAAAATCTGCGGGAGGAATAGGAATAAATATTCATAATGCTAGAGCTAAAGGTACCCATATTAAAGGAACTCATGGAGAGGCGAAAGGTTTAGTGCCCTTACTAAGAGTTTTTAATAATACTGCAAGATATGTAGACCAAGGAGGCAATAAACGACCTGGAGCGTTTGCTGTGTACCTTGAACCATGGCATGCAGATATTTTAGATTTTTTGAATCTCAAGAAAAACACTGGTAAAGAAGAAATGAGAGCTAGAGATTTGTTTTTTGCTCTTTGGATACCTGACCTGTTCATGAAAAGAGTGGAGGCAAATGAAATGTGGTCTTTAATGTGTCCTCATTTGTCACCAGGACTTTCTGACTGTTTTGGAGAAGAGTTTGAAAAGTTATATGAAAAATATGAAGCAGAAGGAAAGTTTATTAAGCAATTACCTGCACAGGAAGTTTGGAAAGCTATAATTGTGTCTCAGGTAGAAACTGGTACACCTTATATGCTATACAAAGACTCTTGCAACAGAAAAAGTAATCAACAGAATCTTGGTGTGATAAAAAGTAGTAATTTATGCACAGAGATTGTAGAGTATACATCACCAGATGAGATTGCTGTATGCAATTTAGCTTCAATTGCTGTTAACATGTTCGTTAGTGCTGATAGAAAAACATATGATTTTCAAAAACTCAAAGAAATTACAAAAGTTGTTGCAAAAAATCTTGACAAGATTATTGATGTAAACTATTATCCTGTACCAGAAGCTAAGAATTCTAATATGCGCCATCGTCCTATTGGCATTGGTATTCAAGGTTTAGCAGATGCATTCATACTCATGAGATTGCCTTTTGATAGTGAAGAAGCTAGTTTACTAAACAAACAAATTTTTGAAACTATCTATTATGGTGCACTAGAAGCCAGCTGTGAAGTAGCTCAAGAGAAAGGAACTTATTCAACTTATGAAGGCAGTCCTGTTAGTAAAGGAATCCTTCAATATGATATGTGGGATGTGACTCCTACCGATCTTTGGGATTGGGCCGTTTTAAAAGAAAAGATTAGCAAATGTGGTATAAGAAACTCATTGCTTTTAGCTCCTATGCCAACCGCCTCCACTGCACAAATATTAGGCAATAATGAATCAATTGAACCATACACTTCAAACATTTATACTAGAAGAGTTTTATCAGGAGAATTTCAAGTGGTCAATCAACATTTGATTAATGACTTAACTGACAGAGGATTATGGGATGACACAATGAAAAATCAGATATTGGCAAATCTTGGTTCGATTCAAAATATTCCATCTATTCCTGATGATTTAAAAGCTATTTACAAAACAGTTTGGGAGATCTCTCAAAAGGTTATACTCAACATGGCTGCTGATAGAGGAGCTTTTATTGATCAAAGTCAGAGTTTGAATTTACATGTTGAAAAACCTAGCTATGGAGTGTTATCTTCGATACATTTTTATGGTTGGAAAAAGGGCCTTAAGACTGGTATGTATTATTTGAGAACAAAGCCAGCAGCTAAACCTATACAATTTACTGTAGATAAGAGCAAACTTATGATCAAAAATCAACAAAATGGAAGTATAGAAGGTATGCAAAATGGTACAAGTAGTATGCAAAATGGTTCCATTAATGTTCAAAACGGCTTAAGTAATGTGCAAAATGGTTCAAGTTAAGATGCATCGGAAATTTAAAAAATACTAGTTAAATAATCTCAGAATGTTAGGAAAAAAAATAGATTAAAAAAGTGTGATACTATAAATTGTAAGATACTAACTTCTATAATAGTTATTTATGCAACAAGTGTAAAGAGTAAGTTATTGCGCGAGTTGCATATAATATTTTCTCTACTTTCATGCAAACACTAATTTTTTTTTAGATGGCACTAGTGTAAGCAAATAGTATAATCCTAAAATGGGCATTTTTTTAGGAGACGCAGATTTCCACTTTTTTTCTTCAATAATGTTCTCATGATCGCTTGGTCGTCTTCCTTTTGTTGATGTTGAAGGGCCTTGATTACATAAACAATATTCAATGTCTAACCGAAATTCGAAATTTTTCCAAAGATAAATTGTTGCCTTTTCGACTTTTTGTGACTTTCCTGTATAACCACTGGCGCACCTAGAATTTTGCTGTGGGGGATTTTGGTTGGGCACCGATTTTTTTTATGCTACCTCCGTCTTGAGCCCTTAAAATTTGTAACAGTGTCGAAATAGTGCCCTAAGGGGGGGCTTTGACCCACAAACCCCCTTTGTATTTGGGATTATTTTGTTACCAGTAAAATTTTCAAACTTAAGCGAAAAATCGTCTGTTCCACAAAGTACAAGTAGTTTGTATCCCCATTTATGAGATTTCGCAGGAAGATATTGGTTTATGTAATATCTACCTTTAGTTGCACAACTGTTCGTCAACACAAAGGTACTATTGTAATGAAACAGATGGGAATTTTTCATTCAGTTCATCAATGATAGGTCGTAATTAATGTAGTCATCATGCTCAGGTTGATCTCTTGGTTTTATTTCTGAGTTTCTATTGAAATGCAGCAAAATTCGAATCCTCACAAACTTATTGTAGCATTCCTTATTTTATCAAACCCAAGTGTGGGTAACCAATAGTTTCTAACGTCGGGCATATGTACTATAGACATAATTGCATATTCCTTTAAATTGTTTGTCATGTTCAGTTACATTAGCTGGTCTATTTGTAGTATTAACTGTATTACCTCTGAAGTTAAAGGCATCCTGATTTAGAATTAGATTTTTATCAAATTTATGAACTTCTGGACCTAGTTCTTGAATTTCGTCACTTTCAACATATTCTTCTTCCCCTACTCGTATATCATCATTCATGACATCTTGTAAAACGTGCCATCTTCCAATTCAATTTTCAGAGAAAGTAAGTCGTTTTTATTCAACTCACCAAAGTTATCTTAATTACTAACTGGATCATCTAAATCGTTTTCACTATCGAAAAAATGTTTAGCAATTTCTTTTAATTCTTTGTCAGTGAGAATCTTCTTTCCTTCAAGTTTCCGCATGATTTTGAATGAAATTGGCACTGTAAATAAAATGAACGTTCAAGCACAACATATCAGATCTGATAAATATATTTGAGAGGGATGTACAGTGAAAAATAAACTGATTATATGAATAATGTATGACTGATTTTTAAATACAAACCTTGAAGCACTTAAATCCTTCAAAAATTCAGAAAAGAATCAACGAAAATAATCACAAATTCTGCAGTAAGTCTTCTGGTTCAATCCTCAGTTGACCAGTAAATCCCTGCTTCCCATCACTTAGCACATTGCCATGTTATATAATGTGTATTGCAGTTCTCTTCCATTTCGCATATTCTGTACCATGGTTCATTTACCTTACCTATTTTGTAGAGGTGTTTTCTTAAACGACAATGTCCATGGTTCATCAACTTGCTTGAGAATTTATTTTCAATATTCATGATTATTCTCTTAGTCTGGAGTTAATCTTAAGTGGCTCTTCATTTCTTTTGATGACTCCTTATCAGCCACTGTTGAATCTCGTTTTTTGCAGTATGTTTGGTGATGCCATACAATGTTTCTGGGTCTACAAAGGTTTCTCTCGAACATTGTTGTGCCAAGTTGTTAGATCTTTGTGTACTAAATTGCAGGCACCAATATTTAATACCTATTATTTAAGACACTATCATCGAAAACGCTGAAATCAGTTTTGATGTTTACTTATACCGAATTCTTCATGGATGTCATTGGTGTCAGTAATTTGTTATATATCTATATTTCCTTTTGAGGACAGGCAAGCTGTCACCCTTGACTGTCATACCTTGAGTAGTCACGCCAAAGGGATGAGGGCTTAATACCATTTTATGAGAAACACATTTTCTGTAAGATTTATAACTTCTACCAAATCACCACTTGTGAAAAATATAACTTATTTCATATTTTTATCTTCATTTACTATTTCATGCTGCAGTTACTATTTCAGTGGCTTCTGGAGGAACCCCAACAAATTATCCTTCATTATCATCTATTTTCCAGTAATGTTACTCATTTTGAAACTTTAAATTGTGTAATTGTCAGAAATAATTTTTGATTTCAAATGATGAACAGGTTGTCAATGTGAGTCCATAATACTATGGGAAATGAGTAAATACTCACAATCTTAAATAGTTTTTATTTAATAAAGTTTTTATTTAATAAACTATTAAATAAAAACTATTTAAGATTTTGAGTATTAACTAATTTCCCATATATGTACTAGTAATTTTTGATTGTAGTTTCTGGAGTATATTCTGCATATAACAGTGTCTTGCGGCATATGACAGTGTCATAAGATCTATTATGGGTTTATGACAGTATCATAAACCCATAAGTTTTTACAATGCTATGAATGAGTTAGGAATTCATTAGGGGAATTTTCTCGTTAGGAGAAAAGCTGAGGTGGATAGACGGGGTAGCACATGATGCTGAAAAGATCGTTGTTGCCAACTGGAAAACTCAGAGCAGAATGGCGAAGA
This sequence comes from Diabrotica undecimpunctata, assembly GCF_040954645.1. Classification (NCBI taxonomy): domain Eukaryota; kingdom Metazoa; phylum Arthropoda; class Insecta; order Coleoptera; family Chrysomelidae; genus Diabrotica; species Diabrotica undecimpunctata. The sequence goes on along the minus strand of NC_092810.1, from coordinate 122,323,235 downwards.
AAGCTTGAGAAGGTCGAGGCCCTTTAAGGGCTGTACAACCATGTTGATGATGAACGCATAGGTTTGAAAAATCTTAGTAATTAATGGCAGTTTTCTAGTAATTCCGTAGTACAGTATGATAAATATGATTGAAAATAATATAAAATACACAATTGTTTAAGCTGTAATAAAATCTATTAGAAATTGCACTAAATATTACGTCTGTTTGAATTATCACAAAAGGTTGTTACAGAATAACAGCTGAGTGCAGTAAAAATTCAGTAAAGTTTTGATTTTTGCATGAATGTAGAAAAGATTATAAGTGCCTTATTTGACTGAACGTGAGGACAATAATACCAAAATATCGTTTAGCGAATAAATAGGCTCAGATTATAAATTATCAACAATTTGGAAGATTTGTAACAACGATAATTTTGTTGATTCTGAATACTATCTATTGTCAGCTGAGTTTTTTAGTACTTTTAATAAAACAGGTCTGATGTTTGTTTTTCCAGTTTATTAACTCTTAATATAAGGTTTCTTGCGTTAGTTTTCTTAGAAAATTTAGACTTTTGTGTTTAATTCTGTAGTGGTAATGACATTTGGTTTAATTATTAATCCGTGTCTCTATAAAAATCCGAAACAATCCTAGGTTTATAAAAATTTCATTGATGTATAGGGAATATTTTTTATAACTATCAGTACCATTACCAAGCTTCCAAATTCCAATTATTTCATAGTTTTGCTGTAAGATGTAAGCGATTATTTTTATAGTTAGTAAGTGGATCATGATTTCAAACTTCTCCACTTGCGTACTACTAACCTTCTACTTACTCTACCTTCTATTTTTAATATAATACTTTTCCGTTTTTAGTACCTTGTAGCATTAGGCGGAAATTATATATTTATTAAACTATTCCATGTCAAACATCTATAATATGCTATTTTTTTTTTGTTTCTTAGAGATATTAGCGTATATTAAATATTTAGCTTGATTTACTAAGTATTTTGCATGTTTTACACGGAGAAATTGTACACACATTTATTTGAATAGCAATGGATATTATTTTGCTTTGGTTTTGATGTAATAAGGTGAAATATTAGATTTGTATATATTGTATTTAATTATTTAAATCAAAACTCTCATCGAATACCAGAAAATTTTTAATTTTAAATATTTTTTGTATTTAAATAAACAGACTTATAGGAAATGAAATAGATGTATCCGTTTATTGTGTTGGTATTCTAAAATATGTAAAAAATAGAAGTGGGTGGATATTATTTTAAGATATTGACAAATGTTTAAACGCTATTCGTAATATTCCCCAATAGGACCACATTTTGAAAGCTGTTATTTTCTTACTGGTGGCCGCTGACAAGGTCCAAACTTCCATACCATACAAAAAAGCCTTAAAACACAACACCTGTGCACGCGCAATCTAATATGTATATTAAGCAGCAAGTTACACAATACATTTCTCATTTTGTTACATAAACTTCTTGATTTCTCGATTCTAATATGGATTTAATGTTTAATCTTCGTTCAGGTTGCAGCCCAAATTCTGAACTCTTGCTAGTATCTTATTGTTTTTAAAAAAAAATTATGGTTAATGGTTAATTTTTGCTGATGGTCATTACCCTGGTTTTGCAGATGTTAAGACGCTTACCATGCCGTCTGCTAGTAGTGTAAACTCTATTAAATATGTTACAAAATGAACCAATCAAGCAATTAGCCAAAGTCCCTCTGGAGTGTCGGCAAGTAAAAAGGTGTCTTCAGTATATCTGAAATTATTTATGGAAATCCTGGTAATTGATATTCCATTTTCAATGTCTTCCAAAGCTTCTCTAAAGAGATGCTCAGAATAAATGTTTAATAACATTTCCGAAAAATACACATGCCTGACGAACGCCTCTCATGCTTTATTGCTCAGAGTACTTGCCTGTCACTTTTATTTTACTTTTTTGTTGTTCATGTATATGTTTGCTATGATTCCAAGATCATGCTTTTGTATTACCTTTGCTTCTAAGATAACCAAGTTTTTCGAGGTATACTCTTCCAAATGCATTTTCAATGTCCAAGAACCAAGCGAAAAGGTCACTGTTTACATCCCTAGCTCTTTGTGAAAAAATTGTTTATTCTGTAATGAACTAAAATCTTAAGAATAAATAAATAAAGAAAGCATAGCTGGCCGAAAAATACTAAAAAGATATTTTCTTCACAATAGTCATAGTAAAAAAGCATAGAATTATAGTACATTTAGCAACCAATCATTAAAAATTTACCTACCAATAATATAATATGTTAGCACTGTTTTTAATGAAGCTATTCTCATAGCTATTCACGTGTATGACAAATTCTGTAATTCTGACAAATTGTGTAAGAAGAGAAGTAAGTATTCACATTTCTTTGATGCGCCTTATCAAGACGCCCTAGAACAGTATCCTGGCAAATAAACGAATACACCTAATGTCTATTTCACTTCAGTCTGTCTTTAAATATGGATATAAGAACCCATCCTCGCCAAGTTAATTAATTAGATTTAGTTGTGACACTTTCAAGAGGTATAGAATAAAAGTGTCTTTTAAAATGTACTTTTTAATTATTTTTTCATTTAAATGTAGAGCATCACTGAGGCTACTGTAATAATATATTTATAAATGTAAAAATTGTATTTAATTTACTAAAAATATACTTTTATATAACGTGTTATACCTTTTTATTCTTCCATGAATATACTTGGCATCAGGATACAAGGCGAATAAATTCAGTAATTGACAATATTATAGTTAGGCAGATATCTGAAGTGAAATTACAAAACACCACACTATACAGTGGTATAGAATGGGGATCGGATGATTACTTACTGAAATCTCAAGTTCATATTTTCTATAAACATAAAAACAATCAAAAATCTACGAAACAACTGAAAGGGAAATAAAGTTTAATATAAACAGCCTTTATGATGACAGCAGACGAAAATATCAGAACAGACTAGACCAGAGGCTTAATTGTGCTTATGTAAACCACGTCACAAATGCTTTATGGTCACATATTAAATGCGAGGAAGTCGAAGCAAGTCTTTAGAGGCTTAGAGATTCATACGAAATGTAAGGAGTCAGACAGTCAGGATACAAGAAACCATCAATATATTTAAAAGTCACTACGCAAAAGAACGAAAAGAGACATGAATATATCCAACAAATACCTAGAAGATACCAAATCCTTGGACCAGAAATTACCATCATTACAGATAATTAAACGGAGATAATATACCAGAATGCTGGAAAGAAGGATGGATTGCACCATTCCAAAACTGTTTAAGGGAGACTGCAAGAATTACCGCTGCAGTCTTAGTAGATAATATGGAAAAGTTGAAAACCCAATCGAAAACGAATATGAACCAATCCACAAGGAAACTAAATTTCTGTAGCTGGCTGTATACCATGTATCACAAAAAATTTATTTAAAAATTCCTTTATAAAAGGTATAATATTAAAAAACCCTATCGGGCTACATCACAAAACGTTTTCGGAATTAATATTCCATCTACACTTTAACCTAACTAAATGAAAAAAGAATGGCTAGGAATAGACCAACTTATCTATTATTTATAGACTTGACGAAAGCTTATGATAAAATATTGAATATTATAATATGAAATATGAATATTAATATTACACTTGCGAAAGCAATACAAAGATCTTCGATCAAAAATAAAGATTAACAACCGGTTCTCCGAGCAATCTACCTGGGTGAGGCCTGAAGAAATGGAGAACATGTGTTCTGGAATGGGTATAAAATTAAACGATGAAACAACCCCATATACGCTTCATTTCGCGGACGATCAAGTAGTTATCGCACAGGACGAGGAAGATCTGCAATTCATGACAAAGCGATTAGTATAGGAATATGAGCGATTGGGATTAAATGTTAACCCAACAAAAACGAAATACATGTACAAAGGAGCTGAAAACGATGAACTGAACTTGAAAGATGGAAATGTAATTTCGTCACATTCCGAATATATCTATTTATGGGGAAAGATGGAAAGAGATAAACGCACTAAAACAGAAATCGAAGAACAAATCATAAAAGGGAAAAAATAATAGGCGCACTAATTCCCTACGCTGGTCAAAAACTACCCCTAATTAATAAAGTATATATAACAGCATTTTTAAATTTATTATATTAATTTATTGTACTTTATGGAAACCTGGCAAGATTCCTGTTTTAGCACTCGAACGAGTAAGTCGTGTTCCTAGTACAATTAAAATCCAGTTTACCTTATCGGTAGTAATTAGTGCTTAATTTCGATTTAATAGTATGTAAAAGTGATTTCTGGAGAGAAAAATTCTAAGAAAAATATATGGAGGAATCCAAGAACAGGGTTTGTGGCGTAGGCGCTACAACTTTGAGTTATATAGAAGTTTTGGGGAACCTGACGTTGTAAAATATATTAAATTAGCACGCCTTCGATGGGTAGGACATGTAATTAGGCGAGATGAAGATGCAACGATCAGAAAAATTTTCGACCGAAGAGGACCAGTGGGAAGACGAGCCAGAGGAAGACCAAAACTTAGGTATCAAGATAACATAGAAGATGATCTGAAATCCATCGGAGTTAAAGCATGGAGAAGAGTTGCCAGAGACAGGGGCGAATGGAAGATTGTTCTGAAGAAGGTTTTGGCTCATAACGAGCTGTAATGCCACTGATGATGATGATGAAAAGTGATTTCTGGACAAGTTTTGTATGTATTGTTTTCATATTATTAAATCATTATAAATTATATATAATTTATAAAAAGTGCATACCAGAGACTGGTTTAATCAGTCTGCTGGTTCTTGCTGGCCATCCAACTCAATGTTTTAAATACAATTCTAATAGCAAAACCAGTTAAAAAAGAGATATAACACGAGGTTATTATCTGTGTCTACACGAGCAGTACAAATATAAACAATACTCCTACAGTTTCTATCTTAACCATGGCCCTTCAAAATGCTACAAAAACATTCCAGCAACTACATCTCTCTCATACGTAACCGCTGCAAAATATACACCGAAACCATCTTTTCCAAAAAAAGAACAGGCGATAGTTTTCCACGCAGAAGAAAAATTCATTCTTAAAAAAATCTTCATCCAGATCTCAAACTACTGAAGTTATGTAATAAGATCTGGTCTCAGATCTCAAATCTTCTAAAATCATATAGACCAATTTATCTCACTTGTTCACTATGTAAACTGTTAGAAAATATGGTCAATAAACGGTTGCTATGGTATCTAGAAAGAAATAATATTCTTGGCACATTCCAAACTGGCTTCAGATCAAATCGAAGTAATGGATAACTTGGTCACATTACACATCGAAATTGTTAACTCATTTTCGAATAGAAGTGAAGTCATAACAGTAACTTTAGATATTCAAAATAACTTTGACACTGTACAATGACGTCTAATTCTCAGAAAATTAACAAAATATAATTTAACTGCTAACATTTATTTATTTTTAAAATTTTTTCTACAAATTGATCTTTTAGAGTATTAACAAATGGAAACATATCAAATCCACATACTTTGGATAACGATTTATATCAGGACTCTGGTTTAAGCACTACCTTATTTTTACTTAGCATGAATGACTTTCACTCATATATGGAACCACCAGTCAGGTACCCGATATATACTGATGATATTATATTATACTGTCAAGGCAGAGTCACAACTACCACCAGCACTTAGCTACAAAATACAATAAACCAAATAGACACCTGGTCTACGCGTGCTAAATTTGTGTTTTCAGCTTCTAAATCCAAAGTAATTCACTTAACCAAAAAGCGTAGACCTAATCTACCTTCTATAACTCTGAACGGACTTCGTTTACAAACAGTTAACTATCTGACACTTTTTGGTGTCACCTTTGATAAAAAGCTTATCTGGAGACAGCATATTAAGGAACTTCAAGGAAACTGTGCCCAAAGAATCAATTTACTTAAATCTCTTGCTGGCTACTTTTGGGGAGCTGGTGAAGAATCTCTCCTTAAAATATATAGAGCATTGATCCACTCTAAGCTGGACTATGACTGTATTCTTTATATGGCATCTAGTAGCTCCTCACTAAAGTCTCTAAACACGATTCAAAATACATTCCTACGAGTATGTCTTGGTGCTTTCATATCAAGCCTCGCTGAAAGTGTTTGTGTTGAATCTTCAGAGCCACCATTCCATCTAAGAAGGCAGCAACTTCTACTTTCGTACTTTGTAAGAATATCAGCAAACGCAAGTAACCCAGTAATAAATCTAATCAATCTCATAGAGCCTCTTCCAGCAAATATTATCTCCTTGATAAGATTCCATCAACCTTTTAAATACTACTACTATTTATACCCCCAAGACAGCTGCATGAATGCACAAACTTTCAATATTTAATATGATTTATGCAGATTCAATAAAACAGAAACCGAAAACTCAATCCTCAATCACCCAAGAATGAAGACTGTTGTGGCTGCGCTCTGTCCACAATGACGATGACAATAAGCTCTGTGCGACTACCTAGAAGCTGTAGTGTTTACACCGCACAATTATATGGAATACTTCAGGCATTAAAAACTTCAATCCACCCTACTTCAAATGAAAGCAAAATAATCGCGATTTGTACTGATTCTCTTTTCTCGATCCATTCCATAAGATGCATCTTCTCCTTATATCTACTAGTCCAGGAAATACATACCATCTGTAACCATCTATATTCTGCTAACATAACAGTCATAATGATTTGGACTCCATCTCATGTTGGTATATTGGGAAATGAAAAAGCAGACGAGGCCGCTAAAGCAGCATGTTCATCTGACTCAGCCTTCAAAGAGGACCAAACTCATAAGGATCTTAAAATATTAATTAAACAAAAATCCTCAGCTCATGGGCAGACCTGTGGAATAAATCAAAAACTAAGCTGCATAACGTTCAACCCAACTTATCTCACCTTAATATGTCTTCATACAGGTCTTCATACACCTGAACAGGAAAGAAAAATCAGTTATCCACCGACTACGAATAGGGCATACACGTTTCACCCATGGATACCTTATGTCACCAGAAAACCCTTCAGTATGCCACTACTGCAATACTCTCCTTTCCATCAAACACGTGATAATGGACTGCTGCCAGTATGACTTTTCTAGAAAGAAGCACCTCTTAAAAGGAAATCTAAAAGATATTCTTAGTGTTTTAAACAGTATTGACAGTGTTCTAAAATTTCTAAAAGAAGCATGTTTATTTCACCAAATCTAATCTGTGCATTGTGCATAGTGTTGTTTTATTGTTCAACTTCTCCACTAATAATTGTTCATACCAAATATTTGTATATAAAATATGTATAATGTTGTAAACTGTACCCCGTGTCAATGACCATAATCTGTCAAGACACGTTAATTTCAAATAAAAAAAAAAAAAGAAACCTGGCAACTCACTAAGACAACGGAACAAGTACCATCATAGAAGAAATACAGCAAAAACAGCTTATTTGATACGGACATGTACAGAAAATGAAAGATCATCGCCTATCGAAGATAATATTGTATTGGCGACCACCTGAGCGAAAAAAACGAGGAAGGCCGAAAACAACATGGCTTAAACGAATCTAAAAGGCAATGGCAGAGAGAGATCTACGACCAGTAGACTGAGTCAATAGACGTGAATGGAGACTAGTGAATCACAGATTAAAACCTAAAACATCTGTTACTGATGAAATAAAATGAAAGGAGGTCTTCGTTTGTCGTATACCACTGCTACGAAAACTATCGAGTTGTCATGGACACCAATGAAAGGCTATGTGGCTACACATAATAAAACATTTATAATGAAAAATTTTGGCGAACTAACAAAGGACTCATTGACAACGATATCTGAACAAAACTAGAAAAATTCTGTGAATTGTTTATATTAAGAGGAAGAAAGAGATAAAATTGGATATGAAGCCAACGATTTCCTTAGATGTTTTCGACGATTCATGAAATTTTAGCGAACTGGATGATACTAGGTATTTACTGCACTTTCTATCCCATATGAACAGTTAAGTTTACTTAATAAATACTAATAAATTATCTTAATACTTTAATCTCCACCACTATTCAGTTCAATATTTATCCTTTATCAAGCATATCGACTTTTTTCGATAAAAATTCCTTAAAATTCTATAAATTAAGGGCTTACGCTATGCGTGACTTATCTGAAATCTAAACCAACAAAATAGTGCGCTATCATAAAATGAACATATGAGTCGTATAATTCCAATATCCGCTAACTCCAATTTTTACACATTTTGAACTATCTTTGCTTTTAGATAGTCTGTGCAACTTTTTAGATGTCAGTATGTTCTTTTTGTGCCTAAAACCGCCAGCTCCCGACTAAATTTGACAACAAACTTACGAATTTGTTCCAAAACCCGCCAGCTTCTTTCGTACTTACTTTCAAATCCCGTTACATCCGTTTCGACCAATCACAATCTATTCTGAAGATTTCAATATGGCGATATAGTGCAAAACTGTGTGAATATTGCTGTCGGTAATTTACATTTATTAATTAAAATAATGGAAGAACTAATTAAACAAATTGAAAAAGCATGTCCTAATAAAGGAAGGAAAAGAAAAAGTCAGCCGGATTTATGGAAAAAGAAAAAATTGAAGGAAAAAAGGTGAGTTAAAGTTGTATCTTTTACTATAGCTTTAGGTACTATTAGTAAGGTGATACAGCATGTCCGTTTTGTTGACAATTCATAACAATAACATTAGGGTAACATTGATTCTCTCTATGATTTACAATTATTTATTTATTATACACTTGTAAGATGAGCTACGTTTAAATACATTTTTTTTTTTGGATTAATGTTATTAACAGTGGAGTAAATTTTAACATAATTCCGTCATGTATTATGAGTAAGTACCTTTATTTTTTTCAGATATGCACCTGCTGATTTGCTCGTTTTACTGAAATGTAAACAATACAAAAAGCTTAAAGTTTGGTTCTTTGACAATGAGTGATATCATGAATATACACAAGCACGGTCACACCAATCGTCAGGTGGATTAGCAAAAGAAACCAGAGGTGGAGATCACCGATCTCAGAAAAACGAAGAAAAGCGTATCGCTATTCACAATTTCATTCAGTCGTTTAAATGCAGCGAAGCACATTATTATAGAGGAAAATCGGATGGACGAGTGTATTTGAGCGCTGATCTCAACATAAAAAGAATGTGGAGACTGTATAATAGTAGCACATCTCTGGAAAATAAAGTGAAGCAATCTTTTTGCAGGAAGGAATTGAACATTAAATATAATATTGGTTTTGGAAGCTCTCGAACTGATGTATTATCCCGCTGAACTTAAAAGCTAAAGCGTTTTATAACCTACTCAAAGATGAAGACAGTAAAATAATGTCACTTTCTTTTGACTGTCAGAAAAATCATTGCCTACCAAAACTTCCTGACCAGAGTGCATATTTTAGTAGGCAATATAACTTTTATAATTTCACTATTGTCATTGACAAAAGTAAGTTGAGTACTGAAAATGTTTTGTGTTACTATTGGTATGAAACAGAGAGGCCCAAAGGGTCAAATGAAATCGCAAGTGCAGTTTACCATACTTTGAAGACCCTAAACATACCAGAACACGTAACAATATTGAGGTTATTTGCAGACGGCTGTGGTGGCCAAAACAAAAACAAAATTTTGATTGGTATGTGTTGCAAGTGGCTGAATTCATTTTCACCAGTTCAATTAAAAAAAATTGAGATTATATTTCCGGTAGTCGGTCACTCTTTTCTTCCGGCAGACAGAGTGTTTGCCGGAAAAAGAGAAAATAGAAAAAGACATTCGAAGAAGAGAAGTCATCATGAAGCCAGATCAATGTGTGAAAATTTTAAGTCAGCATGGACAAACATTCCATCTTTCACATGAAGTACCAGTTTTAGACTGGAAAAACGCAGTCAATGCTGTATTTAAACCTCCAGGAAGTTCGCATTTTGGTTTCAATATTTCAAAAAGATTTTTTTTATGTAAAGGGAAAACGAATATTGCCGTACAAGGAGAGGAAAATTACAGGAGTGAAAGAAATGATAAAAAACTGGTTACCAAAAAAGGTAAATCTGTATCCATCTTATCACCTATTAACTTACCTGTGGGAACTAACTTGAAAAAATGAAAAGTTAATGATGTCTGCAAATTACTACAGAAGCATTACGGAGAGAATTGGCGTGAACTATCCGACTTAAACTATTACTACAATGCTGAACAGGCCTACCTTAATGGAACAGCAACAAGTAAGGAGGAGAATGAAAATGAGGATATTGTTTGTGAAAGAGTAGTAGAAAATGAACGATTTGTTTAAATTTTTTTGTTTTAATATAGTTTTGTATGCCTTAATTTTGTGATTTAAATATAAATATTAGTCTCAGTAACTGACTTTTTCATTTAGACAACCTGTATATGAGCAAAAAAATAATTCGTTACAAAAGCCGGTAAATTCACCTGTAGTTATATCCAAAATCCGCTAACTCCACTGGTTAGTTTGAAAACCCGCTATATCCATTTTTTTATATATAAATCAATGTTTATCTTTTTTTTAATAATCAAATTACGTAAATCAGAGTTATAAACAAATTAGAATTACATTCCCTAATGGAATAGTTACAATTCATTTAGACAGGTACTCGGAAATAATAGATACACTTTTTTGCTTTTACTGAAAATATGTTGCGTGTGGAGTTAGCGCACATTAAAATTATACGACTCATATGTACTCTACTCTGCTTTTACATTAACACCTAGTTTATTGCCTCAATAGTCACGTGACTATGAGACTGTTGTTCATGAGTTTCTGTCATCGTCTTAAGGATTATAATTATGTATAGTTTCCACTCCGTACTCTTACACTCCTAAGAACACACAGGTCTTTACGGAGATCACAGCTTTTCGCGTACGAAGGAACATCGACAAAATTCGTGCTTATGTTGTGAAGTGCTTATATTGTATATGTTGTGAAGTGCTTATTCCGAAAGCTAAGGTGATAAGTCAGGATGTAGAATTTCTCTAAATCTACATCCTAAATAGAAGTTTCTTAAACGTCATAAATATTACAGGAAGTCATTATCGTATCCTGCTAACATAATTTCAATCTGAATACATCAATAATTAGATTGGTCAGTTCTACAATAGCTAAAGACAATTTTTTAGTTCACACTTAATTAAATCGTAACTCGGCGCTTTCCTTGAGTTAATATTTTCGATAGATTCACTTCAAGATTCAACTCAAAACCTGCTCAATCCATCAGTTTGTTAGTTAATGTTGAATTTACGCTATAGCAATAGTCATTGTATAGATTTTTTTGTCTCCACTTTATTTACAATCTGTTCTAAGCTACGAACAATAAGTAAAATTTTTTTTCTAATATTGATTAGGACATGTAGGAATTTTATTGAATGAGAAAATACCTTTAATATTAGTTGACATGCTTGGATTTGGCTTCATTTGCTTTTATTTTTCATTTGTTCAGCCAAAGTTCGCTGAGACAATCTTGTAGGTTTTTCGTAGCAGCAACTGCATTTTGATGTGATGCTAATATTACAGTAACATCCGCGAATGTACCTTCTGTCGTTGAGTGTGTTTCAGGGAAATCCATGGTGTAAAGTAGTTTAAGCACAGGTCCAAGAACACTCCCTTGGCTGCACTCCCTACAGCTGATTCAACTGGGTACCAGTCAGTGGATTCCTCTTGGTGTCTAACTAGGAAGGATCTGTTGGTTAGATAAGATTCTAGCACACCATAGAATCTATGCGGTAGATGCTTTTTGTCAAAAATCAAAAAGCATCTATAGGAAATATCCAATTCCTTATATTTAATATCAAGCTCCCCTCTTTTCTTTTTGACATGGACTTTACAGCGCAGCCTCGCGTCTAGGGTGATGCCCAAGTATTATGCTGATGTTGCATAAAGAACTTGGGTATCATTTATTCTAACTGACAAATTTTCTAGTTTTTTTTTTTGATTAAATTTTTAAATAAAGTTCTTAGTTTATAGTTTAAACCCTCATGCCAGACTTTATCAAACGCCTGTGCTACGTCCAAGAAGATTGTGGAGCAGACTTTCTTTTCTTCTAATGTTTTTTTCTATTATATTCATTATTCTGTGAACTTGTTTCATAGCGGAATGTTTATTTTTGAAACCAAATTGATGATTTGGTAAAAGATTTTTCTTTCATTATTGGTTTTAATCTTTTCAATAGAAGTTTTTCAAATAGTTTTGTAATCGCTAAAGTCCTAAGCCTAAAAAATCTTTTAAGCTCTGCTATAATTCAAAACAAGTAGGTACAAAAGTACATAACATACAAAACAACAAAATGCTAGGTTACCGCAATGCGATGTAACATGTCATCTCTAAGCGATGGCATGTTACATCGATAAGATATTTCCGTGCCAAGAAGTTAAGCTAACCTGCACTAAGGGAGAGGATCACGTCGGCATGTCACTCTCCTTAATTGAATCCAACAGTATTTGACTCTGACGAAGAAATCCTTTCCAAAATATTGTGATATTTCACAAGACCTTCGAAAAAGAACTTAAATATTGTATTTGGACAATTTTGCTATGCGGATTTGAGACCTGAACTTTAAAAGTAGTAACGGTAAACAGGTGAAAAGCATTTAAGCTGTGGTTCTATTGTCGAATTCTGAAGATATCGTAGACGACACTCCCTAACGAAGAGGTACTTAGAATAAAGAATCTTTTTTAGGTACCATCTCCTGTTAGGAGGTTGGTAATCATCACGGATATTTTTACTTTTGATATTACAGCTCCGAATAAATCTACAGAACTGCATTTATACCACTGCCCCAAATTATTTAAGCAGGAAATGCACCTACTTCCAATACTCCTCTTTCGTTGTATTTTACCCTGTATTAACATCTGTAACAACAAATACCTACCTCCTCTCATCATACGACCAAGATATTGCAACTTTCTTATCTCATATAGATATAGATAGAATAAAGAATAGGTACAAATAGAAAATTGCTAAATAACATTAAAAGAAAAAAACAGACTATTTTGGTCATATTGTCGGAGGACTTAAATACCAACTACTGTGACTTATTATTCAGGAAGGCGATTGGACGTAAGAAATATTGGTTTCATAACATAACACACTGGACAGGTCATAACATGGAAAACCTGGGAAGAAAACAAATGACTTTATAGCCTCTTCTATGCAGATCATTAACAATTTTTACGCATTTCAAACAATATTGAATCTATTACTCTATTGTGTTTTGGACGCAAACGGATAGGTACAGGATCGCTCTGTAAGAGATCATTCTCCGTTTTAAATATAATATTATAATGAAGCACCTTTCTGTTAGAAAAAAATTTACAAAAAACATCAACCTCGTTCTATCGTAAACGGTTTATCACTATTTCAAAGTTAGGTACAAAATCCTTAAGAGTGAATGTGAGTTTTTTATTTTTTATTAAGTATCAGTCTGTTACCCTAATGTAGAAACGTTATATTAAAAAAATATTACACTAACCGTGCTTTTACTCCCAGAACAATTAATAAAAAAACTTATCTGAGACAAATAAGTACCTGTTATCTCCCAAACAAGTGATAATGGAATTTTATGTTTAGGATCGATATTGAATCATCAATTTATGAAATAAAAAGGTTGCTAATAAAACAAACAAGTTAAGTAGAGATAATATAACTCGAATTTGATAATGAACAAATAAAACTTTCTAATCTAAAAATATTTCGCTAAACTTATACCTAGTAAGTAGTTGATCTCGGTAGTATTAACGTCAATTACCTCCTAATTAGTTTCTACCTACGCCAAATTAAGTGCCGGGCCATTGCGCCAGTGAAATAAATATTAAAGACAACGTACGGTAAGTCAAGAAATTTTCAAGTTGCGTTTGGTGAACAGTTGCAATGCGGCGATACAGATCGCTAGAACTCTGACCGGTACATATCGCTATCTAGCGGAGAAACAAAATACAATCACACCTGTTCTACCACTCTACCTGGCCCACAGGTGAGTGGGGGTTACCTGGCTGCATTACGTCACGTGACAGAAGTTTTTAACGTAAAAAACTAGTATAACCGCACCTTCCGTCCTCCCCTAAAGTGCAACAATAACGAACGGAAAATGCAACAGAAAGGGGCTTTTTAATCGTCGATATAATATTTTTGTGATCAAATTAGATTGTGATTTAAGTTTTTGGGTAGCTGACAGGATCAAATTTTATCATAAGAAAATACGACTGATGCAGTGGTGAAGAATGCGAAGTATTTCGAAATAACACCGTTGCGAGGCATTGTTTGTGTTCAAGAATCTGTGATTTTTCGTAAATAGAAACAAATAACAAAGTGATTTTTAAACTTTTAACCAATTTAGTGATATGATAGTGCTCAGCGATTGATTAAAAATGTGTAAATTCAAAAGGACGTTATTGCCTTTGGCGTTATTGTCTTGTTTTAAATTTGTTTACCTACAACCAAGTACTGCTGAACGCGATACTTTGACGGAACATCCTGGCGGGACTGTTATAAATGATAAAATAGTTTTTAGTAAATCTCAAAGTCCTTATTGGTTAAGAAATGACCTCATAGTTGAATTTGGCGCTGAATTAGTAATTGAACCTGGCGTGACTGTAAAAATTGAACCACAAGTTGGAATAACAGTTCGGGGAATTTTGACAGCAGAGGTGAGTAGAGATTCCATAAACATCAATAAATTAGTACCATGGTGAAAGTTGAGAACACAATACCGTGAAATCCAGTTGAGTAATCATTCAAAAGAAAATCGTGTATTTTACGATACAGTTAATTAATTATTTTTATTCAAATTTAAATTTTAATAGTTCTGCCTTAATCCACTTAGTCCACTTCTACAGGGTGTTTCTATATTCGACCGACAACACTCCATCTCTATATTTTATGAATTTTGATATAAGAACTTGAAGTTTAAATTTATTATACATATAAAACATTTATGAATATTTTTTCACAATTAGTTCACAACCACATGCTCTTTAAGAAAGTAATATTTTGGTATGCACCAACTTTTGAAACAGTTAACCAGTGGCACTCTATCAGGTTTACTCGCAACATACTCCCATATTTCGTATATCAGCAAAAAAATATATTTCTTAAATATTCTTTGGATAAACATTTTTGGATAAAAAAGTAGTACTTACTTAAGTAACTTTTATATAGCTAAAAAGAACGATAAATATGCTCAGCTAATTAAAATTTTTCAACTTAAAAAATTTACAAATTATGATTTACAATATTATTTGCCGTCAAAATTTTTTTACGTACTGTACGTTACATTTTCCTCTAATGTCTTCACTTCTCTTTCGATCTCTCAGCGTATTTCCTGTAACTCTTCTCAGTACTCTCATCTCTGTCGTTTCCAGTAGCCTTTGTTGTGGCTGTGTCGGGTCTTGTTTCTGAAGTGTATGTCATTATTGGTCTTAAACTGGCTTTATAAATTCTTGACTTCATCTCAGTGTCAATGTGCCTGTTTCGCCATATAGTGTTATTAAGGCATCCTGCCAGTCTATTTGCTTTTTGTACTTGATCTCTCACTTCTTTGTCAAGGTCTCCATACCTAGACAGGGTAATTCCAGGTATTTTATTTCCATTACTTGTTCAATACTGATGCCATCAATTTCTATTTTACATCTGGTTGGTTCTTTGCTGACTACTATTGTGTTAGTTTTCTGAGATGAGATTGTCAAATTAAATTAGTTTGCTCTTATGTTAAATCTGTGGACCAGTATTTGTAGACTATCTTCATCTTGGGCTATCAATATTGCGTCATCTACGTAACAGAGTATTTTGATTTCTTTGTTTCCCATTCTGTATCCTCTTCTTGTTAACGGTTTTGAAGGCCGTGAAGTCACATAAGGTTGTTTACAGCAGTTCTAAACAGTTTTATGGATGTTTTAAGAGATCTATCCTCAGGTTTACCCTGCATGATATCTTGAATGTGGTATTTATCGTTTCTCATAAGATGACCAAAATATGAGAGTTGTCTATGATTTAGATACTGTGCAGATCAGCTTTTGGTCTTGGTATTCTTTGTAAAACATTTGCGTTGATAACTCGATTCATCTACGAGATATGCTCATCCTTCTGTAACACTACCTTTCAAATGCTGTTATTTTCTTACTGCTTGTTTCTGTAAGAGTCCATGCTACTCCTTATAGGAACGTAAAAATACATAACAGTTAAGTACTCGAAGTCTAACCATTATATTAAGGCACATATTATAAAGAACAGCTTTCATTCTATAAAACATACTTCTGAATTTCTAAATTCTAACACGAAATTTTTGATAGTCATTTTCTAGTTGGCAAAGAGGTTCAAGAATATATTATGTGATATTGTTTCTCGCGACATATAGGAAGGTATCTTTACTTGAGGCCAGATTAATTAAATGGGTTTGCAATGATAAGTGGTAATCGCAACACCGTAATTCCATGTTATTTCAGTACTTCATCAACAGCATACTTCTTAAATTTTGGTGAATGTAATTTGAATAAACTGTGAAAGCTCTTTTTGAAGTATTCCTTCTTCCACATCTATTTCTTAGTTTATTAATCCAATCTAAGAGTTCATATAATTTATTAAGAGGAGTTGCTTCATTATTATTCAGAGAAAATGTTTCTTTTTTCTATATAAGCACAGACAAACTCGTCAAAAATTTTCTACAGTCTGTTTCTTGATATGGTAGGGATTTTATTTAGAAAATAAAATGAATGTACTTTTCTTTGAATTGGAATTGTTTTTGTTTCCACCATGGATCAGAAATCATTATTTGTACTTAGAACTTCAGTCAGAAAGGTAATGTACCTAATGAAATCCATGATGAAAATAAAAACACTTGGCATTCTTTTTATTTTCCAGTCAATGGTACCGAACCTCTAAAAATCATAAAAACAAGCTCAATTTTGCGGATAATATCAATTTTGGGACCCCAAAGAAGATGCAAAAAAGTTTACCATCCTGGCTTCCCCCTAAAATCCCCCCTCTTAAGGAGGAAACGTAAAAATCAATTTACTTACCAAGAATTTGTACGCCGTAGAAAAAAATATTTTAAATAAAAAATGTAGCTGAGATGATTTTGATTAAAAATGTTTATTACCCTTTTTCTTTAGAATAAACCGTTCTCTCAAAAACAACGCTTGAAGATTTGACGATTCTCATGAAATTTATCACTTCCGGTTAACGGTTACTATGGAATTTACAAAGCTCAAAATCGGAATTTTATGTTATAAATTTTGAAGAAAACGCTCTAATAATGAACATTCCACGGCGAGGTTCCTACAGCCTCTGCCGCTTCTCGCATTTCGACCGCCATCGTTTTCTGTCCATCTATTCGTCTTCTTTGACGGCTCTATCTCTCATTATATGGCATACATTTTCTTCCCAGGCAACTGAAGGTCTTCCCCTTCTTCTTATTTGTTGTGGTATGTAATTTAAAGCTTTCTTTGGCCATCTATCTTCATTCATTCGCTTCACGTGACCATACCGCACTAGTTGTTTCGTTTCAACTCTGTCTACACTGGAATATACAGTATTTGTCCTCCTTCTAATATCTTCATTCCTGATATGATCTTTTTTGGATACACCACACGCTCAGGATCACTCACGACCATAGTAGAGAGTTTAGAATGTTTACCGCTTTTTTTTCCCTGCCGCATTTTGTTTTCGATGTCTCTTTTGGTAGTGCCTTCTTTAGATATTATAGATCCGAGATATTTATATTCATTGCATGTTTTTGTGTTTCTAATTTCTAACTCTGGATCTTCTTCATGATCTCCTATTTTAAGATACTCTGTCTTTGACATATTCATATTAAGGCCCATTTTTCATATTTTTTTTTTTAGTTTTCCAAACATGTAGTCCTTGTCTTCCTCATCATTCGCTACGACTACCTGATCATCTGCGAAAAATAAAGTTGTTAGACATTTACCACCGCCTATATCTATTCCCATTCCGGATACTTGTTTCCTCCACTGCTCTAGCGATGATTGAATATATATTTTAAATAAGGTCAGAGATAGATAACATCCTTGTTTAAGCCCCTTTGTTAATGAAAATGATTCAGATATAAAGTTTCCTTCTTTAACGACACTTCTTGCATTTTTGTATATATTTGCGATAGCATCCACATACTCTCTACTGAGACCTACTTTCGTCAATGTTTGAAACAGTTTTTTCAAAGGTACCGTATCGTATGCCTTCTCTAAATCTACAAACAATAGGTGGGTAGATAGATTCCTTGCCTTTTGTTTTTCGATTATCTGCTGCAGAACGAATATACCATCAGTGCACGATCTTCCTGCACGAAATCCATTTTGTTTTTCTATGTTTTCGTATTATGATTCTATTCTTTCTTTTATTATTCGACCGTACAACCTCCCCACTGAGCTGATAACAGTTAGTACCCTGTAATTAGAGCATTTGAGTTTATCCCCTTTCTTGAAAATTGAGCTGATGTATCATCAGGGATACTTTGTCCTTTTAAGCATTTGTTAAATAGTTGAACCAACATCTCATGTAATAGTTTTGGTCCATACTTTACCAACTCAATTGGGATGTTTCCAGGTCCTGCTGCTTTACCGTTTTTCGATGCCCTTTTGAGGGCAGTATTCTACACAAAAAGTGCTAATTAATATTTTTGTTCAATGATATTTTTTCATTGACCCATTGACTATCCCACTGACAAATTTCTGATAACTGGACTATATAATATTTTTTGTTGTTTTTAATTGCATCTTTTTTGTATTTCTATTAAAGATGTTTTATAAGGAGCATTGTATATTGGTAGTTTTGACTGGTTTATCTAAGTTTTTTTTCATACTTTTTTATTTTTCTTTAATCTTTTTAAGATTCCTTTAAGGACCAACTGTTTTAAAAGAGAAGTTTAGAAATTTTGTTAGTGTATTTTCGATATTTTATTAACTTAATAGTGCTTTTTTTAACTTACTTTGAAAATGTAATATCCACGTAATTTGAGCTTGTATTTTAATTAAATCTAGACGATTCACATATATCTGTGGATTAATATTTCACTTCTCATTGACCGATAATCTTATCTAGTGAGTCAGTTCTTTCATATTATTGTTGTGTGTCCGAGTATATCATTGCAGTTTGACGAACTAAAAAACTTCTATAAGTAGCTGATTCACTAATGTTATAAATGAATAACCTCTGCAACCCACAACGAGAAGATGCAATTAAAATCACTCGGATTTAAAATAAACGCTCTTATTGATCATTTCCGCTCATTAACGGCAACTATGTGTAATTATATGTTTTTATTTTCGGGTTTTTTCTCTTTTGCTGCATGAACGTGAGGCGGTTACATTGCAGCGTTAGTCATCAATAGTCAAAGGTTGCAATTAGTTGTTGTTCTTGTTGAAGGTCTTTCGTGTTAATAGCAATATCTACTGTAATCTGTAGGTACGAGTAGGTACTTCCATTCGGTGGGTTTGAACGCGTTATTAACGAACATATTGTAGGTATTGTTTGATAATAACTAGGTCATTTATAACCTTATACGAGAGATAATTTTTTCAATGAACTAACCTTTATAGGCTTATGTAACGAATATATTTTGCTATATAATTACGAATACATAATTGTAGAATCTATTTTAAAACAAAATTATCTAAATCATTAGTATAGTTTTTTCTGATTATCGTTAATTTCCCTTTTTTAGTGGACTAAAGGGCCCCTATTATAAAAGTATTTTTTAATTTCAAAAAAGGAAACCAATATACGAATTCATTAAAGATTCAAAGTAGCTATTAAATAGCACTGACTGTCTTGATAATATAAAACATTGTTATCATAACCACGTTGTGTATTTTTTATCAGCACGTGTAGCTCCATTTAAACAATAGACCACAGCTGATATATTACACTTACGGCATGAATCATAGTTGGGTTTGGGTCTGGTTCACGTTCTACTCATTTTCCAGTAATTTAAGTATGTAGTACAAGTTTATTGTTATCGAAATACAGATCTTAAGTGTACCAGCGTTGTTCTAAAAATTTAGAAGATTGTGATAGACGTTTAGAAGTCGCCCATTTCTCTATCCCGCAAATTATTTACCAAATTATATACACTGACCCGCAAAATTCTGTGGCTAGAAGGCAAAAGGGGATAACTCTCATTTGGAAGTTTTTCAGTACAGACATTTTTAGTTCATATGGTCTTTTTGTTACCTTATAGATGTAATATTAGTAACGTTTGTATATTTCTAGATCCGACTTACATTCTGATATATTTAAGTCTTTTCTCTAAAATTAATATCTATGTGTTCAATATTTTGATAAATTAAAAAAAATATTTTAGGATATTTACTATTTTTAATTATTTCAAGAAAGCATAAGGAGATGTCAAGTTATAGTTGAAATGGACATAAAATCATCTTGGTAAAGGGGGAATATGTAACATGGGGGTATGTGGAACAACTGTTTAATGATGACCGTCCTAGTGGGTATACACTGAGCAATGATGATACTGGCCCTTCTATTCTAAAATCAGAAGTGGAGAATGCTATAAAGGGTCTTAAAAATAACAAAAGACCAGGCAACGATAACGTATACGGGGAAGTATTGAAAATGCTGTGCGAAACAAACAGTCAATTTCTAGACTCACTCGTTAGACTCTTTAACAATATTTATAACAGCGGGGAGTTTCCTGAAGACTGGCTAGAGTCAACTTTTGTTGCCATACCGAAAAAACCAAAAGCAAAGTCTTGTGATCAACATCGGATGATCTTCTTCTTCTTCTTCTTCTTCAGCCTTCATTCATCCATTGTTGGACATAGGCCTCCTCCAATTGTTTCCACGCTTCCCTATCTTTTGCAATTCTCATCCACTGCTTTCCAGCTACAGCTGTTATATCGTCTATCCATCTCTTTTTGGGTCTTCCCACGCTTCTTTTTGTTTCTCGAGGTCTCCAGAATGTCACTATATCGGATGATAAGTCTAATTAACCACATTTCGAAGGCATACACCAAGGTTATTTACAACAGAATAAGCAAAAAATGTGAGGATAACATTGGAGATTCGCAGTTTGGGTTTCGGAATTCTCTTGGGACAAGAGAAGCACTTTTTAGTCTACAGGTACTCATCCAGCGCTGCAGAGATATGAACAAAGGTGTGTACATATGCTTTATAGACTACGCAAAAGCATTCGATAACGTAAAGCACGAAAAGATAATTGAAGTTCTCCATAAGATCGGAGTCGACTACAGAGACATTCGAACAATAGCGAGTCTCTATTGGGGCCAAACAGCTAAAGTGAAAGTAGGATCTACATTGACCAATAAAATTGAGATCAAGAAAGGGGTACGACAGGGCTGTATCTTGTCTCCTATTGTCTTTAATATATACTCAGAAGAAGTATTTAAGACAGTGCTGGAGGAAAGCACAGAAGGCATAAAGATAAATGGAGAAATAATTAATAACATAAGGTATGCTGATGACACTGTGATTCTAGCAAGTAGCATGGAGGAACTGAGTTGCCTAATGAGTAAGATACAAAAAACAAGTGCACAATACGGACTCAGACTAAATATCACAAAAACCAAATGGATGTTAGTAAGCAAAACCCAACAACCACCACAGCAACTGATATTAGACAATGAAAGAATTGAACACGTGGATTCGTACATCTACTTGGGAACAACAGTTAACTCAAATTGGGATCAAGCGAAGGAAATACGTATAAGAGTAGAAAAGGCAAGAGCATCGTTCACTAACATGAAGCAAATTTTCACCTCTAAAAGCCTCACCCTACCTCTCAAAATTCGACTTCTGAAATGTTATGTATTCCCGGTTTTGTTATATGGAATGGAGGCGTGGACAATGACCGCAACATTGATGAAAAAAGTAGAGGCCTTCGAAATGTGGGCTTACCGACGTATATTACGTATATCCTGGACTGAGCACGTGACCAACGAAGAGGTACTACGCCGGATAGGTAAAGAGAGAGAGGTAGGAATAAGTATAAAGAAAAGAAAGTTGGAATACTTGGGTCACGTTATGAGACATAAATATAGAGTACTACAACTGATCGTTCAAGGGAAAATAGACAGCAGAAGGGGTCCAGGGAGGAGAAGACACTCGTGGCTCCAAAACTTGCGGCAATGGTTCGGATTATCATCTGCTGAACTATTCAGATCTGCCGTAAACAAAGTCAGAATAGCCATGTTGATTGCCAACGTTCAGAACGGACAAGGCACATGAAGAAGAAAGGGGGTTATGTAGATTTATACCCTTATGCTCAGTAGTTACTTGGCTAACATTATATGTGCACTGTAGTGTTAACTCCAGTTATTTCTACTTACAACGGGCAACCACAATAAAGCAAAGAAAATATTTTGTTCTGGATATAGCATTGACAGAACAAGAAATAAAACGTAAATTTTTTAAAAAAGTTTATTAAACATGGAGGTTTCTACAGCAATCTGATGATACGTTTACAAATTAACAATTGATCAAGATGCTACTTAGAAAGAGAATCAAAGGCGCATTCTAAATACAAAATAAAAACATATCTTCTATTTAATACGAACAGAATAGCTTTTTTAGAATATTTTATTAAAAATTGTCATCACTAAAATAATTATCTATGTCTGCATCTGTGTCAGCAGTATTATCCAGATCTTGTGAATTTCGTGGGATTTAGGCAAGTCCACGATAAAATTCTTTTGCACTCTCATCAACTAACTCAATAAGGTCTAAAAGATCGCTTACTTTTTTGTAATCTTTATTGTCGTTGTTTAAACACCTTGATACAAGCCCTTTAGTTCTTTCGCGAATGGAGGAATAATAATTGTTATTTCGAGTTGCCATCGTAGTGAACATTCCTTGATAAAATTTGCGTGTGCTCTCTTTACAATGTGGACTGTACTGACAAGAAACTGATAGGAATATGATTTGTGTGGACACCGCATTCTTGCAAAAAGGAATAACTTTGTATATCCTAGCAATACTTTCATATATGTTTCTTCTATCACATTCCGCCAAAAGGGGATATCTTGATTTAATGCCTTTTACTAGCACACATTTCGAATAATTCTTAAGTTAACATGACTTAAATCGTTTTGCTTCTCAGTTAATTTCATAATGTTAAAAAATATGTGTGCATATAACATTTTACTAGTAATTACTGTTTTGCTCTCCAGAAGATATCTTGAGTTATATCCTTAAAACAGTCGTAACGATTAAATTGTAGCCAAGTTATCCCTTTTTGATCAATAATAATATTTAAATTAGTAAACTTTCACTTAACTCTCTTTACCAAGATTGTGCAGAATCAAAAATGCTGGCGAATGGAATACATATCACTATTTTGCAAAAAATCGACTTATCCCCTTTTGCCTTCCAGCCACAGAATTAACCGGACACAAGCTTATTTAAAGTAAAATTAAAAAGTATTAAAAGCACCTAAATTCCAATTTTTTTTTTCAATAACCAACCATAAAATAAAAATCAAGTTCCAAAATATTGATAAATTAAACAAAAAATAAAAATTTACAAAAGTTTTTTTTTATTCTGGATTAAGATATTTTTCAAATCTAAATCATAAAATAATTCATCGCGTATTTCCTCCTAGAGCTCGAATAACATATCTTATCCTTTCTTGCATAGACTGGGTCAAAGGGTATTCTAACGCTACCACAGTTTTAAACTCGCCATAATTTTGCCTAACTGCCCAAGTTAGCCCAAAACTTTCTTAAGTTTTCCCATAAATGATCTATAAGGTTAAGGTCTAAACTTCTAGGAGGACAGGCTATTATCCGAAAACCAACATATGTACAGTATTGAATTGTTAATCTGGCTATGTGCGGCCGAGCATTATCCTGCATTGTCAGACAATTTTCACCAACATAACAAGATCTGTATGGGCTTCCAAAGAAATGCCGCCACTTAACATTATACCTCCTCCACCAAACTGTACTAGAGGAAAGAAGCAACATTGGGCATAGCGTCTTCCACTTCTTCTCGTAAAAAGTGACTCGTCGATTTATTCCTCTAATCTCCTGCGTACGGTATCAATTGAAACTATGGTACCATGAAGTCAAAGCTCTAGAAGTAACTTTCCTTTCTCGAAGCACTTCCAGTCTAAGAAACCGATCCTCCACTGCGTTTGTTGCCCCTGATATGGATCAGAAACATGGACACTGTCGAAACGCGATGAGAAGCTAGTAGCGAAAAATTTAAGACAAGGGAATGCGAGAAAACAACATATGGCAAAGATAATACAACTTTGAATTGTACAATGCATGCTTATCTCATTTCCATATTCCTCCATATAAAATGCTTCAGACATTTTGATACAGAATCCGCTTTATGTGTTTCTTTGCACTATTTGTGTTTCCGAAGCTGCATATGCCTACTTTCATGGACAAATGTATTGACGCTAATGCAAACTATTTAAAAATCGATTGAGATAGGTATATAAATAATATAATGGTGTCTTTTTTTCTAAGAATTACAAAATAGTACTCTTAGGTATTACGTAGTGATATGGGAATAGAATGACCTTTTTTGTTTATAAAACAATCGTTTTTGTAATCAATTACATTAAATCATTTAGAAAATCATGGTTTTAAGTTAATTTTAACGACAATATAATAATTTTAAAATTCAAATCATTTATTATCTATTAATGATTCATAGTTAATTCAGTGTGAGTGAAAATTTTACCGACTATTTGACGGTTCTTGTGGTTGGCGACCGGTATGAGACAGTTTCATTTTCTTAAACTTATTCAAACTCTTATGGCACTCTATACTCTAGTCGTCAGAGACGAAAACCTCTAAATATCATACGAACAGGCCGAATTTTAGGACGCCAAAAAAGATCCAAAAAAGTTTACCACTTTTACCCTCGGGCTTTCTCCTAAAAGCCCCCTCGTAGAGAGAGAAAAACGAAAAAAAATTTACCAAGAATCTGTACTCCATAGAAAAAATATTTCAAATAAAAAATGTAAATATAATTTTGAACAAAAATGTTAATTAGCATTTTTTGTGTAGAATGAATCTTTCCCTCAGAAACAACGCTTGAAGCTATCGACAATTTTTAATGTCGCGAAATCAATGTTCAATATAATTTGTATCAGCTTGGCCGTAAAAATTCGATGATCCGAGTGTCCTATCGACAAAAGTCAAGATGCATTTCAAAGATAAATATTTTGCAGCAAATAAACTGAGTTTTTATAAAGTCGTTAAATAAATAAACGTCGCGCGATTTTTGCCATCTTTTATGATTCTCATCAATTCAATTTATCCCTTTTATTAACCGCCCACTGCAAAGTTAGCTGCGCCGGTAACATGAGCCTAATCATTAAAACCTATAACATTAAATTTTAGTTTTGAGTTTTGGCAATAAATGTAAGGCATTGGAAATACGCTTAAAAAAACGCTGAATTTAAACTTTCAAATTACAAACGATCTAAAACATTTAAAACTACTCTTTTTTAATTACATCAGTACGTTTTTCAAAACTACTAATTTGGAGTTGGAGGGGGTTCCCTCCTGTATATCCCTGACGGAAAATCTCAAAATCTCTACTTCTTCGGAAAGTGGGTCTTTAACAGTAATCCTTGCTTTTGTTTTCAATAAAATAAAAATTTGTTACAATTCTAATATTTCGACTGAAAAGTTTTTGATTAACCTAGATAGACATTTCTTTGATTTTTACATTGGGTTGCAGCTGTCGTAATTTGCTTTACACTCTTCAGTTTCGTCCCACTGTCTATGAATACAGTGCTCTTTAGATAGTCTGTGATTTTCCTTTTAATACTTGCGTTTAAATCTTTATATTTTAGAACATTTTGTTTGCTTTGACGTCTCTTTTCCATTAATTCCAAAATTTCGCCAGTTGACCAAATCGGTTTTGCTTCTCTATCTACCTATCGTCACTATTTTTTCACACTATTTCATGTTTTATTTCTTCTTTTCTTTTCTTTCTTTTTTTTCACACTCTTTCATGTTTTATTTCTTCTTCTTCTTCCTCTTTATAAGCAATTACACTACACAATTACTTTATAAGCACTACATCTTTTGCGCGGTCGTCTTATACGTCTTCTGCCGATTGGTGACTTATCTCTTGCTGTTTTTATGACACAGGTCTTCTTCACTCTGCTCATATGGTTATTCCATTCTTTTTTTATTTTGTGTCCATTCATTTATACACTGTACGTGCATTTTCTTCTAATGTCTTCACTTCTCTTTCGATCTCTCAGAGTATTTCCTGTAATTCTTCTCAGTACTCTCATTTCCAGCCGTTTCCAGAAGCCTTTGCGTTGTGGCTTGTGTTGTTGTGTCGGGTCTTGTTTCTGAGGTATGTGTCATAATATAAAATAAAAATAAACATAAAAATAAAAACGTTTATTGCCTTACAAAATATATTTACATGTCAAACTTAAAAAATTTTTGCCTTCTTTCTTCGGCGTACCGCTCTTGCACCGCCAGCGTTTGTTGTTTCTTCCTCTCGGCTCCTGGATTTTCCTTGGTGGTGTCCTCGTCTGCTTCTGTAGGTACTTGTATTGGCAAACGTACCTACTTCCCTTATGTGTCATAATTGGTCTTACACTGGCTTTATAAATTCTTGACTTCATCTCAGTGTTAATGTGTCTGTTTCGCCATATAGTGTTATTAAGGTATCCTGCCAGTCTATTTGCTTCTTGTACTTGATCTCTCACTTCTTTATCCAGGTCTCCATAGCTAGACAGTGTAATTCCCAGGTATTTTATTTCCATTAATTGTTCAATACTGATACCATCAATTTCTATTTTACATCTAGTTGGTTCTTTGTTGACTACTATTGTTTTAATTTTCTGAAATTAGATTGTCATATTAAATTTTTGTCTCTTATGTTAAATCTGTGGGCCAGTCTTTGCAGACTATCTTCATCTTGGACTATCAATATTGCGTCATCTGCGTAACGGAGTATTTTTATTTCTTTGTTTCCCATTCTGTATCCTCTTCCTTTGTTAACGCTTTTGATGATTTCATCCATAATTAAATTGAAGACATGGGGCTCAATGAATCCCCTTGTCTTATTCCTATTTCTATAGGTTCTGTAAGTTGTCCATCTATTCTAACTTCCATTTTGTTGTTTTGGTAGATTTTATCGATAGTTTTTATAATATTTAGGGGAACTTCTCTACTATACAGGAGATAGATTACATCTTTGAGTCTTACTCTGTCAAACGCTTTCTTTAGGTCAATCAGACACAGAAATACTGGTCTATTATACTCTAGTGCTTTCTCAGTCATTTGCTTTATAACGAATATTGCGTCTGTACACGATCTTCCACTACGAAAACCCTGTAGCTCATCTTCTAAACTTATCCTCTGATTTATTAGTACTTGTAAAATTTTAGTTGTAAGTTTTAACGTATAGTATACCGCTGTAGTTTTCTGACTTTTTTGTCTCCTTTTTTGAATAGTAGAATTAGTTCGCTCGTTCTCCATTCTTCCGGTATTTTATTGTGTTTTATCATTTTTGTATTACATCGCACGTGTCCTTTTCTATTAGTTTTGGTTCTATTAGTTCCTTTACCTTCGTTCTTTGATCTCTTATAAAGCGCCGTATTTCCTTTCGCAGACCGTAAAAATCACATGGTCTACAGTCAGGTTAACGCCCTACTGATAGACTGTAAAACCATACAGCTCATAAAAACAAGATTATGCCTCGGAACAGGAATGTTTTATTTATTAGGGATACTTTTTGAAATGTTTCCTCATGTCTGGTGATTATTTCGTCCCAGGTGTTTTTATATGTTCAAGAGTGACCTTAATACTCGACATTAAGGATTGTTTAAAAATTGGTCTACATTTGAAGAGTTTAAAAAAGATATTTGCAACAATATATTATTCTTTATTTTGACAAAATCTATCATAATCTCGTTTATTTCTCATAAACCTTAACTTTGCCTTTGTTGGCTGTTTGTGTATAGATCCGTATGACGGTGAAAGAAATTAGTTTTACCTTTTACTAAAGAACCATAATCGATTTGATAATGCTAAATAACTAATTACAGATTGATATTGATTGACGGGTTAAAAAAAGTTATAGCTCCTCAAAAATTATTCCGCCAAATTTTTGTAGCAGCCCTGTATGTTGCCTTACATGTTATATTTTGTATTTTGATCATAGTAGGTAAAATTTTCCAGGAAATGAATAACTTATTTGTAAGTTCTTGTCATCACAAATATGTCTTATAATTACACATTAAAAGACAAGTTAAGGTGGTCAATAAACCAATAAAAACATTTGCACGCGTATAATATTTATTTGCGACTCACGTATACAACTACAGGATTATAAGACAAAGAAATGTTTTCTTATGTTTGCGATTTTATTTGAAAAATACAGTACTGTGCGAATTAATCGAATCATAGGCTGTTTTAATAAAAAAAAAACAGTTTATTTAGAAAAAAAATTATATTTTGACAAAACTATAAAAGTAAATTTACATCATTTAATAGGAAATATGTCCCGCTTTGGCTGCAATTAATGCTTTTACCTGTTTTGGCATAGATTCTACGAGCTTCTGACCGTTCCCAGATATCCTTTCATCTCGATACCAAACCTGAATGACCTCTTCTATCATTTTTATTTTTGTAGTCAGTAAGATTTTGAGCAGTGTAGTTTTGCAAATAGTCCATTAATTTTCAATGGGGTTGAGGTGATCTAAAACATTAATCTTGTTATTTTTTAAAAATTCCATCATTTGCTTTCACTTGTGACAGGGAACAGAGTCCTGTTGAAGAATCGTTCCTTCTTGGGGCTGACTTTTTGGAGTTCTGTGTCCAAACGCTGTTCCAACATGGATTTGTATTTTTGGGTGTTCATCATGCCCTTGATTGGTACCAAAGATCCAACCCCCATGTTTGAAAAACATCCCTAAAACATATTTTTGACTGGATGTTTTACGGTTTGATCAATATGAGATGATGTAAGGTTTTCGTTGTCAGACTTCCTGACAAATTTCGACCGCTGTCCTTGAACTATAAAGTCAGTTTCATCTGTAAGTAGGACTTTTCTCCAGTCGTCTATAGTTCATTTAGAGTATTTTTTGGTCCACAATAGCCTTTATTTTTTCATTCGTTCAGTTATAAGTTGTTTGTTATATGGACGCATTGCCCTTCTACCATTGTCCAAAAGTCTTTTCCGAACAGTTAACTCATGAATGACTACACCTGATGCTGCTAGATCTTGTTGGAACTCTTGGCTTGTTTTTCTTGGGTCCAATTTGCTCTTTCGAAGTAAAAATCTTTCTTCTGCCGGTGTTGTTTTTCTCTTTCTTTCGCATTTTCCTAACTTTTTCAAATCCATTGATCCCGTTTCTCGTTTACGATGCAAAATCTTGCTTACTACCCCCTGACCACTCCACACGTTCTTGCGATTTCTTTTTGTGATATAGAAGTGTATTTACTTAAACGTGATATTCTTTTTACGCTTCCTAGGCGTAATATCCATGATGAAATTAAACAAAACAAACTCACTAATTACTGAAAACAATACAAAATAGTACAAAACAACAGAATATTAGTGAGAAATGTCCTAAAACACCCTCAAATAAAAGGCAGAGAAAAGTAAGGTTATGTTTTCAATGCTTGTTCAGTTGTAAATGTGAGGACAGTGTTGCCAACTGTAAATATTGAAAAATGTCACAATGATTTTATTAAATCGCACAATACTGTAATGTATAATAATAATTATTATAATATCAATAATATCTGAATTTTACAATTTTTAGTTAAGTGAAAGTTGTGAAACATTAAGTAAATACTAACATATCGTATAAGAAAGAGGCAATTTGATGCATCTCACATATACAGTAATTAATTAAACAATGACTTAAGACTACATAGGCTACAATAGACTACAATCTACTATGAAGATTAAAACAGGCAAATTCATTTTTTTTGCCAAAGAATATCTTCAACATTTTAAACTATTGCAATCTGGTCAACTGACTAAACTAAGATTCCATCGTATGATTTAAGATATTATTTATCTCTAATAAATATTTCTTAATAACGCATTATTTATTTATATTATATTATTATAATATGCATTATTTTCTGGTTTCATATTAAACACTATTTTAATTTGGTTGTCGCTTTTATCGACAACAAATTCGAAAATGTGTCATGAAATGGATGAGCAAGTTAGGCATCTGTTTTTGTTTTATAATTTTTATATCAATATCCAATAATCGGAAGATTGTTGTAAGTTATAGTAGAATGTAAGTTATAGTATGATACGTAATGTTCAAAATCGGTTCGCTTAGCGCATGACGTAGTAAAGATCCCTTCCTCACGCAACATTTGAATGCAGTTGTATAGGAAAGACTTTTAATTTAAAGTTTTTAATATAATTTGGCTAATTTAAATATAGTGATTATAATTCTTCGCATGTACAGATGGTTACATGAAACAGATAATAGAATAGAAACTGTGATAAATCAAGAAGTATTTAACACTACGTTTAAAAGACTTTAAAGATAACTGTTTATATCGTATGGGTATAGAATAGAATAGAAATAGAACATCGAAGGTTGGAAATAATTATTGGTTTTTCAATTTCTTTACATTTAATAAATATTCACTATTTTTTCCCTTTTTTTCTTCTTCCGGCTCCAACAAGACTTTCGGCTCAGTCCATCTTGTTGGAAGACGCCCTACATTCAATAATAGTCCACCCATTATCGAAAATTCTCGCGGCATTTAATTTCTTCTCAGCATCTCGTACTCTGATTCTTTTTCGGATTTCTATATTCGGAGTCCGATATTTTAGTGATAGATCCAACAATGATCGTTCTTGCATGTTGTGTGGTTCGTATGTTATCAACTGTTTTTATCAGAATTAGAGATGTTGTGGTGACACGATCAATTTTTTTTAAAATACTCTTCGATACTTCTCTGTCTTGGGATAATTATTTGGCTGTATGTAACACTCACGTAATTAGTATTTTTGGTTAATATACCCAAGGCTGTGAGAATATTCCCCTAGGTCTTTTTTCTTCAACTTTGCGCACGATTATCAGTTTTTCTAAATCTGATAATAATAACCTAATACTTTTTCTAAATCATAATCGAATTTTTCAATTTCTTCTTTTTCATAGTCTTCTGGCGGTATATATGCTTGTAATATATTGGCATTTATTGTTTTTGTTTGTATTTGTAACATTAGTAACTGTCTGAAAATAGGACGACGTTTTTTACAGCTTTATCTGTTTTTCCTTTACATTATTGCTACACAATTTTTATGATTTGAAGTGTTTTCTTCTGTATAGTATACTATGTGATCGTCTATAGTTACTTTGCCAAACCCTGGCCATCTCATTTCACTTATTTTAAGTATACTTAAGTTTAGGCAATTAATTTCTTTTATGATGATGTGAACCTTTCCTGTTGTTTCTCAGATTGTATGTACCTATTTTTCTTTCATCAGAAAATGTATTCGTGCTTCTAGGTGATTGGGAGATTCTTAGCACCCCTGCTCCATTTAAGGAATACCCGTACTCCGTTTCTTGGGAAAGTTAGGCTCTAAGTGGTTTCCCGTTGCCTTCCTAGAGTGTGTAGTAGAAGGAAATATAGTGTTCCGTCTGCCCTTAGAGACCTTATAGCCATTCGGGGTCGGAAGAAACAAGAGTTGACCAAGAGAGGCTGATAGGAAAGATTAAAGACATTTCACTCAAGACAAGTTGAAAAAGAGTAAAATGTGAAGGCCGCCAGGTACATTTCATAAGAGTATGAGTATTGATTCACCTTGTGTTCCCGCTCATACTTTGAGGTGTTAACTATAGACTGTATGACTCGTCCAGCATGCCATAGCATGGAGGATAGAGTGCCCGACATTTTTACAATGTGGACATCCCTACTGCATGGTCTTATTGACATGATATTCTACAGAAGCTGATATTTTGTTCCTTTCATCACGTGGCCAAGGTATTGCAGTTTTAGTGTGTTTATTTTATTATTCAGATCTGTTTGTTTTGAAAGTCTTAACAAGATTTCTCCATTTGTGATTATGAATACGTAAGATATTCTTAGGATTGTTCTGTAAAGCCACATCTCGAAAAGTAACTTGTTTTATTATCGCTTTAGACGCTTTTTTATACCGTATAGGAGAATAATAAATATGTATTTTTACATTTTATTTATTTATATATACATATTTCTAGCCATAGTCTGCTTCTTTTATGTAATTATATGTTTGTTGCAAATCTATGAAGATTTTGCTCATATATTTTTTTTAATGTTCATGTTTATGAGTAAAAAAAAATTAAATATATTATTGTTTATTACTTCAAAATCCTGTATTACATTAAAAATTACATTGCGTTTTATATCAATATATCAAGATTTTATATTCAAGTTGTAAACATAAAGTTTTTCTTATCAATAGTAAAATAGTCTAAAAATATTTAAATTTGGGGCCACAGGGTGTAAAGTAATTAATACAAGTAAACAATATAAGTAAATATAATAATCGTATCTATTTATCTTGATGGTAATCATAGTTTATTCTATTTCATTCAAAAACACTTATGAAAATCATGAAGGCAGACCTCATGGATTCAGGTATTTTACATATATATGATGACATCATCAGTTAAACTAGAACCAATTAAACAACGTTTACCAAGAGATATCTTAGAGCGAAAAGAATCGTAATTTAAGTAAACAATGTTTAAAGGTTACAAAGTACTCAAGAAAATAGAGCTTTACAAAGATGAACCGTTAGAACTAGAATCAGATAACTAAAAACTTTTATAAAAAGGCTAACGACATATTACGACAAGAGATTTACTGAAATAACCAGTTTGATGACCAGAACTCATTTGTTAGAATTTTTGAGAAATGTTTCGAACGCTAGAAGATATGTTTCGAACCTTAGAATGGGCAAATAAAGCAGTGACCATAGACGGCAAAAACCTGAACCATTTAAGATTTGAAAAGACAGAGAAGAATTGCAGAAAAATGCTATTAGATCTAAAAACAAAACTAAAAGAAATAGGATTAAAAATAAATCTAACAAAAACTAAATATCTAACAAACGAATCTCTAGATATAACTGAGGATATAACTTTGGACAATAATAATATGAAACGTGGGCTTTTAACAACAACATAGTACACATCTCAAAGTAACTCAAAGAACTATGGAACGGAGAATGTTCAATATTAAGCTCAGCGATCGCTAATCCAATGAAGAAATACGAGGATGATCAGAAGTAACAGATATAATCCAAAAGATTGCAATGTTAAAATGGAACTGGACAGGACACATAAGTAGAATAATAGAGGACCATTGGATAAAGCGAATTGTTGAATGGCGACCAAGAGTAAATAAGACAATTAGAGGCAAACCTAAAACCAGATGGACTGATAACATCAAGCGAATGATAAACCTAAGGGAGGCTTACATCCAACGATGGATAGAATAGCTGTTGATGCTGACGACAACGTCAATTCATCTTCTTCTTATTGTGCCGTCTTCTAACGAAGGTTGGCGATCACTTCTTTAAACGCTTCCCTATCTTTTGCCACGTGAAATGTTTGTTCAACGCTGAGGTTAGTCCAATCTCTGATATTCCTTCGCCAAGATTTCTTCTTTCTTCCGAAGCCTTTTCTTCCCTCTACTCTTCCTTGCATGTGACCCAGACACGATGTTCCAATTTGCCAATTCATACAATTAATTAATTATATTTCTACTTTCACTTAGAGTAATAACTTTACATACATATTAATTATATAACTGTCTTAAAGTGCTTAGTATTTCTAAATAACAAATACTTTGATATTTTCTGAACCAGGAAAGAGAAAACAATGTCGAGACCTCGAAGATGAAAAACTCCGTGGTTAATGGATTTCAAAACTGGTCTTCGCGATCATCTTGGTTAACTTATTCGGAATTATTGTTATAAAAACATGTAAAAGGGAGCATGTAAACACACTCCTAATGACACCAAATAACATGAATGAACGGATCAAAGAGGTTTTTAGAAGCATATCCGCAGATATACAGAATGTTGGTAAATGTTTTAAGAACAAAGTACGTCTGCGTTCAGAGTTAGATTGTTGTTATTTAGAACTTTTGTAGATGAGATACTTTTTTTTTATTAAAAAGAAACATTGCCGCATCCAACAGGTTATTAGCGGCGTTACTCAGTAAAAAAAAAAACTTTAAATCTGATACAAAATATTGATTGACCTTAGGTAAGTTTTTTACGTGACAGTTTTCTCCTAATAAATCTGGTAGAGTATTTGGTATATAGTTTATTGAACGTTCTGTATGGTATTTTGGACACTCAATTAACAAATGGACGAGGGTAAGAGGCGTAGCACATGGGTCGCACAGGTGACGTTCACTGGCCGAAAGTAATCAAGAGTGTATGATCTTGTGTGTCCTACACGTAGGCGCGTTAGAACCGTTTGAATAAAGCGTGTACTAGAACTAGTCTTCCACTGTCGCGTATCTGATTTTATCGATCTTAATTTAGATTGCCATAGAAACCATTCGCGCTGCCACTGACCAATCACTTTTTATTTAAAAAACGTTTTGAGATCTTTACATACACCCTCACGCACTAATTCAGATTCCGCACTTGTTGCTGCATCAAGAGCACTACTGTCTGCCTCTTTATTGCCGATAATTCCTATATGCAAATGCCATATAAATTTAGGAGTTATGTGGTTCTCTTGGGCGATTTTTACTTCAGTTTTTATTAGTTGCTCCAAGGGCTCTTTAGGATACAGATGCTGTATTGCAAGATTAGAGCTGAGCGAGTCGGTGAGAAACAGATGTTTTGAAATTCTGGAGAGGTTTGCATGTTTTAGGTCACGGTACAAAGCAAACAGTTCAGCGGTAAAAACACTTGAGCTAGGCGGTAGTTTAAATTTGAAAGTAGACGTTGGAGTAACAAATGCATAACCAATGTCATAATTAGATTTAGAGGCATCGGTAAAGATATTTGTGCAGTTAAGGTAGTCTTGTTCAAGAATCTCGTTTAGTTTGTTTTTGATTAGTATGTTGTTATTGCATTTTTTTGAGAACTCTATTAGAGAGGTGTTGCAATTTGGGATGCTTATTAACCATGGAGTCGGATGTTGGATGTTACAGTGAAATACATCTGGGTTTGTTGATCCAAAATTATTCAGAATTGATCTTACTCGCTTGTAATAAGGTTTTCCAGTACGAGGTTTATTAAATAGAAAGTCAAGATTATTTTTAGAAAAAGTATTTTCGAAGAGTGGATGATCCTTATTAGCAGCTACAGAAGAAGCGTGTGAAAGTGTTAAAAGTGCCCGCCTATACTGCAATGATGGTTCTCCAGTTTCGGAATATAAGCTTTCTATGGGTGAAGTGTGAAAAGCTCCGAGAACGATCCGAAGTCGGCTTTGTGGATTGTATCTAACGGTTTTAGGATACTCTTGGTTCCGGAGGCCGTAATCGAGTTTGGATCTAATTAGTGTTTTACGGAAGGGGTAGTGTAGAGAAGTCGGAACCCCAGAAACGATTTGATACGGTTTTAAGCAAATTGAGTCTTTTGTTGCATGTTAGCGCCAAGTGTTGTATGTGCTTTTTCCAGGAAAGTTTTTGATCCAGCCGCATACCAAGGAATTTCATGGAGTTTTTGCTGTTGTGAAGATAAAGGACTGGTGTAATGCATGATTTTTTCATAAACACCATACCAGTTGTCTTTGTAACGGAGAATTCGAAGCCTGTCCATTCATCTAGTTGGGTTAAAAATGTCTATACTATTCTGCACATAGATTCTTTTTGTGCTCCTTTAATGTACACCACTAAATCGTGGGCATAGAGGCGAGCTTTGAGAGGTTTATGTTATTTGTTTAATATGTTGTTTATGGCAACGGAATAGGGTAGGACTAAGTACCGAGCCTTATGGGGTACCGTTTTCTGCAGTATAAATTTCGGAATAAACGTTATTAACTCTTACTTGGAAAGAAAAGTCTTTTAAGAAATTTTCAATATAAGCTAAGCAGTGTCAATTTTTTAATGATAATGAATCTCCCAACACGTATTGAAGGCTTTCTTTAGATCGAAGACAATAGCTATGCACAGTTGATTCATTGCTAACGCTTCTTGGTTATGAGATATTGTTTCTTGCATTTTTAGTTTCTCTACAGGATAAGTATAAGTAGGATATTTGTTTATGAGTAGCGTGAATATTAGGCAAAGTAAATTTTGTGACTTTATGAAGAAACATTATATTTCACATTTTTTTTTTTGTTTTTTTGCAAACTAAACTCAAATACCTAAATCAATGAAATATGTGCATTTTCCGTAATTTAATACTGACATGCGAAACTGATACTACGTAATAAATTTTAATTTTAAAAGATTTATTTTAATTCTGTTATAGAAGACCTTAGAGTTTCCAATAGAGAATTGAATTCTACATATAAGTATTATTTCACAAAATGCAGCTGAATAAGTTATCTTATCACCATTTCAAGCTTTGAAAATGTCGAACAAATAAGTATTTACTGGGACAACATTATATAAGTTAGACAATTACAACACCAATGTGTCTTAAGATTTGGTTTAAAAAGCATAAACTGATGTTAAGCATTGAAACACTACAAATTTTATTACATTTTTACAAAATGTCAAATATTTAAAACAATTTGAGTAGGGTAATTTAATGAAATTATCTTTTATTTTCATCGCAGATATCGAAAATTTAATGACATATATATTTATAATATATAATAAACATATTATATCCCTTTTTGATATTATTTTATTACTCATATAATATGCATATTTAATTTCCATTTTTCAGAGGTTAAAACGAATAAACGATGATTCATTTGTTAACAATTTAATAGACTACTCATTCGGTGACGTATTTTCTTGATCACATTTCCCGTTTCTGTCGCAACATTTCACCTAGTTCTTAATGTGGCAATAATTTCTTGGAAATCGATGCTTAATGAAAATTTAATACTTTTCAGATTAGAATATAATTATATGTAACGAAACGACCCAAAGTTTTACTAAATTGTAAAATATTTATTGAATATTGGATTTTTTTATATTATTTGCCCGCTGCACTTTTAAACACCAATCACAATGATGGAAGTATAAATTGAAGATTGCTATTTTTTAAACTGTTGTTGATTTCATCCAATATTATCGACTTCCATCCTTTAAAAAGTACAAATAATTGGGAAGAAATGCGTCTCTGTAATATAAAAATCGTTAAAATATATTTTTGTTTATATTTTTTGTTTCTTTTACTGTAGTAGAATAACCCGTTAACGATAAACAATTACCTACCAACCTACCTGCTTCTTTAAAAACCGTTGTACTAGAAAATAGCAAACAGAAATGATTTCATGGTTCGCTCACCCTTCTGTCTGTCTAGGGTTTGGGTCTATTAAAATACTGACGCACCTGTTTCTCTCGATGTTACTAGTGTTTTTCAGCAAAAAATGTGATCTGCATTTTTACGGCTACCTGAATGGAAGGGTGATGGCACGATGGGCTGTTTGGAATGTCTCTCTTCCGGTGTCTATTATTAACGATAAAAATTCTTTGTAAGGTGTTATCTTCATTTTTATGTAGGGAATTTAGTAAGGTTTTTATTCTTAAGATTTGCATAGCGTGTAAGGGCCTCTTCCAGTAAAAATACCTTTTCTTTATTTAGCAACTAGTCTGTTACTAATTTATTATGGATAATTTAAAATAGCACTAAAAAGTATGTTAATTAAAAATATTAAAATACAAATCACGATTAAAAAAGCAATTATTGTAAATTGAATGTGTTTGCTTACCTATATATTTCATTATGTTCGTCAAATAGTCGCTCCCTGAGTGAATTTTGGTATATAAACAGGTTCGGAAAAAAATATGGTGCCTATTACAAAATCAGCGAGATATCTAATAAAGATACTACATTATGTTTTCACTTATTATAGTTTATTTTTATGAACGAGAGAGTAATTAGCATAATTTTAACTGGTAGCTCCGACCACTCCATGGGCGTGCTCAAGATTAATTGAAAAATTACTTTGAATAATTGTAAAAAATAAATGAATTATTTCAGTGTTATAAAGTGTTATGTGTATGTAAACAAAAGTGACCTCTTTTATCACACACTATATTAGAACTGACTGGCCTACATTAAAAAGGGTTTTAAAAAATTCACATTTTTTTTAATTTTTAAAAATTACAAAAGAGAAAAAGAGTTTTTAAAACCGTCTAAGGTATGTTAAATAGATGAATAAAAATATTAATATAAAACTTACAGCTACTTGTTGCAAATCCAAATCAGATTCAGAAGATGAACTTTCAGAACCAAGATTTATAATAACTGGCTCGATCATTTTATCAGTAATATTGTCCAGCTTCCACATTTTTTCCTCTTCTTTAATAGTGTGATTTACTGCCTTTTCCCAGTTTTCAGGTTTTACATTATTTACGGCCTCCAAAAACAACTGTTTAACATCATGAATTTTAAAAGTGGTATTTTTTCTTGAAACTTCACTCTTTATCTGTGCCCATACCAGTTCAATCGGGTTTAATTCACAATGATATGGTGGGGATCTAAGTACTGTCATTCCACGATTTTGGGCAATTTCATCAATTTCGTATTTTTTAAATTTTTCTTTATGAAGGGCACACAACGAATAAAGTTCCTTTCTTATAGATCCGGGATGGTACGTAATATTTTTTGAACTCAGCCAATTCTGCAAGTCTTTTTTTAACCACTTGGTTGTGGACAGTCCTTCTATAAGTCTGGAGTGATAACTTGCATTATCCATTACTATTACACAGTTCTTAGGAAGAAGATCTATCATTTGTTCGAACCATTCTTGAAAGAGATCAGCGTTCATGTCTTCTTGGTAGTCACCGGTACGAGTTGATTCAAAAGTTAATAAACCACCTTCAACAAAACCGTGTGAACTGCCAATGTGTACTATTATCAGCCTGCGTCCCTTTCCTGATGGTGGGTTTAAACCAGTAGATAAGTTATTTACAAAAGCGTGCCTTTGACTTGTAACAGTTTCATCCTGCCAAAATTTATTTGGTGTATGACCCTCGTTGATCCATGTTTCATCAAGATAAAATATTTTTCTTTTTTGGTTTCTCATTTCCTTTATGGTTCTTAGAAAATGTCTTCTCCATATGACAATATCGCTTCTTTCTAATAAAATAGACTTTCTGGGATTCTTTTTCCAGCGGAAGCCTATTTATTTTAAAAGTTTCCATAACGTACTTCGACTTATTTCTGGGTAATCCTTATCATCTCGAACTGAGACAAGAACTTTATCCAATGTTGGAAATTCTTGTCTAAAGAAGAATTCATGCACTTTCCGTCGAAGTCCTTCTTTAAAATGATATTCTATTTGAAATTTTGGTTTCCCTGGAGCATTACGTGGCATTTGAAAACTACCACATTTCTCTTCTTTAATAACTCTGTAAATCGTAGATTTCCCAACACCAAGTGTACTGCTAACTAACTCAACGGTCTCATCAACACTTTCACATAAACGTTTGTCTGTAAATGATTTAAAACAATTAAATATTAATGTTTTTTCATTAACTGTTAGAGGACCAATTTTTCGGCGTTTACACGGCACTTCCAAATTTTCCATAACACTAGTATACACAATAAACTGCACCTTGCAACTGAAGTACCTACTTTTAGTGAACTGTTAAGAATTTTGAATACGCCACTTGGACCTTCCTATATACAAAATGGAAAAACCCACTATCACATTTTCTGTGGAATAAGTTTAGAAGGTAATTATCTAGTCAATTACTGTCGTAGATTTCTGGAATTAAAGAATTAAATGTTTGATTGTTGAAACCCTTACTTCGTGGAATGCACTCATTTCAGATAAAATAAAACGTTTTATTTTATCTAAAGAATTAAACTTTATTTTGCAAATAGGCAAAGAATTAAACTTTATTTTGCAAATAGATAAAATAAAACGTTTTATTTTATCTAAAGAATTAAACTTTATTTTGCAAATAGGTAGGTACTTATTAAACTTTTATTGGTTATATATAACCAATAAAATAAACATCTTACATTTCTTGCAAATTCATTAGTACCTGTTAACCTCCATCACTCCGACACTGGCAACCTTATTTAGGGATTAGTAAACCTCACAACTATTGTATTCTATTCTGCTCCAACCTTTATACCTGGTGGTCATACTCAATTTAAAATTGTTTTCCTATATACTTCTGTAAACTTGTTGACAAATATCTGTTTTTCATTGAGTCACCCGTATCAACAGTTTAGGGATTTGCATACATAATTTATTGTTTTATTACTCTCTCATACATAAAAATACACTATAGACAAAGATCACAATCGTATTTCTCCCTAGTCTCCCCTCCACATTGTTCATGAACGGCCATCATTATAGCGTTATACCGAACGATACAAACCGATCCCATTACACTGTTTTAAGTATATCTCTCATTTATTTCAGACGTAGAAAATCAAAAGTGATAATCAAAATTCAATATGCCGACTGTTTGCACAATTGCAGAAATAATACAAATAATAAAATAGTACTTTGGGTATATTCTGCACAATAAACTATTTATTTATTTATTTATTACAGCTTTTAAACATAGCTGCAGAAAAAACTGTATTATGATAATCGAACTTAGCCAAAACATATCGGCAAATCAACTCAACGCCATGAGAAAGGCATTGTATAATAGATTTGGTTTCTGTTTGGCACAAGATAGTGGTTTGTTTCAACATTTAATTCGCTAAGAATTTTATTATATTTAATTAGTTTGAAATTATATTTAATTTACGCATTAGTCTTGGAATTAATTTTTGTTTTTATTTTTATAGAACTCATTTTATATTCACACCCACTACATCTAAAATAGCTAAACAAAAATATGGTTTCAAAGATATTATTTGTAAAATTCCAAATAATATCATATTTTGAATTAAAAGGCGTAGTTTTTCACCCATTTAATATTTTTCTAAAGCTTTTTTCTTATGACATCTTAATACAATTTCTATTTTTATTGGGAATAACCCACAATTTGACTTTAAAATAAGCCATAATTTTACTTTAACACTAGGATGCATATAATGGGTATTTTCGACTCAGAACAGATTGTTGATATCAGATTAATTCGTCTTAGTATTTTACGAGTTTATTCGTCTTTGGTTATCTAGGTTTCCTGTCCTAGGTACTTATGTATATTTACTTGTTTAGTATCGTTATCAAATCAAATTTTTGTTTTCTAAACAGTTATCATTAACGTGTCTATTGATAATTCTCTGAATTTGATGGTAATCAGTATATACTATGAAAACTCAGACAATATTGTTAAAAAATAACCACAAGTACATCTAATTTGCAAATATAATTATAGCTGATTTATTCTACACATTCATTTTATAAAGAATACTTATTGTATAAAGTACAATCACAGAAATAGAAGGCTGGCGACGATTCATTTCACGTCGATACCATCTCTGTCTTTGACATCGCGAATTTCGTCCTTCAATGCTGTGGTTATTGTAGTAATTTGTGAATATTTAAATGCACAAACAATTATTATAATGAATCTACCAAAACTATATATACAGATACAATCATACCGCCCAATATTTTGGAATTTCCAGAGCGATGGTGATTACTAAGTTTATTTTAAAGTTCTATATGTAACTTCTACATGTATATTGGATGCATGGGTACCATATGTTTTTGGAGTGATTTTATATCCGATAAGTATTTGCCACCTGCGAAGAAGCTTCGAATCGCGCCTCACAGTCCTGCAAAGTGTAGATGACTCTTTCACGTTCTTTGATACTAAGCCTACAGCTGAAGTCTCCATGAAACAGTTCAACACCATTGAATGCACTTGTCGCTCTACTGACGTCTAATAAGGACGCCTGCTATAATTCTGAGCTGATTTCTACTTTTTCCGGTCGCGAACGGTGTTTTTTGGCATTTCTCAAGCTGGCTCTAAATGGCGGCACTATTATGTTTCGTTATTATATTGAGTTTTTTCTGCATTCCCACACTAGAACTAACTTAGACATCATAAGAGCCCCCATAGCCGATTGACTATCTGTGCATACATTGATCCGCTTAAGTTCAAAAGCCCCCACGATAATTTCTATTGAACAAAGCAAGATTGCATAAACTGTTTACATTTCGACCACTACTGTAGATCCCGCACACGACCCTTCTGCATTCGTCTGTGTACCAGGTGTGACTCTACAGTCTGAGTTATGTGTTTTCTTTGCCTTATCCCTATAGTGGGCAGCTGTCCAACTGGAAAGATACTTTAGACCTGTATCTGGGTACTGTATTGTCAGAAATCAGGATCTATATGTATTCCTAAAATCTGAACTTTGGTTTGTTACCTAACACCAACATCATATCTTAAGTAGACTGGAATACTATTTTTGATGACTCAAATATTAATATTACCAAAAAAAAAAACATAAACGTTCAAAATTTCTTGGTTGGTTTTCTCCAGAATTAAACAAACATGTTATTGTTTGTATGTATGTTCATTTATCTTTGAGACTGCACACCTTCCCTAGTGGCGTGACAGTTATATATCTCCGGTATATAAAAACGGTGACAGAGACAATATATTAAATTTATAGACCTGTTGTTATGTTATCTGCCATCCCTAAACTTCTTGAACTAATTCTGAACAAATATCTCACGTCATTGTAGAAAACTTTTGTTTGATGAGCAACATGGATTTTGGCAGGGTAACTCTACGTATATAAATATTGTTTTTGTATCATGACTAAATTACCCGGGCTTTCCCGGGAGGGAGGTTTCCAAGTAGACTCCATTTATACCGATTTTTCGAAGGCCTTTGTCACAGTTATCCATTCTTTGCTCATATTTAAATTAAGATGTGTTGGCTTTCCTGAGTGGTTTCTTTCATGCTTTCTTAATGAAAGAGTTCCGTTTGTTTTTATAAAGTGTCTAGCGATTCCTATCTTGGTCAGTTCAGGGATCCCACAAGGTTCACACGTGGGTCCTGTTCTATTTAACTGGTTTATTACTGACATTACTAAGAAAGTTTTGTCAATTTTTGCTATTTGCTAATGACCTTAAGCTATACTTGATAGTTGGGTATTGTAGTATAGTTGGGATAGTATAGTATATAGGTTGGAAACTAAAGTTTCCAACCTATCTGACTGTCTAAGGATCCAAGAAGACCTCCTTATATAATTGGTGTCTTTCCAATGGTCTCCACTTGAATAAAGATAAGTGTTTTGGTATATTTTTTAGCAAATCTAAAAATAAAGTTGTGTTTGACTATCACATTAATATAAGCCTTCTCTCAAGAGTGACTGAAATAAGAGATTTGGGGGTGATATTTGACAGTTCCTTGACATTTATATTTCACATCAAAAATTTATCAAATAAGTATACCGCAATCTAGTTTTTATCACAAGAAACTCTCAAAATCTTTCGGTACACACATATAGAATTGTATATCTTACTTTCATCCATAGCATCATGTCTGATGCTTCTATAGTATGGTTCTCCGGATTTGTGCTCTAGATTAAACTTAAAGAACATGTCTTTGGTGGAACTAAGGTCAAGGTTAACTATCAGTTCCCTAGAAGAGTACAAAACTAAATGTTATCTAGTTTTTCTCTATAAACAACTTGATCATACCACTGACTGCTCTGATTAGTTAAGTCTTATTAACTTTAGATATATTAGAACTCGAATTTTAATTTAAGTTAATCATTTCTTTAACATTATTTAATCATGATTCAATATTTAGTTTTAGTATTTTTGTTATGGTAAGGATATTCTACTTTTGTTAAATTGTGGTAAAAATGGGGACATCTCGTGAATAAATAAATAAATCATTCTAAATAATTATCATTCTAAATAAATATATATTGGTATTGTGCAAAATCCGAATAAAAACACATATATGTGATAACAAAACACCAGAATACACCACAAAGATAAAAGTCGAAAGCTTACAGGATGACTCCACTAGATACTTATTCCAAAAAAAAAAAATAACCGAAAAAAGCAGAAATACTTATATCACAGAAAGTGATGGAGTCGAAGAAAACTGAAGATATCATAGTCGAAGATATCTTAGCCTCGGCCTAAGGAAGTTCTTGGCGAAAGAAATATAAATAAAAATCGTTCCCAAAGCGAAGAACTCCATGGTTCTGTACAGAAGTGAAGGAAAA
This sequence comes from Diabrotica undecimpunctata, assembly GCF_040954645.1. Lineage (NCBI taxonomy): Eukaryota > Metazoa > Arthropoda > Insecta > Coleoptera > Chrysomelidae > Diabrotica > Diabrotica undecimpunctata. The sequence goes on along the minus strand of NC_092810.1, from coordinate 122,278,945 downwards.
ATGTAAAGAAAAGAAAAAAGCTTACCTGAAATACATGTCAACCAAAACGCAATAAGAGGCATACCATAATTACAAGACAATTAGAAACGAAACACATGCACTTGTAAGAAAAATAATAAATGATCACTGGGAACGTTTTTCGAAAGAAATGGAACATGATTTTTACGGTCTGCAAAAGGAAATATGGCGCTTCATAAAAGGTCAAAGAACGGAGGTAAAGGAACTAATAGAACCAAAACACATACAAAAGGATACGTGGATTGACTACCTAAAAAAGCTATATACACAGGAAGAACAAACGACACTATAACCGGATGAACAATAGGGCCTTTGTAGTGGAAGATCGTGTACAGATGCAATATTCGTAATAAAGCAAATTACTGAGAAATCACTAGAGTATAATAGACCAGCAGTTATGTGTCTGATTGACCTAAAGAAAGCGTTTGACAGAGTAAGACTCAAATATGTAATCCATCTTCACCATTATAGAAATAGGCAGCGGAATAAGATAAGGGGATTCATTGAGCCCCATGCTTTTCAATTAATCATGGATGAAATCATCAAAACCGTTAACAAAAGAAGAAGATACATAATGGGAAACAAAGAAATCAAAATACTCTGTTACGCAGACGACTCAATATTGATAGCCCAAGATGAAGATAGTCTGCAAATACTGGTCCACAGATTTAACATAAGAGCAAAAGAATTTAATATGACAATCTCATTTCAGAAAACTAAAACAATAGTAGTCAGCAAAGAACCAACCAGATGTAAAATAGAAATTGATGGCATCAGTATTGAACAAGTAATGGCAATAAAATACCTGGAACCTAAAATACCTAACGCAAAGGCTACTGGAAACGACAGAGATGAGAGTATGTATGTATGTACAGCGTTAACAGGCCTTTTAGGCCCATTGCTGAATAGATAATTTCCATCGCTTTCTGTTCTTAGCTATCAGCTTCCAATCTCTGATTCCCATCTCTCTGACATCTTCCATCACTACATCTCTCCATTTCTTTCTTGGTCTTCCTCTCTTTTCTTTGCCCTCAGGTACCCTCCAAGCAATATTCTTGACTAGTCTATTACCTTGCATTCTTTCTAGATGACCGAGCCATTCTAGTCTACGTTTTTTCACCACTTTTGTTGTTGTAGGGTTAGCTTACAAATGGTACACTTCTGCATTAGTTCGTATTCTCCTTTCTGCCTCTACTACTTTTCCACCAAACATTCTGCGTAGTATCTTTCTTTCCCATGCTTCCAATGTGCTCTGTATGGTTTTGTTCATAGTCCATGTCTCGGCAGCGTATAGCATTGTGGGTCTAATTATGGTTTTGTATACTCTTATTTTTGTATTACGAGATATCTTTGGCCTTAATTATTTTGCTCATGGCTCCAGCACACCTGTTGCTCTTGGTCAGTCTCAGGTTGATTTCAGTTTCTTCCTTACATGTCTGATCAATAAGAGTACCTAAGTACATAATTCATCCACCTTCTCGAATTCTACAACTGATCCATCCTCCACCTCCAATTTAAAGGATCCCTGGTGTTTATTCCTTTTTTGCTCGAGATCTCCATGTACTTCGATTTATTAATATTAACTTTCAGTCCCATTTTAGAGCTTTCCCGAATCAGTCTTTTTGCTATATTTGATAGTTCTTTTCCATTTCTTGCAATGAGAACCACTTCATCAGCGTATGCTAAGCATTGGTGCTCCTTATATAAAATAGTTCCGGACCTATTTTTCCTACTAACCCTTACAATTTTTTCTAGAACTATATTGAATAGCAATGTAGACAACGGGTCTCCTTGGCGAACACCTTTTTTTACTTCGAATTCTTCTGAGACTGTACCGTTGCATCTCACAGCACAAATGGTTTGTCTAATGGTCATTTTTACCAATCTTATTATTTTTTCTGGCACTTGGAATTCTTTTAGCGATTCTATTAATTTTTTTCTGTCTAATGTATCGTAGGCGGCTTTCTGATCAATGAAACCACCAATCGGCAGAAGAAGTATCGGACGACCCCGCAAAAGATAGAATGACAACCTTTCATAGAGGTATTAATCCGCCAATGAACAAGCAGAATTGCTTATAAAGAGGAAGAAGAAGAAGAAATAATTATCAAAATCGTAATGATACCTTAAAAGATAGTAAGATTCCAAACCCACCCAGCCACGACCATGCTAAAATAAAGAAATTACATTTAGCGAATCATTTTTATAAACAGTAATATTTTTATACTACATTTCCTTTTACAGTGGTTAGAATAAATATTTAAATATTTTTTAAATGTTGTTACTGTATCGTCAGCTAAATTAATAAAATGTTTATTTACAACAACAAGATTAACCTACTGACCCAAAATAAATTAAGACTAAAACTTCACCTGTCGACAAAACAATACCTAGACGTAAACTTGTATAAGCATTTTTCCACTAGTTATCTCTTATTTCATTTATTTGTTGTACACAGTATTAAATAACATTTTTTTAATAATTGATGAATTGCGTCTGCTTAATCTTTTAAAGGCTGACCTCTTTAAGTGTTGTAATTTTTTTTTGAAAACTATGTTTGATCCCGTTTAAACTGTTCTATGAGAGTTTTTAAAATTTGATTGTTAGTTTATAATATTGAGAATTTTACCAAAATGGGAACGTTTTGGTTCCCATTTTAGAGCCAGATTTGGTTTAGGTAGTTTATGTGACTATGAGTACACAGTGATTTTTGCAGCCAAAATAAAACAAAATTAAACATAATACATTACAAAAATAGTAGAGCACACTACGTTACTACATACTACGTTACAATTATTAACTTTAAAATACATTATTTGAAATTAAATACTAATTGAAAAGAATTAACTTTTATTTTTTGTTGTAAAAAACAAAATTTTTTTGTCAAAATGTTTTAAAAAATGTGGAGTTTTATTGTAGAGTTTGAAGTCTCCAACAAAATCCCTTAAGATTTTGTTAACCTGAGTTTTGGTATGATTCTTCTTGTTATGCCATAAGCTTAGCAGCATGTAGGTGTTTCAGTTGCTGTCTTAATCAACTATTCTAAGGTTTTCTTCATTAGTTAGCCGGAAAATGGACCCAGAATCTTCGACATAGTTTATTATGTTTCTAAGCCAGGAATGAAATTTTATTCTCGGACCTCTTCTACCCCCAAGCTTGTCCGTGAGTATACAGTATTAAGAGGGAATACCTTGATCCACAAAAGACGTGTGCCAAATAAGAAACCTTGCGTTGTTTCATTATACTCAGCAGTTCTCGGCCTACACCTACTTATCTGTATCTGTAGAGTAGGGAGGGCGAGTTAAGTTCCACAGCACTTAGGCCACAATTGACCCATTGTGCATCCTCCCAGGGAGCTGTCGTCCTTAGCTGTCCATCCTGCCATTTCTAGGAAGGTGGATAAGTCACCAGGAGACATCTCCCTTATCTGAGCAGGAGTGGGCCAGGACTCGCCGAACGCATACTCTCGTATTAACGATAACTTCGGGCATTTACATATGGCATTTCCGTGATTGTTATAGTTGACCAACCAAAAAGATCCTCAGATCCAAGAGTCTTAGAACTGCCGCCTTCCTAGCCAATTGATCAGCAATTCGGTTGCCTTTATTCCTATCGTGACCTTTAACCCACCTTAGGATGATGGTATTACCATCCGAAGCTTGAGTTAGTGACTCGTGACACTCCATTACTAACCCTTTGCCCATACCCCACTTTATTCTTAGGTTCAGTGATCTGGAGTATATCCCGCATCCTGAGTCTTCTTCCATTTTGGAGCCATCGGTGTATATGCAATAGGCATTTGCCACATTTGTCTTCCTATACTGTCTTATTTTGAAGGGTTTGTCAAAGACAAACTTTGGTTTAATTGAGTCGTAGCCTGCCTATAGCGGGAGTGGCGCATCCAGCTCTCCCTGCCAGAAAAGAGTTCTCAATTTTCCCATTCCTACATCAAGGTTTACACCAGCTGAGTGCACTCGCATCATTGTCACCAGCGCCACCCCTTTGACATATATGTCTAGAGGCATGATGCCAATGTTCAACTCCATTGCAACAGTTGGTGTTATTTTCATAGCACCTGTAACACTTTTGGTACCCAAGCAACAGCGTTGGCTTAATGACAGCAGTGTAGACCCGTGCAATGGATACCTGGGCGAAAGACCCCAGGTGCGTCCGACCGTTCGTCGACATTGCTCATAGGCAATATATGCTCTATCACCTAAGTGTGAGTTCCATGTCACTTCCTGTCATGGGTAATACCAAGGTACTTCAGAATAGTTTAGAATGTAGTGTAGAATCCTTGGGGGCATTAAGCCCGTGATTCTTCTTTTTCTGGTAAAGAGGACCATGTCTGTCGTCTTAGGATTGATAGATAGTGAGTGTTCCTTGCACCATGTTTCTATTAGTTGAAGTGCAGCTTGAAATCTCTTAAATAGTGTGTTCTCAAACTTACCGCTTTGCAGGACAGCAATGTCGTCTGCGTAGGCTATTGTGTAGAAACCGTTGCTGCTGAGTTGGTCAACCAGGGTGTCTAGAACTATGTACCAGAGGAGTGGTGATAGTACCCCTCCCTGTGGACACCTTGTCGTAACCATGACTCTAACAGAAACGTCTTCTACATTTATGCTTATTGCTCTATTATAGAGCATACTGAATATTCATTCGCTTACACCAAGGGAACATTCCTGACGTTGAGCTGTTGGGTGATGGTTGGGAATGTGGTTTTATTAAACGCTCCCTCAATGTCTGAATATACCCAGGGTGGATTCTTTATTGTCCAGCGATCTGTCAATTCTTCCCACTACATGATGCAGTGCAGAATCGGTAGATCTTACCGAAGTATATGCATGCTGATTTGGGTGAAGTGGGTTATGGACCAGAACTTCATCCCTTATGTACCTCTTGCAAAGCCTTTTCATCGTTTTCAAGAGAAAGGATGTTAGGCTAATTGGTCGGAAAGCCTTTGGTAGGGTGTAGTCCATCCTAACTATTTTGGCTATGAAGACCACACATATCTCTCTCCACTTCCTAGGAATCCTTCCACTTCCTAGGAACTTCATACTCCTACTTATCGTAACAAATTCTAATTGGTAACTCGGTCCCAGTCTTCTTAAAATTTACATTTCATATGCTTCAACTCTATTGATTTTACTTTTATTGGCCATGTCTCTGTACCATACAATAAATTGGCCACACATAACACTTAAACAAACGAAGTTTAAGATTTAAAGGCACCTCCGAACGAATATGATATTTCTTGACTTTAACAAAAGCTTCCTGATCCATACTTACTCTCATTTTAATTTTATTATCACAATCCCACTTGATTAATAGAGTGGATCCAAGAATCTTAAATTTCTCAACTCTTTTAATTTGTGGATCGTCTATGAGAAGGTGTGCTTTCTCGTATTGCTGCTTGCTGATGATCATAACTTTAGTCTTTTGTCTTTGTCTCTTTATGTCTTTTATATATTCTCCGATGGATAATTTCAAGAAATGCTTTAAGAACGTATGAGAATAATAAGTCTGTGTTCTTGGCAACTCTTGGCATTTGGCAATGCGTAATTGTATATTCCACTTATGATTTAAGTTTAAAAAAATTGTGCCTATATTGTCATTGTTGTTTTTTTTTCTATTGGACGATTATCATTGAGTCGTTTATGATTCTGTTTGCAAAGGATTCCGCAAATCGTAAGAGTGCTCCTAAGTCTATATTTTTTCGGTCTTCATTTGGTTTATCAATATATTTAATCAGATTATTTGCCATTTTCTTGTCCATTTCCATTTCCGGATTAGTTTCCTTTTGATTTATTGGAATTGTGTGTTTTGTGTTAAGTTTCTTGGAGTTGTTGGTTTTGTTTCCTCCAATATATTTTTATCACCATTTCACTTCCATACCTTTCTATCGATAATTATCCTTTGGCAATTCTTTAGCTTTTAAATCTTTATATTTTTCTTCTATTTTATCTCTGATCACTTTTTTTATATTCCAGTTTGAGTTGAGTTTGCCACGACTATACATTTATAGTTGTTTTATTTAGTTCAGTCGTCACACTTGCGACAAAATGCAAAAATTTCTTACAGAAGGTGCTATCTTCACCTTTAAAATGCATTTTAATGTTTGTCGATAGGACACTCTGATCAAAGATCGAATTTTTACCGTCGAGTTGATACCAATTTTATTTAAAAAATTGATTTAGCGCTGGTAACTGACATTCAAACTTCAAAAATTCAGCTTGTTCGTATGATTTTTACAGGTCCAGTGGCATTTTCATCTCTGACGACTGGAGTAATTATCAGGCATGACTTTCCTATGTATGATTGATAGAAACAATGCATTCCATTCCTCTGAAATTTTCGTTGAAATAAACAACAACTTTGGAAAAGTTTGCTCAGATTTTTTATAATTTACCTAATTGGACCGTTAATTTTACTGGTTTAAAAGTTAAAAAACTAAAAAATCAGTAACTGCGTTAGTAATTAAATAAATAACTAGGTGTTTACAGTTAGATAATACTTAACTTTAAAACAATACGGTGTCATGCACAGTGAGCAGGAACATATGTAAAGAGATTAGCCAATTAACATAATTTACGTAAAATGGTTGTTATCTCTTTTCCCTCATATTTAGGTTTATTCTATATTGAATGAAAATTTCAGTAAATTTTCCATTGAATTATTATCCCACAACTCAGATATTAAACATGGTTTATGTAATTGCAATTATTGTGTAAAAAATAGAAAATATATGAAAGGCTTAATGTGAAACCATGACAAGCCTCAAAAAGGTAAAAGTGAGATATTTGACTTTGAATGTTAAAAATAATATTATAAAAGTAACAACTTTTGTTGTTTTAGTTTAGATATGGCCATGCATCATGCCCTATGGAACTATAGTTACAACAATATTAATAAAATTACTCAAAACTTGAGAAAAAACGGTCTTTATTTAAAAAAAATGTGGCTTGTTACATTATTACAATAATAATAAATACCCAAAATCTTATTTAATCAACCAGCTCGGCGACCTCTTCAGCAACATCAGGGTTGACATCCTCTCGTAAACTATTGTAGAAGGGATGATACACTGAAGGTATGTAGGGTAATAATAAACTCACATTTTTGAGTTTCTTTTTTGCAATCCGAATGGGCTCAATATACTTCTGTTAGTCAGGCACAAAAAGCGCATTTGGACGTCCCTTCTTGACAACAGTAACGGGATTGTAGGTACCATTCACAGAATGCTTAACGTAAAATGCTTTTCTGTTATCACTCTTGAATAAAAAGGAAAAAACATTGGAAAAATCCAAAGATTGCTAGTCACCATGCGAGTACTATTTTTAATGTTCTTTAAGAGTGATTGTACATTGAGGAAATCTTCCTGCTTCATAACAATTAAGTTGAAGGGCTTCTTTTTATTTATTAGATTCTTTTATAATTTTATGCCACTCATTAGGAGAGTACATAAGCGGAGCATACTTTCTATGTCGTTTTTCTATAAGAGCAAAATCCCAGTCAGAGGGAAGGTGAGTGTGTCCGCTGACTAAAAAAGGTCTGTAATAGACTTAAACTTTTGTTCCTTCACTAGCTGGAACTATAAAGACATTAAAAGCCAGTTTTTGTTTTGCCCGGGACAATTATCCGTGAAGAAAACGAGATGTTCTACTTCACCTATCTTTGAGCTCAGAAATTTTATGAGTATTGATACAATTTCATCACTTCATCTTTTTGCAACGTTTTCAGTCCAGACAAACATATGACCAGCGTCTTCCGTACAATATTGGATTCCTAGATTATACATCTATATTTTCCTGCAATAAAATGCAGGACCAGTAGTTAATTTGGGAATCGGTAACGCTTGCTGCAAGTCAAACGATATAACACATGTCTTCTTATCAATTATTTTGGACCTGGCTGTTTCGCTCTTCAGTAATTGTTGCATTGCCTGAGCCTTAACACTTGTGCAAGTCAAGTCTTGTTGTTAATTCGCTATAATCTTTTTTCTGATTTTGCTGACTCTATTTGGAGATTAATTTCGTCACATGTCTTGCAAGTGTCTGATTTTGGCAACTTGAGTCCAATATTACACTCGGTACAGAATATCTTACGGTAAGTATACTCCTTTTAACTGGTTCAATGCCCGCTTCTTTACACCAAGGGACATATCGATACGAATAGAGACTGGCTATACTCATGTTATAGTCCAGGTAAACTTTATTAATGTTCTCTTGTCGACTGTAGTCACTTTAATACTTTGGAATCGAATGTATGTGGTTTTTAACGCTTAGTATTTCCGAATTAGATATTTTGTTCACACGGTTTGTATGCTTTCCTCCTTATTCCATATTGTTAAGAAGAAAAGGACCTTTTCTTCTTAACAATATCTATACATCCGAATAAGTAACTATTTTGTAACTCCCATGAACCAAAGTTCCAAAATTCGTTCCTATAAAAATATTGCTCTCGTGGCTCTAAAGCTTTTCCCTACACTTCTTAGTGCAACTGCAAGACGGTCCCAATTCTCGACCAGGCACAGGCACGTTTTTTTTGTTTTGTCGCTTACATATCTTCTTCTTCAAGTGCCATCTCCGCGGCGGAGGTCGGCAATCATCATAGCTATTCGAACTTTTGAGACGGCTGCTCTGAAAAGTTCATTTGATGTACATCCGTACCACTCTCTCAGGTTGCGCAGCCATGACATTCTACGCCTCCCTATGCTTCTCTTTCCTTGGATCTTTCCCTGCATGATCAGTTGGAGCAAGGTGTATTTCTCTCCACGTGTAATATGTCCGAGATATTCCAATTTTTTTGTTTTTATTGAATTTAAAATTTCCATTTCTTTGTTCATCCTTCTCAGAACCTCTTTGTTTGTGACGTGTTCTGTCCATGATATTTTCAGAATTCTTCTGTACACCCACAGCTCAAATGATTCCAGTTTTTTCATTGATGTAGCATTCAAGGTCCAAGATTCCATTCCATAAAATAAGGTCGAAAAAACATAGCACCTCGCCAACCTAACTCTTAGTTCCAGTTTTAAATCCCTGGTACATAGAACTCTTCTCATTTTGTTGAAATTTGCTCTAGCCTTTTCTATTCTTATTTTTATCTCCTGATTGTAATCATTTGTGGAGTTAATCATTGTTCCCAGGTATGCATATTTGTCCACTTGTTCGACGTTGGTTTCGTTTATTAGAAGACTCTCGTTATTTCTTTGAGTTTTCGATATTCTTATAAATTTCGTCTTCTTGACATTCATTGTTAGACCATACTCTTTTCCATACTCTGCTATTCTGGTCACCAGTCTCTGAAGATCTTCAATGTTTTCGGCTAAAATCACAGTGTCGTCCGCATATCTAATGTTGTTAATGGGAACTCCATTTACCTTTATTCCAGCTGTTTCACCCTCAAGAGCTTTTTTCAGGACCTCTTGGGAGTAGGCGTTGAAAAGAATTGGCGACAATACGCATCCCTGTCTTACTCCACATCTAATTTCAATTTCTTCTGACAGCTGTTCGTTAACACGTACTTACGTACTTACATATGGTTGCCCTAAACTTCGTCGAATTTTTATTTTTGATCTTGAATAACAGTGTTCATTTCTTTATCTCCATCGACTTGTTGGAGTTTTGTCGGGTGTGGTTTTGTCCTTTTTCTTGACGGACCTTCTTCATTATCCTACAAAAAAATGCAATAATATAGCAAGCCATGTCACAAGCCACACAATCATACTTTAATCTTGAATGGTAATAATGTGACAAGCCACATTTAACAAAAAAATTATATACATCTGTATTTTCATCACTTGAGTCACTTCTAGATTGTACATAGTTAGGATCACGGTCACTGTCATTAAACCTCGACTCAACTTCAGTATTTTTCTTGCTAGAATCGTCAAAACGTACAGAAATATCTGAATCGCTTCCGCATTTTAACCCATTAGCGCCCAAGTTTTTTTTTTGAAAATCTTTACTTTTAGGGTTAATTAGATGAAAATGTTAATAATTTAATCCAAAAAAATAAGTTTTTCGGTTTCATGTCTTTTTTTAAAAAAATTACATGGTGTTACCATATGGTAACGCTGGGCGCTTAAGGAATTTTTAGGATCGTTGAAATAAAAATTTTTAATTTTTTTTTAAATATTAATTTGAGAATATTTTTATCGTCTGGTGTGGTATTCTATAAAACAATTAATACACAAACCAACGTTGCATTTTTGGCATATTGTTCGTCCAGATGTTGTACATCCTTCACCAGCACATCGCCTTCTACTGCTTGGTGTAACGAAATGATCGATGCGATCAAAACGAAGATCTGGCAAGTTCTGTCTATGTAGAGTAGGTCTTCCTGTATATAAGGGAGGACTTCCATATCTTGGGCCAATTCTCTCCTAAACGATAATAAGGATATATCTTTTTTATTTTTTTATATAAATGCCATGAATTATGGACTGCAACATCCAACAACCATGTTACAATTGGCCAGTACCATTTTTTACTGCGAATTGCTACTCGGTAGGTTGAAACACCTTGATCCATCAAGTCGGTACCCCCCATATTTTTATTGTATTCAGCAATACAGTGAGGCCGACTTACTTGAATATGGCGTTTTTCTTCATGAGAAAATCTTTTTACCGTGCCCAATGCTGAACCACCACAACTCGTAGATGCCATTGTGACAACAGAGTTATCTTTCCATCGCACCAGTAAGATACCGCTGTTTTTTTCTATTGTATGTTGTGAATAGCCACGATTTCTTTTAGAAAACTCCTTCTTTTTTTCCAAGGGACAGCTAGATGGAATTCTGTTTTCTCTAATTGTTCCAATTGTGCCGTACCCCAAAAATCGTAGGTAACTAAATAAATTAAATCCTGAAAATAGGTTGTCAACGTGTAAATTGTAGTGTAAATCTGAGTGATTTATCTCTTCAAGCATTCGCACCAAAGGGGATGAACACTTGCCAAAAAGTTTATCGTATTGTTCATTTGAACGTGGATTTCTTCCTTGGTATAGGTCAAAGTTTACCAGATATCCAGTAGAAGTATTTAGCGACCACATTTTATAACCAAAGCGGATTGGTTTATTTCGTATAAATTGTTTACATTGATGGCGGCCATAATACTTTATCATAGACTCGTCATATGATAGATTTTTTGTTGGAATAAAATTTTCAAGACATTTTGTTTTTACTCTGTCAATCAATGGTCGAATTTTCCATGCTTTGTCACTAATATTAGGCTTTGTATTATCTGCGAAATGCAAAAATCTTTGAATTTGCAGAAATCTATTTCGTCTCATTGAATTAGAAACTAAAGTGTTCTTTACATCATCATGAGTATCCCAATACATTCTCTTCGATGGTAATGGATTGTACCCCGATAGCAGGAGAATACCTATAAAACAACGTATTTCTCCAGATGTAATGCATGGGTCAGTTTGGTTTACGAATTGTGCATATCGTTGGGATTCTTCCGCTAAGTAGTTTACTGTCTCATCATCAAAAAATATACAGAACATATCAAGACATGATAGATTTTCATACCTAGAATAATCTTCTTCTGGAAACGAAAAACTTGCAGACTGTAAGTCTCCTTGAACCCAAGCACAGTTTTTCATTAATACATCTTTTCTTTCATTTTGCCATAGTTGAAACGATGCTCTAGTTTCTCTTTCGGGTGTCTCCACTACTGCTTGTAACTGTAATAGAAATAAATTTTAAACCTAAGCAAATTAAAAAATTACTGATTATACTTACATCTGTCTGCACTTCTTCATTGTCAGTACCGATCCTTTCGTTGCTAGAAAGTTGTATTTCTGCTTGCGCTCGTAGCTGCCTACCTGTAAAAATAAACAATTATAATATGTACGTATATCATTATTTGTACAACTAAGCACCTGTTAGGTTATTTATGAATCCACCTTCATCTTCATTCGCAGAATCCTCGTCTGTATCAGCACCATTTACATCTGGCGGTGTTATAAAAATATTATCGACTTGCTCAGCTAATTTTTCGTCACCGTAAACCATATCTAGTGCTTCTGCTAACGAAAATCCATGACTGAAAAAAAAATTAAATTATGACTCCGTAAGCGCCCACCGCAACCATATGGTAACGGCGTACTTTGACTATTCCTACCAAATTCGCTACATTTAATTGTTGATAAAATACAACAATTTATAATAAGTTGGAGTATAATAAACTTAGTTTTTTTTAAATATGCAAATATAGTTACTAGAAGACTGTCAAAAATTACTTACGCAAAACGGACGTCCATCTTTTTCTATAAACTCAAACCACACTGTCATATGATTATCTCTCGACGGTTGAGAGAAGACTAAAATACGAATCCGTTATGTTTTATGGGTGCCTGAAGTATTCCTAGAAACGATAGTTTTCAAAATATGTCGCTGACTAGTTCCATGGGCGTACCGCAGAATTTTTAAAAATCATGTGTTTTACGTTACCATATAGTAACGGTGGGCGCTAATGGGTTAATGTGGCTTGTCATTATGTCGAGTAGATACTAAGACAAATTAGACCTATGCAATAGTGTTACCATAGGTTTATCGCGCCTTCTATTAACGAAGGGTTAAAATAAATTTTTAGTGGCTTGTGATTGTTTCACATTAAGCCCTTCATATTTATTCTTTGTAAACACGCTTCAATTATTTCTAGAAAATTTTTAAATTTGTATATTGTTGTTGTAATATTTGCTAGTGATTTATGAACCTATTATTATTTTCTGCCTTTCTGAACCTATCAAGATACGGTCTGAAGTAACGATATCAACGACTTCGTCTATCAACGACTTCGTCTATCAACTTACCCTCCCAATGTCGACTTTTTTCTCTTGTAAACTATAATCGATTTTTCACTCTCTCTTTTTTAAACGTTTCGTTGTTATATTTTTATTTTTTTTTTCTTGTATAATCTACCCATTTCTATCATTAACACGTGCATCAGCATACACTCGGTGATAACTCCCAGTGCTTTACAAGACACTGTTCTGTATGCACATGCCACCCTCAACAGACTCTTCCTATCTGTTCGGGTGATGTGCCTTCTGTATCATTTTGTTGAATCTGCCGTACTCTAGACAGATGCCGCGTACAGGACAATTGACAATTGTACAACAAATTGAAGAGCCCTAAAATATCTCATGCAGAGTCACAACTAATTATCTCACGCATTTCTTTGGAACCATTCTCGTTCCTGCATATTCGAATGTTATTCTGTCCCTTTTCCGTGGTACTTGAGACCTATGAGCCTTGTTTTTACCCGCATTATTCCTCGACTTGGTCGCTGTAAGCTGCGTACCGAAGATAATGTTCTCCATGTCCCGCGCCACTACCAGCATAGCAAGGTCATCCACAAACGCAAAAGGGGTTACACCCTTCTGTATTATTGGCTTATAATTCCGTCGTATGCTAGGTGACCCAATCTAACCTAATTTAGATATTTTTTGTTTAACAATCTATAATTTTTCTTTTATCATAGGTTAGTTAGCTATTTAGAACAAATAATATTTACCGATTTTTTCTTGTATCTTCAACAATATATTTATTTGGTGGATACTTTTATAAATGTTAACTATAAAATAAACAGATGATATATTTAATAAATAATATTGACACGATTACTACAGACATAGATATAAGACACAGGTTCATGTTATCATAAACAAATATAAACAAGAACACTGACATGCTTTATCAAAGTAGGTACCTACCTAATATCCTCATTAGGTAAAAACAAATATACGGAATATTTACTATGTTCTAGAAAAATTATGAGTTCATTATCAAGTAAATTATACTATAGTATAATTGAATATAGCAAGTGCGTGGATCCATGAGTCCAATATTCGGAATTTATGAAATAATCATAAATTGTATCATGGTAAATTTTTATACACATTTTTTGAAAACGATTTTCGCATTGTAGATCGACACGTCAAAATCAAATCTTCTACTTCTTCTTTTTTGGCTCTACAACTCTAAGTGAGTTTTGACCGCGTTTACGATTTTCTCTCGCTCTTTCCGGTCTTATGCAGCAAGCTCTCATTATTGCACCCCCATCGTACGTAGATCACTCGTAACTATATGTTTCCATCTTTTTCTTGGGCGACCAACTGACCTTTTGCCATCTTTAATTTCTCGGAAGGTTGTATTTAGTACTCTTTCAATCATCATTCGATCTCAGTACATGTTCTGCCCATCTTATCTGAGTTGCCTTGATGTATTATACTACGTTTTCTTCTTAATAGATTGCTTGGAGTTCCTTGCTATGTCTTCGTCTCCACTTTCCTGTTATCTCATCTACTACTCTAATAATTTTGTTGTTTCACGCTGATTCAGTTTCCACGTCTCACTTTCATACGTTATTATGGGGCGAATAGTCAAAAATAAATGTAAAATTTAATTCTCAATTAAATAAATTGTGTTTTAATCCCATATAAATACATTATTTAGTGCATTTTATTGTTTAATGCAATTTTTGTAAAGTGTTCTATTTTTTTGTACCACTGTATACCCATGATCAAATAAACTATCTATCTGTCATCAGCGGCGTGTCGAAAATGAGAGTAAAAATAAAGTGTACCAGTCTGATGTAATATGGCACTACGGAGAAGGAACGTGTAGTGCGGATCTTCTGGGAACCAAAACTAATTCCAAAATAGGATCCAAAACATTCCCATTTTGGTAATATACTCAATATCATAGGCGTGTTTACCGTGGGAGCTTGTGGCACCCACAAGCGATCTAGAAGGAGCGTTGAAATAAGGTATTACATTAGCATTATATTATCCAAAAACAGTGATTACTAAAACCACATACCCTATTGCTTCAAATTTTATGGGTATAAATACAGGTATTTCTAAACCCACATAACATATATAATGTATATTTCGCCAGTCCAAGAACAGTGATTGCAAACCACATACCTTACGGCTGCCTATTTAAGAGATCCAAAACAGTCACCAGTCAATTAAAACCACCTAGGCTTTTGATATTTTATGGAAGAACTTTGAAGCTGTTGTTCAACAGAAGTCTTCGTTGTACATGAGCAGCTTGAAGCTATAATATAATCGATTAAATAATGTATTGAAAATTCATCTGATCCAAAAGTAAGAGCGAAAGGAAAAGGAATTTTATTCCAAAAAAGGTATTTTGAGCTTATTATACTTTAAAGATCATGATCCTATTCTGCAGCTTGTCTTCGTAGTGGTAAGTGAGTCGCTTCAGCTACTGGAAATCAATCTGTATTAGGCTTTAGACGAAGTTCAATGGTTAGCGCTCGCTTTGGAAGAGTTAAGAATAGAGGAAAGTGTTGATAATATATACTCTAGAGCAAAAAAAATATGCGATCGTCTTGGTATAGAAATTCCGGAACCAAGAAAAAGTAAAATTCCTCAAAGCTTTGACGATAACTTGATACGGCGATTGTGGTTAACATTAGATCACTCGCGCAATAAAAAGTTATGTGAGCACTCTCGTGTGAGTTTCTCTCACACTAGGATCCCTTCAAAGTTTTGTTTAGTAAAATAGTTTTCATTTTTTTTTCATTATAAATAAAACTAAAGCAGTGATAATAATAAAGGATTTATTGTATAATACAAGTTAAAAGAGGTTTATTTGAGTACATTATAAACATAAAGAAAATTTTTACCATGTTCTAAACAACAAAAATAAATATCCTATATATTTTACTTTTTTCCATAGCTAATGTTAAAATGTTGCTATAACAACTGTTTTAAGTAGATAAAGTATCACTTTAACCGCAAGGGTAGATAAAGTGACACTTTAACAGCAAGAGTAGATAAAATGTTTTAACTTTTTTTTTATTCAATAAAATTTACAAATATAAACACATTAAGGATTAAAAACAACTGAGATTTTACAATTAACATTATTAGAAATATCTATTTTTGGAGCATCACAACTTGTACTTGTTTGCTTAATTACTTGATTCGAGGTACTGGATTGATTTTCTGGTCCGCCAAGTATACACTTGGATACAGCAATCTTATTGCTTATCGACTCTTCAATGTAAGATTCTGCAACAGATGACAATTTCCATACACCTAAACGTTTAACTTTTACTAGATCAGCTCCAGAATTTGCCAACATAGTAGCTGAAGAACGACGGAAACAATGCCCCGTGTACATTTCTGAATTTGCAAGTTTCAAAATATCTGCAATCTTCTTGGGGATATTATATATAGTGTTAATCCCCACCGGTTGAGTAGTGCACTTTTGCTGTTGGTAATTTACAAAAAACTTACTGTGAGGTACGTTTTTGGACGTTTTGGACTTTGTTAAGGATAAAAAAGAAGAAACAAAATCCTAAGTTTTTATCCTGCGATAGACCAGATGATTCAATATTTAAACGATAGGTTTAGACAAGAAATAAAGAACATTATTTTATACTGTAGGTAAATTAATGTCGGATTAGGACAATTTTCGTTAAACCAAAATAATTTCAAATGTGTCAGATCTATTTAAATTAAACTCATCAGAAAAGGTGGTAGAAGTTCGACTTTTAAAAACGAAAAAAAGTGAGTTTTACTCCTTCACAAAACAGCTCTTGAATGGTTAAATTGGCAATCAGTTCATCACAGAGGAACAACGTTTAATAATTTTAAACAGTTGATGATAAAATCACCACGATTCGGGCAATAAGCTGCAAAACAACGATGCTTCTCCAAGTTAAGCATTGTAAAACAAATTTTCGGTCGACAACGATCCAAGACCGATTAGAAAATCTTAAGATGTCGTTAATAGAGCAAGAACTTGCAGCTAATTTCGATATAGTTGTATATGAATTTAAGAAAATGGTCCCTTTCTACAGAAGAATGTCATTATAGGTTTATTTTCATATTTGAAGATACTTTGGTACTTATGAATAAAATAAAAGTTTATTTTCATGAATTCATTTTATGCGGATTTTTAATTTTAACTCATACCCTTTAACTTTATTCTGAAGGTATTTTCTTGTGGCATTTTAATATAATTTACTGTTTTATTGGAAATTAACTACAATTTTAATTTAAAAAAAAAATGTTTATTTTGACGTTTCGATATCTTAAACTAAAGTTGTAGCTAATTCCCAATAAAAATAGTAAATTATACTTTTTAACTTATTGCCTACAATAAAATTTTAAAATATTAGTAAAAAAAATATTAACATAGAAAATTATGCGTGATAACGTTAATTTTTCTTATGAAAACAAAAAAAAAATTATCAATTCAATTACTTACGCCCTGGGCACCGACACGAAAAAATGGTAAACTCGCCTATGCTTGATATTTAACCTAGTAATAAATAATAATTAAAAACGGATGATCTCACGCAATTGCAAAAATATAGGATAGTTCTATCAACAACAATAGCATAAATACACATTTAATCGTACACAAAAAATTAATGAAAGAAAAAGGAGTACGGCAACAATTTTGCAAGACTAAGAAGATTGAATCAAGCGATTTCAAAGGCCATTAGAAAGGACATGAAAACATATAATAAAAAATTGTCTTACCAAATTGATGAGAATATAACAAAAGTTTAGTCCTTAGACAACAATAACATTTGCAAAATAACAAACACAAGATGACAAACGGTAACAAATTTAGAAGAAATCCTTTAAAGAGATAATAAAAACTTTATACAAAGAATTGCATCAAAAGCACCAAGAAGACTTGACACAAACAATAATACTGAGAGTCATTAATCAATGTTTTTTTGTCGTATTGCAGACAATTGGCATATTGTAAATTATAGACGTTGTAGTATATATGTAACAACAAAGATTCAAATGGAGAAGGAACACCTGAAATTCATTGTAGTATATGACCCAGAAAATAACAAGCCTCAAACAACAAGGGAAGCGTTTTATGACCAATTACAACAATAAGTAGATCAAGTCAGAGGGAAGATGATAATATTAGGGGATTTTAATGCTCCAATAGGCAATCAAGTAATACCGGGAATTAATCAAGAACATAACGAGAATGTTAAAAACGAAAATGGAGAACTGATCCTAAACTTCGGTACGAATAACGAACTTAGAATAAACAACACATTTTTTACCACAAAGACCAACACTCAATAACACCCGTGGACAAAAATGATATTGTTACGAACATGCTTTCGGCATGGCCCATATAACGGTTGCAACTCTAAAAAGGCATTAAAAACATTCGCGATGTATCGAGTGCTAGGTAGAACAACACGTCACGTAGGCGAATTAGAGGTGGGACTACTCCAGAATATTCTCGAATATAATACTTTTGGTATATATATGTAACGATGTTAGGAGTAAGTTGGAGTTAATAAGATAGTACCGAACTGTAAAGTTATAAATAAATATATTTATATAAATTCGAACCGCTCGTTTTATTTAATCTCGCTACAATATGTTGTATCCAACAGAGATAAACATCCATCAAAAATAATCGACGTAAGATGCCTCAATTCGCAGATGTACGTAGCGACCATAGTATTATGTGAACTAAGAATCGTCATTAAATACATCATACCCAACACAAACAAAAATCAGAGTCGAAGGACTAACTACGGAATCCACGAAATACTTATACAGAAATAGAATATCAGAGAAGATTGCTGAAAATGAAATATTAGAAAACTATTATATCGAAGAGAGTTGGGAAAAACTCAAAAATAACATAATTAACGCGGAAACAGAAGCCTATCAAACAAAACAGACAAATAGGACAAATAAAAAGGGAACACTGGGAGAGCTTCTCAAAACAGATGGAAAACTATTTCTGTGAAACACAAAGAGAAATATGGAGAATAGTCAGAGGACAAAAAAAAAAGGATGAACTAATAAAAATGAGACACATTTATAAGGAAACGTAGGCAGACTACTTTCGATCCCTATCTGCTAGAGGTGACTATAATAAACCACCAACACCAGAAGTGACGACAAACGAAGAAATAAACATTGAGGAGGAAGAGGTAAAGGAAGCAATAAGGAAATTAAAAAATAGAAAATTACCAGGAGAGGACAGAATATCGATTGAACTCCTAAAGTACGGAGAACTAATCTTACCGAACAACTATTAAAACTAATACAAAAAATATTAGAATAAAACAGAATACCACAAGAATGGAGATTAAGCATCATAATACCTCTCTTCAAAAAGTGAGAAAAATCGGACCGGGAAAAATTCTAGTTTTAAATGTATGTAAAAATGTGAGTTTGATGAACTACGTATGAACGTAGTGATCCTGCAGTGGGATGTTATACTAAACAAAAGTTGAAATCTACTGACTCATAAGTTTTTAATCACATATATACAAGCTTTTTGCGAGGATTATTAGCCACATACTACATTTAGGTCAAAATATTGTTACTTTTGTAGAAAACAAATTTATATAGAAAATTGGGAAACTAGTGGCGATAACATTTGTGCTTGACAAGAGGAACCAAGCTCGAACATCCTCCAGACGAACAGATAATGTAAAGTGGAAAATATCAAATTGCAAATGAAAGAGGAAATTGGAAATGTTTAAGGCTGATTTATAAACTTTACGTTGGCGTTGGCGCTGACGTTCGCGTTATAACATGGTCAAATGGGAACAGGGAAACTCCTATGTTCGCGTTATAACATGGTCATATATGTTGGATGTTGTAGCACAGAACACACAAACCCTTCTGTGGTTGTAGTCACGATCACAGAATACAAAAAAACTGTATCTTTGCCATCGCAGCCAATAGCGATACCGAAAAAGTGACAAGGTTTGTCAAACAAATCAAACTAAATTATTTGTTTACGTTTGTATTTCCACGTGTTTATAAAGTGAAATAGTTTAATGCCTGGTTGCACCAACATATCTTAAGCTTAAGACGCGCCTTAAGCTCCACTTACGAAACATACGCGTTGCACCATTGAGTCTTAGTTCGATTTTCAGCTTAAACCTATCTTAATCTCAAGTCCCCGTTATTCTCAGCTTAAGCTGCTGTCTGAATTTAAGATAAGCAATCTAACCTCAAAAAATTGACAGTTTTGTTGTGAAATACAGATACACTTTTATATTAAAAATGGATATTAATTTTGTGGATTTAGTAGACAATGTCGACATTGTAGACGAAGAACGATATGTACCACTATTTGCGAATATCCCTCGTAAGGTATTTGTTCGTAATAATCCCTTTGATAAATACGGGGATGCAGAATTTTTTGTACGATTTCGTCTAACAAAAGGACGTGTCCTGCATATTTTGGAAATTGTGGAACCACAATTAGAATATATGCATAATTTGTAAGTAAAAAAATCTTTATTTATTATAAATAAATAATAATAAAATTTAAAAAAAAGAACATAAATGATATCAAGTAGAAGTACAAAAGTGAGATTGCTTTGATTGTACTTATATTTACAGGAATAATTCCCTCAGTCCCATCAATCAACTATTGGTAACTTTTAGGCTGTATGCGACAGGAACACATTTGGTCGCAATAGGTGATTTTATAGAAGCTGACAAATCTACTATGTCTAGGATTGTGAAGAAAGTTACAGGATGCTTGGCATCTTTACGGCCTAATTATATTAAGATGCCACAAACCGAACCAACCATAAATCAAAGACAACAGAAATTTTACCACATTGCTAGATTTCCTAGAGTCATTGGGGCGATTGATGGTTGTCATGTAAAAATAATTCGTCCAGGTAAATATAAATCAAAATTCAAAAAATAACCATTGCAAAATGAAATGTTTTTGTAGGGGGAGAAGATGGTGAAATCTATAGAAATAGAAAATCATATGTTTCCATAAATGTTCAAGCAGTAGCCAGTGCAAATTTTTTATTTCAAGACATAGTAGCTAGATGGCCAGGTTCTGCCCATGACTCAACAATTTTCAATAATAGCAGGATAAAACAGAGATTTGAAGAAGGAGAATTTGGAAACAGCATCTTGTTAGGTATCTATACTTTTAATCTACTGTAATTTACTTTGATACATCATAAATCCTACAAACATGTTGCACCCTTGATAAAAAATATTGTGGGCCAAAATAAAATATGTTTACAGCATTTTACCATCATAATTTTTATTTTAGGAGATAGCGGATATATGGTGCACAATTATCTACTGACTCCTTTCTTAAATCCAACTACCGAAGGTGAAAGGCAATACAACATTAGCTTAGTTCAAAGCAGGGTAAAGGTGGAAAACACATTTGGTATTTGGAAGAGGAGGTTTCCTATTTTGGCATATGGTTGTCGTTTAAAACTTCAAACAACTTTAAATATTATTGTTGCAACTGCAGTTTTGCATAATATTGCACAATTAAATGGGGAACCTGAACCTCCTCTTGATAATATTAATGCAGAAGAGTTTGAAGAGCTTATACAAAATGGTAATATACCTGCAGCACTAGTCCCTAATAATGCTATTAGGGATTTTCGAAGGGAGCTTGTAGACAATTATTTTAATAGAATATAAACATTATTTAGATATAAGGAACTGTAGCTGTAAGTTTGATTTCTTAACCTTTCCAATTTATTGCTAGTCTGTACATGGTAGTGAATCCTAGTTTTAAGTTTAATGTATATATGTATTTATTAATAAAATTTTCTTTTTCTTTTTTATTTTTACCTGTATCTGTTACTCTTAAATAAATAAAACAAGGAGAGTTACTACTTAAGATATAATTCATATTTAAATTCAGAAAAAAAAACTATAATATCGTCTGATATCATAGTTTATCATCATAAAGAAAAACTCATTAAGTACACATTTCAGTAAATGACAGCTTTGCCACTGTTAAAAGTTTGTTGCATTTTTGCAAGAAAAGGTCAATAATTTAATTTATATTCCCTATATATTAGAAATTCCATTAGAGCGATAGTTTACATTTATTTTTGCAGTAATTTTTCAAATACTGGAACCTGCATCTTGGTATATTTAAAAAAACTGCTATGTATCCCAGTTTTTTATATTTGTATAATAATTAAAATTACCTCTGGTGTTTCTGTTCTGGTTAATGGGCCTCCGTTTGTATTGACGTTGTCTTTTATTTCGAAGGCTCAGTGTTGCTCGAATACAAAGTATCGTGTATAAGTGCCACTGCACCTAACAAAGGCAAAGCATTTTCATTTTCCATTGTATTCGTTTTCAAGCAAAATTTAATAATACCAAATCAAAAATGTAAGATTAGAAATGATCTTTAACGCCAACGCCAACCGAAAGTTTATAAATGCAGTATATGATAGCCAGCGCCAAGGTCAACGGCGAACGCCAGCGCCAACGCCAACGTAAAGTTTATAAATCACCCTTTATAGAATGCTTATCTTCTTCGGCGGCTGACTTAAATGAATGAATGACAATGACGGTAAATTCTCTGATTAGAAATATCAAAAGAGTTTAAATTAAAACAAAACATAAACTAAATAATCTTACGGGAAGTAAAATAGATTAATTTTATATCCCTATGTAGAGTCTTTACAGCAGTACAAATGTGATTCAATTTTTGGAATAAGTACCGTATCTATTTTTTATCACCCACCCCTTTACAGGCGCCCTTTATAAACTTTTTTTATTTCAAGTAAACACATCAGCTACTAAGGTTATGAGCAGATTTTATAAACTTTACATGAAAATCTAAATTTAAACCTTTCACAATTATTTTTAAGTTGTACTTTACGTCTAATACGGATCTGTATAAATCGTTTCCTCAAGAGCTTTGTACTATTAATTCAGAGCACTAAATAATGTTCAATTATCCGTAACCACAAATAAAGGTAATAGAAATAAATAAAAATTCGAAAAGCTCCGTTACTTCCTGGGAAATGATCTCATCAAGATCTCTTTCATTGTTGGAGACTGTTATTCTCGGTTTGAGTTTCCTGAACTACATTTAAACGCATATCTGATTAACGTTTTAGACGTTTATAAAAGACGTGATACAAGGAGATGTTGTAAACTCTTTGTCGAGCGGGAATCATAAAAGTAGAAGTCTGTTTCATTATTTACAAAGTTACTAGAATTAAATTGTAGTAAAAAAGTAACAATATCAGAAATTCTTATTTTTTTAATAGTATTTCATCATTTAGGATGACCTAAATATTGTATATTTAAATATTATATACGTCAGTATTATTACTTTTAAAAATTAATTAAAGCTTCAACAGAGGAGTATACAAAAACGGAAACAACATAAAAAGCAGACACCAAAATTTTTTAAAAATGAATTATGCAGCAAGGAGCTACATTTAACCAAAAAAGATTGCAAAGTAATTCAAAGGTGAATCAAGATGAAAATACTGTTGTTACTATTAAAAAAGATGTGTTACTTTTACAGGGAGATGAATAACCAAACTATGCAGCTGGTGGAAGAGAGATTAACTCACAGCCTCTGCTTCTTCTTCTTCATCTTTATAATAAATTTTGCTTTTGGCGGATTGATACCTCTATGGACGGTTGTCCATACTTCACTTCATTTTTTGCGCGGTCGTCCAATACTTTTTCTATCGGTGGGTGATTTATCTCTTGCTATTTTGACCAAACGGGTCTCCCCCATTCTGCTTATGTGGTTATTACATTCTTTTTTTCTATTTTGTGTCCATTCATTTACACACTGTACGTTACATTTTCTTGTAATGTCTTCACTTCTCTTTCGTTCTCTCATCGTATTTCCTGTAATTCTTCTCAGTACTATTATCACTGCCGTTTCCAGTAGCCTTTGCGTTGTGGCTGTGTCGGGTCTTGCTTCTGAGGCATATGTCATTATTGGTCTTATACTGGCTTTATAAATTCTTGACTTCATCTCAGTGTTAATGTGTCTGTTTCGCCATATAGTCTTATTAAGGCATCATGCCAGTGTCCTGTCATATCTGGACAGTGTAATTTAAAAGGTATTTTATTTCCATTACTTGTTTAATACGGATGCCATCGATTTCTATTTTACATCTGATTGGTTATTTGCTGATTACTATTGTTTTGGTTTTCTGAGTTGAGATTCTCATATTAAATTTTTTTGCTTTTATGTTAAATCTGTGGACTAGTGTTTGCAGATTATCTTCATCTTGAGCTATCAATATTGCGTCGTCAGCATAGCAGAGGATTTTTACTTCTTTGTTTTCCATTCTGTATCCTCTTCCTTTGTTAAAACTTTTGATGATTTTGTCCATGATTGAACTGAAACGCATAGGGCTCAATGAGTTCCCTGTCTATAGGTTTTGTAAATTCTGATAGGTTCTGATTTTATGTTATCTGGGGCAACTTCTCTATTATACAGAAGATGGATTACATCTGTAAGGCCTACTTTGTCAAATGCTTTCTTTAAGTCAATTAGACACAGAAACGCTGATCTGTTATACTCTAGTGATGTCTCAATCATTTACTTTATGACGAATATCACATCCGAACAGGATCTTTCAGTACGAAAACTCTGCTGTTCATCTGCTAAACTTATCCTCTGATTTATTAGTTATTGTAAAATTTGAGTTGTAAGTTTTAGGGCAGTATTGAACAAATTTATACCTCTGTAGTTTTCTGGCTGTTTTTAATCTCCTTTTTTGAATAGTAGAATTAGTTCGCTAGATCTTCATTCTTCCAATATTTTATTGTATTTTATAATTTTGTTAATTAATATGGTTAACTGTTCTGTCATTGCTGCTCCACTATGTTAAAAAAAATAAAAGAAGCAAAATATATGATTACAAAAAATGTCGAGAAATAAAAGATTTAAACAATGGAAAATAATAACTAATGTATAGAGAAAAGTATAACAAATTGCTGCTGCCAGTTGTGATTCACTCGAGTCTCTGAACTATAGGTGACATTGGTCTTATCAATGTTTTGTAGATCTGGCGTTGTGTAGCTCCTATTTGATAGATAGAGATCTTTATCTAATAGAGTTGCTAGATATGTAAATTCTGAGATGTGTTCTATGTATATTTTTCTCCTGTTTTTTTTATCAAAATTCACGCTGACACCCATCGTGATGGCAGATTTTTCTATAGGAGAATGACTCTAACATTTGCCGTTGTATGCAACCTAAATATTGATATCATCTGCAGATGCGACGATTTCTAAATTCTGGTTTACTATTATTACCATTAAGTTTATGTTGATAATATATTCTACGTCTAGATTGAATAGGATGCAAGAAAGGTTTCATTGAGTAGATCTACTAAATGTTGGTATGTCAAAATCTATTATTACTTTAAAACGAGAACAACTACTATGAAAAATAATAAAAAACCAAATATACAGAAGGAATATGTGGAGTAGTTTTTTAATAATGATCTGCAACTAATAGCAGACAATATTGCGTGATTTACCGGACCAGTGATAACTGATAATACAAGAGGAAAAAAGAGCGTAGCAATATAAAAGTGCGTAGCAATAAGAAAACGAAGTAATAACGGTACAGAGTACAGATGAACTATACGAAGAAATACTTTTACGGAGTAATAACTTATAAAGAAATAATAGCCGATCAGTTTATACCTAAGCAGAGTATAAACCGACTAATATTTTTTGCATTTCTACCGCACCAGACCATTTTTATTTGATTTTATAAATTTTTTCAACTTCAAATGTACATTTTTTAAATTTTTCCAAGTGGGTCGAAAATTGTTATTAATAAATAACTTATAACAAAAAAATAATTTCCCGAATCGCTTCGACTAAAATTTTTTTATGCGTATCTCATCAAAATAAATACTTTTTCTATTTTGGTAATTTTTCGAAAAATGCTTAAGGAAGCATTCGAGTTATTTGCAATTTTTTGTTAAAAAAATGCCTTAATTAGTAATTTTTTGGATTTTTCTTAAACTACTAAAGGAATTGCAATTCTATAAAAAGCTTTATTATCTTTAAACCTGCAAGTATAAGTAAGAATATTTTGAGAAGGATAAATGGATTCTATCTTGCTGAAAAGATGGAACCAAATATTTCGAATATGCTTCTTCTTCTTCTTCCTTCTTGTATGTATGCTTTAAAGCCTGTTTCTTCTTCAATATTAGCCTCCTAAATTGTTTAAATTGTCGCACCATCTTTTTCTTGGTATGCCAATACTTCTTCGTCCATTTGGTGACTTATCTCGTGCTATTCGTACTATCCTATCCTCTGCCATTCTACTAATGTGTTCGTTCCACTCCTGTTTCCGTTTTGTCACCCATCCATTTATGTCTTTTATATTGCATGCTCTTCTTATTTTTTCACTTCTCTCCCTATCCAACAGACTTTTGCCTGATATTCGTCGGAGTATTTTCATCTTTGTTGTTTCCAGTAGTCGTCTCGTTTTAGATGTGTCTGGTCTTGTTTCCGCCGTGTATATTAATATAGGTCTAATCGCTGCTTTATAGATTCTTGTTTTTGTATCTTGTCTTAGATGTTTGTTCTTCCAGATTGTATCTTTAAGAGATTCCGCCGCTTTACTTGCTTTTAAGCTTTCTTGTCGTACTCCCTCTTCAACATCTCCGTAACTAGTTGTATCTATTCCCAGATATCTAAACCTTGCTTCTTGCTTTATTATTTTCCCATCAATTTTGATTTTACATCTGTATCATATTGTATTTCTTGGTTGTTGTATTAAAGATATGTGTTAATCTTTGAAGCTCGTCTTCTGTCTCGGCAATTAATACGGCGGCGTCTGCATGACATAATATTTGGATTTCTTTGTTCCCCATTCTGTAACCATGACCTTTACGTACTGCTTGTATTATTTCGTCCATTATTATATTAAAGAGAAGTGGGCTTAACGAGTCACCCTGTCTGACTAAGCTTTGTACTGGTATACACTGTATTAGATTATGGAAGTAGATGTTGTCGATGGTTTGTATAATATTGATTGGCCAATATGCATTTCGAGAAATCTATCGCATCGCTAATCGTGTATTACGGTTGCAGCGATACAGGCACGCGGGTGCGCGTAGAAATCTTTGTTTAAATTTAAAACTATGTTTTCAGCAAGATAGAAACCACTTAACCTTGTCAAAATATATATTTTTTTTTAATTACCAAGAGAGAAAAAGTATTTACTTTGACGAGATATGCCGAAATTGCTTTTTTTCTTATAAGGTATTTGTTAATAATAATTTCGGCCCACATGAAAAAATTAAAAAAAAAAATAGATTTGAACTTGAAAAAAAAATATGTAAAATCCAATTAAAAAAGGTTTTTTGAGGTACAAAGGTAAAAAAAAATCGGTCGGTACATTCCGTTTCTAAAGCTTCTTTTTAGGGGTAAACCGCTCTCCTATAATAACTAATATGCCCCACTAACTGGCTAAATAGATACAACATGAGAATGAGAAAATACCACAAGAATAATTCGAATTAAGATGTGTACCACCCCCATAAAATAAAAATATAATAAATTGAAAATAACGCAGCATAATTAGTCTAATTAGCATATGCTACAGATTTCTCTAAATATTATTTATTCGCGTATTTTTTAGAAGCTTACTGAGACAATTTGGGTTTAGAAACGGTTTGGCCATGAAATATACATTGTTTAGCATACAAATTCTGATCCAAAGAGTACATTATGTTAACAGCGATGTCTATGCATACTTTAATGATCTCAAAAAGACGTTTGATAAGGAATCTGATTTGAATGACAAAAATATTCGCATAAAATTTATAGGTGGATGAATTTGTTGATGCTTTTTTTCGTTTTGAATAAAAAATAGGTTGTATATCTGTGTGTATAGTTGTTGTGGTCCAAAATGGTTTTTTCCTGACGTTTTATATAGAATTTCGAATTACAATATCAAAGTCGATATGGTAGCCTTTTGTCGCTTACAGATTCAATATTATTCTAATGAAAATGCTCATTGCTGATATGCTTGTTTCTTCTTCTTGACTGGCTTTAGAACTCGGGGTAAGTCTTCGCCGCATCCATTATAGCTCTATAGCCCTCCATCTTCTCGATATGCTTGCTGACCTCGCAATAATCCAAATTCAAATATAATGACATTAAGCGCCTTTAATTCATCATTTGACTGGTCTATTTGTTTTACCGTTGCTAATTATCCTTGATTGACGGATGCAAACTATTGTATTTTCTTCTTCTTCTTTTGTTTTTCGACTAGATTCAGAAGTTTCTGGCACTCTGGTTGTCTCAGGTCGTAAGACCACGATACCGAATCCTGTCTTCCCATCAAAATGTATCAAGAAGTCCTAGCTTCAACGAAGATTGAAGGTTTGTCTTCCTGTTTAAATTTTGTTTGGCCGGTGTATGCCCGCCTCAGATCAGTAAGCGAATCACATTCGCAAATAATTTATGTGGCAGTCACCTTTTTTGTGATCCTGTTTAAACCTCGCTTACTGAAGTTTGTCTGGCTCTAGAGAGTATTATATATAATATATAATATTATATAATATGTATATATAATACAAAAGTTCCTCTAGAGCCACGTTTTGCTTTATTTTATTCGTGAAGGCTTTTAACTTGATTTTGGAAAGATTAATTGTAAAGTTCTCTTTCAAACATCATGTAGGGCATAAAGCAACTAATCCGAGCGAGACAGACCCTGTAAATTTTCCTCTAGTAATATCAGAATATTTTTTGCGAAGCCTAGAATCTAGATCCCCTGGGTACCGAACTCGAGGATAGGATTATCATCAACTATGTCCGGTAGTGTTGGTGATATTACTCCTCGTTGAGGGCATCACTTAGTTGCGCTTAAGGTGATACCCCTTTCATACCTCACCGCGAGCATTATTCTGCATTGAAGCACTCTTATAATTGACCTGTATGTAGTTCATTGATTTTTTCCACATCAGTATACAACCTAGGTCTGATAGGCGTATTGTTAAATGCATCCTCGTTGTCTACGAATACCGCAAGGATGATTTTTGTCTATTGTAAGCTTCTTTTGAGTATCGATATAAGAATGTGCAAGGCTGGCTTATATATATATATATATATATATATATATATATATATATATATATATATATATATATATATATATATATATATATATACATATAGATATATTGGGTTTTGTAGTCAAATACCTTTCTAATACCGTGTGAGAATTGTAATATAAAATTAGCAGAATTACTTAACATTTGACATTATATTATTTGATTTTCTCAAATCTTATAAATTTGCTCATTGCCATTTGTGATAAGTATCATTTGTCGTGAGCCTAATCAAATTGGAACTTACATGATTCAAATGTAATTTATTCTAAACGAGCTAATACATTGAAATTTGTATAAAAGTAAAACCAATAAATTTGTTAAAAAATAACCAACTCGCTTTATATAGTCAATATCCTTTATACGGCAAACGAAGGTGAACGTCAAACGAAATGATGAGAACATAACGATTAGAATTTCCTTCAAAGCTATGAGTTCTCTTCGTTTTCTGTAAGCAGTGCAGTAGTGTATCACAGAGTGCCGTTGACCTGAAAAGTAGAGTTGCGTTTATACAAATTCTAACATCGATTTTGTCTAGAATTACCTACATTGTGGTTGTGGGCTTTCATGAGATCGTTTTCTTACCATTTTTCAAATATCGATTTATACACTTTTAATAGTAAAGTAAATAATAGATATTTTCAGTTTATTGATTTTTCTGTGCTTAAATTTTGCACAATAAGATTTACACAATAATATTATCTTCTTATACTAGTATGGCCACTATACATTGTTGTGGACCATTTTTGTTGCATTAGTCATGAGCATATTTTATTCACAGTCTTAAACAGGGTAGTTGTTATATTTTTATACTACTTACTTAGATTTTTGATGTAAAGGGTTCATCTTCTCCGTGACTACGTTTTCCCTAGATCTTTTTCGACGTCGGGAGTGATAATTCATATTTTTTAGGAAGCATTATGCCATATCCTAAATATTCCAGCTCAAGGAATCTTATTTTCTTAACTATTTCTTTGTCTTTGCCTATTCTGAGTCGGATGTTATCCTTTATGACCTCTTAATTATAATATTCATTCGAATATCCACATTTGAAATATTTCTTAATATTAAAAATGTAAAAAGACTGGAAGGTACTTTAGCTGCTCTCACTTTTTTTTGTCCTTGAGCTCCATTTTTGATTCATATTACAGCCTAGATATATAAGATTGACTACTCCCTCAAGCCCCATTTAGATACATTTCTGTTATTCTTCTCTATACATATGATATCCAATTTTTTGTAGGTCTACCTCATCGTCTTCTATTTGATGACAACTATTTTACATTTTTGTTACGCAAACTTTCTTTGAGTCATCTATCTTTTTTCTAATATTTGTCTTTAAAAATTATGTTATTTAGGCATGAACGTCCCACTCTAAAACAAGTCTCGAGTTTCATTAAATCGTTCATTGGTTGTTCTATTTCCTTTTTGATTCACTTATCCCAACATTCTTGTAGTAGCTGGGAGATAAATCGCCAACCGACCCCGAAAAAGGTGAAGCGACAACCTGAACATTGATGCAGGTGGATGAAGTTTAAACAGACGATTCGCTTAGAATACAGAAACAAGAAGCATATTAATTAGACGTTTATATTTTAGCAGTTTTGGTTATATCAACTCAAAATAGCATATTATTTTAGGTTTGGATTTGTCGTAGTGCATCTTCAATTAGGGAAAAATCTATCGGTTGTAACCAAAAACTCCAGTTTTTTTACTCGGCAATAATCGGTTTTTCCGGTGGTTTTTCTTGTCTCGGTTATAACTGGTTTTTTCTTTTTAAAATAATAACCGGTGAGAAAACGGAGAACGTATCCTCAAGAAAATAACAGCCTTGAGACAATGGTGTTAAGTGTTCGACGCCTTCGGGAGAGACATACTGTAGATTATATCTGCTTAACCATGAAGGAGCTCTTTGAAGAATTCAGCATCCCTCTGGCTAGAGTTGTAGGCGCCTGCACGGATAATGAAGCGAATATGGTGGTTGAAGTGAGGAAGTTGCTCGGAGAGGACAAAAACCTGCATTGTTTTGCACACATGTAATTTAGTTGTTATAGATGGCCTAGATGATGTAATCAATGCGGTATTAAAAATATTAATTACCAAAGTTAAAACCATAGTCACTTTTGCCAGACGTAGGAACGTGTTTATGGAAAAATCATATGGAAAAACTTTTGATACACTCCATACCAACTAGATGGAATTCCATCTACTATATGCTTCAAAGGTTTGCACTAATGACCCCTTACATAATGTGTGGTGCAGACATAGAATTAATTAATGGAATTATGTGCATTTTATTGCCTTTCAATGAAGCCCCAAAGGAGATTTTAGGTTTCCAGTAGATTACTGCTAACCTTGTAATCACCTTTGTCTCCATCATCGAAAGGTTGTTAAAAAACCATTTTCTTGTAAAAACATACTCAGATACGAATGGAAATGACTCACCTTACAATACCAATACCAATTACCAATACCAAAAATCAATCGTGTATTACATAATCACAAGACAAAAATCAGAAGCTATACCACGTGGAGCTAATTGTGGATCTGATCGCTATTTAATTAAATCCAAACTGATCTATCCATTTCAGAATATCGCCACAAAAACCGAAAAATAGAATAATGCAGTAGTAGATATTGGAAGAAATCTAAAATATAAACTATTTCTCCTAAAACATGATAGCATCAAATACATATTTCTAAGAAGAATAGCTGTCTGACGAGATAAAGGAATTAATAAAAAAAGAAATGCAATTTTACACGAGGTTGTTGACAATTAAGCTAACGCGACATAAAGAACCAAGCATCGAATAGAGAAATATCATATAACAAAAAATGTATTCGTATTCAGTCAACAGCGGCAACGAAAACGGTGGTTTTTTACTTAGGGGTTAGAAGTGTAGACTCTTAATGCAGACCTAGAAAGAAGGCTCTTAGTAATAGACATGAATTATATAAGAAGAAGCGCAAGAATATTAAGAATAGAAAGGAGACATAATGAGAAAGTAATAACTCGAATAAAAGTAGAAGCAAAAGTAGTGGACCGAATATAAAAACGGTCCTTAAAGTGGTTTGGACATTTATTAAGAATATTTGACGAGAGATGAACTATAAGAATATTTCTTTGAAGAAGAAAATGGTGTAGACCATGCATATCAGTGAATGAGAACTTCAGAGGAGCGATAAATGGCCAAAATTTACGAGAAGAGGTTGACTTCGATAGACATGGTTGGCAAAAGATGATGGGAATATGACAAAACTCTATTAATGGTTCGTCTTTATTCAGTACCCTGTCCGATTATCGAACGTTGGCGATCATATTGGCAATAATGACTTGGTCTAAAGTAGCTCGAAATAGACTAGCTGTTAATGGCATGTTTTATTGCAGCTATACCCACCAAGAAAAAACACCATGTGGCTCATGCCGAAGGAAAATGTAGTTTACCCACTAAAACTTCCACCTGTTAAGAAGGACAGGGTGTAAAACATATCTAGCGTACTTCACCATGCTACCTCTACGTTCTCTTTCGTTCTCCATCGCATCAATTTTACTACTCTACTCTACTTTACTTTCGTCTATTATAAAACTGCAATATTCTGATTGCATTATTTTGCTCCCTCGCCAATGTATCTTGCTCTTTGATCCCCATATCAATCATACTATTCACAAAGTTCGAATCTCGCTACGGAGCATTAGTTCAACCAACAACTCTATTGTGATACCTTCACCTTAGCCCATCTCACTCTACTATCGAGCATTGACAGAGTATACTCCGCAGTATATTCATATTCTCCTTGGCAAAGTACACGCCAGTAAGTCTCCTTCACCTCAATCCGTTTCAGGTAGGAGCAGAAACAACCATGCTCCGTAAAAACCTAACCCAAATCGTAGTTTATCCTATCGTGTTCATGGCCCACATATGTCCTGAGTGTCTTGGTGATAAGACACCTAGTCCTGAGGGCCTTCCTTCTTTTTCTTTTTTTCGTTTTCGTGAAATGCAACCTCTCTTTTGCATTTTATCTCCAATGATTCGTCCTTTCCTCAGTAATCAGATCTACTGATAACACCCCAGGCAATTCTGCTACTGCATCTGATGCTTACTACAATTCCTGACAAGAGGCTTTCTTTAGATCTCTCTAATTTTCCAGTTAAAGTTCTTGATCTCAAAAAAACTCCGGCCGTACGTGCAGTCTATACATGATCGAATACACTAACGATCATTGCAATACCCTTACACCTGTGTTAGGCCAAACATAAAAATCAGTCATTTTTATATTTGGCCTTCACCTATTCTGTTCAGGCGTATACTATCGACTATAGTTTGTTTCTCTTACGGGCATTCTTCTGATGCCTTTATTAATTCTTTCTAGTTTGGATTTACATGATTTTCTTCTGAGAAAAAGTGGTATTGAATAATGTTAATGAGACAATATTGTCAATATAATAGTAAGTAGTCCAGCTATAAAACATGGGTATTCTTCAATATGTTATGCTATAATCTTTTCATGTACATTATAACGCTAATTCTTCTTCAAGTGTCATCTCCGCGGCGGAGGTCGGCAATCATCATAGCTATTCGGACTTTTGAGACGGCTGCTCTGAGTTCATTTGATGTACATCCGTACCACTCTCTCAGGTTGCGCAGCCATGACATTCTACGCCTCCCTATGCTTCTCTTTCCTTGGATCTTTTCCTGTATAATCGGGGAGTGCATTTGGAGCAAGGTGTATTTCTCTCCACGTGTAATATGTCCGAGATATTCCAATTTTTTGTTTTAATTGTATTTAAAATTTCTATTTCTTTATTCATCCTTCTCAGAACCTCTTTGTTTGTGACGTGTTCTATCCACGATATTTTCAGAATTCTTCTATACACCCACAGCTCGAATGATTCCAGTTTTTTCATTGATGTCGCATTGAAGGTCCAAGATTTCATTCCATAAAACAAAGTCGCCAACCTAACTCTTAGTTTCAATTTTAAATCTCTTGTACATAGCACTCTTCTCATTTTGTTGAAATTTGCTCTAGACTTTTCTATTCTGATTTTGATCTCCTGAATGTAATCATTTGTGGAGTAATCACCAGATATGCATATTTGTCCACTTGTTCGACGTTGGTTCCGTTTATTAGAATATTCTCGTTATTTCTTTGAGTTTTCGATATTCTCATAAATTTTTTCTTCATATAACGTTAATATTTTTCTATAAATAGTTTAAAGAGTGTCATTAACGGATACTTTTTTATCTTTTAAATTTTTACTATTCTAAATTAAAATAAATTAAAATAATTATTTTATAAGCACAAATGAAGATACTTATCATAAAAAATGGTTTCTTCAGAAATTAGTGCAAAAATATTCGTGTGGAACGAAGAAACGCTCTGAAAATTATTCATCAGAGCGAAGAAGTCACTCGCTATTAACTTTTTCCAACAAGTTTACAAACCGTTCACTTCTTCCGGTATTTTTATTGCTTCGTTAATTGCGTCGCCGGTATTGCAAAAATAGAAAATAAAAGTATTGCTACGATTTCATCTTTCCTTAATGGCATTTTAAATAGTTAATATCTTGTCATAAACATCGTTGAGAAAAGTAGTGGTTCTCTTTAAAAAACAAAATGACTGATGTCGTTTTCATATCATTTTGGTCCATAATGAGCTTTTTTTTAGGTTACTTAATGCGTGTAAACAAAGATAGATAAAATTTAAAACAGAGCATGTCTTAAGTTGCGTTGTTAATATTTATTATACACTTAGCTACTATTTATTAATAAGTTGGATTTACAACTTCCACAAAAAAATGGTAACATGAAACTGATTTATTTTTTGTCCTAATTATTTCCCACCGTCCCAAGTACTCATATTCTGGTTAAATGCATCCCCAACAGCAACTGTTGCGCTAAAACTTTCTCCTACTTTTTTCTATGTATTTCAACAGCTTTGATTGTGTCATGTCTTCATCTTATTTTTGGTCATTCTCGATTTCTGTTGTTTGTGTATGTGATTTCCTATATGTTGAGCTATATCTTACTAGTCCAATAAATAAACGTGATTTTCTATTTCACTTTTAGACTTTTGGTGCCGCTGCGTTGGTTGGATTTTTATTTTTTAGGGGTGAAATCTACCCCTATTAGAAAAAAATCGTATAATTGTAAATTAAAGCAAGTAATTGATCCAAATAATCTGTTAATAGAGTGAATAAATGTCAATTAACAATAAACAACATAACTTAAGATTTTATTAGAGTTTAACCCCTAAATATCACCTCTTAGATTAGTTACAGATTAAAACAGATTAAAACAATGTCGTTGAATACTTCGTCTTCACTGATTTGCATGAAAATTAAGATTTAGGTTATACTTACCCTCCACTTCAAAATTGGACTTGTGCCCTTGTTTGCTTTTTATTTTTTAGGGGTAAAAATGACCCCTAGTATAAAACGACCCTTGTAGAAAAAAATCATAATTGTAAATGCAACCAATTTGGAATTATTTAAACATAATTTCTACACTCCTACACCCTGGAAGGTAAATCCTACCTCTCAGCAGCCCTCCTAGACGTCAGTCATGCCTTCGATAAGGTTTGTCATGAAGGCCTACTTTATAATATTAAGAAACAATTGCCATATCCTTTCTTTCCACAACTAAAATTCTACCTATCAGATACATACTTCCTGGTAAAGCAGCACGATGAATACACTCAGCTCCACCCTATAAAAGCAGTTGTTCCACAAGGAAGCGTACTAGAACCTATTTTATACCTGATGTTCACTGCAGGCTTCCAATCCAGCAGTAACACAGAAGTTGCTACTTTTGCAGACGACACCGCAGTACTGGCCATGGACTCTAGTCCCACAAAAGCATCAGAAAATTTATAAAAAAAACCTAAATAAAATAGAAACTTACCTAAAAAAATCGTAAATTGGAGTAAATGAGACCAAATCTTCTTCTTTTTATATAGACATGACTCTGTCTGTTTTTCAATGTGCCTCCAGTAAGTTGTCGTTCCATCGTTTTCGTGGTCTTCCTACTGATCGTCTCCCTATTGGGGAACTGTCTTTTGAAGTCTTTACTACTCTATTTGTTGTCATTTGGCTTATATGATCGTTCCATTCTACTTTTCTATTTCTTACCCAGTTCTTGATGTTCTCCACCTTGCATCTACGTCGTATATCTGTACTAGCTCTGTCCCATAGTGTCTTACTATCAATTTTTCCAAGTGTTTTCATCTCTGCTGTTTCTAACATCCTTTTTGTCCTCTCTATGTCAGGTCTTGTTTCTGCCGGGTATGTCATTATTGGTCTGATGACCATTTGACCATGATGTTTTGTAAATACTTTCTTTCGTTTCTTTCCCGATATTTTTATTTCTCCATATTGTTTCATTCAGGCAGCCTGTGGCTCTATTTCCTCTATTCACTTGATCTTCCACTTCAGTTTTAGAGCTCTACCTTCAGGTTTGAGACCAAGTCAACACATGTAACCTTCACAATGAAACGAGGTGAATGCCCTCCAGTCACACTCAATGCTAAATGACACAAAATACTTAGGTATCGATCTTGAAAGACGACTAACCTGATTGTCTTGGTTTCTGTAGATTAAGTTTTCATATAAATCTACATGTTCTATTTTCTTCTCCGACTTGTATTTGCCTTGCTAATTGTTGCATACGGATAGTCGTATTTTCTGTTCAGTTGATTCATATCGTTGGTCAGCAGTATGTCGTTTGTAAATCTCAGAGTCATATAGAGCCATATAGAGTCTGTCCCCTCTGATTGGCAGAGAATTTAAATGACCATTTAAAGGTTTGAACGTCTTCCACTATGTTCGTGTTTCCACCGTATTCAATACTTTTTCGAAATTTGAATTCAATATCAAGTGTATTCATGTGATTTTTTCTATTACTTGTTTTAGTGTGTTTATGTAGTTTTTCGTATTCTTCCTATTAATAGCTTCTTCATGGGTATAAGTATTGACATCAAGATTTTTTTTATTTTGTGAGAAAGAAAATTCTACAAAACAGTTTATCGAACGTTTAAAACCGTTGATGTTGATGCTATTTAAATTCAATAGCGCCAATTTCATTTTTTCTTCAACTGTGTGAGCTAAAATAATACCTAAATAATCATCAGCAAATTTGGCAAAATCGAATTCAAATAATTTATCACCTCTTTCGATATTAAATTGAATATAGTGGACTTAAATCACATTTTGAGTAATTTAAAATTATTTTGATTTCAGGGAACGGAAAACGAACGAATAACATTGACAACAAAAGATGATAAAATATCTAAGAATGTTCTTTTACCTGACATCCGGTTGGTGGATGGGCCAACTATATTGGCAGGACGTGTTCAAGTCAAGCACAATGGACAATGGAGGAGTATATGTACGAATTCTAGGAAGTAAGTAATATAATATTTTCTTCGACGTATAATGATAACAATATATGAGAGATCGATATAAAAAAAAAACAATCAACCTAAGATATATTAATAAATATAGTGTTTTATTTATTTTTAGGAGGATCGTACGATTTTTTATTGCATTTTGTATCTCGACCACTCTTACTTATATGGCCAGTTTGTTTTCTCATATATTTATGATTGAAAAGCTATTCTTCTTTTTTCACAGAGAATATTGATCACAATAAAAGCTCTAGATATAAAAAAAGATATACATAGGACAAAAAATTATTAAATATTATACTTTGGGCCAGAGGTCGTTAAAAATAAAAATAACACCGAGAAAATAATACAAATACACAGGCTGCGATCCTGTGCAAGATGACCGGCTTCATCCAGGTATTTTCACAACAGAGTCTTCATTTGGTCTGCCCATGATTTTGGAGATCTTCCTCTTGGTCGTCGGCCATTTACCTTTCCTTATACTATCAATAGTTTCATAGTCTCCGTTTTTCTGGCTATGTGGCGGAAGTTATTTAGGTATGCTCGGTTAACTTTTTTTAATAACCTCGTCGTTCATTGATTATCATCTTCTCCTCCTCAGTCCTAATCCCTTTTGGGATGTGGTGACACCATCAGGCCTTTACAGTTTTTTCACGATTTCTCTCCATCCTTCTCTGTCCTGGGCTAGTTGTTCGGCTTCATGTAACCCTTGGTTAATCAGTATTTTTGTTTGATCTACCCAACGGCTTGGAGATCGTCCCCTAGGTCTCTTTTCTTCAACTCTGCCCTCGACTATCAGTTTTTCCATCGTACCTGTTCTTCTAGCAATGTGTCCAAAATACTGCAATTATCTCTGTTGTATTTGTTTAAGCAATCTATCCTTTACTTTAAGTTGTTCTAATATCGATACGTTAGTGCGATGATCAATCCAGGATATTCTCAACATGCGGCGGTATACCCACATTTCAAAAGCGTCCAGTTTATTTTTATCCGCTTTCTTTAAGGTCCACGTTTCGGATGCATATGTCGCTATCAGAAACATGAGCGCCCTTACCAGGCTTAGTTTTGTGTGTATTGTTATGCTAGAATTTTTCCAAATTGCTACCAGTTTCATCATAGCTGTTCTAGCAATAGTCAACCTTCTACGGATCTCTCTGTCACACCCTCCGTCATTTGTTATTAGGGACCCCGGGTATATGAAACTCTTTACTACTTCAAAGCCCCCAATTTCTTTAATGTGTTGAAGATTATTCCGAGCTCTGTCTACTATCATGATCTTTGTCTTACTCCTATTTAGCTGTAGTCCATATGTTTTGCTTTTTTCCTCCAGACGTCTCATTATGCCTTCCATTTCTTCTTGATTTGCCGCGATTATTAAAGTGTCATCTGCATATCTCAAGTTATTGATTTTTTGCCCTCCCACTGATATTCCGCCCTTCCATCCGTCTAGTACCTTTCGCATAATGTGTTCGCTGTAGATATTAAACAGAGTTGGCGAGAGTATGCATCCCTGCATGACACCTGCCTCTGTTCTGAAATGATCGGAATGGGTGTTGTTTATTTTTACTGTGCACTTATATGTAGCAGGATTTTGCTTGCATGAGGAATAAGAGCAATGGTTCTGTAATTACTACATATAGTTAGTAATCTATATGATATATCTACGCCAGTTTTGCCTACTGCTTTTAGAATCTCCGCTGGGATGCCATCTACCCTTGTTTTTTTGTTTCTTAGTTGGTTGAGAGCCTTCTCTACTTCTACTCGTAAAATGATTAGTCCTGTCTCTTTAATTGTATGTTTATTTTGTTCTGAAGCTGGTGCTTCTTTTACTTCTCCATTATGATTTTGAATAGCTTGAAGTTGTGGCTTGAAGTAGTGAACTCTCAGGCAAAATCTCGTTTAAATAGTTCATGTTGGTATGCATATTGCTCCATACTTTGACACACGTTATTTATATGGTAGTTTTTATCTTTGATGCATATACATTTTATTTTCTTACTTAGCTCCGCTATTCCCTGAGTGTTGTTTCCTATGTTTGTGGTATGTTGTAGTATAACTCTTCTTTTTCCCACTAGCTCTAAGGTTTCTTCTAACATTCAATGTTTGTTCTTCTTGATTTAAAGTGGTGCCAATCTAAGTTCACATACCCTGATTTTCCATGTTAACTTTACGCTGTTTGCACCATGTCTTCCATATTGTTTAATCGTCAGATCCATTGATTTGGTTTTTATTACTCATGGACAGTTTTTTTTATCTGAATATTCAAATATCTACTCCATATATCCATATGTTAGTGTGTTGTGTTATGTAACAATGTTTCATGTTTAACTTAGTAAATAATCATAGCTAAACACTTCTTCACCAATATCGCATACTCTCAATATATTCAAGTTATTAAAAATTTCTTTTTTTTTTAGTTGGACAAATTTTGACACGGCCACAGCTTGCCGACAGTTAGGATTCCAAGGTGGCACATTTCATAGCTGGTACAATCGACAAATGCCTCTAAAACCACGTATCCTCTATGAAGAGCCAAAGTGTTCAGGACGAGAAAACTCGATATTTGACTGCCAATGGGACAAAAGACAAATGGGATCCGGAGTATGCGATTATCATCCAGATCTCGGGATAGAATGTATGGCTAGACATGACACGCCGTTGCCCTTTTGGAGGGGAATTCGATTCGAAAATGCTGCTAGTACTAAGAAGTTAACACTATATAATACTCTCTATGTGCCAACATCTAGTTCTAAACTTAAGTTTGTTAATATATATTACGCTGGAGCGGGAAGGGATCATAATACAACTAGTGCGTTACATGTGACTGGAGTGCCACCGATCGTAGACCATTTAGAAATATTTAATTCTGCCTATAATGGAATCAACATTACAAATCCAGATGCTCCTATAACGATAAACAACTGCAAAATACGAAATAATAGAGGATACGGTATCTTCA
The DNA here is from genome assembly GCF_040954645.1 of Diabrotica undecimpunctata. NCBI lineage: Eukaryota > Metazoa > Arthropoda > Insecta > Coleoptera > Chrysomelidae > Diabrotica > Diabrotica undecimpunctata. Next base: position 122,238,656 of record NC_092810.1, on the reverse strand, counting down.
TTAATTCTAGTTATGGTCTAGCTCAAATTGATGGTTGTACTGTAACAGAAAATGGAGGAGATGGTATAAGGTTTGTTAGAGCTGAAGAACGACCAGATGAAAGAGCGGATAGAAATGGATATAGCGATTTTTGTAAATTAGCCCTAGCGTCTAGTCAGACATTTCCAGTTCAATTGTTTGCCGAGCAAACACTCTTTCTAACCAAGGAGCTAATTTGCAATAAAGTGTTTACAACAAGATATGGCCACGTCTTGACATTAAATTTTATTCGAGCTGTTACAAATCGAAACGACAGTTCCTCAATAGAAATACTTGATGGCTCCACACTGAACAACAGAATCATACAGTCATTCTCAATAAGAAACAATACAAGACCTCAAGCAATAACTAGTACCTCTAATCAATTATATATCAAATTTAAAGCTGATCCAATGACTGAAACTTCCATTTTTATGAGAATAACATCTGGTCTTCGAAAATCTTTTGATGTGAACATCAGCAACTCCGATATATCCGAAAACGTAGGAAGAGGTATAGCTGTGGATAACTTGAGATCTCAGGTTCATATACACAAGACATCTGTTTCTAAAAATGAGCATGTAGCTGGTATACATGTAACAAGTGGTGTGGGGGATGTAAATGTGACAGAGAGTCGTGTATCTTTCAACGAAGGCGATGGAATTAACGTGACGTACACAGGTGGTAGCAGAAATATATCCAGATCTTCTATCAGTTCGAACAAGGGTTATGGTATTGCAATATGGCTAAATAATACAGCAGAAACAGAATTTATTATAGTCAATCAAACTACTGTAGTTCAATATTCTGAAATTTACAAGAATGTAGATATCGGTGTTTTACACGGTAATTACTGTGGAGATGCTCTGTTTAATTTCACAGAAAACAGCTTTAAAAACTGTCTAAATGACGCACTGGAGGTACTCTCTTGCTGGAAACCAACTAAAACTCCAACTAAATTACAAATTGGTCACAACAGATTTATGGGCAATGAGCAGATTTCGTTAAAAATATATCCTGCTATCAACTTGAAGGCAGTTGTAGAATACAACCAATTCAGACAAGGTACATTCGGAGGACTTCTAATAAAGACTAAACCTTTGGAAGAATTTAATGTTTTAGTCAATGATATAGTCGTTACACAAAATTATTTCTTAAACAATTCTGGAATATTTGTCGTGAATTTGGGACTCTCTCCATATTCAGAAAGTCAGTATTTACTCTTTACAAGGAATTTTGTTAAAAGCAACAAAATCAGCGAGCCTTTCCAGATGGAAGATGGTACTGCGTCCAATTTAAATCCAAGAAGTAGAGTTTCGGCTCCAGTTGTGGTGGGATCCAACAACATTGACATATTTCGAAATATTATAGAAAATCCAGATTCGAAGTATGAAATTGGTAGTCATTTAGAGGACCAAAGTAAAACTATAAATTGCACATATAATTGGTTGGGATTTGGAAATGATGAGCACATTTTTCATAGGATATTTCATCGTTACGATAGGTACAACTTGGCAAGAATTTCATTTATACCATTCCTTTTACACAACACTAACCCTCTCACATCCAGAGTCAACGCCAATCAATTTTACGTACCAAAATTCCTCGCTGACGGTTCTGATAAACTCGGGGGTGAAATAGAAGGTGAAGAAATAATCACAAGAGGAGAATATATGGTTGTACGGGACATTAGTATTCGACCTGGTGGAAAACTAACTATAGAACCAGGTGTTACTCTTCGATTTCCTCCATCTATCGGTATAATGGTGGGAGGCCGTTTAGAAGCCAAAGGCATAGAACCAGATAGTATCAAGTTTACTATTAAAGAAGAACTTGTCCATGCTCCAGATAACATAACATACGAAGTGGATACAGAAGCGTATGATCCAGATGCTGAGATGATCGAAATCGAACCTAAAGTGCCTATAAGACTTCTTGGGGGAAATAGTGAGACTGAAGGTCGACTACAACTTAAAATAAATAACGAGTGGGGAACTGTTTGCAACTATGGATGGACCATTGAGAATGCTGCATTGGTGTGCCAACAGCTGGGATATGTCCTAAATCCAGATGATTGGTAAGTAAAAATATTAATTAATATTTTTAAAACTATTACAGCTTTTTCTTCCACTAGTACTCTTTTCTTTGAAAATCCTACATTTATTTTTTCTTTAATTATGACGTGGATTTTAACTCTAAAAATGATGTGGATCAACTGTTTAATATTCCTAGTACAAGATATACGATACTGAAATGTTATGTTGGAGGACAAATAATTCAATTTTAAATGAGCTGAAGGTCAGAAAACGGCTCTCCAGCAAAGTCCATTTCAAAAATTTTTAATATTATGGACATGTTATGAGAGCAGACACAGAAAATATGAAAAAACTTTCTTAATATTGTTCTGAAGCTCTTTTCTTATGGCATCTTACAGCAATTGCTATATGGGAACAAGCTACAATTGAAGTTTAAAATAAATTTATTGACCTTTCAATTTCTACTCCGGAAATCGTTCTCCTTATTATTATATTCCTTATTATTAAAGGAAAGGTAGAAGGCCGAAGATCACGAGGAAGATACCCAACAAGATGGATCGACAAATTACAATTAGTTAAAACAAATGACCAGAGATAGAGATCTTTAGAGACGGATAATACACGACATCACGATGACCACTACACTCCTCCCGTAGGGTGAGGACTGAAGAGATTGATGTGTGTAGGGTAATTGATGGCCTATAGTCATCTCTTCTTTTGATGGTTAAGCACCACCAACGGAAGCTTCTCTCCAAAGCTGTAGGCGACGTCGTTCAGCGGTGGTTTCGATCGGAGAATTGGTACTCATGAAGCTTCTATGATATTTCAATCTTGAAACGCGTGCCTTCACCAGCTAAACATGGAATGACGTGGGTCACTCTCTTGCTTCTTCTTCTCGATTTTAGAAATCACTCTCCTTTTGGTTTTGGGGAAAGAAATTCCTATCGACCGGTATAAGTCATGGACTGGAGTAGGTTTCAAGTACTCGGATATTATTCCGGCCATCTGGCTTAGAGGGTGATCAACATGACGAGTATGAGCGGAGCGATTCCAAACTACAAGTAAACATTCCGCTGTAGAGAAACACAAAGCTACAGCTGACTGATGCTCTTAGCACATTTGGCTGAGCTCCTCAACTTGTTTCAGTTAACTCACGTATTATAAGGAAATATTTGCCTTTGTGTCTTTGCAATGAATTTTTTTGTCCAATTTTACCCCCAAGTATTTTGGATATGTACAGTTCTCTAGAAGTTCTCGCTATTTTATGTTTAGTTTTTTTTTAGTTTGATGGTTATTCAGACGATAGGCACAGGTTTGAGTTTTATTTGGGTTTGATCTGATTAAATTTTTCTGTAGTACTCTGAAACTTCTTTCAGCGCAGCCAACAATTTGGTTTCTACGTCTTCAAAATCTTTTCCCTCTGTAGCTACCGTCGTATCATCAGCATAAATAAAGCGCCTGGTATCAAAGTGATCTGGTAAGTCGTTAGTTTAAATATTATCGAGAAGAGTTGCAAGCACGCTTCCTTGGGGGACTCCATTTTTCTGATTTCTCCACGACTCTTCCTGGATTGTAATGTAACATATAACCGATGATTCTGCAGATGCACCTCAGCAGGCACATCCGTCTGAAGTCCTTGGTAATGTTTTACACTTTTTATAGCAATTTTTGGTCCTTGAGGGTGTAGTTTGCGGCAGTTAAGCTAATGTAAGCTACGCCCGTTATTTTATTTTTCTCGAAGCCATTCTAGATATACTGTATCAGATTTAAGATTTGTCTGCATCAAGTGGTTCCAGCTCTGAATCAAGCCTGCTCTGGTATTCGCTTCTAATATATGACGGTGGAGATTTTGTTGAGTATTGTCCGTTCAAAAATTTTGGAAGTATGGCAAAGCAAATATTTTGGAAATTGGCCAGAAATTTTTGGCTTCGGTGGCTGATTTATCTGGTTTCAAAGGTGCAACAACTCTTGATTTGCGCCACAACTTAGTTATTTTTAACACTCCTACACACGAAGTTATTATTAAATTTATAACTACCAATTTATTGTTTCTCTTCCAATTTTTTTTATTTGTTCCCTTCCAATATCATTAAGTCTGGTGCTTTACCAACTTTCAACAGCAATGGCTGGCTGGCTAGAAGTTCTTCATAGCAAAATTGACTATCTTCATTGCCCATATCAAGTTGTAACGTTGGCTTAATTAATTTGTTTTCCAGAAGTTTGTCCATTCAGTAAGAGGTGGTGAGCAATCTGATCCGGTGTAATTTTTGTTAAGTCCTGTTGTTGGTTTGTAGGATCGTTGCTAAGGTTTTTTATTCATTTCCAAGCACTTCGATTATTTTGTGCCATGTCTAATTCGCCCAGCAATTTACTCCATCTGTCGGTTCGGGGTGAGATACTGCTTTCAAGTTTCATCGAAGAACGGATCATTGTTATATGCTTGTTGGTATTGCTGCATTCTTCTTCTTCAAGTGCCATCTCCGCGGCGGAGGTCGGCAATCATCATAGCTATTCGAACTTTTTCTTCGAAACTGCATTAGCACTTTGAAATTGTTATGAAGAACTACGAAATATTCCATTCGGCAACCTCTTGGAGTATTTTTTTACAAGTTCTACAAAGTTTTTATAGTTTTCTATAGAGAGAATATTAGTACATATCATTTGTAAAAATTCTTTAATGCAAATAGCGTTACTTCTAAGTCTTACAAAACTTTTTTGTACGCCACTGAAGGTTCAAGAATAACTGAACGGTTAGTGTTATATATGTTTATTATATTAATAAACCATTACTTGGAATTTAGTGCCTATAATTTTAAAACTATACTAGATCAATTTATACAATTATATTATTAATATAAATATTATGCACATATATATTGAGTCTATTTTTAGGAATATGGAACGGAACGAAATACCCCAAGCTGGAACCACGGAAAAAGTCATCCTTTCCAATGTCCAGTGTACTGATTTCGATTTAGACATTTTAGATTGCAAATCAGAGAAAGTAGTAGATTTTGAAAATTCCTGCAGCCATGAGAACGACGTAGGGATCCGATGCTATAAAACTTCGTGGGCTGGAATAAGGTTTAGTTCTTTAGCAGATAGAACAGATTTACAGTTTCTTTCCATCGAAAAGGCTGGATTGCTAGATTATGCAACTAACTCCTTTAAACCTGCTCTTCAATTGGATTTTGCAAGGCAAAATTTTGAAAATATAAGGGTCACTAACAACGATTATCATGGTCTTGGAATAATATATTCGGATATATTTTCAGAGTCTGTAAATATAATAAAAAATTCGGAGTTTTCTAATAACAAAGGAGCAGGAATCAGCCTTAAACAACTGGGATTAAATATTTACAACAGTAAAATTGAAAATAATATAATGGGTATTGAACATAACTCAGTGCTTTCTGGTCTTCAGCAACGAGAAATCGCAGGATGGTTTATCAAAAACGATGACGAAAACTATTACAATCCATTTTTAATTCCTCAGTATTCAGATACAAATATAATTGAGTTGCAATTAGGGGAAACAAAATATTTGGTTACATCGAAAATTCACGGTGATCCCATAAATCGCTCATACAAGATAAGATGCAATCCAGGGTGGGTACTTGGAGTTCAGCTTATTAATCCCATTGAAAATAGAAGTACCGAAAACATAATAATCCATGATGGGTTAACCTCTTCAGCTAATACCCAATATTATGTTTTAAGAGGAGACTTAACTGTATTTCCCACCACTTCAAGTAGTCACGGCATTGTATTAGATTACAGCAGTGGTTCAAATGCTTTTGGAGGCACTGTTTTAATCATAAATACAGTCAAGGCACCGGTACAAAACATTTTTAAAAGAATAGTAAAAGGCCCCGTACCTACTTTAAGCGTTAGTAGAACTACTATAAGAAACAATATGTTCGGAGTACATTCTTCTTACTACAACAGGTACTTGGACGAACTTGGAAATCACTTTTTGAGAAAAGCGAATGAAACCATGAAGTTTTATAGCTGTGAAATCACGAAAAATACGTATGAAGCTGTTTTTGTTCATTCGCCCAACTGGGATCTACATAAAAGTAATCTTTCGGAAATAACTCTGATGTTCAACAAAAGTTTGATTATGGATAATGGGAAAGGAGTTTTCCAATTTTCCAGGGATATGAGATCGTCTAATAATTTGTTCCATTACGTATTTCAAGATAATACTATAGAAAGTAATAAAGGTAAGGTTCCATTTTTTTTATTGTACAGTATTTTTTCTCATATTTAGATTCCTCTCATAATTCCTGTTCTTAAATATGATGTTTCACATTTCTATATAGAGTATATAACGAGTTATGACTATTTTTATTTCGATATCGCTGTGAAATAAACACCCTGTACATAAAGCAGGAATACATAAATAATTCTTCATTTTACATAATAAGGAAAACAACATGTTCTAGTTTTCAAATTAAGTTTAACAAAAGTCATTGACGATATTAGTATACAGGGTGAACTACAACAGAAAATCACGAATTTCTTATGTTTTTAAATGCACAACCCTATATTTTATTTTTTCTAAATATTGCTTTTATGATACTCTTTCAGTTTTATACAGCATTTCCTATAAATAAATCATTACTTTCCGAGATATTTTTGATTTTCTTCAAACTTCGGGAATACCTTCAATTTTTGTAAGTAGAAATAACTCAGTCTTTAAAATTATTTTAATTCAATAAATAACTAATACAAAATATAAACTAACAAGATGCAATGAATGTAACAATTAATGTGATATTAAGGAAATAAGCCTAAAGTAAATGTTTAAATTGTCCACCTCCAACGATTATGCAAGATTGTAACCGATATTCAAATTTCTTATAATATGACATTGTTGGAGGCTTCTGGTACGAAAGGTTTTTATTATAGCCTGACATGAAAAAATCAATTTTTGACAATTCCAGTGAGCGCGGTGACCAAACCGTTGATCCACTTGTGCCTGTCTACCTCGTAGGAAAGATATTATTTAAAATATTGTTAATAAAAGCAGTGGAGAACTGGAGCACCGTCGTGTAAAAACCATATTTTTTGTCGAATATTAAAAGGAATGTTTTGCTGTAGTAATGGCAAATAACTAGCCAGAAAATCCACCATTGGCAAAGAGACAATGACAAAAAGATAATCTGCGATGATAATCATCAACTGTCAGTTTTTGATGTAACTCTTTACGATAGGGATGCATTTTATGTTTACAGAGAATTTTTGCCGCTGAAGTTTGACTAATGTCATGTTGACGTAAAATTTCACGAATGCTGATATAGAGATATTCAGTAGGAGCTAACAGCTAACAGTACATCATATTCCCTGTCTTCACTTATATAACAGTTTTGGTTCTCTCCATCTTCCCAGTGCCAAGAAAACGATTCATTAATTTTTCAAAAGTTTTTATGTTTGGTTTTGGCTTAGTCTTATGGCTTGTTGTCATTCTCAAGCATACTCTTAGGAACGTCAGGAACGAGAAGTCCCAGCTTGACAGCAATCTCTTGATGGAGTATCTTTCCAACACGTTACCGGCAGCCACCGGTAACATGTTGGATGGTTTCTTGGACTTGACATTCATATCGGCACATCGGGAAATTGTCGTTTTGGACCTAAGGGTCTTTGACAATATATTTCAGGTAGTTTTTGGTTGGAATAACCTGATCCTGAATGGCGAGCAAAAAACCTTCTGTTTCAGGTAACATCTTTCCTAATTTCAACCAATAGATCGACGCCGTATTGTCGACATAGTCTTGGCTGACTTCATTGGGATGTCGCCCATGTAGAGATTTACCATGTAGAGATAATTTGTATATATTTATGTGCGCAATTTTTCCTCCTTAGAGAGACGGTTTAAGCGCAATTCTTATGTTGTATAATCTACTGCACAAATCACTCGATGTAATGTAGATGTTTTAGCCTGAATCTGAAAATAAGTTCGTAAATTAGCAATATGTTTTTGTAATTGCTTACTTAAGTTCTCTTCACCCTAAATACCGTGGTCATGTCGTTCTTTCAGCACTACAAGGATGATGTTTTTGTGCTTTCCTGAGTTGCGTTCATACTTTTCGCTGAAGATTTTCCATATTCGCTTAGGTCCACTTAAGAATACCAAATGAATAGCTAAGTGCGGAACATGCATAGGTGTTTAATATCTTAAACAAATTTTTACTGTTAAGGTGTGAACGAAGCAGTTGTTTTACCCTTCGCATAAATTCTGTAGTTATCTTTTGCTATCTCTGTAGTTTGTATTTGCTTATGGTCAATTTTCCATGCTACTCCGAGGTATTTATGCTTATCAGTTTCACCGATGGTCGCGATGTTTTGGCTTTTACATATCGAATCCTCCCGGCTGAAATTTCCTCTGACTCCATAAAAGCTTAGCGCATCCACAGTTTTAGTTGATACGTCGGGCTACACAGGATGTGACCAATTTGTACAAAGTTGGAAGACAAGTAATTGGGCGGTATTTGGCTGGATCTGGTTGGAGTTATCTAGAGATCTATGATTTCTTTTGGATTCAAGTCAGTGTTGCGATGAATGTTGAGAAACACCAAACCATTTAGTCTCTCCTAGATCATCCTGGATCTGAGATTGGTCTTCACACGTCTTAGAGTTGAGAATGATCGTCCCTCAGTGCAAGTCGTCAGGATTTGAAATTGATTATTGCCTTATCTTAATAAAAGACGCACTGAATCCCAATCCTCACTCGCTGTCCCGAGATGCAAGTCTCTTTACGGACTGTTGGTTTTGAGATTAGGAAAATAAAAGTAGCTTGCCTGCCCAGGCAGAATTGTGGGATGAGGGTAGGGTAGCAATCCTGTTAGTTTCCCTACGCCTGAACCGAATTACAATTATAATTACTGTTTTGTTTAAAATGTGGAAAACATATTGTTGCATAAATTAATAATTCAAATTAAGCATTCTGTGTAATTTAAAATAATTACACGAAATGATCATTTATAGCAGTGATGTTCATTTGCTGATGTCGGGACAATTGTAAAACTGTAAGAAGAAATTATTTACAAACTACATACAATAGGGGGTCTGAAGCCCCGTAGACCTTCCTCTGTATCCGCGCCTGGCTGTTAATATATTCTGGATACAAGTAGGCAATTGGTTGAACTTTCTCCTAATACTCATATCATAATAATTTCTGTTAATTTTTCTACAGAAAAATTCAAAGCTACACAGACCGATTAAAAAGATAGTAATATGAAAACTGTCATTTTTTCAAAGCCTACTGTTATACCGTTGTTAACTGATACAAGTGGCCTTTTACTTATAAATAATTGCTCATCAGAATGGGCAAAATCGAATGTTTTACCAAAAACTTCTTGGCTTAGAATACTGTTGTTATGACATTAATCTAAAAAGTGCTACATTTATTGCATATTGTTTTGGTTTATGTTTTGTATTTTATGATTATTATAGTTATTTTTTGGATAAGAAGTTTTTTATATTATTACACAAGACTAAGTTATTTCTAAGTACTTGCAAAAATTGAAGATATTCCCGAAATTTAAAGAAAACTAAAAATATCTTGGAAACTAATGAGTTTAGGTATAGAAAATGCTTTATAAAAATGAAAGGGTATCATAAATGCAATATTGTGAAAAAATAAAATATAGGGTTGTACATTTAAAAAATATGAGAAAATCATTTTTCAAAATCAAAATTTTCTCTTGAAGTTCACCCTGTATACGAATGTTTGCAATGATTCTTTGTTCATTTTTATTTGAAAACTAGAATATATTGTCTACCTTATGTAATGAGTACTTATTTATTTATTCCTTCTTTATATACAGTGTGTTTATTTCATAGCGATTTCGATGGTCGTAACTCATTAAGTACCCTGTATAGTAGTATCAAATTCCACATTGTAAGAACATATTGTTGATTATGAGAAGAATTATAATTATAAGAAAATATACAGGGTGTCCTATTAAAAAAAATGTGTTTGCCTTATCACGTAGTTATTAATCACCCTGTAGATATTATGGCCTACATGTTTTCTAAATAACTTTTTTGGATATTTTGTACCATAATGAAATTATCGAGCAATGTCGCATTCAAAATATACGTCCTTGTTGAACACCTCGCTGAATTTTCATTTCCTCTATTTTTCCGTTGTTGATTTTAACAGAAGCTGATTAATTCTATCTTCTCGCTATCTTGCAGGACCGTTTTGTTGTGTTGAACTTTGTCAAAAGCCTTTCGATAATTTCAATAATGCAAGTATTGCTCGCAGACCTTTCATAGAATCAAATTTTATTTGCTGATACTTGTCTTCGCAGGTTTTGTATAATATCCGATGTATGATTTTTAAAAAAGTTTTAACAAGTGACTCCTGACGTTTATTGTTATGTAATCTCTGCATCGTAGAAGCTACCTACGCCTAATTTGTACACGGTACTCAAAGAAGAAGAATCACTGCATTTTTTGGCCCGCTTGCTTTTTGGCAGTGATATAAATTCTTATCTCAACCATTCTCGGGCATTTTTACAGTGTTATATATCTTATTGAACATATTAACTAATTCTCATCGAAGAGTTTGATGATCTCTGACTGAACTTCATCTGGACCACAAGCTTTTTCATCTTTAAGAGATATTATTTCTGCTTCCACTTCCTTTAAAAGTATGTATAGAAATGTTATGGTCTTTGTTATTTGTTGTTCAGATATTAGATCTGAGAACAGTTCTTTTATGTAATTTTTTCATGTTAATGTACGTTTTTACTGGAGCGTCTGTTGTGATTATCGCTGAGCGATGATCGCGGTGTACCGCTTGTGTGTTACGGCACCGTTTTGACTAAAGCGTCTATCGCTGGAGCCGCTAGCGTCGATCGTTGGCGACTAGTCCGAGAGCAGACACAGTTGCAAACGCTGAGCGACTATAGTGGCTTGTGTATGTGATTTTGAGAGTTTTTTATTTGAGAGATTTCTTCTGGAGACACTGGATATGGAATACAGTTTGTAAACGTCTTTTTCATATCCTTTTTTACTAAACTTAACACAAAATTAAACTTAAGTTCATTCTAATGGAAGAACTGTGGAAACTTAACATCATCTCCTAATAAATGGTTGTTTATCATAATTTTGAAGTATATTTCTTCTTGTCTTCTTTTAAATATTACATGTTTTTCTAATCTTGGAACACTTAATATTTCTTCGTCCTCTTTTTTTTCTGCTAGCAGGTATTTTAACAATAATTGTTTTCTTTTTCATACGCTCATCGCTGCAATAAAACCACTTATTCGCTAGACGACAGACAACTCGCTAAACAAATCACAACAAAACGTACTGTTGTGGATTTATTAAAAGGTTCAATATTTATAACACTTACGGATTTAATTTATTTCTTTATTTATATTAACTTATCTGACAATAATTTATTATATCCGTACGTTACAAATTCGCGAGCGCGGGGTCTTGAGAATTAACTAACCGTTTTCAAAATAAAAGTTCCCTCATATTTATACGAAAACAGCTGCTCTAGAATCCCATGGATTTTGACCTCAATTGACCTGGTTTCGCCTCGAATGGACAGGCCTAATTCCGGAAGATTCGAATGGAACCAGTTTTTTTATTACTTGGAGTTTATGCCAGCTATTCGAAAGGTCTCGTATATTCTAAAACAGAACAGCATTAGTCATAATATAATACGGTTATTTTAGGCCAGGATAATTATCGTAACATTGCCCCCCTCTTAAAAGATGGTTCCTCCTGGAACCTTGTCGGGACTGGAACCGGAACTGTATGCTGGTATCGGCAACTGGACCCTCTTTTACAACTTCCAGTTGTATAAAAATGACAAGGGACGGTTTTCTCTCCGCACCAGTAACTATGCGGATTGCAACAGACTAACACCTGGACTTCGGTGTCTTTAAAGATCTCCTCCACCATACTTCGGATGACCCTCCAATCTAATTGGCGGCACTCCAACTTTGGCATGGCTAACTTTTGCACGTCGGACTCTAGTACGTGCTCTCTCAATTGAAGTAAGGCTTCCCACACATCTCGGTAGGTAGGTTGGTCACGGGCAGTGTCTTTTGTTACCAGGTAGAAAAGGTAACGTGATGCATCTTGGAGTTTCAAGGTCTTACCGGGAGCTGGCACCTGGCATTGAAGTTCTGCAACTCGACCAAACTTCCTTCGAAAGACGGATGCCAACCCTGGTGCGTCTTTGATACTGGCCGGGATGGTAAGGGTCAGCGAGTAGTCATCGGGGAGCGCGAGTAGATCTTGCTTTTCTTCAGTGGTAACACCATGTCTCGCTTTACCGGTACCTCCATAGGCACCCATGAATTCCTCAAACGTGAGGTCAGACACATCGTGGACTTGGTTTACTTCCACTTCTTCATCTACGTCGTGGTCACCTTCGAAAGACGCCAACCGGTTATGGTGTACTATCATCGGCTTTCCCCTCGGAATCTTGCTTATTCGGTAGATGACATCGTTGATCTTCTCCATAATTAGGTATGGGCCTTCCCAAAACTGCTGCAATTTGGGAGCACAACCTTTTCGCTTCTTGGGATTATAGAGCCATACTTTGTCGTTCTTCTTAAAGCAACCCTTTTCGGCTTGTGTATCGTACCGTTTCTTCATTCGGTCGCTAGCGATCTGAAGGTGGGAACGGACCAACTCATGTACATCGTCCATTCTTCTTCGTAATTCGATCACATAATCTTCACCTGCTACATCTTCTCCAGGTCGACATCCAAACTCGAGATCACAAGGTAGTCGCATTTCGCGTCCGAATAGGACTTTGGCTGGTGTCTGGCCTGTTGATTCGTTCACAGCAGATCTGTAGGCCATTGTGAAGAACGGAAGATATTGGTCCCAGTCTCGCTGATGATCGGACACCATCTTTGTCAAATACTTGCCGACTGTCCTATTCATCCGCTCTACCATACCATCAGATTGCGGATGATATGCTGTAGTTCTTGTTTTCTTCATGCCTAGTCTATCACATATTCCTTGGAATAGATCGCTTTCGAAGTTCCTGCCTTGGTCACTATGTATCTCCAAAGGCACTCCAAATCGGCTGATATATTCTTGGATCAACTTATCTGCAACGGTGGCGGCCTTCTGGTCGGGAAGTGCGTAAATCTCGACCCACTTAGTAAAGTAATCCATTACTACCAACATGTACTTGCCTCCATTTTCACTTTCTGGAAATGGCCCAGCGATGTCCAAAGCTATTCTTTCAAACGGGCTTCCAACATTATATTGTCTCATAGGAGCTCTCCTTTTTCGGTGAGGCCCGTTACTCGTAGCACAAATAGTACATTTCTTACACCAGTCTTTTACGTCGTCGGAACTGTTCATCCAATAAAACCGTTCCCGAATTCGCTGAAGGGTTTTCCTTACACCAAAATGCCCTCCCGATGGACTGTCGTGTAACTGACGAAGTACTTCGGCTATTCTGCTCTTTGGGATCACCAACTGTCTTCTCTTCTCTGAACCGTCATCATTTTCCAGGACTCGTTTAAGCAAGCCATCTTCGATGATAAATGAGTCCCACTGGGCCCAATACGTCTTAACTACTGAGCATAGGTTTGATATTTCCTGCCAAGGTGGTCGACGGCTTTCCTCTTTCCATTTTCGGATTTTCTGTATAACTGGATCTCTCTCTTGTTCTTCCCTTATCTTAGTAGGCGTCCAGTCGTCGTTGACAATCGTCGTTCTTAGCACTGCTGCTTCCTTGGATTCCGTTTTGTTGCAGTGGGAACACTCTGCTGGGCATGGCCTTCTGGAAAGAGAATCAGCGTTTCTGTGGCTAACTCCGGCCCGGTGCTCAATCTTAAAATCGTATTCTTGGAGTCGTTCGATCCACCTGGCTATCTGACCCTCTGGATTCTTAAACTGCATCAACCACTTAAGGGCGGCATGGTCGGTTCGGATTAGAAACTTTCTGCCATAGAGATATTGATAGAAGTGCTCTACTGATTTCACTACTGCCAGAAGTTCTCTTCTCGTGACGCAATAATTCCGTTCTGGTTTTGAAAGAACTTTACTAAAATATCCGAGGACTCGTTCCTGTCCTCCTTGAATCTGAGACAGCACTCCTCCAATTCCCACATTACTTGCATCCGTATCTAAGATGAACTCTCCTTCTGGCAGTGGATACCCCAAAATTGGTGCTGTTATTAAATGCTTTTTCAACGTTTCAAAGGCATTTTGGCAGTCTATATCCCAGCGGTATTCTCTTGATTCCTCTGTAAGTCGCGTTAATGGCTTAGCGATATCTGCAAACTTCTTAATAAACCTCCGGTAGTAAGTACATAGTCCAAGAAAACTTCTCACTTGATGTTTGTCAGTTGGTTTTGGCCATTCCTTAATGGAATCGATTTTTCCCTTATCCACGGCCACTCCTTCTTTACTGACTATATGACCCAGATAATTGACTTTACCTTGAAATAGCTGGCACTTCTTGGGGTTTAGCATCAATTGGGCAGCTTTAAGTCGATTAAAAACGTTTTCTAAATTCCTCAAATGATCTTCGAATGTCTCCCCCAAGACGATTATGTCATCTAAATAAACCAGGCATGTTTTCCAAGATAACCCTCTCAACACATTTTCCATAAGCCTCTCAAATGTCGCAGGAGCATTACAAAGTCCAAATGGCATAACGTTGAATTGCCACAATCCAGATCCTGTGGTGAAGGCTGTCTTTTCTTTATCGACTGGGTCCATTTCTACCTGCCAGTATCCAGACTTCAAATCTAAAGTAGAAAACAATTTACTTCCAGCCAATGTGTCCAATGTGTCATCGATCCGAGGCAGAGGATAACTATCTTTCTTGGTAACGTTGTTCAGCAAACGGTAATCCACACAGAACCTCGTCGTTCCGTCTTTCTTCTTAACCAGGACCACCGGAGAGACCCATGGACTCGTAGAAGGTTCTATCACCCCGTCTTTCTTCATTTCCTGAACAATCGTTTCAGCTTCCTCTCTCTTCGCCTGTGGTAATCGTCGAGCTGTTTGACGAATTGGCTTAGCATTACCAGTATCAATTTTATGCTTAACAACGGTAGTTCTTCCCGTCTTTCCTCCTTTCGGTACGAAAATATCACGATACTGCCGAAGAAATTCCCTTAATTTCCTTTTCTCCATCTGATTTAGAGACTGTCCTGCAACTGCAACCATTTGGTCGAATTTGTCGTTGGAATTATCAGATGTTGTCGCCTGACGGATTATGGATGTCACAGGTACACAAGTTCCTACTTTTGTCTCTTTCTTTATGGTCACTGGGTAGTCGTTGACATTGATAAGTCTCACAGGAATTTCCTTAGCCGAAGTCACCAATTCTTTTCCAATTATGATTCCACGGCCAACCTCATCGTCGTGGTTCCAAGGCTTCATCATAACAGGTCTCCCTTCGTCCACCATTCCCTGTAGCCGCGCTACTATGATCATTTCGCTTCTCGCAGGCACGACTGTATCTTCTGTAATGGCTGCTTGCACAGTGTTGTCATTATGTGGATGGAGAAATACCTCCTCGTTGCCAACTTTGATTACCTTATTCTTAAAATCCAATTGGAATCCATGCATATTCATTACGTCCATTCCTAATATAACATCCTCTTCGATGTCAGCAACTATAACAGTATGGACGAACTTTTCTGCTCCAATTCCCAATTGTACCTGGATTTCTCCATGAATGTTAGCATTTTCACCTGTAGCGGTCCGAAGTCGCAACCTCGTTGGTAACAGTTTCTTTCGGCTGTTTATAACTGTCGGGCGTATAATGGTTCTGGTCGCTCCGGTATCCACCAACAACGTATGCTTTTTACCATTTATGTCTCCATCGACATATACACTATCTTCACGACATTTCAAAGAAGCTATTAGTATGAGAGGGTCTTTGGAAAAGTTCTGGGTCGAAGCTGCCCCCCTAAGGCTGACCCGTTCTAGTTTTCCTGATGGTGAGTTTCTTGATTTGCGTCGTACCTAGGGTGCTTACAGGAGCTTCGTACGTGTCCTATTTCGCCACAATTCCAGCATCTGATGGTCTTCGTTTTCTTGTATGTCATGCTTTTTATCATATTAACGAGCTGGTCAAGTTTATCTTCATCTCCTTCCTCTTTTACAGTTCTAACTTTACTGTACCCGCCAGAGGCCTGCGTAGCTGAGTCGTATTCGAGGGCGGCGGATAAGACATCAACCAGCGTTTTGTGACGAGCTAATCGCAGTGTTCTCTGCATATCATGATCACGAAGACCATCAATAAACGTTTGAACGGCCAATTTTTCCATCATGTCTTCGGGAGCTGTTGGATAAGCATATCGTACTAATCTAGCAATATCTACCTCATATTCTTGAAGAGCCTCATCTTTCTTCTGTCTACGATTTTTAAGCTGCGACTGATATACATGCTCCAAATGTTCGTGGCCATATCGCATATTTAACCTCTTCTTCAGTTGTTCGAAATCATCGGTCTCCTCTACGGCTATGGTCTGAAGCACATCTAAGGCATCTCCTCGAAGAGCGATAGTCAGGTTTACAGCCTTTTCTTTTTCAGACCATCCATTCGCTCTTGCGGCTGATTCGAACTGTTTCATGTAGTTGTTCCATGATGATTTTCCGTCGAAAGTTGGGACTTTAACATGAATAGAACCTCCACTTCCTTCAAATTTCGGCCGTGTCTCCAACTTACATTTCGTCTCGTCTTCTTTTATCTCCACTGTAATTGGATTGTTTCCTCTCTCTGCTGTCCCTGTTTCCTCCATCTTCCTTTCCATCTCTTTAATCTTTTCTTCGAAGGCCGACATATCGGCAGCAACTTGGTTTTTTAGCGAAGACATTCTATCGTCGAGGGCAGACATCTCAGAAGTTACTTTAGAGATGTTAGCAGAAACTTTACTTTCCAGAGACGAAATCTCGTTAGAAACTTTGTTTTCTAATGATGCGATGTCACCAGAAACTTTCGAAATATCGCCAGAAACTTTGTTCTCCAATGATGCGATGTCGCCGGAAACTTTGGCTACATCAGAGGAAACTTTCGAAATCGACGAGAGGACAGCATCTTCAAATATATAAGTCTCTGGATCTAGTCCTTCTTCTAGCAAAGCGTTCTTTAGTCGTTGGACTAACTCAGCCTTTTTTCCGGTAGAAGCTAATTCTCTGTCTTCAAGATGTCTTCTTAAATTAGTCACTGTCAGCTCATAAATCGTAGCCATTTTCACAATTTATTTTATATTCACTTGTATTATTATTATAAGTCTAATTTATGTTCGATCTCACTCTGACACCATTTGTTGTGGATTTATTAAAAGGTTCAATATTTATAACACTTACGGATTTAATTTATTTCTTTATTTATATTAACTTATCTGACAATAATTTATTATATCCGTACGTTACAAATTCGCGAGCGCGGGGTCTTGAGAATTAACTAACCGTTTTCAAAATAAAAGTTCCCTCATATTTATACGAAAACAGCTGCTCTAGAATCCCATGGATTTTGACCTCAATTGACCTGGTTTCGCCTCGAATGGACAGGCCTAATTCCGGAAGATTCGAATGGAACCAGTTTTTTTATTACTTGGAGTTTATGCCAGCTATTCGAAAGGTCTCGTATATTCTAAAACAGAACAGCATTAGTCATAATATAATACGGTTATTTTAGGCCAGGATAATTATCGTAACAGTACCTTTAATTTGACTTGTTCGATATGTACGATTATGTTTCTGATCATTTTTGATTTTTCCTATTGATTTCTTCTTGAATTTTCCTATTTTTTTTTATCGTCTTGCAAACAGCAAATATGTCTTATTTTGTTTATGATATTTGCTTGCTACTGGCTCTCTAGTTTGCACAAATTTTAATATAAATCTCTTCTATTTAAATATTTTTCTTTTCCAGCTGGAGGTTTCGACGTAGCACTTCCTTACGTATGGCAGTATAACGAAAACTTCACTCACTCTGTTTTTATGGACAACAACACGTGGATCAACAATAACAATTTTGAAATAGTAGTCGACGGTCACTTCGCTGTAGTGAATATAACCAACAACGTTTTTAAAGAAAATTACTGTAAAACAGGCTTGTTTGCCTTGAGAGGGATGGAGAAAAAATTAAAAATTGTTGGTAACAAGTTCCTTAATAACAATGGAGAATACGTTATGGAGTTCAGCTCTAACAGTCAATCTGAAATAATTGGTAACGTTCCTGCTGTTTTTATGTACAACGAGTTGAGAAGTAATAAACGCGTGATGAGAGGCAGAAGTGGGGTTTTACAAGTCAACCACGAGCCTACTTGTGTCGTAGGCTTTAGAGGAATTCAGAAAGTTAGAATCAATAGAAATTTGTTTGCTGATAATTTCTTAGAGTACCAATTATTGGCTGGAATAAAAACTGCTAAGATAAACCACTATCTTGATGTAAAGGAAAACTGGTGGGGCACTAGGGATGACAGTGATATTAAAGAAAAAATTTTCGATTTTGATGACTGGAATGATCACGCCATTGCTGAGTACAAACCTTATCTTCTAGAAGATAATTTCCAGGCTAGCTATTCAGTAAGCTTCAGTTCGAATAACTCTATTAATTTAGATGCATTGGGTGGAAGACTATACGAAGACTTAAAACTGACAAATAGAGGGCGCCCTTATGTCATTAAATCTGATATAACTGTAATGCCCAACGTGACTTTGACCATTTACCCGGGTGTTGTTTTGGAGTTTGCCCCTAATGTGGGTATTCTAGTTCTGGGAATACTTAACGCACGAGGGTATTTAGGATCAGAAATTATAATGAGGCCTTTAACTGGGATTGGAAACTTGGAACTAAGAAACGATGGTGCAATTAATGCAAGAAATAAAAGACAGATTGAGAGCTTGTATGGTCAAGATTCTATAAGGTAATTTTTGAATTATTATTACTGAAATATTGATTGCTATATTTGACAGATACTAAATGGTTTCTTAATACTAACATTGATTCATTTTTTCAGAGTTAACTAATTTGATCGTATTCCATTCATTAAATCCTATCACGTAACTCCTCGTACATCCCTATATGTTAAACCGTTTAGGTGCTTTAACTTTAAGGCCTTTATTTGACGCCACCATCTTGGATATGTCAACGTATTCTACTCTTTAAATCCTATCCTGAAATATGCCGCATGCCCCTGTAAGTTAAGCTGTTTATGAACATTTTTTAAACTATATCCTGTATATCTGAACAACGGTGCCTTTAAAAAATAAAATTTCACCAGATCTACTGAAATCTTCACGTCAGCTTATATCCTTTACACGAGACTGTCGCCAAATTTCCCCAGACTGTTATTCATTATTTAAGATTTATTCATTGATTTTTATTTCGCGTATGGCTACATGCAACATTAATATAATATGGTATAATAGGTATAATATAATAAAAAATAATAACATAAATATCGATATTGAGGTTCGAAATCCATTCTAACGCAATCGAGGATGCCTACAGGAAGTCGGAACATTCACTGTATGTGCTCGTAAGGGACATTTATCATAGATGTGCTGGATCATCTGTCTAAAGGCGCCGCAGTCACACTCCGGTGATGTCGTTCTTCCTTATTTGTGGAGAGAATCTGGACCAGTGCGCATTCGATTTAATGCGGATCATTGCAGGTATAGTCTTCAAATCAGGTCTGTAGTTGGTCATTTGTCTATTGGTTTCGACCGAGACTCTACTGTTTTATAGAGTCATAGGTATGGATTTTAGTCCAATACACCGCAGCTGTGGGAATTCTTCTTGGATTGGTCATTCTGGTTTGGCTTTAATCTTTCTATTTTATATTGCATAGCACTGGTAGTCAGTGGGTGGATGTCGACTTAATAGCACTAGAAATAACCCTCATTCTATTATCCAATTGTCTATTAATAAGTTTGGTGTGACAGATATTTGTCCAAACTGGAGCGCAGTATTCAGCCAAAGAGACTAGTAAGGCAAAAGATGAAGTGTATCATGTTGTTGCAAGTAGTACCGCTGAGTTTTTGGATATAGCGAGTTCTGATTTTGGCAGCGGTACTTTCTAGGTGTTTTTGATCAAATTTTATGCTTAATTTTTTAGATACTTTTTAGGTATAAGGTTGGTATCAGCGAATTGCATGGTTATGTTTTCCTTTGCCATTTTGTTATTAAGACGAAAAGTCGTCTTTTCAATTTTGTTGGGATTCAGTCTCCATTTCTTGAAATAATTGTATAATAACGTTATTAAGGACTTCTTCTGTATTAGAGGGAGGCTTGTTTCTGGTGGTCATCCCCATAGCAAAATTGTTTGACCCTGTCTGCGACATCAGATATATAAAAGTTGAAGAGGAGAGTAGCCACTACTAAGCTTTGTGGAAGCCCATTATTGATAAGTTTTGGTTTTTTTTGTCTCTTCGTGGAGAGTTACTTGGAGATTTCTGTTAATCTGCATATTTTGTATTAAGCGTACCATTGTCCTGCAAGGAATCATTCTTAAGAGCTTATATATTACTACTTATTTCCTAAAAGTGTCATAGGCTGACGTTAGGTCCAGGAATACAGCACTTATAATCAGTTTCTGTTGAAAACCAACCTCTACATAGGATGTTAATACCAATACTTGGTCACAGCAGCTACAGCCAGAACTAAAGCGCGCCTATTCTATTCGTAAATTTTCGGTAATAATACCACCAAGTCTGTTATGAACGAATTGTTTACGAAGTTTGTATGTGCAGCTAAGGAGTGCTATCTGGATAATACTGAAAAACACGAGTGTTCTCTTGATTCACGAATGATTTGAGTTCACGTTTAATATCCAAGATATGTGGTTTGTCTCTCGGGGCTCTTGACATTATGACAATGTTATTTACAATTTTGTCAGGTGTTATAGTTGGATTTTTCTGTGCTGGCGCTGTGGCACTACCGAGTTTGTCTAGCAGGTTCCATGCCTTCATACTTAATTGAGTGAAATTCATTCGTCCAGTAGCTTCGGTCCAACGTTGTCTTCTGGCGGCATCTAACTTATCGAAAAGTATGTTCACATTATTGATTCCATCTTGGAATATATTCTCTGTTAACCCCCCTAGGAGTATGCTTTGTAGCTTTAGTAATTGTAGCTTTTTTAGAACGGTGGTAGTATTTAGGTAGTGGTGCCATAAACCGGATACATTTATCCAAGTCTCTTATGGATTATTCCTAGTAAGATCTTTGAAAATTCCATCTAGGTCGTGTCAAGGACCATACTAGGGCTATAGTTACACCAATCTCTAAGATGATAGGTCTAGGCTGTGTGGGAAGTTTGTAGGAACCTTTCTTTCTGTAGGCAATGGTTTTCCTTATTGTAATATCTGCTCTAGGTGGCTGAATAAAATCTGCATCTTTCCTTGCCATCAAATTATTCTCGCCATCCCATTACGCAAGCGTTTCTCTATGTTCGTTAATCTGGGCATAACGTCACGTCTCGTGATGGCTAATAAAGTCTCCGGCATATATCGTTGGGTGTAATCGGCTAGTTTTAATTTGATGTATTGTTTTTGTAGACCTTTATGTCTTATATTGTCTAATTTTATGTCTACGATATAGTTGCGGACAATATATTGCATTTTAATATCGTTTTGGACGTACGTAGCGGTGCCATGCACGTGATCGTAGATTGCACCTATTTACTAAAAACCATGCATGCGTCCTCTTTTCTGCAGGAGTACCACATCGACGTTTTTCTCTAGAAGAAACTTTGAAAAGTTTTCGGATTTGGATTGACTAATTCCCTTAATATTTAACTGGCAGATCCGGACTGATGATCTCAATCTTCTATGCGGTTGGCTCCTAGATGAGTCGTTTATTTGACCGCTTCGTTACATGTGTTAGTAATCAGGAGATTCTAAGGGATAGTCAGTTAGCCAAGTTTGTATGCTATTTAGCCGTGATATAATCACCTTGTTCAGGATGTACCACGTGAAGGCAAGTCTATTTTACTGCGAATGATTTGAATTACTACAGTCCTTTTATTCACAAAAAATCCTAAGGATGATAGAATCTTAAAGACAATTTACTCTTCTTAACAGGGAGGACTAACTTATAAGTTTTAAATTTGGAATTTTCCCTTCTTCGCTTATCCGTAATTATCTAATTATCAATTTGTCCTGAAGGATTCTTTACCAGTCAGACAGAACTTTCTGATTGATAAACAGTCTGCAAAAGTAAAGATGTCATCCGCATATCGGATGTGGTTTAGCCGTTCTCCACTTAGAAGTATTCCATGTTCGCAATTTTCCAAGCCTTCACTAAATATTTCCTTCAAAGTACTGCATCAATAAATACGTAATTTGGCAATACTTACTGACATTGTCACAGAACAATGTTCAGAACATGGGCAATGACATTAGTTCAAGATTCATTGGATTGTGCCCTGATAACTTGAGTATAGATACATTATGATCTATTCATGATTTGGAGCAAGCTTTCCTCTGACGTAGTTTACCAATCTTTCCATGGTTTAGGATCTCCCTAGTTTTGAATGATCACAAATACAGGGACATTTGTGGAGGAGATAAAACGCAGTTATGATATAGCAAAAACAAGATGACCAAAATTTGGAATAACCCAAATTTCAATGATCCTAAAAATGTGATTGGTCAGCTGTTTAATATTACCAATACAGGGACAATCAGAAAGTAGAAAATATGGACAGACTCATCATTTAAGCAAAGATACAAGACCAAAGATCACGAGTAAGGTCCTAATGAGATGGATTGACCAAATCACAGAGATCTATGGAGATGAAACATACACGACATCACGACCACCACTACTCTTTTTCTGGATGATCCATACTAACGAGAGTGAATCATGTTGTTTTTATCTGCAATGTAAACTTATATTTGGATTTTGTTTTCTGTTTTAGATATTATTATTGCGTCATCTATATAGGAAATCATGTTCAGGGAGTTTGTAACGTCTTTATTATGTTATCTATATTTCTAAATTAATTATAACTAATGTGTTTGGGTTTGTTTCAGATTATGCAAAAGTCAGAGCTGTGCAGAAAACGACGAAAGACTACCGAATGAAGGTTTTTTGGAATACTTTAACAAGACGACTTTGCAATGGATTCCAATGTGTGATTCACGATTTACTGAAAGAAATGCCCAAGTTGTTTGCCGGGAACTCGGGTTCGATCCTCTTACAGCCTTTTTTGACTTTGGAGTTAGAATCGATTTTCACAGCAACTCCCTATCGAGAATTTGGACATGGCCAGAGCCTCTGCAATGTAAAGGAACTGAAGGTCAATACGAAAGTTGTCCAATAAGACTGAACGGTCAGCAATTTGGCCATCGACATAAATGTGAATGGAATTCAAAGTTTGTTTTTATGCATTGCGAAAGACAGACAAGAAAACATAATTATTGGGGAGGAATTCGGTTTACTGATGCTGAATTTGAACGACAAGAATATAGTTATAGGATTCATGATATTCATACCCATTCAACAGTTCAATCGTATGAATCCACTTTGGAATATGTTAAAATTCAAGGTGCTGGTATTCTACACAACGAAAAGTCTTCGGCTATACAAAGTGTCTTAAGAAGTCCTAAAATAAATTATGTTGATGTCGACGGATCTGCTTACAATGGAATAGATCTAATATCTCCATCTAAAACAATGAATCTACTATATAACAATATTCAAAATTCTTTAGGTGGAGGCCTTAATATACTATCTCTTTCTGGAGAAGGCAGAGAGTCAGATGAATCTAGCTTCACACCCTTGCGAGACCTACGCGTGCCGTATAATCTCTTTAGTCTTATAGACATTTGTGATACCCACAAAGAAATAAGAGTACAAGAAAGGGTTCTAGTTTACTACAAATATGACAATCATCCTGTCAATTGTATTAAAATATTTAAGAGTTTTTATGATATTAAACCACTAGGTATGAGGCTGCTGCAATTTGATCTATTTAATTCTACTGTCAAGTATGGAATACCAGACTTTTTGCAAATGTATGATGGGGATATTTACAATGTATCATCTACCGTAATTGATACAATAACCATGACAACTGGAAATGAGAAAAAGTTGTTCAAGTCTAGATTGCCAAGTTTGAGTGTAAAGTTATTTGCCAATGGAGCTTCTTCAGTTCACGGATTTATAGCAGAGGTGGTTACGTTGCCAATTTCGGCTATTGGATTCAGTAAGTATTCATGTAGATTTTAGATAAAGAAAGGCCAACAAACTAGAGGGAAAGTTTAGCTTTTATAGCATCGTAACGTCTTTGGTAGGGACAACGAATGAAGCGGCACCGAGTCACGATACTTCATCTCTCACCATATTATTGTGGTGTTGTTTAGCTATACCCATTGTCATTAAAGACGACCCATTCTGCACCAAATTAATCCTTATTGTTGATTTACCACTACAATTTCGTTGACTGCAACCATAATCATACTGTCACTAATACTACTGCTTAAAGATACTTTTGATGTCTAACAAATGCTCAAAAAATACTTAAACAATAAAAAAAAGCCAAAAAGGGCTTTGGGAAATATGCAAATGAATTTGGCAATTTGTAAATACACACAAATTGTGCTTATCTGTTAAAGGCAATTCTTACAGAGAAAACTGTTTAAATAGCAGTGATTAAGAGCAATTTCAAAGCAATTAAGACATAGGTACAAATAAACCTCATAATACTATATCTCCGTTCGGAATTCAATTGTTTATGATAAACTAAATAAACGTTCAAATTTATAAGCAGAAGACGCCTTATACAGGGTAGCATAAAAGTTACTGCTTTCGGAATTAAATGGAATTCTTAAAAATAAATATTATCGCTAATAATAATATTTTGAATCGTTACAACCATACATTTATTTGTGGAAGAAGTTAGGTACAGCTTTCAACAATATCTAAGCTTTCTAATCGATCCAATGCTACAAAGTTGAACATTTGATTCACTATTTAATATAAACAAGAGTTTTGGATCTTTTTAAAATATCTCTCTCAATTGCCAGTGTTAATCGCAGACATAAGGCATTGATAAGGCACGCTAAGAAGTTAATAATATGGCCGTTGCCAACTGACAAATTTCCGTAGTTCCTATTGGAAGACCGTTTAATTATAACTAATGTTAATAATCGATGTTCAGTTAACCTTTATCCAGATTTTTCTCCCATGAAAGTTGTTTTCAAGAATTGTCCATAGCATGTTTGACGAGGAGTGGTAACAATACACAACCCTGTCTTGCTCATATTTTAATTTCATTTTCTTCTGAAGCGTTCATGCATATTTTCTCACTGCTTATAATATAGACTCGCTTTGATTATTGTGTAGGTTATTGTCTATTTGTTTTGTTTTAAGGACATACATTAGCTGTTCAAAACAATTAGTATTGTCATTAACAGTTATTATTTTTTAGACCGAGACATACAGCACAACATCACTAGATCAATTATTAGTAACAACGCTGAAAGTGGACTTAGCTACATGGCATCTGGAGAGGTTAATCCAATTCTTACAGTAGAAAAAAATCAGTTCAAAAACAACTGTAAGAAATTATATGGAAATTTCACGACTTGTAAATCTGGCTTACAAATTGATGTTCAAAATACTCAAACTATCTTTTTCAGGGTAAGCAAAGAAAATAAATTATAAAATTTAGTCTGGCGATTCTTCTTCTTCTTTTGGTGCCGATTCGTTTCGAATATTGGCGATCATTCTGGCTATAAATATTTTATTAACAGATGCTTTAAATAGATTAGTTGTTGTTGTGGAGAACCATTTCCTCGGGATTTTTAACCACGATATTCTTCTTCTCCCAATTCCTCGCTTTCCGAATACTTTGCCTTGAAGGATTATTTTCAGTTATCTGTATTTAGTGCCGTTTCTTATTATGTGTCCGAGATATTCTAACTTTCTCCTTTTAATCGTATACATCACTTCTCTTTCCTTCCCCATTCTTCGTAGTACAGTCTCGTTGGTTATCTTGTCCGTCCATGATATCTTTAGGATTCTTCTGTATAACCACATCTCGAAGGCTTCAAGTTTTTTCTCCATCGTTTCAGTGAGTGTCCAGGATTCAACTCCGTAGTAAGAAGATATATATCGAAATATCGAGAAGATATAACATCGTAGGAGCCTTACTTTTATCTCCAGATTAAGGTTGTGGCTTTTAAAGAGTTTGGCTATGTGTTGTAGCATTCTCTATTCTACATTTTACTTCTTGTGAGTGATCCCATTGTTCGTTTACTATTGTTCCAAAATAGGTAAACTGGTGGATTTACTCGGTCCACTGGTGTATTCTTGATAAGCAGTCTGTAATTTTATTTTTGCTGATGACCATAAATTTATTTTTTGATATGTTTACTTGTAGTCCAAATCTTTCCCTTACTTCATTTACTTTATTTATTTGTTGCTGTAAACTGTTTAAACTGTCTACAAAAATAACGGTGTCATCTGAATAGCGGATGTTGTTTAGGCGTTCTCCATTTAAAAGGATTCCATGTTCGCAATTTTCCAAGGCTTCACTAAATATTTCCTCTGAATATAGGTTGAATAATATAGGTGAAAGTATACATCCTTGTCTAACGCCTAGCAGAATCTGGTTCATCTCCAAGATTTATTCTTATTGTGGCTCATTGGTTCCAGTATAAATTTTGTATTATACTCCTGTCTTTTTCATCTATTTTAGCTTTTGTTAGAACATTCATCATTTTTCGGTGTTGAACTGTGTCAAATGCTTTTTGGTAGTCCACAAAGCAGGTGTAGATATCGCAAGTCATATCTCTGCATCTTTGGAATAATACCAGTTGACTAAACAGTGCATCTCTCGTACCTAAGCCTTTCATGAATCCAAACTGGGTGTCTTGTATTCTCTCTTCGCATAGCTTGTATATTCTGCGATGTATAATTTTAAGAAAAAGTTTTAGTGTATGGCTAAAAGTGAAAAAGTTGAAAAGAGATGAAAAAGGTGAAAAAGTTTTAGTATATTAGACTTATTAGCCTATATTCTCCGCACTTTTTCGCTCCCTGTTTCTTTGGTAACGTAATAAATTCTGAAACTAGCCAATCTTTTGGAATATTGCCTATGTTATAGATATTATTGAAGATTTTACATAGTATTCTTAAAGATTCATCAAGAAGTTTAAGAAATTCAGACTGTATTCCGTCTGGTCCTGGAGCTCTCCCCCCTTTTAGTGATATTATGGCTGCTCTTATTTCTGCCATAGTATAGCTGGTCCTGTTTCCGTAGGTATTGGGAACTGATTCTCCCTCTCATCAAAAATAAATTTCCTTCTTTCTTCCACCAGCTGCAGAATCTCTGTCGTCATTCATGTCTTATTCTTACCTTCTTAGTTCTTCATAAAATTGTCTTTAATGTCGTCTATCGTTTTATTAAGGGATTCTATCTTCTCTTCTGTGCTTTCTGTTGTATTATCGATTTCTTTGAATATTCTATTTAGTGTTTTGCTGACTATTTCTTTTACTTCACTACATTTCAGTTTTCTCATGTCATGTTTTTTTACAGTTTTTCTGCGTGTTTTCTTTAACTTGGTTCTATACACGCCCACTAAAGGATTGTGGTCAGATTGAATATAAGCGCCTGGGTAGGTTTTAACACTGTTGAAACTATTTCAATATCTTTTGTTAATAAGTACATAGTCTATTTGGTTTCTTATAATAACGTCTTCGCCGTTGTCTCTAGGTGATTTCCACGTATACAAGCGTCTATATGGTTGTTTGTAAAATGTATTTAGCACGATTAAGTCATGTTCAGCTGCAAAGATACTCATTGTTGATTTCTCTCTCTTAATCCTAAAGGACCAATATGTTGCCCTTCTTTTCCGTTACCTATTTTAGCATTGAAATCTCCCATGACTATAAGGAGTTCATGTCTCGGTATATCTCTTATAAGGTTGCTTACTTGGTTGTAAAATTCTGATATTTTCTCATCACTGTGGTCTGCTGTGTATATGTAACAAGAGGATTCTATCGTTCACTGGTATGAAGTTGTTGACATATTTGGCTATACTTTTATACATGTGATAATTCCGACTCCATTTTCATATTTACCATTTTCTGATACTGAATAGTATTCTCTGTATTCTATGTCACAATACCTTGAGGCAGGCCACCTCATTCGCTTGTGCCCATTATTCTTATTTTCATGCGTTCCATTTCTTTGATTGCGCATTTAATTTTTCCTGATTGGGCCATAGTCCTAACGTTCCAAGTGTATATTCTCTTCAGAAAATTCGTGTAGATTTTTCTTATAGGAAATCTTAAAGGAAATTTCTTTTATATTATAGTGTGGATTTTTCGCGATAGAAAAATATAATATTTGATCATTTTATAATCAAGAAATATCGTATTTCTATAAAGGTTTATTTATATTTTGTAGAGTAATTTAGTAGAGCAAAATCAGGGAGGACTGTACATAAAATCCGATTCTAGAGGTTCAGCCACCTCTTTGAGAGGGTATATTCACAACAATCTCTTTGTCAACAATTCCAACCTTCCAACGTTATACATAGAAGGTAGAAAATCATCACCCTATCAGGAAGTTACTATATACAGAAACTACTTCACCAGAAACTATGCTCAGTACCACAACAACATTGTTCTAAAGCAAGTAGTGTCTAATTTTACCTACAACTACGTCAAACGGAATATTGGACGACAGAATTTGGAGGTATCTGGATTTGATAGAGTGAGGTTAAATATTTATCAGACTACAACGCACAATGGATTTTATAAGTAAGTATATTTTATATAAAAAAACTCGTTTTGTTTCGTGATCATAATCGCAAACCAATGTCTTATCACCGGTAACGGTCTCTTTAAGTAAATTTTCATTGTTAAGTCATTTCCAAAGTATCCAGGACCATATTATCCAGAATATTTTCTGCTCTGTCGTGTAATTTGTCATACGCAAGTCATTCCAAAATTATCGGTTAGAATTCTGGAAACACCAGTTTTCGATCACAGTCAAACAACAAATTTGTTTAATTGCAGATCCCACATATTTTATATTTTTCAGTGTTGTTCTTGAAGGTCGACTAAAACGTGGGTCACAGTCAACAGATGTGTTGACTCCTTAAACTGATTTGACCATTTTTTGTTTAAATCAAAACGCATTGCAAACTAGTACAAACCAGACTCTTATCATTGGTAACTGCGATATACCGAATTCGCTCTTACTTCATAAAGGGCGCTGTAATGTTTTCAATTATGAACGAAGGTTTGATACTCTCTGAACAGCCTCGTATTTTCAATGTTACTTTATTATACCTACAAATCTAAATACATATATAAAAAAAATTGTTTCTTTTGCAATAATTTTTATAATAAAATTAAAACTCTCTTTTACGTAAAGTCTAAGAATTCGTAGTTGCTAGAGAAAATTGAGTGGAGAGTAAATGTCAATTTTAAGGCAAAAAATATATTTTATAAACCTTGTTTTTAGCAACTTTGCGGTGGAACGTGACAGCAGATCGACAGTTGTAGCGGGAACAGCTGGACAACATTACGTTGATAACATCTTCTTTGATCCAGATAACGATTACGAAATGATTACTGTCAATCGATCTTTGTAAGTATCAACAACTTTTAATGTAAAATCTAATTTTATATAAAATATCCAATAATCTTAAACAATAATGCATTATATCTGGTTGACACTTGGTAAAATTTTTTTTTCTTTTTATAATAGCACTGAAGATGGATATTTACATAAGCTATTGATCAGCACGAATTCTTGTAGGCTCTTTGAAATTATTTTCAGTCGTTGTAGATTATGTAAATTCGTCTAGGCTGTTTTAGCACCTTGCAAAATTGGCCAACTCTGTGTAGGTACGTTCTTTATGGTGGACGGTATAAGAGTAAACCCTTCTGGGAACTCAATACATTTGAAGAACAATGTTCTGCAATCTTATAATATGTGTTTCATTGGTTCTTTTTATTTTTGCAGAAACTATAGCGTCCGCCGACTAAATCATCGTATGAGATGATATCTCTTATGTCCAGTAAAATTTAATATCTTTTTTTTACTCATTTTGAGATAGGAATTTGATATTTCGGACGACAATATAGCAAACCTTTTAGCAGACCTCGGTCCTGCCCTATTAAGTCAATGCGAACGTAGTAGATTGTATTCACAAATACGGAATTCCTATTTTACTTAGCTCTTGGTTGGTTGATAAAAGGGTTCAAGATCTAGGAAAAGAGATTTGGCTAACTTACCCAACTTACCAGCTTTCTGATTTCCTCGGATCCCTTTATATCAATGTAACAAGGTTATTTGCTTTTGCTGTTGGTTTTCCCGATTACCGGGTTACCAGATATCATTTTTTATGTCTGTTACATTTTTAAGGGACTAGTTGCTGCTTCTCACAACGCATAATGTTGCAAAGGAGGAGAAGCCAGCGTTATCTCTAGAGTTGATGTAAAATCTGTTAGTCATCGTTTTCTCTTAGCTCAAGAATGTTCATTTATCAGGTTCTCTGGTTATAAATAATGTTTTGTACCTACTTTGAGATGTTATATTAACTTCCTTAACAATAGAATTTTTAGGTTAGTATGTAATGAATGACGTATTGACATTAGATCAAATTTTTATTCATTCCGGATACATTTATCGTTTTCATCAACGAATACAACTTTTTTATTGTAATATCCTATCAGTTTTCAATCCATGACTACCACTTCACTTAATAAGTTTTGGGCCTGACGACAGATGGCGCCACCAATAAAAAATCACCGTATGATATATAAAGACGTCACCTCCCAAAATTTTATCCAATTGGATCATTAGCAGAGAACAACCGAACTGTGTGTTCGGTTATTCTATGTCATTAGTTTGCAAGTTCCAGTGGTATTTAAACTCCGATCCGTCGAAAAAGAAACGGTTGGTGGTGGTAAACAAATAATGCTAACGGACCAAAATTGAGAGTTGTCGCGAAACCATCAAAAACTCTACAAAATAATTTGGTCGATTGTAATAGAAGTTGCGCGAGATAGCAAAAGAATTTTTGTGTAGATATGTAACAACGAAGCATATCCTCCACTCAGTACGCAGTTAAATCGGCTGTAACCTGAGTTGACAGCAGCAACAGATGAAAACCATTCAAAACGATCAAAGACGCAACCATTCGCTGGCATGGTTTAGGCTTTCGTATTTTAGGATTCACAAGATATTTTAATTATTTACAAAGTCAAAAACTATCAATAATGAATATTATATATACTGAATGGTTTGTTTGAAAGGGAAATTTCATAAAAATACCAAAGTGAAAAAGAAATTAATGCGGTTTCAATGAGATTTCATGCGGTGTTACAAATCGATTGAAACGATGACAGAAGTAGGTATATAATGAATAATATGTTCTTTTCAGGTGATCATTTATTTCGCATACTAGATGTTTTGTGTTTCTCAGTGATTGAGATCTTTCTTAATTTTAATCCATCAGCCCATGTCAACTATTCTAACCACGTAACCAAAATATCTCAGGTTATTTTCGTTGTTGTTTGGGATAGATTTTAGATTTCAAAAAGGCTCGTTTCACTTCCTAGACTTAGACTAATTCTTCCAAGGATTCTTGTGTAGCTAGTTTTAGTTGATTTAGACTTAGAAGGTCGTTAGTTTTTATTTTTTGAGTAATTGTGTAGGTATCGCTAGTACCAAAAATTGTCTAAGAGTTCATGTCCTGTAAATGCCTCTTTTGCATTACAGTCATGTGGTAACATCAAAATTCAAGAAATCAAGTTTTCATTTCATCATAATCATTTTAAACTTTTTAACTTAACCATAATGACTTAATGGTAAAGATGCTCTTTACAGGTCAAGAACTCTGACACATCTTGTAGTAATCCATTAGACTTGTTTATTTGTGATAACCCCCTAAACATTGATTAAGTTAACATTAAATATTATTACCTGTAGGAAATAAAATAATATTTATTTTTTGTTGCATGGTGCATGCAGATTTGAATTCAACAGGTAAGAATAGATATAGTAATATTTGTTTGTATTGTCGAAAAATTAGTGTTTAAAATTGTATTTAAAAAAATTGATCCATTGCATTGATAGCTTTTAAATGGCAAATACCTTTATTCTTTATCTATTATAGAATAATATATACAGGGTACCTTAAGGTGTCCGAGTGTGTCTAAAGGTATTTGAAATTTGAAAGTAAAATTTAAGTGGCCACTGCATATGCAACCAATGTTACAGTCTGACTAAATTTTCGGGAGTGGTGTTAGGCTATTTTAAAATTGATATTTGTCAGAATTGACATTTTGAATGAGGCAGATAAAATTAAAACATTACAACAATTTTTTGTATTACCAAGTAGCAATACAAAATAACTGGTTTTAATTTATATTTTGAAAACGATTTCTGAAGTAGACATTGAAATTGTGATTATTTTCTGTTAAATGTGGTAGTTTTTAATGTTTTTTAGTAAATATAGGATTTTTAAATTTTGATTTTACATTAGATATCTGTTGTTATTAGCAGAGTTTTAATAGAATGTGATGTGATATGATATCTATTTTTAAGATATTTTTTTCTTAAAATCTTAGAATTTCGAATACGTGCTCATTACAACCATACAAAAATAAAATATATATTTTCAAATTTTAACAATTTTACTCTAGAATAAATTTTTAACTTTAAATTTTTACTCCTTGTGCTAAAATTTTACTCTCTTTATCCGATGTTAAAAAAAAATGAAATGTAATAACCGTTTTTGTTTTAATTTTTTTGAATTTATTAATGTTTTGTTTACTAATTCGGTTACTAATCATCATCAATCAGCCAATCCCGTCCACTGCTGGACATAGGCCTCCCTCAGTTCTTTCCAGTGTTCTCTACACTGGGCCGCTTGTAGCCAGTTTCCCGCTACTCTTTTTATGTCGTCGGTCCATCTAGTCGGTGGTCGTCCTCGGCTTCTTTTATAATTTCTGGGCCTCCATTCCATAATTCGTCTTGTCCATCGTCCATCTTGTGTTCTGGCTAAGTGTCCTGCCCAGTTCCACTTAAGTCTCGTGGTTCTTTCGATGACGTCTTGAACTCCTGATCTTTGCCTGATTTGTCGGTTTGTTATGTGGTCTCGGAGGCTCACATTCAGCATTGCACGTTCCATGGCTCGTTGTGTAACTCTTAGTTTATTCGCAGATTTCTGCGTGAGTGTTAAAGTCTCTGCTCCATAAGTTTGTACAGGCAAAACACATTGGTTATAAACTTTTCGCTTGAGACACATGGGAATTGAACTTTTTAGAATATGGCTTAGTTTGCCAAATGCTGCCCATGTCAGGCCTATTCGCCTCTGTATTTCATTTGTTTGATTGTCTCTGTTTATTTTGATCTCGTGTCCCAGATATTTGTAAGTGTCTGTTTGTTGTATGGTATTATTGTCGATAGTTATATTTCCACTCATTACGAGATTTGTCATAAGTTTAGTTTTCTCAAAGTTTATCTTTAATCCTGCTCTTTCAGACAGACTTTTAAGCGAATGTAGCATAGAAACCGTATCCTGTAAGTTATCTGCGATTAATACGACATCATCTGCAAACCTCAGATGATTTAATCTTTCTCCATCTATATTGATGCCCATATCTTGCCATTGGGTGTTCTTAAATCTCGGTTACTAATAAACAAAATCAACTTATACTACGGAACTCTTCATGGAATGTAGCAATATTTTTAAATTCCACATTGCAGGAATATAATGGTTCAAAGAAGACAAGCATTATACAAGATCTCCTTTAATCTATCCTGTTATGAATTGCACATTCGTTTAGCAAATTCCTATCTGTAAACACACGCACGTGTTCCTTAAGCCAGACAGATTCTCATGTTGCAGATCCAAACTTGCCAGTCTGTTAAAATTCAAGTTGTAGCGTGTTGGTTTTTAAATTAATATATTGTGTTATATGTTATAGTTATTGTTAAGTTATTTACTGGTCGTGTTATATTTTAGAGTTTAGTTTAAATGTGATTTAATGATTAAATTTTAAGAAATTCTTACACTAATAGTTTTAAAAGTAAGTACTTTAAAAAATCATATGATACACCTCAGTACGACCCTGTTTGGCTTTCACGTGCGTCTGTTGACAATTGGGAATATGTAAAATGAATGTAGTTTAAAATAGCTTACATTAACAACAGACATAACCCCTCCGGCGCCTCCCTAACCCAAAATTTGATAAACACCGTGATATGCAGGTCCTATAGTAAAGTGCTACTAAAGAGAGAATGGCTCTCCTCAGTGCCGGTTTAACACAGTCTGGCTCGAAAATATTTCTTAACTTTATTTCAATTCAACAAAACATATTTTGAATACAAATTTATTAAAATAAGGAAAACAATTACAACTTTGTTTGGTTTCAAACCTAAATGAATACTAACAAAATACAAGAAAAAAAAACTAAGGGCGAATTTCAAAAAGTAAAATAAAAATGTACCTAATAACATTCAAACAGGTAACATGAGGTAGATAATCAAATACCTTTACTATTGAAAAGCTTCTTTTCTTGCTTTTACTGAAGAGAAGTTTTTGATATCATTTGTATTTAATTCTTTAGCAGGTTAATTGATAAAACTGCTAAAAAGTTCAAATTTTCTTGGGAAATTGCATTTCTTAAATAGGTCTTTACCATTTTAGTGTCGAAAGAGAGCATTCGCCACTTGCATTTGCGACAATTATGGAGAAAAAAATACGCAGGCAAATATTAACGTTTGGAAATGAAGATAATAATTTATTTTCGTATAAAACCTGTACCAATTCTAAAGGAGTGTCTATTTTTAATTGGGAAAGAGACGTTAACAAATGCTGTAAATGAACACATTCTTGGGGAAAATACTCATCCAAATCCTCCTTTTATTTTTGTTGTAATTCGGTTGCTGATCTGGAAATATCTTCATCTTTCGTATTTTTTAGATTAAACAAAAATTCAAATGCTCTTGAACAAGATTTATAACTATAGATCAGCGAATAATCTCCGACTTAAGATTGTCTTTTATCAAAACATACCATTGTGTTCGCATTTTTTCTTTTTGGCTTAAACTTGCATCCGAATTGTTTTCTCCTAATGGCAATTTTTTTTAATCTTCTTCTCAGCATAATTTTCATTGCTAATTTCATTTTCGAGTTCTACATCAACTCTTCCTTGCTTTAATAAGCGAGTCGTATAAATTTTTAGACTATCTATATGTCATTGGATCTTTTATGTTGGTCAAATCTTTCCTTACTTATATTCCTTACTTATAATTGGTTCTTTTTTTTCCAAATAAGACACAATAAAGACAAAATATTGCCAGTGCTCTCGGAGTAAATTGTCCAATCGCGGCGAATCACTTCTCCATTAACCAGCTTTTTATAAAATATTTGCTTACTGGCATCTACTGTTTTGTTCGCCAAAATTTCTTTTTGGCATTGAAAAGTCCATATCTGTACGATTCTGTTCGACCCATTTTTCTAGAACCATTGCATAAATATGGCAATCTTGCCAAAGTGCTGGATCTTTAAAATTAAGTAAATCCTGTCTGGGTCAGAAAAGAAATAAAAAAACATTGTTTTTTAACGAAAGTACATATGTATTAATGTATGTATTATATTGAGGTATTATAGATGAGGGAAGATGCGCAAATAATCATCAAATGATTTTGAGTCTCAGTGATAAGGAAGATAGATAGAGCTTTTTCTTCGTGTTCAAATATTACTTATCCTAGTACTTGTATGTCTATCATTTATAGTTCACTGCATATTTTTATCTTACAATTACAGCACTTTTCCGTTATGGGACGTGAGGATCGATGCCGCGAACAATTATTGGGGAGTCAATACATCTCTAGCTGTGAGAGGAAGAATCAAAGACCAAAGTGACGATCCACGATTACTGGAAGTAATCTACGCACCGTATTATATGAATAATCAATCGATCTTAGATGGTAAATGCCCCCCTGGATGGGAACTGGTCGGTGAAACCTGCTATATGTATGTTGGTGCTCCAATGACGTTTTGGGAAGCTAAAGCTTTTTGTCAGGTTTGTATTAATTAATTCAACATGCGCAATATATGTGTATATAAGTATATCTGTGTGTATACATATCTAACTTTCATATCACCAAATGAATCAACTTTCTTTCATGTGTTAGTTTAAATAAGGCGTCATTGAAAAATTAAAATTACATTAATTAAATATTTTAATTTGGTTACAATTTACAGGAAGACAATGCCTCTATGCCATATCTGCTAGGAAACATCAACTATCTGCCTTTATTTGATTTCTTAAGAAGACAAAACGAATGGTACCTTTATTCCGATAAGGTTTGGGTTCAGCATATTGATAGGATCAATGAGTGTACCATATTTGCCTATCAAACTGTAGAAATTGAAAATTGCGAAAGAAGAAGTCCTTTTATTTGTGAAATAGGTATGTAGCTTAAAATACGACTATATTTTTTTAATAAGTTATAAAATTAATTAAAATCTAATTAAATAATTTCAAAGCCATAATAAAGTAGTAAATTTTAAAAATATATTTGATGTATAATATATATCCATAAACATTTCTATTCTTGCTATACCTATAGATCGGTTCGTATAGAAAACATTTCTGATTTAATCCCGCTATTAGTATTTAATCTAAGCTTTATGGACGATACAGCCGTCCTTGTCAACAATCAAGAAGACCTGATTGATCTCATACGGCTGGTTGAAAATGATAGTAAAAGCAGTAAAAGGTTTGGTCTGGAATTAATATAGCAGACAAAAATTCCTGATTGTGGATAGGCAACACAACAATCATCCCCATATAACCAAAATTGACCGTTTAATGTTGTAAACTCATTCTTGTATCTGGTATAATTGATCATAAATACAGGGACGATCCAGGAGGCGATAAAACGTAGATGTGAATCTAGCCGAGATCGCTATGGGAAAGATGATCAAAATATGGAAAGAACCCAATATTTGAAAAACCCTAAAAATGAGATTCTTCTTCCTATGCCGTCCCCATTAACGGAGGTTGGCGACCACATTTTTAAAAGCTTCTCTGTCTTTTGCAACGTGGAATAATTCGTCTACAGTTATGTTTGTCCCATCTTGAATATTTCGCAGCCATGACTTCCTCTTTCTACCTATTCCCTTTTTGCCATCGACTCTACCCTGCATGATGACCTGCAGAAGACTATATTTATTATTTCTCAGTATGTGTCCAAGGTATGCAGTCTTGCGTACTTTTATCGTTCTCAACAATTTTTTGTCTCGACCCATCCTTCTCAGTACTTCTTCATTAGTGACCCTGGCAGTCCATGGAATTCTCAACATTCTCCGGTATATCCAAAGTTCAAAGGCTTCAATCTTCTTAACTATTTGCGCTTTTAGTGTCCATGTTTCTACCCCGTACAATAGTTGCGACCAGACGTAACATTCAACCAACCTCAGTCTCAGGGCAGTATTCAGATTTTTGTCACAGACAATTGCTTGAATTTTAAGAACGCTGCCCTTGCCATTTCTATTCGTACCCGGATCTCTTGGTCTGGATCTAATTCTGTGTTGATGTAAGCTCCCAGATATTTATATTTTGTCACTCTTTCTATTTGCTGTCCACCAAGAGTTAGTTGTTCATTATTTATTGGACTCCTTGATACTATCATAAATTTGGTCTTATCTGTGTTGATGTCAATTCCCATTTGAATGCATTTACTATTTATTGCATCTAGTAAAGTTTGTAGTTCTTCTATACTCTCAGCCACAATTACCGTGTCATCTGCAAATCTCATGGTATTTATGATTTCTCCACCAATTCTTATTCCCTCTTTTCTTTCCCATAAGGCTTTTCTGAATATGACCTGTGAGTACACGTTGAAAAGCGTCGGAGACAAGACGCATCCTTGCCTAACCCCTCTCGCAATCTGTATATTATTTGTTTCTATATCGTTCACCTTTACTACTGCTTTCTGGTTCCAGTATATAGCCTTAATAAACTCAATGTCTTTTTTGTCTAAATTGATGTTTTTTAATTCATCTATTAACTTCATATGCTGCATTCGCTCAAAGGCCTTCCTAAAGTCTATGAAGCATACATATGCACTCTTGTTATATTCACGACATTTCTGCAAGAGTACCGTCAACGCAAATAATGCCTCTCTTGTACCCATGCCTCCTCTGAAGCCAAACTGAGTTTCATCTATCTGCTCCTCACATTTCTTATAAATTCGGTTTTGAACAATTTTCAAGAGAATCTTTAAAGGGTGGCACATTAGGCTTATCAATCTATAGTCATTACATGATTTGGGATTGTTGTTTTTTGGTAGAGGTAAAAATATCGATTTAAGCCATTCTTCCGGGATGTTGTCCTCTACATATATGTGGTTGAGAATTCGGGTGAGTCTCTTTATATTACCGTCATCTAAGGCTTTTAACAGTTCAACTGGAATTTGATCAGGACCCGGTGCTTTTCCTTGCTTTGCATTCTGTAGGGCATTCTTTACTTCTGAGGGTAAAATTTGTAGGTATTGTTTTTCTTCACCTATATCTTGTTCATTTTCTCTCTCGTCATGGAACAGATGGATTATATATTGTTCCCATACTTCCTTTATTTTGCTCTCTTCAGTAAGTATTTCTCCATTATTATCTCTTGTTATGAGTGTTCTTCTTTGTCTGGTGTTGCCTGTAAGTTCTTTCATTTTTTTATGTAAGTTTGAGGTGTCATGTTTGTTGCTGAGTTCTTCCAATTTCTGGCATTCTTTGTTCATCCATTCCTCCTTAGCCTTTCTGATTTCATATTTGATTTTATTCTTGATGGTTTTATATTTATTTTCATCTTTATTTTTGTATTTTCTTTTTTCAGTTATTAGCTCATCTATTTCCGGTGTCATCCAGTCTTTTTTAGTGGTTTTCTCTTCTTCGCCTAGGACCTCCTTTCCCGCTTTTAGTATGGCTTTTTGCATATCTGCCCATTCAACGCTTCCTTCAGTTAATTTATTTATCTCTGCGTTTAGTTGCTGTTGGCAGTTGTCGTCTTTTAGGTTTTTGATGTTAATTTTGGTGGTTTTAACTTTTTTCTCCGGTTTCCTAAGTTTAATGTTGACGTTTGCTAGTAATAGATTATGATCCGTATCTGCATCTGCGCTTGGATAGGTTTTTGCACTTTGTACTCCATTACGAAACCTTTTGTTGAAAAATGAGATTGAAAAAGGCAAATTCAAGGATAAATAAAAGGGGAACAATTATCAGTAAGAAATTGGAAGCCTTAAAAAAAGGAAGAAACACTTTTATAATCTCTTAATTGCCGAGAAGAAACAAGAACCAGAGAAGGAAATAATGCACTTCGCAGCAAAATAAGTAGAACTACTAATAGAAGAAACTATATGTCATAAAGTGGCCAAAGAATAACTGTTACTGGCACAAATGAAATAACTACTGAATTAATTAAGAAGCATTTTGAAAGGGACTTCATCTGAAAAATCTGCCCCATATAAACACCTGAAGTGATCCCAGTAGACAGGAAATATTACAGCATAACACTCTAGTCACGGATTTGTATATATATATATATATATATATATATATATATATATATATATATATATATATATATATATATATATATATACAAATATATATACATATACAGGGTGGTCAATACAAAAATTTACAATTGGATTCTTTTGAGTAGGATAAATTATAATTTTTTACATACTTTAATGTAACTGATCTGTGGCATAAATTTGCGCTTAACTTTTTTGCTCTTTAAGTTAGGTTTATCTGTGTTAAAAATATTAAAGATACATTATTTTTACAAAGAAAAGGTATACTTGTTAATAACTTAAAAATTCAACCATTTTTGAGATAATCGCATTTTATAAGTCAGAGCTGAATGTACATAAAATTTCTATTATGCCAGTAGTCACATCTGGAAGCGAAACGTGAACTCTTTGAAGCAGTGATTAAAATCAATGGAAAGTTTAGAATGCAAAACATTAAGAAATATATTTGGATCAAACTATTGTATTGACAGTAGGTGTACAATGTAATAATCGAACCATAAACTAAGACAGCGCAGATATGATCAGGTTTGTAAAGTCACAGGGGCTATGATTCTGAAACTATTAGTAATAGAAACTTAAATATAAAATATTTTTAATTTAAATTGTGGTATATTCCCATAAAATATAGTAGAGACAAACTCGACAAAGGTTAAACTGACTTGGAGTTAAAACTTAAAGGATTTGGAGCAGATGGAGGATCTACAAGCCACAAACATCAGAAAATGGAAAAGGAAAGTAGCTGATAAGGCAGAATAGAGGTCCCACTAAGATTGTAAAACCAACTTAGCGCGAGTTAAAGCTTTGTCCCAAGTTTCTGATTTTCTCTATATACTATAAACCATAATTAACTATAAACAGTATAAGTTTTAGGAATTCTTTATGGATAGATATACTCGTTTCTAATTTAAATGAAAGCGACTATTACTATTTTCCAGTGTCATAGTAATAGTAACATAGTACTTTTCTTTACAACTTACACTGTTAGACTACAACTTGCACTAAATTAAAAATCTTGTTTTAGATCCCAAGGTTCAGATTAGGATCCTTCCTCTGGCTGACGACTTCATAACAATATCTGTGATAAGTAGTTTAGTTCTAGCAGTTATATTAATAATTATTGTCGTCGCATGCTGGTGGACGAAATCTAAATTCAGAAAAGCACAACGGCTTGAGAGGAGGAATAGTATACGGCAGAGTTTGCATTCGCTCAGATCCATCGGAATGTCTCAGAGTAGCTTTGCTGATCCTGGATACAGACGTAAACCGAATCAGATGGTGAGTATTTAATTTTTAGTTAAATTCTTAAGATAAAGTAGAAATCAATGGAAGCAAATGGAAGAGCTATGTCCAGCAGTGGACAAATACAAGCTGAAGAAAAAGAAGAAGAAATTCGCTTACCTATAAAATATTTTTTAACATCGACACTTTTATGTAAACTTTGCATTTTCTAAATTAAATTCATATCTCATTTTTCTGTGACCTGTAGGTCCTTTAAAATTATTTGTACATCTAATTATCAATATCGACAACCAATAGGCCCTAAGGAGAGATTAAAGTATTCACGATGCCGCAAATTGTACAGTTCAGGGTAGCCTTGCACCAACATAATTAATTTACGGACGTTAATTATATAAATCACTTGAACAACTCAACTGAAACGGCGGAAAGTCCGTTCGCGTACGACCAGAACAGATGCTGAGTCATCGGTACGTCATGTCGGCATGTCTTAGAAATTTTTATTTCCGACTTTTCCAGGACGGCGGAAATTGGGGATTGTCATGTCCTGACCGTGACGTACAAGTATGCGCATCACAAGTTAAATAAATGCTAATGTTTTTTGAAAAATTCTGGGCGTACCGTCCGACCGTGCCGTTCCGACCCAGTGCGTGCTAAACTTTAAGCATTGTCACTGTCAATTTTTGTATATACACGCCACAACTTGTAGAATGTATTTGTTTTAGAAACTGCAAGTATAACTAAAACTGTTAGATGGCTCATTTATTTTACATTTATTCTTATCTCTTGTTTTTCCCAATTTACTTTCACTTCTTGACAGTATTATCAAATACTGTCGTTTTAAAGTGTTAACAAATGTTTGATATGAAAACATTGCTGAACAGTATAAGATATAACATTTTAAGACGTGTAAATTTAACATTTTAAAATGTTCAAAGTTGATCACGAAAAAGTTTTTCCAAAATGAGTTTTTCCCGAACTCTTATATGGCTTTATCAATTCAAAGGCACCTAGAACGTATGCAACAAACGTTACTATCGTTCAATCGGAGTCCCCATCGTATAAATTAAATCACCTTTACACGTGTAAAATTGCTGAAACCGTCGGTGTCGGATGGTTACAGCGGGTCTGTCTAACAAGTAGAAATAAAAAAATGATCCCAAATTAGTTCAAATGATTTAGACACATTATACGAGGAAAATACAAAAGTATGTTTCTATCATCTAAGTTTAAGTTTGAATGCCACTGAAAATTATCATTTACGAAAGCTTGGTTCGGTTTATGTACATTGTGTTTTAATTTATTTTGATATCTGGTTTATTTCAAACTTATGAATTATTAAATAAATCATTTCATTTTCTTTGTGTGTCAATATTGGTCAGGATTCGATACACCTAAACAGATCACAGGATTCGTTACACCTAGATGCTAGAAACATAATTTTGTTTTTCTCCATATACTTAATGCATATACATTTGGTCTTATTAAAAAGTATGAAAGATCTAAATTCATCTGTTAGTATTATATGTCCAAAAACTTACAATAAAATAACAAAAGTGGTTAAAAATGGTTAGTTAGGACTAAAATTTTATTTTATTCATATTCAAAATCGTTTTAAAGCGACCGTTTTTATGCACCTGAATGTAATTTAAAACAAAACAAAAAAAGTTGTTAACAAACTAATAAGTGGAAACGTAGTCTAATAAATATTTATTAATACTTATAAATATATATAATACATACACAAACAATTTAACAATTTATTTTTTATTATCGTCGTTACCATTTTTACCATCTTTATCTTTCTTCTCATCTGTAAGTACCTTTTCGGTTTTCTTTGTTTCTGGAGTGACACTCTTGGCTTCTGGCGGTTTTTCAATAGGTTTCACCGATGAAGTTTTGGCTAGTTCTTGGACCAGTAAATCGATTGAATCTGAAATAAGCGCAGTTTCTATTTCTGGTGTATTTCTTACCTGTTTTCTCACTTCGTTTTCGACGTATTGCACCAAATTTCTCTGTTGAATTTTTTTCCAAACACTGCCGACAGCAACTTGATAGTCTAGTAGTCGTTTTACTTCCCTATACACGTGCATTTGTCTTTTACGGAATTCATCCTCATATTGCATTGCTACATTTTCTCTTTTTGCTTCGACTAAAAGTAATTGTCCATCGGCTTGAAATTGAAGGATTTTTTCATTGATTATACCTGGTTAAAAGCAAAAAAATATAAGTAAAATGAAAAGTACTAATTGATGGCTCGTTGACATCTACAGACTTATACCAACGAATACAGACGCTCATCGGAGGTTACCGCTTATGAAGACGATGTCCTCCGTTTTAAATATAGATAAACAAGGTTTGTAACTTGGTTGATAAAGGGGCTGATAATCAAATTGTTTGCGCAATTCATAGTAGCTTCTGACAGCCTTTGTGAAAGGAACGATGTCTGCTATCCCAACCGCTTCCATAGAGGTCATACTTAACCAAACTTCATTAAATGTATAGATGGAGAAAGAAGCGAAGATAGGAAAATACAGAAGGCGAATAAGACACCAGAAAGCAGGGCAAAAGGATACCGGAATCAAATCTGGAGAGATAATTAAAAAACTCCCGAAGTTAGAAATGGCACCACATGGAATACAACTGAAATAAAATTTCGAAAAGCCGTTTACTGTCCTCTTTCCAGGAAGGAACGAATGGGAATCGAATAAAACTTATCCCATAACGACATGGAAGGGATACAGATTGCTCAAAAACCGATGAAGGAGCTGGAGTATACGGAGGGAAACCAAGGATAACAGTACAGCCAGCCGATGCATGAACTAATAATGAGGAACTGTAGAGACAGACCTATAAAAATGATATCTGATAGCTAGGTGGCATTAAAGGCATTGAAATCGAATCGGATTGACTCCAAGTTAGTTTAAACCTGTCTTCAGAATATGATTCGGATCGGAAAAAGTAACGAAGTTTACTCTGTGTGCTTG
This sequence comes from Diabrotica undecimpunctata, assembly GCF_040954645.1. Taxonomy (NCBI): domain Eukaryota; kingdom Metazoa; phylum Arthropoda; class Insecta; order Coleoptera; family Chrysomelidae; genus Diabrotica; species Diabrotica undecimpunctata. The sequence goes on along the minus strand of NC_092810.1, from coordinate 122,194,838 downwards.
GATGTACTGGTATTGGAGGAAACGAAATGCGGACCTACCTACTTGTCAGGAGAGGGGCATAAGGAACATTCATATGCTCAGAACCTTTCGTTGGCATAACAAGAAGTGCAGCCAAAAGACTCGAACTGGGTGGAATGGATAAAACGTAACCACTTGTACGAACAAATGGGTCTTAAACATTCGAAGGCTTTTATATACGAACATTCGAAAAAGATTTCCAAAGGTCTACTATATATGTATAGGAATGATTTGAGAATTATCGCAGGTCTCAAGGACGGACACTGTCGTCTCAAGATATACATGAACAAAATCGGACTGACAAAAAGTGCGAATTACATATTCTGTGGAGGAACACGAGGAACTCGTTCTGTACAACTGCCCAGGGTTGGATATGATAAGGCTCAATACATTTGAGCAATATCAATTAGAGCCCTACGACTTCGTCGAAGTCTCACCTAAGGCCATAATAGACTTTGTTAAAAAGGCTGGGCTAAAGGGACAACTTTAACCTAGGGATGAACCACAATAGACTTCTTTGGTTGCGTGGAAGGGTGGTTAAGCCCCATTCATATTGAACCTAACTTAACCACTAACATATTTTAAAATATCTATGTATTTGTAAAAGAGAGCCGTTTGTGCCTTCTGGTATATAATAGGTACGTCGCCATCCATAAAACGAATGACATACATATGTTTTTGGAAAGTAGAAATATTTTGAATACAGACATTATAGGATTAGCGGTAGCGGGTAGACACTTTTCTACGATCCCGGTAGAGAATAGGCCTCGAGCAGTTTAAATGGTTGTGGTACTGCGATGGGGAAGGCAACGGGAAAACCACCCCGTTATATTTCCCACAAATCTAAATGGCAGACGGAAACAAGAAAATGTCGCTCAATCCGGGGCACTCCTTAAATGGGGAGGTGCGAAGAATCCCCCCGTCAACTACTATTGAGGTCCAAGGAAGTGGACAAAGAATCCAGATATATGACAAGATAGTACGCATTGCCACCTGGAACGTACGCAGCTTATTCATGTCTAGGAAACTTGCAAACACCGAAGCTGAGATGAAAAAAATAAAAATAGACATCTTGGGGATGAGTAAAGTAAGATGGCCTGGGTCAGAAAAACAAAAAACAAAAGATGGATACATCTATTGGTCGGGAGGAACCAACCCAGAACATCAATATGGAACGGCTATATTAGTATCGAACAAAATTGCGCAGTCAGTCATAGACTTCATCCCTCGAAATGATAGAGTAGCAATGTTGAAATTAAGAACAACCCATAGAAACCGAAATGTTAATCATGTCTATGCTCCAACAAGTGACAAATCAGAGAAAGAAATTGAAAACTTTTATAATAATATAGACGAAATAATGCGACTGACAAAAAAGGCGAAATAACGATAATTATGGGTATTTTTAACGCCAAAATTGGTCTTGGTGCCGAAGGAGACAACGTAGGAGCATACGGTCTCGATACCAGAAACAATAAGGAAGATAGACTGGTCAAGCTTGGACAAACCCAATAGAATAGAAATAGACTACAAACAAGTCAATAAAATCATTAGAAAAAAGTGCCGAGAAGCTAAAGAAAACTGGATGTCAACCAAAATCCTAGAAATTGAACAAGTTCAGGAAAGATGACACCTGTCCATAAAAAAGTGAAAGTAATGACAGGTAGACAAAGAAAGAGACAAGAAACAATATTAAGAAATAATAACGAGATAATTATAGGTACAGAAGACAAACTGGAGAGATGGAAAGAATACATTTAGACAATATTTGACGATGATAGACCTTGCTCTTCACCATCCACGGATGGTCGAATAAATGAAAAAGGTTTAAAAATAGCAAAAGAAGAAGTTATTTATGCAGTAAAACCTCAGAAGAACGAAAAAGCCACCAGTCCAGACAATATCAATGTCGAAATACTTAAATTAATTGCAGACAACGAAAGTAAAAGCCTCGACTTAATGACAGTCCTATTCAATAAGATATATGACACAGGTAAAATACCATCAGACTGGCTAAAATCAACATTCGTAACATTACCAAAAAAATCCAATGGCTCACACTGCAATGACCATCGAATATTAAGCATGATGTCTCATGTCCTTAAAACTTTTCTCAGAATCATTCATACACGAATTTACGAATTCACGAAGTGTGAGTTTGAGATGAGTGACATTCAATTCGGATTTCGAGATGGATTGGGAACACGAAAAGCTCTTTTTGCCTTAAATGTGTTAACACAACGATGCAGAGACATTAATGTAGATGTATATGCATGTTTTATTGATTATCGAAAAGCATTTGACTACGTTGACCATCAAAAAATGATTGAAATTCTGAGAACAACTGGAATTGACGAATTATCTCAGAACTATATTGGTACCAAACGGCAACAATTGAAATAAAGCACACAACATCCGAAGATATACGAATCCGACGAGGAGTGCGACAAGGTTGCGTCTTATCACCACTATTATTTAATCTGTATTCGGAATCATTATTCAGAAAAGCATTAGACGAGATTCAAGGTGGAATCAAGATTAAAGGAACCGGCATAGACAACATTAGGTACGCTGATGATACCATCCTAATAGTAAGCAACGCACAAGAACTACAAAATATAATAAAAGTGGTAGTTCGTCATAGCGAAATGTTCGGTTTACATCTACTTCAATGTTTCCAAAACTAAAATTCGAGTATTTTCAAAGATACCAACAAACGTACATTTGTACGCCAAGGGACAAATAATAGAACAGGTAACTTTTGCTCCCATAAAATATATGGGAGCAAATATCAACAGCCAGTGTAACCCAAAAAAGATACTTTGTCAAGAATTGAACAAGCGAGGAAAACACTCATAAACATAAAAAAAAATTTTACAATATCAGACCTTAGTCTAGAGCTCAGAATTTGAATGATCAGATGTTACGTTTTCTCTGTTTTGCTGTATATCTGTGAACGTTGGACAATGGACTCTGAAACAGAAAAAAGAATAGATGCCTTTGAAATTTATATATACAGACGGATGCTGAGAATTCCATGGATACAAAAAGTTACTAATGGTGAGGTACTTCGACGCATGAGTAAACAAAAAGAATTACTCAGCATAATCAGAAAGAAAAAAATACAATACAATTGCCATTTGGATCGCCAGCCTTCTAAAGGAGACGGCGCAATAAGAAGAAGAAGCAGTATTTAATAATTTTAGCAATTTTAGTGTATACAGTATAAAAGTAAAAATATACCTTCGTTAAAATGATTTACATTTGATTGTCTGACACTAATCCATGAATTCTCGTAAGCTTCCAATTCCTTGTCCAACCATTTGGTTACATGCGGCCCAACATATTTGACTGTTCCCCATACCATTATTGCCATCGATAATCCATTATAAAAATTGTGTTCCAACACAAAATATTCTTTGCTAACCAGAAAGATTCCAGTTGTCACCAAGAACGTGTAAAATCCTGTAACTCCTGTTTTAGGATAGAAAAATGTAGTCCATTCCTGTGGTACAAACCCCCAAATGACCGGTCCTGGCTTTTGTCTAGTTAAGAATATTTGTTTAGGTGGTGGAGGATCTTTGGGAGGTGGACTATCAGAAGAAGATTCTGTAACTGATTTTTTTAACTTGCAGACGGTATCGTCCATCGGTAGATCTCTTTGTGTATCATCTGATTTGACGCTGTCGTCAACAGCAAGTTTAAATCCATCGCTTAGGTTTATAACATTCCCTCCATTTATCATTAAACGATTATATTCTTTGCTTAATTTACTCGAGACACGTGCTTCCCTTTTTCGCTCGCTAGTAGTATAAGCTTCATCTTCGTATTCGAAAATTAGAGATTCCGTGTGCGTTTTAGACAAACCTTCCTTATCAATTTTAATATTTTTGAAAGAATTTATATTTTTGCCATCACAAAATGAATTATAGGAACTTAGAGAGATTTTTTTGATCTTTTTAAAAATGTTTACCGACTTAAATTGCTTCAAATACGACATTTTATAAGTCACTATGACAGTAAATTGGAGTTTGACAAGTTCATTGTATACAATGTGTCATACTAGTGCTGACGTCACAGTGTCACATTTTTTAGACATGAATCTAAACGAATCGTGGCAATTCGTTTTAACCGTCTAAGATCCCATTGGAGGATCACTACGTTCATAACGTAGTTAATCAAACCACAGAATACACCACCCAACGGTGTATTTTGTGATCAAACTCACATTTTCACATACATTTATTTTTAATTTAATTAATACTAATTAATTTTTGAACAAAAATTTTATTTCGTTTATTTATTTTTTAAATAAAATACGCTGCTCATGACGTATATGCATGCTTTTTATATCAAATTAAAGCTAATTTTTTTCTTAATATGATGATGAGGTTACCTGATAATGCACCGACGCTATATTTATATTGAGGCAAGTGCAAGAGAAATCATTAGAATACAACAAACCGGCATATATATGTTTCGTGGACCTTAAGAAGGCATTTGACCGGGTCAAATTAAAGGACGTAATCCACTTATTGTAAGCAAAATGAGATACCTCTAGGAATAATCAAAACGACCGAAAATATCTACCAAACAACACAATGGGATATGACAGGGAGATTCTCTGAGTCCTCTATTTTTCAACCTGATTATGGATGAAATAATAAATAATTAAGAACTAAAAAAGGGTACCAAATGGGAGAAAAACAACTTAAAATTATTATCTGCTATTCAGACGACGCAATACTACTCTCTCAGAGTGAAGACTATTTACAACGTGTGCTGCACCAATTTAATATAACCGCTAGAAAATTTAACATGTTAATTTCCATAGAAAAGACAAAATGCATGGTTACAACAGCAAATTTACTAAGATGTAAATTGGAGCTGGAAGGTCAGATAATAGAACAAGTGATGGAGTTTAAATATCTAGGCATCACATTATCTAGCTACAGAAAGCTCGAAACTGAAGTGTAAGATCAAGTGAATAGAGCAAACAGAGCCGCAGGCTGCCTGAATGAAACAATATGGAGAAATAAAAATATCGGGAAAGAAATGAAAGGCAGAATTTACAAAACAGTCATTAGACCAATGACATACGTGGCAGAAACACGACCTGACACAGAGAGGACAAAAAGGATGTTAGAAACAGGAGATGAAACCAAAAAATTGATGGCAAGACACTATGGGACAAAGCTAGAAGTAGAGATATACGACGTAGATGCAAGGTGGAGAACATCAAGAAATGTGTAAGAAATAGAAAAGTAAAATGGAACGATCATATAAGCCGAATGACAACAAATAGAGTAGTAAAGACGGCAAAAGACAGTCCCCAATAGTAAGACGATGAGTAGGATCAGTAGGAAGACGACAACTTACTGGAGGCAGATTGACAAACAGGCAGTCATGTCTACATAAAAAGAAGAAGAAGAAGCTTGCCTGACAAAAATTGTTCGAAAAGTAGGGTTGTCAGCTGTTAAAAATGCGAGATCTACTCGCTACTGGTTTGAAGTGTCAGTTATGTGAGTTTTAAAGCACGCAACGATAGATATATAATGATATACATATTATCACTTGTCAAACCAGTGTCGTTGCGCACTAACTTTTATTTTATCTTTGATACATCTCGTTTTTAACAGCTAGCAACCCTAATTTGCAAGCATTTTTCCTCATGTAACCTTATACCATCATATTAAGAACAAAATTATCTTTAATTTGATATAAAAAATATGCACATACGTCATGAGCAGCGTATTTACTGATCTGGATTGTTTTTTAAATCTTCTAAAATAAACTGGTGTGGAAAACCTTAACTTAACATCAAAATATGGTGTATGCCGATGAGTTGAATTTTAACGCCGTAAATATGATTAGATTAGATTAGATTAAGAGAGGTGGCCTTTCGGCCTATTCCACTGCGACCTTTTCAGATCTATTGTGGTCCTCTAGTCCTAGATAACATTCTCTAGCCTGACCCTTTTTATAAAGTCTAGTAGCTTCGAGACTGTACCTTCCATGTAGCTATTTGCCGGTGGATTTTCTTCTCCTAATGCAAAGAACCGCACATTTGCCAGACTGTCACACTGACATAAAATGTGCTCTGCTGTTTCTTCTTCGAGGTGACAGAATCTGCACAGGTCATCATCTGATAATCCCATCAGCTTCAAGTGCCTATTCAGCTTACAGTGCCCTGTTAGAAGACCTACTATGACCTTGACTGTTTTCCTGTCTTTGCTTATTAGGTCTACCGTAAATTTTGGCGAATGTTCTGTAATGATCTGTTTCGCCTGTCTTTGTCCTGGTGAATTCCTCCACCATTCCAGAGATTTGCGAGCTACCCACTTCCTTGTAGCCGTTCTTGTTACTGATTTAGCAACTCCGCAGAAGGGTTCCGGTCCAATGAATGGCAATGATGAGCCTTGTTTGGCCATTTCATCTGCTTTTTCATTGCCCTTATGACCCTCGTGCCCCGGTACCCAGGCTACCGTAACCTTGCTACGGTCTCCTAGTTTATTTAGGGCACACACGCAATCCCATACTAGCTTAGAATTGACCTCTACAGAATTGAGTGCCTTAAGCGCTGCCTGACTATCTGTGAAGATGGCAACTGAACAGAACGTTCTTTCCTGCCTTTCTATTTCTTCCACGCAGTGATGGATTGCAGTTATTTCCGCCTGGAAAACTGTCACATCCTTAGATAGACTTACCGGGAAATCTATCCCTTGATTTGTCCCTACTATGCCGGCTCCCACACCCTCCGATGTTTTTGAGCCATCCGTGTACCAGGTAGCAGCAGCTTGAATGGGTACACCTTTATTCCAGTCTTCCCTGCCTGGTATCTTAATTGTGAACTTATTGTTAAAGCTATATCTCGTAACTGTTGCATCGATAGGTTTCCCCATCACAATATCGGCTTTTAGCTCCTCGATTAGCTTTCTGTTGTCAGTACCATGCATCTGGCTTATATGTCGCTGACTATGGATTAATCTGTGCATCACGGATCTGGCTTCGCCCTGTATAAAACTATGAAGTGGTGGTAGATTCAACAGGACTTCCAGCGATGCAGTAGGAGTTGTTTTTAAGGCCCCCGTAATACACAAGCATGCTAGCCTTTGTGTATTACCTAGCAGCCTTATTGCTCCCACTTGCTGCGTCTTTGTCCACCACGTCACCGAGCCATAGGTTATCATGGGTCTAATAACCCTTGTATATAACCATAGAGTCATTTTGGGGTTAAGTCCCCAATTCTTACCGCACATTCTTCTACATCTGCCCAAGGACATAGTAGCTTTCTGTGTGGTTTTTAGAATGTGAGTATTCCATGTAAGCCTATGATCAAAATATACGCCAAGGTATTTTGTTTCTTTGGCAAGATAGGCTTATCGGTCTATATGACTTTGGTGTTAGGTCTGATACTTTACCTACCTTAGGCAAGTATATGACTTTGACCTTTTGCCATATTTCCGGTACGATCCCCCATGCTAAAATGGCTTTGAGGAGCTTGCATAGGTGTGGTATCAATACCTCTAATCCCATATGCAACAGTATTGGATATATGCCATCTGTCCCTGGAGACTTATATGGCCGAAACTTATTTATAGCCCATCTAATTCTGTTTGGTCTTGTGATTGCTGTGGCTATTTTCCAATCTGTAGACCTTGGTCTAGTGAGCCTTTGGTCTATGTTGGTTTGCCTATCTGCATCATCCAGAATTGTTGAGCCTTCCTTTGCCAGGACTTTATGGATTCGAGAACATGCCGGGATATCTGTAATCTCCTCGCAAAACTCTCTCCATGAATTCCTTTTAGCTTTCCGAATTTCTTTATTGTATAGCGTTAGCTTATACCTGTAGGCATCCCAATCTTGGTTACTTTTGGCTTTATTAAATAGGCTTCGGACTTCCGACCTCATCTTCCTTAAGCCGTTGTTCCACCAGACTGTATTACTGCCCGTACTTTTCCTTGTTTTTTCTGGACAATTTTCCTGGTAAGCCGCCATAATAGCTTCGCTTATCGTTTCTGCCGCCGAATCTATAACCTCTGGGCTTTTAAACGAAATCGTACATTCCTCGAGATTTTTACTGAGGGACTCCCTATACCCTACCCAGTTTGTATCTCTAGGATTCCTGTATTTAATTTCCGATGGAAAAATATCAAGGTCAAATTGTATATGTCTGTGATCCGAACATGAGGGTTCGTCAGACATAACCCAATTTGTTATTATATCACTTATCCTGCTCGTGCAGAGTGTTAAATCTAACACTTCTTTGCGTGCCTTAGTGACAAAAGTTGGCTTGTTTCCTATATTGGATATATCCAAACCTTCAGATAAGATGAAATTCAAAATAGACTCACCCCTTGCATTAATGTTTGTGCTTCCCCACACGGTGTGGTGTGCGTTGGCATCACATCCTATAATGAGCTGTAATCCTTTTCCTAGACAATATGCAACTATGTCGCTTATAATGCTTGGTGGACACAGAGCCTCATCACCTGGAAAGTAGGCTGAACACACCACCAGTTTCTTCTCTCCTACTTTCGTGGTTATAGTTAGAACAGCTGTAACAATATCATCAGTGCAGAGCACCGGGATTAATGTACAATCTACTCTATTACTGTGAATTATACACGACCTTGGCCTTACAGCTTTGGGTGTGTATAAAACCTTACCTTGTTTGGTTGATAGGCCAGCAATCTTCTCACCTATCCTCCAAGGCTCCTGCAGGAGGGCCACATCCATGCCTTCTTGTTCCAATCTTCTAACTAGCGTTGCCGATGCGGCTTTTGCATGTTGAAGATTGGCCTGCAGGAGCCTTATTTCCCTCTTCATTGCGAAGAGATGGCCGGTTCTGGATCTGTGGACATTCCTTCTTCCGTGGGTCCGACACACTCTTGGACATTAGTCCTTATGGATGTGTCAGCTCCACCCGAAGAAGGTTGTTCCTCGTCCTGAACCTCCATATGTAGTGAGGTCTCCCCTCTTTCACTGGAACGAGTTGCTACTGGCTTTTCATTCCGTGTTTTTATCTTCCCTTCTTTGGGTCGGAACGTTAACCGTCCTACTCCGAAAAAGGGTGACATTTTTAATTTCTGGAGTTCTTCTCGAGATTCAGAATCCATCGAGAAGGTCCATAACACCCCTTTCTCTAAAGGTTTTCTACCCCAGACTGTCCATAGACGTGTCCTGAGCCCATGGTTACTTATCCTTAGTCTATTAAGGATCCTTTTGGACTCAAGACGTTCCCCATGCTCGTCCTGTACGAAGACAGTGCATGAGTGCGGCTTGGGTATGTCTTCCCCCTCCACAGCCCTGAGAGATGCACTCTCCCAAGGCCTCAGGGTTGGAATCACCTCCTTCAGCCACCGCGCACTTATGTCGTCCGCACAGTTAAGTTCCAGGAAACCCGGCCTGTATGTACTCTTCAGGAAGCGAACCTGTGGTCCTGCTTCCGGAATTTTGTCATACGCACCCAAGATGGCTATTTCGACTGCCTTAAGCTTGTCTATATCCATCTTGGCTTCCGGGAATCCTGTTAGTACCACTGCAACCTTAACAGAAGCGGCAGCTTCGCTGAAAGTCACACCTTCGGTTCTTGGCCTTTTCCCTTTGCGTTGGCTTTCGGGTGGTGTGCTTCCGTCTGACCTTAGCCTTTTTGGGCCATCGATCTTCTGGGTTTGTATTACTTTTGTCATGGCCTTTATTGGCTTTGACGGCATCTCTTTTGCCCTTTCAGTCGCCTTGATGAAATTGGCCTTGATTACAGCCCTTTTGGATTGAACGTAATCTTGGCCTTGTTTCACCAGCCTACTGATTTTGGCTTTAGAAACGCCAGATAGCTTTGCAGCCCTAATTTCTTCGTCTGTCATGAGATCAACGTCTTCCAACGCTGTTACTCTGACAGCCTTTTTGTTTCCTTGCCTATCAGCTTGGGAGATTTCTTTAGAAATTCCGGGCCTTTCGGCGTTCGGATTTTCTCCAGAAGCTCCCTGCCCTTCGGCTTTAGGAACTGTGATTTTGGCTTTGGAGTTCCCTGGCCCTTCGGCATCGGGAACCCTTTGGCCCTGAGTTTTTTTTGTATTTGTTTTTGTTTGTTTTTGAGATTCCATATTGATCCCACGAGTAGCTAGGGAAAGACAGTCAACCCCTCGCAGAGCCCCGCTTGCGAGGGTAAGGTCTAAATACTAAGGGGTGTGACCTGTTGCCCCAAAGGAACCGTTTGCGACACTGTCACCCCAGTGCCTCACAGCCTTCACCACGGTGTCTCACGGCTTGGCGTGGGGATTGTTTATCGACTATCTAGTCTAGATCCGCTGAGTTTAGTTTCAACAGGACCACCACGTGAAGGGTGCAATCAGAGATTGATTACACACCCCCAATCATTGTTGGGGGTACCCAGCGGTCTTGGGATAGTTTAAGGAGGTGCAAAGTCCTAAGACTCTCCGTGCAAAACTTGTCCCCTGAGATTTGTTCTTTTCCCGCTCAGCTTTACGCCGATTAGAAGAAGAGCGCATCCCCCGGCCCCACGCTGTAAATATAGTGGCTATATCTTATAAAAATACTGGAAAGCATGTCTATGACATTTTAACAATTGACAACTCAATTATCTTTTATCTCTTATCACGCCGTCTCCCTCCGAAGTTTGATATTTTGCCCAGCCAACGTTTCAGGTCGTTTTAGTCAAGAATTTTGTCTTCTTTCTTATTGATCTTTTCCCTGAATTTTTTCTTCAATGATCCACCGAAGTCTTTCGTATCTGTGTCCCCTTATTACATATACAATGTACGTTCGCTCTTTGACCGTTGGCACCACTTTCTTATTTTTCTGCATTATGTAAAGAACTTCGGTGTTTGTTGTTCCTGTTTTTTGGTCCAAAAAATACGTAATATTCTCCTATAAAGGTACATTTTAAAAGCTTAGACGTGTTTTTCTATTAAGGGGTTAACAGCCGTAGAGAAGAATTAGGAATACATAACAGCGCAGCATTCGGATTCGAAGGCTCATGTCTAGATCCAGCCTGATGAAGATTTTCATTTCGATAAACGTGTTCCTAGCCTGTTTAACTCTTGATAGGACCTCTGTCATCGAACCGATAATATTATTTATTAATGCTTCATGTATCTAATGGATGACACATGTTCAACGATTTTGTCATGTATTCAGAGGACAGCTTCTGTTTGCAATGTCGAGAAAATCATTAGTTTCTTTTTGGTGCTGTTCATATATAGGCCATAACGCTCTTTACATTCTACAATGTCGACTATAAGTGTCTGTAATTCGGACAGGCTGCTGACAAGAACTGTATTATCGGCATCATCATCGTCAGAATTATCATCGGTGGTGCTACAGCCTTAGTTGAGCCTCGACCTTCCCCAGTCTATTTCTTCCTCGCGTCCTCATCCACATCATCCCTCCATCTCAGTCTTGGTCGACTTCTACTCCCATTTCCTTCTGTTACCGCTAATAGGGTTTGTATAGGTAGTTAATTTTCATTTGCTCTTGACACATGTCCAGTCCATCTAAGCCTACCTATTTTTATGAAGGATATTAAGTCACTACCATTTACTATTTCTTCTCGTACAATACTATACTTCTCGTAAAATTCTAAATTATATCGCCTTCTCCTAATACCATTCTCACAGATTGCGACCAATTATTCTTCTTTTTATCTTGCTTTCAAAGGGAAGCAGACGATTTGCGGTTATTGAGGATGATCCATATTCCTGACCCATATATCAGTGCTGGTAAGAGTGTTGTATATATTGTTAGTTAGGTTTTTTGGCTCAAATCTCTGTTTTTATCTACTTGTTTAGCCCAAAATAACATTTCTTCGCTATTAGTACCCTTCCTTTTACTTTTTCAATAGTGTCATTATCGCTTGTTATGATGGAACCCAGATAAGTAAACTTATTGACTACCCCAAAATTATAGTGGTCTATGCTAAAGTTTTGTTTTGCATTTCTAGCTCTATATCTGTTATTTGGCGTCGATGCCAACATTTTGGTTTTCTTCCCCGTTTATTTTAAATCCCATATTTTGCGGCCGTTGAAAAAGTGGAAACCATCTCTTTAAGCCCTCGTGTGGTGTGTGCGATCACGCCTTTTGGTCTTTTGTGGAGATATGTTGACAACAAATTGTGAGGTCTTCTTCACGAAAGAGCTCAACATTTAGAAAACTCTGGATGACTAAAGAGACAAGACTGAAGATTACCAAACTTTTAAGATCGATAACACCGTTAACTAACTTCTCGTCAGCTTTTATTAAAATATTTTGAAAACCTCTTGCAATGTAGCTATTGAAAAGTCAAATAAAAAATTTAATTTACAGTTATCTTTTATTTCCAACGCAATACATGATAAAATGTTTCACTTTGATTTGATATGGCTGCATCTAAGATCAAGTATAATATAAAAATCCTGATATTTTGAACGTGCCTGTACATAATATTTGTTTAAAGTAAAGGAATTATACTAATAAATATTTTTTTGTTATTTTTTAGAGTACACGATCTACTGACACGCTAACGAAGAAAATGATAACCAATGGATCAATAGACAGCATGGAAAAGTCAGCATATAGTTCTTCTATAGACGAAACCCAATCATACGATGTATATGAATCGCATAATCCCAACCCTACGGCATTTTCATTTACTCCAACTATAGAGTACCACAAATCTCCAGCTAGATATGAGAATCAACCCACAAGACCTACATTTGATTTATCATTTAAAAATGAAGGTTTTAGAGATAATTCTACTTTTGCATCAAACTCTAACTACCAGTCTAGGGCTGACAGCGTTGTTCAAGACGAATCGTCCGAAGAAAGTCCTATCATGGACAAAAGTGACATAACTTCATATCCTCCAAGTGAATATTACAATACAGACACTTTACCGCTAAATAACAAATCAGATTCAACTTTGAATTTAAAACGAGGCATAGAAGAATCTAATAAGGGTTATGATTACAGTTTAATGCAAGAACTAAAAAACAAATTACCTCAAAAGAAACCACCGACTCCTCCTAGAAAATATTCCCCAACGTATTCGGACCAACTCGGTAATATGCAGTTTTCTCCCGATTATAATACAATAGGCTTAGCACATCCCAGTGAAACCAGATCACAGTCGGCGAGTCTTTTAGAAACCGACTTCGATGAACCGGTTCCTCCTAAGCCTAAACCGAAAACTAGAGCACGAAGTGAAGTTTTATTAGAAACCAATTTTGACTACACTCCACCAGGTGGTAGTCCTCAGTTTAACGAACCTCTCTCTGACGCTAGTAGAAGTAGAAGCCAACCTTTAGAGACTGCGATGTAGAATTTATATATCAAAATATGACAAAGTTCTGCAAGAATATACCTGAATCTTATCTAGCTCTAATCGTTAAAATGGTTGTTAAACCTATACACTAACTGACAAGGTTGTCAGGTGGTTAACAATCTCGGATTAGCAGTTTTTAAAATAGATTTGTGGAACTGGACTAGCCCAGTTAGTCGAGTAGTTCTTTTTCAAATGGAAAAGTAAATCTACCTCAAACGAAGAACAACGGTAGGATAAATCTATCAGCGCAGTTCCTATTTGTCGTTATTGCGTGAACAAAAGCAGACATTATGAGCCCTTATGGTATTATTGACATTAGTGTTAAAACAAAAGGTGCAATTATTAACGAAGCAAGTGTGATACTCATACAGTAGTACAGTAGTACTATTTGCAATGTTATTTTGTTTGTTACAAAGACACACAATTTATATAGCGGTTTTATACATTATTTATATATTAAATCTAAATTACTTTGTATAAAGCAGTCTAGTTTCCAAAAATCTAATCAATAAACTAGAGACCGACCGATTAATCGGCTTCGGCATCAACTTCGGCCACCTTCGGCCAATATTTAAACCTTCGGCCTAAATTCGGCTTCGGCCGAAACAAAGCCGAAGGTTTCGCCGAAGGTGGAATAATAAAATGCTCTGTCAGTATACTATACTACTATACTATAGAAATGAAACAATCTCTGAACAATATGCTTCGGCGAGTCTTTGATAATTTAAATAATATTTACACCCTATTTTATACCCTTAACTAAAACGTTTTACAAACTTTTAGGTCAGGTATTAGGTAGGATATAAATTTTAACAATAGGCCAAGATGTCTCAAAGATCATCATTTGAATATTTCTCACGTAGTAAAATTCTGATAATAATAATTTTATTGTATTTGTTAAAACTCACGATTACTGGTGTTTTGACTAGATACCTAAATGGCAAAACAAAGACTATTGACTATAAATTATTCGACTTTAATGTTTTATAATGTTATTTATTTTTATTATCGCTTCTATTACCAAATAATGTATAAGTGTTTGACTTTTTATCTCATACTTTCATATTTTTGTTTACCACTTATCAGGTAATAAAAAAATAAAGCACATTATTTAAATTTTTAACATATAATAGGTATATTTTTAGTCACCTTCGGCTTCGGCTTCGGCTTCGGCCGAAGGTAACCTACAGGCCGAACTTCGGCATCGGCTTCGGCTTCGGCCAAAAAAATCACATTCGGTCGGTCTCTACAATAAACACACAACTTGGCAACACCGAGAGTTCGCTCGAATATAACTGCCTGCATGGGATGGATATCGGAAAAATGAAATAAAACTTACATTGCTACAGTGTAGCCAAGTTGTATTAATTATTTTTTACTATGAATTAATTATACGAGTTTTCTCCCAAAAAATATCCGACTTTGCTTCATTACTTCCCTCATTTTTTTATTTTTGTCACCCAGCTCGTGGTATTGTCCGAGGAAATCCCCATCTTTTTAACATCATGAACCAATCGGTACTTTAAGTCACTGAAGCAGTTTTGAAAGTCAGTTTTTGCCACAAACCGTGTACCAAAAATAATGAACTAAATTACTAATAAGTAAACTTAGATCACTCATACACTATGTGACTCGAAAGCACCGCCTCAGTTCTAGTAGATTATGGGCGAGGTCGTTCATAGAGGCGAGAAACACAAAAAAAATGACAGAAAACGCATAACGCAAAGAGAAAACTGCAAATATAAAAAAATAAAAATAAAAAAACATGGAATGAAATGAGAAAATTTAGGTATATACGTACAAAGAACACAACATTTATTGTTTAATTAATTTATTTCGATTTAAACATGTTTAAAATAGAGACTGTACAAAAATATTAATTAACATCAAATACCTAATAAAAATAATGAAATATGCACTGTTTATGAGAAAAACTTTAACTATCATCTTCTATAATGTAACTAAATTCAGTCTCTTATATTGTTAAATAATAAATAATATATATAAGGGCCTGCGTAGCGCAAGCGGTAGGAGGCTTGCCTCGCATGCCGGTGGTCCGAAGTTCGAATCCTACCGCCGGCAAGAACAACTAGACATTTTTAAAAAAATGTCTATAGGCCCCAGGTCGACTCAGCCTGAATAAAATGAGTACCTTGGGTAAAACCAGGGGTAATAATAGGCGGTTGAAGCGTAGCACTGGCCATGTTACCTTCCTTGTATACCGTAGGCCCAGATATAGCAGACTACCCTGCTATACTCCCAAAGCCGCGAGCGGTATAAAACGGGAGACTATTATTATATTAAAATAAATAATATACTATAAATAAACTTTCTTAACGTGAAAACACATCATGAGACGGCATAGAATATAATAAGGTACTCACAATAATTTATATATTCTGTTAATTAGATTAAGGCCGGATGGTGGGCTTCGACATCTGATGAATCTTGAATAAAAGGTGGCTTCCAAACTAAAGTTGAAAACCTCGGTCCGTACTGAGATAAAAGAAAGGGCTCCATACTAGGATGGGAGGTGGTCTCCTTCCAAACTGATACAAAAGAGGTCTTCCAAACTAGGATGAAAGGAGGGCTCTAAACTAGGATGCGAAGGCCATCTAATCCTAGGAATTACGATTAAGATTGTCTCCATCGTAGGATAAAGGTTGTCTCCGTCCTAGGATACTAAATAGATAAAAATAAAATAAGCGAAGAAACAAAAGGTACAAAAATAAAAATCTTACCCTAAAAGGGGTCTGGAACATATGTAGAATCGTCGTTCACAACTC
Organism: Diabrotica undecimpunctata; assembly: GCF_040954645.1. NCBI lineage: Eukaryota > Metazoa > Arthropoda > Insecta > Coleoptera > Chrysomelidae > Diabrotica > Diabrotica undecimpunctata. The sequence continues at coordinate 122,178,713 of NC_092810.1, read as the reverse complement.
ATACAAAACAGAAAACTAAAAGAATTGAAATGTGGGTATTTTTACAGAAAAATATTTACGTGGATATAGTACCGTTAGCTATAGTTTCTAGGTGGTCGAAATAATCAAAACTTTCCTTAAGAGACTTGCAGTATTTCGGCGATATTTTTAAATGGATTATTGCGGTATGTTTGAAGGGATTAGTTTGAATATTTGCAAACAAATGACATAACGGACAAGTTGGTCCAAGGTACGCTGGGTGGTCCATGGCTAATTATTTAACGGTATTTTATACAGAAAATTCGCAAGACAGTTGTAAACTACTAAAAAGAAGACTATATAGGTAAGAATTACATTGCTATACTGGGCGTTTTACAAAATATAGTAAAATAAACAAAACATAGACAAAATTTAACGTATCGGCTTTTGGGCATGTTATCATTGGTAAACAAGAGTGGATAAATGTGCTGATGCATTATCATGATGACAAAACCAGTCGCCACCCGCTCAAAAATGGGATCGTTTTTCTAACTGCGTCACGAATTTTTTTTAGAACTTAAACGTTAAGTCGTTGGTTGCTTGTCTGATCTGTTGGAGCGTATTCATTAAATATTTGTAAAGGTCATTCATGGTGCACTTTCATAATCGTAAAAACAATTAACACGAACTTAACTGTAAACTAATTTTCACGAGCTTATCGGTCGTGACTCGGATGAAACTCTCCATTGTGGAAACGGTCGTTTTGTTTCGGAATCATAACGTATACTCACGACTCGTCAATACTAATGATAGTTTTAAGCATACTTTCAACATTGGCGACCATTTCTATCTTGTCAAAGCAACTCTTTTTGTGTTGTGCTATAAATTGTGAATTAATTTTGGCACAAATGCAAGTTATTCTCAAATTTTCGGTTAGAATTCTAGAAACACAAGTTTTCGGAATTCCGTCTCTTTTAATTAATGTACCGTCACACGAAGGTAGCAAGATTTACACTTTTTGTATTTTCCGATGTTGTTATGCTTTAACGAAAGAATGCTTTTGGGACAAACCTCGTATATATTATCATGGCGTTGAAATTTTTAAGGACTGCTCATTATCTATAAACTGCTTAGTTAAATTCAAAGCTGCAGCTCTTTTCTCAATAATAAAAGTCAACTTTTAATAATATAGCGATGCACATATTTATAGCGCCATCTAGAGATTGTTTGATAAAGAATACTTTTATTTATTGACTTTATATATGCATACCTTTATGCTATTTTTATGGTAGTGATTATTAAAGTTTATTTATTGTATTATTGGAAACAGTCTGACTTCTTAGACCTTATAAAATGCTGAGCGTTTGTCACGTCATGTGATTTGTAATTTGTTGGCTGCTATTTACCGTCCAAAATAGACTAAAAAATAAAACAGCGGAAAAATTAAGGTAATATAGTTACCTAAATCACAATATTTTTTATAACCCATTAGAATACCCACAAATTATTAGAATTTCATTATAGTTTATTTTTATGAACGAGAGAGTAATTAGCATAATTTTAACTGGTAGCTCCGACCACTCCATGGGCGTGCTCAAAGTTAATTGAAAAATTACTTTGAATAATTGTAAAAAATAAATGAATTATTTCAGTGTTATAAAGTGTTATGTGTATGTAAACAAAAGTGACCTCTTTTATCACACACTATATTAGAACTGACTGGCCTACATTAAAAAGGGTTTTAAAAAATTCACATTTTTTTTAATTTTTAAAAATTACAAAAGAGAAAAAGAGTTTTTAAAACCGTCTAAGGTATGTTAAATAGATGAATAAAAATATTAATATAAAACTTACAGCTACTTGTTACAAATCCAAATCAGATTCAGAAGATGAACTTTCAGAACCAAGATTTATAATAACTGGCTCGATCATTTTATCAGTAATATTGTCCAGCTTCCACATTTTTTCCTCTTCTTTAATAGTGTGATTTACTGCCTTTTCCCAGTTTTCAGGTTTTACATTATTTACGGCCTCCAAAAACAACTGTTTAACATCATGAATTTTAAAAGTGGTATTTTTTCTTGAAACTTTACTCTTTATCTGTGCCCATACCAGTTCAATCGGGTTTAATTCACAATGATATGGTGGGGATCTAAGTACTGTCATTCCACGATTTTTGGCAATTTCATCAATTTCGTATTTTTTAAATTTTTCTTTATGAAGGGTACACAACGAATAAAGTTCCTTTCTTATAGATCCGGGATGGTACGTAATATTTTTTGAACTCAGCCAATTCTGCAAGTCTTTTTTTAACCACTTGGTTGTGGCCAGTCCTTCTATAAGTCTGGAGTGATAACTTGCATTATCCATTACTATTACACAGTTCTTAGGAAAAAGATCTATCATTTGTTCGAACCATTCTTGAAAGACATCAGCGTTCATGTCTTCATGGTAGTCACCGGTACGAGTTGATTCAAAAGTTAATAAACCACCTTCAACAAAACCGTCTGAACTGCCAATGTGTACTATTATCAGCCTGCGTCCCTTTCCTGATGGTGGGTTTAAACCAGTAGATAAGTTATTTACAAAAGCGTGCCTTTGACTTGTAACAGTTTCATCCTGCCAAAATTTATTTGGTGTATGACCCTCGTTGATCCATGTTTCATCAAGATAAAATATTTTTCTTTTTTGGTTTCTCATTTCCTTTATGGTTCTTAGAAAATGTCTTCTCCATATGACAATATCGCTTCTTTCTAATAAAATAGACTTTCTGGGATTCTTTTTCCAGCGGAAGCCTATTTCTTTTAAAAGTTTCCATAACGTACTTCGACTCATTTCTGGGCAATCCTTATCATCTCGAACTGAGACAAGAACTTTATCCAATGTTGGAAATTCTTGTCTAAAGAAGAATTCATGCACTTTCCGTCGAAGTCCTTCTTTAAAATGATATTCTATTTGAAATTTTGGTTTCCCTGGAGCATTACGTGGCATTTGAAAACTACCACATTTCTCTTCTTTAATAACTCTGTAAATCGTAGATTTCCCAACACCAAGTGTACTGCTAACTAACTCAACGGTCTCATCAACACTTTCACATAAACGTTTGTCTGTAAATGATTTAAAACAATTAAATATTAATGTTTTTTCATTAACTGTTAGAGGACCAATTTTTCGGCGTTTACACGGCACTTCCAAATTTTCCATAACACTAGTATACACAATAAACTGCACCTTGCAACTGAAGTACCTACTTTTAGTGAACTGTTAAGAATTTTGAATACGCCACTTGGACCTTCCTATATACAAAATGGAAAAACCCGCTATCACATTTTCTGTGGAATAAGTTTAGAAGGTAATTATCTAGTCAATTACTGTCGTAGATTCCTGGAATTAAAGAATTAAATGTTTGATTGTTGAAACCCTTACTTCGTGGAATGCACTCATTTCAGATAAAATAAAACGTTTTATTTTATCTAAAGAATTAAACTTTATTTTGCAAATAGGTAGGTACTTATTAAACTTTTATTGGTTATATATAACCAATAAAATAAACATCTTACATTTCTTGCAAATTCATTAGTACCTGTTAACCTCCATCACTCCGACACTGGCAACCTTATTTAGGGATTAGTAACCCTCACAACTATTGTATTCTATTCTGCTCAAACCTTTATACCTGGTGGTCATACTCAATTTAAAATTGTTTTCCTATATACTTCTGTAAACTTGTTGACAAATATCTGTTTTTCATTGAGTCACCCGTATCAACAGTTTAGGGATTTGCATACATAATTTATTGTTTTATTACTCTCTCATACATAAAAATACACTATAATCAGTCTCCTCATAACTCTCCTGTTGATCTTGTCTATTATGGATTACCTAAGTCTTTTCTCTAGAAGGTCTCTAGAAAACCTTTCCAAATATTTCTAATTCGTGTGTATTTGTCCCATAAGAAGTTGGAAATATTAGTTTTTTTAATTGTTTGAAGAGTAAATAAGGATTTTTGGTTATGGACTTTTGGTTATAACCAAAAATCATATCATAGTTTTTGAGAAATTTTTTTTAGTTTTTTATAGTTAAAACTTCTGGATTTATCATTTTTCCCCACCTAACTTTTATTACTAAACAGTTTTTCTGTATCTGTTGCAATTCTGGTTGCAGTAATCCTCGGAGAATCGGACCGTACCAAAATAAAGCATCGATTTTTTAATTTTTATTTCGATTCAATGGAGAAATATCTTATATTATATGAAATTAATATTAATAAAATATTTGAAATTACCATTGCTTTAAATTTTCCGTCGTTTTATAAAGTTTAGTGTGTATAGAGTTATATATTATGTATATATTTTGTAACTAAAGCTTATTAGTAAATCCACTGCCACCATGTTGATTGGATTTATTGTTAAAAAAAGAAAAGTTTGAACAATTTATGAACAATATATCATTGTGATATTAGAAGAAAACTTTGAGTGTTAATTTATCTTAGAAATTTAAGACTTATATGTTATCAACCAATGTGTTCTTAAGATGAATGATGTAAAAATTTTTAAAATAATCATATGAAATATTGTTATATAATAATTTTATGTACATTTTGATAAATTTTATACGAAATATTTATGTAGTTAAAAAATTAATGTTTTGTTGTAATTCACACAATTCGGCAATCGACGTTTTTGTATATATTTTTTATAAATAATCTTGACTGACGAATGTTTTTTAAATAGAGCTTGCATCAGTTGTGTATATAAATTGATAGATTTAAGATCTCAAACCTTAAAAATAAATATTTTTCAATATCTTAGTTTTTTATATCAAACCTACCAGATATTATCACCATGTTGCTCAATAACTTCATGTAATTTATATATTTATATATATTTATTTATATATAAAAATAAGTAGGTATAGTATGTAATACAACTCGTTCTATAATTATTAAGTAGATATATAGTTCTATGTTGGTATGACATCAGATGTTAAGTTGTAAAGTGATTATATAGATAACTGACTAACCCGGCGAACTTCGTACGACCTTAGCTGTGGCGCACTCAGGGGGGAATTTTGGGGGTTAACCCCCCCCCCCCCAGGGCATATAAAGTAAACAATATATAAATAAGAATATCCTTTTACCCTATGACGGCCGATATGTAATTAAGATATGATCAGTGGGCCTCAAACAGTGGGGCGTTAATATGTAATTCCGATCGCTTGAAAATTAATATTTATTTAACCAACAAGTGTATTATAAGGGCGATTAACAATTGAGATATATTAACGCGCGAGCGAAGCGAGTGCGTTAATGTTCTAGATTGTTAATCGCCATTTTAATTCACGAGTTCGTTACAAAACTTTTCCGTCGACCGTACTTTTCAGAAATAAAAATATCTTAGTTTAAATTTTTATTTACTTAACGATAAATAATGACATACAATGACAGACAGTACTTATAGCGGCTACTTCATTTTAAATAATTTTTTAGTGGGAATATAAATATTTATGTTTGGTTGCCTACACCACAGGTAACTGCCAATCACAGAGCGTTAAATGTGGTTAAATTAATTTATACAAGCAATGTATGTTGTATTGCCTATAATGAAATCGTTCATTAATAGAAAATCATTCATTAATAGGGGTCATTAATAAATGATTTTGAGGGTGTTAAAATTAATCATAAATGGACGGTCGACGGAAAAAATATTTAATTTCCTGTATTTTATGTTCAGTAATAATATTGGATTTTAGTGTGTCAAAGGCAAATAAAATGAATATAATATGTATATACAGGGCGTGTTAAAAGAAGTGGGACGGAATATTTCGAATACTCGAAATTATTTGTCGACATCAAATATTCATCAAGGTCTCTATAAGTCTCTAGTTTGCGTAGAGTGAAAATTATACGAATGGTTTTGCATGCAGTTAAATTGGAAAATACTTGCCAAGTTGCTGGCATGTCCAAATTTGAATAAAATAAATCCAAGACTTTACTTTCTGCAACCACTGTATTAAATATAACCTTGAAACAAATTGGCACTAAATCACTTTCGAGTTTTTATCAAAACAAAAGGTTTAAACACGTGTAGTCCAGTAATTAATACCAAAGCTATTGAGAGTATGCAGTCCAGTAATTAGACTGAAGGCACTTTATCGTTTAACTAAAACACACCACAAAGTCCGAATTGAATTCCCGAAACACTTTTTTGTTACTTCTTTTTAGCAAACGATTTGTCCTATTCACTGTCTGATATTTCACTATCAGAGTCGTCACTATCTGAATTGTCTATCCGAATAATTAGAGGCCGAACCTCATCTATAACTCGCTCGGTTTGAAAATACTGAACAATTATGTCTTCCGTATGTCTAATACAGTGTTGCCATTGTTCTAACGATTCATTCCATAAACTAAGAACGCTAGCGTCATCTGTTGTTTTGGATACATGTTTATCATAAAAATTTTTGGCTATACCCCAAACTCAATTGCATTATAGTGGCAATGGTAGGGCGGAAGTCGAAGAACTTCATGGCCATATTTAAGAGCCATGTCACTGTGATAAATTTTCTTTTTTGTCAACCACAACTTTATTTCTTTTTTTTTTCCAGCTGCTTGAAGGAAATCTCTCTTCTACCCTTGAGGGTAGGATGCATTATCGAACACTATTATGGATGGTTGCTCCAATTTTTTTAACAAATTTTCTTCAAACCATTCTTCAAAAAAATTTGCATCGAAATTTCTATGGTAATGACTTGTATTCTTTGTGGATGAAAAAATTAAACTAGCGTCAAGAATAAAACCCTCATCATTTCCGGCATGAAGTATAATGTAGCGTTTACCATTACCAGAACGACTAGAAGAATAACATTTCGTGATGTCATCTTTCCAGGATGATTTTGACATATTTCCTTTAGTGAAAATCCAAGTTTCATCTAAAAATACAACTTGCCTGGGACTATCAGACGTTTTATTGTTTATGTATTTTCTTAAAAAATGCCACCGTTTTGAAACAACATTGGAGAGTTACACAATACTTGTCTATTATTTGTCTTTTTATATCGAAAACCTAAATGTTTCAGCACTCTCCACAAACTTGTTAAACTAATATCACACAGTTCCTTGTCTTTTATTTTTTGTAACACAGCACTAACACTGTTACATGTTCTTTGGCTTTATACATATTATAATATATAATATTTTTAATTGCAAATTTAATGTCGACGATTTCTCTTGCTTGCTTTATTTATTTCATCCTCACTCATGTTAACTATTAATTCTTCGGAATGTTCTCTCTGAGATACCGCAAGCATCGCATGTGCGTTTCTGAACTGCCATAACATATGTCAATGGACCCATATTATTTTCTTTTTAAATTGAAATAACTTTCGACTTTCAGAACTAAACGCCGTTCTTTTGGAGATAACAATCTACGTTTCGACTGTATTTTATTTTCTTCCAAATTACTCATTTTGCTTTAAAGTACCGCTTCACTACACTACTATAAAAAATAGGTACTTATATACAACTACTACATCCTGAAAAGGACGATAGTTGTACAACAGACGAAACAATCGAACACAAATTATTTAACAGCCAATGCTAAACAAGCATAAACATTGCATTGATTGTGATTGCAAAAACCGGTCGCATGTTTTAAATAAGATTTTTGCTGATTATGTATTTTGTTTAATTATTAAATAACACCAATACAACCCACGACCATTAATTAATTTTTAACGATAAACAGAAGAGAAATATGATGTCGTTTGAATTTGATCTACTTTGTCGATGACAGTGTCGTTAACAGAAAGATATTTTTAAACAGCATGAATCATTTTTCAATGATTGTGTGGATTTAAGAAATACATTACTAAACAAATTTTAAAGTGTGTATAAAGGAGATTACAATTATTATGACACATGGTATCTACTCCTTATTTTTGAAATAATATGTTCTTGTAAAGGCATAACTTTGATTATTGGGTAAACCTACATTATACGATACGTCACAAGAAATTTAAAAAATTAACATGTGATAAATTCACTGTTTACATAAATATTTCGTACTCGTACTATTGCAATAAAATATTAAAACCAATATACGATAACTTGTTGAGCAGTGCTGATTGAAACAACAGATCAGTAAAATGTTATTCATAAAGGTAGTGTAAAATATATCGCCGCTTATCTGGTCCGCTAGTAATAAAGTTACCAGCATTTAATTGCAAAGCTGTCTTCTTAGGTGAAAAATATTATAGTAGGAAAATGTAACTTGCCTTTCATACACAATACAAAAAATCCAAAACGCTAATTGAATAATTAAATTACCACTTTAAATATGTAGAACACAATAATTATTGTATAAATACACAATAATTAATACACAATAATTAATAATATTTTTCATTATATTTAGATATTTATAGATACCTAATATTAGGCTTATGAAAAAGTAGAGAGAACGAGTCTGTTGCGAGTAGCATGCGCCTACAGGACTGTATCTGCAGCGGCCTTGTGGACTATCACGAGTTGTGTTCTTCTGCATGTGTTAGCAGTAGAAAAGAGACATCTCTATGAGAGATCATTTGACAACACCTATAAAAAAAAGAAGAAAGGGGAAAGACCAATGGAAAGATGGCAAGAAGAGTGAAACAACAAGTAAGATGTTGCCCAGTGGAGCAAGATGCTGATCCCGACTGTAGATCCTAAGGGACTGGGTAGATTGTTTATGTTTAGGGCGTATCTTCATAGGTTCAGAAAAACAGATACAGATAAATGCCTATACTGCGAATATTCCGACATTGTTACTCACACAATGCTGGAGTGTAATAGATATACAGTGGAGAGAAACATAATGTATAAAGAAATAGGTATGAACCCTGTGACTGTAAGAGAGATGATCGTGAAGATGACGATGGGGAAGTACAGAAGGATGTAATAGTGTTCACAATTACATCCGAGCAGTCATTAAAAAGAAAGAAGAAGAAGAAAAACACCAACCGGGCCAACGACAGAGATAAGATCTAATTACTATTTTAATGGGAATAAGTCTCAATTGAAGGTTAAAATAAGTTTATTGGCGTTTGAATTTTTGATCTTTGATCTTGCATGTTTATACTCCAACAATTAATAGAAAAAAGAATAGCGGTTGGTACCGAAGTACATCTAGCCTTCATCGACCTAGAAAAGGCGTATGATACAGTTCCAAGACTTAAATTGTGGCAAGCTTTACAACAACTCGACATTAGTCCATACATTTTAGGAATAATCACAGAAGTATACAGGGATAACACTACTTACGAAAAATCGGATATAGACTATCATAGCCAATAAAAGTAACTAAAGGACTAAAACAAGAATGCAGTATGTCACCCTTACTGTTTAATTTATATATTGAGGCAGCCCTCAAAAATTGGAAAAACCACTGCCAAGGAATAGGAATCCCCATAGGAAATGACGTACTGTTCTCCCTAAACTTTGCGGATGACCAAGTCGTCCTAGCTCAAGATTCTTATGATCTACTAGAATTTATGATAAAGCTTCTATACAGAGAATATTTAAAATGGGGGTTACAAGTCAGCATGAAGACAACAGAATATTTAGTTATCAATTCAGATGCAAGGTTTGAAGTGTTGATAGACGAGTTTCTTAATATTGTTCTGAAGCTATTTTCTTGTGGCATTTTAAATTAATTTATATTTAAATGGGAATAAGCCACAATTAAAGGTTAAAATACGTTTATTGACGTTTCAATTTCCACTTCGGAAATCGTTCTCAAAATACAAACATTAGTAAATTAAACAAATTTTAATTTACTAATTTGATTTCATGTAATCGAATGAACTACCTTATAAGTAAAGTCGTCCCAGGAAAGCAACTCAACAATATTGGCAATATCATTTTAAAGTCGTCTACTTTAAAATGTATAAGGTATGTCTGAATTGTCAATATAGATGAGTCAGATAAAATTAAATTATTAGAAGAATTTTTCACTAAGTAACAAAAAACAAAATTTGTTTAATTTACTAATGTTTGTATTTTGAGAACGATTTCCGAAGTGGAAATTGAAACGTCAATAAACGTATTTTAACCTTTAATTGTGGCTTATTCCCATTTAAATATAAATTGATAGACGAGGACGTAGAAATCAAACAAGTGGAAAATTTTAAATATTTAGGTGCACTCATTGCTAAGAACGGTTTGGGAGAAACGGAAATTAAACACCGAATTAATCAGGGACGTAAAATTGTAGGATGTCTGAACTCCTTATGGTGAAATCACAACATTTCCAAAAGGGACAAAAAAAGAATAGGGCAAACCATGGTTGAATCAGTTCTTTGTTAAGGCTCTGGAGTATGGACAATTAGTGCAGATCTGAAGAGAAGATTGTTAGCAGTTGAAATGGATTATTTGAGAAGAAGTGCTAGAATATCAAGGCAGGAAAGGAAGACCAACGAATCTATAAGAAATAACATGAATGCTACATAAACGGTCATTGACAGAATAGAAAGAAGAGGTTCAAAATGGTTTGGACACCTATTAAGAATGCCTGACTAACGTTGGCCCCAAAAACTTTATAAATGGAAGCCCCCTGGAAGAAGAAAAAGAGGTAGACCTCGACGCTTATGGAATGAAGGAATTAGAAGAGCGATGGAATCGAGAGGTTTGGAGGAGGAGCATGCCTGGGACCGGGAGGATTGGCGGTCAATAAACTTATTTTAACCTTCAATTGTAGCTTATTCCCATTAAAATAGTAATTACTTTAAAATAACACAAGAAAATAGCTTCAGAACAATAGATAAGATCTAGATAAGAGAAGGGAGTGTTCCAAAAATGTCGTCTGCCTTACAGCGGCCACCCCACTTTCGGAGTACGGTTTTTTGCGACAGTCAACTGCGCACAAGTAAGGAAGGGTAGTTTTAGTTGGTAGGCAGGATAATAGATACCTGACTCTTTGGCACTGCTATCTTTAGTACTTTAAATTAAACTAAAACCCAAATTTTAGGGACTCAAAATTGAGGTAGCTTAATTTCAAAACCCCTCCCCCCTCAGACAAATTCTGGTAATTCTAGAATTAAATAATGTGTCAAAGTTCATCATCATCATCATTCTGGCTTTACAACCCTGCGTGGGTCCTAACCACCTCAATAATTTCTCTTCAGTCGTCCGTATCCACCGCCTTTCTCTGCCAAGCATGTATTCCTACATCGATGTTATCAAGGAACCGTGTTCTGAGTCTTCCTCTTCTTCTCTGACCAATCAAGGAGCGTTTTTCTAGCTGGGTCATTTTGTTCCATCCGCATTACATACCACCTCAGATGTTTTCATTATTTTTTGTTAGAGTCCAGGTTTCTGAACCATATGTTAGAAATAAGTGTATTATTGTTTTGTAGAGTTTTATTTTTGTATTTCTTGTAGGTGAATTTGTTCGTGATTTTCCAGATAATTCTTTCACTTTTTTATGTAAATTATAATGATCATGCTTTTTCTGCAATTCTTCCACTTCGATGCATGTTTTCATTATCCTCTTTTATTTTGATCCTTATTAATTTATGTTTTTCTCTGTACTTATTTGGGTTTTTGTTTCTATATTTTCTCATGTTCCATGATTTCCAGTATTTCATTTAAGGTTTTCGGCTTTCTGTTTTCTTTTGTAGAGTTTCTTTCTGTGTTTTTATAACAGAATCTTTGATTTTGCTCCACATAATGTTCACATTCTCAGTGTTTTTCATTTCTGATGTTAATTTCTTCATTTCTTGATTGATACAAGTTGAAGCCTTACCACGGATTTCATTTATCTTGAGTAACTAAGTATTCACCTTAGAACTTTTGGATTTTATTATCTTTTTTACCCTCAGTTTCATTTTTAACACAAGGAGGTTATGGTCTGAGGGGACATCTGCTCCAGGAAAAGTCTTAACGCTTAGAATGGAATTTCTAAATCTTAGATTGGTTAAAATAAAGTCGATCTGATTTCTAATGAAATTTTGTTCATTATCCTGTAGTAACCTCCAGGTATACAGTCTACGGGGTGGTGGTAATCGAAACCATGTGTTTATAATCGCCAGCCTCTAGCATTCCTTATTCCTAAACATAATTACCTATTATATTGTCGACTCGGCCTTTTCCTATCTTTGCATTTAAATCACCCATTATTATAGTAATTTCTTCCTTTCTTGTGTATTGTAAAGTTGTTCATAAAAATGTTCTATTTCAGCTTCTGATTTATCTGCAGTTGGGGCATACACTTGTACTACATTAATGTTCACTGGCTTACCCTGTATTTGTAATAATAGCATTCTATCCGAAAAGGGAACAAAATTTACAACGGCTGCTTGGATTCTCCTAGAGACAATTATTCCAACTCCATATAGATGATCTCGGGTGTCATTTCCGGAGTAGTATATCGTTTTATCCATGACCAATGTTCTACCGGAACCAGGACAGGGCATTTCGCTTACGTCTAATATTTCTAGGTTCAGTCTGTTCATTTCCTGAATCATGTTGTGCGTCTTTCCTTGTTCGAACAAACTCCTCACATTCCGTGTCCCGAAATTTAAAAAGGATTTGTTCTTTATATAGTTAATTGCCACATTCGGGTGGCTCCTCCTCGCGGAGATTCTTAACACCCCTAGACCATTAAAAGTCCGCCGCTGACTAGACGCCATGTGATTGACCGTACTTTGCATGGTAATTGTTCTAGGGAAATCTGACGATCTTTAATGTAGTGGTTTCCCGTTGCCTTCTACATCCTTATGCCGTAGACCACTAATAGGTTCATCCTCCTTTGGAGCCAATTTCTCAGCCCCAGGACAAACAAGTGCCCTACCACTTACTAACTCATCCGCCCGAAGCCGTTGGTCAGTTAGTGGGGGATTGCTTATACCGGCAATCACTAATCACTCGGTGAATTAAAATGTAGGAGAAACAAATATAGTGACCTGTCTGCATTCAGAAACCTAATAGCTATTCGGGGTCGGAAGAGAGACAACAGTTAGCCAAGAGAGGCTGATAGGAAAGATTAAAAACATTTTACTCAAGACAAGTTGAAAAATAATAAAATATGAACGAACTTATGATGCGCCAGGTGAGTTTCATAAGCGTATGAGTATTAATACACTTTGTCTTCTCGCTCATACCTCGGGTGTTGACTACAGACTGTATGACTCGTCCAGCATGCCGTAACATGGAGAGTAGTATCAAAGAATATAGACGCTAGAATATAAGCGTCTATATTCTTTGGTAGTATGCACGTCATTTTTTTTAACGTAGACACCCAACTCCATGGCCTGACCGAATAACAACACAAGACACAAAATACCAAAATAACAAATTTTGTTAATGTTATCTAATCTGGTACACCCTGTATAGGTAGAAAGAATTTTTATTTGTAGGTACTGACCTACATATTGCGTCCACAGAAATTTTATCATCATTAGTTATTTGCCCAGGATGCTCCTTTCCCCTTTGAACATAGCACACCCTGTGCAGTTCTCTATTTTTTTCTTGAACTTCACTTTACTCTCACTTCAAAATAAAATATTTAAATATAAATAGGTACATGTAAGTGTGTATATAAATCTCTATTCATACATTGTAATGTTATCAAAGAAAAATATGATTGTTTTGGTTTTCTTACTATTAAGGTTAAATAGTTTATATAAGAGCAATATTCAGCAATAAAACTATTTTTAATCTATTGTTTTGCAAATTTGACCTTTTACACGACCACTCTGTATGAGCAATAACACATTGTTTTCACGTACGTAAGTGCTACGCGATACGGCTAGTAGTTATGCAACTGTTTGAAGTGAGATGGAGAATCCAGAGGTGGGCGAGAATGAATACATAACAGACTAATAGGGGCCAATCACAGACGGCTTGGGACTTACCTCTTTTGTCATCAATGGGCTACGGACGAGTCCATGTTTTTTATAGAAGCAGGGGAAGCTATCATTTATTTGTGAAGAAATATTATATTTGAACAAATACATGGTAAATTGGTTCATAATTCGAAAGTAATATTTGTCAAAATACATTTGACGTTGTCCTTTCTACAAATAAGTAATTAGAAGTTGTTAACTGGGTACACGCATGTTACCGTCTCTCCTCAATAGTATTAATTGACCGGTCCGTAGTGTAGTTTCAGCTGACTTCGTGTAGTGAGTTCTGAGTAAGAGTAGTAGTACGGCCGGTTCTAAGGTAGGCGGTTCGTTGTGTGGTAGTATGCCAACCGGTTGGAAAAAAATCTGTTTTTCAATCTTTAGTTGTTAATAGAATGAAATCGTGAGTTTGTGACAAATTTTAATAAAAATTGTAAGTTATTAAACCGTCAAAGTGGCGACCAACACGGGATCTCGAACTCGCAAGGATAATATGCTCAAATTTCTTACCCATAAATTAAGAACTCATTCTATTAATGAGGATAATTACGTTGGAAAGGTTAGTATTTGCTATTTAAACATTACATAGTATCTTTTAACCTCACTGAAGGTCACTGTGTTTAAAAAAATGGCTGCTATACTGCTTCAAAAACTGAGAACAAAGGAATGTTGATTTCTCACTCCAGCTTTCAGTAACTACTACAAATTTACATTTAAACAATTAACCAAACCTTTATTATGATTTGTTTATAAAATATTCTTTTCAAATTAATGTATAGACTCAAAACTTATAATTGAAATAGAGAGGATTTGAATTTGCCGGTTGCTGTAACATTTTCTCAATGAATAATCAATGTCATGTCATTTTCTTGTCTTTTAATGAGGATTTTTTTCAACAGGCCGATGAAGACCATGATTCTGGTACAGAATCAGATGAAGAAATTGATGCCCCGGTATCAGGTAAGTAATGACATCACCCCAAAGCTTTTCTATTAATATTTATATTGACGTTTGCGTGCACAGGTAGGTGTATGCCCAACTGGACATACATACAGCTATACAATCAAGGTATAATATACACTACACTAAATTCACGCATTAACAGGACATAGTTTTTATTAAATAATATAAGAAAGGTGCATTGTTCGAAAGCTGACATCCTAAATTTTTCAAATTTTAAATGAGAATAATATTAATGGGAAAATAAAATTTGTGTGGCTTTCAGTATTACCTAAACAGGAAACCACTGTCAAATTATGAATATCAAAATAAATAAACAATGATCTCATATTATTTTGTTTTCCTTCAATGTCGGTACCTTATACTATAAAATTTAATTTGATAGTGGTACTAAGACGGCCTGGAAAATTCACGTGAACGAAAAACAAAGAAGTGGATAATATAATGAAAAAAAAGACGACAATTAAGAACAGAAAACCCTCTTCTCTATGTATTGAGCATTTTCCGTGTATCTCTGTTCTTTGTCTCTGCAATCCAGTTTTTCGCAGCTTCTTTTCAGATATCAACATAGACCATAGCATTAAATTGTGTCATCTTCTTCAATCCAACATTTTCATTTGGTTGTTATTTTGCCCATCAGCCACAGCCTTTGATGCCTTTTTACCTTGATACCTTTTTTGCAATCCAGTTCTGTCTGTCAAAATTTGTTGCATGGAAAATTGTTTGTTATATCAATCTTTGGGTTTTTGGCATAGAAAAAAAAGCTATTAAATCCACTTCAATACAACTAAAATCGATTGACTAAGTAAGCCTTACTTAGGAATTTACTACTTATTTGGGAGAATTTTTTAAAGGGGCTGTAAAAGTAATTTTTTTTTCATTATCCGAATCATAATATAATATAATTATTTCGATTGATATAAATTTTCCAAGACCGATAAATAGAATATACAGGGTGTTTCAGAAAGGTATGTCATAAATTTAATCACGCATTCCGGGGACAAAAATAAATTGATTGAATCCAACTTACCTTAGTACAAAAGTGTACACAAAAATAATGTTACAGCCCTTTGAAGTTACAAAATAAAAATTGTTTTTTTGCATTATCTCCTAGACTAGTTGACATTTTATAATAAAAATGAACACGTTACTTTCTTGTTCTGAAAGCATTTTTCATACAAAAGAAACAACAAAATCTAAGCGCATAGAAAAATTTTAAAGGGGGTGTGTAGCCCTGAATCCCCCCAAACTTTTAAGTACGTTCAAATCAAATGAATTTTGTGGCATCATTAGTTTAACACATTATTTTTAAAACTTTTTTGCCTCGTATCACTTTTTCGAAAAACTCGTTTTTTCCTAGTTGGCCATAAAATTACAATTAGTTTCTACGGATACAATAATTACAGTTCCGTCAATAATAGCGTTGATTGAATAATCCAAATAATAGTCAATAATTTGAAGCTATCATTTATTGTGCAAAAAATATTAATATTAAAAATTTTGATATTGCACTTGCCTACACATTTCAGGAAATGGCAGATATGCATTTAACTTTGGGTAAGTTGGATCAGATTAAATTATGATTTCAATAAACTATCGGGAATATCGTAGGTGAATGTCAAGGAAATAGTGCAGCAGCCGCAAGGCGTTATGCAGTAAAATACCCCAATCGAAATACGCCCGATAGACGATTATTTCTGACCATTGATCGTCGTTTACGGGAAACGGGTACATTCCAACCGCAAGTTGCTGGCAATAGTGGTCGTCCAATAATGGATGCAACTGATGAAGACATTTTAGAAATCATTGAAGAAGTCCCTGGAACAAGTACAAGGGTAATAGCTACTCAATCAACTAAATGTTCCTCGCGTAAGGGTTTGGAGGCGTTTGAAGGATCAGCTGCTTAAACCCCATCACTTAACAACGGTTCAAGAGTTATTGGTTGAAGATTATCCTAAAAGGATTGGATTTTGCGATTGGTTGTTAATGGAAAACACTCGAAATGTTAATTTTATTAGAAATGTTTTGTTTACCGACGAGGCTACCTTCAGTAGAAATGGAATAACAAACCATCATAACGAGCACATTTGGACCGACGAAAATTATAACGTCATAAAAACGACTCATCACCAAAGGACTTTCAAAGTTAATGTTTAGGCAGGAATTGTGGATAACAATCTAATAGGCCCAGTATTTCTTCCCAACAATTTAAATGGTGATTATTATTTGCAGTTCTTGGCATTCAATTTACAAGAGTATTTGGAAGAAGTGAATATTGCAATAAGGCTAAATATGGTTTCTACAAGATGGCGCTCCACCGCATTACAGTAATGAAGTCCGGGAATACGTTTGCAGGCAGTATCCTGGTCGGTGGATTGGAAGGGGTCGTGACGCACCTATTTCTTGGCCACCCAGAAGTCCAGGTCTTAACCCCATGGACTTTTGCTTTTGGGGGTTTATGAAAGAGAAAGTGTATTCTGTAACAATAGATGACGAACAACAATTTAGGGTTAGAATAATTGAAGCTGCAAATTAATTTCGTCAGAAAAATATGATTTTTCAGCGCATTCGGTTTTCCTTATTAAAACGATACCGAATGTATATTGAAGAAAATGGGGGTCATTTTGAACATTTATTGTAATATCATATTTATAGAGGTTATAGATATTTTTTGTACTTGTTAATTCATTTAAGCCATTTATTTAGTTGCACGTAATTTTTTAAAGGTTAATGTAAAGGGCCGTAACTCAAGAAAAACTGTTTTTTAAAAAAAGTGATACAGGCAAAAAAGTTATAAAAATAATGTGTTAAACTAATGATGCCACAAAATTCGTTTGATTTGAACGTACTCAAAAGTTTGGGGGGATTTAGGGCTGCACACCTCCCTTAAAATTTTTCTGTGCCCTTAGATTTTGTTGTTTCTTTTGTATGAAAAATGCTTTCAGAACAAGAAAGTAACATGTTCATTTTTATTACAAAATGTCAAGTAGTTTAGGAGATAATGCAAAAAAAACAATTTTTATTTTGTAACTTCAAAGGACTGTAACTTTTTTCGTGTACACTTTTGTACTAAGGTAAGTTGGATTCAATCATTTATTTTTGTCCCCGGAATGCGTGATTTAATTTATGACATATCTTTTTGAACACCCTGTATACCTAGCGCTCAAATAGAAGTCATTAACAAACAACAATCGATTCAACACTATGAGCATTTTTGGTATAACCATAGCAGTTCTATACGACGTTTAGCAATTGTCGAGACTGTTAGTATAACAACTTTATTTAGCAATTTTTTTTATAATTTTTTATTTTTCACTTCAATAAATGTCTTTCCGCATTCCTACACCGCTCCATGTGAATCTTCCACTTTGCGAAGCAGTCATGTTCCGAGAGACCATTGGTAGCTGCGCCGATTGTTGTTTTACGTCCTCTAATGGCTCGTGGGGGGTTTCCTCCAAGCAAAATTTGATTTTTGGGAACAGGTACAATCGTAGGGTACTAAATCTGACGAAGAGGATGGATGCTTCATAACTTTAAGCCAGTTTTGGTCAAATACTGATTGACAAAGAGCACGTTGTCTTGATGAAGTTATCCATAGTTTTCTTTCCATATTTCGGGCCCATTTTTGCTTTCTCGGAATCTTTATAAAACCTCCAAATAACAATATTAATAAACAATCTGAGTTTGTGGTACCCATTTCATGTGAACTACACCCGGCATATAGAAGCTTTTTGATTCTTGAAAGAGTTTGCAGTCTTTACTACATGGAATATGGATTCGCTTGGTTTCAGGGTCATATTGAAAAAATCCACGTTTACTCACAAGTTTGAATCCTTTTAGATACACTCCAGGATGTTAGAAGAGAACAAATATCTTTACCATGCATATTATTTTCTGCTGTTAGAAATCTGAGTACAAGTTTAGCACATACTTTCCTCATGTTCAGTTCACATGCAAAATTTGTCTCACATTTTCTTTATTAATGTTTTTATGATCAGCAATGGCCCTAAAACTTAAAACAACAAACGTTTCGAACCATTCCTTGTACCGCTTAAAAAATGTGGCCCTGGATAGACAATCGTCCCTGTAAACCCTCTGCATAATCTCATAGCTTTCCGACGCTGACTTCTATTATAGTTTTAATAAAAACTTTAAATCGAATATAAATTTTTTTATCATTTATCGACCCGAAAAAATTTTTCTTTTTCAACGAATTCTATTTTCTTTTCACTTAATTATTTCGCCTGACTGTTAGCTTCATCAGAAGTGCAAGAGGTGGAATTGTTCACAAAAAACAACACAAACATTAGTAATACATTTTTACAATCAGACTAATAGATAGTCTAATTGTAAGTATATTACTAATGTAACAACAAGCTTCTTTCCAACCTTTATTCTGAAAAAGTGTTCCAGAGCGCACTGGAAAACATTCAAGAAAGCATTAAAGTTAACAAAAGGCTGATCAACAACATAAGATATGTCAATGATACCGTCAATCTGGCGGACACTCCGTAAGGGCTTCAACGATTTTTAGACGCACTAACGAAGAAGGCGAATCCTTTAGTCTTAAAATCAACACCAGTAAAAAAAGGGGATAAAGGCATGGACAGTGAACCTACGTGCTATGAGAAAGAGGTCTTCGAGATATGGGTGTTTAGAAGACTTCTGAAAATACCATGGGCAGACTATGTCACTAACGAGCCAGTATTGCGTAAAATATGCCATGACAGAGAACTTCTTAACATTATCAAGATGAATACAATATGAGATCTTAAAGGTTTTTGATGGAGTGAAAAATTGAAGGAAACATATGTTCAGATAGTAGAAGATGTTCATGGTTGGAAAATATCGGAGAGTGGATAGGTTACGATACACAATCCTTATTGAGAGCCGCACAGGATAGAGAAATACTTGTCAAAATTTTTGCATTTCTACAAAATCTAACGTCGACTCACGGCTACCAACCCTGAACAGATTTCGTCTGGTCTATCCTTCCATGTTATACCTCGTTCTTCCCCGTGTAAGTTCTTAAAATATATTTTCCATTAAGTACCAATGTAAATATTTCATGATATATAAATATTATCACCTTGTCCTATTGACTATTAAAGTTCTTTATTATTATTTCTTGTTCTCTATTGACCATCTATTTTTACAACTCCATATATTGCTATTTTCATTTTCAAAATCCACAAGGAAATTAAATTCCTGCAGCTGGCTGTATACCATGTATCACAAAAAGCGGTTTAATTCTTTGTAAGTAGGTATATTCATATATCTCCAATCTTTCTTAAAGGTCTATTTCTATATTAACAATAAAACACTGAAAACTTTATTTTCAAAACTTCAACAAAATTTATTATAACAGCTGTAGTGTAATCACTACAAAATTTATTATAACGGCTGTAGTGTAATCACTACAGCTGTTTCGGCAGAGTGCCTTTCTCAAGTGATCTATTTTTAGTTCATTGTCCCGATGGTCTTTGCTTTTGGTTGGATTTTCTCTTTGTTTATGTTTTATTGTTCTGTTTAGGTTGTTCACCTCTACATGGGTTTGTTTTTTTGTTGGGCTGGCTTTTGTTGCTGTGTTGGTTGTTGGTTCTACTGGTGGTTCGCTTTATTGGATGTGTCGTGCGGAGGAGGATCCTGCACAATCAGAGGTGAACGGGTTGTTGAGCTAAAACGGTCCTTTTCAGAATTTTGTTCGTGAAAAATATATGGTTATAAATTGACTGAATTTAATTAGTAATTATATAAATTGTGAATCGCGTGAGGGCAGCTGTGGCTGTATCCTCTGCAATAGACAGGTATCATTGTGCAATGGGATCGGGAAACCACAGAAAACCGATCCCTCCCTGTCTACCATCTATTTTTGGTATGTGTTTACACTTTATAGTCTTTAACTGAATAGGTTGAGGAGGGGAGAACTGCTTGTCTCAAGTTGGTCATTCAGAATTATGTCCGTATTTTTTAATTTGTTAATTTCCGTAGATTCTAATAAAGATAGCTTAAGGCCTTTATTCTGGATGTGAAAAATTTGAAATTCGTCATTAAAAGAATGATTATGATCTAGAAGGTAAAGTACGTTCGTAGAATCTGTTTTTCTATTATTGAAAGCCCTTTTATGTCCTGGTATACGTTTATTAAAAGTTCTACCAGTTTGACCGATGTAAGTTTTTGGGCAGTCGCCACATTTAAGTTTGTGTACACCACTGTGTAAGTGCTTTTATTTTGGCTTTTGTTGTTTTTAATATATTTGCCTAAGTTGTTGTTTGTTGTAAAAACTGGGTGTTGTTCCTTTCGTTTTTATGTGTTTGGCCATTTTTGTTAATATCTTGTCTGTATATGTAATCGAGCGTTAGGTATAATAATGGGTTTATTCTCATGTGGTGGAAATACTAATTTCAGGGCTTTCTTATGTAGTTTTTGATTTAAAATTTTATTGTTTGTTCGTTGTACCCATTGTTTACTTCTATTTGCTTAATGATATTTAATTCTATCTTAAAGTTGTATTTTGACATCGAAATTTCTGTTAATCTATGTAACATGCGATGGTAGGCTGCCATTTATGTCGTGTAGGATGGGATGATGAATTGTGTATAATCGTGTCAGTATGGGTAGGTTTATGAAGTAAGGAGAACTTACTTCATAAACCTACATAGAAGAAAGGGGCGGAGGGAGGTTTCTTAACAATTTTTAGAGATCAAATCTTGACGACTGGATTATTAAAAAAAAATAGCAAAAAAGTCATTTAAACGATTTAGTGATAAATGTAGTTTTATTATTAGGATGAAAGTTAATAGTGGTAGTCAAATAAAAAAAAATCAAAACATCCTACATTCATAGTAAAAAGCTCACATATTGTCTATAAAAATTATTTAATCGAAAAATCAAATTTTATCCTACTCATACATATACGAAAAATGCAAATAATTATTCTTTTGTGTTTTGATAACCATTGTTAACATACTTACACAACAAAATACAATTTAATTAATGTTTTTTTGTATATATTAGCCATTGTTCAACAATCAGATGTAGATTGACAGAGCTGAATGAGAAACTTTTGGAAATTCGCTGTGTCATTTATCGTGGATATGTTTTAATTTTCCTATTTATAATAAAGTGTAATCAATGCAGTATACTGAGGCAGTACATGTAACAGAAGGCCGCGACCAGTAGAGAAAAAAGAAACACGTTATCCATATGCTAATGTATTGGTGAAGTTATTGGTCCTTCTGTAAGAGGACATAGCTTTCTTCCAGCCGACAGGGCATTTGGAAGGGTCGAAAAGTTATTGAGAAAAGAGCAATTTACCAAGACAAAAGAACAATACCATAAAATTTATAAAGAAGTGGGAAAAGTCTATGTTTTGGAGAAAGATCGGAAACTTGTGGATATGTGTAGAAAAATCCTTGAAAAAATTGACAGGAATAAGTGACATGAAAAGAATAATAATAGAGAAGAGTACTCAAGACTCCAAAATTAATATCCTTGTACAAGGACATCAGAATTATAGAGTAGATCTTGACATAGAGGAGAATCAGAATTTGTGCAAGAGAGGAACAAAGCTATTTAATCTTGCTCGCCTATTACCCCCTAAAAGAATTGAGAACATGTTATCCTTATTGAAGGCAGACTATGGCGAAAATTGGGATGCACAAACTGATTTAGCATGGTACAAAAATTTGTTCAGAAAACCTCAAGATGCAAACTGTCATGAAAACTGTAAGTGGGAACTTGAAGAACCTTGTTCATGTCTTGACGAAGATCCAGGTTTTCACATTTAGTTGTATGTTTTTTTTTGTTTTTTGTAATACCTTTGGTTTTTTCTAATTCTTTAAGACATATTTGTTGTTAACGATCATATTCACGAAAATAAAAATAAAATCAATCAAAACTCAATATTTACGTTAACCTATTCAAACAAAATTTAAGTTCCAAACTTAGTTCTAAAGTTAATAAAGATAAGTCCGTAAGATTCAAGCGAAAGTTGTTAATTGCAAAAATTAATATGGTTTTTTAGGGCTGTTATAGCATTTAATTTACCGCTAATTATTATATGAGCTAAGTAAAGTAATGAACATTTTAGGTATTTATCCGCATAAAAAATTCAGTTGCTTCAAAGAGACAATAACAAAAGAACTAGTTTCTCAAAATTGGTTAAATTGAGACTTATCAACTTTTGCGTGAATGCTCTTTAATAACTCATTAATTGCCATAATTTTAAGTAGTTATATTACATGTCAGTACTTATTAACATTTATAAATTATTGCAAAGTAACGTTTTTTTGCAATTATCTCGGTCAAATGTTTATGTATTTTAATTTGGAAATTCGCAAAGTAAAGAACTTTTTAAGATCTACAACTTTCTTTGAACCATTTATCTCTGAAATGTATAAAAAAACGTTTTCGAGAAAAATGATTTTTTCACTTTTTATGATTGAAAAAAAAAAGCAAAAACAGCTGTACGTCTTCAAGGATTTGGCATCAGCTATCCCTCATATACCTTTTGGAACATTCAAGAACCTGTTTAAGATTTTTTCAGCTTTTTGTTCTTTTTTACTGGCCTACAAAGCTGCATCTTTATTTCGGGCCATTATTGTTTGTATGCCATTAAAACTCGAGTTTCTTTTATAATAATGTTATACGTTATTTCTTTTTACTTTTTGTATGGTAGCTGAAATTAATGTGGCGCTAATATTTGTTGCTTGTCCAATTCTTTAACGTATTAAAATCAACTTTCTCTTAAGCAATGACACTTTTTGCTTGCAAACTATTATTAAATCTATTTTATTGCTGTAGGTTGTCAATACATTACCCAAACTAGGTGTAAAAATGTAAGAGACACGTTGTCGGTGCTACTATATACTGTGTATAAACGAAAATATAAATAGTCCAAACCTACACAAAACCGTAATCTACAACTTTGCAAATTACCATTTAACTACTACTTTAAATTTATAATTTTCTTGAGAAATTATACTATATTATGTATGTCATAAGATTTTTTGTTACGGCTTTTAAATTAGTATTATTAACCCTTTCATTACTGATTTCATTGTAGCTAAATAAAACTGTTTAAAATGACTTTAATGATACCTAGAGACCTAAAAAATCGATTGATTTTTTTTATATTGTTGCGTGTCGTTGTATCCTTAGAAAGAACATGGGACATATATGTCCCATTATTATTGAATGGTGGGATAAATAAATCCCATCAGTAAAGAAACAAACTTATATTCAAAATAAAAAAAAGTTTATTACACAAAAAAAATTACTTCTTATGAATAATGTGGTAAAAAACAATTTTTGCATAGCGGCACTTTGCACTCTGTACAAATAGGCGTAGTTCGAGTTTCTGATTTATTTTGTGAACATCAGGCGTTCGAGTTTCTGATTTATTTTGCACCTTCTCTGGTACTTATTTGTTGTAGCAAAGGGTCTCCAACGTTGATCATCTGTTTCTGTCGTTAAGATATTTCCAGAACGGCCACTTATTCGTCTTTTTACATTTGATTTCGATCTTCCTAATTCCATTAGGTGTTCTGCTAGTGGCACCAGAAATATCAAAAGTGAAAGTTTTGTATTATCTTGTTGCAGACTTCTTTTATGCATATCCTTGTAAATAATCAAAGAATATTTACAATAGCGTACATAATAATCTATAAAAAAAACTTTTCTCCGCCATTTCGCAGATTTTCGGTACATATCATGAGTGCTAACGTTTTGATCGACGAGATCTACTCCTCCCATAAAATTATTGTAAAAAATAATTGCTTCTGGACAAGTGAACTCAGCTTTTTCTCCAGTTTCAGCTTTTTCTCCAGTTTTCAGCTTTCTGTTGATAATTCCAACAGTTGTACTGTGACAATTGGACATCAGCATCACTTCTTTCGCATCTTTCCATTTAGTCGCTAAACGTCCTTCGGATGAAACTAAAAACTCGCATATCACCCCAATAATATTTTGTTATTTTTAAATTTGGCTACGTTTACTCGATTGGCCATAAAGGTTCCTAAACATGGGAAATTTAGGGTGTTTAACAGGTTGAACGAAGTGAAAAATCTATCAAAGCATAGGCACACATCTGGTGACCGTATGGTGTTGGCTAGAGTTTCAACAACTCGTTCTACTAGAGTTCCAGTAGTTGGTGTGGATTCCTTTCCCGAGTAAATATTGAAATTGTATATATATCCTGTGAAAGAATCACTTCGTTGCCACATTTTTATAGCTTTTTTTACCGGCTTCTTAGAAAGATACTGCGTCAGGCAGATCTTCCTTTGAACTTAGTCATTGATTCGTCGATGGACTGATGGGAACTCTCAGTCCTCATCTTTACAAAAGTTTGTTTCAAGCAAGAAACCACTTCATACCACAGTATGTTTTTGATGTATTACCATTTCTTTCAGGATTATTATAGTAGGGCTTAGATAGCAGGAACAAACAGCGATTTCTTGAATTAGCTTTTTTTAATGAAAGAATTTGAAAGTGACTCGTTTTGTGACCAGTAGTGTGAGATATATGGTACTTTATTGTAACACATAACCATAGTACAACCAAACAATCACTGTCATAATTTCATACATATCTTTTTTTTTTCGTGTTTAATTTTATATCTGTTTTTTTCAAGTGCTGTTATTCTTTGGTATGTACAGGAAGCAATATGCACAAATAAACTACGCGGAAATAATTTTAGAAAAATATCAACAGGACGAGAACTTTTATCAATATTTAGTATTGGTATCCCATTTCTCTGGGTAGGAATTTCTTTTTTCGGACAAAAGTTTGTATTTGGTATATTCCATTGTGCAGTCAATTCATTCCTTTCAGACTCATCTTCAGATATTTCCGCATTATCAGAACTTTCTTCGTCGCAAGCAGTGATGTTTACATCCACACGGTCAGGAGTATTTTCAGGTACACAATCAGACTCTGAGGCAGCATAAGGTTCTTCCTCGGATTCATTTACAGAAATATTTGAGAGGTTTTCAAGTTCTTCTTATAGTTCTTTTTATGTTAGAAAACGTCTACGTGCCATAGTAAGTCTGCAACCAAACATTCCGAATGGGATAAATACGACCTGGTATAAACTACTACTGGGACACTAGAGTCCGGTTTAGAAATTATGATAAAATCGATGAAAATAATATCAAAAATAAACAATATATATCACGAACCTGTGTTGCTCGGCAACTGAATTATATATAATCGGTTAAAAAACATAGCAGCCACTTTTTCTTTACTAAAATTGTATTATTTACGAGTTGTTGATGAACGTGTTTAGTTAACATCAATTTATAGGTTACAGACGTGATATGTAGGTTGCATACTACTAGATAATGAGTAACGAATGTGTAAAAATAAGAATGCGTTCAAATAACATGGGCTTAGGGGACAAACAGATGCCAGCAGATTTTTTGAAATCCGCTGGGACATATATGTCCCTAAAGTAATGAAACTTAGAGAAGAAATTAAAGCAGCTTTTTTACAGTAATCACCGCATAACTTTATCGACTCTTCTCTCCTACCATTTGTCTTTATTCAAAGAATCATTTTTTATCATTTTCTCTTCTCCTATATACTTATGCGGTGTCGGCTATTCTAATGAACTTATGTATCATCTCAAACAGGTTATAGAGGCCCAAGACTTCAATGGTTTTCTTCCATTTCTTCCTATCTTGTGCTAAGTTTTTCCAGTTTTGTACTCCTACCAATCTAGAGTCTTCTTTTATCGATTCCATCCATTTTCTTCGTGGTTGTCCTCCTTTACTTTTTGTGCCAGCTTCAGTATTTATTAATTCTTTGGAGACTCTTTCTTCCTGCATTCTAGCTACGGGTCGGAGCCATCTTAATCTTTGAATTTCGGAATGTTTGAAATTTTTTGTTGTTCATATATTTCATTATTTGTTTCCTTCTCCAGATATGAACATCTTTTATACCTCCATCTATTCTTCTGAACGAGCGAAATAATTCTATTATTCAAAAAAGGAGATAAAAAACAGCCAGAAAACTACAGAGGTATAGACTTGTTAAATATTACCCTAAAACTTTAGCAAAATTTAGCAGATGAACAATAGGGTTTTCGTACTAGAAGATCGTGTACAGATGCAATATTCGTCATAAACCAAATTACTGAGAAATCACTAGTGTATAATAGACCAGCCTTTCTGTGTCTGATTGACTTAAAGAAAGCATTTGACAAAGTAAGACTCAAACATGTAATCCCTCTTCTGTATAATAGATAAGTTTCCCTAAATATTATATAAACCATTGAAAACATCTACCAAAATAACAAAATGGGAGTAAGAATACATGGACAACTTACAGAAGCTATAGAAATAGACAGCGGAATAAAACATTGACCCCTATGCCCTTCAATTTAATCATGGATGAAATCATCAAAAGTGTCAACAAAGAAAGAGGATACAGAATGGGGAACAGAGAAGTAAAAATACTCTGTTACTCAACCGACGCAATATTGATAGCTCAAGATGAAGATAGTCTGCAAAGATTTAACATAAGAGCAAAATAATTTGATATGACAATCTCATCTCAGAAAACTAAAACAATAGTAATCAGCAAAGAACCAATCAGATGTAAAATAGAAATTGATGGAATTATACTGTCCAGCTATGGAGACCTGGACAAAGAAGTGAGAGATCAAGTACAAAAAGCAAATAGACTGGCAGGATGCCTTAATAACACTAAATGGCGAAACAGACACATTAACACTGAGATGAAGTCAAGAATTTATTAAGCTAATGTAAGACCAATAATGACATATACCTCAGAAAAAAGACCCGAAACAGCCACACCACAAAGGCTACTGGAAACGGCAGAGATGAGAGTACTGAGAAGAATTACAGGAAATAAATTGAGAGATCGAAAGAGAAGTGAAGACATTAGAAGAACATGTGACGTACAGTGTATAAACGAATGGACACTAAATAGAAAAAAAGAATGGAATAACCACATAAGCAGAATGGAGGTGACCCGTGTGGTCAAAATAGAAACAGATAAATCACCAATCGGCAGAAGAAGTATCGGATGACAGCGTAAAAGATGGAGTGACAACCTTTTATAGAGGTATTAATCCGACCTTGAACAAGCAGACTCGCGTATATAGAGGAAGAAGAAGAAGATATATTTAAGTATCTTTTGCTCCCATCTATCTAGTTTCGGTTCTATGGTTTTGCTTAAGATCCAGGTCTCGCTAATATAAAGCACCGTTGGTCGGATAACCGTTGTATATATTTTTCTTTTTGTTCCTTTGGATATTTTCTTTGATATCAACATCTTACTTAGACTTACAACACGCTTACTAATTTAAGCCATTCTGTTTTCGATTTATTGAGTCTCTCCATTTCTTTTTGTTAACGTTACTCTCAAATAATCGAACTGTCCAACTATGTCAACGTTATATTCCTTGTCTGGGGCAGATACTTTTCAAAACTGTCCTAACTGTTCATTATTTTCCTTTATCTCCATATATTTTGTTTTCTCCTCATTTACTTCCAGCCCATACTCTCTAGCTTTTCTTTCGAGTCTTTTAAAAATTTCTCTTAATTCTGTCGATCTTCTTGTTATTAGGGCAAGGTCGTCCGCGTATGTTATGCATTGATGTCTGGTGGTACATTGATTGAGCCTTTCGTGTGAATATTACTTTACCTTAAAATTCTTTTCAATATTAGATTGAAAAATAAATAGACAGGGGGTCACCTGGACGTAGCACTCTAATGATGTAAAAGCTGTCGGAGACATGACCTTCTATCATAACTTTACCTTTGGTTTCATTTAGAAGGGATTTAGTTAATCGTATTATTTTATCTGAAAAGTCAACATATTTTAATATGTTGATCGACTTATGTGTTTATTGTGTCATATGCTTGTTGGAAACCAGTAATCAATAAATCAACTTGCTATACTCTATTATGAATTTGTTACTAATATACTAGTAGAAGAAATATTTATTCTCTATAATAATTGTTTTTATTTACCTCTTGACGTTAAAACCGTATTTGACATGCGGTGAAACATTATCAATGTTTCTTAACCAACACTGTAATAAACGTAAAAGCTGATAATAATTTGTTGTACATAAAATAAACGTGGGTATTCTTAGATCCCCTGACCGCAGTATTTTAATTTTAGATCAATTTAATAAGCTTTTAAAACCAAACAATTTTTTGTAACAAAAATCGGAAATGCCATGATAAACAATAAAATATTTAACATCTCAAGGATGGTTAAGTAAAAACATGAAACACATTACTAATATTATACGAATACATGCGGATGAGAAGTTGCCAAGAAGAAAAATCTACTCTACCCAAAAACAGTCAAGAGACGCGAGCTCTGTGTGCGCAGTGCCAAAATTTGAAAAAGTGAGGTAAGCTGGTCAATATCTCTGCGCACTGTTGTAATATTGTGATATATATGGTAAATGTGCGAAAACGACAAGTGTCTACATCATCTTCTTCTCATGGCGCCGTCTCGTTTCGAAGGTTGGCGATCCAAATGGCAATTGTAGTTTTGGAAAATGCTGCGCGAAAGATTTCTGCGGATGAGCGGTCGAACCATCTCCTTAGGTCTTTCAACCACGAGTTCTGGCGTCTTCCTACTGATCTTTTGCCCTGTAATTTTGCTTCCAGTATAACTTGAAGTAATTCATATCTTTCGCCTCTCAACACATGACCCAAGTATTGCATTTTCCTCTCTTTGATTATTCTTAGTAATTCTATCTAATTATTCTACATCATCAAACGCAAGAGTTGATCTATACCGTTTTAAAATTTACAAAAAATGAAGCAGACAATTGTTAAGTTACTAGATTTAAGGAAAGTGCAGTAACGTATTGCTACAATGAGAAGAGAGGCCTTTATGTAGGTACCAGTGATTAGTTATTATTTTTAACCTAATCTAATTTTAAGGTTTTAAGTCTCAACTATAAAAAGAATTGGTAGTCAATTTAATGCTGGAGAAAAAGTGTTTTGTTTTTGAAAAAATTGCTCGTCAATTTGATGCTAGAGAAAAAGTGTTTTCTTCGCCAAAACAAACGAGAAGATCAAAAATTAAAACGAATGCATTTGATGAGAGTTTACTTTGCCGCTCTACATTAATTTTCACATAAACGAAAAAATAGCACCAACAGTCGATCGCTTACATACGAAACTTAAAAAAATTGCAGTTATTCGGGAAGTATTGAAACGTTAAGAAAAGAAATTCGTAATTTAGGTTTTCGTTCCTTAATTAATTTCGTTAAAAATTCTGACTTAAGTTATTTACTTAGAATTAAAAGATACCGAGCCGAAAACAGAACAGTGGTCTTCACCAATAAAATCTATTTGCATTCTAGTTGTGGTAAAGAATATCATTGGAGTGATGAAAGCACATATCTTCGAATACCCGTTTTTAAAGGACAAAGGCTGATAATTAATAATTGTTGCCGCTGGCTGGTTTTGTAAAAAGTTTTTACCTAAGGTGGAAATCACAAACAAAAAGTGAAGAGTTTCACGATGAAATAAACTTTGAAAACTATAGGAAGTGGTGGATAAAAATTACTTGTAAATTTACCACCCAATCGATGCGGACAATGCACCATATTACAAAACAGGCGGACAAAGATCCTACTTTAAGTAGTAAAAAACAAGACATGAAAATATGGTTAAGAAATAGAAATATTTTATTTGATGATGCTCCGACCTAACCTTTACGATTTGACCAAAATCAATTAGCCCAGGTTTGTAAAATATGTAATTGATGCCTTCATAAAACAATACGGCCATGAGGTATTAAGACTGCCACCTTATCATCCTGATCTCAGTCCAATTGACTTGGTTTGGGCTGCAGTAAAAAATTATATGGAATCAAGAAACGTAACGTTTAAATTAAACGATGTATGTGAGAAAACGATCCAAATCGAAGACGAATTTATCAATAAACAAACTTTATTTGATCAAGTTTTGATCATTAGCACGATAAAAGCATCAATATTTAGATATTTTGGAGAGTAATGGCCAGAGATTTATAATTGGGGGTAAAGCCAATCATACCTATTTGGGGGGGTCTAGGTTAATAACGACAAAAGGGTCAGAACTCCTAGAAGCAATAACGAGCTAAAATTTGAAGCACTTAGTTTCAACTGCAAAGCCGACATATTGGCCTACGGATCGAAATAAAACACCAGATTTAATTGATTTTTTCATAATTCGAAATGTCTCAGTAAACTATATGCACGTCGAGGAAGCATGGGATATGAACTCCGGCCACTCTCCCATCCTACACACCTTAGTAATAGTGCTATTCAAATGGAAACTGTTCCTAGACTCGTTAATAAATGGACTAATTGGAAAAGCTTTAAGCTGCAACTTGAAGAATCAATCAATTTGTCTGTTTCCCTAAGAACCAAAGAACAACTAGATGCAGAGACGGAAACATTTGTTAAAGATATGCAAGAAACTGCATGGGATAATACACCTACAATTGCTACCAGAACCAAAGATAATAACTAACCCAAAGAAATAACGAAATCGAATCTTTGAAAAGAGAAGACTCAGAAGAATCTGGCATCAATAAGTATAAAAAATACTTTAAGGTATTTTCAGTTACTTAGCTGTTTTTTTACTATACAAGTTGTATGTAAAATAAAGAGTTGATTAGGAGAAACCAGCATTATTTTCATGTCGATACTTGTCCATTGCCTCCCCTCCCTCGCCATCCACTTACTGACTCACTGAGCATCTTTTATGTCAGTGCCTGTCTGCCACAGTGCCCATCCCCCTCTCCATCACCAAGCAGTGAGCTTCTGCTACCTGTTCTTCAGTTCACAGTACCTCTTCACTCTGTGCTGTTCACGTGCTGTGGTTACTAGTGATTTGTAGTAGTGATTTTGAGAGTAGTATTAAATGATATCTCGTGACACACGGATAGTTGGCAATAAAGTGTGAATCAAATAACTTTCAGTGATTTTTTATCGAACTACAAAGAACATAAATTCAGGGCATCAGCCTAAACAGATTGTTTTTTTGTGGTGTGAAGTTGTTTTATGAAAAATGGCTACCAGAGGATGTATCAACTCACCAGATTGCTTCTGCTACATTTGCGGTAACTATTCAGTTAAAAAGCAACAAAGAAACATTTCCGATTTTGTTGAAAAGGTATATTTTGCCTATTTTGGTATAAAGTTGGGTGATCAAGACAAGTCTTGGGCCCCACACAAAGTTTGTTCAGTGTGTGTTGAAGAACTGAGACAATGGTTTCAAGGTAAAAAGCAGTCATTTCGTTTTGGAATACCAATGGTTTGGAGAGAGCCCAAAAACCATAGTGATGACTGCTATTTTTGTTCTTGCAATGTTCAAGGTTTCAATTTGAAAAACAAAAAGGATATTTCTTACCCTAACATCAAATCAGCCATTCGCCCTGTTCCTCATGGACCTGAAGTACCAATACCCTCTCCTCCAGTTTCTTTGGATGGTATTTTAGATGACCACAAGCCATTGGCTCAGCTAGATGAAAGTGAAGAAGACAGTGATGGCTACGATCCTGGCACAACTGATCCCGTTCCATTCTCACAATCTGAACTGAATGATTTAGTTAGAGACCTAGGTCTTCCTAAAGACTCGGCAGAACTTTTAGGGTCTAGATTAAAAGATAAAAATATGTTGGCTCCGGGTACGTCCTTTTCTTGGTATCGTTCCAGGGAAAAGAAGTTTGTATCTTTTTTCTCTCAAGAAGGTGACTTGGTGTTTTGCAGCGATGTTCCTGGACTTATGGCACGTTTCAAAATAGAATATGCTCCTGATGAGTGGAGACTTTTTATAGATTCTTCAAAGAGAAGCCTTAAAGCAGTGCTTCTACACAATGGCAATAAGTATGCTTCTATGCCAGTTGGACATTCTGTTCACTTGAAAGAATGTTATGAAAACCTCGAAATGGTTTTAAACAAACTCTGCTATTCAGACCATAAATGGACACTATGTGGTGATTTGAAAGTGATCTCAATGCTGCTTGGTCAACAAAGTGGTTATACAAAGTTCCCTTGCTTTCTCTGTGAATGGGACAGTAGAGACAGAAAGCAACACTACATTATGTTGTTACAAATGTTGAGAGGAAAAGCCTTGTGGATCCCAAAAAGGTATTACTACCAAGTTGGGGTTAATGAAACAATTTGTAAAGGCGTTGCCAAAAGAAGGGGAGTGTTTCAAGTATCTTTGTGGACAGTTTCCTGGTTTATCCGAGGCAAAACTAAAGGAAGGAGTCTTTGTCGGACCAGACATTAGAAAACTGATGAGAGATCCCAATTTTATGGACAAAATGGAAACAAACGAAAAAGCAGCATGGACATCTTTTAAACTAGTTGTTACCGGTTTCCTAGGAAACAAAAAAGATCCTTACTACAAGACAATCGTCGCAGACATGCTCGACAACTTTAAGAAGCTGGGATGTAATATGAGCATTAAAGTTCATTTCCTCCATTCACATCTAGACTACTTCCCTGCAAACCTTGGTGATGTAAGTGAAGAGCAGGGTGAAAGATTCCACCAAGATATCAAGGAAATGGAAAGAAGGTATCAAGGAAGATGGAACGTCAACATGATAGCGGACTACTGCTGGATGCTAAAACGAGATGACCCTCAACGAGTACACAGTCGGAAAAGCAATAAAAGAAGCTTCAACGGAAAGCAAAAGCGTTACTATAAGGACTTATGAGCTTAAAGAGAAATGTAAGTGTACTAGATATGTAGTTTATAACATGTATTATACATGAAATAAAATCCTTTAACTGAAGAAAAAATTTGAAAAATTGCTAAAATTTTGTTATTATACCAAAAAGTAAATCCTTTTTTGTGAGAAAACCTTACGTGATAGAAAAAAATGGATTGCATTTTTGCAATCAGCGCTGAAAAATACATAACAATCAGTTATGAAATTCCAAACAATTTTAAAAAATATTTTTTTTGTAAACCTGTGTAATTAAAAATGAGACAA
The DNA here is from genome assembly GCF_040954645.1 of Diabrotica undecimpunctata. Classification (NCBI taxonomy): domain Eukaryota; kingdom Metazoa; phylum Arthropoda; class Insecta; order Coleoptera; family Chrysomelidae; genus Diabrotica; species Diabrotica undecimpunctata. Next base: position 122,144,924 of record NC_092810.1, on the reverse strand, counting down.
TTAGCTACTATCTGACTGAATTGTCAGCCGACAGTAAAACAGACTATTCACTCTGGAGGGCAACTGCAAGACTAAAAAGACCGATCCTTCAAAACCCTCCAATAAGAAATGCAGAGAGCAGTTGGACAAAAAGCAATTCACAGGAAGCTAATAGATTTATCTTGAATGAATATCTGAATATCTTGAAAGGACATTCCAGCCAAACGAAGGCGAAAGCATATTTGATCGGAGAAAGCTTCTACAGGAAGAAAACGAAATTAGACCAACTGCACCAAAAGAAGTTGCGAATTAAATAACAAGAAACATCAACTAAGAAGGCTCCTGGATATGATTTAGTAAACGGAGAGGTTTTAAAACAACTTCATAGGAAAGCCTTAGTTAAACTTACCTATCTTATTAATGCTTCATTCAGACTTAGGTCGTGCCTTAGACGTGATGAAGATCGCTAAACCTGGGAAAGCAACAATAAAGGTCTGGTCCTACAGACCAATCCTTACTTCCTGTAATTTTGAAACTGTTCAAAAAATTATTACTCAAAAGATTAAAACCAATTATAGAGGACAAAAACTTAATTCCATCTCACCAGTTTGACTTCAGAGAAAGAAAAAACGTTAGAAGGAAAAGTCTGCTCCACTGTCATCCTTGATGTGGATCGAGTTTTTAGAGGTAAACATGAAGAAGCCAACAATGTGTTGGGTTCCCTTGTATGTCTGCTTATACCAGTGATAAGTAGCTAAAAATCTACAAACTTCTATTAATCAAATTAATGAATGGACTAAACTGTGGCGAATTAAGTTGGATGAAACTAAGTCTGTTTTTACAAATAAAAATACAAATAAAAATAAAAGACACTCCGGTTCTTCTTCTTCTTCGCGCGACTAGGATTACTCCTGTTTGTCTGCCTCTTATTCTGTTTCAGTCGTTGTTGACTGTACATTATCTTTCCACCTTTTTGGCGGCCTTCCAACCAGTCTTCTGCTATACGGCGTGTTGTTTTTACAGATGTTCGCTAATCTATCTGGTCCCATTCGGTTTACATGTTCGTTCCAGTTTTTTTTCTTGTTTTTATCCACCTGTTAATATTTTTAATTTTGACTTGTTTGCGTATACTTCTGTTGGTTTGTCTGTCTCTTAATGATATGCCCGCTATCGATCTTAATACTTTCATTTCGATATTGTTGATTTGTTGTTTCGTCTTTCTTGTATCGGCCCTTGTCTCCGCTGTATATGCTAGGATTGCTCTTTTATACTTTCATTTTGCTTTCCGTGCTCAGATATTTGTTTCTCCATATGGTTTCTCGGAGGCAACCACTGACTCTTGCCTCTTTTGATGCTTGCCTTGTGGTCTCTGTTCTTATATCCCTTATATCCCTCATAAATAATACCCAGATACCTTATGCAGACACAGTCAAATATTTGGGTATCACTCTAGACGTAAGGATACGCTGAAAGCTCCACGTAAAGAAGAAACTAGAAGATCTAGGCATAAGGTACAAGAAAATGTATTGGTTATTGGGAAGACATTCTAATATGTCAATCTGCAATAAAATACTTCTGTTCAAACAAATTAAGCCCGTACGACCATATGGCATCCAGCTGTGGAGTTCTGCCAGCAATAGCAGTATAGACATAAACCATCGTTTTCAGAATAAAGTACTGAGGAACATTTTTAATGCCCATTAGTATTTCAGAAACAGTGGCCTCCGTAGGGATTTAGAGAAATAGACACTGTTAATCAGATCGTCGAGAAATTTGCCGGAAGTCACGAAAAACGACTACCTAGGCTTCCATATGCAAAAATTAACAATTTGGTTGTTCCTTCAACAACGCATATCATTTTATTAACTGCATATCATTATTCTCAATTAAATATCTAGTACATTGCTTTAAACTCCAATAATTATTTTATTTATATCGTTTCCAATCCTACGCCCCGATGAGCTGAAGTCAGTAATATCGTTAATTTTTTATCCACTTTCTAATATAAATTATCTAGTTGAAATTCGAATCGAGCAATGAATAGACGACTGTGCAAGGCGGTAAACTCCTCCCTACCCCATCCGAATGTAGATTTCATTGCCGAGGTCACGACCTCTGATGCAAGACATATTTTACTATCAAGAACTAAAAATTACGCATCACGAATTGTAAACAACTATGATGTTTTCGAATTGACCAGGGAATGACAGACTTAACTGAATTATTTAAGAATACATACAATTGATACAATGATACACAGGGTGTGTCACACTGTCGACTGAACAAAACTTGTTGGAAAAACTTTCTTTAACAAAAATCTTTAAAAGAACTAAAAATTACGCATCACCAATTGTAAACAACTATGATGTTTTCGAATTGACCAGGGAATGACAGACATTAACTGAATTATTTAAGAATAATAAAATGATACACAGGGTGTGTCACGCTCGACTGAACGAAACTTGTTGGAAAAACTTTCTTTAACAAAAATCTTTAAGATAGTTGTTTTTTTACTCCATTTTAACAATCTGTACCATTAGGAACAATCAGTTAAAGTTACGACTTTCTTAAAATAAGGGATGTAGGTAAGAATTCCAATGAAAACTTTCCTTCCTAAATTACCAACTAATGTATAGATAGTATTTAATAAAATAAATTAACATTTATAACAGCTATATATATTTTTAAAATCTACTTGATACAGTGGCGCACCCAGGGGGGGGGTTTGGGGGTTAAAACCCCCCCCCCAGGACCCTATTCCGACAGTGTTACTCACACATTTTAAGGACTCAAAATGGAGGTAACATCATAAAAAAAATTTCAGTGACCAACCAAAACCCCCCCCCCCCCCAGAGGCAAATTCTAGGTGCGCTACTGACCTGATAGGTCAGTTGGTTTATGTTTATAACGCTTCAGTCTGTGTAGTGTCTAACAATTATTCACTCGCGAAATTATTTGGATGCGCTTAAGTCTTTCTTTATACTTTTTACTGTATTTGCTGATCTTCTACTTTGATGCAGGGAACTTTCAGGATTATTGCGTTGGGGAACAATGGAGCGTTCACTATGGTTTTCAATGCCTTATTTTGAAAACGTTGTATGATTTCCCAGTTAGAGTTGCTGGCTGCGCCCCATAGCTGTAGGCCATAGGTCCATATAGGTTTAATTATGGCTTTGTATACCACTAATTTATTTTCAATTGACAGTCTTGAATGCCTACCCAGGATCCAGTACATTTGTTGAAGTTTGAGTTCAAGATACTTTCTTTTGGTGAAGATGTGTTTCCTCCATGTTAGCCTTTTGTCTAGATGCATGCCGATGTATTTGGTTGTATCTATAACTTTAAGAGAATTGCGACTATAACAGTCAATTTTGTTAATGCTGGTGTCTGATCGGCCTATGGTGGAGCAGTACGGCAAGAGATAAGGGCTTGGCGATACTCCTCCATAGATCACACCGGAAGGGCGTACCGCCTAAAATACCGGTATATATATATATATATATATATATATATATATATATATATATATATATATATATATAATATATATATATATATATATATATATATATATATATATATATATATATATATATATATATATATATACACAAGAATTACTGGATATTAGTGACTGTCGATATAAACAAACAACACAGTTTATTAGGGTTGCAGTCAGAAAATTGGCCGGGATGTTAATGAAACACTCTTTTGGCTTTTTGTCTAGCTTTCGGAATGGTTTTATTCCTTTTTCAATACACTGTAATAAGAAAAATATGTAAATATTTATAAAATATCACAATTCTTCAGTGCAACTTACTAGTCGTTGAGATTATTTGTAAAAGCGTGGACACTCAACATTAATAACACACATATAAAATATAAAATAATGGACAAAATACATTCTAAAATTTTTAAAATTTGGGTACAGATAGTAAAACTTAGTTTGTCATCTTTTACTAGAGTTAAAACACACCAGAGTGAACACTTCAAACAATTTTGCCAAACGATGAACTGTCATTGAAATTTGAAGTATTCCCGTATCAGTGGCGCACGATTGTCTAATTTATTTAATTAAAATTATTATTTTATGGAATATTAAACTTAAACCGTTATTTCATAAAATTTATATTATTATTAATAACAAATGTTTTTGGTTATTTAATCAATATAATTCTAAAATTACCAATATAATCATGATTACACTTTTCTTATTATTATATCATGTTGACGCCTATGAAAGATCGAGCAGTTTCGTATGGGTGTCGTATTATTAGCTGTGTTAGGGAAATATGAAATCTAAAGTTGATGTGGAAATTTTAAATACAAGTGACGTCACTTTGTATAAATCGTGACGTGCAACGTTTTTACTTTGAAAAATGGTATACGACTGGTCAGGCCAGGGAGTTCTTTGAAGTGTAATGTAATAATTTTTTCCGTTATTAAATTATTTTCCTCTTCAGTACTTCCATTAATATTTATCAAAACATTTTTACCTTTTTGATATTTAACAGAGCTGTGCAGCTTTTTATTTCTATAATAAGCTTTACGCGATTGATTTTTATGGAATAATATCATGTATGCGGTTGTAATCGTTTTCCAATTTGTAATTATCACAGAGCGAATGTGTAAACAATCCCAACATAAAGACCATTTATCTAAGTAATCGTAAAATGCCTCTAAAATTGGAAATTCAGCTGTTATTGTTGACATTGTACGCTTATTTTAATAATAGCGATAAAATTGTGTTTATTTAAAAAGCAATTTTAATGGGATCGTTGCTTAAGAACAATATTTCTCATTTTATATTGTATTACTTAATGTTTATATAGAACATTTTTATCTTCATTCTATTTTTAAATTTCGGAGATAATGAAATACATAGGAAAGTTTTAACAAGAAAAGTCAATGTCGTTCGTTGATGTAGTTATGAGAGGTTTATACTTAACTGTTTATTTACACTATAGCTTTTAAGAGTATATATAATATGGAATTTTGGTTTCTAAACTCGGTTATTCGGTTTTACGATTGATAGGTTGCTAACCTTGGCAGTCACCCTCCACATTTTATCCGGGCTTGGAACCGGCTGTGGTAATCACAGAGCTACTCGATCCAATCCGCAATTAATCCAGGCAGCAGTGTTGTTAACTCTACGGATTTATCTGTAGATCTACAGATTTTCGAAATTACTAAGGATTTTCGGATATCGATCACATTTCTACGGATTTTTCAGCTGCAGCAATCAAGAATAAAATTGGGATTTTTTACTCTTAGCTTTTTATAAAAATAGAATTTTTACTCTTAGACTCTTAGCTTTTTATAGAAATAGAAATATTTATCAAATAATTAATTGACATCTAGTCCTCTGTAATGTCGTGAAATGATGAATTTCAATTTTCGTAACAGGTGAATCCTCGGCGCTTAGGGGAATAACAGTGATCTCAGATGGAATGCTAAGATTTACCTTGGGGACTCCCCGTCCTAACATTATAAATATGAGCTATTCGCAAATCTACTGTTTAAATTAGTTATCATCAAAAAAAATTGATAGTATTTTTAATACGTTTGTATTAAAATTTATTTGATACTTCCCTGTATTGTTTAAAAATTACATGCAAAGAATGAGAAATCCCGGAAATTCGTAATTGTAATTTGATACCTAAACCATAACAATTAACATCATTCAGTATCAGTAACAATAAATCATTCACCCACTCTTAAACTTTTATGTAAATAGTAAATATTATGACCTAAATTCTGATGTGAGCCTTTGGTACCATAAAATTTGAAAACGATTTGAATTATGGATGTTTGGAATAATAACTTCGACCTAATTATTTACGGTCTTTAACTTTTGAACAGTGATTGCCATGCCAGTAATCACTGTAAACATCCTCACTGTGTTAAATTTTATGTATGCATTATATTAATATATAAAATAAAAATAAATCTACTGTTTTTGAAAGGAAATCTCCTGTTTTGTATTGCCCTTTTCTCCTGTTGTTGAAAATATCCATCTGGCAACACTGTACCAAGCACATGTTTCTGTTCTACGGATTTCTACGGATTTTTGAAGCGCCCTCTACGGAAATATTCAGTTGCAGAGTTAACAACACTGCCAGGCAGTTTACCACGAGCTGTCTGCACGAGCCGGCATCAGACAGCTCGTGGAATGGCACTCTTCGCTGATTAAAGCCGGAATCGGACGGCTCGTGGAATGGCGCTCTTCGTTATTTCAGGTCGGCAAAGAGGAACATAAAATATATTCAGTGAAAAAGAGAGAGACCAAGGATGGCACCCCACGTTAGTGTGAAATTGATAAATATTTACTTTTTGATAACTACCGCAATGAAGCGTGTCCTATCGAGATGAGAGTTTAGGTAAGTTTTGTCCACTAGTGTTGCCGGTAAAAATTTTAGTAAATTTGTTACGGTAAAATTTGGGGGTTGAAAGTGGGGATTGAGCAATTACTGGGCTGGAGATACTGTAGGCAAACAAACCGAAACGTTTGCGAGCGGCCACTCTTGGTTTGGTTGGAGAGCTGGGTCGTAAGTACACATAAGTGAATAAAAGAGGGACTGGATGGGGTAACTACAGAGAAAGAAATCAAAAAATACTTACATAGATTTCCTGGGCAACACACACAAGAAGGTTCCTAAACTATTTGAAAAGGACGCCGTTTAAAAGAATCCTCTTGCTGATAAAAATAAAGACTTTTCTTTCCTAAAAAATATTAAAGGGTGAAAATGTTTTTAAAGGAAATAATTGTACAATTGCTGGTTTAGAAAGAAAATTACATATTTATTATTACTTCACATCAACAGTTATTACAAATAATATTAACAAAATTTATCAACAAAACTTACAATGGCGCTATTTGTAACGATTTACAACAAGCTCCAGGCGCTGAGGACTTATAGGAATTTAAATTATTAATAAATTGAAAATATCTAGATTTTTCAACGGAGCTTACATTGAGGTTAACCTTTAATTTATCCTTCAAATTTATGGTTATGTACCAATTGTCAGAAAAAAAAATGACAATACTGACTGACTGTTATATGTTGAAATGAAATATCAAACCTTTTTGAAATATTAATTAAATTTAAACATTAATTGCATTTAAAAGAAGTCTAATATGACAATTAGCTAATCCATAAAACTTATAATTTAATTTATTTAAAATTTTTTAGTTTGTCGTGAAAGCAAATTTTTTATTAATGAAAAATTGTTTATTTTTACTTTGTATAATTTTAATAAAAAGTACCTTCTATTGTCATCCTGGTGCCTTAGTCGTGGACTAATACGCACCCTGATGCGCATCGCCCCGCCTTTAACCATCCTTTTATATTTCTATTGGCCGAGAGATCTGAAAATGCCATATAAATATTAATATGTGTATAAATATGCGACATTTTTCAGCTCTTAGATCAGTCGATAGACCATGGCCTTACCTAGAGCACGTACGCTCTAGGAGGTCGCCGATCGGGGCTCTGCTCCATTTGCTACCGCAAAAACTTTAAGACTCTGTAGATAGTATTCTTCACACATCAGAAGTTGTTTTATTTCCAACGATGGTTTACCTAATTACTCATTTAAGGAGTCTTTATCAAGACTTGGAAAAAATCCAAAAGTTAATATGGATAAATGCTTAGGGGTACTTCATACATTGTACATGAAGCCCCTAAGTAGAGCGTACAGCAAAGTGGATAATTTCATAGGTCCACTCTTGCCATGACGACAGTATCACTGGTTAATGTATTTCCTTTAAGAAATTTTTTGGGATCGGAATTGAACCAAAACACTGCAGACAACACACAACTGTGTCACCATGTGGACCTCGTCAAATTGGTGTAACGATGCTTTACAAAACTCCTCCATAGGAAACATCACAACAAATCGGTGATTAACCCGACAAATTTACCTCTCCAGAAAAAAGATAAATTGCCGGCTTTGAAGAACTACACGCCGTGTAGTTCCAACTATTTCTTCCGAATTAATCTCTTCCTTAACTATATACAAAAAACGAATAACGAAAAACCATTACGAATTTAAAAAAGAAAAATTCTGACTAAACAATGACATGACTCGTATCGTGGTCTATTGCTGAGTGATGTCATAATCTCCCCGCATCACTTTCCCCACCAACCTAAGTGGATATTTATTTTACGCGCAATATTAAGTGGAATCAACATCAAAGAAATACTAAACAAATCTGTGTTAATATAAACAAAACTAAAATTGCTCATATTATCAATCTCGGCGAGGCAAAAAGATTGAAAATATTTTTTGGTGTTTTAATACATACGAAAGGAAATAGAAATGCTACAAATTGGGTAATTTATACAATAATAAAAATTCCAACAGAACTTCGTTGTTCCAACCACTTCATAGTAAAATTACCACGATGTCCCTAGTCATGTTGGAAGGTTTGATGGGGTAAATACGTGCTATAAATCAACTTGCAAATTTCTTTGAACATCTAAATGGTCTGAAGGCCTTAAATTGAATAAATTTAAGGCCTTCAGACCATTTGTTGTGTCGTTTGATGATTGCATACAGTTACGGTTTGAACAATTATAATAACTGGTAGATGTCCTATTTATTTATACATTAGGCCTAGTGTATGAAACATTGTCAGTGACAACAACAGATCCTAGAGGCAAATTGGGGATTAACTATTCTTTCGATCATTTTTCGCAACTTTTTTTCACTCATGTCATCGTAATAATCTCCCGACATGGCACCTGATGTAAAAAATCAGAAGGTCATTCCGTATAAAACCCATTTGCCCACCACCGTGTATGACAACCAACCTATTTCCTTTTGAAATGTTTTTGAATCATCTACCACTATCATCTGACCACAGGCATAGTTTTTCCTACATGTACACCATTTAATATTGTCTAAATACTTAAGACGCGGATCACGAATGTCATTTCGTTCAATTAATATACGTCGATTGCCGTTCGTTTTCTTCAATTTAAATCCCAAATCTTTAACAATCCTGTAGAGACAACTCACACCTCCAGTCAACTCGTTCGCATCTTCAAACAAAGCTTCAATGATACACGACAACCTTCAGTCTCGTTAAAATGGTAACTTTTATTTCTAATGAACGGTTTGTCGTATTCTGTTTAGAAGGTATTTATAGCTGGAAATTCTGGTGAATTATTTGAATATACGTTTTTTATCATATTCGCTTCTTGAATTATCTTTTCTCTGTGCGTACATTGTTTCTTTGAGCAGTATTTGTTTTTACGATTGGTAGGTTGCTAACTTTGCCAATTACCCTCCACATTTCCACAATAGAAAGACGATCAGTAGGAAGACCACGAAAACGATGGAACGACAACTTACTGGAGGCACATTGAAAAACAAACAGGCATGTTTACATAAAAAGAAGAAGCAGAAGAGACTGATAAAGATACTCTAGTAGCTTCGCTCACACGTTGTTTAATATTGGTTCGAAAAAAATTTGTACCAGCAGAAAAAGTTATTTTTTAAAATTTGTTTAAAAAATTGTTTAGATAAATTAGGATCATTGACTTCTTGAAGCCTATTCTGTTTAGTCCGAGTACTATGGGCGCACTGGCTAGGAAAAATATTCTCTTTACATATTTTTGCACAATCTTACCTAAAATATTCACCGTATAACAAAAGAGCATGTTGCCCAGAGAAAATGATGGTCAAAAATTGTTTAAAACATTTTTTATAACGAATTGTCAAATTTTTTGTCCGGAACAAGTTTAGGCCCTTAGTAAATGTTCTCTGAAATGCATCGTTTTTGAGTTATAAACAATTTAAGGTCTGAAAAACGGGAAAATGTCCATTTTCAAAGCTCGGTAACTGAGGAAAAAATTTTTAAGTTTCTTCTAGTTCCATGACCGTTATATCAATCGTTGGATATCAGTTGGCCCATATTCGCTATAGTAACTTTAGTGACAGCAACTCCAAATAATGATGTAGTCGATTTTCCGTACCATCGTCTTAGTTTTTTCAGCCATGATGTTCTTCTACCAGGGCCACGTTTACATTGGGTCTTTCCCTGAATGATCAGATGTAAAAGTTAATATTTTTTAGGGTGTCTCATAATATGACCGAAGTATTCCAGATTGCGTCTCTTTATTTTTATGTTTAACAATCGTCAAATTAAACCTTAAACTACATTTTACAAGATCTCGAAGAGTTTTTGTACATAGCTTTATTGCAACCCATTGTTTTTTAATTGGTAATTTCGCGCCACGCCGGGTTCCGCGACGGCTGTATATACATATATACATATACATGCGTGAGCATATGATAGCCGGGTGGCTTTTGTCAAAAAAGGTCGATTTCATACCCACAAGCTGAAACTTGTTTTAATAGATATGTAGATTATGATGCCAATATGCTATGTTTAAAAGTCTACCGAAAGCTTTCCACGGGAACCTATTCATTTTTAGATAAATAATATAAAATTCCTTTTTTTTCGCTTCCAAAACACTTTTTTGATAATATGGGCATTGATTATAAACCACCCATAGATACCTCACTCTAAGGTAAAAACGAATTCAGTGTTAAACTCCGCCCACTTACACCTCTTTGTCCCTCAAAACTCAAAAATAAATTTGAGTTGCCTACGGCTATTGTCTAGTGCAATAGACGACAATATAAGGATGGCATTCAGCATTTTCACAAATAATTTTAACGTGCTTGCAATTTACATTATGGAATTCCGATTTTACTTCAGAAAAAACGCTAAAAATTGATTAATGAAAACAGTAGAGGTTTTCTCAAAATTATTTATTTATCAATACACTACAAAAAAATAACAAAATATAAAATACATAATAAAATTAGCAGTGATAAATTACATCTCATTTAAATTACTTTTTTGTAACTTTTCAAACAAATTAATTTCCAGAATTGATGCAAACTAAAATATTTCAAGCTAATATATAGAATTTATTTCCAGATTTAGTTTATTAACTCACGGTAAAATATTGCAAAACCTCCTAATTTTAAAGAATCGCTTGGATTGACATGAAATTTGGCTTACGCCTAGCTAAGATGCCAAAGAAAAAAAGATGATGTTTTTGCACTATGGTTCAGTATCACCCCTTCTCGGGAGTGAAAAAATATATATTCAAGATAAGTTCGGAAGTGTCTAACATCAGTAATTCTAAGGAACTTTTGCTCTATAGAGTTTTTTTACTAAGTCAATACTTTTCGAGTTGACGATTGAAAAATAGGTTCTTATTCCTCAAATTCCATGTTGAAAATTTCAACGTGAAATAATAAAAAAAATGAAGCACTTTTCGACGAAAACTCATTACAACTTTTGTTTAAAGTGTTTAAAAGTTTATTTTTGTTAATTTTCTAGCATCAAAAGTACGCAAGTTTCAGAAAAGCAAAACCTACAGTTTTTTACTCTTTGTGATTTTTGGTGTCACTAATAAATTTTAAGTTATTTTGAAAAAAAGCTTTTTTTCATAATTAAAAATAAATGTTAAAAAATAAGCCCTTTGAACAAATGAAACTTACAAATGATTATAAATAATACATTAGTAAAGTAATTTGTGAAGCTGTAACGATTAATTTGATTTAAATGCTAATTGGGGGCTGATTTGCCCGAGTTTTTGACCAAAAAAAGGGACCAACTTATTTTGTGCGTAACGCTTACTTTTGATACTAGAAACTTATTAAAAAACAAAAATGAATATTTTTTGAACACTTTAAAAAAGTTGTACTGAGGTTTCTGCAAAAAGTGTACCATTTTTTGGTTATTTCACGTTGAAATATTCGCTTTGAAATTTGACAGATATGAACCTATTTTTCCTTAGGTACAACTTTGCTTCTACTGGGTCTAGAGAGTTCATACATATACCATTTTTTTTTTCTCTTTTTTAGAAGCTATATTTTTGCTAGAAACTTTTTTTTGGTTCAAAAATGAACATATTTACTCGCAAATAACTCGAGAACTATTTACTTAGTGAAAAAATTCTATATGACAAAAGTTGCTTAGAATTACTTTTCTTCTTTCCTATTTTTTTCTATATGTATGCCTTCGATAGGAGAAGGAACTTCGACAAGAAGAATATATAAATTTTGTTCTGATAGTAACATTGTACTACGAAAAATTGACAATTTATCTATAAATGGCAATATAGAAGTCAATTATATTCTGTGCAAAATAAGAAATTGTATAGAGGTGAACTAAAATCAATATGATCTACTGTTCGATCGCATACTTTTTACATATAAAAATTTTCTGAGGACTTTCTGGAATTACGTCATCGAGGTTTTAAAAGCAAGTAGTGGTGAGTACCAAATGCAATCGATTTTGTCTTTGATAAAATACCACAAACTACCAACGTTCAAAATGAATCATGTAAGTACATATCTTGATAAAATGAGAGGGAATTTCCAACATATAAATAGTTGAGGGCCATCTGCCTAGGAAAAATAGGTAAAAGCTGATAAACGGACAGGATTAGAAAGTTTAAAACATCACTAATTAGATCATATTTCAAAACAAAGTAAATAAGTATATTTGAATGTTACTTCTTTTCAAACTAAGATTGTAAAATTAAAATTTTAGGAAAAAAAATATTTATTATTTCTTGTTCTCAAAAAGTACTTTCATTATTGACAATATTGAAACATTTTATTATTAAAAGTCGAGAACAATTTAAAACCACGTTCATATTTATATGAAAGTGCTATAACAATGAAGGTATATTACTCTTTTTTAACAAACTTGGTATAGGACTTTGAATATTTGACATCTGATTCTTTCATTTTGAGTTTTAGGGCATGCAAGTTTTTATCAATAATACATTTTTCCCTAAACTGAATAAAAAAGTTTTCCATATGATTCCAAGGTTTTAAGACATACTGATATTATAAAATACTTGTTAATATCTACTGTATATAGAAACTAAAGCTAATAGTGTAGTTTAACATACAGTTGAGTCCACGATTATTTACCCGTGCGTCATTAGTACCTGGCGAGATAAAACACATACTTTTGATCTAGCATCATTCTCTTCCACGCATGAAACTAAAGACAAACCAGCTACCGCCTGGTAGTACGTAAAAACACATGTTATTTTTATGAACGCACTAGACCCAGTACATTGATATAGTTTAGATTTACCCATATCAAAGATATAGGTAGAAAAAAAGACGTTTTCATATTTATTTTAAGTACAATTTGTGACGTTTCTGGTTTGTGGCTGTCAGCCTGTTGAAGTTTTTGCTGTTTATTTGTCGAATTTTTGCATTTTAAAGTTTGTTTACCTTTCCTTTTATCAAAAATAAGTAATTTTCTGTGAATTTTTTCCCTTTTAGTTTTTTGTTTGCTTTCATTAACGTTATACCATGGACAAGTTTTTAAAAGTTTGATTTTTACCAAGAATTTTAGTTTTTCTTTTATGGTCTTTACAGCTTTCAAGCCAATTAGTAGTTAATAAAATATGCTTAGTCACATAGGTTTCAGTTTCAATTCAAACATAGGAAAATTACCCTCTGTTTCAGGTCACTGATATCCATCAATATAATATCAATATTCCCGCAGTTTTTTTGCCAAAATTTTGTGCGCTTTACATCTTTCAGGGGAAATTTAAAGAAAGATATATTATTATTTGTTCCATCGTTTCTTTCAAAACATCCCGCGTAAACACACTTATGCGTTACAGAAGCCATTTTATCTAAGTTGTGAGTCCTTTTTTTATATAAAATTCCGCTATAACTTGTCACAACACTTGTCACAGATAATACACCTATAGGGTAAGTTCGGCCCTGACACTACTCCTACCTCCTCGCAAGTCAGAGAGAGAATGAGAAATCTCGATACGGTTTTCGAGTAACGCCATCTAGTTGTTGATACGTCTTTCGGTTACCACGAGGTGAGCTATCTAGTGGGTGGTTTATAATCAATTATATGGGCTATTATAAGACGAAAGTTATTCATGCATTTTTTTCGTAAAATGCTTACTTTAAGCGTAAAATGCAAATAAACATTTAAAAATGATTTAAAAGTCATTTTTCAATAGGTTAGACTTCGAATTTAAGAAAACAAAAAAGTATAAGATGAAAGCCTAAGTCAAGTATGCAGTTTCAAAATACGCAATTCAATTTTGATTTTATTTTGCAAAAGTCAGTTTAAAAAATTCATAAACAAATTGATATACCATTACTATTCGTGATATACATAGACTTGACGAACGTCTGCATTTGAACATTCGAAACATATTGATTCTTTCTTCCCAAAAGCCCAATCTTGTTGAAGCTACAAGGTTGAAAGGATTATGAAGCTACAATGGTATAGTGAAAAGTTTACCCAAAGTTTACCACGTGTACCTACTTGTTCTGGACAAAAAAAAAATTAAATTTAGATTAAAAAAAATTATTGAAGAATTTTTGACCATAATTTTCTCTGGGCAGCAAGCACTTTTGTTATAAGGGGACTATTTCAAGTAATATTAAACAAAAATATGGAACGAGAATATTTTTCCTTGCCAGTGCTCCTATACTACCCGGACTATTCTTTTTTATAGTTGTTTTAGAGGTTTTTATAGGTTTTGACTTGATCAAATTTGATATCAGTAAACAATTCTTGTTATATGAACAACTTTAATCAGATTAAATGCTTTGAAGTAATTGTTTTCATTATCATATAATGTAGTGAAGTCCATCTTTGGAAAGTTGAAAAAATATTTGAGGAGGCTGCAGAAATATTTTCAAAGTATATTAATAAACTCTTATCTAACGTTAAATAAAGTAGTATAATCACCAACAGTTAATATCGCCAGGCCAGATTAATCAGTCTGATATTTTTTTTTTATTTTAAAATTATATTAAATTAAAATTTTGACATTTTTAAAATACAATATTTGTAGTTTGTATCCTGGCCTATTATATTCTAGAAATTAATTTTAGTGTTCACTGTCAAGGTTAACGCGACCTTTGATGTGTAGTATGTTTAGAATACATATCTTTTTAATTCAAATTACTAACTAATTTGTTATTACTATTTTACACTTTTGAATATTCAATAAATTTGAAAATTGTAGAGTATAGTATTAAATATGAGTCAGTATTATAAGTAATTATTATAAATGCAAAATTCAAAAAAATCAAAATTAAAGATAGTTAGGTTTAGGTAAATGAAACTGTAGGTTTCGCAGTCAATATCCCAAATTCACTAACGCTACTATTCTTTATGCTTCTTCTTCTGAACATGCCATACACCAAAGTGCGTAGGCGACTATCTCATTACTAGAATTCTGTTCTTGGCGGCGTGACACAGCTCGCCTGTATTGTGTATTCCTGTCCATTCTTTAATATTCCTTAACCAGGATAATTATTTGCGGCCGGCTCCTCTCCTACCTTCGATCTTCCCTTGTAGGATTAACTGTGGTATTTCATATTTTGCTCCTCTCAATATGTGCCCAAGGTAACCAATCTTGCGTTTTTTAATTAATTCAAAGAGTTCTCTTTCCACGTCGGCTCTCTTAAGGACGTCATCGTTTCGAACTCTATCCACCCAAGCTATGCACATCATTCTTCTCAATGACCACATTTCAAATACTTCAAGTTTGTTGATAGATGTTTTTTTAAAAGTCCACGTTTCCATGCCATAAAGCAAGATGGACCATATGTAGCACTTGACCATTCTGTAGCGTATTTCGAAATTTAGGTTTTGATTACATAGGAGCGGTCTGAATTTCACAAAAGCTTGTCTTGCCATTTGTATTCGGGTTTTTATTTCTTGTTGTGGATCCGATTGGTCATTGATTGTGGTGCCAAGGTATTTAAAAGCTTTCACGCGTTTTATGCGATCGTCACCTAAGCATATTATCGGGTTTTCTGGAGGGTTTCTGCTAATGACCATATATTTCGTTTTCAAAATGTTGATTTTGAGGCCATATTTTTTACCTATGCTATTCACCCTATCAAGTAATAACTGCTGATTTTCCAAATTATCAGTTATAATCACTGTGTCGTCCGCATAGCGTAGGTTGCTAATTGGTATGCCGTTCACATTAATGCCTAATTCCGTGTCTTCTAATGCTTCCGCAAATATATTTTCAACATATAAATTAAAAAGCATCGGAGAGAGTATGCAGCCTTGGCGGACGCCTTTCCGGATTTCAAATTCATTCGTATATTGGTCTTGATCAATCCTCACCTTTGCCATTTGGTTCCAGTATAGATTCTGAATAATTCTGATCTCCTTCTGGTCGATGTTGGCCCTATGTAGTAGTTCCATCATGTTTAACATTGTCAAATGCCTTCTCGTAGTCGATGAAGGTGAGGTAGACATCTTTTCGTTGATCTAAACAGTTTTGTATTAAGGTGTTCAAACATAAAATTGCCTCTCTTGTTCCTAGTCCTCCCTTAAAACCGAATTGTGTTGACCCGCTAAGTTCTTCTAGTATCTTGTACATTCTTGAGTGTAATATCCTAAGGAAGAGTTTCAGCAAGTGACTCATTAAACTGATTAAGCGGTGTTCATTGCATTTTGTGGCATTAGCTGTTTTTGGGATCATCACAAAGGATGACTGCAGCCATTCTCGCGGAATGTAACCAGTATCATAAATTCTATTGAACAGCTTTACCAAGATTTCGATATTCTCCTCGTCTATTAGTTTTATTGCTTCTATATTAATTTCATCTGGACCTCAGTGGCGGCTTTTGAAGGTAGGCAGGATAGGCCGGGCCTACCCAATAATTTTAAGAGCTTTAAAATTGAAAAACATATATTCAAAAATTATATTAATACATGTAAATAACTTTTAAATGTACTAAATCACTCAATACATTAGCGTCCGTTAAAACAACTATATTATTATATTACCACAGAAGGCATCGAATCGTATTAAGGCATTTTAAATATCATTAATAGGCCCGACCGGAACTGGCCGACCTAGCTCACATAAGATCCCCATACAAAAAGCGTTTGAAGTAAGCAGCTTGCCGGACAACGATTTATATCGTCGTGTTTACGCTTGCTGTTTAGGCACCAGACGATCGGGCCTACGACGACAATCGTTGTCACTTGTAACTTAATTATCGAATTGTAATATAAATTTTCTTTTAAATTATGATAAAAAAATATGTAACATAATCTATAATTATTGTAACATATTTTTAAACAAACAACACAATTGCAAACAAGTACACGGTTGCCCAAATAAATTTTAAAAAATTCGTAAAATTCGAAGAAAAAAATCACATTTGCGTGATTTCTATATCGCTTGATTGTATGAAACTTATATATGAGATTGTTTTATAGCTGATACATAAAAATGAGTTTTTATGGCGCTTTACCAGGCCGCAGTAATAGTAATGTTTATAGTGAGTGTTTGGACATTGTTATTTCACTATTGGAATCGCCATTATCTAGAAGAACTGAAATTGGTAAAAAAAAATTATTATGAATGAAAGGTCTACTCCAACATTGCGTATTGACCAAAAAGATAAGAAAAAGGTGCGTAGGTACTTTTAATTTCTCTTGGTATGATGTCTACAAATGGTTGTCTGGAAGTATTACGAAAAACAGACTATATTGTTGGCCGTGTTTGAAATTTTCTAATAAGAAATGTGTATAGAACTGTAAAGGATACTTTGATTTAAAAAATATGTCTGCCTCCTTAAAAACAATATTCCAGTTGCAAGGAACATTTAAGTAATTTCCTGTCCTTTAAGGATGTACAGAAGAGAGCGTTTTCTAGATTAGATAAAAATTAGATACAACGCAGAAGTTACAATGAACAGAGAAATCATTAAAAAATTAGTTAGGGGGGGGGGGTCATGACCCCGTGACCCCTCCCTCTGGATCCGTCACTGATTACACATAGCTATATGTAATTTGCTGGCTTGGCCTACCCAAAATTTTACCACACCAGCCGCCACTGCTGGACCTGTTGCTACACTTATGCTTACACTATCTTAAACCAGGATGATTCTTTGGTAGTTCGAGTTATACATTTTAGAGAAAGTTGACATTAATATCTGAAAATGTAGGATATAAAGTTTTGGGATATGCCCAATTAATCTAAAATATTTACAACCCTCTACCACTTCAGGGTAGAGGGTTGTAAACAGGTTTCCTCTTTCAAACAGTGGTATATTCTTCTACGTATCTTTCGCTCCACATCTTTATTAAGTATTCAGGTCCTGCTTGCATAAAGCACAGTCGCGCGTTGGTCTGATAACACTGTTGTAAATATTCGTATTTTTGAGGTTCTGGATATTTTCTTCGACCTCAGCTCGGGTATATAAACTCTCAACATTCTTAATATACCATTATTCAACCATTTATTTTACGATTTCTTGGTTTTCTACATTACAATTTTGTATTTGTTAGTGTTACGTTTAAGTACCTACTCGAGTTGTTTAGCGAATTTATAATTCTTAATAAGTTTACCTATCTTAAACTGTCCTAAATAATTCGGGTTTCCCCCTATCTCCATATATTTGGTTTTTTTTCTCATTTATTTCTAGTATACAGGGTTGGCCACTCAAGAGTTGACAGGTCGATTTTCATTCCAAAGGGTTATTTTTAACGATACAGATATATTTCATTTGTCAACCCCCTCTTTTCCAGTAGCACAAAGCTTTAATTTCAAATAAGGAATATACCATGTGTAGCAAATAATTACTACCTATCTGACTACCCTAGAAAACCTACTATCTTACTCGCTGAAGTCAAAGATGCAATTAAATCGCTAAAGAGAAATAAATCCCCATGCATTGATTCAATACCAGGTGAAATACTACAGTTACTAGGTAAGAAATAGGTCCAGTGTTCAGTCCAAAATGCAGTGTTCGGTAGTGCACCAGCCGTGAATTCTGATCAAACCTAGATTAAAATGTTCTGCAATGTGCAACTTGAGATTTGTATATCTGTGATTTTTTTGGAAGGTCCACTCGTCGAAGCTCAACGAAAATCGTTGTCCTTTTTGTTTTAAATTAGTAAATTTTTAGTAAAGATTTGCTTGGACTTTCTCTTCATACCTGTAAATTATCTCTCTTATAGTGTTCGGAGAAGTTGGTAATTGGAATCCACTTTTTACGAATAACCGTCTCAAGTTGGGTGAGGTACAAAATGAACTCAAACTAAAACCATCTTTGCAAACCATCCTAGTAACCATATCTTCCATGGAATTTTCTCTTTCAAAGTAGGAATCAATAGTCTTCTTCGACTTTTTGCTCGGAACTACTTCCTGATTATCTTCATTTTTTGACGAGGTTGCTTTGGGGGCATTTGGATCTGGTATAATGGTGCTGGTGCTGGTGATGAACTTGAAGAAGAGACGTTGTGTATCTTTTTCAGATGTCCTTCTAAACCTGTTGTTGAGCGGTTGCTAATCAACAATTTTTTTGAGCATCAAGAGCATCTTGCACTTCGCTCCTCATCCAGTTTTGTGAAAAAATCCCACAATTTTTTTTTATCTTCTTCAAGAGACATTTTAATTAATATTGGAGTAACTGGAGAATAAGGAATCAGATGGGGGTAGATGGATCACTGGCAACAGACATAGAAAGGAAACAACTTATATGGTATGGCCATGTTCAAAGAATGCCAGAAACAAGACTACCAAAAATCGCCATGAAATGGATACCACCAAATCGTAAGAAACGAGGAAGACCAAAAAGAACATGGAAGGAGGGAATAACAAAGGCAATGAGCTCCCGAGACTTGACCGAAGAACAAGGGAATGATAGAAATTCGTGGAAATTAGGCATCGGACAACGACGCAAGACGTTTTGAAACCGATATATATATATATATATATATATATATATATATATATATATATATATATATATATATATATATATATATATATATATATATATATATATATGTATGTAACTGGAGCAGCATTAAATCTGAAAAGAAAAAAACACGTATGTGAAATAAGGTGTAGGTATAACTCGTCCAGATAAAGAAACAAACTGTAAATGGCAACGGCTATCTGAACGTGAGCGTGAATGAGAAAACAAGAACGCCTGATATTATGTGTGAGCCTTAGTCTTAGTGTGAGCAAAAAAGCATGACCACCGACAGCCCTTTATAGACTGTTTCTTTATCTGGACGAGTTATATTTGTTGAATGTTTTGATTGAACAAAAAAACCAAAAATTAAGGGGTTACATAGGTCGTGAGGGTATAAAAAAACGACTTTTTAATAAAATTATATCTCAAAAACAAAAAATTATTTTTATTTGTAATTAAGATATATAAAAGTATAGTACTTGAAGTACGCTGCAAAAAGAATTTCAGCCAAAATATTCATTTTTGTTAATTTCACAGTAATTTTTCGCCAACGGCCTTTTTCTTGCGGTGGACATAATATCTAGGTCTAGCTTGATCTGAAATCAAAAAATTACAAATTTTCTTGTAGTTTGTACCTCTGGCTAGTGAATAAACTAAGGAATTTTCATTAGGTCAAGTCGTTTTTGTTTTATACAAAAAAACAATACTTTGAAAATGGTAAAATTTGAAAAAATTAGTAAAAATTGGGGTCGAAAATGTGTTAAAACTTTGTAGAACCTTTAAATTTCGTTTTTTTTATTGCTTCGTGCATTCACTAGCCAAAGCTATAAACTATAAGAAAATTTTTGACTTTTTGATTATAGATGAAGCTAGACCTAGATATCATATCCACCGCAATAAAAAAGGCTGTTGGCAAAAAATTGCTGTGAAATGGGCAAAAATAAATATTTTTAGTTCAAACACTCCTGACCATGGAGCTGCGCGAAGGCGGAGTCAAATTCAAGTAAAGGCAGAAAAGTTCTATTGTAAGTGGAATTACACAGTGCATAGTACAATGCGTTTCGCATGGAAGTGGGGACTAAACCAAATTTCGTCTACTGCGCCGTGGTCAGGAGTGCTTGCACTATCTCTAAGCAGGAAGTGTTTACTATTGACTGGCGGTCCTTATTCAATTAACTTACATAAATCATCAAGTGATGTTCTAATCATAAATTATGCTAAATTATTAGATATTTAGTCAAATTACTTACCATTCAGTATCCAAACAACACACACGGCAGTACAGCAGATTGAGAGAGACACTTATTAGGCGTGAAAACACTTTTACTGGCGAGAGCAGAGAGTCAACTAAAAATTAGACAAATAGAAGAGGTCTAAGAGTTAATGGGTAGGCGTAGGCGGTGCAGTCGACAGAGAGGGCGACGCAATAGAATGGCAAGTTGCCGACTCACGGCTTTGATTAAAGAGGATAATGAAGACATGAAGTAACTTATTTCGAATTTGACTCGTTTGAGGATCCGCGCTGCTGGATCCAGCATTGTTTGCTGGATCCAGCATATAAAAAAAACGCTGGATTGCTCGATGCTGGATCCAGCATCCTAGTAACAAAGGATTACATATCATTCATTCTATCTGTGTCGCTGTTTGCAATTCAGGAAAATGGCCATCGGATTGGTGTACCTCAATTTATATCCCGCTACACAAAAAATGAACTACTACCAGATGTGAAAACTACCGCACACTGTCACTAATAACACATGCTAGTAAAATCTTGTTGCATATCATTAAAAGCAGATTAAAAACCTATCTAAATTACAATACCTCAGGAATAAGCAGGGTTTTTAAAGGGTAGAGGTACACGGGAACAAATCTTGAACCTGAGATAACACATTGAAAAGTCTAGAGAATTTCCAGTACCTATGATTATATGCTTCGTTGACTACCAAAAGGCATTTGATTGTGTAAGCTGGATAAATATGTGATCCATTTTAATAGAAATGAGCACACCAATGCACCTGGTGAAACTTATTAAAAATCTGTACCAATCTAATATAGCAACATTATGGTGAACATGTCATATTCAACATTTATGGTGAACATGTCATGAGGACGGCTGTAGATGTATGGGCCGGTGGAGTAACAGTGGCTGGTAGGAAAATCTCCAATTTAAGATTTGCTGATGACACTACATTTATAGCAGCAAATGAGCAAGAAATGTTTAATCTCCTGCGAAGATTTGAGTGCGAAAGCAATAAAGTTGGTCTAAAAATCAATAAAGTTAAGACAAAAATAATGGTGAATACCACACTATTCAACTGTCTAACATGTTTCAGGAATACCAGATGTAGATCTGGTAATATATCAAGATGAGACTGGTGAATGCGTTTGTATTCTCAATATTTCTATACGGGGTAGAGACTTGGACTCTTCGCGGACGCGAGCGCCAAAAAATTGATACCTTTGAAATGTGGTGCTGGAGAAGAATGCTGCGCATACCTTGGAAAGCTCATAGGACAAACGTTTCCATTCTAAACCAACTCGAGGTTAAAAAAAGGCTGTCTGTAATGTATTCTGCAGTTTCTCGGTCACATGGTTCGCAGGGTGACGGTAGTTTGGAGAGATTAATTGTTTCTGTAATCGTTCCGGAGAGAAGATCAAGAGGAGGATCACCAACTAGATGGTCCGACCAAATTAAGAATTCAACTGGAAAGATAGAGACCAATGAAGAAAAATTGTTAGGAATATTGGAAGAAATCACGATCCTCAGTAATGTGGAAACGAGAAGAGAGAGCACATAATTAAACAGAATGCAGTTGCAGACAATAAGGTCGGCTGTTTCTACTGCATTTTCACAGAATCTGTATGTTTTTCTGTCCACTTTGTTCATTTTATAGACTGTGTTGTGCAGTGAGAACACCTGTAATTCCACCTTCAGTTTCCTGAAGTATTATAGTTCATTATTTAACGAGACTATCATCAATGACCATACCAACAATTCTTTGATGCCCTGGCATCCACAAATAGTTAATTTGTTCTTTGCCGATGGCTTAAGGGACTAATGTAGGTGTACAAATTCGCAAGTTATAAGTTTCAGAGCCTTCAGTGTTTAGAGGCAAAATATTTTGGACGAATTGAGGCGTTTTTTCAGGGACTATTAAGCACAAACATCTATTGCTTGAAATTCCACCTCAAATATTTTAGGGAGTATTTCCTAGAGATATTGATAGTCTATCGTCGAAACCATTAACCTCTATTCGAATTTTTTCAATGGTTTTTGGTCTCTTGTGATTTAAATAGGTATATGATAGGTAGTCAACTCTAGGGCTTTGCCAAATGCAAAGTACCTACTAACAAATATCGTTGATGCTCGATCGATACTCTAATGATCAGCATCGGGACCTGTTTATCGAGACTGGGTAAAATAATCTAGCAGAAAGTCACGAGGAGAGCCTCCACGATATATGAATATTATAGCAATTTATAGCAAAAACAAAATAAGAGCAACAGAGATGGAATTCCTAAGGAGAAGCTGCAGAGTAACAAGAAGAGATAGAATAAATAACATGGAGATTAAGAGGAGAATGGGAATGAACTCCGACATAATAGACTACATCGAACAGAAGAGGTTAACCTGGTACCTGGTAATAATGTCAGAAGAGCAGACCAAAATCGGTGGATAAATAGAATAACAGAGTGGAGCCCGATAGGAAGAAGAAAGAGAGGCAGACCCCGAAGATCTTTCAGAGATGAGGTGGACGAAGCAATGAGTAGAAGAAACCTACAGGAAGGGGACAGGCTAAACAGGAAAAATTGGAGAAAACGGTTGAGTGAAGGAATACAGTGAAAACTGTGGAAATCCTTGTATATATAAGTATATATATATATATATATATATATATATATATATATATATATATATATATATATATATATATATATATATATATATATATATATATATAGCAATTTAACTCATTGAACCACTGTAATAAAAAGGACAAAACCGTTTGCGTTGGAAGTGTTAATATGAAGAGTTTAACATATGAGACGTACTCTCACATGTTAAGCTGGTGCATTATTTGTTCAACATATTACAGATAAGAGGAGACCATATGGGAGGCTGTTTTTTAAATATTTGGTAAATTAAGTGATTTTCTGAAACTACTGGTAAATCAGATTGCAATAGTTCAAAATTCATTCAATATTTTCATTAAAATATAGGGCGGACAGATAGAATATTTTCCATATCTCAAAACTAAATATGTAAGAATTATTCAGATATACGCTTAAAAAACTGCTAAAAGTATTTAGCACTTTGAATTAAAAAAAGATAAATGTATCTATTCTAAGCAGGTTATACATCAAAGGTCAGGTTAACCTTGACAGTGAATAATAAACTTTATTAATAGAATAGACCAGGGATAGATTGCAAACGCTTTTCGTTGACAATTTAGTTTAAAAGAACTTTCGTACCAAAAAGGCCACATATTTTTTGTCAATAGATCCGATTTTTTGACAAAATAATATTTTGGGTGATATGTTGTTTAGTACCATTATTTTAACGATGAAATATTAGTGTTGCTAAAGTAAAACCATTAAATTAAGGTGCAAAGTAATTTTGAAGTTTCATTGATAATATGGGACATTTCAAATTGAAACATAATTATAAGAGTTTCATATTGTTCTAATTTTCTTGTGGCATCTTAATATAATTTACTATTTTTATTGGGAATAAGCCACAATTTTACTGTAAACTAAGTTTATTTTGAAGTTTCGATTTCCGATCAAATCATCAACAAGTCCTATGAGGTTATGACCATAACCTCTTAAACAACTTTGGCAGTTGACCCTTTTTAACACAATTCTTTTTTTTTTATTATTTAAAAAAAACCTGCTTTAACTTAATACGGTTATTAGCAGCAGCGACGCACCCGGAGGGGGGTATTGGGGGGTTAAACCCCCCAGCACCCTATTCCGACACTGTTACTCACAAATTTTAAGGACTGCAAATGGAGATAGCATCATAAAAAAAATTTCGGTGTCCAATCAAAACCCCCCTACAGGAAAATTCTAGGTGCGCTACTGATTAGCGGAACGGTAACAGTAAATTACAATATGCTTAGTAAATTAAAGTCTTTTAAAAACAAAAGTAGGTTATCTACAGTGTTTTTTGAATTTAAAATGTCTTTAAGATTGTTTGGTAAATGGTATTTAATTTTGTGACCATTGCACTTTTCCACTAAACTCCATTCGCTTAGCTCGGGCATATTTTGACAGATTCATTGTCGGAAACCTACAACACAACAATTCCTACTTCTCAGTATTAACAGTTAAAGTATCCTACTATTGCATACTACTTTGTTTAAAAAAAGAAGAATTATTCTAAATAGTGGAAGTGTATACTAAACACATCAAATTTTGTGTAGTATATATTTAAAAAATATATTTTAGTTGTTATAATTTAACATAAATATTTATTATATGGTGCAGATAAATAAATATTTATTGTCGGTAATTCGCAAAGTTCTATTTTATTTACTATTTAGTTTGTTTACTATTAATATTGGCTATGAGTACGTGTGCTTGGTTGTATAGTAATTTCCAGCCACTTTTAGTCTGTCAAAAAGTAACTAACTTCGCAAAAAAATAATTACTAAATTCACTAGACAGTTCGGACTGGGAATAGCGAACCGAGTATAGCACATGTTCTATTCCTTCGCTCCAACTTTTTCTCGGTATACCTCCTTTTCTGTTTCCTTCTGGTTGCCGTTTTAATATTTCTTTTGGTATTCGTTGTTCATCCATTCTTTGTATGTGTCCGAACCAGATAAGTTGTTTTGTTGTTAGGTCATCTGTGATTGTTCATGTGATTCCCATTATTTCTCTAATGTGTTCGTTGGTAATCCTTTATCTTCTAGATCTTCCTGCGGCTCTTCTCCAAAAATCCATTTCCGTCGCTTTCAGTGTTGCCAGTGTTTTTTCTTTTAGTGGCCATACCTCACAGCTGTATAAAGTGATACTTTTTACTATAGTCTCGTATATCCTCTTTTTATTTTCTTTGCTGATGTATTGGTCCCATAAAATACTGTTTAACATTGTGATGGCTTTTCTCCCTGACGTATTTCTCTAATGGCTTTGTCTAATGTTCCATCTTGTGAAATAATGATACCTACATATTTGTAGTCACAGCAGTGCTTTATCATGTGTTATCGTCTAATATGAGGTCTTTTTGTTGTACTCCAATGCACAGGTATTCGGTTTTCTTTTTATTTACTTCTAGATCCCATATATCATACTCTTCAATTAATTTTCGTACCATATAGTTTAAATCTTCATAATCTTGAGCCATTATTACTTGATCGTCTGCAAAGTTGAGCGTATATACCATAGTGTTGGTGAGCGGTATCCGCATTGTCCTGCATTTTTGTTTCCATCCTTTTAAAGCACTTTTGAGATATATTTTAAATAAAGTGGGGGACAGACAACATCCTTGCTTTAATCCTTTTGATGTTATAAATCCTGTTGTTATTTGTGCCCCTGCTTTTATTTTTGTTATTGGTTGGTTGTATAGCTTTGACGGCTTTTATTAATTTTATATTAATATTCGTGGTTTCCATTGATTGCCACAGCTTCTTCAGTCGTAGGCTTTCCGTAGGTCGACGAACAACATATGAATCTCTCGATTCCGTGCCATCTTTTTTTCTATTATCTGGGTTAAGGCGAAAATGTGGTCAATAGTGGATCGACCCGTACAAAATCCTGCTTGTTCTTCTGCTTCATAATCTAAGTATTCTCTCTCGATTCGGTTCTTTAAAACCTTTCCATATATTCGTCTCATAGATCCGGTTACAGCTATTCCTCGGTAATTTTCACAATTATTTTTATCACCCTTTTCATGTATACGTAGCTTTTTAGATGCGTAAATTAAAACTTTAAATTTCTAAACGTAACAAAATGACATATTATTGAATAATGAATCACAACTGAATGAAATGACTACAACCTGAGTCGAATCCAAGAGGCCTTTGTTTCATTTATACTAAAATTAAATTATCAACTCAAACGTTACACCTGGTAACATACTTAAAACTAAAAAAGTTTTTGTTTAACTAAACCATATAACGTAATATATTCAAAAGATAAAAATAGTCTCATAAAAAACTCTCTCAAAATTGAGTTTGATTTTAAAATTTATATTCTTAATAACTCAGAAAAAGATAGTCGATAAAACTAACACTTACAGCACAGTTCATCGACATTCGAAGAAAACATCTGATCCAGGCGAAAAACAGATGCATTTCGGTGTGATCTTTTTCTAATCGCCAAAAGAGCCATCATCTTCGACGAAATAAGGGCAGTATCCTGACTTTGAATGGGCGGATCACCATTAGAAGATGGTTAATGAAACCCTATTAAAAGATAAAGGTACCTTTCTATTTATCGAATAAATTAAGGGTAGCTTAACACATCTTACCACATAAAATGCAGGTTCCATCACAACTAAACAACACGAGATATTGGTTATAAATATAAACATCATAGGCCATTTTCGACAGACAGCTAAGAACTACATGATTGGGCCTTGCTATTGATTGTATATCTTCGGGCAAAGCTGATTGAAAAAGTGGTGGTTTTGTTCCAATAAGAAAATCTTAACACTTTTAACTTAATTGTAGCCAAATCTAATTTATTATGAAAAGGGGAACTCTTAAGTACACATACTCATACGTATTCAGAACCATAATAATAATCTAGACACAGGGGAGAACTCCACGTGTTCATAGGAAGTATGAATACTTACTTATTCAGATAAAAAATGAATTTCTTAGTAAGAGGGATAACGTGAAAATACAGTTTCGTCAAAAGTTTTAAAATTAAAGAAATTGAAACGTTATAAGGCCAGGCATCGAATTCTCTATAAGATAGATGGAAATTTATTCATGTTTATAAATTATATTTATTGATTATTGCTTTTTCTTAAGCTGCCAAAGAATTATTACATCTGTTAAAACAAATTAAATATATTTTATTACACATAATAATATTACAACTGAATCCAGCCATGTTTGATATCAAATTCGTATTCAGAAAAGTCAAAAACCTTGTAGTACACTGTTATGTTTAATTATTGTTCTAAATTTTTAAATTTCGTTCGCCATTTAGGATCTACTATTTAGAATATATAAATTTTGATATCGTAATTCTTATTCAGCGAGGTCGAAAACCTTCCAGTACCGATTTAAGGTATTACATTTTATGAAATTTGGTCAACCATATTAGATTTGCCATTTTAAATTTTTCAACTTTAACTTTGACATCAAATTCGTAATCAGCTATGTCAAAAACCTTACAGTACCAATTTGGTCCGCCATATTGGATCGGCCATTTTGAATTTTTCAATTTTGACATCAAATTCGTAATCAGCAGATTAAAAACCTTATAGTACACATTCATATCCAAATTGATATACATTTAGACTTTGGCCATTCAGCAAATTGGTCCCACTGTGTGGCGATCTTGTATAATTTATTTTCTAGTTCCATTGGAACTTTCCAATGCATCATTCGTTTCCTTCCATATCCTTCCTTTTACATTTTTCAAACATATAAATATTTTATTTAAAATCTAATTCTGAGTCTTGATCGATCGTCGCTTTCACACTTTTAGCATTTCCCGCCTCGGTACTGATTTCTCTAATAGGACTGCTCATAATTTAAATTTATTTCAATGGCACGTCGAAATAAAATTTTGTGCATTTCACATTCAATTTGATTTAATTCCTTTACTTGAAAACGTCACAAGTAAAATACAGGTTTCCGCAATTTCTGGAATGGCGTAAATCAAATTAAATCACTTTGAAATTATGGTGAAAACCGATTTCTGCATAATTATGATATTGAATTAGGTCCTCTGGCTGCGACGTCAGTCTCGCCGTGTTAGTATGAGACCAGAACGGGAATAAGAATAGGTTATTACTGCAAAATGGCTCTATAAATAGAAATTGTAGTTTATGTTCTAGATTAGCATCCTTCCACTAGAAAATTATTCACTGTTTTAGGGAAAATCTTTCTAATTTACAATATTTTTAATTGTTGATGGCATTATTATTTTTATATCTTTCCGAATGCATTTTATGGCATTTTAGAGGTCCAATTTCTTTAAATTTTTTCTATAATTCTACTATAGTTTTCCTTCTTTTCACATATTTCCCATATCGATAATAATTTAATTTGCTTTGGGTGGTTTATCTAAAATCTTTAACGGCGAAATTTGTTTTCTTTTTATTTTAGCGAAAGGAGATTGTCTAGCGATGTATTAAGACGGAAAATTTTTATTTTCGGTATTTTCGGAAAATTAAAAAAAAATGATAGGAACACACTTTATTAACAAAAATTGGACTGTTACCATATGATAACGCTAGCCTAATACATAATATAACCTTATTTGCTATGGAATATTTAATTACATTCTATACATAGCCCAACGTCACATTTCAAACATTTTATACGTACATTAGATGAACACCCTTCGTCGGCAAATCTTCTTTTCTTATTTTCATTAGGCACAAGTAAATGTCTACGACCATCATATCGTAGATCATCTGACACTATGTTAAATGTCACACTGGCACGTGATATTGCTGGTTTTCCAGCGCCTTTATAGGGAGTCCCATATTTGGTACATTTGGTAAGATATGCTTGTACTACTTGTCCTACTTGTCTCCTAAAATCTAGTTGAGGTGTAGATTCCGCCTTCCTGTAAACATTCCATGCATTTTTCACAGAAACATATAACAACTAGGTGAAGATTTCCCATCACCACTTTTTACGTCTGATACTTATTCTATATGTTGAAAGATTCTCATCTAACAAATCAGTACCTCCCATAAATCGATTATATTCAGTTATAATTGATGGACGACTGATTTGAATAATTTTTTTTCTGTCATTGAAAATCGTTTTACAGTACTAACTGGATTTATTCCATGGCATGTAGACGCTGCAGCAACTGTGTTGTTATCTACCCATTTAACGATAATTATGCTATCATCCTTTGTTTACTATTGAACTATAGCCACCTCTCACAGATTGTTTCAAAAGATCTTTCTTTTGGGTAATGGGCAAAATTAGGCTATGCGGTTTTCCTGAACTGTTCCTGCCATCGTATCCCAGTTGTTTTAAATAAAATAAAATAATAAAAAACGTAAATAGGTTATCAAAATAACATTTGAATGGTAAAGTTTTGTAAGATCAGGGAATTCGTGTATCATATTCTCCATTGAAGCTATGTTTTTTTCCAAACTCTGTTTCAAATGTGGTGATTCTTTTAGAGTTTTACCTTGCTATAGATTAAAATTTACTGGATACCATGATGGAGTATTCGGACACCACATCTTGTAGCCGAACCTAATTGGTTTTCTCCGAATAAACTGGTTACAGGGATGTCGCCCGAATTATTTTGTCATGGATTCGTCAAAATCCAAGTTTTGTTCTAGAATCCAGTTATCTAAAAAAAAAAAAATTTCAACTTATTCATCAACGGTATCAATTTCCACATTTTATCAGATTTGTCCAGAAATCTATCTCGGCGCATAGCTTAACTTAACCATTTGTTCGCATGTCATCTTGAGAGTCCCAGTAAAAGACCAGGTAATTCGACATATCCCGGTAAAATGAGAATAGCAAAGCAAAATTTCATTTCATCCAGCGTGATAATAGGATTTAGGTCATTCAAGAACTTTGCATATGTATTTGATTCACCAACAATGAACTGAATTATGTCATCATTCAAAAAAATTTCAAAAATTCAACAGGTAATAAGCTTTTGAATCGTGCATCATTTTGTTTTGGAAATTGTCTTCCACGAGGAACTAAATCTCCATTTATCCTAGTTACTTTGGTTCTGCCTGGTCGTTCTGGTATCTTGTACCTTTCATCCTCTTAGCTGTTGCCTGTTAAGATTGTCAACAATACCTTCATTATCCTCTTAATGTGAGTCTTAATCAGAGAGAATATTTGATTCTGGATGCTCTATAAAAATATCTTGAATATTAATCTGATCATCATAAACTATGTTCAAGGCCTCTTCTAACGTAAAACCTCGCCTGGAACAAATAAACAGTAAATTAACATTAGCACCCATAACTGGCTGGCGTTACCATATGATAACGCTCTACAAAATACTGCTAATTATGAAGCTGGTAAGTTTTAACATCAAAATAATCTAACATAGATCGAAAGTGATCTATTAGCTATCATATATTACCAATATTTTGACCATTGTGCTTAAAATAAAATAATTTCCAACACTTACTCTAGATGGAAGTCCACTGGTTGAGAGTCCATTTTATACCACAAAATTCAACACACTAATTCAACTAATGACAATTTTGTTTTGAAGAATCCAGTTAAACCCCTGCTTGCACTAATATTCGACAGTAAAATGACGCAACCGTTATACTGAATTTTCAAACAAAGTCTCAACAATATGAACATAAATAGAGATGGGCGCAACTGTTACTATATGGTAACGCTAGCCGTTCATGGGTTAATACTGTGATAATATAACGTATGTTATACGTTAAACGTTAAATACAATATTGATGCACTGCAAAATGACTTAACATCATTTTTATATAAGTTACGGCTTAGCTAAAAGTTAGCAAACCTGATCTACAGCCTAGAATACCTTCTTCTTCCAGTTCCGCTGCTATCGGAGATTGAAAATCATTTTGGCAATTACAATTTTGTTGGTTACGCGCATGAATAGTTCAATTGAACTGCATCCAAACCATTTACGGAGATTGCGTAACCACGAGATTTTACGTCTTGCTATGCTTCCTCTGCCTTTGATTTTGCCCTGCATTATATTCCTTAATAGTTCGTATTTTTCACCCCTCATGCTGTGCCCCAAGTATTCCAACTTTCTGATTTTTATGGAATTTAAAACATCGCATTGTTTACTAGTTGTTCGAGAACTTGTGCGTATGTTTTACGGTCATCTGCAAGATCAAACAAAGAAGTAAAAAATCTAGTAATCACAACCTTTTTAACTCATATAGTCTTTATAGATCTGACAAAGGCATACGATAGTACCTATACCACTTTCAATGCTCTGAATAGCAATGACAAATTAACTAGAGAAATTACTAATAGTAAGGGTCTAAAGCAAGGCTGCTGTAAGTTAGATATTTACACGATACACTTTGCTGATCACCAAGCCATTCTAGAGTGATATAGGGTTTATGCTTAGAAAACTTGTAGGGGAGTACACTAAGTGAGGCCTCACAATTAATATACAAAAAACCAAGTTCTTAGTTGCAGAAGAAAAACCAGAAAGCCTCCAAATTGAAATTGGAACTGAAACCTTCCAATACTTGGGAATCCAAATAACATCAAAAACAGGAAGTAGCGAAGAAATACATTCCAGGATTGACCAAGCAAGATCAGCCACTAGAAAGCTACACGGGCTATTGTGGAATAATAAAATAACAAAAGAAAATAAAAGAAGAATTTTTCAAAAAATAATAAAATGTATTGGGTTGTAGGAGCCGAACTGGAAAATAAATCAAAGAAACAAATCAAGCATTAAGGTCATGAAAATGAGCTATTGGAGACGATGTTGCCGGCTCGCTAGACTTGATTGGGTAAGAACGAAGATATACAGAAATGGATATTGATCTAGACATAATAAAAACAATGAAGCCAAAAGACTAAACTGGTATGGACATCTGCAAATAATGTCTGAAAATAGATGGCCAAAAAAGATAAAAAAAATGGACTTCGCACAACAGAAGAAAATGAGATAGACCAAGACGATCCTCGAGACAAGATGTCGAAGATACAATGACCGACAGAAATTTAAAAACTGAAGATTGCTTCGAAAGAAAATGCTGGAAATTAGGATTCGAGAAACGCCACCAGCTGTAGAAGAATCGCGCCTATTATTAATTATAAGTTCAAGCCAGTTTAGAAAATGGTGAAAAGCTGATTGGATTTGAAATAGAAAATAATCAGAAATAATTTTGTTTATAAAATAAATCATAGTCAAGTGGATTATCTAGTAATAAAAAATATCCAATAAAGCGATTAAAGATTGTAGGAGTTGTAAAGAAGTCCTGCACAAGTTCACGAAAAGTGATTGCGTTATGCATGGTATTAATAAACAAGTTATAAAAAAATCTATGTAATACATATTATTATATATATATATATATATATATATATATATATATATATATATATATATATATATATATATATATAATTACTTGTTTCAGAGTATTATTATTATTATTATTATATATATATATATATATATATATATATATATATATATATATATATATATATATATATATATATATATATATATATATATATATATATATATATATATATAATAATAATAATAATACTCTGAAACAAGTAATTCTGATTTCTAATGATATTCCATGAGCTTACCAATTCTATAATTTATATTTCGGGTTGAGGTTAGATGTTTTTAAGTACTACCAAAAGACTAATCATCTGCTTGTACAAGAACTTCTTCTTTTTTCTTGTGTAATTAGAACATATTTAAGTTTTTGGTAAAATGGTGGTGTCATCTTATTGCAAAAAACTCCGGGCAATTAGTGCTCTTTAATATCGTCTAATTACCGTTTAAACTTCCAATTAAAAATTAATGAGAATTTCGAAGTTTTATATCTTTTTTTATACTCCCTAAGAAATTTTAATAGAGGCCTATAAAGTGAAGTTTTTTTTAAATTTATAAAGCATAATTAAATCTTAACTTCCAACTGAAATATAAATATTGATATAAAAATCATTCACGAATAAAAAATCTTTGCTTTTTCTTTTGGTGTTGGAAACCTTGTAGGGGCCTTTATCTGTCTGACTACTTATTTGTTTTTATTCAGAACTCTCCTGTGGCCTTTTCTCATGCTGTTCATCGTTCTAAGGTCTCCACAGTATTCGCCCCGTCTTCCTCTGTTTTTGTTTTAACATTCAAAATATTCTTCACAATACCTGTAATATTTTATTTCTGTGATAATATGTGTCTTTCCTTGTCTTTATATTACTTTAATTTTGGTTTAAATATCTGCGTGGTTTCATTTTTTCTTTTGTTGAATATTTTTTTGCAGCTTGTATGTTCCAGGATTTCTTATAGAAAGAGCTCGTAACCCCAAGAGCTGTCCACATTTTTCCAGAGATATTCGCTAGTCCAACTACTTTACCTTCCTTGATTTTAGTGCTTGAGCAATTTCCTTGTTTTTTATTTTGAATTATTTTTATTTCTGGGTGTTTATGTAGGAAATATAGAAATATCTGCTTAATTAATTAAAGTTGTAAACAACGAAAATAATTATATAATTGTAAATAAGAAAAAATCGATTAGCATAACTTATAAAGTATTATCAATTCAAAAGAGACGCATTTTAAGTGTAGAAGTTTAGGCGGCGCCGCAAAAGGCGGTCGACGGGCAGCTGGGGAGAAAAACTGTAGTTTTCGATGACTTAACAGTAGATGCTCGCGTCATAAATACTTGCTTGGTTCTGCCCTTCTTCGTAGGTACAAATCCCTATTTACGTAGACGTGGTGCAGGGCGAATTCATCTGGGAATGTTTCGAACGTCTGGTGCACCGTAATAAATTAGATTATTTTAATCTTTAAAGCTGTAATCTCAAGCCTTTTGTACTAAGTTGCTTATGTACCCCCTTCTTGAGAAATTAGATAAAGCCTCAATCAGATGATCTTCTAAAAGCCCTTATCTCGAGCATTCCTGAGCAATTAATGACGAGTGGTTCTCATACTTGACCTTCTTCTTCAAGTGCCATCTCCGCGGCGGAGGTCGGCAATCATTATCGCTATTCGGACTTTTAGACGGCTGCTCTGAAAAGTTCATTTAATGTATATCCGTACCACTCTCTCAGGTTGCGCAGCCATGACATTCTACGCCTCCCTATGCTTCTCTTTCCTTGGATCTTTTCCTGCATAATCAGTTGGAGCAAGGTGCATCTCTCTCCACGTGTAATATGCCCGAGGTACTCCAATTTTCTTATTTTAATTATATTTAAAACTTCTATTTCTTTCTTCATCCTTCTCAGAACCTCTTTGTTTGGGATGTGTTCTGTCCACGATATTTTCAGAATTCTTCTATACAACCACAGCTCGAATGATCCCAGTTCTTTCATTGATGTCGCATTCAAGCTCCAAGATTCCATTCCATAAAATAAAGTCGAAAAAACATAGCACCTCGTCAACCTAACTCTTAGTTCCAATTTTAAATCCCTTGTACATAGCACTCTTCTCATTTTGTTGAAATTTGCTCTAGTCTTTTCTATTCTGATTTTGATCTCCTGAGTGTAATCATTTGTGGAGTTAATCATTGTTCCCAGATATGCCCGTTTATTAGAATATTCTCGTTATTTCTTTGAGTTTTCGATATTCTCATATATTTCGTCTTCTTGACATTCATTGTTAGACCATACTCTTCTCCATACTCCGCTATTCTGGTCACCAGTCTCTAAAGATCTTCAATATTTTCGGCTAAGATCACAGTATCGTCCGCATATCTAATGTTGTTAATGGGAACTCCATTTACCTTTATTCCAGCTGTTTCACCCTCAAGAGCGTTTTTCAGAATCTCTTCGGAGTAGGCATTAAAAAGAATTGGCGACAATACGCATCCCTGTCTCACTCCACATCTTATTTAAGTTTCTTCTGACAGCTGTTCGTTAACACGTACTTTTACTCGTTTGTAGTATAAATTTGATATGATCCTGAGGTCGTTGTAGTCAATCTTCTTTGATTTCAGGACATTCATTAATTGTTTATGTCGTACTTTATCGAATGCTTTATTATAGTCAATAAAACATACGTATATATCTTGATTGACGTCCAGACATCTTTGTATCAGTATATTAAGTGAAAAAAGAGCTTCACGCGTTTCTAGGCCTTTGCGAAAACCAAACTGTGTACCATTAACGTCTATGTCCAGTTTGTGATATATTCGGTTATGGATGACTTTCAGTTGTAACTTTAACACATGGGACATCAAGCTAATGGTGCGGTAATCGCTGCATTCTCTTGCGTTTTTCTTCCTGGGGAGACAAATAGAAATCGACGTTAACCACTCTCTGGGTAATACGCCTGAACTATAAATTTGGTTCAAGAGTGTCACTAAAACATCAATGTGCTTCTCATCTAGAATTCTTAGGATTTCCATAGGAAGCATGTCAGGTCCAGGACTCTTCCCACTCTTCATTGTTTTTAATGCGTGTAATGTTTTTTCTTTTGTAATATATGGACCTATTTCTTCTGACGTAAGTTCTATGTGCTCCAGATCTCCTCTTTCATCATCGAACAATTCGTCGATATATTCTGCCCATCTTTGTATTTTCTCGTCCGTATGTGTTAGTAGTCCAGTGCCTATCCAGAATTGCACGAGTTGGATTTTGTTTTCTTAGTCCTGCCAGTTCTTTAACTTTCTTGTGTAGGTTAAACAGATCATATTTATTTTGAAGGTCTTCGATCTCTTTGGATTTCTCTTCAAAGTATTTTTCTTTTGCCTGCTTTATCATCTTCCTGATCTCGTTGTTTATCGCTCTGTATTTATTGTTGTCTTTGTTTTTAAATTGTCTCCGTTGTTCCATCATATTGGGTATCTCGTCATTCATCCATTCTTCTTTTCTTCTTGCGGAAGTCTTTAGTATTTCTTTACAGGGTTCCAGTAGACAATGTTTTAGTCGATCCCAGTATCGATCCCAATTTACTTGATAAAAATATGAATAAGCCAATTTTAACGTGGACATTGAAAGATATGAAATTAGCTTCTAAATAAGGTCATATATTAAAAATATTAAGTATAATAAAGCAAAACATATAAATAAATACTAAATACTTTACCAAATACTTACATTAAGACGGTTTAATGTTTTTACTACGATCTAATATAGAAATTTCATACGGTAAGGAAAGACGTGTCCATTTCTAGAACCTACATAATAATATCCACTGATATTTTGTATTTTAGTCTTCGTTCTACTCAGTTCAATGAGATTCACAAACAAATCGGTTTTACTTAGTATTTGTTTAGATCTTGTAACTCGTAGTGAAATCTAAAGTACACAAGATGCAGGTTCAATAAATAAAAGAGTAAAATTCACACAGTAACACAGTAAATTTATTGTATGCCACTTAATTATATAATAGCTATATATAATAATAATAGAAAGGAGTTATTTGTGAATATGTAGTGTATTAAAATAAATAATAATAATAATAATATTAAATTGCCTTTATTTAGTCCGTAAAATTTTACAAACATGAGTTACATGATGCGAAAAGCTAGAGCTACTCCACTTAACCTCAAGTTTACAAAGTTAATTAGAAATGACAGCTAATAAAGTGATTTATAATTTTTGACATAAATAACAATATTAACATAATGGAAATAATCATATGGTTACTAAAATAGTAATATAAAAAGAGAATAATTTGTGAAATATGACAAAAAAAAAAGAAACAAAAATAATAACAATAATATCATTGCTATACATTGCTCCCCTCTTAGATCTGAGCGTCCCGATCACCAACTCTATATGTAGGCCCAGGATGGCGGAATCTATAGGACTCTCCAGCTCTGCATGAACCCCTTAAAAAGAAATAACAGTCTACTGTTTATTAAGAGCTCTCTACGTGTTAATGCAACACACAGTAATTCGATCGCCGGTTTCTCGGAAGATCACTTCAAGCATGCTTCTCACAATCTTTCAATCCGAATTTTCTAGTGCATGCCTTATCTTTGGTAACGACAAATTCTTGATATCATAATTGCACACGATTTTTTTCAAATTAGATCACGCCATATGTCCTCGTAGCCTGACTATATAACACTTCCTGATCACCACATACAGCAAAGATCGAGGACCGTCTTCTAATCGCAGTACTCTTTCAACTTTAGGCTGTTGATTTTTTAACACGTCCGTCCAAGCAACCGAACTTCTTATTTAATACGGACGAGATTCCTTTAGTCATCTCGAGGTCTTGGGCAGCACAGTGGGCTAGAGAGACGATTTCCGGAAAACTAAAAAGATCCTGCTGACCTTCTGTGGTCATGTCGAATCTAGCACTTTTTCTCTCTACGTAATTTGACATAAGTTCAATAAAGCTTGATCGCCGGACATCTTTGATCTCATGTTAAAGTGTTCGTGCTTCTTCTGTTTCATTTGAGCCAGCATAAGGTGCAAGAAGATTTATGTGAACTACTTTTGGTTTACCTTTCGGCAACTTCTTAAAACGGTATGTTACGTCATTTATTCTCTTTTTAGTTTCATACGGATCTTCCCATTGTCTTTGCAGTTTACAAAGCAACACGAAACAAGCGTCGACAACGTTGTGGATTATAAAACCAAACAAGATCACCTACTTCACATCTTTCATTCTTGCATCGAGAAACATATTGATCTTTCATTCTGTCACTGGCTAACTGGATATGTTCCAGTATTGTCGGGCAAGTTCATGAATGTTATTCATTCTTAACTTCAGGCAGTGACATATTCTTCGCTTGCTATATGTTCTTCGAAAGGTCTGCCGCCAAACTCTAGGTCGCAGGGCAAACGAACTTCACGACCCAACATCAGGCAGGTTGGAGTCTCGCCTGTAGTTTCATTCAGGGCCGAGCGGTAGGTTATTAGGAATAAATGAACGAGATCCCAATCTCTTTGATGTTCGGATAGAACTTTGGACAGGTGTTTGCCCATCGTTCCTCTCGACCATTCCACCTGATTAAGGATGCAGGGGTATGTTCTGGTCTTATGGATACCAATAAATTTACAAACGTTTTGGAAGAGCGTTGACTCGAAGTTTTGCCATTGGTCGGAGTGGATCTCCAAGGGAACACCAAATTGGCTAAAGAATGTACCTTTGCAAAGGTAGCAGCTTTTTGATTTGGTATCGAATAGGCCTCAGTCTATTTCGTAAAATAATCCATGGCTCATCCATCATCCGTTTCTGGAAATGTACCTGCAATGTTGATTGCTACTCTTTCCATCGGACTATTGCCATTGTACTGTTTCATTGGTGCCCTCTTTTTATCAACTGGACCATTACTAGTTGCAAACATTCACATTTCCGGTACCATCTTCTTACATCATCTTTACAGTTCACCCAATAGAACCGTTCTCGAACCTCTTGCAAGAGTCAGAAATGCCAAAGACATCCATAGGGAAGTAATGGTCGGCCAGTAGAAAACCCAAGGAAGCGGTGGATAGGCGAAGTAAGAACCGACGCTAAAGAGATAATCAAGGTGGATAACTGGAGGAGAGTAGCCAAGGAAAGGGATGCTTGGAGGCGGATTCTTGGAGTGGACAGGGCTGACGTGGACTGTAGCACCATAGGAGAGACATTATATTCTATAGAGAGTTATAGTATAGTATACGAGTAGTAAACTGAATGATTATCGTATTTAAAATGTCATTAATAAAATAAATTTTATTGTGTGTAATAAATTATATATAAATATTATATTCATTTCATTTGCTTTTAACAAAACAAAATTAAACATTATTACTGAACATAAAATATATGAAATTAAATAATTTACTTTTCAAATTATTGGAATTAAATTTAAAAAAAAATGTTTGATGTCCACTGATCATCGCCTACTTATTAACCGGTCTTCATCTTGATTCACCCAACGGCCAACCCCACCGAAGTTACAAATTAAATCAAACTAATAACTAAAGTCTACAATCTGGTGTGCGAATCTTAAAACACATTATTTATTTATTACCAGTGTAAATGGTAGGATATATGGTTCTATGACACAAAGAAAATCATTGTTATTAAAGTGCACTTTCAATTAACGCAATCAGCTGTAATTACTTCTGCTTTTTTTTTCTCAAGTAATACGAAGCAAGGAAACGTTTATGTTGTAATGATTGCTTATATTTGACCTACATTTTTGGCAGACTTTCTTCTTTAGTTAATAAATATACTTCAGTCTAATCGATTGATTAGATTGAAGTAAATATGAAGGCTACCTAATATAGACTAAGGGGGTACGGTTGGTGGTGTCTTGTCATTTTTCAGCATGATAATACTGTTTTTTGTTATTGGGTTTAATATATAGAGCCAGCAAATATAAAAAACTTTATTTTTTTCTGTATGGGAACAAATTCGATGAAACGCCGATCGTTTTGTTAAAACTGATGGACAACGATAACAACAGTGTTCTTTTGTGCACTATCATATAATGTAAACTTGTAGGCTCAAAGTATTCATAACGAATTCTGTTCTAGCGTTGGAAATGAAGAAATAATGCGTTGCAATATACAGTAGAAAATCAGCTCATGTTGCCGATAAAGCGAAGTAGTATACTCGTATTAACCGGGGTAGGCAAATTGTCCCCAATTAAACTATGAAAATTTATGGATCATTAAATCTGGTCCTTTCAGATGCAGATAATGGGACAACTCAACAAAAAAAACTCATTAATTACAGAAATTTAATATCAACCCAACAAAAACGCCATTATCTTAGAAATAAGAAATGTCAGTTATGAAATTTCACTCTACGATTTGTTCAAAGGGATTATTAGTCCAGTCATCAGAGATTAGATCTGTAAAAATAAGTCTAACAAGCTGAATTTTGCCGAAAGTGTCAATTTTGGGACCCCAAAAAATATACAAAAGAGTTTTGCCACTCCTACCGCCTGGCTTCCCCATAAAACCATCTCTCCTTTGGGGGGGGAGGGGGAATCGGTTTACCAAGAATCTGTAATTCTTTTTGCTATTTACTTCCAACTCTTCTTTAAGTTTATCTATCTATCTCTTTTTTCTATTTGTACAGTGAGTCTTTCTTTCTTCTCCTGTACTCTTTCAAGTTTTCAGGGACACTCTAGTGTCCCTACATTATATTTTTTCTTTTTATGTATTGCTTTGTGTCTTTAATTATTTTCATTTCCATATTTCCTATTAGCAGCAAGTGGTCAGAATATGCATTTGCACTCCGATATGACCTGACATCTTGAGTTGTTCTTCTACACCTTTTTGAAATCAAAATATGATCTATTTGATTAACCTCAGTTGATCCTGGTATTAGTCATGCTCCTTATACTCTTTTTTGTGTTTGAAGTGTGTGCTCATTATAAATGTATCTGTTGCTGCGGCTAAGTTACAAAGCATTCTCCCGTTAGTCTTCGTAATTGTATGGAGAGTTTCCTTTCCATTGGTATAGTATAACTAAGAAATATAGTAGAACGCAGGTTTTGATAGTTCTGCTTTAAGATATAGTGCGGCGGCTGGTTGTTCTGCTAATTAAATATGTTACTAAAAATATTTATTTTTTAAAATCCACAAGGAAAATGAATTTCCTGTCGTCGGCTGTAATGCTATAAAATTTTAATTAAAAAATCCTTTATAAAAAGTTATATTTATTTAAAAGAACCCTTTCGGGCTTCATCACAGGACGTTTTCGGAATGACTAATCTATCATCATTGTTGCTGATAATATTATAGGATGTTAAAACAGAATTCACTTTGTAGTGACGTAGTCTCTGTAAAGGCACGTCCTCACTTAGTAACATAACATGCTATCAACAATGTCATTCAACATGTTACCGAAATTCTACTAAAAATCAACATGTTGTATTTTATTTCAACAAGTTATTTGTTACCCGTGGGTAAGCGGTAAAGATGAAAGGATGTTGGCTACGTGTTGGTACCGTATGTCCTCACCTAATATTTTTGAATCTATTCTTCAGGCATTATAGGCCGGAAGTGAGTGAATACGGGACGTATTTTTTGTGATATTTTTTGAATTTTGTGGAAAAAATGGAGTGAACAAAAGAAGCAACTACTCATTTATTTAGAGACAATAGCGTGTTGTGGGATTGCCGTTACACAAATTACAACAACCGGCAAATTAAGAGTGATAAATTTACCCAGATAGCGACATCGATGGAAGTACAAAAAGATGCAACAAAAAAAATTAAAAGCGTAATAGGACAATTCCAGAGTGAAGTTAAGAAAAGTAAATCTCATTTCGTCTTTTTGTAGTGCCTATCCGTTTCGGATGTTGGCGACCATCATGGCAATCTGTATTTTGCAAACTGCTGCCCTGAAAATATTTGTGGTTGTTGTAGATAGAACCACTTACGCAGATTTTTTAGATAGGCAATTCTTCGCCTACCTGGTCCCCGTTTTCCTTCTACTTTTCCTTGAAGAATCAATTGCAGTAAGAACAAACCGCGTCCGACTCTTAAAGGTTATTAAGGTAAAAACTTACAAAATTTAATTGAGTTATAAGTATTTGGTTGTTTTATTATTTCTGTATTCAAAAACTGAAATAATTCAAAATTTTGCAGGCTAAAACTACATAAGCGGCATCCGCGAGAAGTACGTACATCATTTTCGTCGAACACGTTGAAAGAGACGGGGCTATAAAAATGTTAGTTACAGCTATCTCAATGCTGATGTTTAAACGTCCAAGACAAAAGTTATTAGAAGTGTGTTGACAACAAGTTTCGGTAACATGTTACTATGTGAGGACGGGCCTTAGGTAGCAACTCCTAAGAGCCCGTTTTCTTTATCCAATTTTGAAGAGTTTAATCACAGCAGTTCATGTTCTGACCGCTTTTTCGTATTTCTTTCCTAATATTTCTGTTGTAGATATTTCATTGCTTCTGTAGCAATCGTATATTGTGGTTTTCAATCATTTTTGTAAGTGAAGCATCTATAGGTCTTGCAAATTTCTAGTCATATCGCTTCTTGCAATGATAAGATTAATTTTTGACTATTTTGTATACAGTTGAAAGTGGAATTTCAGATAAATCAGAAAGTGC
This sequence comes from Diabrotica undecimpunctata, assembly GCF_040954645.1. Taxonomy (NCBI): domain Eukaryota; kingdom Metazoa; phylum Arthropoda; class Insecta; order Coleoptera; family Chrysomelidae; genus Diabrotica; species Diabrotica undecimpunctata. The sequence goes on along the minus strand of NC_092810.1, from coordinate 122,102,327 downwards.
GTGTACCAACGGTTTTTCATCGAAGCCGAATTGCTCGTGTAGATTTTTGTACACATTGAAATATATATGCGGTTTTTCAGCATTTAAATGCATTCGAATCTTCTTTACGGGTACTTTTTACGATTACATTCACACCGATACTGATACTTTCTGCAAAATCAGTGTTGTTATCGTACGCAATATTTTCAACCATGGTTAAATTTCAGCAATCAACAACCTATACTCTACTAAAGTCGGTTCGCTATATTTACGCGGGTTTCGGATTAAAAATTTTATTGTAAGTACCCAGTTTTAATTACCTGCTCTTTGGGGAAATATCAACTGGTCAAATGAAATGAAAAATAATCCATAACCTTATTTTAATTAAATAATAATGGAAAATCTTTTATATAATTGACAGTATAATAAGGAGAATTACTTCATTAATGGAGTCTAATGTGGCTAATATAAACCTAATAATAATTTTATATTACACTTCACACAAAAAATATGGTCTATGTATATTTGTTCCATGGAGAGAATTTCTAATGAAAAATAAAAAAATTTAACTTGCCAACATTATGATTGGACTTATTTCGTTTATTTTATTTTCACGAGTCCACCAATCTTCTATTAGTTTCTCGCACTTGAATATACAGTTGCACCACACTTCTGGAGTTACAATTGAAAGTGCCTTTCGCCAAGTTTCCCGAACTGCGTCGTCGCTATATAACCGTTAGGCCCAATATGGTTGTCATAATATTGTTTTGCTATTCCCCATATATATTCGATGGGATTAAACTGGCAATGATACGGTGGCAGACATAAAACTTGATGACCGTAATTTTCAATAATCTGATCCACAACAAAGGTTTTTGGTTTTGCGTGGATATTTGCCAAGCGTAATAATTCTGATTTTAAAATATGTTGTGTAAATGGTATATGTTCCTTTGTCAACCATTCTTTAATTTTATTAACAGTCCAAGAATTCGTTGGACTTTTGTTTAATACTTCAGAATGGTAAGGTGCATTGTCTAAAATAATTACGCTGGGAGAAGTTTTTCATGTAACCATTTTACAAACATTTCTGTGTTCATATTATCGTGATAGTCACTTGATTTTGATTTAGATGAAAATATTAAATCAGCACCTTCTATAAAAGCCGATTTCCCTCCTGCATGTAAAATTATGTGTCGCATCCCTTCTCCATCAGTATGTTTGATAGACTTTACGTTATCATCTTGCCATATTCTCTTGGTTGCACCCCTGGAAAATATCCATGTTTCGTCTAAATATATAAAATTTGCCCTTTCTTCTTTTAATTTAGAATATTTTCTTAGAAAGTTAATTCTTTTATGCACAACAGAACTTCTTTCACAAAGGGCTTTTCTGTTATCCTCCTTTTGAAATTTGAAACCCAAATTATGTATCACTTGCCATAGACTTGTTCTGCCAATTTCGTCAAATTTTCTATCTTTTAATTCCGAGAGAATTGTATTTAAGGTCACATGTTCCTTGTTGGCTCGCATTCGATAAATGGTATCACGAATTTCAAATTTTTTTCCATCTGGAATATCTTTCGTTTTCAATGATAGGCGAGTTTTTCGGTGATCTTCTTTCGGCCGTTCATTATTGCGATTTTGTAATACTCCTCTTAGTTTGGTTTCACTAATTCCTAGAGCATCACATACACGTTGTTGAACAGACATTACCGATTTTAAAGGACCGCCATTTTCTTTTTCATCCGTAAAATACTTATGTACACTACAAATTAGACTATCTACATCTAACACACGTCTAGGCATTTTTAAATATTTCCACCAAACATACAATGTCAACACTGGCAAAGAATCAATTCAACTGCAATATTGTAACAAATTTATACCTACCCTAATGTTATTTTAATGTATTTTAAAATATGACCATTAATGCAGTTTTTACCTAATTTTCTGGGAAGTCGTTTACTGCAACTGGTTATCAATGAGTCATTGGCATAATTTTGTTAATCCGAAACCCGCGTAAATATAGCGAACCGACTATAAACGAACTGCTTTTTAACTAAAACGCTTCGCACAAGCTTCCGGTCCGTTGTAAAAAAGATAAAGATAAAACGGGATCGAGTTTCGCTGCGTTTAAAGCGTTGTACAAATATTTTACCGCGACTGTAATGTTTTTTTTTTTTCATTATACATGAGTTTTCATATTATTTTATGAAAGTAAAGTTTTACAGTTAGTTTTCTTTATTTCAGCAACCTGTTCAGAACGCGTTTGTAACGTATCACCGGCAGACACAGGATGTTCGATGGAAAGTCCAGCTCCTGATCAACACGATGCTCACAGCTCCGAAGAAGAGTTGGAAGTTATCAATAGCAATAGTAAAATGAGACGATCAACAGCACCTCCGAGGCCGTTGAGGGCTGCATCGGTTTGTCTAGCTGAAAAACGAAAGTGGTCTCAAATTGGAGACGCGCAGAATCGAAGGTGAGTCCGTTTATTTTATATATTTGTGGTTGAACTCCAAATTAACAAAATAAATTTTTAATTATTTTAATGTGTTAATAATTTTAATTTTAATGTTTATTGAATTTTTGCGTAAAATTCACCGCCTAAATATAAAGTATACACTAACTAGCATAACAAAACAATAGTACAAAAATTAAAGAATTGTGTGTAAAGTAATATGAAAAACGAACCTAAATATAGTGTATCACTTTGAAAATACAACTCCGATTAAACGTCAAAATATTTTCATATATTTTTTCATATTTTAATGAAAATTCCATTTTTTATTTTCTTTTGACGATTCGATTTTTAAACGGAAATCGTTTTCAAAGAATTCTGAAATAAAAATGTGTGAAAATTATCACAGTTGATTTATTTGACCAAAATTGGATGATTACCTCTGTTGAACAGGTCTGCCAACAATTACTACAAAAATTACAATTTCTTCTTATTGTGCCGAAGGTTGGCGATCACTTTAAACGCTTCCTTATATATTGCAACATAAAATATCTGTTTAACACTGAGGTTAGTCCAATCTCTGATATTCCTCAGCCAAGATTTCTTCTTTTTTCCCAGACCTTTTCTTCCCTCTACTCTTCCTTGCATGATGACGTGCAGAAGAGAATATTTATCGTTTCGAAATATTATATGGCCCAGATACGATGTTTTTCTTATTTTAATTGTATTCATAAGCTTTCTGCCATGTCCAACTCGTCTTAATACTTCTTCGTTTGAGACTTTTGCGGTCCAAGGAATTTTTATAATACGCCTATATAGAGTCACATTTAGAATGTCTAATTTTTTTATGGATTGACATTGACTTTTATTATTTTACAAATCCTTTTCGAGCTATTTCAATTCTGACCTTTATCTCCTCATCTTGATCTAACTGAGACTTTATAATTGCTCCGAGCAATTTATACTTGTCGACCCTCTCTAACGGTTTACCCACCAATGTCAGTTGTATCAGGTTGTCAACAGGGCTTTTCGAGATCACCATGTATGTATGTATAAGAATTTGTAAATCTTCTATATTTTCTGCTGTGATTGCGGTATCGTCTGCAAATCTTATGTTATTAATTATGTTCCATCCAATCCTTACACCTTTATTTCTTTCACGTAGTGCCTCCTGAAATATTAGTTGGGAGTAAACATTAAATAATTGTGGCGACAGCACAAACCTCTGTCTGACTCCTCTTTGAATTTCTAGTTAGTTTGTCTCACTATCTTCCACCCTTACGACCGCTGTTTGATTGTAGTATAGATTTTTGATTAAATTAATATCCTTGGGATCTAGGTGTATGTGTTTCAATACATGTATGAGTTTACCATCTTGAATTCTGTCATACGCTTTTTGAAAATCTATATAACATATGAATGCGTTTTTATTATATTCCCTGCATTTTTGTAATAGTAGCGTCATAGCGCACAATGCCTGTCTTGTTCCCATTCCACCTCTAAATCCAAACTGTGTGTTGTCTAATTATTGCTCTTCACATTTTTTTATCTACCCTGTTGAATAAATTCATAAATAAATAATGAAGATGAATATCATGAATAAATAAATAAATGAAAAAAAGATTTAGGATTATTTTTCTTGGCTAAGGATAAATAGATAGATTTTAACAATTCTTCAGTAATTTGACCGTCGTTGTACATTTTATTAAATAATTTAGTTAGACACTCAATATTTTCGTCATTCAGGATTTTTAGTATATTTACTGGAATTTCATCAGGACCTGGCGCTTTACCACTTTTTGAGTTTTTAATTGCATGTTTCACCTCTGATATTAGAATTTGTATATTTTCATCAGTTTGTAATGTTTCATTTATTTCTTCCCTATATTATCTGTAAATAGGTTCTTGATGTATTCCTCCCAAGTTTGTTGTTTTCTTTTTCTTCTGATAATTGGAGATCCTTATTGGAGTTTCTTATGACTTGTGGTATTTTCTTCCGTGTATTACCCTTAATTTCTCGTAGTTTCTTCTGTAGGTTGTGTGTGTCGTGTTTGATATTAAATTCTTCCATTTATTTGCAATTTTCATCCGTCCAGCGTTCTTTAGCTTCCTTGATCTGTGTTTCTACTAGTTTCTTCATGTGCTTATATTTTTCTTTATTTGTATTTCTGAATTTTCGTTTTTCTTCTATGAGCTTTATAATATTTATTAACAAAGGCAGAGGATACAAAATGGGAAACAAAGAAATAAAAAATACTCTGTTACGCAGACGACGCAATATTGATAGCCCAAGATGAAGATAGTCTGCAAAGACTGGTCCACAGATTTAACATAAGAGCAAAAGAATTTAATATGACAATCTCATCTCATAAAACTAAAACAATATTAGTCAGCAAAGAACCAACCAGATGAAGGCCAATAATGACATATGTCTCAGAAACAAGACCCGACACAGCCACAACGCGAAAGCTACTGAAAACGGCAGAGATGAGAGTACTGAGAAGAATTACAGGAAATACGCTGAGAGATCGAAAGAGAAGTGAAGACATTAGAAGAAAATGTAACGTACAGTGTATAAATAAATGGATACAAAATAGAAAAAAAAAAGAATGGAATAACCACATACACAGAATGAAGGAGACCCGTGTCGTCAAAATAGCAAGAGATGCATTGCGACATGAGTATAAAACCTGGCAAGACCCTGGGCTACCTATTTTTCGACATACGCCCATAGTGAAACCTCTGCCCCTACTAGTCCGACACCAAAGTGAAGGTGCCACGCAACGTATACAAGAAACGCCACGTGGGGGCTTCACCCTCCCCGTAGTACCTGTGTTGCGAGTACCTCACCTACCCGTTATTCCCACACCACGGGCGGATAGGTTCGGCAGGCGGAGGAATTTCCACCTCGCACGTAGACAGGTCGACGCCGAGGATCTCTCCTCTACCACTCTTGGATCTCCCGGTGGGTACGTGCCGGGGCACCCACACCACGCCTGACACAAGGTCAGGAGAGGTATGTACGGGCCCAGCTCGTTCAACCTCACCAGGCTCTTTTGGAATGAGAGTAGAGTGGTCCCACGAGAGTCTCCTCACTAGGAGTGTAGACCGGTGACCGTGTCGCCGAAGCGACCGTGTGTGTTTCTACAAACCCGACACCTCAAGCGACGGCTCTCCACCTCACAATTCCTATCCATTAGTCGCCTCTTACGACAGGCAGGGCTTTCTGACCCCGGCCGTATTCTTATCTCCGCGAGCCGGACGGAGAGCAAGAGATGCAATAGCAATGTCACCAATAGGCAGAAAAAGTGTCGAACGACCGCGCAAAAGATGGAGTGATAACCTTCCATAGAGGTATTAATCCGCCAGTGAACAAGCAGAATTGCTTATAAAGAGGAAGAAGAAGAAGCTTTATAATATCTGGTGTCATCTAGTCTTTATTGGCACTTGGTTCTTTTCTACCCACAAACGTTTCGCCAGCGCACTGCCGCCTTCATTTCGTTCCAGTCACTGTTAATATCTTTTTTTGAAGCTTCTGTGAATGCTGGTGTAATGGCTTCATTTATTTGTTGTTGACATCTTTCACCCTCAAGTTTTGATAAATCTAGTCTCAATTCTACTTTTTTTACAAACTACAATTACAATTCTCAAAATACACAACAATGTTTTGTATTTTGAGAACGATTTCCGAAGTGGAAATTGAAACGTAAAAAAATAAATTTAAATTGTGGCTTATTGTCAATAAAAGTAGTAACTGCATTTAGAAAATAAAATTAAACATAACGAACTGTAGAACTGTACCTATGATCTTGTGATCGTTTTAAAATTATGCCATGCCGCCCGACAAAGATTAAAGATCATAGTAGCTTTTCCTGCTTTTGCGTGTCCTGTATGCCCCTGTATGCTTTGCACTATAAATTCAATATTCATAAACTTAGACGTTATTACTTGTTGCTTATAATTTATTCGTCTTCTTCACTACTACCTTTGTAAATCAATACTAAGCGCATTTAAAGTGATTTTAACAATTCTCTTTGAATTTGTAATTCATACTTAAGCGAACAACAATTCTCGTATTTATTTTTTATATTCTTTTTCAGGTATACTCCCGAAAACGAAGAGAACATGTCCCAATATAGTAATTTATCTCCGTCTCCTTGTTCGCCGTTCCATATAAAATGTTGTAGCGAAGATGGTGGACACCATATTGAACATTCCGGTTCGTCGGACGATGAGGTAATGCCCAAAATTGAAATTAAGCCTGTGCTATAAATAATAATTACCATTTAATTTTCTTATCTATGCAGTATACGAGATATTCTATCTGAAGCGTGATACTAATTTATTTTTGTAAATTGTGTTCATGACCGTGAATACGATAAATATTATTTTGCAAAAACAAACAGTGTTTTTAATTGTATGCGTATGTATTATAACTTTGTCTAACAAAATGCTACATTCATTATTGGCGACTTTATTACTAAGGTAGGAAAGGTATCAGAGGAAGAAATCGTAGACCTTATAGGGCAATTTTATAGTCCTGGATCCCTCGTAACAAAACTAAGTTTATTAATAGCAAGCTGAAAGTTTGTTCATAGTTTAACACCCAGATTAAAAAAAAAGTATCAAAATCGGTTCATTTTCACCGAGATATTAAAATTTTTTCCGAGCACCGCCGATTGGAAGTTCAGTCGAAGTAAATTCAATTTTTTTGCGCGCTTAACGGCCTGAGAAAGTCAACTTTATTAAGTATTCATTTTTGATGAAAAAAAGCATCTTCTTTTAAACATTATAAACGTTTCTTGAAAATATAGATCATTGAGTATCGAATGTCGCCTATTTCGTTTCTTCTTCTTCTTCTTCCTCTTTATAAGCAATTCTGCTTGTTCATTGGCGGATTAATACCTCTATGAAAGGTTGTCACTCCATCTTTTGCAGGGTCGTTCGATACTTCTTCTGCAGATTGGTGATATTGCTATTGCATCTTTTGCTATTTTGACGTCACGGGTCTCCTCCATTCTGCTTATGTGGTTATTCCATTCTTTTTTTTCTATTTTGTGTCCATTCACTTATACACTGTACTTTACATTTTCTTCTTATGTCTTCAATTCTCTTTCGATCTCTCGGCGTATTTCCTGTAATTCTTCTCAGTACTCTCATCTCTGCCGTTTCCAGTAGCCTTTGCGTTGTGGCTGTGTCGGGTCTTGCTTCTGAGGCATATATCAATATCGGTCTTACACTGGCTTTATATTTCTTTGTTTCCCATTATGTATCCTCTTCCTTTGTTAATGCTTTTGATGATTTCATCCATGATCAAATTGAAGAGCATGGGGCTCAATGAATCCCTTTGTCTTATTCCGCTGCCTAGTTCTATAGGTTCTGTAAGTTGTCCATCTATTCTATCTTCCATTTTGTTGTTTTGGTAGATATTTTCGATAGTTTTTATAATATTTAGGGGAACTTCTCTATTATACAGAAGATGGACTACATGTTTGAGTCTTACTCTGTCAAACGCTTTCTTAATTGTTATAAATATAGTCGGAGCGATTTTTTAAGGAGCTATCTCAGATTCTTTTTTTTTAGTTGTCGGTCTCAAAGCCAGCAATAATAATCTGTGAGTTGAAAACTGCTACGATAGAAGGCGCTCCAGTTTAAAAATGTTTATAAAAAAATTAAACATATTTTTAATGTAATAAATGAAGGATAAAAGATTTTTTAAATTTTGTTTTACATTACAGTGATAATGACACCTGGTATGAAAAATATTGTAAATCACTTTTGCTTAGTTTACAGGAGAGCGATTTAAAAATAATTTCCACATCATTTTATTTTCTTGATTCGTTAGTTTTAATATTTTTGGTAGTTTTATTAATCCATGTTTTATAACTTTTCCTCAGCTTTTCACTTTCACGTGCCGCATTGTTGTTAAAATTACTGGTCCTGATTTTAGGTCGAGTTACAATATCAAGTTTTTCAAGAATTTTAGGTGAAAATCATAAGTGGTTTATTCAGTGATATTTCAACAAACTAGGTTTCTTTGATTAGATGCATATAAATGGTAACTAATGAGTATATATCAAAATAAAGAGAATATTATTAGTTTTTTTTTATTGATTTTACTTTAACGTGATTTGTTTGCTCAAACAAGTATCTAAGAATTCACATCATAGAAATAAATAAAATAATATATTATATCTGTGATTGAAGTGTAGTTAATATTTTTTGCAAATAAAAGCAGGCAGTTACAACTGTTGCTATTTTCTTAGAAACCTTTTTACCACGATTTATGGCTTCACGTGCAACACGTTTTTTTGCAATCTCTTTCTTTCTCTTCAATTTCGACCACCACACTCTCTCCACCAGAGATCTTTGGAGATCTTTTAACTCATGCATAGCTCTTTTGCATATGCCTGTAATTTGATCGATCTATCCTGTTGGAGATCTTTTCGTGATCGCCGGACTTCTACCTTTAGTTGGATAATAAGTCTTTCCATGTTTTCTGTGTCTGCTTTCATAACATGTCCAAGGTATTTTAATCGTTGGAGACGAACTTTGCTGGATAGCCGTTTGCTGACTTTTAGCTCATTTAACGACTGTGGTCGGTCCACGAAATTCGTAACATTCTTCTCCAACAGAACATTTCTATCTTTCTTCTTTCCGCTTGTCGTTGGGGGCAAGATTCACATCTGTATATTTGCAGTATGTAAAGCATATTACTTTTCTATTTGGTCTTTCTCTGCTTTAGTGTTATCTATATTACAAATGAGACACTGATTTTTTTTTTCGGTGCAAAAAGCCGATGTTAAACTCAGTATTGTGCTTTTGGTGGTTGTCTTATTGCATGGTGATTCTCTAACATCCATTCATTATGCAGTGGGAAACGTAAATTTGGGAAATGTAAAAGACTCATCAAAATACATCTTAGTTGTTCTTTTCTTTCGTAGTGGGATTCTTTTGCTGAAATAGAGTTTATATGGGCACAAATAATATTTTTAATATTTTCATCTACAGCATTTGCTCTGTTCTTATGGCGATTACGCATATCTCCAGGTATAAAGCCTCCACTTTCCTGACTATCAATTTTTTTGAACAGCGTAGTTAACCACATATCTGTTATGTTAAAAGTGTCCAAAAATGTTTTTTTTCAAACTTACAAGTCGGTGTTCTGCTAACTGCAAATTATATTCATATGTCCAGTTTCTTCTGGACCCTTTTAACTTTGCAATATTTTTCTCTTGTCTGAGAAAATATCTACATACCTGTTTGTCATGATCAGCCATTTCCCAAAAATTATTAAATAAATTGAGTCTTATCATGTTCAGATAATTTCGATTTACATTTTCTGTTACATTTATCGTTACATCCAGGTTCCAATTTACTCATTTTCGTTAATTTTCCAATTTTACAAGTATATTCTTGCTTAGAGTGCCACAGTTTCTTCAAAACATTCATTTTCCAAATACTTGAATTCCTTTGTCTCTCCCTTCACAGATTTTCCTTTGGGTATTGTTTTTTCTTAACAGACGTATTTAATGACGAACTTGTACCTTTGGTGCATGTAGAAGTTTCCGCTGTCGATGTATCTTGAGTATGTAATGCAGTGTGAACATTTGGTACATTATTTTATCAGTAGAAGTTAGTTCAGTCGTAAATGATGTAGGTGTTATTATTTTTGTTTGAAATTCTAAACTAGTATTTTCACGCGAGTTTTTAAGATTTAAGACATGCTCACTATGCTCAGCAGTTAATAATAAAGAATTTACTTCTTGTATGTCATCTTCCTGATTAGAAGTGCCTTGTAAATTGACTTGAATGTTATTTATAGTAATATTGCACTACCTTGCTCTCTTGTATCACAACTTACAATGAAGTTGTAAAAACATACTCAATAAATTTTTCGAGAAAAACATTGTATACCATTGTATAAAAAATATTCATCAATAATAAAATTTTTCAACATTCTAACATTGATTACAACGTTTTTTTTTAATTGATTCAAAATTTGCAGTTACAATGAGGTTATTTTGTTGAATAACTTTATATTTACAAAAGATAGAATAAAAGTTATTAGACCAAAATAAAGGTTATCCTTTATAGATGTTGAAAAACATTGTAAGGATAGTTACAATGTTATTCATATCAGGTGTCGATAAAATATAAGCCTTTAAAAAGAGAATGCGTCGTAGATTAGGTCTTTGCAATTTTTTTTAAGAGTTTGAGTCTATAATTTTTTCGTTTGGGAATAAACAAATTATCATATTTTCACAACAAATGGACCGATCTAGTTATAAAAATTTTTTCAACTTCGAGCGCTAATTATGAAATCGTACTTAAGCTTATAAACATTTAAATTAAAGCTTATTCAATGTTATTTTATGATTTTATGGCTATATTTTATAAAGTCACATACCTTAAGCTTTACAACAATCTGATTCAAAAAGTGTATATTTTGCATCTTCAAAGTCTCATAAATAATAACCAAAAAATTGCTGTTTCACGCATTGGTGAGATGTTCCTGATATCGCCCTTTATGATACAGAGTAATCGACCTTTTTTACTCTCATCCTACGCTAGTAGGCTTACCCTGGAAGGGACATTACCACTGATCACAATCCATTAATTAGTAATTTTACATTCGGTGGAAGGAATGATAGAAAGCGTTGTTAAGCACTATTACACTATTTGGAACCAAATTTGGGATCAGTGAGTTTTCAAACCAATCTTCAAAAATATCAGCTTCCATACTTTTGTCGTAGTCAACGTTGCAATCCTGTATTTTCTTCCCACATAATTTTTAAGCATTCGGAACCCATCCCTCACTTACTCCGCAATGTAGCAATCGTATATTGTGGTTTTTAATAGTTTTATAAATGAAGCACCTATAGGTCTTAAAAATTTGTAGTCACATCGGTTCTTGCGATGATAGGGATTATTTTTAACTATTTTGGATATAGTTGAAAGTGAATTTCTGTTAAATCAGAAATGACTTGTACCAATAAACTTAAATGCATACACATCATTATTCAAAATATTAAATTACAGCAAACAACAACAAACAAACAACAAGTAATATATATTACTGCGACTATACTTGCTTATTTTGTATATTATATACTTTTAGTTTATTGACAAAATATTCATTATATTACAGGTGCACCACTTCTTGTATACACGGGCTACTCCTGTACAGTTCCGCACGTCACCTCCTTTAGAAGCGGTAAAACCTGAACGAAGATCAATTGTAACGAGCAAGGGTCGGTCGATGAGCCCGCCTGCCAAACTGCTTCACTATGAAGATTCACCAAGAAAAAGAACCAAGCACATGAAACATGCACATATCCAGAGGCCATACCTTGATTTTGAAAAGATGCAACAGGTAAATTTCTATTTATATACCTTTTACTTTATCGCTCGTTATAATCTTCTGTAGTATCTTAATTTCCAGTGGTCAGTTTTAATTTTTCCTTATTGAGTATAGACTTAACACTGATTGGATATCCAACATGAAAGTGACTTATTTAAAACCAAGAGAAACACAGTATGAGATCACCGCCAAGATAAGCACTTAATATCCCGTTTAACTATAACACGTAACTTAAAGGGACACATTACGTGTTTTTTTTTGAGTTTTTGGTCTTGGTAAAGCCAATTCACTTTGTGCATTTGTATTGAACGAGGTTACTGTCATACTTCCCTTAACAAGAAGCTGTTTCTTAAGAATGGATCACTACTAACAGACTTTTGACCTAGATTTTAGACCTTAAAAACTCAATCTGACCTGCAACTTGGGAGTCCCGTTGGAAGAGAATCACTATAAAAAAAGAAGAGGGAGAAAGTCAGTTCAAAACGGCAAAGTTTAACAAGAAATACAGGGTCAATCCTAAGCAATATAAGATTCTAAAACTAAGAATTTTATAAGATTGAGAAATGATGATTGATATAAAACCACACAATCGGAAGAAGCTCTCGCAGAATTTGTCCAAGTAAGAAACGAAGTAAACGCAAGAATAAAATCAATCAAAAGAGAACATTGGGCTAAATTTACCAGCGACATGGACTACGACCTACATGGTGCCCAAAAGAAAGTATGGAAAATGCTTCGGAACAGGGAAAAACCAGTTAACGAGTTCGTGCAGATCAAGGGAGTAGCTATAGAGACATGGCAACAGCATTTTCAGGAGCTATATGATGCTGAAGAAACGCTGAATATAAACGAATACGAAGCAGATATAAGTGCTACAATCAATGACGAAGAGGTAGAACCAAAGATCAAGAAGCTAAAAAACAGAAAATTACCTGGAACAGATGGTATACCCAATGAACTCTTAAAATATGGAGGCCTTGAACGTGCAAGTAAATTGTCACAACTATTTAACAAAATCTTAAACGACACAGGAACACCAGATGAATGACATAAGAGCATCACAATCCCCATATTTAAAAAAGAACAAAAAACTTGCCCACAAAACTACAGAGGAATAACCCTCTTAAATACAACGATGAAACTGTTCACGAGTATTCTTAAGGACAAATTGGAAAGGCAAATCACTAATGCTGAAGAACAACAAGGTTTTACAAGAGGGCAGTCTATAATAGATGCAGTATTCACAATAAAACAAATAAAAGAAAAAGCTATAGAGTTCGGCATGCCAGCGTATATTTTCTTCATTGATCTCACGAAGGCGTTTGACATGGTTCGCCTGGGAGACATTCTAAATATATTAATAGAAAATAAAACACCGACCAACATAACAAAGATAGTCCATAACCTAAATAACAACAATGTAACCAAAGTTAGAGCAGGAGACCAATTGACTTAAAATATTCCAACACCGGGAGGAATTAGACAAGGCGACAGTTTAAGCCCCCGCATGCCGGCGTATATTTTCTTCATTGATCTCACGAAGGCGTTTGACATGGTTCGCCTGGGAGACATTCTAAATATATTAATAGAAAATAAAACACCGACCAACATAACAAAGATAGTCCATAACCTAAATAACAACAATGTAACCAAAGTTAGAGCAGGAGACCAATTGACTTAAAATATTCCAACACCGGGAGGAATTAGACAAGACGACAGTTTAAGCCCCCGCATGCCGGCGTATATTTTCTTCATTGATCTCACGAAGGCGTTTGACATGGTTCGCCTGGGAGACATTCTAAATATATTAATAGAAAATAAAACACCGACCAACATAACAAAGATAGTCCATAACCTAAATAACAACAATGTAACCAAAGTTAGAGCAGGAGACCAATTGACTTAAAATATTCCAACACCGGGAGGAATTAGACAAGGCGACAGTTTAAGCCCCTTCTTATTTAACCTAGTCATGGACAAAATTATAAACAAAGTAACATCTCTCAATCTCGGATACAGAATGGGCAACAAAAGAATTGGTATGGTGTGTTACGCAGATGATGCAACAATTATTGCCGAATCAGAATATGGTCTTTATTGACAGCTCTTTCAGTTCTTTCAAATAAGCCGCCAACTAAATATGACCATTGCTACCAACAAAACTGACTTGCATACGACCGATCATGACATATGGCATAGAAGTGCGCAAAGATACCAACAAAACGAAACAGATGCTAAGGGTTGCCGAAATGAAAACCCTAAGAACAATAGTAATTGTAAGATGGGGAAGGCAGCGTAAGAGGAAGTGGTACCATCATCTAAGACGAATGGATGAGAATAGACTCCCAAAAATTGACCTAGAAAACAACCCGCCCGGTTCAAGACCTCCCGGAGGACCAACTAAAAGATGGAGGGATAGTTGGCAATCTACCTCCCACGAAATTAACCAGAGGCAGCTTCAGAATTAAACAGATCGAAAGAAAGATCTCCAAGAAGTAGAAGAAGAAGAGAAATGATGAAAAAATTATCAAACAGAAATTCTACCATCAGAACAAAGAGCCAACTGTCATTTACAGTTGGTCAAAACTAGGAATGGCTTTAAAAATCCTACAATCATACTTTGTAATTAGCTTCAACGCTATATTAAGAACGAAACGTTGTAACTTACGTAAAAACACAAAAACTAAATGGCTAAAGCATACTCGCAAGGACTTATAACTAACGAAATACTTTTTGTTTGGAGAGAAAAACTATAAGACAAATTGGACATATATTGTAAAGTACCTTACAGAGTCTGTTAAGCACTAAAAATTAAAAAAATAAGACTGGCGTTAGCAGTTTCTTCACTTATCTGAACGTTTTCTAATTGCTGAGTATTGATTGAATCTGATTCTCTTTAGTATTAAGGTTAGTAAGCTTAAGTATCACCCTATAGCCAAATTTCAATTTACATCCGTTAGTAATGTAATATATCAGTGCCCGGGTTAACGTAATTAATGATATTATCGTCACGTAACTGTTCAAACATCATCAGCATAGGTGAGTAACGGCACATCCAAAAATAATCGATTTTTATGACAAATCAACAAGTATAGCTCGACTCTTATATAATTTTGTTCACGTGAGGTAGATACCAAGCCCCATATTGATTTAGAAGCACCTTCGGACGATACGAACGATGAACATAGAAAATTCATTTCCTACTGCTGGTGGTGAGGTGACCGTTCGCAGTCGATTCGTAAATTATTTATGATTTAAATACGCTGTTGCATTTTCAATGTGATTTTGGATTGGGATTGCCCGATAGGTAGGTGGAGGTTGTATCACTTTGATACAAGGTGAGTCACGGAACAGGGAATCATAAAACTTAAAATACAATAAAATGCTATTTCCTCTATCGACGTTACATTATACTCCAGTCGTCAGAGACGAAAATGCTACTGAATCTCTAAAAAGCATACGAACAAGCTAAATTTTGCCCAGAATGTCAATTTTAGAAGCTCAAAAAAAATGCAAAAAAGTTTACCACTTTTACCACCGGACTTCCCCTAAAACCCCCCTCGTACGGGGGAAAACAGAAAAAATCGATTAATCAATAATCTGTACGCTGTAGAAAAAAATGTTTTAAATAAAAAATGTAGCTGAGATAATTTTAAACAAAAATGTTTATTAGCAGTTTTTGTGTAGAATGAAACGTTCTCTTAGAAACAACGCTTAAAGCAACCGGCGATTTTGAATGTCAGTTTTACATAAAAATTTTATGAACTCAGCGGTAAAAATTCAATATCTTTTTATTAGAGTGTCTTATCGACAAAAATCAAAATGCGTTTTAAAGGTGAAGAGTGGAGCTTTCGTATGCAATCTTTGTATTTTGCCGCAAATGAACTCAGTTTTTATAAAGGTGTTAAATAAATAAACATATCATGATTTTTGCCATTTTTTTATGATTCCCATGAGATCAATAAATTTTATCACTTTTATTGACTGGTCACAATAGGGTTTCCATAACTAGAAACTAATTTTCAAAACCTATAGCATAAAATTTTAGAGGCATTTGAAATATACCTAAAAAAACGCTAATCACATTACAAACGACCTAAAACGTTTAGAACTGCTTTTTTTTCAATTATATTAGTACGTTTTTCGAAAGTACAAAACTTTAGCTACAAATTCAAACCAATACCGCCTTCTTAGAGACATTTCCTGTGACATGCGATTGTTTGTAATGTAAAAGTTTAAATTCTGCGTTTTTAGTCATATGTGTTTCAAATGCTTCATATTTTTTGCCAAAACTCAAAATCAAAATTTTATGTTATGGATTTTTGAAGATTAGGCCCTAACAATGGAAATGATCCACTACGATCTCTCAATGAAAGTAATACATTTTATTGATGTCATGGGAACGGAAAAAAATGGAAAAATCGCGCAACGTTTATTTATTGAACAGATTTATAGAAATTGATTCCATTTGTGGCAAAATAAAAAAAATGTATACGAAAGCTGCACTCTTCACCTTTAAAACGCATTTTGATTTTTGTCGATAAGACACTTTATTTAAAACATTTTTTTCTACGGCTTAGAGATTCTTTGTTAAAAGATTTTTTTCGTTCCCCTACGTACGGGGGGAGGTTATAGGGGGAAACCCGGGGATAAAGGTGGTTATTATCTCGTTTATAGATATTGTCCTCATTATCATGTCTTGTTTGGCTTGCAGGCCCTACTCATTCCAGGAGTGGTCACTCATTGATCCTTTGTATTGGGAGATTTTAATTTAGAATGGTATACGAAAATGTGTACGAAATAACACAAATGTATGTACAAAGTTACAATGGGTTTATTACTAATGTTCTCTGTGTGCGAGTACTTGGAAAGAATACGAGAAACGATCGTGCGCGTGAATCGGGAATCCTTGCATTTTTATTGGAATATTTCTAGCACATTTCATAAGTACTATCATTGGAGAAAATGGAATTTCGCAAATGTCGTATTATAACTTACAAGAATTATGTAAAGATACAACAATAGTCAATGCAAGTTATATTCCTTTCCAAATTATAACCAAAAATTAATGCAGAGAGAAAAGTAGATTTGTAATATAAATTACAATAATTATTGTATTAAATAAACAAGTTAAGGTCATTTTATTTGCAGTTTACATACGAATAATATATTAAAAGTGCTAATAATTTCGCTGATATATGACACAAGGTGTCGCTCTTACGAACGTAGCGAATACACACAACCAAACTTATATGGAATCACCATGTATTTCAAGCCAATATTTATTTTTTTGAAAAACTTATTATTACGTTATTGTTGCGAAGAATAAAGGTTTTTATTGAAACTAAACAAACCGATAAAACAATTAATAATACATCGGTATATTATAGATTCTTTTGGAATCTATAATATGTATATATTTGGCTGCTTGGAAAGGCTGCAGTCTGCCATCAAAACAGATTATAATATTTAAGAGATGGAGTGGTGGAATAAATCATTATCATGTTGTTCTGTTCTGAAACACTGGTTAATGTAACCGCCAGTGTTCTACAGTTTTAATTGCTTATGAAATTTTAATGTGCCGCCTTCTACAATTACTGCTTTATATTAGTTTTTAGTGTAGTATAATAAGGCTGTATAAAATGTATACTAAATGTATTAGATTTTATTATATGTGGGTTTAATGCGGTAAGATTATAACAATATTAAAATTCACGTTTACTCTTAATTACTTCGGATTAAATCCAGTTATAAAAAAATATTCTTATTACGTTTTTAATGGTGGTATTTAGAGATCGGTTTGTGGAGATTTTTATTTGTTTAATTAATTTCTTCGGTATTTTAATAGGATCTCAGTTTTTTATCCAAACGTTTTCTTAAAACTTAATCATAAGCTTACTTAAAGTTATACGACAGAAGGTTCTGTTTTAATTCTTAATAGTTCTAGAACTACGGGATATTATCAATGAATATAGACGCATATGCGTCTATATTCTTTGATATTATGAACATCTTTATTCTTCCGACATTTTCGCTTAATCTCAAATACTACTCTTCTTCGTAAGGTACTTTTTCTATTAAAACAAAATGGAGAAATGGTGCGCACTTAAGTGGAAATCGCTTCTGTTGTAAATTCTTTAAATCTATCTGAACAGCAAGTACCTTACAGTAAACTATTCTACTTTGAATATTTAAATTAAGTTTTAGAAAAATACAAAGTGTAAAAGCATAATTTTAAAAAAAGAAGTGCATTTGCGCATGATTCCTCTCCATGAGGGTAATCATGCGCACGGATTGGGAAATGGTGCAGTGTAATAAAAACGCTTATGTCAAAAGTATCGTAATTTTATGAAGAAATGTTAATTGTATGGTATACTTAAATGAAATACTTTTAACGTAAACAAAAGTCGCATTTATAATTTTCTGGGGTATTTACATTTGTACATTCTGCGTGATTCCGCGAGGCACGTAACTCCCATCTATACCATAATTATTTGTCTTTTCTTCTTTTTCCACAAATACAACATATGTGGTTAACTGCAGTTGGTTTTTCTAATGGTGATGGAATGAAGCTTAATTCAACATCATACAATTCGTCTTCATCGATAATATCTGTCAAATCACTGTCGGTTACATCAGATGACTCGGGTGTTAGCTCTTTCTGCACTCTCTTCTTTTTTGTTTGCCTTGAAGTCTCCAATTTTATGATTATTGCTTGTTACGAGATTTTCTCTTAATTTCTGGTTTAACCGTTTTTGCTGTTATTGGAACAAAAACGAAAGAGGAATTTTCATTAGATGTAGAAGGCTAAACATTTGTAATATCTAACATTGACTCATCAGCAAATGCATTTTGTTCAGACGTTGTAGGAGCCCCTGGTAGAGAAGCGTCTTCTACTATAATTTCCTTTGCTGGATTGATAGGAGCAAAATCATTATAATTAAATTTATTGGGATCTAACGGACATATTCCAGATGCATGAAAACCTGACACTTGCTTTCTCCATAGGGTCAAAATTCATAAATGCTTTATTTAACAGCTCAGCGACGTCACTTTCGGTTATTTTTTGATGGCCTGTTTTATACAAATAAAGATCATATTCTCAATAAAGTGCAGTCTTTAAAGGACTAAAGAGAGTCGAAAGGCTTTAGATGATCTAAGGTGTGTGGTGGAAGTGGCACCATATGAATGTTTTTTCTTTGGAAACAGTATATGCATCAATAGCAAGATGGCTGGAGTGGTAATCCAGCACTAAAAGGATGGGATCAGTCGTTGATGTGAGTTTTGCATGTCTTACGAAATGACACAGCTACTCATTAAAATCTGAATTGATCCATCTGTTTTTGGAACATTTAAATAAAATACCGAGGTCTATTTTTCTTAAGTGTAAGAGACATTCTTTTCTGAGGATAGATCAACATGGGGGGAATATAATGGGATCAACACGGGGCTGTGATAGTTCTTCCACGTTCGGCAAATATAGCAGATCCTACCGTTTTAGCTCCTTTAGGTCCATCAACCTTTGGACATTTTATTGGACTGTTATAATGCCAGTTTCTTCTATATTAAAAATTTCTGTTTGACTCAAACAGAAATCTGTTTGGCTCAAACAGATTTCTATTCAAACTTGCGCCTTCTTGTTATTTTAATGTTGCATTAAGATTCCTTTTTATAAACCCATAAAGCCAATCTTTGGCAGCTACCCTATTTTCTTCAACTTTCTTTCTACTTCATCTGAAAACTTTTATTTCCGTTACCTTTATTTTTTTTTCTGTAATTTCTGATTGCATACAGAGCATTTTGTAAGTCTTAGTTGGTATATGTAAGAAGCGTAGATTTTCCAGTGTAGCTTCGTGGCATCTGGAAGTAAAAATGACAATTTTAATATTTACCATCTCATTGTTTGTCGGGGCATTATGCGCACTCTGGCCCCTTTACTCCTTAAATATCAAACTTCATCACAAACGGAAAACTGCTGAACTGTATATACTAACAGATGCACCAAAATGTATGACAAACAACATGATATAAATAAATGAATATCCAGCAAGCTATGCATGATAAATAATTCCTAGAATTAAATGTAACAATTGCCCTAAGAATTCCTTTTGCGAAAAAAAGGAAACTCAGAAGGATCTGGCAATACTCTAGAGCTCCATCTGATAAAACAAGCCTAAACAATGCAACACAGCAACTTAAAAATGAATCAATTAGTGACTACCTCAGGGAATTAACAAATGACACCAAAACTGATTATTCTGTGTGGACAGCCACTAAGAGATTAAAAAGAGGAACCTTGCATAATCCTCCAATAAGAAATTCAGATGGAAACTGGGCAAAAAGCAACTTACAGAAAGCCAATAAATTTGCTGAATATCTAGAATAAACATTCCAGCCAAATGAGATTGAAAATATACTCGAATGGGAAGACATCATCCAGAAAGAAGGAGAAATCAAATCAGTCATTCCAAAAGAAGTTGCTAATGAAATGAAAGAAAACATCAATTCAAGAAAAGCTCCTGGGTGTGATTTAATTACTGGAGAAATCCTAAAACGACTACCTAGGAAGGCCATAGTTAAACTAACATCGAGTCATATATTTTCGATAGAGCTTGTAGGGATAAACATGAAGTATTTTACTCAAAACTCAAAGAAATTAATACATGAGTGTCGTAAGGTAGTGTATTGGGTCCAGTTCTATACTTATTATACACCAGCGACATTCCTGAATTCATATGTAATACAATAGCCACCTGCACAGACGATACTTCCTTGATGGCTGTAGGTGAAGGTCATGCAAAAGCGTATATCGTACAGAGTTTCGAAAATAAACTGCTAAGAAGCATTGTCAATGCTCTTTGGTATTGCAAGAATCACGCAAGCGATCTCCATAAGTACTTGGAAATGTACACTGTTAATGGAACCATTAATAAAATAACCAAGGGTCACGAACAACTATTATTTTATCATGTTAATGTCGAGGTCATCCAGCTCCTTGAAAACGTGATTCTGATTAGACTATTTAAGAGAAAAAAGCTCTTTGAGTTAGTGAAGTGAAAAGCAGAGTACAGTAATCTTACACACTAATATTTGTGTAAAAAAACTATTAGATTCTAACGAATACTAGTCTGTTCCTAGTTAAAAGTTTCTAGTAGTAATTTAGGTTAGAGAAAAATTGCCTATTGATCAGATTGTAGTGTCCATAAACATCCTACAGGTGTTTATTAAAAAAATTATGTTAGGAAACCATTTTTACGAGTTCTTCTGAAGCTTTGTAACTATGATTACATTATAAAAGTTGTTTAAGCTTATTCTCTTTATTGATTAAAGCTTGAATAAAATGTAGGTAGTTGCAAACGCGCGTTATCAAAACGTGTTTGTCTTGTGAGCATGTCCTAAGTGTTACTGATGGTAACCGCTGAAGTTGAACAACAAGCTTCGATGTTGTCGCCAATTTTCAGTGGAGGTAAATGCTTAACCATCGTCAACAACCATGAATGAGAGTCGTATAGATGGAAATGGAGAGCCATAACGTTACGGGCTGCAGATATACATGAATATATTGACTAAAATGATCGAATCCAATTAAAACAATTATCGACTACTCATTTCCTCGAAACATTGTGCTTATATTCCTCATTTTATCTAACGCATACCATCAAGTAACTATTACTATATCTTCATGAAGGATACAAATTTTTGAATTACTTTATTTAGAATTTATTTTGTGCAACTAGTGAAAACACATTGCTTTAATTAAAAATGTGCTGCTACGTTTTAAAAAACCAATGTCAAAGAGTAAATTTAAAGTCGAAAATATATTTCTTTAAGAATAATAGACTGCACTTATTTTAATGAATTTTAAATTTTTTCGTGCGAAATCATAAAAACCCCGAAAACCTTGTTAGCCTACGGTAGTTTCATGGGCGTCACCACAAGATTTGTCGAGGCTGTCATCATGTTTTATTTTTAAATGAAAAAGCTGTACTATTTGCGGAACTACATCATAAAATAGAAACCATTTGTTAATGATCACATAATTAATACAAATATATACTCACTATTAAAGGCTGACTCATCCATTAAAGGTCAAGTTCAGGAAAGCTATTTTATTGTATTATGCAAATATGAAATTTTTACGAAAACTTTTATAGTTTTAATGAGTTTCTCTATTCAATTTCTCCTACCTCTAACTAAAGATTAGGTTTTTGTATTTTTTTCTAATAGTAGTTTTTCTGTCGATTTCTTCTGTAGCTTCTTCTTTATTGCTGTTCTCGCATCTTCCGCCCGATTTTCTTTAAATTGATTTAAATCATAATAATTCAGTTGTCTATGCCTGATTTTTTGATATTTTATCGACTGATACTTTGATTGTTAATGCGATTTATTTTACACCAGATTTTGCGTGGTGAGTTGAAACCAGAAGGTATTTTTGTTATGTAAGCAGTAGCGCACCTAGAATTTGCCTCTGGGGGGGTTTTGGTTGGTCACCAAAATTTTTTTTATGATGTTACCTCCATTTTGAGTCCTTAAAATGTGTAAGTAACAGTGTCGGAATAGGTTCCTGGGGGGGGGGGGGTTTAACCCCCAAAACCCCCCCTCGGTGCGCCACTGTATGTAAGACATATTGTTATTGAGTTTGAAAACTTTGTGGTTATATTAATCTTGGTTAATTACTATTTAAATGGGAATAAGCCAGAATTAAAGGGTAAAGTACGTTTATCGACGTTTCAATTTCCACTTCGGAAATCGTTCTCAAAATCGTTCTCAAAATACAATAATGTTTGTATTTTGAGAACGATTTCCGAAGTGGAAATTAAAACGTCAATAAACGTACTTTAACCTTTAATTGTGGCTTGTTCCCATTTAAATAGTAATTAATTTAACATGCCACAAGAAAATAGCTTCAGAACAATATTAAACTTGGTTTTTGTATCTGTTTCGCATTTTTTTCTATTGAGTTGAATATTTTTTTGCAATTATATGTCGGTGCGTTGAGTCGGCTGAGTTGTGGAACGCCGCGCCGCTTAGTACGGGAAGAGATTGTCTGGAATGAATTTAATTATGTCAGCAATTCAACATCGACATTTTAAAAGAGCACTATTAATTCAGACAAATGTAGTGATGAATACTGGTAAGAAAAAGACAGAAGAAATCGAAATGAACCAAGGAGTGATACAGGGCTGCAGCTTTTCCCCCATCCTTTTTATGATATACATTGACAACATCTTCAAAAAAATAAAATCACTAGAATATCGCGGTATACAACTCGATCAACATATTCATCTAAAAACTCTACTACTATTTGCAGACGATAAAATAATAGTACCTACAAGAAACAGGAGAAACTACAACTAGCAATACAACTTATCGTTAGCAAAGACGAAAGTTATGGTATTTAAAGACAAATAACCCGTGTTGTGAATACGATAACGATATAGACAATAATATACATAAATTTCAAGCAATATACGGTAAAATAAATAGAACACTACATCATAAAATAATCAAATCATTCCTGTTCCGAAGCATAATCCTGTTTCTATGAGCTGTACGAGTTTAAAGTCTGCCAGTAGGGTGCTGACCTGACTGTAGATCCCTCCTCCTTTACCCTGGCTTGGGACCGGCATCAGTTCTTTCGAGCTACTCAATCCAGCCAACAAAATTGCAGGCGTAATGTGATAGCAATATATACGCCTGAGAACAACAAAGATACCACCAACACCTTCAGACTGTAATAAACGAGAATATAATATAATCATTATGGGTGATTTTAGCGCCCATGTTGGCAATGATATAGGTCCAGGAATAAAATAGCTATATAATGAAAATATCAGACATGAAAACGGAGACCTTCTGACGAACCTCTGCAGCACAAACTAAATACGTATTTATAATACATTTTGCCCCCACAAAGAATATAAATACACTTTCGAAAACACGAGAGTACAAAGACCTATGATAGTCTATATTCTGTCGAATAGACAGTTGCACCCCTCTCAAATATTGGCTATAAGAGCACTAACATCAGCAGAAATAGGAAGGAGAAAGCTAGACAAAAGTCTAATATCTTAGCCTCAGCTAAGGAAGTTCTTGGTGAAATAAATATAAATAAAGAAAAAAGTTCTTAAGTTCTTAAAATGAATCCTATGCTCTTTAATTTAATCATGGATGAAATCATAAAAAGTGCCAACAAAGAAAGAGGATACAGAATGGGAAACAAATAAGTAAAAATACAAATAAATATAAAAAAGACCATGCAATATTGATAGCCCAAGATGAAGATAGTCTGCAAAGACTATTTCACAGATTTAACAAGAGCAAAACAATTTAATATGAAAATCTCAACTCAGAAAACGTAAAACAATAGTAATCAGCAAATAACCGATGTAAAATATAAATCGATGGCATTAGTATTAAACAAGTAATGGAAATAAAATACCTTGGAATTACAGTGTCCAGGTATGGAGACCTGGGCAAAGAAGTGAGAGATCAAGTACAAAAACAAATAGACTGACAGGATGCCTTAATAACACTATATGGCGAAACCGGCATATTAACACTAAGATGAAGTTAAGAATTTATAAAGCCAGTGTAAGACCATAATGACATATGCATCAGAAACAAGACGCAACATAGCCACAACTCAAAGACTATTGGAAACGGCAGAGATGAGACTATCGAGAGATCGAAAGAAGAGTGAAGACATTAGAAGAAAATTTAAGTTACAGTGTATAAACGAATGAATATTAAACAAAAAAAAGAATGGAATAACCACTTAAGCAGAATAGGGGAGACCCGCGTGGTCAAAATAGCAAGAGATATATCACCAATCGGTAGAAGAAGTATCGGACGACCGCTCAAAAGATAAAGTGACAACATAGAGGTATCAATTTACCAATAAACAAGCAGAATTGCTTATAAAGAGGAGGAAGAAGATCATAAAAGAAGAAAAGATAAGAAATTTTTTATAAAACTATGGCCGTACCATTACTCATGCACGATAGTGAATGTTGGATAAATGATAGAAAACACCAGAACAGAATATAGGCAGCAAAGATGAGATTTAAAGGATGCACAAGAAGAAATCTAATAAGAAATAAAGACATACGTAATAAACTAAATGTATACGCCACAAGCAACCAGATAGCTAATTACATAGATAAATGGAGACAGCATGTATTTACACTGATGATACTGACGCTCCCCATGTCAAGCCACAGAGTCTCTAATTGATGGTCAGTATGTTGGTAATGGTATTTTTCTTTGTAATTTTAGTTACCTAAATAAGAAAGCAGCTTCTGGTGAGTGTGTGAAGATTGGGGGAGATATGTATTATGATACAATAAAGGTTGAGACAGGTTTAGGAGACACTAATAAATGTCATGTGATAGTAGGTTTTCACCTTATTGCTCATTTCTTGGCCCTTATTTATTCTCATTAGTGTTGGGTCAGCTAACAGGAAAATCCAAAATGACATTTCGTATTGCTTAATGTATGCTGATGATTCACAGAAAATGCTAAAAGCGAACTAGAAGAAAGACACAATATTATTATTATGAAATAATACTGTAGGAATTTTCTATTTTTAACTACCACTACTGCTGCAAAATGGATACTTAAAATATTTTTGCTTTTACTCTTACGTCTAACCACTTTCCTTAACCGAAATTTTTGGCCATTGTTAGATCTAAAATAGGCAAAAACATTTTGTTTGATCTGTGCACGCAACTGAACGTTGGTGCACCGGCCTATATGCACCGGTATATATTTATCCCGAAATATAAAAGTATAAGAAAGCGAGGAGAGGTTGAGCTTCATTCGTTTTTTTACATCTTTTTTGTCATTACCGGTATGAAGTGTTTCAGAGGCACAGAGTCCTTGAAATATTTTAACAGCGCTCGAAAGTTCGTCCGAAATTTTACGGCAAAATAACCCTTAAAGACAGTAATTATAAGGATTCTTTTTTGCGAAAAAAAATTCTTTTCCTGCAAACATTTATGGGCCGGAGCGCTCACAGCGAACACGTATTAATTTTTAACGCGACGAGATAATTAACGTACGAGTTAGATCAAAACTTCAATCAATCGCCTTTGTAAACAGTGTAGATTTTAAATTTATTGAAGTTGTAAATGCATTAAAGCATGTCCCGATATTAACTCGTGAAAACAGAATCAGACGTAACGATAGAGGAGAGAATATATTTACAGAAGAACGACAACGTAATAATTAACGGGAGATCTAAATACAAATATCGTACTATCGTAGGTTTCCAATAACGAAAAGAAGTGATGTGACACTCCGGAAGTGACTGAGAAGGGGAAGCATAGCTTTCTTATCGTCTACACCCGAAGCGATAGTTTTTAATTTAATTTATTTTAATTTATTTTATTTTATTACATTTTAATTTTATTTTAGTTTATTTGATTTGGTTTTAATTTTATATTATTTTAATTTAATTTTATTAAAAAATACGCATGGGTTAGCGTTTACTGCTTAACGTAGTGTGCGGTCACGCGACCTGTTGCACCGTCAATGCATTCCGTCAGTAGCCCGCGATAAGAATGCTATGCTTCACTTCCTCCATCTACTTACACGCAAATACTGTCTTCTCTGTGACCTTGCTTTCCTTAAATCGTGTCGTGTCCATCAAATCCTTCCAAAATCTCTTAAAATTAAACATCACACTAAATCTTCATCCATTTCCAAAATTCTTAGAGCAACTGGTTTTTCGCTTCTTCGAAATTTAATTCATTCCACCCGACGCAACTTAGACACTTAGGCAATTCTCAACTTTTCAAAACCTACAATGACATCCACTCTTTCAATATCCATCCATTATGATGGGACATTTTCGATCGTCTTTCTCACCCAAAAGCCCAACACACTTCTGACAACAAGTCCACAGCCCATTTCGAATCCACAACCTTCGACTGTTGTTCGTAATTCCTCAGATATTGGTATATCTGATTCAGCTAACAAAGCTCTGTCAAAATGATTCAATTTTTCTGTCACTCCTCTTTCCATCCGAACTGAGAAAATTATTTTTCAAACTGAGGAAAAATTTCGGGCCAATGCTTTGTAAATGCATTAATTTTTTTCGAATCCTGAGAAAACTAACAAATATTTTAAAAAAATTTATACGCAGTATAAAAGATTACATTATTACCGAGGGCCAAAAGTCCATTAGAATAAACAAAAAGTTTTTTTGAATGAGATATTTGAAATTAAAAATCACACTAAATTTTCTCTTCTTTTTCACCCCTGTAACTTATTAAAATAAACATTATAGAAGTTTTCAGGGACTTTCGGCCCTCAGTAGTAATGTAATCTTGCATTCTGCGTTTAAATTTTTCAAAAATACTTATTAGTTTTTTCAGGATTCGAAAAAAAAGAATGCATTTAAAAAGCATTGGCCCGATATTTTGCGTCTACTCTCTTAAATTAAATTGTTTAGTATATTTAATGGAAAATTTAAAACATTTTGTTAATAAAAGGTTGCAAAATGTAAAGAAATCTCAGAAAATCCAGATTTTCTAAAATTATTTTTAATTAAGTATCATTTATACACGAAACATTACCTATAATGTATTCGCAGTCAAGAAAAATAGCAACTAAACAGTAACACGTGAACATAAATTTTGATAAACGTAAGCAAACACAAAGCTGTCTCAAGTTATGACTCACTTGCTACTCTCTCTACCTCTATTTTACTATTCTTCGCTCAGTGAATATTCTGTCCGAAAGATGATCATGGGGTGTTTATGCATTTCGCGCTTTTTTGGGTGTTCTTAAATTATAGACAAAAAACAAATAATGCATAGTGAATAGTTAAAAATCAACTAGCTACATTCTATTTATACGAAGCTGAATTTTCAAATGTATTCGTTATGAAAATCAATACAAAAAAATTCAAAAATCAATGTGGAACATGGTTGACAGTAACACTATCGAGCCCTATTGCACTTCAAGGATTGTGTTAAGATCAGCAAACTTATCTGTCATATTTTTAATGAAAGGCTGCACTATTTATTTTTTTTATCATATAACTCCATTCTTACATTACTTAACTGTTACTCACAGTAAAGTTAACATAAATGGGAAATAATCCTTTATTTTGAAAAAAAAAGAAAATCAGTGTATCTGGTCATAATAAAAGTAAACCAAATACAAAGTTCCGTTAAAAAAAATGGAAAAACTTAAACTGACAAAATTTCTTGTAACATCCTTCTTCTTCTTCTTCTTTTTATGTAGCTATATATGCCTTTGTCTGTTTTTCTGTATTAGTAATGGCAAATAAATAATAGCTTGATATTAAGATAGCTATGATGGTAACCAACGTTCTGAAAGGATATGGTACATGAAGAAGAAGAACGAGCTTTAAATTACTGTGATTTGGCAGAGTTGCTTGATAAAGCGTTTCTTAAATGTCAAACAGCTGAAATGCAGTTAAAGGCTTCAAGGTCACTGAAATTTAGCCATTTAATGGAAACATATTTTCTGAAGCAGATTTCATTGCAGAAAAAGATAAAGCTGCGAAGAACTGCAGTACTGCTGCTTTAGAGAACTATAGTGAACGCAATGATGCACCAGCAAAATCGGCCAATAATCTTTCAAAAGACATTGAGTCTCAACCGGGAAGTAGTAAAGAAAAATATCATTTTTATTATTCCAGAATCGACAACAGACATGAAGTCGCAACCGGGATGCAGCAAAAAAATTGATTCTCTTAGCTGTTCAAGAAAATATGTAACAAAAACTGATAAGTTTGTTTCTCCATTTCACATATCACCTTTACCAGCTATTAAAAAAAACAGTCACCCGATGCAGAAAGCCTGCTAAATTAAAAATTATGCTTCGTAGTCGTACAAAAAAGAGTTGGAGATATCATTGGACAAAGCAGCAGCAAAAGCTGCAGAAAAAGGAAAAGCAAAAAGCTTTAGCAAACAAAAAGTTAGGAAAAAACAGAAGACACCTGAAAGCGATTCAGAAGAAGATAAATTTTGCCAACAAATGATATATGTAAAATATTTATTTTGTGTTTAGTTAGGTGACAGAAGGGGCCCATATTTTATAGCAGTGTGATAGGAAGAGTACTTAACAGCACAACGTTTTATATTTTTTTGAATATCATTTTTAAACTTAATTTTTTGGAATACAGAATGCACTATGTAATGCAATAAGGTTTGTAGGTCTGCACAAAAATATAAAGAAATTGGTAAAAAATTGAAAGTGTTATCCTATAAAACAAAGTTGAGGGCCCATAATCGAACCATTTCCTCTAGTATTATTAATTCACGATCTCCAATACTTGTTCATCACTGAAAAATCACTGATTTTTCTTTTGTGGTTCATGTGTACCCAAAGCAAAATGCTTATCTAATGCACTTGAGATCGGAAACCACAGTAATGGCAAATAAGGAATAGCTTGATTTTTTTATCTTAAATTACAGTGAATGGTGCGGAAATGCATTATCGCTAATTAAAAGGAAATATTGATCGCTAGATGGAAATTTGGAATAAATAAGTATTTTTGAAAAATTTAAACGTAGAATGAAAGATTGCTTTGTTACCGAGGGCCGAAAGTCCCTTAGAATAACAAAAAAGTTTCTTTTGAATGAGATATTTGAAATTAAAAGTCACACTAAATTTTCTCTTTTCTTTTCACCCCTCTAACTTTATTAAAATGAACATTATAGAAGTTTTCAGGGACTTTCGGCCCTCGATAATAACGTTTCTCAGTATTCGAAAAAAATTAATACATTTAAAATACATTGAACATTTTGACAGGCGACATTTTGCGCCTATGGCCTTAAAGTAATTTACTTGGATAAATCAACTATTTCTAATCACTAACGAATTGATCTAAATACGTAAATATCGACTATTAGAGTACATTCCAAAGCGGGACTACTCTCTAAAGAGTACAGATTTCCAGTCTTTATGCCAATTTCGAAGTTCTGTAGCCCAAGTGCGCTGCAACTAGTGGAACTTTTCTCTTGTATTAATAGACGTCCTTAACACTCTAATTGCCCTTAAAAAGGGGTTCTATATACAGTTGCTACTGAAATCAAGGTTCTTATAACATTACAAAACCACGTATTCACGCTTTACAGGCACAGAGTGGTATTTTTTGAGGTGACAGTGTCCTGGGCGGACGGATTAACACTTTTAAGTTAACTTTTTTAACATCTCTATAGAAAAGTTTTAATGTGTATACCATTTGGAAATGGACTCAACACTTTACTATGTATACCTTTATAATTATTATCATAAAAATATAGGTACTGATCATTTTTTTATCCATAAAAAAATTTATGGTTTTATTTAGAAACGTCACATTTTGATTTCTATACCTATTCAATGATAATATTGTCCACAAATTTGAACTACAACACCGGAATAGCATCCTCACCCTGTAAGCCCATCGCGCATTGATTAATTTTTGGGAACTAGTGTGCTAAAGCCAACTCTGCATACATCCCACCATGCCAATTCATTTCTTTCGGTGTCGTTAGATGCAATGAACCTCTTGCAGTGAAGTGGAAAATATTTTTAAGGAAATGGAATTTCTTTTTCTAGCGAAAATGGGTATTTGCCTATTGTTAAACTCTAACATAGTCACGTTTTTGTTATCTGTTGAAATATTTTCTTATATATACATTTCTGGACAAAATTAACACGTCAGTTTTACTCTTTTATTATTACTTACTGTCACTATTGAAAACACGTAAATTATTTGACGTTTTCAATGTTAATTAAGGACAGATAAATGTTTGAATGAGCTTGAGATGTACTATCGGGCCCTTCTAGCCTGGTTTTTTAATGTTTTTTAGTCTTTTTTGTTTGGCATGTGCCATTTTTTTTATTTTTCATGATTTTTTTTTAGAGAGTTTGGGATGAGGACCGGTTGAGGATGGGAGTAATTTGAGCGTTGCAGAGCTAATTACATGCTATCTCTTCTTAGTCATTGCCAAGCAATTGCTGTTTGGGTCTTCTGTATTTCCATCGCTGGAAGACATCATACCTTATGATCTCTCGCAGGATGTGGTTGGGATGGTCCATTATTTAGGCGAATTTTGTTCTTGCTTTATCGTCCATCTTTATCGAGCCTTATCTCTGAATGTTAATTTACTTCTTCTCCTAGTCAGGCTTCTGATATTGGCTTGTACATACTATTTTTATCTTCTGTACTGTTCTTGTACGTGAACGTGAGTCAGTCCCTTGTTCATGGTGACCCCGAGGTAATTTGCTTCATTTGACCATTCGATGGGAGTATCGAGCATCTATAGTTATTCGGCTGATACGCCGAGTCTCTTCCTAGACATACTGCAACTTTCCACTGTATGCACGTAGTTCTGTCATGGCATTACTGTAACCATAGTTCTTCATTTCGTAGATCAGTTCTTTGTGCTAGACTTTGTCGAATGCTTTACTTTCGTCTAGGAATTCTGCTCCGGTCTACTTTTTTTCGTTGAATCCTGCTGTGATGTATTCTGTGAGCCTAAGTACCTGATGTTCGCATGAGTGTGGCTCTAAATCCAAATTTGGTAACACCTGAAGTCTTTCTTTTTCTCTTCTGAGAATATCACTTGTTCAGCAATTTTTCTGATTGCTGGTAGTGAGCTTATTGACCTGTAGTTCTGTGGAAGAATGCTGTTTTTTTCCTGGTTTATAGATTGTGATTACATGGGCCGATTTTCCATCGATTGGGGAATCTTCAGAATCTCATCAGGTTTATTATGTTGGTCAGATAAAGGATTGCTTTTTCTGGGAGATGTTTTAGAGCCCTGTTGGTTATTTCTTCTAGTGCTTTCTTTGGTGCCGGATCAGGTTGCTCACTTCTTTTAGTGATGTGTGTCAGTGGTGGATCTTCTGCTTCGGCCGGTCTTCTGTAGTAATCTTCTTCGACTTCCTCTTGAAAGTCTAGACAAAGAGTCTTCTTGTTGGTGTTGGAGTTCATGAAACACCGTTTTTCTAGGGTGGTTCTCATGACTTCGGCCTTGTCTTTGATGGTGTATACTATGCAGTTTTCTCCATGTATAGGTGGCATTGGTTTCCTGTCGTTTCTTATAATATTCTGTAGTTTCCACTGAAGGTTCATATTTTTGCTGTTTTGTTCTTGGTTCTTCACATGGTTGTCCCATTTCTCCCTCGCGTGTTTTTGGAGCTCGTCTTTGATCTACCTATTTAGTATGTTTGTTGTTTTTGTCTACTTGGACTCTTGTTCTTCTTTGCCCTGTTATTCCCCCTTTAGTTCCCTTAGCTCTTGGCCGATATCTCCGAATCTACCTCCGTTGTTTGTATGTTCCTCCTCGGTAGTGCTGTTGTAGACAGATTTTCGAAACCACAGCATTAAAGATGTTGTCAAAGAAATAATTTGATGAAATATATACGGATGGGAGAAAACACACCTGATTGGCTTAAAATATCACTGTCAGTGGTCGAGCAAGAATATTTCAAGGACAAGAATTGGATTTTAGTGTAAGGTTCATTATTTTGTAACATAATTCAAATCTCAAAATTGAGGAGTGACACAAAAGTGATGAAACTATTATTTTCACTTTGCTATACTTTTCTCATTTTTGAGAAAAAGTAAGTGATAATTATGTCTAATTGGGTATTGAACCATATTTATGAAATATAAAGCAATATACAAAACTTAATCCAAAAGCAAACATCCATTGCAGTATTTATAACACTGTGTATTTAAATTTATACGAATACAAACCAGAACTGATGTATTTTGTACTTCCAACAACAACAACCCACTTTGGTACCGGTACGCCCTGTTGTTCTGATTACAATAAAACCAGTTTTGGGTTTGCTGTATTACTCGGTATAACCTTTACCTTCAAATCTAGATCTGACCCTGATGTCACGAAGTGTAAATATTTTTTCGTGTATCACTATAATATCTGCCAACTATGTAGGTAGTGGCCTGGATATTCTTTTTAGTTTTTGTTGTTATTGTACAGTTGTGATATTTGTGTGGGACGCTACAGGAATTTAATAAATTACTACAACGATTTTTTTCAAATAAATAATTGAACTATTATAAGAAATTACCTTTTACCTTCTCACTGTTTTCTACACTATGTGCATAGGCGTCGCTGGGGGGTTTAAACTTTCCCCAGAATTCGTCTAGTCTCCCAAAGTTTGGAACAAATCTACAGGTTCTTCTTACGTAAACCTAACAATCATATTTTAGTGTAAATTCAAGAACATTTGGCAATAAGAAACAATGGATGGAACAGTCTAAGCAAAACATGATAAACTTGCCGTCACAAACACTGTTAAAGTATGCATTATAAATAATTTTGCAATCACTACTACATTGGTGGAAGAAATTTGCGATGCCAAAGACAAAGACGCCATCGAAATGAAAGTAATCATCGCCAATATGTTGTACCTTTTTGTCTGTATTTTTTATACTGAAAGTTATTCTTTATAAAATTAATGTCTTGAGCCAATATTAAAAAAAGGAGTCTAATAGGTGGGTTAGCAACACTAAAACATCACAGAACTTCGAGTCATGAAGGGGAGCTTTACCGAAAAATATGGTGTATATTTGGCTATATTTGCGATCATGAAAGCTCAAGAATAATGAAAATACTAAAAGCAATTATAAGAAAGTGTGTAATTGGTATATCAAATTAATTATTAATTAATTAATAATGATAGTCCAGTCAGGTTAGATGAAAAAATTGCCTTACTTTGCATGGCGAGCTACATTAAGTTTACTTGTTCTAACTTTTAGTGCTGGTCAATAATAGTACAAATTTACAATCGCGACTGAATTACTGAAACGAACTGAAAGAACCGTTTTTGCTCAATATCTCCGCCATTTTCAACTTTTCGACAAAAATTGTAAGAACTGAAATTATTGCAAATGTAATTTCCTACAATTTCTTTTTTGTAAATTTTTTCGTGTGGGCGATATTTTCCGAGTTAAGGGGGAGATAGTGCAAGGGGGAAAGCATAATTATTGAATTATCTCGTTTATTCTTAACTTTACTTTCATGAATGCACATAAACAAAAATAGAGAGAATAATATTTTATACTATTTTGATCTGTTTTCTTTATCTGTACGTATGCGGTAAAAGCACGAGAGTAAGACCTTGCGAGGATTGGTTATATAGGAATTGTTTTTGTTCGATATCTCGGCCCTTTTAAACTTTTCGACAAAATGGTAAGCACTTAAAAGATGGCGGCTAATGCAACAATGGGATTTAGTCGCTATTTTTAAATTTGATACTATTATTGATCCACCTCTAAAGGTTAGAACAATAAAATTTGGGTTAGCTCGCCATGCAAGGTCAAATGGCATCTCGACTGGACTATGGATACTTACTTGAACATTTGCAAAAAGTCATGTACAAACTATTTTTAAAACCTTAGGTTTACATTTAAAATGTTATGTGAACTTTAAATTTAATGACATAATGTCGATGATTATGGATTTTAACTAAAAGGTAACTTATCGCGCCCTTACTCGAAAATTGTGTCCACGTCTGGGTCCAACCAAAGTTACAAACCAACTGAGTTAGAAGACAAGGAAGTGATATCACTTCGAAGCGATCTAAAATAATTGTTTCAAATATTTTGCCATATTACCTCTATCAAAGTGTTGTTCTGATTGAGTATGCCTCGAATCTAGGGCTTCTTGAGTGAACTTTTTCATTTGATATATCTCTATTGGTAGTCCTATTTGCATTTTATCTTATAATGATGGTCATACACAATTTATAGGCTCCTCCTTTGGAAAGCGTATATTTTGTTAATTAAAGTTATAACTACTTATAGTAAAGTTTGATAACTTATTTAGTTGGATATATTTTATCTTGTTGGGGTTTTTTAATGCGCATTAACATAACGTCACCCTATACAGGGTGTTTCAAAAAGGTATGTCATAAATTAAATCACGCATTTCGGGGATAAAAATAAATTTATTGAATCCAACTTACCTTAGTACAAAAATGTACACAAAAAAAGTTACAGCCCTTTGAAGTTACAAAATAAAAATTGTTTTTTTGCATTATCTCCTAAATTACTTGACATTTTGTAATAAAAATGGACACGTTACTTTCTTCTTCTGAAAGCATTTTTCATAAAAAAAGAAACAACAAAATCTAAGCGCACAGAAAAATTTTAAGGGAGATGTGCAGCCCTAAATCCCCCCAAACTTTTAAGTACATTCAAATCAAATGAATTTTGTAGCATCATTAGTTTAACACATTATTTTTAAAATTTTTTTGCCTCAAAACTTTTTTCAAAAAACAGTTTTTATTGATTTACGGCCCATTTCATTAACCTTTAAAAATTACGTGCAACTAAATAAATGGCTTAAATGAATTAACAAGTACAAAAAATGTCTATAACCTCTATAAATATGATATTAAAATAAATGTTCAAAATGACCCCCAGTTTCTTCAATACACATTCGGTATCGTTTTAATAGAGAAAACCGAATGCGCTGAAAAATCATATTTTTCTGACGAAATTAATTTGCAGCTTCAATTATTCTAATCTATCCTCAATTGTTGTTCGTTTTCTATTGTTACAGAATACACTTTCTCTTTACTGTACTTTATTACTGTAATGCAGTGGAGCGCCATCTTGTAGAAACCACATATTTTCCCCTATTGCAATATTCACTTCTTCCAAATACTCTTGTAAATCGTTTGCCAAGAACTGCAAATAATTATCACCATTTAAATTGTTGGGAAGAAATACTAGGCCTATTAGATTGTTATCTACAATTTCTGCCCAAACATTAACTTTAATAAGTCCTTTGGTGATGAGTCGTTTTTTTGGCGTGAGGATTTTCGTTTTGTTAGTTTTTGATTTTTTTTTTGTCAGCTTTTTATGTAAAATACCACTCTGTGCAACAGTTCAAATAACTAAACTTTTTGCAAATTTCTCTCAATGTAGTGTTTGACGTGACGGAAAAAAAATTTACATTAACCCTAGCAAAACATAGGCGTTACATTGGCTTTTTAAGAGGTGCAACACTTTTAATAAATTGATACTTTTTCACAATTACATGAAAAAAAAAATCATGGATATGGGAATTATCGAGTGAAATATCTGTCTAATGATGTGTCACACATGGTATATTCCCTATTTAATAATTAAGGGTTTATGTGGAAGGGTGTGTGTTGACGAATACGAGATGTCTATATCGCTAAAATTTGACCTATTTAGAATAAAAATCGACCTGTTTCAGCATTTTCACAAAATCCAATGAGTGGTCAATCCTTTATAAATCAAGTATTTTTTTCTGATTCGGATTTCAGATTAAAGTCCAGTTAATCTAAATCTAAAGTAAATGACACTACACGCGAATATAATTGAGATATTTTGAGTATCTAAATCAACAAACATGATATATGAAATTATTAAATAAAGAGTAAAAATGTGAAACTGATAAAATATGGAAAATTATAATAAATCTATTGTCAAGTAAGGCATGCAGTATGATAAAAATACATGAGTGCATCACGCACATGGCGTCATAAAAATGATATAAAAACTAAATGAAACTTCAGATTAGATAATTTTTTATTGAATTTCAGTAAATAATATTCTTCCTAAAGAGATATAAAATTTTAATAATAAAGATTCATTATTTGACACAATGTAAATGAAGGAATATACATTTATTTCTTATTCTCATTCGTTTCTTTATTTGGAGATTTATACATATTTGATTTCTGTACAGTAGTACCTCCTTGTCGGAGGTATTGAGTGGGTAAAAAAAATTATTCGCCAAATCAAGTTTTTTTGTTTGGCACGAAACTACAAAGGTTACTGCTACAGTGCGTGACAAGTAAAACTGTATTATAGCAAGCAGCGTTAAGTTTATACATTTATAATATTTTCCGGAAAATGGTACAGAAAAGAAGACGTTCTTTTTAATTTAAGCCGAGTTAGGTTGCAATGAAACAGATACGACTTAATAACGTAGGCATATCTCACGACAAGGCCATGCTTACAACTAGGGTACTCCACGTAATTATTAATCATAATTAATCATAATCAAACTAGATTAATTCATTTTAATAAAAAAAAGAGCTTGGTAATATATTTTCTAGAATTATGTAGAGGGAAAACCCTAAAAAAAATGTAAACTTATTAAAACCGCATCTGGGGTACCTAAAATATCCCACTCGGTCACGAAAAGGTTAAATTATAATAATAAAAACTTACACGTTGGGTTTATACAACCATTTGAGAAAGAAATCGATGGAAATAACCTGTAAATCAAGAGAACATTATTTTGTGAATAAGTGAAGTATTCTGAAGAATGAAGAAAGATATTACCATGTTAGAGATAGAAACAAAAACCCTTCAGCGTGGCGTATTCTATAATTTTTTTTTTTAATTAATTTGATGCTCCAAAAACAGCAAAATAAGGCAAAATCTTTTTTTGTGTATATTTTTTTTTAAATTAACTTATATCATTAATACGTTTTTTATGAAGACTGAAGTGTGTTACCTATAGTAGCGGGGGAAGAAAAATTTTGTGATTACTCTCAAAGTGATACTTAAATACTTCTTCTTTTCTTCTTCTTCTTCGGCTTTTCCCATTATGAGTTCGCCGTTTTCGTCCTCCACTCACTCTCTATTCTCCCAGTCGCCTTCTCTGAGGTCTCTATCTATCATAGCATTTCCGACGCATGTTTTCCATCTTGTAGCAGGTCTTCCTCTCCGTCTTCTTCCCGGCGGGTCCCAGTTTAATATTCTTTTCGGCCACCTATGCTCTGGCATTCTTTGTACATGCCCGTACCACTGCAGGGCTCTGTTTTCCAACTTTTTTGTAATTGAGCATTTGACTTCCATTCTGTTCCATATTTCCTCCGTTCTTATTATATCCGCTCTTGTGATTTGTAGACATCTTCTCATAAAGTCCAGTTCAACTGTTCTTATTTTATTTCGTATTGTTGTTGTCATTGGCCATACTTCCGCTCCATATAGGGTAATATTCATCACTATGCTTTGAAAGATCCTCTTTCTGTTTTCTTTGGTTAGAGTGTTGTTCCATATCACTCCATGAAGTGCTCTTGTGGCTTGTTTTCCTCGTGCTATTTTCATTTCTATATCTTTTATACAAGTACCATCTCGGCTAATCATTGACCCTAAATACTTAAAAGCCTTACAACTCTTAATAGTCTCTTCTTCTAAACTTAAGTTCAAATCTGCAACCTCGGGTCCAATACATAAGTATTCGGTCTTGCACATATTTATCTTGAGTCCCCAAAGTTCATATTCTTCCTTTAATTTCCTTATCATATATTCCATATCCTCCCTGTCTTGTGCAAAAATGACTTGGTCATCTGCGAAAAGTAGTGAATGTAATATATTCTCTTGTACTGGTATGCCCATTGTTCTGCATTTTCTATACTATCTTTTCAAAGCCTGATCTATATATATATATGTTAAAAAGTGTAGGTGAGAGACCACATCCCTGTTTGAGGCCTTTTGTTGCGGTGATTGTTTTTGTTATTTCATTACCTAACTTTATTTGCACTTGTGTTTCTTTATACAGTCTTTGTGTTATATTCACCCATTTCTCTCTAACGCGCATTCTTCTCATTGCTTCCCATAGTTGTTTCCTGGGCACGCTATCGTATCATTTCTCTAAGTCGATAAAGGTCATATGTGTTTCAATGTTTTTTTCTTTGTTCTTTTCAATCACCTGTCTCATAATGAATATATTATCTAAACATGATCTGGCTTTTCGGAATCCGGCTTGTTCTTCGCTATAATGGTCCATGTGTTGTTCTAGTTTTTCTTTTATAACTGATGAAAAGATTCTTTCTATTGAAGGCATTACACTGATCCCTCTGTAGTTATTTGGTGACCTTTTGTCACCTTTTTTGAAAATGGAGGACATGTATGATAAATTCCACTCATCGGGAATCTTCTCTCCTGCTTCGATTTTATTGAACAGCATTCGTATAAAGGATACTATCCTTGTGCCTCCATATTTCAGCAGTTCCATTTTTATGTTCCCTGGTCCTGATGCTTTATTGTTTTTGGATTTCTTCAGTGCTTTATTTATATCTTCCTCTGTGATTTCTGCTTCCTCAGTTATTATTGTCACAGGGTCGTATGAGATATACTCCGGCCTATTCTCCTGCAATAATTTTGTGTAATGCTTTGTCCACTCTTTTGATGTAATTATCTGTATGGTATTTTTACTTCGTTTATTACTTCTGATGTTTTTTATTTTTTTCCATGCTTCCGTTGATCTGTTATACCCTATCGTGTTGTCTAT
This sequence comes from Diabrotica undecimpunctata, assembly GCF_040954645.1. NCBI lineage: Eukaryota > Metazoa > Arthropoda > Insecta > Coleoptera > Chrysomelidae > Diabrotica > Diabrotica undecimpunctata. The sequence goes on along the minus strand of NC_092810.1, from coordinate 122,063,240 downwards.
GTCTCTGCACATTCTCTCCCAGTATTCGTTTTTCTCGAGCTTTATTCTTTGTTTAACTTGTTGTCCGAGGGTAACATATTCTCCCCGTGTTCCTGGGGTTCTGTCGTTTAGCCATTTATGAAATGCACTTTTTTTTTCTTTTAATCATCTCTTCTATGTCGTCGCTGTATTTCTCCAAATATGTATTCTTATGTTGTTCAATACCCAGCACTTCGTTTGCCGCTTTGTTTATTTTTTCCTTTAGGTGTTGATACATTTCTGTTGGGGTCCATTCTTCGTTCATCTGTAACATATTCTGTAGCCTATTCTGATATAGTGTTCGAGTACTAAATTGTTGTAGAAGTTCTACTTTATACCTCGTATTTGCGATTTTTTGCATCTCCTCTCTTTCTGGATATTGTCTTTTTGTCGTCTTCCCGTATATATGAATTTTCCTAGCACTAATCGGTGGTTACTTGCACATTCTGCTTGTCTGTTTACTTTTACATCTTGTATTATTGTTTTGCTGGCTTTTCTTACTATTATTAAATCAATAATTGATCTTTGGTTTCTACTAGGTTCTTCCCATGTGTATCTATGTATGTTTCTATGCTGGAATCTTGTGTTGGTTATGGCCAAATCGTATTCTCGACATATTTCCATTAGCCGACTTCCATTGTCGTTTCTAATTTCGTCTTCTCCGAATCGTCCCACTATATCTTCATCATCCTTTCCTATGTGGCTGTTAAAATCTCCAATTAGTAGAATATCTTCTTTTTCCTTTGTCCTGTCTAATACATCTTTTAGTGCGTTGAAAAAATCTTCCTTTTCTCTTATGGTCGCATTGTCATTCATTGCATATACTCCAACAATTATTGTTGGTTGTCCAAATATGTTCATCTTAATTTCCATTTTTCGTTCATTTATTTGCTGGTAATCTTGTATGTATTTTCTCCATTTATTTTTTATTAATATCGATACTCCTTTTGCGGCTCTTTCATGTTTGCAAACTCCACTCCATATGTGTGTATATTTCCCTATAATTTCCTCTCCTTGACCTTTTTTTTTTGTTTCGCTTAAGACTATTATATCTGTGCCTAGTCTTTCGATTTCTGGGATTATTTCATTTTGTTTAGATGCGATTCCTTGTATATTCCACGTTCCTATTCTTATAGTCCTTTTTCTTCGCCTAAGTCGTATATCCTTGTTTCCGTCCAAAATCCGAGGCTGTGTTGGATTGGTTTTTGCATAATGACTTTTTCCGAGTGTCGGGTAGCAGGCCCGGCGCCTCAACCCCCTACTCTTCGGAGGACCATCTTCCTATTCATTAATCAAAAATCATTTCCATATTCAATCTAGGGTCGTTGTCGGTAAATCCATCCAGGGTACTGGGAGAGAAAAGGTAGGTTTGGATATGGACTGAGGGTAGGACAATGGTTTCCCCTGAATGGTATTAGGAGATAAACCAAGGCTCGCGTGGGCAGGGGCGCATCCCTGAAGTAGATCTGTCACCTATCGGGATCATAGATGAGTATCTACCCGCTACCCTTATACTTAAATACTTGTAGTGCTAAATAAGCCCTCAAAATTTCAGCTCAGTTCATCACTTAGTTTAAAAACTATTAATAATAGGATCGCATGTTCCAGGTTCTTCTCTTGGTGATGGTAATCTTAATGAATAAGATTCGCTTGACTCAGAGGGCTATGGAGCGCCAGATGTTGTGTGTCTCTCTGAGAGACGGAATTCCAAACGAAGAAATACGTCGTAGAACAAACAACAGACGCTATCGAAAAAATCGCGTCGGTAAAATGGAATTGGGCAGCGCACGGCGCCAAATTATCAAACAACCGATGGAAAAAACGTATTGTCGGGTGAAGACCAAGACAAAAAGCACTACGAAGCAGAAAACACCTACCAACCAGATGGAATGACGACCTCAAGCGTGTTAACAGTAACTGGATGCAAGCCGCACAAGACAGAGACAGATGGAAAGAGCTGAGTGAGACCAGTGTCCAGCAGTGGACGCAAACAGGTTGATGGTTATAATGAATCTTAATGGCAGAAAATTTTTGCGCAGGAAATTGATGATGTACCTATAATTAGACAGAAAATGTGAATGCAATTGGATGGAGCCTCGCATATTTTTAACTTCGGCTATGGCAAGTCCACATAAATGTCCTCTAAGATCTCCGGATTTGACGCCGATAGACTTTTTTTCTTGATATACCTACAAAGTATGGTGTATAAAAACCCATATCGTTTACTATAGAAGATATTAAAACCTGTTTTACCTCTTGAAAGACCCCCCACAAAAAGGCACAAAGATTCAAATAAAAAAATGGGGTTTAAATTTACTTATAAAAATAACCGTTGGATTTAGGTATAGGATATAATTATATAGAATGAAAGATAATTTAAATGTCTTCCAGAATAACTTCCATTTAATGTCTTCCACATGTAGGCCAAATTCAACTACAATAATAAAACAGCCTTTGTGATAGAATGATAAAAATTTAAATTTGATTGATAACAGTATATTGGCTAGCTATATCGCCGTTGTTTGTTGATGTGTTGTACATAATTACGACATACTTGATTATAATTATTGTTAAAGTTAACAAATTAGGAAATCTAATATTTTGATCACTCAAATATCTGTTTAAGTAAAAAATATCTGTTTAAATATTACAAATAGTCTTCTATTAAGGCCCAAAAACAAATTTGTTTCCGATTTTTGGATTCATATATATTTCATTTTTTCTAAAACCTTACATTTTTAGAAATATCGAAATAAATCAGAACACCCTGTATTTAGGCACAGGAATTCCTTACAAAATATAGCTCAGTTTTTAAGGGCAATTCAAAAATGTCATTAAATATAGGCTGTTCCATAAGAAAAATATCTTGATACTCGACTCTTTTTGGAGCACCCTGTATAATTTAATTTATTTTTAAATTGTAGTGTTAATGGCCCTGTATTTTCCCGTAAAGAAAAAACTTACTATTAAGTCGTTTTTCGTACAGGGACCGACGCGTATAGGGTGGGTCACCCTGTATATGAACGAAAAAACTCGTCAAATACCTGGCTATTGCGAAGTCCTGAGAAATACCTATTTCCCTGGATTACATGTATAATTTAATGAGTTCATTAATTTAATAATTGCTTAATTGTTTAATTTGTTTTTCTAGCGTGGTTTTGGAAAGGTTAATTATAATTAAATTTAATTTATAATAATGTAATTGCAAAGTTCATTAAGTTGGTGAGATAATTTTGTGCAAGAGATAGTTAGGCCTTAAAAACCAATCATAGGATTTAATATTTAAATATAGCGGAAATATAACGTATTATGAAACAAAAACCGATTAAAAATTGCATAATAATAATTGTCTTATATTGATTTTTTGTTTTAGATGAAAACCAGGTCAGTAACGGCCTGGCGCCATACTGCTGACCACACAGGAGAGCTGTCCGTTTACTGTTGGTGAGATCAGCTTAAGGGGCGAACTCCATCGCCCTCCGACTTAAGTAAAATCCCCATGGAGGGCTGCAGTTCGTCATCTTCATCATGGCCTGATAATCCTTCATAGTCTACAAAGTAACTCTAACCGAAACTAAAACTACTAAAGAATTGCTGCATAGAAGCACTGAATTGGTACACGTCGTTTTTGGACCGATGGTTTTGGATTTGGGTAGTTGACATAGACTGGAATACTTCAAATGGAATAGACATGCGTTGAAGATCTTACGTCGAAAGCATTTCGCAAACTATATAGTTTTGTAATTTTATATGGACTCATTAATTGCAATAAATATTTTCCACTAAAATTTGAAGGCAGAATATAGGAATGGTACTAAAACGGGTACAACTCTCAAGATTTCTTAAATAACTCAACAAGATGTTCCTAAATACTCGGCTAGAAATCAAGTGAATATACACTGAATATAGTTTGAACCAAATAGTAATGCCTGGTTTCACAAACGAGTGTTAATTGCACACTTAATAATGCACAGTTAACTGTGACGGCTATTATTAAACGTCAACTATATTATAAATATGACCAAGAGTAAAGCATTTTTGTTTATATAGGGTGTAACAGTGGCATGACAAAATGACTTTTAATTATGGTACACACGTTATACCTCAACATTTTTGGCTTTTGCATAAAAAATTAATTGAACTTTCATAAAGGTTCGTTATATTCATTTATTTGGCAAAATTATGTTTCAAAATTATTCAAACATGTCAGTCAGGCCTTGCATTTTGTGTTAGGCGTTGCTAAAGATGTTTTACACAACTATTTCCAGGTCTATAAACTGTGGTTAACAAACGTATTTACTATATGCTTCGTTGCAAGATATATCTCGTGTATTTCTTGGATTTATAACCCTGTAAATGGTGCGTGTATGTAAATTTAACTATAAGTAATAATTGTCACAGTTGACCGTCTATTAGTCAATTGAGGAATTAACTGATGTTTGTGAAACCGTCTTTAGGACTTCTCTTTTGGAAAGTCAGATGTTTAATCAATTTTACACTTTAATCGTAAAATAGAGGGCTATAAAATAAATACATCAAATAATAATGTGAACATAACGGATAAATGTGAACAAGTTTCTGTATAAAGACCAAAAATTCGCCTACGATCGATTATTTTAGGATTGAGTTATATAAAGATTCCAGTACAGTTACTTTTAGTAGTTTCAGAATGATTCGCTAAGAAGATATCTGAAATTGCCCACCTTTGTAGGCGGTTTATGGATTTACAAATGGAGAAAATAAAATGTTTTCAAGAAAACGTTCTTCCATGTATTAAAAAATGTTTTATACTACAGAACAACACCGCGAGAACCGGCGAAAATAATTAACCATTCTACAGGAAGGCGATATCACTCATAAAAGTAGGATACTGTCACAAACTTATGATACTGATAACTGAGGTGGGGAGATTATGAACAAAATATGGAGCAGGATCCAAATGTACAAATTTAAAAAGCTGTTAAAAAAGATTTAAAAATACAGCAAAGACAAGAAAATAAAATATAAAATTAAGCAAAACTTCCAAGAGACTCACACAATGAAATGTGTTGGAAACATAAAAGGCAAAAAAATCACTGAGAAAAATAAGCCATCCTACAGACAGGCGATAAAGGTAGGAATACTGCCCCAAAATTATCCAGATACTCTTTTAATGAAACACTTGGTAACTATAAAAGAGAATATTTTGGACAAAATATTGGATGGAGCTCAATTAATAGATATAAAATTAAGAACCCAATAAAAAATTATTAAGTTCAAAAGTAAAGCATTTAAAGCAAAATAAAATCCATCCTACTCATAGGCAGCAACTGTGATAACGATAGGAAGACTGTCTCAAAAATCTAAGAAACGATATATATCAGGAAGAAGAGTGGATAAACCACAAATTGTATAAAAACGATGGAAAAGGATATGGAAATGATTTAGCAAAACACAGATTCTTTATATGTCAACAGTCATAAGAGTAGGATATTGTCACAAAATTATCTAGAAACTTCTCTTTCAATGGAACACTTGGTAGTCATCGAAAGTTAGATTCTGAACAAAATAGTGGAGCTGAATCCAAAAATCCGAATTGAAGAAGCTGTTAAAAAGATTTGAAAGTAAAGCAAAAGACGGTAAAAAAAAATAAAGGGCCACAATCTGTGAAACCGCAAAAAGCTGTTTTGCTCTTTTATAATATTTCTTAATTACACATAATATTCTCTAATAAGAATCATAATTCAAACATACAATATTCTCAAAAAAGCATAACTTCTTAATAATTAAAGTAATTGAGAATTAAGTCTTAAAATGCATTATATAAATGTGTCCCTAATCGACCATAAAACTTTAACAATAGTCTATATAAAATATGTACACACTCACTTTTGAAAGTTGTCAAACTCTGGAAGCCATATGTTATGATGCGAAAAAGGCAGGTAAAACACCATAAACGTCATAGTCCCTTCTTCTCTAGTCTACAGAAATGAAAGGATAGTGCGAGAGTTGACGAAATAATTAACAAGGGAAATAATTTTCAAGTCTGACATTGAAAGCCTAGGAAGATAAAAATATTTCTATATTTTATGTTTTAACGAGAGTGATAAATATTTAAAATTTACCGCAGAAATGTGCGTTTGGCCACAAAAACTGTAAACTTTATTACTTGACGTCAGCTGCCATCGCAACAACAAACTAAGAATTGAGGGAAATCGGGACATTCGGTTATTTTATACCCTATCACCCTACTAGTTAGAACAGAATGGAAATGAAAACATTCTTAGTAGATAAGTGTTTATAATACACAACAGGTGTCCGCTTAGTCTAGACATAGACGAGATTATATTAAATGTGGGAAACTCGAAATATACCGAAGTCATAGGTCATAAAAACTGTCTACGAGATACAGGTACAGCACAGTTAACATTTTGAGAGCAGATTACCAGAAAATTGAAACGCTACAAAGAAACCAATAAAAATGAAGATCAAAAGTAAAACACAGAAAGCAAAGTAAAATATAAAATGAGTTGAAAACAGCGAAAAAATATTCAGGGATCAGAAGCCATCCTGTGTACAGGCGGTAACTGTAATAAAGATAGGACAGTATGTCCCAAAATTATCCTGAGATTTCTCTTCCAGTAAAACACTTGGTATCCATAATAGAGAATATTCTGTAGTGCAAAAAGTAGGTTCTAAAATGGGAAGATGCATTAGGTGTAATAGATACCACGCCACTCTAAATTTCAACTTGTCAGGAAGAAAAGTCGGGAAATCACAAAACATATGAAGAAAGAATATATATCAGAAAGAAGAGTGGATAAAGCTCATGCAGAGAGTGTATAAAAAGATGGAAAAGCATATGGAAATCATGTAGCAAAGCACAAATAACATGGAGTTATCTCATTGGTTCAATGTATTGCCAGAATAATTTCGAAATGAGTAGTTTTTACTAAGTTCGTGGATCGAACTACACGCTAGCCAAATAACAAAATATTTCAAACTCCTGCGGCTCTGAATTGGAATTCGCTAGTGAATTGAGTCAGCCAATGGATGACCAGTACGGTGAGAGTAGAATAGATTGCGCTTATTCATTGATTTCTACCCAGAATATATTGGGGCACTATAAAACAGCAGGTATGGATGGAATAATTAGAGAGTCAAGCACAAGGTACTACTCGTACTATACATAGGTAACCATAGGTAACAGAGATATTAATATCGTATGAACTTGTATGATGGAAATTGAAAAACGCGCCATGATAGAGAATAAATGACGGGATAAAAAAACTGAATAGGTGCATGATCTTCATAATATTTCTCTTCAAACAGTCTACAATCCAAAGATTTAACATATAATGCAGATATTCTTCTGTTCAATTATTATTTGCACATAATGTATGTATTTATAGATGAATAAAATAACTTAACGCCCTTTCGAAAATTTGTGGAAGAACGACTTAATATTTTTGTACAAAACGAGTATTAAGGATGATAATGTTACTGTGAATGTTTATATATAAAAAGGTAGATCTCGGTGTTTTAAAGTAGATTTAGTTTACACACTTTTTATATCATCAATTTGTTTCTCAGGGGCTTTTGATGGAAGTAAAGTGCACAAAATTTTATTTTTAAATTCTATAAAAAATGTTTGACTCGAAAATTAATTTTTAATGTATATGAGTTCCGGAAAAGTGAAACTAAATATAATACTAACAAATCTTAGTTGCAGCATCACAAATCTCATTACACAATAAACTGAAAAACTGATGATTTTGTGATAAAATATAAGTTTTTTGTCAATTATGTCAAAAATACTAGAAATATTTTTATTGGGCAATTTGTAAGTACCACTGCAGATAGAAAATATAATCGCAGCACAGTACCACTCTCCAGAATCACTCTCTAATTTAGTAGCTTTTTCAGAATTGTTCACCATTCTTTGACATGTATTATATGAAAATGAATCCCTATTTCCCTAAGTCACGTCATAACTTGAGTACAACTTACCTATTTCATTCATCTTTTTTTTAGTTCTCTAATACTATGTAGAAGGTTCTTAAGGAAAGAAAATTTGAGAAAATGGTGCATAAAATTGAAAAATTTGAGAAATCTTAACGATTTGTTAGGTTTCGCGAGTTTAACAATTTGACATTTGACAGTTACCACGATTCAAATGCTGTAATGGGGAGTGCAGTGTTAAGTTTCCCCGCCTGTTGCGCGAGGGACCGGGGTTCGATTCTCCATCGGGAACCGTGTTGTTTTTTTAAATTCATTAACTTTTTATCTTTTATCATTTTAAATCTTATAAATGATCAAACAAACAATCAAACTAAAATGAAATAAAAAATTAATGAAATTGTAAGGAACATTATCGATTTCTAAGATATATATTTCTTAAAAAAATTCTGAACGCGCCATTAATATTTGACAGTAAACAAATATGTCATTCATTTCCTTTGTGACTCCATGAAAGTACTGCCATTTACCATTTTTTGTAGTAAGATTCGTGAAATATTTTCAATTCCAAGGAGAAGACGACTCTACGTGACGTACTCACAGCAATGATAAGCAACGAGACAAAAAAAATGGTAATAGTCGTATTGGCATGTCAGAATTCTGTTCTAGAGTGACAGAAGATTGTCGATACGCTTAGAATGGAACGAGTTCGTGCACATCACAACACAACAACAGCAAGCATAACACAATGTCAACTATCCCACAGAGTTTTTGAATTCGTGAGAATTGTCTAGACTACTACCTCACAAGTTGCAATTAAAAATAGAATCAGTTGCCATTATATTAGCGCATGTAATTTTATTGTCAAAGAAGGCAACGACTGTAGATGTGGGCTCGAAAAGTCAACGGGTTGACTACAACCACTTTTTGGTGAGTAATATAATGTCTACATGAATCGAACCATACTCCGGTCAGAACTGTTCAAACGTAGTTTAAAATTCACAAATAAATAAAAAATGCGGTTAAGAGGAGAGGCTGGTTTGTGGATGCGACTGGAAGAGTCGGTGTACGAATATATAACAGGAAGTTGCGAGTATATGAAATAAAAGTAAAGGAAGGGTATATGATCATCCGGATGGAGGAATTCAAGCTGGTGTGCAGCTATCTCTGTCCTAATATAACGGTGGGTGATTATGAGAGGAAGATGGATAAGATCATGGAGGAGGTGATGAGTATGAGAGGATAATGCGTGGTGCTTGAGAGATTTCAACGCAAAAGTGGCGGAGTGGGGTCCCCTATCACCGATACTCGCGCTAGAATATTATCTGATTGGGTGGGTACTTTGGATTTGGTGGTACTGAACACCGGTCTGGAATCCACAGTCGTGAGGAGAGGTACGGGTACGTACATCGATGTTACCATGGCTACACAGGGAGCAGCAGTAAAAACAAAAGATGGTCGTTCTTGCCAGACTATACCGGAACGGAACATCGATACATCGGATTCTTGATAACCGGAGCAGGAACTACTAACAAGGTTCGCACGTTCGGATGTCCAGAGTCGAATGCAGCGATGGGTACCTCTGGAAGACATATGAGGAACTCATTAATTTGAGAGTAGGTAAGATACAGGATCAAACGCCAACCGTGGAAAACCTGGGAAGAATCATGAAAAAAGCTGTAGAAGGCAGTAGAATGGGTCGTCGAGAGGTGAGCAGGATGCCATACTGGTGGAGTGCGGACATCGAAGAGCTCAGAGATGAATGCATAGCCATGAGGAGAAGGATAACGAGAGCATGGGGCAGAGCAGGGATAAACTCTGTTGTTGTCGAGCAAATCCAGCTAATCGAAATAGAATACCGCGCACGAAAGAGAGAACTCTACAAAAAAATTCGTACAGAAAAAAGAAAGCATTGGAGAGAACTGTGTGACAAGCTGGATGAGGACATCTTTGGTCAGGGATATAGGATCGCAATGAAATAGTTCCCTCATTAGAAATGCCACTAGACAAAAAGCTTGAGGTAACACGAGAGCTTTTTCTGTCCGCAAATCGCATGGAGTATGGACAACGAGGGAACTGATCGGGCCGTACCCTTTACCATAGATGAAATTAGTCGAAGCATTGGATGCATTTAAGACACGTAGGTCTCCCGAACTAGACCAGACACCGCCCGAAGCGGTAAAGGGTCTAGAACACGCGGAACCTGGGTGGCTTTTGGAGCACATGAATGCATTGCTTGAAGCACAGACATTTCCTGAAGCTTGGGGGACATCAAGGTTGGTACTGCTTACCAAAACTGGGGAGAAATATCACCCCATATGTTTCCTTCCATGCATAGGAAAGTTGTACGAGAGGATGCTGCGAGGAGGGATCGACGACACGATTGATAGATCAGGAGGCCTATCCCCCGAGACAATTCGGATTCTGCAAAGGGAAGAGCACAATTGACGCAATTTTTTTTGTAATCGAGGCATTGCACAACATTAGAGACGAACAGCGATCGGCGGCTCTGCTGCTTTCCGATGTTAGAAATGCATTCAACACTATGCAGTGGAAAGAGGTGACGCGGGCATTGGAAGAGAGTGAGTGTCCTAACTATCTGATGAATGTAAGCGGAATATCTTGTATGAACCCTGTTACTGTGAGAGAGATGATCGTGAAGCTGGCGGGAAGTAAGGAGGGATGGAATATTGTACATAATTACATTCGAACAGTAATTAAAAAGAAAAAAGAAGAAGAGAAACAGCCGGACCAATGACAGAGATAAGAGAAAGGAGTGCTCCATAAGTGTCGTCACGCCAGCCATCCCTACGGATGAGTTAATCTGATACGGTTTTTAGACATTTCCACCCTCAGAAAAAAAAAGTTTAAAACTCACATTGGCCGTGTGGCATTAAATTGAAATGGGTTGGTGAATATTGGGTAAACCAGTAGGCAAGTCTCATATCTCCGCACAGGAGAATCAGAACGATGTTTTAATATTTTTAAGTTTATAAAAAACTGCAAGAATCAGTGTGAGAGATGTCTGATTAAATGGTCTAACTATGTTATCAATAAACAAAATCTATCTATGATGACATAAATAATGGTGCCGAAAAGGTTAAAGAAAATTTATTTCTTTGAAAGCTTTATGTAAAATATTTGCAGCATTTAGTTACCTTTCGGGAGACATGAAGATGCATGGACAATTGTAGTATGCGAAACCGGTAAATTGAAATGGACTTGCGTATGCAACCCATTCAACATTTCTCTAAAAGACTTCTATTAGAAAATCATAATATGTCACTTACAGATCGTTTTTCGAATCATTCTTAAGTTTGGTGAAGAATTTTGGATTAGCTTCTGAGCCCAATCAATTTTAAATATCGGCAGCCGCTACTGATGTTACAGTCTAACACGTGATCACGTCTCGATTATAATTTGATGCTATTGAGTATTTGTTGTGTGAATATAGTTGAACTGTTTTCCGATTAGTAATAATATTTTGTGCACTTTTAATAGAAAAAATAACAAAATTAAAACTGCCATCTTACACTATTTACTTCCTCAACAATGTTATAAAAATTTAAAACGCAGTTACAATTAGCATTTTCGATTGTAAAAAAATTTTTAAAAATTGTCTGACACAATAAACTAACTCTAAAAACTGCCCTTCGTTTTTTAAACTCATATTCGACTGCCCCTAAACTGCTTCATTGTTATAACTTAATCAAAATAAGTGTGAAAATTATTCGTAAAATATTGTTGTTTACTAAAGAAAGTAGAAACAATATATAAGTAGGAATACCTTAATAAATTTAAAGACTATTATAAAATTGCGTGCAAGTGATAGAAGTTGTGAACTTGTTTGTGTTTTATGTACAGTGAAATAACGATGCGAAATATTGTTCTATGAAAATTTTGTTATATGGATACACACTGTCTTTCAATTTACATATAAATATAGTTGTACCCCAGGTAAATTAGTTAGAGGTTCGATGATATAAGCTGTCTTCGGTTATATGGTGGCTAGTAATCGAAATGGTATAAACGTATACAGATTCTCTCTTTCCAGTAGCAACTCATATATTGTGTATTAAAATAACTTCCTATTTGTTAACCAAAGACAAATACATAGAAACCGTCAATTTCAAATATGGAGGGTGGCGGAAAATTCTAAGAAATTGGTTATATGTAATGTAGACAGTAGGATGAATACTCTGATATTCAATTCTGACATCAGAATTTGATATCATCCTGAGGGTACTAGCATCACCCTTAGAATTGTAAACTAAAACCAGAGCTTATGCCTCCAAGATCGAGGCCGGGTAAGTCGACTGTCAGTTTGGAAAACAATAACCGCCTATAATAACATATTACCATTTTTAAAATAATATTTTTCGGGATGTTACATTTTAATTAACTTGTTAATTATAACAAATATTGTACTGTATTAACAGAATCGATTACTTATACTTATAAGCTCAATAAATAAATGGATGTGTAGGCACCACCGACCTATATATGTTTATATCATTAATCTTTCTAACTATTTATACCCTGTGTGGCTCACTATATCTAAAAATATTCTAAATAAAAGACTATTAAATTATTATCTCATAAATATATGTGCTAGAGATTGAATTTTACTAATTATTGTCAAGAAGGTGCGAACTTTTTCTGCGTATTCACTGATCAAATAATCATAAAATAGTGGTAGAGAGAGTAGGGGGTGACTCGTACCTCCACCCTGTTTTACAACGTATAAGTTGACTTTTCCTGACTGTATTTTGAACCTTGCCTTGACTGTATAAAGGTTACCAGTTGGCAATATCAGTCGACATGGCTTTGACACTTCTATTCTTCAAAAAGTTTATAATATTCTAAGACTTTAGATGATGGCTCGAGAAGATGCTGTTCCTATATTTTCTGTGTCCCAAAATATAGTGACCTTGGTTTACTTAAGGCATGGAAGTTTGAGACTAGGCGTGTGAGGATTTTGTCTTCTTCCCACAATCTACATGATACTTCCTCAGTGGTTGTGTATGTAGACTCAAACCATAAAAAAACTTTATCTCTCTTCGAGTTTTTTCCATTAAAAAAACCACATCTTGTCTGCTTCCAACGACATCATGACAAATATCAAAATTAAAAGGAATCCTTTAATTGTACCTCTACCTTTGTATGAAATATAATTGTTAAATATTGTCTTGTTGTGGTTTCCCAAAAGGATCTTTGGTTATCTTTTTGCAATCTTATTTTTCTTTTTCTACCACTTTGATGTTTCTACCACTTTGATTCCACCAAAGATGGACTCAGGTCTCATTTGATATATTTGGTGCCGATATCTCTTATGTTGAAATAAGCTGAATATCAGTTGTATCATCGATATACAATGTGCCAACTAGATGCAGTACAACCAGCTTACAACAAACTGCTGCCAGAACAAAATCAACTGACCCTTTATTATTGTATCCTTCAGTATGCACAGAGAGTTTAGTAATATACTCTGTATTTTGAACAACTTTTGAGATAAATTTACCAAAATATTTGGGAAGATATATAGAACAATTTGATGTGTTTTGTCTATTAGTAATGATAAAAAATAACTGAGTATTGAATTTGGATAAGTGTACATATAGCAAAGTAATTTGAATGAAAAAGATATTGTAGAGTGATCAATTGAAAATATGTATAATCAGAACCACAAATTAGATTATACTTAACAGTGCAAATATATATTAATTTTAAGTTTAATAATCATGAAAAAAAGATATCTTCATTTTTTATGTATTACCCATTTTAAGACGAATACAATCTTTCATGCCACTAGAAGTTATGAAGATACGTCAATAAATCAGATTTTATAGAAGTTGTCATGACAAGAGTCAAATCGTTTCTTTTTTATTTGATTCATGTCGTTTTTTAGCCATCGGAATGAATAGGAAAAAAAATCCGGAATTCCGCACATGATCATCGCGGAATTTCGCACATTAGCGCGAAATTCTGCGGATATGCGAAATTCCGCGAACAATTTTACATGTGAAATTTATTACTAAAAGCAGACGACTGGCTTACACAAGAGACCAGGTGCTTTCTACGAAATAAAACTTTTTTTGTTGTTTATATATATATATATATATATATATATATATATATATATATATATATATATATATATATATATGTGTGTGTGTGTGTGCTTAAAGTTTTATGTTGTTGACATTTTCTGTGATTTTAACTATTTTGACCATTCAACAACTAAAAGGTGTGTATAATTATGAAGTATTACATTGATTAATAGTTCTTCATTCAGTTTAAAGAATCAATAAATAAAAAACACAAAACTGCGTGATAACACGCAGAACGGGAGTAACCTGAACATAAATTGTACCCGTCGCACAATGTTCATAACATTTTACTGAATAGTGGAGTGGTGGGGAACTACTGCGAAATTTGTACCGTTCAAAACGACAAAACTCAATGTTTTCACTGTATTTCTGAAGAAGGTAGTCAAACGCCAAGACCAAATCAAAAGAAATTTCCTCAATCAAATTTTAATGTTTTATTGGTAATTTTTATGGGAAGAATTACCCCATATATTCAATATTTAAAGGATGGAATATTTACCACTAAAACAATATGGAACAAGATCTATACTGTTTATCTTACATAATAAGTGGATTGTTCACTAATTTCTTTTCCGATGTGAAACATATGGGATGTATATGACCATGTACCAGTTTTACATAAGTATTTTGATGCCTAAATTCATCAGTTACACACCTGTTTTGATTCCAATGTGATTTTCTTTCACCACCCGCCCCACTTTTAGATCTCTTTATTTTTCAAACTTCCCATGCGAAAAATGAAGAGGTGAGTAATTTTCTCCTTCATATTTACAGCATTTCTACTTCTTAATAGAATGTTAATAGAAATTAAAAGCAAATCTTTAGGGATTTTCAATCACTATGGACTATTTTAGGTTAAAGTGTTCTTTCTTTCTTTTTCTGTCTTTATAATTTTAAATAAACTTTGTATCTTCAATAAAACAGGTATGGTTTTTAACGATACACAAGATATAGTCTAACTTCAATAAAAAGTTTGGTTCGTTCAAATAAAATGGGTAGTACCGTGTATTAGTACCAGTGATACAAACGAAATACGAAACATTTGTGGTTTTTTGAAAACTAGAGTCAATAAAACAAAACGAACTTGATTTTACAGGTTAGCTTGATACTTAGACTTTAGACGCCAGGTGCTATTCTCATTTTCTTTTTCATAAAACCGCATCTTTTTCCTATTTCTTATTATAATTAAGACTATAGATCGTTAAGTATTTTACACGATCGTGTAAAATTATTTGAACTATTTGTGATATAATCGTAGTCATATAGAAATTTACTTGGTACCTTAAAAATAATCTGTGAAGACTGTTAACAATGGTGTTGACAATGAACATTTTAAGAAGTAAATTTTACATGATTGTAACAAACCAGAAGATCCATTGAAAAAATATGTTTACTACAAATCTGAAATTTATAAAGCCTATATCTGTGCAGAAAATTCATAAAGAGAAAACTCCGTAGCGAAGGTGTTTTATCTAGTTAGATTTATTGCGAAGTTGTCTTTTCTTGTCCCTCCTTATTGATAGCTCGCGAATGATTGAGTGTGTTTTTAGTTATTAATATGGCTTATAAAGCTGTTTAATTTTAGCAGTTTATATATTTACTTTAATTCCTGGGAGTAAACCTAAAATATAACAGATATATAGAAATATTATATCTTTGAGTTTTCAACTTTTAACTCAGTAATCAAAAATTATTTCAGAGCTGAAAGTCGAAAGGTTAAAAAAAAATGTTAATAATTGTTGTTTATTCCCTGGAAATGTATTAGATAATATATTTTCATTGTCCGTGATCTGTAAGATGAATGTCACAAACGATGTTGAAATATTCAGGGATACTGTGATTAGGGAGAAACTGTGCTTGTCATTTATCATAATATTCTGCATGGAATGATTCTTTGTGGATTGTATTTTCATAATATGTTTAATATAAATAATTTTTCTTGAATTTACGGGAATTGCACAGGGAAATATGGGAATATTGATTGTCAGGTTGTCGTTTCAAAAGCACAGACTGTGGAGGTGTCTGACACGAGAGAAGAGTGCTGTTCATTGTCTTTATTTAAAAATATATATATATATATATATATATATATATATATATATATATATATATATATATATATATATATATATATAAGTTTATTACTTACTTACTTTACTCTATCCTCGAAGAATGAAAGTTATGTCAGTTACTTTCCAAATGCAGTTAAAGAAATAAATACACTAGATTTTTATTAGTTATTACTTAAAATATCTGTGTGTTCTGGTCCACTCCCAGATTCTTAAAATTTTAATTCGCTATCACTACTACTTCTGGTGCATTAATAATGGGTCGATAATAACTTCAACACGTCTACATCCTATAATTTATTTTCTTTGTTTGCATGTTTTATTTATAACTTCAGGTTAAAAGCTGTTATAAACATTTTTTATTGATTGTTTTAGTAACACTTTGACATCCTTTAATTTGAATGTGGTGTTCTTAGGCTCTACCTTATTTTTTACTTTCGTTGATATCAGTTCATTCATATTTAATTCGCAATTAAACGATGTAGTTTTTATTACGTTAATACCATGTACCATTAAGTACGGGCGAACACACGATTTCATTTTTTTGTATGTACCCCTAGGATTCAGGTAAAACTTGACTGTGCTTATAGTGATAAACCCTCGAAACTTAAGCTGCCCATAGTAGTAATTAGTAACTTTCGCAACACTGCGAGCCTACTTTGTCTATAACATATGTTAGCTGCAAAACTGTTAATTGAGAGACGAATTTGTGTGTTGATAAATAACTCAGTATATAGTTGTTCTCGACTAAGTATTTAGGACTTTTAAAATAGGAATGTCACTAACTCATCAGTGGCTCGATATTCCTATTGGTTTTCTCCTAGACGTGTTTCGACATTGAAACACTTGTAGGAAAATGCTGGAACTCGAATTGAATAGAACTGTAATCGTCTACTTTTATTTCAACGTTTTTACTCTACGTAAAGCGTACAGATGATGGTGTTTTACAAAACTGTAGGTGTATTGTCGGAATACAAGGTTATTCGTAACTTCGTCAAATAGCTTCTAGTAAGCTTGTGAATTCCTGACCGTGAATATTTAATTATAAACTTTATTATTTCATGGGTTTGTCGGTCTGTTGTAAATAAAACTACTTAAATATTGCTCACACGTTTCGGCAAATTTGCCATTTTCAATAAGCATTTATTTTATATTATAAACAATATATTATATACTTATATTTCATGTTTACACTTTTGAAAAGTTTAACATGGATAAAAAAATTGGTATCTGACATTGACAGATGACATCTGGCACTCCTATTTTAAGATACCTGTCCACGTCACAACCTCTCTCTTGATACAAAAGTGAGAATGCTGCGATACTACGTCTTCTCTGTCCTGTTTTATGGTGTTGAATCGTGGACCTTGAACGAAAATATGTGCAGAAAACTGGAAGCATTTGAAATGTGGCTATATCGGAGAATACTTAAGATCCCGTGGACTGACCGAGTCACAAATGAGGAGGTCCTCAGAAGAATGAATAAGAACTGAGAGGTACTGACCAACATCAAATCTCGAAAGTTACAATTCTTCGGACATATTATGCGAAATGAATCCAGATATGCTCTCCTTCAAGCCATCCTGCAAGGAAAAATATTTGGAAAACGAGGTCCAGGAAGAAGAAGAACATCTTGGTTAAAGAACCTCAGAATCTGGTTCAATATAACATCTGTGCTGCTGCAGATAAGGTAAAGATTGCCATGATAATCGCCAACATTCGTAACGGATAGGTACGTCAAGAAGAAGAATGTTATAACAAGTTTCGTTAAGTTTTTAGTCAAGTTTCCCTTTTGAGGCTCCAACTTAGGTCCTGACAGTTGCTTATTGAAATCTTGTTGTTTTCTGTCCGACTGTCTGTCTTTCTGTCTGTGCGTTAATTATTTGTAGAAAAGGCATTTTGGCATCTTTGTAGTTAAAAATATTCATATGTAATGTATATAATAACGCAAAAATGCGACAGCAACCAAAACTTTGTTCTCCCTGGAAAAAATTTTAAAATGTTTTTACGTTTGTTCTTGATCCTTTAAAAAAACATGTTTTATCTATATTAGGATTATTATGAAATTAAATTCGTATATTTATTGCACAGATATAACAAGAAGTTTTCCTGAAATGTTAAATTTGCTTCTTAAAATGATTTTTAACAATGCCGCGCAGCCTAAACTGTTTCTATATGTCTATAATCGCACATTATATTTAGTTGCATTATTAATATGTTAAGTTTTAAGTGTTTTTTTATTATCAACAATTTGGCCCAATAAATATTTTATACCATGAAAAGTTTTTTTATGTATTTACATAAAATAAGCTATTATCGTTAATTACTATTTTAACGATACCTGGTGTGTAACTAAAAGAATTACTAAAATTACACGTTCAAGCACCTGAACAATCTAAACAATAGATTAAAAATATATAAAATAGATTGGAAAGTTGTCAAGGCTGAATGACTTGGAAGATAAAGAAAAAAAAATGAAAGCTGATGGAGTATGTGCGACGCCGCCCGAATCGATAATGAGTCCGAGGTAAAATTGAAGGGCTCCAAGCTGGACTCTAATTAACCAAAAATTACCACAATCAATTCCAAGCATCTCTTTGCAATTTATAGACCTCTCTATAGGCAATTCTCTTCTATGGAAGGTTGTCACTGCATCTTTTGCGCGGTGGTCCAATACTTCTTTACCGATTGGTGATTTTTATCTTGCCGTTTTGACCACACGGTCTCTCCCATTCTGCTTATGTGGTTATTTAATTCTTTTTTTCTGTTTAGTGTCCATTCATTTATACACTGTACGTTACATTTTCTGGTAATGTTTTCACTTCTCGATCTCTCAGTGTATTTCCTGTAATTCTTCTCATTACTCTCTCTCATCTCTGCTGTTTCAAGTAGCCTTTGTATTGTGGCTATGTCGGTCTTGTTTCTGATACATATGTCATTATTTGTCTTATACTGGCTTTTTAAATTTTTGACTTTATCTCAGTATTAATATGTCTCATTTGAGGTCTCATTTATTATAGTCTGAAGATGTATGGAAGTTTTCTCTTGTGGTAGTATTTCTGTTGTTCTCAGGTGCATAGATTTCTATCACATAGGGTTCTTTCGCAACACTACTGTAAATCATCAAAACGTCATCCAGCATAATTTTCCTCTTTCATTTTTTCTTCGTCCCTTGTAGTGCGCAGATAGATGTACATATTTTTTTCGCGTTGGTCTACGTAATGAAATAATTCCTGTCTCAAAGCATAATCCAGTTTCTGTGAATTACATGTGTTTAAACTCTACCACTAGGGTACTAACCTGGCTGTTGACCGCCTCTTTTTTTTTATCCGGACTTGAGACCGGTTACAGTTCTGTCGAGGTACTCGATCCAAGTAACAAAAGCAAGTGGCGTTTCCAATTAAAAAGTGCCATACAACTCTTCTTTGTCCTTCTAATTCGTGGACGTCCTAAGGACATCCCTGTTGGGACCTCCTCCCAGATTAAATTGAGAAGTTGGTTATTAGGAAGCCTATGGACATCGCCAGCCCATCTTCAGCTTAACTGCGTGTATGGATGCTGCAGTTCGGTACCAACTTAGGACGTTCTAAGATTAAAAAAATTTTGTCCATTGCGATTGTATCCGTTCAATTCATACATATTGTTGGTTTACAGGTTGTTGGCCTTCCTCTCAACCCTCCTTTATCAGGGCATGAGACTGGCAAGAATGCCTGTTAAGCTACTCAATCCACACAACACTCCAGGTGGAGTTCCAGAAATAACTCACAAGTAGCATGCCATCTGAAGTAAGAAGAAATAAAACTATAGCAGTATCTTTAAGATAGCCGATGAGAACAATAAGTATTCATACACATCCAACTAGAGGTAATATACGAGATATTACAAGAGATATTTAAGATCTGTACATACATACCTACATATAAAAGCCGGTTTAGACGCTGCGTCTAAACCGGCGCAGTGAGTAAACCCAATTTATCGTCGTGAGTAAACGATACATCGCAGTGATTTATCGGATTGGTGGTCGCAGTGAGCGTTTGCTATAGCCATCAAGACTATACTGTGTGTTTTTTTGTAGTTAAAGTAATGGGAACCACTATCCTTCGGTGGAACAAATATATGTTTTCCATCGACAGCGCCCAAACAATGAGGAAATTGCCACTTCTTTTTAAAATCTTTTTAACCACTCATCGGCAGATTCAGTGAACTAAAAAAAATCAATATTTTTTTTGACATACTTCTTCTTCAAGTACCCTCTCCGCTACGGAGGTTGGCAATCATCATTGCTATTCGTATCTTTGAAGCTGTTGCTCTAAATAATTCTTTAGATGTGCACTGGAACCAGTCTCTTAAATTGCGCAGCCAAGATATACGTCGTCTCCCCACGCTTCGTTTGACCTGAATCTTTCCTTGGATAATTAACTGGAGCAATCGGTACTTTTTCCCTCTCATCACATGACCAAGATATTCCAACTTTATTTTCTTGATGGTGATCAACAGCTCCCGTTCTTTGTTCATTCTTCGAAGAACTACACTATTTGTTATTTTGTCTGTCCAAGGTATTTTCAAAATTCTTCTGTATTCTGTATAGCATTGGTGACAGCACACATCCTTGTCTAACTCCTTTTTTAATTTGAATTTCATTTGTTGTGCTATTTTTGATGCGTGCGACTGCCTTCTGATTATAATACAGAGTAGATATTATTCTTATATCGCGAGTGTCTTAACTGTTTAGCTTCCAAGATATCTAAAAGTTGGTCGTACTTGACGTTATCAAACGCCTTGTTGTAATCAATGAAACAAGCAAATACATCTTGATTCACATCCAAACACTTCTGTGTCAAGATGTTAAAGGCAAATAATGCTTCGCGAGTTCCATATCCCTCCCGGAATCCAAACTGAGTTTCTCCGATATCTTCTTCCAATTTTCTGTAAATTCTATTGTGAATTATATTGAGGAATATTTTTAAGGTATGGCTCATCAGACTGATCGAGCGATGATCACTACACTGCTTAGC
Organism: Diabrotica undecimpunctata; assembly: GCF_040954645.1. Lineage (NCBI taxonomy): Eukaryota > Metazoa > Arthropoda > Insecta > Coleoptera > Chrysomelidae > Diabrotica > Diabrotica undecimpunctata. The sequence goes on along the minus strand of NC_092810.1, from coordinate 122,042,090 downwards.
ATGTGCCTTCTTGGGAAGAGGGACAAAGGTTCATCTTAGCCATTCTTCAGGAATTATACTGTTTTCATAAATCTTTCTAAGTAAGTCTACTAACAAATGGATTCGATCTTCGTCTATCAACTTTAGTATATCCGCTGGTAGCTCGTCTGGTCCTGGAGCTTTGCTATTCTTTGATGACTTCACTGCTTGCATTACTTCTTCTTTGCTTATTTCTGGACCTGTCTCCTCTGGAAAATTATCACACGCAAAATATGTTGGCATTACTCTCAGTCGATACAAATTTTAAATTACAAATTTAAATATAAATAAAAAAATTTACAAATTAAATATAAATTTACATATATAAATTATCTCAAATCTATTTCCTCAGCCGTAACTGATGAACTATTTCTGTCACATGCCAAATATAGCCGTCCATGTAGACCAGGTGGTATATGTTTTGGGTTAGGTAAATCATATAGAATCTAATTTCTTTGCTTTGATCGCTTTCAAATGTTATTGGAAATGATACTTTCACTATGCGTACACTTGAAACGGTGGGCTAAATGTTTTATTAAATAATTTGTGGAAAAACAAACTGGAAAAATTAATTTTTTTTCCTTTTCATTGCTATATCTCGGCAGATATAGCATTTTTAAATTTTAAAAATTTTCTACAAGGTAAAATACGATTTACCCAAATGGGGGTGTTTTAGAACAAATATCGCCTTGTCTAATAAGTTTAGTAAAAACTGATGACATTGTTTTATTTCGAACAGAAGGATTCAGAACATACGTATCTACCCCATTCCCAACAAGGAGATGTGGCTCTTCCAACATCAGGTGATGATAGATCTAGCACGTCATAAACTGTGTCACCATCACCAATTGTAGCGAAGCTTAAAAGAAAACAGATGCGGACTCCGGCATATGAGGTGATAGAGCTTGCGGAAGAGCCGCTAAGAAGTATTCGTTCTGATGATGAGTTCGAAGCATATGAAAAGTATGTAGCCCATAAGTTACGTTCCATTAAAGGAACTCAGGCCATATTCGCGATAAAACTCGTAAATTACGTGATTTTTGAGGGGAAGCTTGAAGCACTCTCCAAAGATTTTAAAGTAATGAACTGCCAGTAATTTGAGATGCCAGTGTAGTTGAACTGTTTATAATTTAAATATGTCTCTGACAATTTAGCATACTTTACATCTTATAAAAATGAAAAAAAGAAGATTTGACGATGTTTAAGTTTTTCTGACTGATTGTCACTTTGCAGCTTGAATCCAATCTAATACGCCAAATGTATTTCCAAATTTGACAGAAAATCACTGATATATTATCAAGGTAAATGTTTAAAAAATTAACAGTTAAAATGGCTTATAATTTATCTTATAAGCAGGGACATCATGTCTTCAAAGATGGTAAGTGCAACCTTATTTATAAAAGTCTGTTTATACAGTAAAATAAATGGTTATGAAAATTGTATAAGGAAGATGTCATTGTGTATATTGCTAGCCGTAAATTCAGACCAAAGTTTATCTATATCCTATTCCTTGTATCTTCTACCTCTAACTCCCTCGTTTCTTTCTATGGTGTTTTGTCCATATTTTCACTTAAACCTTTCGCGGCAGATTTTTTTAAATATTTATCAAGCTGTGTTAAGCTTGTCGCTCACTTAAGCGCGGAGATTAACATTTAGGCAAAATATAGGCAATAAAGGAATATAACTTATTATTTATTGTACACAGTGAATTACCGTAATATTAACTTAAGGCAGGTATATTTACACATAATCATAAAATTAGTATAAATAAACTAGTAACTAAATAACTGTAAATTAATAATTAAACATTGTAACCACTTAAAATTTTATCATTAATAGAAACAACTAAATGTTTTTCAATATTTTCGGTCTTAAAACTATATCTTCGATCACTTAAAATTGATTTGTACATTGAAAACGAACGTTCGACATCGACAGATGTAATTGGAGCATATTTTAGAGCGGATAATAAATCTGGCATAATTTGAAATTCCTCGGAAAATGTCCCATTCAAAACTTTAGCAACATTAGATAAAAACGAAAAACCTTCATTCTTGTCGAAAACATATTTCATTTTTTTTAAAATTAATTGACCGTTACTTCCAGATGCCGATTTAATTTTCGTCTTTAAATTATCTATTAATTTTACTGACTCACATAAATTTATCTCTTGTTTTTCTAATAATGTAATTGTGGTAACTATTAATTTATAATTGTCATTGATATAAGCGAGTTCCTGTTTCAATTTGGGATTTTTTAATATTTTTTTTTGCTTCTCGAATGGCTTCGGAAATATCATCATCAAATTCTGACATAACTAATTATATTTCATTGCAGTGTTCAAAGTAAAAAAAACTGCTTCGAGCCAGGTTCCCCACCTTGTAATTACTGGTTTAGGTGGCAAAGGGACACCGGGAAGTCTTTCTTTATATATTTGCACCCTCAACGGAGCCTTTACAAAAACTTTTTTCATAAAATTTATAAAATTATTTACCAACGGAAACAGATTTCTTATTTCTTCAGCAATTCTATTTACCCCGTGGGCTACACAAGTGCAATGAATTAAATTAGGATAAAAAATCTTTAAATTAACAGCAGCTTTTAACATATATGCCACAGCATCTGAAAGCATTAAAACTATTTTATTCACTGGTATAGCGTTGGGTAAAAAGAGGTTTGTTAAACTATCTTGTATAAATCGACTTATTGTTAAATTGTTTGTTTTTTCCAATTATTTAACGGCAACTAACTAAGGTTTTCTCGCAAAGTTTTCGTTCAAAATTCCAATCATTAAATTAGCTATATACCTGCCGCATACATCTGTCGTTTCATCCACAATAATATACAAAAAATTGCCCTCTAACTCCCGCTTAATTTTTTAAATACATTCCACATAACATTTTTCCACAGTACATTTTCCTAGAAATCTGTTATATAAACAAACCATTGATATTTTATTATTGACCCAAAATTTTATTATAGAATGGTTTAGTAATAGAATAATATCATTGGTAGTACCATGAAATTTAAAAAAAGGCACAAATAGGCGGAATTTACGAAAAAAGGCAAAAAGTGCAAAAAACAATTATAATAGGCAAAATAGGCAAAAAAGGCATTTTGCCTATAATCCGAGCTTTAATAATTAGTGAAGGTGGGTACTTTTTTTCAGTATGAGACACGTCGACTTCCGTAGACCTCCGCTCACTAGTGCAATGCGAAGCGCGCCGAACAGAATTTCTTCGCCTAGGATTCTACGGTTGCGATCCGTTGCAATCCGTGTCCCTTCTCTTCGCTGTGCAGAGGGTTGCTTCGCACAGATACGCGCGAGTATATTTAACTACATGAAGAAAATTCATAACAACCTTTTTCTCCGCGCTTCGCTTCGCGGTGCAGTGCATAAGTGAGCGACAAGCTTTACGTTTTTTTATTTATTTACCTTTAAGTGGTAAAATTTTAGTTGAAAGATCTATTGTACTTATCTCTCTAGTACAGCTAGAACTAGTTTTTGTTCAACACTGATTCTAGAAAATACAAAAATAAACAAAGAACATAGAATTTTTTAGGTAATTTCAAGATGAGGGAACCATGCAATCAAAAATTGCTTCAGAAAAAATTAGATTGTCCAATTTATATTCATGAATATAGACACTGTGTTGATCCAAATTTATCCGATAATCGTATCGAAAAATATTCGAAAATGTTTAATCAAAATTCTAAAAGAATGCTAAATAAAATAGAGGAAACGTATTGGGCAACTTGGAAACCCAGTAATTACAAGACTAAAGAAACGAAGAATAAAGCAAGAAAGCCTGAAAATGACTGTATAAATAAGGGAACGTCTGTTCTCAAGAAACAAAGAGAGATAGAAAATAACAATTCTATTGGTGACGTTGCGCAAGAATTAATAGAATATGTTAATAAACCCACCAACGTAGCAGAGCCAATTGCAGGTTCGTACTTTCGACTCATTTAATAATATACATGTTATTCAAATAATGAATGGGTTTCATATTCTACAACAGGGTTTGTAGAAATAAATTTTTGACTTAGGGGAAAGTGGTACAAAACACAGTGATATATGGTTCACAGTGAAACACCGAAATTTATTTTTAGTTGTGAGCTTTCACGTGCTTGGAATAAGTTTTTCGAATAATAATTGGATTTTATGTTTTGTAAAGGTAAGTAACTCAATAAGAGTAGTTTGCATGTATTTCTTATTTATTAACAGCCGATTTCAAGCATTCTTACTATTAAAATTAGCCGATATCGTTCTCGATCTTGTGCGGCATGTAATAATTCATCTGCTGACAACACACAACCCTGTCTAACACCTCTTTGAATACAAATTTTGTCTGTTTCTTTGCCGTCTACCAGAATAGAAGCTTCTTGATTCCAATATAGATGTTGTAAAAGTCTCAGATCTTTATCATATATTCCAATCATTTCTAGATATTCAAACAGCCTACCATGTTGAACCTTATCAAACGCCTTCTCAAAATCTATAAAACAGACGTAAATTGGTTTCTGTACTTTCCATGATCGTTGAAGTAGTGTTAGCATTGAGAACAAAGCTTCCCTTGTTCCCAATCATTCTCTGAAACCGAATTGTTTATTTCCCATTGTCTCTTCACAATGGGTTGATTGGCTACGAAAATTGACGAGTGTAACATACCGCTTTGAAAATTTTCCTTTTAATTCAAAAATTAATTTTTTGAACTTAAAAACTTTTTTTGTTTCACTGTGTACTACTCTCCCCTACTTATAATCTATTTTATTAAAACTAAGACGACCGGTTTCAACCACTACAATTTTCTGGTCATTTTATTAGAAGAGAAGCAAGTGACCCCGTTTTTTTACATGGTTGGCTATGGTGGATTCCTGTTCATCGTTAAAAATTTGTGTCCTGTCAAGTTTTATTTTTTTATAGCTATTGGACTTTAGTTTGTCACATAGAATGGATTCTGGAATATTTAATGATCGACCTACTTCTCCTATTTTCCGCCCAGATCGTATAACGTTGATAGCAGCTTTTAGCTCATCTTCTGTCCATTTTGATCCCTCGGTTTTCCGAACGTAAGCACGGGACATTTTGGAATCGAAAAAGCAATACACACACTATATCAGCAAAAATTCTCACACGGGGTAATACCGCGCAGCGCGAAATTACTATGACACAGCGGCGCGTTATTCCTCCTAGGTGAGTAACCTAACTTAACTTATCACTGTTCGTTGACAATGCATTATTTTTGTATTTGAAATTATTTGTACATATAAAGCAAAATGGAATAGTTGTCTTAAAAAACAATCGGCGCCTTTGTCTAAACCAACACTACGAATGCAGTCATATTACAAACATGTGGTCGGCTAGCACATACGAGACTGCGGGTGTTGAATGTTGAAATATTTTTGCAGTTTTGCCAAGACACCTATGCGCAGAATTCCCCGATGTGCGGAATTCCCCCATGCGTGGAATTCCCCCGAGTGTGGAATTCCCCCGGTCTTCCTTACGCTTAGCCATAAACAAAAACACTATACAGCTGCAGCTAAGTCTTTTGCAGACATTTATTTTTATGTATTTTTTGTTATCCTTCACAAACTTTTATTTCATCATAATTTTCGCATATTGCTTCCATCTAATTGTACTGTACGTTAATAAAGCTGTATTCATTATCGGGTGTAGGGGTTAGGGGTTTGTAGACAGTGCTTAAAAGTAAATCTAAAACGGCCTACACATATCCCGACAAGACCACCCAACTGTCGTAACCGACAACGTTGAGCCCGACGGTTGGTGTGTTTCTGTAGGCTTGTCGATCGACAAAACCAGTTGTACCCAACGGTCGCGCCTACCGATTTGGTTGTACAACCGCGATATCCCACTTCCCCATACCCAACCTATCGAGTCGGGACATGACAACTACTTTTGTCGGCCAACAAGCATACAAACACCAACCATAGGGCCCAACGTTGTCGGTCAGGACAGTTGGGTGGTCTTGTCGGGACGTGTGTAGGCCATTTTATAAAACAGCAAAGTAATTAAGTTTTCCATTGAGTATACTCGTTAACTATTATTTTTTATAGACATTTTCAAATATTAATATATTTTTATTCTTTTATAGAGGAAATCAAAACTTCAATTTATTACTCAGGAAAGAAACTGTCTCAGCTCTCCTTCCTGGAAAAACAAATAGAAGTTAATAAAGAAGATCCAACCAAAGACATAATTTCTGTGCATTCCCTCGTGCCAGAAGCTAACAATATAGACTCTGATGTAGTTGTAAATAAAAATCAGATATTTGATAATACAGAAGAGAAAATAAATTCTGAATCTTCACTGAAGACACTTAAACATACAGATTCGTTTATTATTATTCTAAAAAAGCAACTAGAAAAAAGGGAGTCACATTTTGAACAGCCAAAATGTATAAAATTATATAAAACTGTGGGAAAACGTAATTATATTAAAGGTGGTACATATCCCCTGCAGCCTTCTAAGAAAAAGGAGGTAACTAGTAAGGGAAATTTTCGATTAGGGCCTCCTGGCCAACTTATGATAACTAATGGAAGTTATAACAAAAGATCATTGCGAGTAAATTAAGATAGTAATATATTATAAATAGAAGTCACGGTGTTTTATTTTAATAATCTCTAAAGATAACGATAAGATCAGTAGGATGACGCCAGAACACGTAGCTGAAAGACCTGAAGAGATGGTTTGACCACTCGTCTGCGGAAATCTCTCATGCAGCAGTTTATACAGCTACAATTGCCATTTGGATCGCCAACCTACAAAATGAGACGGCGCAATAGAAAGAAAAAAGATAATGGAACTCCATTGTACATTTTTTCCTTAGCGTATCTAGGTCGATTCTATCCTTCTTTGCGACATGTATCTCTTCTTATTGCTCTGTCTCAGTTTTTTAACACATCAAAGTAATTTTGGCCCAAAGTAACATGGCCGGTGAATTTTTGATCTTATGTTGGTGTAAATATTCTGTGGATGTTAGCAATCGGATTGGTCGACGTGCTTTCGTAGATAGTTACTCTGAATAAATGCACGGTTTCCATTAGGTACGTTAGCGAAATTAGTTAGTACTTCTCATTGTAGATACATGCCGTAAGTATGACAAGTGTTTTCATCTAGACTGTATTCATAAATTGGGTCACGGTTTTGCTTGTGAAATTCTGGATTTATAAATATCTCAATATTGGTAATAATACCACATTTCCAAGGCTTCTAGTCATTTAGATACTGCCTTCGCCGAGGCCGAAACTTCCACTCCATATTGAAAGTGGTAATAGGCCGGTCGTAACAGAAAGACAATACGAAGGCCCCGTTGCTAATTATGAGGAGCGTCGAAAGTGGATATGAATGAATATTACATAATAGTTTGATAGAAACAAAAGAAATACGTAATGCTACAAAACTGCACAGCTAAATTGGTGCCAATAAATCTTAACCAGAAATTTATAAAATACTGAAATTACGTTATATATCAAATTCTTACATAAACCAAACTATTACAATTAACATGCCTACTTATATAATACAAAAAAATATATTCAACATAATCATAAAAAAAATGTTGTATTTGTCAATTACGGCTAAAATGGATACAGAAAACAACAAATTAGTATTTAAATAAATTGATATTCTAGAAAAATAAATTAATTATTAACAAAAAGAGAAATCAAACGATTTCTACTTAGCGAAACCGAATTCAAATCTTAACCACTGTGTTTCCTAAAATTTGCGAAACAACCAGCTGGATGAATTACTCGGCAAGGGAATCTAAAATTGCATTCCACAAGCCGTTCATCCTAGTCAAAATTCGTAGTGAATTCAGTTTCTCGTACTTCCAACGAAGTAAATAACAAAACAGAATGACGGTATTAGATTTTTGTTTTGATACAGTGCAGCAACAACCGTTGATACGTATTTCGACCTCCTTAAGTCTCTTCAATTTTGAATTTAAAAAATTCAAAAATGAGTAATGAGAGGTATAGACTGCAATTTTTTTATCGAAAAAGCTTTTTTGGTTCGTAAATCAAACACATAATATACCTATTAAAGAAATGGTCTTAACACTTAATCTAGCTATCCTAAGGACTGTGGTTCGGAGTACACGTTCTAGTGGACAAGGCAAACCGAAGTCTGGAGGCGTTGGTACGGCTAATACCGAACCTTGGATGCCCAGATAGTACTAAAAGAAGGTTGTTAAATGGAGTTTTCTAGTCGGTGGTGAGCTACACTGCCCTCATGTGGTGTAACTTGCTAAACAATGCGAAATAAGCCAAGCTGATGGAGACTTCGCAAAGGCGAATTTTTCTCAGGGTATCTAGGGTCTACAGGACAGCCTCAAATGAGGCTCTGTATGTTATTGGGCCGGTGATACTGATCGTCTTGTTGTGTAAAGGGCGAGCGAGAAGGAGGAGGATATCTGAATCTGAAGACATTTCGATGGAAAACTAAGAACTGAACGAAATAAGTCGTATCATTTCTTTTATAAGTTCGGGCAAAGCTAATTAAATTTTGAAAAGGGTAGTACAGTTGTGCTCAAAGTGGAGGTTTGTTCGCATGAGAAAATTTAAATTTTTTTTTCTTAATTACGCCAGAACTAATTAAATCTTGAGAGAGATTATGGGTAGGATGAACACTTGAGTGAAGTAGTTTAAGAAACGTCTTCATGGGAAGTATTAATATTTTTCCCCAGACACAATTTGTTGTAGGGGAGGCTAAAAATATTTTAAATTTAAGACAATTGAACTGTTACACAGTCTCAAGACTACTAAGGCACTAGTCGTACCGTTCGCGTCATAAAAAACTGGTACAACTCTTATAACCGAAAATCGTGTTTTTCAAGTTGTGTAAGTTGATCTTCTCACATGTCATTCTAATTTCTAAGGCAACGTTACCAGTTCAACTAAAATATTATATCAAATCAGCTAAAACGAGGGCTGTGCGACAGACACATGATAAAATTACAGTAGATGCATTCCAATGTTCCCTGTGCAAATACCCTACGTTTAAAGATCCTTTAAACATTTTGGGCATTAACTCAACTCTCTCTCTGGTTATTAAATTTATTAGATACGTTTTTTTGTTGTTAATGATAATAATAATACCTATATAAGAACTTTAAATATTTTTGAACGTTCTTTTTTATTTAGATTTAGTGCAATTCCGTTATCTGTGATGGCAACAACGAATTGATTCACGAACCATTGTGTCAAGTCTGACCACAGGTTTACATTGGGAAAAAAAAGTGTACCAGTTTTATATGACGGGAACTGTACCTATCAAAGTTATCATATGTTGTGAGTTTTTCCTTGAGGACTCCAGTATATGAGCTGAAAAGCCCCTCAAGAATCAGATAATTTAGTGTACTATAAGTATGGTTAACGTTATTAGGTGTCTACTGCTGAGGGCACTTACCTAGTATACAAGTTAAAAAGCCGTTTATTTTAATTTTAATTTATTATATTTTGAATTTATTTTCACGCTCTAAAGTTATATTTTTTTTTCGAAAGTAGTTGCTATTATTACCTTAGTGTTTTATTTAGTTGATTAAAACTACATATTTTTATACGCTAGTAACGGGAATTAATATCCTTAGCTCTAATGAATATTCTAACCTCTAATTAATTTGACAAATCTTAATCCTCACATCGAAGACACACTATCTCTACCTATTACTAAGTATGTACTAAATACTCTATTACATAAATTATCATAATCGCAATAATAAACTATAAACTTTCAAGAAGAAAATAAAATAGAAGAAATTTGACTGTGTTTCCAAAGGCTTAAGATGCTAGGAAAATACAGAAGAACTGGAATTGAAAAACTGTTAGTCATATTATAGTAAATATCAGCTAAAACTAAAATAATGTACTATTTTTGACATCTATCAATTAAAATTTAAATACAAATTTCAGTGTAATGAATTTTTCAGCAAAAACATTATTTAAAAAATCCCTTAGTGTTACAAAATTTACCATACGAAAATGTTCTACTACAGTTCCTCCTCCCAAAGAACCCATTGTTACTGTTCTAAATGCTGCCAGTGAAGTTGGACAAAGCCTTGCCTTCCTACTGAAACAGAACTTTTACATTGGAGAACTACGACTATATGATAAAAATAAGCTCATTTGCAATATCGCTGAAGATTTGAGTCATATCGACACTAAAACAAAAATAAGGTCATTTGTTGGAGTGAATGTCTTACGGCAGGCAGTTACAGTAAGTTTTCAGTTCAACTATATAAAGATGCCGCATTTGTTAGGTTCCGGTTTTCTTTAACCATTCAGTTGGAGCGTTTTTAAAACGTCCGTTAGTAAGCGGCTTCTATACCACAATTGGTATCTATCTACAGACGTTTATTCGTCCAGTAATGGATACAGGCCCCCCTGTTTCCATTTCCCTCTTTCCTAGGCTACGCTCATCCATCTTGTTGCTACATGTTCTCTAATATCATCTGCTCATTTTTTCTGATTCCTTCCTCTTTCACGTTTATATTCCCATGGTCTCCGGAGAATGATTTGTCCGTTTGTTCCATCTACCATCTTTTTATATACTGTTTTTACCCACAAATTTCCATTTTAATCCAAAGTGTAGATATTGTCTGCATAGCTTACCTTAGTGTTGCTCCCAATCCAATCATTGGATCCAATCATCTATGCTAGCTATTTTTTCCATATTCTCTTTCGTCAGCGTCTATGTCTGTGTTCCTTATGTTAACACTATTAGAAAATATTGGTCAATATTTTAGTCCGGACATGTGCAGTTTTCCAAATGCTCATATTCGGAGTTTTATTTCAGTGATTTGATTTTCTCTGTTTAATTTGACAATCTGCCTTAGATATACTTTTTCTTCTACTTTCTCGATTATTTTTCTCCTATTTTAATGTATTAGTCTTCTGCTGCATTAGCTATCATATTTGTTTCATTATAGTTCATTTTCAGTGCTATTTTCCTTAATTTCCATCTACGTTCCTTATATAAATATATCTTTAAGATCTTTGGCATTTTCTGCAATGAGTACAATATCATCTGCATATCGTAAGTGGTTCAAACACTTTCAAATATAACCTTAATTAATTTATTCATAACTTTTAATTAATTTCTTAGTCAGTTGATCTATTTAATTTGTGGCGAAGGATCCTCTGATTTGAATCTATTTAGATATCGATTGTTAGTGATTGGTTGTAGCTAGAGTAAATAAGGACTAGCTATTCTTACATTAGAAATAAAAACACCAATAGAAGTAATAAAACTCAGCCTTAGAGTCTAGTGGACTGTAATCGGAGCAGAGCTCCGGCAGGAGGGCTCCCAGAGTATAGACGACTCTATATGGGAGACTGTGAAAAACTGGCTTCCCTGACCTAAAAATCCCAAATATTTGTGATTTCCAGGACAATTGGCCAATGGAAAGGATTACGATGTGGAGCGATACGCATCATCATGCGCACTAGTGTTTCCTCCTAGAACCTTGTCGGACCTGGAACTGAATGTTGGTATATGCAACTAGACCCTCTTTTACAACTCCAAGTTGTATGAAAATGGCAAGAGACGGTTTTCGCTCCGCACCGGTAACCATGCGGATTGCAACAGACTGGCGGCAATCCAATTGGCGGCATTCTAGCTTTGGTATGGTCAATTTTTGCACATTGGACTCCAGCACGTACTCCCTCAATTTAAGGATCGTTTCCCATACATCCTGATAGGTGGGTTGGTCATGGGCAGTTTATTTTGTTACCAGATAGAAAAGGTAACGTGATCCATCTTGGAATTTCAAAGCTTTTCCGGGAGCTGGTAGTAGGCATTGAATTTCTGCAAGTCCACCAAACTTCCTTCAAAAGATAGATGCCAATCCTTGTGCATCTTTAATATTGGCCGGAATGGCATGGGCTAGTGAGGAGTCATTTGGAAGTGCGAGTATATCTTGCTTTTCTTCGGTGATAATATATCTTATTTTACTTCATATGCTTCTATGAATTACTGAAACGATAGGTGATGTACCCTTGGACTTGGTTTACTTCTACTTCTTTATCTACGTCGTGGTCTCCTTCGAATGGCACCAGCCGGTTATGGTCAAATATCATCGGTTTTTCCTCGGAATGTTGCTTATTCGGTAGATGGCATCGTTATTCTTCTCTAATAAGATACGGAACTTTCCAGAAATGCTGCAACTTGGGAGCTCAACCCTTTTGCGTCTTTGGATTATAGAGCCAGACTTTGCCATTCTTATTAAAACATAGCTTTTCTGCATCTTTTATATCGGTAGCGATCTGATGATTGGAACGGGCCAACTCGTGTATATCGTCCATTCTTCTTCGTAATTCGTTCATATAGTCTTCACCAGCTACATTTTTTACAGGTCGACATCCAAACTATAGATCATACGGTAGTCGCATCTCGCGTTCAAATAGATCTTTTGTTGATATTTGCTGATATCTATTGGCCATTGCCATGGCTATATATATATATATATATATATATATATATATATATATATATATATATATATATATATATATATATATATATATATATAGGAGGGAAAGGTACTAAAATATGCTGTAGTTCTTGTTTTCTTCATGCCTAGTCTATCGCAGATTTTCTCTGGAATACATCGCTCTCGAAGTTCTTTCCTTAGCCACTATGGATCTCCAAAGGCAACCCAAATCGGCTGATGTACTCTTTGATCAATGCATCTGCGATAGTGTTGGCTTCTGGTATATAATTTCATAGATTTCTACCCACTTCGTGAAGTAATCCATCACGACTAACCATTCTAACTCTCTGGAAATGGCCCGGCAATGTCCAAATCTATTCTTTCAAGATTGTATTGTCTCATAGGCCGCGAAGGTTCGATCAGAGGCGTAGCAAGGTCTGGCGAAACATTACTTTAGGGACAGCTGAGGTCATATAAAATCATATTGAGATAAGAAGAGACATGCTTTGACTTCTGTAGTTTTATTTGTTTCAGAATTGCAGGAATTTCCCTCTTTGTTTTCATTGTGCCCCAAGAAATCAAAAATTTATATAAGATAATTTTAGACAGAGTGCAGATACTATAATAATTCTGAGTTTTTTTTCTTTTCACGATTTGTGTCATTAATCCTTGTACAATATCGTCAGGTTTGTTAGTATTCGGGTACAATAATGGAATTTGCTTGCCAAAATAAATTTCAAAGTTTAGGATATAAAAATATTTTGCGTTATACAAAGCATAAATATTTACTCCGTATTTTATAAATTTATTAGGGATATATTGTGCACAAGACCGCAGCTTCCTCTGAAAAAATGCAGCGTATCATTAATAGTGTCAGACCCACTGATAATGTAGTGATTGAAACAGGTTTTGACAAATTATTTTTGAAACAGGTGAAAGTTTCAAATAGGTGTAAGTTTGTCAATCTTTTTCCGTCGTTCCTTGAGCCCAAGTCGTCAAATCTAGAAGCCCGTAGTAAAAAACTGTTAAAATGATCATTCCTCTTTAATCTGAATCGCACAGCCATTTGTGTACGCCCTTTCTTTATACCTATTAGATAAAAAGGCACTTAAGAGAGCCTTTTTCTAGGTCTTGAACTGTTGTATATTCAACTTAATTTCTTTTATTATCTCGAGTATTTTGTACCGGTTTGCATTTTCCCTAATGTCAATAATTGTGTCGCTAATAAATAGGTAAACGTATTATTTTTTCCATATTTTCAGATTTTTTTTTATGTAGAAAAATATTTTGATACTTGGTTTTAGACAAAGGTAGTGTTGTCATTTTTAGTCCTCCTCCTCCTCCTCCTAAGTGCCTTCTCTGCTAAGGTTGGCGATCAATATGGCAAATTTCTCTCTGTTCTGGGCTTGATGAATTAATTCATTTCCTCTTGTGTGGGTCAAATCTCTGATGTTTCGTAGCCAAGATTTTTTCTTTCGTCCTGTGCCCCATTTACCTTCAATCTTGTCTTCTAATATTACCTGGAGCTGCTCAAATTCCCTATGGCGCATTATGTGTCCTAGATATGACGTCTTTCTAATTTTGATAGTATTGACCAGATGAGGGCGTGTGTTCATTGCTCTCAGTACTTCTTCATTCGTAGTTCTGCTGGTCCAGCTTATTCTTAGCATTCGGCGGTACATCCACATTTCAAATGAATTTAATTTGTTGACGTCATACTGTTTTGATGTCCAGGTCTCACAGCCATATAGTAATAGAGACCACACATAACACTTTAGTGTTCTCAATCTTATTGAGAATAATAGCTTGGAGTTACAGAGCATTTTACGCATATTCATGAAACCAGATCTTGCTATTTCAATGCGTCTTCTAATTTCTTTTGAGTGGTTTAGTTGACTACTTAGTTCTCTGCCCAGGTATATGAAGTTTTGGTAACTCTGAAGGGTGTTACCATTTATTTGTATGTTAGGTGTAACTTGTTCATGGGGGTTTTTGTGGAATACCAGAATTTTGGTTTTGGAAAAGTTAATGTCCAAGCCCAGTCTGTGACTTTCTTCTGAAAATATGTTCATCAATATTTTTAGTTGGTCTTCTGTTGCTTCTAATACTACGGTTTCATCGACATATCTTATAGTAAATAGTAAATAGCAATAAATATAAACTGGTTTCTAGTACTCTGAGAAACCGAACGGTCACGGCACTTTCTCTTCGAAATTATCTGCAAGAAGTGCGAAATGTAAACATAAATGTGTGGACAGTTACCTGACGAATTAACGCTGCTGGTCAGAGGTGAGGTGAGAGAAACACTCAAACGTGAATAGTAGAATCAGTTTCACTTTCTGGAGGATCATTTATAGTATACGCAGATATATCTTTTGACGCTCACATGGAGCTACTCTGCATTGATGTTAACTGCGGATAGTCATCTGACAGAGGTTCATGTTTCACCGTTCATGGTTGCACGAACACACATTTCTCGGATAATTACTGAGTATCTTGACGAGATTCAGATCACACGATTTGTTTGACCTGCTCACAACCCAGATTTAAATCTGATTGAACATATTTGAGTTGATATTTGGAAACGTTTATAGAGACAAGTACCATTCCGCAAATATTCTAGAGAACTTTGTGACATACTGTTTAAGAATTGCGACAATTTACCACAAAATCTGATCCAAAGCATGGCTCGTCATTTGACAGCTGCCGTCACTGTCAGAGGAGGGAAAACTTGCTACTGAATCCCTAAAACTTATTTTACAATTGTTTATTTTTATTACTTTCAATAAACTTTCTCGGTAAATTTCTTTATAGTATCTAAGATTCCAGATGTGCTTTATAAATTTATAATTATGATTACTTTCAAAACTATATACTTGTGATAATAACATGTTTCTTAGGGAGCCGATATAGTGGTAACTGTAGGAGGAGATAAAGTATCAACTAAAGAAACTTTTGAGGAAATTTTCAATAGAAATGTTAACGACGTACGAATAACAGCACTGCATTTGACGGAATTTAATCCTAAAGGAATATTTTGTGTTGCCAGACCACCGGTTGAAGCATTGGTACCATTAGTATCAGAGGTAATATCAATTAATGTAACATAACTTATTATCGAAGAGTAACAATAATTCTTTTCTCTGGGATATTTTATTGTGTTAAGACATCAATCTTTTTACCTCGAGTCGTAGGTCAGGTTCCCTAATTATATTTTTCCACACCTTTCTATATTGTGGCTTATCAATAATAATCCCTTCGCAAACAAGTTCCATCTGTTTGCCTCCATATCTTCTTTCGGCTTCTTTTAGTACATCCAACCAATCATCTTAATCTACGCCTTGTGAGTTAATATATTTATTTTTAATTTGATGTTTTGTCAAATCAAAACTCTCAACACTCAACTTTCCATCTTTCCATCTAAGCATTCACATATCTGCAATATAAGTTGTTATTCTTCGTTCTTAACTGCATAACATTCATTGCACTACATATTAGCTGGTCTTACTGGAATTTTATCTTTACCTTTCATTGGGGTTTTATTGGAGTTTTCTGTCACACAATATATTTATATTGCTCTATAATACGATTTCTAGATACCTAAAACTAAATATTTCCAAAATCATTTCAGTATTTAATGTAATGCCATCCGTAATAACTTGATCTTTAAGTCAACGTTCTATATATTCTGTTTTTGTCCTACAAAAGCGTTAAGAGCTGTCTTCCACTATTGGAGTTTCAGCTCTAGTCCACTTTCAGTATTTTCTGCAACACCTCAGCAGCAAGCATTAATCACAGTGGCGCACCCGGGGGGGGGGGGGGGTTTGGGGGTTAAACCCCCCCCCCCCCCAGGACCCTATTCCGACACTGTTATTTACACATTTTAAGGACTCAAAATGGAGGTAGCATCATAAAAAAAATCGGTGACCAACCAAAACCCCCCCAGAGGTAAATTCTAGGTGCGCTACTGCATCAAGATATGCTACCTTGGAATTTCGCTTTTGTTTTATACAATACTAATGACAATGGATAAGCAGTAATCTTAGATGCAACCTTACTTTCAAATTAATTCATCATTTTTCCTACTGCTGTTCTGGCACTAGTCATGACTTCATGATGCTCATATTCATCAGGAACTTCTTTCTTTTCAATATCCATAGCAGGAGCTCTCGATGTATTCTATTATATCAACGTTTGTTTCTTCATCCCTTTTTTCTTCTTATCTTTTTAGAATTATACAAAAAATAATATTATAAATACAATTTTCTTATTTAAATAGGAGTTTAAAAAAGCAGGAGTATATGACTGGAAAAAAATTTTTGGTGTCACAACTATAGCTTCCATGCGATCGAACAGTATTATAGCAGCGAAAACAAAGCACAAGCCCTTAGATATGGTATGTCCAATCGCAGGTGGCTTGAGTAATGAATGTTTTGTACCCGTCATATCCCAAGTTAGACCCAAAATTGCTATAGTATGTATCTTTAATACTTATAATACGTATATCTTAGTTTTCTGGTAATTTATTTTGTTTCTTTTTCGGTTTAAAGATGTGTACTAAATTTCAAACTCTAGGAATTTTTCTACAAGACTGAAGAAATGCATAGAAAACCTTGACTGTGTGGACATGTCTCGCAGCAGCAAAATTGCTTGGAACCTAAGGTATCAACCGCTCCAAAAAACCGAGAAAAAATACTTGACATACCTTTCACCATGAAATTACTCAACAATGGACTTAATTGACTCAAAATTGGGAAAGTCGATGATAGAAGTCGATGATTATTCTTCTTCTCGTGCCACTCCTAGCGGAGATTGGAAATCATCATGGCCACTGCGACTTTGTTAGCAGCGCGCCTAAAAAGTTCAATCGAACTACACCCGAACCATTCACGTAGATTACGAAGCCACGATATTTTTCTTCTTCCCACACTTCTTTTGCCCTTAATTTTGCCCTGCATGATATTTCTTAAAAGTTCGTACTTTTCACCTCTCACAATGTGCCCCAAGTATTCCATCTTTCTAGTTTTTATCTCATTTAGAATTTCGCATCTTTTGTCTAAAGTTTGGAGTACTTGCGTGTTAGTGACGCGGTCCATCCATGATATTCTGAGAATGCGCCTATAGCACCACATCTCGAAAGCTTCGATGTTTTTTGTGGTCAACTGTTTTAGTGTCCAAGCCTCTACTCCATACAACAGGGTAGAAAAGACATAACACCGCAGCATTCGTATTCGTAACTTTATATTGATATCACGATTGCAAAAGAGTTTGCGCATTCTATTAAAGACTGATCTAGCGATTTCTATTCTACATCTAATCTCTTTTGTTTGATCAGTATCGTCTGTGATCCAAGCAGCTAGATATTTATAACAGGACACACGCTCAATCATTGTATTGTCTATTACAAGATTAGCTCTGATGTTCTTTGATTTCGTGATTAGTTTTTTTCAAATAAATTTAGTTTTTTTCAAATTAATTTTCAAGCCGTAACTGTTACAGTATATATTGAGACTTTGAACGAGATGTTGTAGTTCTACTAGCGTTCCCGTTAGGAGAACCGTATCGTCAGCATACCTTATATTGTTGATCGTCTCACCATTTATTATCAGACCAAGATCTTCTTCCTCGAGTGCTTGTTCACAAATAGCTTCACTATACAGATTAAATAAAAGTGGCGACAAGATGCATCCCTGCCGGACTCCTCGACGGATTTGAATTTCTTCTGTTAGCCTACCCTCAACCTTCACATTTGCTGTTTGATTCCAATATAGGTTGCATATAATTCGAATATCTCGGCTGTCTATATTTTTCTTTATTAGAATTTGTCTTAGTGGTTCATGTTGTACTTTGTCAAAGGCCTTTTCGAAATCAATAAAGCAGGTGTAAATTTCTTGGTTCATGTCTAAGCATCTCTGTGAGAGAACGTTCATTGCAAACAGAGCCTCCCTTGTACCCAGCCCTTGTCTGAATCCCATCTGAGTGTTACTGATGTCTACGTCTAATTTCCTATAGATCCTATTATGGATTATTTTCAGGAACAGTTTTAGAGCATGACTCATCAAAGCTATCGTACGATATTCGCTGCATTCCCTTGTATTTGCCTTTTTTGGCAGTAGTATAAAGGTCGATCGATGATTATGCGTTGATCAAATTAAACATTTTGGCACTGCAGCAAAAAACTGGATTCTCCGCTTATTTAATAATTGTCGAACGAGATTCCAAATACCAAAAGTCAAGAGAAAAACAAAAATCATAGCTATACAGGGTGTCCCATAATTAATTGGACATTAGCTAATGGGTGATAGCTGACATCAAAATAAAGTCTTTGAGCTCAAATTGCTTAACCAAAATGTTGCTAGTTTTCGTTCTACAGGGTGATTCATTAATATTTTTTTAAATTATTTTTAGGGATATATTATAAACTATTCAGTCGATTTAAGTGAAATTTGGTATCTTTCTATTATTTAGTACGCTTAATATGAAAATGATATTAGTTTTACTATTGACACTAGATGGCGCCACCTACTATAACATTGGTTCATTAATGTGGCCATAATTTTTTTGTCCGCTCTTTATAAACATTCTAGGAAAAAAACATGAAATAACATTTAATTCTACACAAAAAAGGTATTCTTGTTTCAAATTACAAAAGTACACCGTTTTCGAAATAAACGTATTTTTTAGAGACGTGCATAAAATGAAAAAATTTTACAAAAACTTATGTAAATTCATTGTGTATCATCATGTATTATTCAAAAGGTCTTAATACCAGTGAATATTACATGTATTAGTAGTAGATAATTTTTGCAAACAAAATACATATGATTGAAACAATTATTTTTATTAAACCTTTTACACAGTAACAAATTTAAAAAAATCAAAAATTAAATTAAATTAAACAGTAAAGTGGATACAAAACAATTGACAAAGTGAATAATTTAAAACGAAACGAAAAAAATTACAATAAGTCTTCAAAATGTTCACCATTAGATAAACTACATAATCTAAATCTTTTGTGTAAGTTTTGTCTTATTTTAAATAATGAGTTTCTTTGGGCCCTAATTACGTTAACTCCCTCTACAATATTTTGCCATAACTCTTGACAGTTATTTATTTTTTTATAAGCAAGTCCTAGGGGATTTAGTTCAGGACTGCGTGCTGGCCATGGATATACACTACCTCTACCAATCCACCTTTGAGGATAAATTTCATCTAGATAATTTCTAACTTCTAGGCTATAATGTGGTGGTGCACCATCATGCATGTACCAAGAGTTACGTCTCAAATTTAGAGGTATTTCTTCTAAAAGAGTTGGTAAATCTTCTCTCAAAAAATTTAGATACGTTACTCCGTCAAGCCGAATTGGAATTCGAATAGTCTAACAATACAATCCCCAAATATGCTACACCAGATATTTATGGAAAACTCATGTTGAAAATGATGTTCTTGAAATGCATCAGGATTTTCTGTCACATAGGTATGGCTATTGCGCCAGTTAATCACACCTCTTCTAGTAAATGTGGCTTCATCGGTAAATAAAATTTTATTATAAAACATTAACATTATATCATAAACTGACTAAATCGGAGCCTTGCTGGAAAATCCTGCGGTAAAAGATTCTGTACTGGAGTAAAACGATACGGATACAGATTTTCTGTCCATATTATTCTTGACACCGTAGATTTGCTTATACTAGTGGCCGAAGAAACAAGCCTTGTACTGGTTTCTGGATCTTCTGCAACACGCACAACTATTTCATCCTTCATATCCGCATTAATTACTCTCGGTCTTCCAGCATTCCTGTTTTTGGAATGAAACGACCTTGTTTCACCTAATCTGTCAAACAATTATCTAATAGTTTTATGGTTTGGTTGCCTTCCATTGGGATAAAGTTCGAAATAGCATTGAGCTGCTTTACGAGCAAAAATTTTCCTGTGCATACAAACAGATCATATCGCGCATTTCTACATTAGAAAATTCACTATGGCAACTATGGAACTCAATGGCAACGTCTTGACGTTGCCATTAAGTTCACAACTTGTTTTGCGAAAAATTAAATACAGACATGCTTATCATTAACAAAATAGGTACGTTTATTTCGAAAACATTGTACTTTTTTTATTTGAAACAAGAATACCTTTTTTGTGTAGAATTAAATGTTATTTTATGTTTTTTGTCCTAGAATGTTTATACAGCGCGGACAAAAAAATTATAGCCACATTAATGAACCAATGTTATAGTAGGTGGCGCCACCTAGTGTCAATGGTAAAACTAATATCATTTTCATATTAAGCGTACTAAATAATAGCAGGATACCAAATTTCACTTAAATCGGTTCAATAGTTTTCAATATATCCCTGAAAATAATATAAAAAATATTAATTAATCACCCTGTAGAACGAAAACTAGCAACATTTTGCCTAAGCATTAATGTCAGCTATCACCCATTAGCTAATGTCCAATTAATTATGGGACACCCTGTATTAAAATCTGGGACAGATCCAGAAACGCCATATGCTCCTCAATATGAATATGAATACGTATTTCCAATATGGAAGAGATCTGCGCACGCCAAGAAAGTAAATGCCAGCCTGAATGAAACCTGCAAACTCATTACCGACTGCATGAGACCAACACGTCTGGATAAACTCTATAAAGCTTCAGGCCTCTCGGATCCTGACTTTCGTAGAACGGTCCACGAATTCACCGAAAGATCCAAACAAACCATTGACAGCCGTTACCATCTTTTTAGCCACGGATCTTATCCTGGCAGACTAAAATCAAGAAAGTGCTTCTTTAAGACCGTGCTAGACGATCCACCAGCCTGTTATACACTAACAGAAACACCACAAAGCGGAATTTCAAGCGACTAGTCGACGTGGCGCATGCTGAACCGCTTAAAAACTGTCGTAGCACGGACTTTATCGTACGGACAAGAATAAAAATGAGGCTAGGCTAGGCTAGACAGATTTTATAAGGCTAATCAAGTCCGTAAACAAACAATTTATTTATTTATTTATTTTTTAACTCACCAACACATACAAAAATTTTCCAAGTCTCAGTACAACATTTATTTCGATCACCCTGTAAAAATTTAACAAAAAGACGAGGAGATCGAGAGATAAGCGATAAGTTTTGAACTCGACATATAGGGTGACCTATTAGAGGTAGAGAAGAAGAGATTTAGAGATAAGCGATGAGTTCTTACGACCCTCTGGTCATTGATGATAGCTTCTTGCACTTCCTCAGCTATCCTCTGGTCATTGTCGATCACTTCTTGAGGACAGATAATTACACACTGGTAAGACAGGTAAGGTGACAAAGAGACAGGTGAGGCAGCTAACGTGACAATTCTTCGGCAGAGAAGAAGAGATCAAGAGATAACCGAACAGTTCTTACGACCTTCTGGTCATTGTCAATCACTTCTTCGGAAAATAAAAAGAGATCTAGCGATCTTAATTACTACAGGACATTTTAGGGCAGTAGTAAATAAAGTTAGAATAGCCGCGTTAATAAGCACTACAAGAAGAAGAACCTTCTAAATCCAAATTTTGAAAATTCTGGTTCGAACTTCACTGAGCACGCGATTTTGTCATTTCGGATTATTAGATTTTATTTTCTTTTAGACTTACTGATATATAAAAATGTATTTAATTACTATATAACATTCGTTTAATACTAAAATATCTTCTTTAGAATGGAAGAGACATTCGGCAA
The DNA here is from genome assembly GCF_040954645.1 of Diabrotica undecimpunctata. Classification (NCBI taxonomy): domain Eukaryota; kingdom Metazoa; phylum Arthropoda; class Insecta; order Coleoptera; family Chrysomelidae; genus Diabrotica; species Diabrotica undecimpunctata. The sequence goes on along the minus strand of NC_092810.1, from coordinate 122,019,900 downwards.
AAAATTTTGAATAGCGAACACGATATTTTAAAATTATATTGTGAAGAAAAGGTCGTATGCCTTACGCCGGCTTTAGCGATATCACGTTTCATAAATACATTGTTGAAAACCTTAAAAGGTCAAACGAACTGTGCCGAATGTGCTTTTGTAAGGCAAATGGGTCACATAGGAAATTTTTTGCCTTATATGACGTCAATAGTAAGATTAAGTAAGTACTCTTAGTTCGTAACTTTCATAAATATTATGCAGTTAAAAATATACTTTTTGGTAAAAAGTTTTTATATTTAATGCAAATTTTCTTTTAATTATCAGATCTTTCATTTCTATATTTAATAAATTATAACCAATTGTATTCTACTCTGTCTTTTGTAACCTCTTCAGCAATAAAGGTAAGTGAGCCAAATATTACCACTTTAACGTTTGGTTATAAATAAAACCTACACTTTTATTAATAAATAAAAACAAATTTGGGTAGTAGTAAAGAAACGTATTGTCTTTAACAATATATTTTAATTATATAAAAAAACTAAACAGAAACTAAATAAATAATACTTTTTTATTAACGTTGCGAATGGCAGTATTAAGATTATAGGCTCTCCTATTATTGCCACCCATGTCAAAATTAGGCAATGCAGAACTACAGTTAAAAGTAACACATTTTTCTGAAAAAATAAATGCAATTAATTAGTATAAACTTAACACTTCTGAAAAATATAACTTAAGAACATTGAGGGCAAGTAAACTTTTCTTTGTCATCTTTAGTCAGTCCAACACAGGCCTCATGAACATATCGATAGCACACTATGCACAAGCGTATATCCTCTTTACTGCAGATGTTACAAAGGAAACAACACCACGATTCTTCTTTCCTTGATTTCTTTGTCGTACTGCTCGTTACTTTTTTGATAACTTTGATTGGATTATTCAATTTTGGTATTAGTGCGAACAAATCTTTGGTAACTTGCTAGGCTTTACTGTTTAAAGCTGGCTTCCTCTTCACAGTGGGTAATTTAATTTCCGGTGCAATCAGTAATTATGTGTCTTTACATTTTGTTTTTTCTTTTGTAACCTTTCTGCTCGTATTTTAATTCAATTAGTGGACTGTGATCTTCAGAGCTGCTGCTCCTCTTAAATCTTTTCATAGGTTCATCTTCACTAGAGACATCGTCAAGTGAGTCATCGTGAAGACTAAAATCTCTTAATGATTCGCTACTTGAGACAGTAAATAAACGTTTCTTTTTTTATTAGTTTTCTATATCCGCTTGTACTCACCTCGCTTCTATCTGCAGGTTCAATCGACTTGCTAAAACTTCTAACGACATCTGATAAATTTTGGAAGCTACTGTGGTTTACTTCGTCTTCTTCTCTGTGGGTGATCAAACTTAGTGCAAAGGCAGTTTCAGGTATAGCGTCTGCTCTAAACGGATAAATGCCGATGGCTGCAAAACCGGAAATAATGCTTGATGGTATCATTGCTGTTAGCCAAACTGCAGTAAAAAATTTATCCAAACCTCATTTTGGTAATCTCCTTGCCAGGGTTTGCTGTTAAAAAGTTTAAGACTTCTTGGTTCTAAAAAGTCTCAAAGCTTTTTAACACTGATTTATACATATGTTTCAGCTCGTGTGACGTATTGCTAGGAAGACAAAATAAAGTTATGTCCATGCGGTTAGCTGCCTTAACTATGGAAATATCTAGGTGACTTTTAGCTCCATCAAATATTAGTAGGGTACGATCAGGGTTTCTGAATGAAGAGAAATGGTCAAGCAAACCATGCTTGTCAAACGCATGCTTCGAAACAAATGCTTCGCATGTCATACTACATTTATTTGTGACAATAGCTTTTGAGCCAGGGGGCAAGTGACCGGACCATTCAGGCCTTTAAAAAGCACAAAAGGCGGTACATGTTGACCGTTTTCTCCGTTCTCGTGTGTGGTTAAATGTACCCGTGTTGCTCCTCGTTTAGCAAAAACACTGTGTTGTTTATGGATTGTCAATCTGCATCTTTTTTGTCCATTATATGGATGTATCATGGATGTATACATATGTATCTCTTAATTTATGAAAGTAGTCATTGACGATGGTTTTATTCTTTTTTGCACTCGAGTCATATTCATTTGTTGATCTTTTCGCCTGCCAGCACAACAATAACTTGAGCCATTTTCCAGCCAGCTAATCTGTGAATTCTTTCGATAAGATCATTTTCTTGTGGTGCAGACAACACCGGTGATCTTCCAAGCTTTATTACGTGATTTTGTGTTCTGTAATGAAGATCTTGCATTGAGCGACGAATGTTGTAACTCTTGGTAGCACCTTTTATGGGCGTTCCGTTCGCTCAGTTGTATGTAGCTCATATGTAGTTTAATATTTAGCCCCTAATATTTCCAGTGGCAATATTAGGAATTATTAGCGATGGCAATATTAGGAACAAATGGCGTTCAGAAAAAAAATCCATAACTTAAAATTTCATTTGAAATCATTCATGCAATTCATTAACTAAGAACCACTGGACTGTACTTATCATCATCATCATCATCATCATCACTGGCTCGACAACCCTTTTTGGGTCTTGGCCTGTTCCAGGATTCTTCTCCATTCTGATCTGTTTCGTGCTTTTTTTCTCCAGTTTTTTATTTTTAAAGTTGTTATATCATTTTCTATTTGTTCTAAGTATCTCAGTTTCGGTCTTCTTCTTGTTCTTTTTCCTACTGGCATCTGTTTTAATATTTTGTTTGGTATTTCGCCTTCTTCCATTCTTTCTACATGTCCTATCCAACGCAGCCGTCCTATTTTAATGAATGTGATAATATCCGGATCCTGGTATATTTTGTATAGTTCAGAGTTGTATCGTCTTCGCCATATTCCGTTTTCTTTTGTGCCCTTATATATGTGTCGCAAGATTTAGACTGGACTGTACTTAACTAAACTAAAATCCAGAAAAGTATAACTGTTACCACCTTACTTTTACAGCGTCGATACTATATGTGATATAGTGGATGGCAGTATTAGAAACAGTGGCAATATTTAGCGCACCTATTTAAGTTTTTTCTGCCTGTTGCTTGCAGGTGATTTCTGTATTATTATGGCTGTAGTATGTAATTCGTTTTTGAATTTTTCTGATTTGTATGTCTGGGTATATTACCCATATTGTAGTTCCCAGATTCCCAGTATACCATTATTTTTTCTTTAGTTATTTTTCTTTTTTCTATAGTTTAGTTATTTTATTATCCAACACATTATATAGTTATAGATCATAATAATCTAAATAATCTGTTCGACTTTTCATTAGTTGTGTTATTCTAGTGAATTCTACCATATAAACAACGAATATAGACATATACTCATATAGAAGCACTCTTCAATGTGTATTTTGCATTTTAGCCTTAAATTTTTGCATCTGATAAACTTAGAAATCAAATCCTACTAAACCCTATTCATTTTACAAATTCCCAATCGTCAATGGAACCACGTGTAAGCCAAACAGGGTCGTACTGATATACGACCTATGTACCTATCATATGATTTTTAAAAATATTTACTTTTGAAACTGATAGTGTAAGAATTTCTTGAAATTTAATCATTATATCACAATTAAACTAAACTCTAAAAAATAACACGACCAGTAAATAACTTAACAATAACTAATAACATAAATATAACACAATATATTTACTTAAAAATCAACACGATACAATTTGAATTTAAAATGCTCGCATGTTGGGATCTGTAACATGAGAATCTGGCTGGCTTAACGTAATAAATTATATTTAATAGCCTCTTGACGAATGAGACGGCGAATATCAACGCGTGCTCATATTTACTGATGGGAATTTGCTAAATGAATGTACTTCAATGCAATATATTTTTTTATAGAAAATATAATATCATTTTACCTTTTAATACTTTTTAATAACTTACTCTTTTTAAAACTATAAACAATATTATGATTCAAATTTTTAATTTAAATGTGTAGAAATCCACAAATAATAATAATATTTATGCAGTCGCTATCTACAGGAGTATTTTGAAGCCGATCGACCTCCGACGGCGCCGGTCGAGATCGAACCAAAACAAAATCCCACAGCCAATACTCATTACTTTCGGTCCTCGGTCGTTCCTCACTTGCGACGAAGACCGATATTATGCCTACGGTATTGGAGTTGGAAAATATTCTATCGGGCCCAAGCGATTACTTTCGCTTGTGTTGTTAATAGTTATTAGGTAGTTAAAATCATAAAATATCGCAAAATTAGAATTGACACAATGGCAATAAATATTTATATTTGGATGCAGCTCATATTTCCATATAAATTTTTAATTATTTCTGAGTTACACTAAGAACCTAACAACAAAAACATAATAAACTCTACTCTAGCCCTACTCGCACTAACATCGAAAACTATTGAAACGAACGAACGATTGAAATGATTAGATCGTTTTCAGAGTCGGTCGCTGATTGATTCGGTCCTTGTAAAATGAACGATTGACACAACACTAAATTTGAAATGTACTTCTATATGTGTCTATATTCGTTGATATTAAGTTCCTGCTTCAAATTTTTTTAAGGTTAACTACGTTCTCAAAGGATATATCACAATGAAAACTCCCTGTTACGTTCTATACTCACGATATTTTTGCTCATTGTAGTTGTTCTAGTTAGAGTACATGTCGGCCAAAAAGTTATAGGACGAGTCCGACACGATTTCACTCTGCGACTTTTTTTGGTTCTGGGGCGTTTTCCCGAAAACTTTATTCTTTCATAAAATATAATATGTGGTTTCATTGTATACAGATAATTTATCCTTTTCGGTCCATAATTAATCTCCGTGGATTTTCTTTTCTCAGTGTCTATTTTCTGTACTTCCCTTTTTTTATCATCCATATCTGTCACTAATTTATTGCACCACTCAATGAAATCTAAGTTAGGATCCCACCCTTTGTTCTTCCATCTTTGGCCAACCAGTCCACTTTCTCATTACCTGTTATATCGGTATATCCTTTTGCCCTTAAAACCACCACTTCCACTTTACACAAATTATTTTTTATATTACATAAAATTGTCGATTTATATGAACTGAAATCTGTGTTTTCAATTGCATATATTGCAGATCTGGAGTCTGTTATTATCACAGCTTTTTTAGTATTTTTTTCTTGAATCGATTCTAGAGCTTTTTCGATGGCTAGGAGTTCAGCTGAAAAGATGCTACTAACACTAGATAATTTGTAATCATTGCATTGATAGGTATTTTGCACATAGAATAGCACATTCTACTACTGCTTGATTTTTAGAACCGTCTGTGTAAATTAAAACTTTAAACTCTCTCATAAATTAAAAACAATTTTTAGGTCGCCATGGAATTTTATCTAGTCACATGCCCAATGTAGATGGTGAAGAAAGTGTATTGCTTCAACAGATGGCGATACGCATAAAACAATACATCAAATACGGAGAAAGCTTTGTAACTGGTGAACCGCAAACTGTGAAAGAAAAATTACCAAAACCAAAGGACTTTCAGATTAAGACCTACGCACAAAAATCGACCACTCCAGAAACTGTCAACGCTTCATAAATTCCCAATATTACATTTTTTTGTTATTTGCATTTTTGTTATTTCTAGTAATTTGATTTAGTAACTACATAAAGTTTTCGACAAAATTCGTACACCTCCATTTTTTAAAAACATTCGCAGATTTACGCATTTTTATGCTGTTCTTACCATGTAGAGTATTATGAATGCTTTAGTACAATTCAAAGCCTAATATAAGCTAAACTATCATCACCGTGGCTCTACAGCCCTTCGTGGCCCTGACCTGCTTCAGGACATCCTACATTCGTCCCTATTAAATGCCTTTCTCCTCCAACTTCTAATGACAACTGTTTTGAGATCCTCTTCCACGTTGTCGAGATATTTTAGTCTTTGTTTTAATCTAGTGTTATTTCCTACTGGATTTTGGAACATAGATATTCTGGTAGGGTTTCCAGGGTTCATTCTTAGTACGTGGTCAACCCATTTTATAGATTCCTTTAGAGTTCCAAACAAGATATTATTGCTAATATTGCTGAAAAATCAGATATTTTTGTAAATTCTGTGACTGTGTATTGTACATATATCAGCATGCTGCACTGAATGTGCTGGTCAAATTTGATTACCAAAAGTTTGGACTTTCTGTTTTTTAAACATTTTTGGTTGTTAATTATTACAATGTTATTTTTCCTTTAAAATGGAATACTTACTTTGGGTTGTAAAAATATGGCTAAGCTATTCAAATGCCACGATTGATCAGTAACCATAAAAATCAGGTTACTACTATGTTATATCTTTCCTATACTAGTGTACGGAAGTCGTGGACTCTCACAGACGCTACCTGTAAGAAAATTGAGGCTTTCGAAATGTGGTTTTATCGCAGAATCCTGAAGATTACCTATACTGACCACGTTACTAACCAGGACGTTTTATTAAGAATACAAAAAGGAAAAGAGTTGTCAACCACAATAAAAACAGCCAAAATTGAATAATACCTCGGTCACATCATGAGGAACAGCGAAAGGTATGGGTTGCTGCAATTAATTCGTCGAGGAACAGTAGAAGGAAAACGGGGAAGAGAAAGGCGAAGAATTGCCTATCTAAAAAATCTGCGTACATGGTTCAACACAACAACCACAAATCTTTTCAGAGCAGCAGTTTGCAAAATACAGATTACCATGATGGTCGCCAACATCCGAAACGGATAGGCCCTACAAGAAGAAGAAGACTTTTGGGTTACCTGTTCTTATTTCGTTGTAAACTAAAAACAAAAGCAAAATGCGAAAAATGTTGAGAATATTTGTATGCTTGTTTATTTCTAAAAAAATCTTGGATATTGCATTTATATTGAATCAGTAAACGCTACTACTATAGAAATACACAACGGATAAATAAACTCCTGGACAAAATTAACGCACCACTCATATTTTATTAGCACCACTATTATAATAATCTTTATTTATTGATAATTTGCTGTACGACAAGTTGCCTATGGACCTTGTTTGACAGTGAAAGTTGTTATGTAAGCTAATTATAGTCTTGTTTTAACAATAATTTGTATTAAACTTCGTTTTAGACTAAAAGTGAGTTAAACTTTTCATAAAAAGTGCCGATTAAAACAAAGTGCTTGTGAGAAACAAGCTTTTTATTGTGATATTTTTCATCACATGCATGTTTGGAAGTTTATTTGCATAAAAATCAAATAAAAAAATGAACCGCCAAAGAAATTTGTTAATGGAGGAGGCAGTGCGAGTATCGACTCTCCTAGATGAAGCATATTCAATGCGATACGTGGCAGGTTTGTTAAGAAGACATCATTCCAGCATCAGTCGCAAGGTGAAGCGATATAATGAAACAGGGTCATACCATCAAAGACCAGGGAAAGGGCAAAAACGTTGCAATAATCAAATTGATGATCGTTTTTTGAGACAGCGTGTTCTGAGAGATAGGAGAGTCACCAGCAATTTGCTAAAAAATGAACTAGCAGATGTTCGAAATGTCGCGATATCGTCTCGAATAGTTAGAAGACGTTTACATGAAGCAGAATTGAGTAACAGGAAACCGGCCAAAAAAACCTTGCTTACAAGAGAACACAGGGTTCAGAGATTGAATTTTACAAGATTGTATCAAAATTTAACCCTCGATGATTGGAAACGAGTTCTTTTCTCCGATTAGACTAGAGTAAGCCTAAAAGCTCCAGATGGTCGTGAGCGTGTCTGGCGAAGGCGAGGAGAAACGTTTGCCAGCTGCAATATCTCTCCTAAAGTACCTTCTGGGGGTGGCTCTAAAATGTTTTGGAGGGGAATTTGTTTTGAAGCTCGTACGGAGTTGATCCCCATACGTACGAGGTCTATGAATGCCCATTATTACTTAGACAACATTATAGTTGAACATGTAATGCCTTTTGCTCCGTTTCTTGAAACTAATTTTTTATTCATGCAAGACAACGCATGTCCTCATGTGGCTTGACAGATTATTGGCTACCTAAATGATGTTGATATTCCATTATTAGAGTGGCCACCTAACAGTCCTGACATGAATCCTATAGAGGATCTATGGGACTATCTCAAAAAAAAAAGATACGAAGTCGTAGACCCCCTGTTGCCAATCACAACCAACTCATTGAGGCCGTTATTGAAGAATGGGATAATATTCCGCAAGCTTTTGTTGAACATTTGATATCAAGCATGACTCGATGCATAAATGCAGCCATAAGAAGTAGAGGAGGGCCTACACGGTAGTAGTGCTGACCCAGATGCATTTTATTGTGTTACTTAACTGATTTTTGTCTTTTTGCAATTTGAAGTTATGCTAGCTTATTTACGCATTTCCAGCAAAAACAAATTTTTAAAGATACACTAAGGCAAATTAAGGTCATGATAAAGTCATGTTGGACTTATTTGACAGTGTTTATTATTATTTCAATGTAACTTAGTTTTATTTTGTGTGCATATTGTAAATATTTAGATTAATTAAAGTGGTGCGTTAATTTTGTCCAGGAGTTTAGTTTTAAAAAATTTTTTCATTATTTTTTTCTGAATTTTTCTTTTTTGTTCTCATAAGCCTCACCCTTGTGTTTGTGTAATTTTATTTTGCCTGTCCGCTGGAGGGTTAAATATTTATAATCATAAAATTGTTAATGTAAACCCTCGTGAATTTCTCTATGGTTTCCCCTTTTTATGATTATGTTCCGAACATATGATATTGTTACTGTTGTATCAGCATCCGGAGTACTATATATATATAAACAGTAAGTAAAACAAAATATATAATTTTCAATCTATTTTATTCTGTACTTAAAAATGGAATTTAGTTATTCAATAATAATCTCCAGGAAGAACAAATATTACTTAACTTAAAACTCTACCTAACATAATAGCTTACAACTTAATAGCTTCTGCAAGAGAGCAAGACAGTCCGGTACCATCGGGTTCCACTTGTAAAGCAGTAATTTTACCATTTTCGACAACCATAGAATATCTCTTGCTTCTAGTTCCGCCAAGAGGAGCAATATCAACTGAAAGATCCAAAGCTTTGGCTAGAGCAGCGGAAGGATCAGCAAGCATTCGTACTTTTCCTGAAGTTTTGTGTTCTTTGCCCCAAGCAGCCATTACGAAAGGATCATTTACTGATACACAGACTATCTCGCCGACTCCTTGACTCTTCAACTCATCAGCTTTGTTTACATATCCGGGTAAGTGAGTCTGAAATGGATAGAAAATGATGTTTGAGAAATAATTTAATAAAATTAGGTTGTCGTGGAATATAAAAAGTTAAAATATGCAGAAGTTGAAACTATTAACAAAAAAGATAAAACTGAAATAAAAGATTTACACTTAAATTAGCAATAAAAATATCACCAACAAAAATGTTGTTAATGCGTTTGACCTGGAACCCTAAATCGAAAACATTTCAACCGATCTAAATGGGGCGCCGAAGGCTTTTGCCGCGTAACCACTGGGTGCATGGCGTACAATGGGTGTTCGTTATGTAGCAGTCGTGAGGGGGTGAAAGGCGAGTTTATAGCGCCTAAAAACTGGAACCATATCGGTTAAGGGATTAAACCCTGACAAAAAATTCTGGTCCTCCAGGATGGGACTTAAACAATGGTCGGTACCCATTACTGTAAAAATTACAAAACCAGATAGATCGCTCTTATCGACGACCACTTAAGCAAAAACACATGGACTACGCACTCGGTTTATGGAACGTCTTGACATTAAATAAACCAACAGGACAGGCATTGCTGCTCAATGAGCTCCAAAATAGAACTAACAGCAATACATGAAACTAAATTACTAGGACACGGAATAAAAGACACAAAGACGCATACAATACTATAAAGCAGAAACAAAGAGTTCGGAATAGCCTTCATAGTTGAGAATAAGAAGAAACACGCCATGTTAGATTTTAAAGCAGTGAATGAGAATATGTAAACTAAGAATAAAAACAAAATTAAAAATATTTAGACGTAAAAATAGATATAAAAACAGAAGTAAAATGTAAATATAAAACAAAATTCTTTAACTTCTCAACAATTAACATACACTGCCCAACAGAAGAACATAAAATAGAAATAAGAGAAGACTTCTACCGAGAAATGATATCAAGATTGTACTAGATTGTACTAGGAGATATGAATGCGCAAATAAGCAAAGAAAAACTTTTCTTGGGAACTATTGGTAAACACTCACTCCATCAAAACACCAATGAAAATGGAGAATTAGTAATCAACTTTGTCAGTAGGAAAATCATGATCATAAGCTCGACTTTTTTCCCACACCGTGATATACACAAAGCGACATGAATTATACCTGGTAGAACTGCCAAAAAAATTGATCATGGCTTGATAAACAAAAGGGCCGCAACAAGCATACAAGATGTGAAGAGCCGGAGAGCAGCATGTTAAGAGCAATTCATAGAAACAGGAGGAACGTATAACTGAACAACTAGACATACAAAAATTGAGACAACAAGATATCAAACAGACCTATTAGACAGAAATATGACAAACATTGACAAATACAGGCAGTCTAGGCACTGAAGAATATTGGAAATAAATCAAAACAAAACTAAATGACGCAGAAAAAAAGGTCATAGGCGCAGATGGAAGAGGTAAAACAAGCAATACTAGCACAAAGTAATACCAAGGTTCCAGGTATTAACAATGTCCCCTCTGAACTATATAAATTTGGAATGATGAAAAGATCTCTAGCGACTTAAAAACCGGGATTATTTGCCCAATCGAAGGGGATAAACTAAAATTTGAAAATAATCCTGAAAACTATAAAGCTTACATACTAAATAAAACACTCCAAGAATTAACTGAAAATATTTTCGGGGAATATAACCAGTTTTCGACAAGGAATATCTACAACTAACCAGCTATTCACAGTGAAACAAATTCTAAACAAATCCTGGCAATACGACATTGACTTCCACAACGTATTCATAGATTTCAACAGATGTACGACTTAATTAATAGAAACAAGTTATATCAAATATTGCATAGCTTTAACAGACCTCAAAAATACATCCGACTTGTAAAACCAACAATGAACTCATTAACTGCAACTCTCAGAATACAAAATGAGCTCACTTTTCAATAGCAAAGGATTAAAGCAAGGAGATGGGCAGGCATCGACACTATTCAACATGTCTCGAATATTTGATAAGACAGTTGAATATAGAAAGAGCTAATCTCCTGACCAATAAATCAATAGATTGCCGCCTACACCCATGACATCAGCATTATGTTAAGCAGAACGGAAGAGGCGGCAGAAATATATTCACAATTAAAAACAGGGACAGAAGAGACCGGACTAGAAATAAATATTCAAAAGACAAAAAAGGTAACACGGACAAGAGCTAGGGGAAACTGACTAGTTGAATTAGTGGACGATATTAAAACTGCAGAAAGTTTCATATATCTGGGAGTTGCATTAAACACAGATGGAACAGAAGAACTAGAAATTCAATGAAAAATAGTAAAGAGAGACAAAGCTTATTTTTCACTATCCCAGTTCTGCTCCAAAAACTCCTGGAGATGGAAAATCAGGGTCTACAAAATTATTATGACACCAGTAGTATAATATGGGTACGAGACTTATGTCCTTATGCGAATTAGGCGTTACTTATGTCCATAATCAATTTTTTGCACATGCGGTTGCAAATAATCTTTAAAAACAGTTTTTCAATTTATGTGTATGTTCTGAGATATATGAGATTTCTCAGAAGAATTAAAGGCATTACAAGACTTAATAGATCGAGTAATGAAAATAAAACGCAAAAAATAAATATCTATTCGATCAATGAGAAAAAAAATCACAGAACAAAATGGAAACAACACATAAACAGAATAGATGAAGTAGAAGTATAGCCTTGCCTATGAAGTGTGAAGTTTCCAGCAAGATGCCAGAATAAACAGTAAATGCCTATCCCCTGGAATGAAGAAAAATTCGTCATCATCATCATCTCAAGCTTTCTACGCCATTCTATTCTGTCCCTCGCTTGCATTTTCCAGTTGCCGACTCCGATCTTCTCGGCATCTTGTGTTACCCCGTCCATCCACCTCAGCTTTGGTCTACCCCGTCTTCTCATTCCCACGGGTTGCACTGTTAGAATCTTTTTTATCATGTTTGACTCAGGGGCCTGGGCTACATGTCCTGCCCACTGCAGGCGGTTTTGCTTAATTATAGTGGTAATATCTTTACCACCATGAAGAAAAATTAGTGTACATTAAAAACGCCATGTAATTCTTGCAGTCATTTGATTTTGCAGCATTTTTTGTTCAAATGCATCTCTTTCATTTCCTCTCACCTCCTCACGCTTTACTCTTCTATGTTAATTTTTTGGTTTGCAAGTAGTCATTTATTCTATTTTCAGTTTTTAATTTAGTTTCTTTATTTCTAAATTTAGTAACACAGATATTATAATTTTTCTGGAACTTGTTTCTTCTTTTAAGTGTTGGCTTAAATGTTGTTATTACAAGGATATTACAAATGTAGGTTATTACAGTTCAAAACAAAAAAACAAAATGGTTCAATGATCGCCAAACAAATAGATCTAAACCACTCAAGGGCTGAAGCCAAAATTATACAAGGCATCCCAAATTGGTATGTTTTGCAGGGTATACTGAAAACTAGAGGAGAATTCTTGTACGCCACTGAACCCTTCTATTATATCTATCACAAGTTCTAATAAAGTTTTTTTAAATTTTTCCTAATGAAGATATTTAACCCTGTTGTTTTCGAAATTTTTCAATAATCGCCATATATCTTGCTAATGTTGGGAGCTATTGATGATTTTATTGAACAATGGTTACTTTAACAAAAAAAGAAGTCATGATATCTTGACTACTTTTTTTCTATTGCCTCTAGTTTTCAGTGTACTCTGCAAAACATACCAATTTGGGACACCCTGTACACTGAGGGCAGCATTGAAAATGGCATTTCTTTTTGTCACTGGATTGGCTCTAGAGATTACACCTAAAAACATTGCAGACTTTTTGAAGTCCTGTGATTTAGGTGCTAATTGTAAGTGCAAGAGAATAAAAACTAGAAGAGACAAATATTGCAGTTCATTTAAATTAGAGGTCCCAATGGAAGACCAATCTATGTATTTATGTTCAGAAATATAGACTGATGGAGTGACTGTCAACTATTTTCTGAATCTGCAGAACCAGGGGAAGATGCCCTTAAAACCCCACATACCATACATGAAACAAACATTAACCTAAGGATTCTACATGCACATCTGCAATCATTACGGAATAAAATAGACATAGAACATTGGCTCAGGGAAGAGGAGATTCAAGCAGTCCTCTTACAGGGATTTAAACTGGCAGCTTTTTCAGCCAGATTGTATTCAGTTGGAGGAGGAACATTGTATTTTTGTTAGGCAGAATTTGAATTTTAATGTGAATTATATATATATATATATATATATATATATATATATATATATATATATATATATATATATATATATATATATATATATATATATATATATATATATATATATATATATATATATATATATATATATTATATATATAATTATAATATTATAATAATACAGTAAAACCTCCCTTAACCGAAACCTTTTTAACCGAAACATGGTTTAACCGAAACGGCTGACAGTTTCAATAATTTCGTCAATAAAAAGTAAATGTTTGTCGCAAAACGTAAACAATTCCGGTAATTTCACTCACCAATTGATGTCTATGTGTGTTGGGAAATCACAAAAACCAAGAGCTCTAAAAGATATTTCCGAACAGGCATTTTAAGGTATAGAACCCAAAAAAGTTCATGGATGTCGACCACTTTATTTTTAGAATGGTTTGAAAATGAATTCGTCTCAAGTGTAAAATCTTTTTTAAAATCAAAAAACCTTCCCATCAAAGCATTGTTGCTTGTTGAAAATGCGCCCTCACCCTCAAAATCTACAAAATGGTGACAATTGTCAGATTTTTGCCACCGAATGTCACAAGCTTAATCCAGCCGTTAGACCACGGAGTCATAGAGACATTCAAGAGAAGCATTCTTAAGACATCTGTTATTACAGGAGACGAATTAATCCAAAAGTGTTCCCGAAATTCTCAAATCTTTAACAATAAAACATTTTTATTGGTGAGCTGAGTCGTGGACCAAGATCAAATCTTCAACTTTGGAAAAATGCCGAAACAAACTTTTTGATAAGATTTTGATTGACGATCCTGAAGAAGAAAATGGTAAGAAAACGACAGAAGAAATTAAACCTTTCATTAAAAATTTGTCGGGACATGACGAAATTAACTAAAAACAGATACGTGACTGGTTAGCAGCTGATGACTCAGAACGTGAATTCATCGATCAGGACATCATTGATATGGTTCTTTATCAAGACAACCTGAGCATATCAGATGACGACCCAAGAGGCAACAGGCAGCACAAGACCGTCGACGAGATTTTCAATGCTTTAGAGGAAAGAATTTTATACAGTAGGCCTAATTAGTTAGGGACACGACTAGATTCTTAATTTTTGTTGTCATTACATAAAGTTTTGTCCTTTTCAGATTGCTTTACGTTTCGTCGAACAATCGAATGAGGCAAACTCATGACGTTCTGCAAATTAACGATGGAGGGAGAGAGAAACATCGTTGTCAAACGAAAACGCAAAAAAATTGCAGATTTCTTTAAAAAAGCATGTTAAACTTGTTCATTTTTCTTAATTTTATTACTTTATTTTGGATTTACTTATTAGAAAACATTACAAAATCAACTCATAGTATTTTTTAATATCAATACTTTGATCAAGAATATTATAAAAAACAATGTTATTTTTAACCGAAATTCTTGTTATCCGAAACGGCCTACCCCCCAATTATTTCGGTTAACGGAGGTTTTACTGTATAATTATATATATTATATTGTAATGTGAATTTTAAATTAGAAAAGCATATTGATTACTGTATGATTGTTTTAAAGAAGGTAAATGTAGGTATTGTATGTTCATATTGAAGCTTCAAAAAAAGTTTTGACAGTATTCATCGTCAGATATACTATGAAAATTATGAATGAAAACAAATCAAATAGTGTATTACAAAATAGTGGACCATTATAAGAAAGCATTATAGTTTTTTTAGAAACAATTATTATTTAGCTGATATCCTACAACTAAGATACAATAAAAAGCATGTAAATACCTTAGAACATCCTGGTGTAAATGCACCTGGAACAGCAAATAGTATCACCTTCTTTCCAGAAGAAAGTTGGGCCAAATTTACTTTGTTGGTAGGTAAATCTTCAAAAAGATCTACACTGGGAATACTGTCACCTACCTAAAAGAATGATTAGTTTAATCATTGCCCAAAAATTCATTTAAATTAATAAATTGACATACCTAATTAAATTATTATTTACATCAGATTTTTAAGCATTAATGAGTTAATTCAGGTTTTCAATTTTGTGTTTAGATATTGCTAAATATGTTTTACATAACATTTTATACTTTTGAATGACTACTCATAATTGTCTAGCTCTTGAAGTTTAAACTGTGCAACTTTAAGCAATGAGACAAATTGAATATTTTCAAGCATACATGAAGATTGAGTGTTTAACTGAATAAGAAAAAACATAACATATTTATTGCATATTAGATTTAGTTGCAATTGTAGAGTTCCTCCAACAATACAATTAACAAAAAGAAAATTAAAATTTTTTTTGCTTAATAACAATTTTATACTTGTTATGTTTTATATGCAATACTCTTCACTATAAGGGCATTGTTTGTTGCTTTACAAAAACTTGTACTAGTGCCTGGAAGTTGTTAAAAATGACTAAATTTAAATTATTAATTTTTTGACTTGTCTAAATATTAAAATTAACATTCCCTAATTGCTTGCTATACCATTACGTAACGTAATTTTACTTACTTTAACCATTTTAACAGAAGAAATATGCAACAACCTTTGGAAAAACTGTGGTTTTATTCCGGTAGATCCAACTGTTAATCTTTTTAATACATTCACCGTGACATTCATTTTATAAAAACTTTTCCGGCCGTACCAATATCTTCTTTCCTCTTTCCTCCTTTACGGTTTAGTACTGTAAAATTAGACAAAGACACCGATTGTACTGATAGTTTGAAATGTGACCTTCGTCCTTCGTTATGGTTTTATCAGCTTCGTATTTTTCCGTTTCTGCTTCTAACTATTTAAATTATTAGTTTTTTTTAGTAATAATATGAATTATAGAAAGCAAAAATGTAGATATATATTAACGAGGGTTTGTATTATATTCTGAATAAGTAAAAATAATAATAACTATTTAAATTATATTTTAAAATTATGAAATTGGCAACATACAAAACGTCAATTTTAATCTTTAATCCTTTAACCATAGAATACGAAACATTTTTTTCAATAATTATATATTTTGTCCAAATTCCAATATCGTCAAAAATTTAAAGCATAAAATTTCGACTTTTACGAAAAAACAACACTAATGTTTCATATTAAATAATCCATTGAGTAACCTAATTGAACGTTTGGTTTCATCTATATATAAATATTAGGGACTAGGGACCACTCTAATGCGGGCTTTACACCAACAATAAATTCACGAAGAAATTCATGAATAATAATTTATTCATATCAATGTTTCTGTCAAGAAATTCTTGAATATATTAGATGTAATTTCAACAATTTTAAAGTAACTGTAATTATATTCCACAGGAATTGCTAAATATTATGAAAATGGATAATGATCTCAGATAACTGGACTTATCTAATCGGAGGTATTATTTCAAAGTGCTCATCTTTTAACTCCCTTGTTAATATCAAACATACATAAGATTAGAAATATTTTCAGTACCTAAAACAATACAACGAACATCTAAAACACAAGAACCATCATAAATATCCTTTAACAAGCAAGAATAATGGAAAATAACGGAAACTCAGGAACCTGGACTCATAGTCAAATAGCCTTTGCAAAGAGTCAAATACTTTCAAACAAAATTCGAGCTATATTTTATTATACGCTAAAGTAAATTTAAAAATCATTTGCAACTTAATATATTTTTCGTCTTACCATATTATATTCTTTCTGACTATTTAGTAATATGACATAAAATAATGTAAATAATTTTTATTAACGAGACAGTTTATTTTAATTTTTAATGTTGGTAGTATAGAGAGATTGGTAAACAAAAGACGCGGCTAGTATTTCCTTCCTGTGACGGCCTTGTCAAATATTGATTATTTTAGTTTCTCTCTTGTTTATCGTCGTCAACGAAACACTCAGCATTTTCTACGTTGTGACAATTTCATCGAAAGCAGGGTTCTACGCATCGCTTCGAATTTGGGTAACTACATGTAAAACTACTCATTGGATCTTCGAATCCTTCAAGTATTTATATTTAGCATACAAGTTTCTTTTTGACTGCGAATTTATATAAAACCTACTTTGCATTTGACGCCCTGCAGCGCCGACATTTTGTTTTAAATTTTACATATAACATAGCTATTTCCGTCGATATATTGACTTCGCAGTTTAGTTAAGTATTGTTTTTCAATTCGTCATGCTTAAGGAATCGATTGATAAAACATTTAATAACTTTTTTCATTTTTACCCTAATATTACTACGCATTCGCCTAACCGGCAAAGATTATTTAATGTTACCTACGAAATTCTACGTTCCACAGAAACATGGGCGACCGATCAAGAGATAGGACGACGAGAGTGTACGTCGGAGGGCTCACCGAATCAATAAAAAAAGAAGACCTCGAAGGGGAGTTCGAGAAATACGGCAAGCTAAACTCTGTATGGGTAGCCTTCAACCCTCCAGGTTTCGCTTTCATCGAGTTTAACAACCATACCGATGCTGAAACTGCTTGCGATAACTTGAATGGTACAGAATTCCTGGGTGCTAAACTTAGAGTTGAAATTGCAAAGGGAAGACCACGACGTGGAGGCCCCCGGGGCGGTTTCAGAGGCAGTAGAGGAAGTCGAGGCAGAAGGTTCGACAGTTTCGAAGGCAGAGTCGACCGTCGTTTCGACAGCAGAGGCGGCGGAGGTCGCTTTGGTGGTAGAAGCTTTGATAGAAGAAGAGACTTTCCTCCAAGGAATGGTTATGGTGGCAGTGGACCAAGAGGCAGCCGTGGAGGTGGTCGCTTTAACGACAGATTCAGGTCCAGATCACCAAACATGGGACCACCAAGACGTAGGGATTAAGGTTTTTTTTTAAGTTATATTTGTAGATGTTAGTGTGTCAAGTGGTTTCAAAAGTCCATTAGTATATTTTCAGTCTCATTTTATGAGGCTAAATTAAAATTTACAATCGAGTACCATTTCACTATGTGAAAGAAATATAAGTTTTGTAACAAATTTAGATATCATATTTACAAATTTACTATAAAATATAGCATCTTTTTGGATTAATGTTCTGAATTTTGAAGTTTTATTAAATATATGTACAATTTGTATTATACAGTCTTGATTCAATGTATTGTTCTGAAGCTATTTTCTTGTGACATGTTTATAAAATTTACTATTTTTACTGGGAATAAGCCATAATTTTACTTTTAAAACAAGTTTATTTTTGTTTCCTCAAATTAAACTTATTTTAAAGTAAAATTTTGGTTTTAAGAGTAAATGTATTAAGTGGGTTCAATGTATATTCATTTGGTGTTCTTTGTAAAAAGCCTGAAAGATTATATCACTTATCATATATCACTTTTGTCAAATATTTGTTTGGTTAGTTGTGAGAAGAGTTTAATCTTCACATAATGTTATTTCTAACATCACTGAAAAAGTATAAAAAATAACTTTCAATTGTTTGTATTTTGGTACTGAAACCATCAACAATAAATCTAACAGTAATATGAAATTCACTTCATCAGCAAAGTAAAGAACAAACATTTAATTTCAACCCTTATTTGTATATAAGTTGTATACTGTTAATAAAATTCCCGAATATGAATAATCAAGATTTGGAAAATTACGATTTCTGCTACTAGGTAATCTGATGTTAATGGATTAGATTCTACAAACATCTAGCCAAAAAAATCTCTTCAAAGAAACGATATTGTAATATAGGTTGATGAAACTGTCAAATATATTAATTCGAATTTATTTGTAGCATGTGAAAGGGTTAATAAAATGCATATTTCCTTAATAATAAAATCAAGCTCAAATTTTAATATACTTAATATTAACACTTGTTTTATATAATGTGTAACCAGATAATGTAAAATTTGGTTTTTCTTGTTCATCCTATTTTTTATTATTGTCTTGTGTATATTTGAAAAAAATATTTGGGTACAGTACCACATTATTTATGAAAAAATGAAACTTTCTAGACTCCTTAACTAGCAAATATGACTGCTCAAAATATACATATTTTGTCAGTGATATTTTCTAAAGTTGAGGTAATACTTTGTAAATAATGTAGTATTTCAAAACAAAGGTTAATTTTATAGGTTTTCAATCTATATCAGTTTATTGTAATTACCTCAATTTTCATAAGTTTTTAATTAGAATAGTAATTTAATCTGTAATCAGTTCTATAAATAGTTGGTTGATTCCTTCAAATATTGAAACTATCAAATGTTAACATTTTCAACTATAAATAAACCACACTCTTTTACCAGCAGTTAACTGATTACTGATTAATTAACAAGTAATCAACATTGCACTTATCTTTTAAAATGAGACTGATTGGTTCTTAAGTTATTCTAGAGTAGGCATTTTTTTATTTTGTAGTTTTGTGACTGCTAATGGACTAAACCAAGATTTTCTTTAAGTGTATTTTTTAAGCGTTTTACTAAATAAGACCATGTAAGTTCGTTCTGATCTGGTAACATACTCTGTAAGGCTGTTTTTGGATTTATTTTTATATTACTAGATTTCATTGTATACAAAAAGGATAAGAATCTTTCAAATAGAGTTGTGCTGTTTTTTATATATTGGATACACATCAATAATTTGTATTTTGTTTTGTTTACATTAACATCAAAAATGGTACTTATAACAATAAATTATAAAATAGGAAATTGTTTGTTTCATTTTGAGTATTTATCTGATTTTTCAGGACAGCAATTTAATTTGTATTTTAAATCCCAAATGAGTTCAGGTTTTCGTCTAGCTATTTTCTTTCACAAAGCTTGTGACTATATATTTGTATTCATTTGTTTAAATGTACCTGCTTTTCAGTCTTGACCTATTTCCTTATCTGCCAAGTATTTTATATTTTGTAGTCATTGTTGGGAATTTATCTTTATTGTACAGCCAGCAATTGACGGATTTGTAGTTTACAGTTTTTATTTGCGAAAACCAAACTCAAATTCTGTTCTCTTGCTGTCTGCTAAATTATTTAAATTTTTCCCTAATCGGTGACAGATTATTTTCTGACGTTTTTATTATATTTGACATAGTCTATAGAACAGTAGCAACGGGAAATTTTGGGTAACATGATGAAACTTAAAATTAACTAAATACATTGTATATAAATAATAAATATTCGTAACACTCCCACCCGGTACAGTTCTATGCAAAAGAGAAACTGTACCACTTATTTTTCATCATATTTTTAGTCTCCATTTATTGATATCACTGCTAATTTTATAACAGGACGTTCATATATTCCATTTTTTGTTTGAACTATTGCTCGTCGCACTTGCCCATCAGATGATTTTTTAACTTCAATTACCTTACCCTTTGGCCAATTACATCTTGGTAAATCTTTATCACATATAATTACAATATCGCCCTGTTTAATTGGTACAACTTGTTTATGCCATTTTGCCCGAAGTAGTAGTTCAGGTATGTATTCAGAAATAAAGCGTCGCCAACATTTATTTGCAAATTGCTCTCTGTACAAATAATTAAATTTAAATACTTTAACATCTTCGTTTAAAAATCCAATTGTTTATCTCCGTTTGAAGATCCAATTAGAAAATGATTTGGGGTTAGAGATTCAGATTCTTCAGATTCTATTGGAAGATAAGTAAGTGGTCTTGAGTTTACTATGTTTTCTGCAGCTATGAGACAACTATGAAGTAATTGGTCAGTAGGGTTCCTGCTTGGTAAAGAATCATATAACGAAATTTTAACCGCTTTCACTAGGCGCTCCCAGGCCCCACCCATATGTGGGGAAAGGGGTGCGTTGAAGTGAAATTTTAGCTCTGGGCTAATCAGTGAATTGGCTATTAATTTACTGTCAACCTTTTGCAGTTCTTCTCTCAATACTCGTTCAGCTGCAATGAAATTCGTACCTCGATCACAATATATATGCCTTGGTCGTCCTCTTCTGTTAATAAAATTTGTCAAACATAGTATAAAACTGTCCACATCTAGTTTGTAAGCTACTTCGAGATGGACTGCTCTAGTCGTGAGACACGTAAATAAAGCTCCCCATCTTTTCTCCGTCCGTCTTCCAACAGTTACATTTATTGGACCAAAATAATCCATACCAGTATGTGTAAACGGAGCAGTAAATGTTGCAAGTCTACATGGCGGTAGAGGTGACATTTCTGGTGGCTTTGGCTTAGCAAATTTGACCTTGCAATTTTGACAATTGGTCCTAATCTTTTTAACTAGTTGTCTGAGTTTTGGTATATAAAATTTTTGTCTTATCTCATTTACTACAATTTCATGATTTCTATGGTGATATCTTTTGTGATAGTCTTCAATAATTAGTAAAGTTAAACGACTTCCTCTTGGTAAAATTATTGGCCTTTTTGTTTCTGAAATAACATCTCTAGCTTCATCTAATCTTCCTCTTATACGAAGTAAACCATCTTCATCCAGATATGGCGATAATTTATATAAACTGTTTGATTTATTAACTGTTTTCTGTAAGCTACCAGAATTATTAGTTTTTAATTGTTTTATTTCATTTTTGAAATATTCACATTGAGTTTGCTTTATTAAAATATTTCTAGCACCTAAAAGTTCTTCCGAAGTTAATATTCCTTTAGGCTCTTCAGATTTCATCAATTTTGCATAAACAATTCTTAAAAATCGAAACATATATGCAGTTGCTCTTAAAATTCTATTAAATTGACTGAATCTTTTAAAATCTATTAAACGTGGACTATTAAATTTTACTTCATGAGTGGTTAAAATTTCATCAGCTTTTTCCTTTTTAAGGGTGGTGTCTGGAGGCCAACTGTTTTCTAATTGATACAGAAAATCAGGACCTTTAAACCAACACCTGGTGTTTTTCAAATTGGGACGTTTCGTCCATTTAGTAGCTTCGTCGGCTATGTTATTCTTAGTAGGTACATATCTCCAATGTGATATCATTGAGTTTTGTTGAATTTCGGCCACTCTGTAAGCAACATACTTTGGTAATTTTCTTGGGTCTTCATTTCTTAACCAGCTTAAAACTGTTGAAGAATCTGTCCAATAAACAATGTTGTGCACAGTTATGGAAAGATGTTGACAAAGGCTTTTAGCAAACCTTGAACCCATTACCGCACCATTAAGTTCCAATCGAGGAATAGTTTGTGGTTTTAATGGTGCTACATGTGTTTTCGCTCCAATCAAAGTACACTCTATGACATCTTTTTTCATTATTCTTAGATATGCCACACAAGCACTTGCGTGTTCGCTGGCATCTACAAAAATATGCATTTGCGTATTGGTATCCTTCCAGTTTTCGAGTTTATTAAGAAAATATCTTGGAATTGAAACTTTCTCTATTTCTGGAAGCTGTTTTAACCAAACAAGCCATTTTTGAAACTGTTCATTGGTTATTGGTTGATCCCAAGAAATGTTACTCCTCCATATTTCCTGTAAAAGAATCTTCACATAAATCAAAAAGTTTGCTAACAAACCTAAAGGGTCATATACAGACATTAAGATTTGTAAAATTTCTCGCTTTGTTGGCTTTCTTAATCCACTTAAAACATCTTTGTTTCCTTTATTACATTTTAAATTGAAAATAAAATTATCTCCCTTTAAATCCCACCACATTCCTAGAACCTTTTCCATGCTCTTATTGTTTCCTATATCTAGGTTGACTTCCTCGTTATTTCCGTGGGTGGTGTTCATGATTTTTATTAATTTTTCAGAGTTTGATCTCCAGTTTCTTATTTCAAAATTTCCGCTGGCGTGAATTAAGGCAATTTCTTTTGCTAATTGGATGGCTTCATCCTCAGTGTCTGTTGATTCTAAGAGATCATCGACATAATGATTCTTTACTATGGAATCAACAGCGCTAGGATATTCTACGCTAAATTTCTTCGCATTAGTGTTTTTAACAAACTGTGCACAACTGGGTGAGCAGGTAGCCCCGAAGGTCATCACAGTCATGACATAAACTTCCAAAGGATTATCAGAGCTACCATTGCGCCACAAGAATCGTTGTGCATGTTGATCTTCTTCTATTATACCTACACGAAGAAACATTTCCTTGATGTCTCCAGAAAAGCCAATCTTTCTTTCACGAAATCGTAGGAGGACGCCTAATAAAGAAGCAAGTTGGTCATCTCCTTTTAATAACATAGAATTTAAGGATATTCCCTGTACGGTTGCTGCTGCATCCCAAACTAATCTGAATTTGTCAGGTTTATTAGGATTAAAGGCCGGAAATATGGGAAGATACCATGTTTTTTCTTGATGCTCTAAGAGTTCTTGTTCTGACAGTTTTCTAATATATTTCTTTTCTAGAAAATCTTGAATTTGTTGATTAATTTTGGTACCTAGTTCTGGATTTTTCTTAATTTTTCTCTCTATACACTCCAGTCTTTGAATAGCCATGGGTTTACTATTAGGAAGTTTCAAGTTGTCGTATTTCCAGAGTAATCCAATTTTATATTGGTTACCAATTTGAACTAGGGTACTTTCTTGTATACGAATAGCCCTATCTAATTCTTTGGAAACAGACGGTTTAATATTTTGAACTCCAAGGCTTTCAACTGAAAAGAAATCTTTTACACTATTAAAGAGTTCTTGGTTAGTAATGCTTCCAGAACTACATTCGCAAATGTGGTACGAGTAGTTTATTTCCACGTCGTTATTTGAAAACATTGCAAAAATGGTCCAACCTAACCTGGACTTTGCAGCTATCGGTTGAAGTTCTAGACCTTCCTTCACTCGAAGTGGTAACGCCAAGTCCCAGTTATCTAAGCCTATCAAGATCTGAGGAACAGCGTTCTTATATGATTTAAAAGGCAAGTTTTTTAGATAGGGAAAGCTTTCTTTAATTGCCTTTGCATCAAGAGTTTGTTTTGGAAGGCCTAATTTTCTTACCGTTCTGGCTGGTCGGTGGTCAAATTCTTTGGCCCCATTATAATCACCAGCAATAGAAAAAAATACTTTTTCTGACGCATCTTCTAAGCGTTGTTGATTTCCTGTCCATTTTAAGCAAAGTTGTTCTGGGTTTCCCATTAAATTTAGCTTTTTAGCAATACTTTCTTCTAACAAAGTAACGGAAGACCCTTCATCTAGAAAGGCAAATGTAGTGACCTCCCTACTTCCATTTCTTAAAACAACGGGAAGTATTCGAAAGCGTGTTCCTTGATGTGCATTACTTTCTTCATCTGCAGATAAGAGGTGCGATTCTACTGTTTGCATACCGCTTTCCTTTTTGATAAGCTTTGTACTTTTATTGGATACTTGTTCTGAAAATTCATGAAGAAGAGGATGATGCTTCTTTTGGCATTCTTCTTTGTTGCATTTTACAGGATACTTACAGGGAAATCTGTGTTTCTTTAAGCAAAGCCTACATAAATTTAAGGCTTTAACAGCCTCCCATCTTTGAGATAATGAATATCTCTGAAATTCTGAACAACCTGCAATCTTTTTACAATCTCTCTGATTACACAGTTTACAATTATGTGTTTCACTGGAGGCATTTGGTTCATGTATATTAGCATGCACATTATTATTAAATTGCCTTTTTTTATTACTTTGGTCATTAAGGGCTAGTGTAGGTAGAGCAGAACAAACATTTGTTGCCAGATTATACAACCAATCAGCAAGTTCCCTTAATCCCTGAAAATTTTGAAAAGCACTGCGATATATCGCCCAATTAACTTTAATTTGTGAAGGTAGTTTCTCTAATAGTTCATGCATAAGGGTAGGGTTATTAAGATAGTCTTTTAAATTAGATGCTTCCAATAAAACACATAAATTTTTAACTGCTAATGCAAATTCTACCAGAGTTTCAAGTTTTTCCGGTTTAGGAGGTGGTAATCTACGAATAGAATTTATATGAGCTTCAATAATTTGCTCTGGTCTTCCAAAAAGAATTTTTAATGTAGCTATAATTTGGGGCACACATTGAGGTAATATTAAAAAACTTGAAACACTGACTCTTGCTGGACCTTTTAAACATTTTTGTAATCTTAATATATTCTCATGATTATCTACTTGACATAGCTCAGTAGATCTTTCAAAACTACTAATAAAAACGGGCCAGTCATATGGATTACCATTAAAAATAGGGAGATCTCCAGGATCCCTTCTTTTATATAATATACCTGAACTTTTATCGTTATAAGTTGGCAGAGGCTTACCAAGTGTTGGTGTTAAAGGGGCAATATTGTCGATAACGGGCTTATCTATATTTAGAGAAAGAAATTTATTGACCAAAGGGTTAGTTTCAATTATTTCTTCTTCATCGATGTCTTGACTAGCATTCGAGCACTCATCTTCTTCTATAATTCTCCTAGACTCCTTGGTTAACTCTCGTTCTTGACGTAATAGATCTCGTTCTTCCTGCAGAAGTTGAAGCTTCATTTTTGTTTTGCTGCTTGTTGATGAGGAGCTTTTTAAGGAGGTTGCAGAACAAGATTTCTTGATTTTGGAACCTTGTGGGTGAGACTTCTTAGTGGCTGCGTCTATACAAAGAGGGCACTTCCAGCTGTCATCACCAATTACTTCGGAATCATCCTGTACATTTACGCATTCAAAACAGCACCATTTTTTACATTCTGTACATTCTACCATCCGTTCTTCACGATATGGTTTGCCGCACACAGGACATAGATCAATTTTGGTTCGTCCAACAACTGATGGACCCATATTCGTAGATCTTGTAAGATTGTGTGATTCAGCAATCGCATGTGATGAATAGAATTTGAGCTTGTTGGGAATTTATCTTTATTGTACAGCCAGCAATTGACGGATTTGTAGTTTACAGTTTTTATTTGCGAAAACCAAACTCAAATTCTGTTCTCTTGCTGTCTGCTAAATTATTTAAATTTTTCCCTAATCGGTGACAGATTATTTTCTGACGTTTTTATTATATTTGACATAGTCTATAGAACAGTAGCAACGGGAAATTTTGGGTAACATGATGAAACTTAAAATTAACTAAATACATTGTATATAAATAATAAATATTCGTAACAGTCATTGACCTAGATTTACTGCAATCATATATGGAGTGAATAAATGAAGTGTAAAATATTTAATTCCTGAGCACTTTCAGCTTTACAAAGCCATCCTCACAGCTGTGTTAAACTTTAAAGTACCACTACTAAAGAGGGGTCACATTGGTGAAAATTACAATTTTTTTTTTTTAAATTACAAAGTTAAAAACTTAAAAAGGAGACATCAAAAAGCACATTAGACATCAAAAAATTTTTGTGTGTTTAATGTGCTCTCTTTAGGATGTAATTTTGAAGAACTTCTGTAAGTTTTTTTTTAATTCTTGCCAATGGGATCCCTCTTTAGTAGTGGTACTTTATAAATTTGAGAATGGCTTTGTAAACTGTAAAGCCTCCACTAGGAATTAAATATTTTACAAACTTCAAAAATATTTTTCTCTTCTATTTACTAATTTGTTGAGTGTGTACAAAAACATATCAGTCTTTTTCAGTATCATACAACAGTTTGCAGAAGAAAGTAGTTATAAGCAAAAAAGTGCCCAATTTGGAGAGAATTTGGGAAAATGGTAGATGTGGAAAGTTTTGTCTAATCTTTGTAAAAAATTGTAAATTGATTTCATATTATGCCAATACTTCTCTCCATTTATTGGTTTTGTTTTCTAATATTAATAAGATCCATAAACTAATATTGCAGAGCATGTGTATGTTCTGTTTTCCTTCTGAATTAGGCTTCTGTGAAAGCATTTCTTTTATGGTTTTACTTTTATTCTATTTTTTAACATTGGCTTGACTGAAAGTAGTTTTTTGGGTTTATTTTAACAAGATATTTTAAGATTTTGTTGTTTCTATTGGTTATTTGCTGTTTGTATCTTGAATTGACATAATTCTCATATCTATTATTTCTGATGGAAAAAGACAGGCATTTTTAAAAAAGAAGGAACTGAAAAATGGAGACAATTACTGGCAAAAAACATGGAATATGATAAAGGCAAAACTTATACTGGCTATAACAGCCGACACAATAAATTAAATCAGGATGAAAAGCATAAAATACTGACTCATCAAGTAAGAAAAGAAATGAGCATATCATTTAGAAAATTGGAGCATAAATGTTAAGAAACAGAACTAGTAGACGAGTTTGGTGTTATAGAATTAAGTATACTATGATATAGCAATATCGGAGGCCAGAAAAAAGGACAAGGAATAGTAAAAATGGAAAATAATCATACCTTAATATACAGCGGGTATCAGAAGATAAAAGGGCAAGTGTAAATTGTATAATACGTGAAAGACTGGAAAAACAGCTATACCTACTTGTGGAAAGCATGGTCAGAGAGAATGTTACTAATCTAAATGAATGATAATGAGTAGAGTTAACGTTAGCAACAGGTCTATACCTACACTGCAGAAGATTTCAACACACGGAATAAGAGTCGAAATCTATACTAGACATATAGGACCATATGGAGAAATGACAATGGAAGGAGATTGCTATATTTGACTATATACCTACTAAAATCATAGTAGTTGAAAGCCATGACAGTAATGGATACAAAAAGTAAAGATGATTTGAAATGGGCAGCGACCACTACATGGTAGGTAGTAACTAAACTACGAGAAGAAATAAAAAGAAAAAGCCTAGTACAGAAAAGGAAAAACCAATTAAAAAAGAGACGATAAAAACGTATAAGCTAAGAAATAAAGAAATGCCAAAAATATTTGAGAAAAAAGTAAACGAAAAACTTAGAACAATAAAACAAAGACGACAATAATGATATAAACAAACTGTGGAACAACTACAAGCACCTGCTATTATACTGCAAACAGCTAAAGGAAGTATGCGGAACAAATAAAAAAGACTCAAAAAAGAAACGGACAGCGTGGGGGCCGAAGAAATAAAGAAAGCAAGTAAAAGTGAAGAAAATGCATGGAAACAATATCTGAAAGACAAAACAAACGAGAATTGCAATAACTACAAAAGTGAAAGAAAAAATTTAAAAATATTTGTAACAGCAGCAGAGAGAGACAATTGAGACAAATTCGGAGATATAATGAAAGAAGATAGCAATAAAAAATTAATAACAAAAACAAAATAAATAGTTAAAAGATGGAAACAACACTTCGAAGAACTGCTAACGGATATAAAACAAGACGACATTAATGAAGAACAACATAATATATTGGAAGATAACACAGAAAACTCAATAAACTATAGGAAAAACTAGTGAAGTATCGAAAAGATCCTGGAGTGGATAGATTTATAAAAAACATGGGGAAAATGGAGAACAATTATTACTAAAAATGATTAATGAAATACGAAAAAATGAAAATATTCCGGAAGATTGGAAAGTGTCACCAAGAGTATATATAAGCAAGGAGAGAATGTAATAACTACAGAGGATTGACGTTGCTATGTACATGTATGAAACTTAGAAAAAAGTATAAACAAGCAATTAAGAACAATGACAGAACACACATTAGACGAAGCACAAAGTGGATTTAGAAGTGGTAGGAGTAGGTATACAGGATCATATATTTACTTTAACAGATCCTAACACAAACAGCGCTGCAAGAGAAAAAGAAAATATACGTAGCATTTCTTGACATAGAAAAAGCCTTCAATAAAGTACTTACAAAGACAGAAATTATGGAAAATACCTACTAAGAGAAAAAGGAATGGACAACAAGTTCTGCACGAAATATTTGGAGCTATAAACGACCAAGGGCAGTGGCGCAAAAGATATAACTTCTAATTATACCTTTAATTAACTAGACTCTTTACTGAACCAGACGTCGTAACGTTTATTAAAACACAGACAGATGGACTGGACACATCATACGAGTGCCAGACAGCACAATTGCTAAAAACCTATCCACAGGAACACCTGTATCAAGAAAAAGCAGAGGCCGGTGGTGAATTAGGTAGTTGGATGGTTTAGAGACTGACTTAGATTATTAAAAATCAGAAGATGGCAACAAGTCGCCAGAAAGTGAACAGAATGAGGAATACTAAGAAACATCTTTTTTAACATCTGAATTTATTCTACTTTGTAAATCTATGTCAAGTGGATTATTCAAATCACCCTATGCTAGCTTAGCAGCATCATTGACTTGATAATTGTGCCTCTTTACTTAGAAAGAAATAAACAAAAACAAAGATAATATAATAATACCTAATATTATATTAAATATATCTTTCTAATATATTTGAAATTCAATTACCTAATTACTCTCATCACATCACAATTCTTGTCTATTAGAGTTGGTACTTTTCAAATGGTAAAGAATAAACCCAGTTAAAAATAAATCTAAATTTTATTGAAAATAGAAGTAAGTATAGACATATCAAAACAGTATCTTTATACAATTAGGTATATTTGGAACAACAAAAATAAAAAACCATAGTTACCTTAAAATTAAACAAATATTTAACAAAATGAAAACAATTCAAGGCATGTGATCTCATCGCAGGTTTAATCTACTTATATTACTTAAATTTTATTGCTAATATCTTCATACTTAATTTCAAGGAATCCTAAAAACAATAGACTATAAATTCAAACGGGGAAATTAAATTCAAGTATCCCCTTTTATGCATATAAAAGTAATCACTTTTTTAAATAAAAAAATCACACAAAAATCGTTTAGAAATAACGTTTTTTTAACTTCTGAGATTGTATTGAAACATTCTTTGTCTACAATAGAAGGAAATACAATTTGAAAGTCAAAGTATTTTATTATTCAACATAATCTGCTCTTAATTGAATACATTTATTACAACAAATATGCAACATCACTAGAATATTTAAAAACAATTTTTATCTTGCTCTGCAAAACAGGCATACACAGCTTCTATCACTTCTTCGTTGAACAACAATTTAGACTTTTTCAGTTGTGAAAGGTTGTATTCTTAAGGTTATACACACAAAGGGAGAACTAAACATAATATATTTTTTTCTCTAGTTTTACATGCTATTGATCTTATCAGTGCTCATTTTGATTTAAGCTATTTAATTTTAGGTTTAATCAATACTTTGGCTGAACTTAGCCCATCACATTTTTGGATGTTTTTTTGATAATAAATCCTTGATCTTTTCTGACAGACAAAAACTTCTTGTGTTTCTGTTGAACTTTTTTTAAAATGCTTGGTAAAACTTTCCCTTAGTAAGTATCATCAGATTAGTCTTGTACAGTCGCTTATATACTATTAACCTCACAATGCAGATTTTTTTACTTTCAACAATGTGTGGTTTAGCCCACTCATAGCGGGGGCACATATCCACTCTTTTTTGTCTGTCAATAGAACATTAACATGACAGTAAGTACCTTTCTTTAGTTTTTGATGCCAAAATAGTATCAGCAATAAAACCTAGTCCAGCTCAAACCTGCATCAAAAAAAAGTTTTGCTTTTTCTTAGCTTCAGTTAGTATACTAACTTCTCAATAAACAGAAACATTTTTGTGTGTAATGTAATTCTAAAATCTTAAAACTCATAACCTACCAATAGATATTTCACATGTGATAACACCAATTCCTACCAGCTGAAAAGAAAGACAAGAATGGTTGAATCACTCAGCAGTTGATTTTCGACTGAGTATCTTGAGACTTCGTTAGATTGAGCAACATATTTTCCAAATAAATTAAAAAAGAAAGTAAGAACAGGTACACAAAAGGATTATAAGATAGTTAGATATCATGTAACAAAACCATTAAAGGCAAAATAAATGGTATAAAAATATACATGGAAAAATACTTAAAAAAAAATATGAACTGAATATTTTAAAGAACTTAATAGAGCAAGGGAAAAAAGATGGATGGAGAGGATATTATGATAAATAAATCAATGAAAGAGTAAGGTGAAGAAATTAGAAAGAAGCTGCCATGAAAAAGCTCTAAGACTTGAGAATACAAACATGGAACTAACAAAATAATATTATTGAGAATGATTTCTGAAGTAAAAATTGAAACGTCAAAATATAGAGCTTTAAAAAGGAATGTTAAGCTATTCTGAATATATAATTTTGTTGGTGACTCACAGAAAAGCTTCATCAAAAATATAAATATAATTCTTTCCAATTCAGCTTGAAAAAAAGAGCATAAATAGAAAGTACATCCCTTTTATTAAAAATTATTTTTTAATTAACATTTAACATTTTAATAACCAATATCTATATATCATTGAGTAACATTTACAAAGATGATTTATTAAATTTTATAAAATTTACTGAAAGCCCATTTTACAATTTAATAAATATGATAAACAAATATACAATTTTAAAACATATGTTTATAAAATAAAATATATCACATATTTAAAATTAGCTCATTTTAAATTCTTGGACTCACTTTTCTTGTTAATAATGCATTTTTCGCATTCTTTAAGTGTATTCTGCAACTCTTCAAATGCTACAATTTCACAAGCTTCAGATAATCCTAACCACTTAAAATCTTGGTGTTCATCTGACAATATAACTTTTGCCTTTGGGTTAACTAGTTCTGCCAAAAAGTAATGAACTTCTTTTGGCTTATTATTAACTTTATAATGTAATGTTGTTTTGCAATCTTCATACACTTTTAAATCATCCTTTGTAAGACCGGATTCTTCAAGAGTTTCTCTAAATGCAGTGACCATAATATCAGTCTCTCCGGGATCAACGTGCCCCTTTGGTGGAGTCCAGTGGTGTATGCCATTGGAAGTTTGTAACAGGAGGTATTCAATATTGTTTACTACTCTAAATATAACAAATCCAGCAGCAACTTTCATTTTGTTGAATATATTCTAATCTCAGTACCTATTCTAATATATTTACTGAAATCACTTATCTGAGTTAAAAATTAACACTGATATTATTGTGTCAAATTGTCTCAAACACAAATCCTGTATGGATAATTCAACGACGTATCAAAGAATATAGACGCTTATAGAAGAATTATTCACTGTTATTTTTGACAGTTAGCAAAAAGTGGGACTTAGATAAAGAAAAGTGGAACGCACGTGTTGCACGTGGTACCACTAAGGAGCGGTCATGTCAGCTGTGGCTCTACCACTGCTTCTAAAATATGAAAGAGTGGGAGTGGGGCAATAAATGCAACTTTAGATATTTTTATATGTAGATGCCGCGTGGTCGCAGAATAGGATTAAATTTTTGCGTTTTATAAAATTTTTTAAAGAAAATATTATTTTACCTTTTAATAAATTAATCTTTTTAGAAAAATTATTATGATTCAAAGTTTTAATTGAAATATGTACAAATCTTAAGTATAAATCAGTTTAAGACTATATTGTAATAATTTCACCAATATTCATTCATTGTGAAAATTATGTTTTAGATACTACTAGTTGTTATTTTAAAACAAGATTAAATAGTACTCATACAGCGTAAAAACTTTCACATATAGGTACTATTCATTAAAATGTACTGTTAAAGTTTATTTTGTTATTACAAAAATAAATCAGGAATGCTTTTTGTTGTTATTGAAAAATTATGGATGAAATGGAAGTTTGGAAGTTTTGGCGAAATGGAAAATTTCATAATTTAGTAAAAAGTTTCATTGAATACTTTTTTTTTAAATTGAAATTTTTTAAAAATGTTTCGTTAATTTCTGGGCAGAAAAACAGTATAATAAAAAGTTATGTGACGGTTTTTCGTTGTGTTGGAACAAACCAATTTTTAATTCAAAGTTATACAATTAAAAAAATAAATACTTTGAATATTGTAAATATCATACATTTTTAAGTTTTAAAATTAAAAATTTAAATTGACAATAAAGATTTTATTGTGAAAAAACAAAAAAAGACAACAAAAAATAGTTTGCAAATCAATGGCATCGAAATTTGTTTCGGCGTAGATGCAAAGTTACCCGTTCGTACTCCTTTCCCACTTCCCCCTAACTACATATTTCATTATGAAATTTTCATGATAGTTTTAAGCCGACAGCCACGGCACCACGCTGTGAGTTTATGCAGCCACCCTCTTAAACCGTAACCAAATCGCCCATTTGAACTGCGCTTCTATAAGCGTCTTTGGACGTATATTACATCTTTGGGATAATTAAATTGAATTAATCACTATATAACCTCAAATATTCTCTATCATCTTCCTTCGTTTCTTCTTTTAGTTTAAATGTGACATGTTATAATTCTAGCTCTACACTCGTTTTGGTTTTGATCATTATACTCAACCACTGAATATTAAGTTGTTCGGTGGTATAGTTTAAAGTTAGCTTATTTATCTTTTTATAGTCTAAGCAACGAACATGCATCTATATTCGTTGGTCTAAAGCTTACATCCTTTGTATAATCGGAGCTAATAGAAGAGACTCTTTTGTGAACTTTAAGAGGTTTCATTGTGTTATATATCAGCTGGTTCTCCTGGTCCAACTGATTCTGCTGAGCGTAATGTTTATCGATGGTTTTATATTCTATGGGTACTTACAGATCTCAAATTACAAATCTACGTGAGTCTGTAAAATACTAGGTCATAATTGACAGATCAACTCCGGCTATCGGGCTGCATCCTGCATCCAGGTTAAGTAACTCTTATTCCAACATTGAGTTTTCACTGAGAGTGATTATCCATAGCCCACTTTTATGTGGTAAAAGTCGAACGCTAGCAAACAAAGCAGCTGAAGTCATCAAGAAACTATAAAATTGAAATCCGTTAGGGCGATATTTTCGAAGATAAAGACACATTCTTCTTGTTCTTGTGCTACTCCTATCGGAGATTGGAAATCATCAAGGCTATCCTGACCTTGTTTACAGCGGACTTAAAGAGTTCATTAGTGGTACAGCCAAACCACTCTCTCTAATTACGCAACAGTGACATTCTTCTACGGCCTGGATTCCGTTTTCCTTGCATTATATTTTGAAGTAATGCATATTTATGTCCGCTCATAAGGTGACTCAAATATTCGAGTTTTCTTCGTTTGATCGTTGACAAAATTTCTGGGTCTTTTCTTATCCTTCGCATTACTTCAAAGTTTGTGACTCTTTCAACCAAACTTATGTTCAGCATTCGACGGTAGCACCACATCTCGAAACTTTCAATATTTTTTATATTGTTTTGTTTAAGAGTCCAGGCCTCTACACCGTATAATAGCGTGTTAAATACGTAGCCCCTTAGCATTCTTAATCATAGAGGGATGCTTATATCTTTGTTGCAGAAGAATTTCCTCATCTTTATGAAGGTGGCCCTGGCAATTTCGATACGTCTTTTTATTTCATTGTTTTCGTCTTCAGTTTCGTTTATTGAAGTCCCCAAGTATGATATTGATACTTTTTCAATTTGAATGCCGTTTATACTAATATGTGCTGGTTGTGTCATGTTCTTACTCATCGAGTTTTACTGAAGACCATATAGTTGGTTTTTTTGATATTGATAGTGCAAGCACTCCTGACCACGACGCAGTAGACGAAATTTGGTTTTCTCCACTTCCATACAAAATGCATTGTACTATGCGCTGTATAATTCCACTTAAAATAGAACCTTTCTGCCTTTACGTGAATTTGACTCCGCCTTCGCGCAGCTCCATGGCCAGGAGTGTTTGAACTATCTTTACTTATGCCATAATTGTAGCAGGCAATATTTATATTTGTAAGTAATCGTTGTAATTCTTCTACTGTTCTTGCAACTAGTACAGTGTCGTCTACGTATCGAATATTATTTACAACCTCTCCATTGATTACGATTCCTTCGTTTGCTTGCAAAAGGGTTTCTTGGCAGATGCTTTCACTATAAACATTAAATAGCAGCGGTGACAAAATGCATCTCTGTCGTACTTCTCTCCTCCAGCTTTTCTTCTCTCGAGTTTCATCCCTTTCTTTCACTCCCCCTCTTCTACACTTTCTCCTTCATCCCCGCTGCTCCCTCTTCCGTCTTTTTTATTTTTCTTTTTACTTCTCATCTTTCTTCCCACGAGTTGGGTCGTGCTGATCGGTCCAGTGGGGCCAAGTCTATTTTCCCCTCAGGTTCGCCATCTCTTTTGGGCATCGCTTGTAGCCCACTATGTTACCCCTGGGCCGTGCACCCCTTTGGAACGATGGTGTTACACCTTGAGGTTGGGGAGGCGGTATATTAGGATTATGCATAGCCGCCTGCCCTATGCATATCCGTTTGTTTTCAGTGGTTTCCTCCATGATGAAGTGGAACTTAAGGACAGCTCAACTATGGGTATCCGGTACAATCCACATTTTATTAGCGATCTAAGACATGAGGGGCTCTGCCGGCAGCGACCATCTATTCCTTAGCTTCACAAGTTACAATAATGGATCAGGAACAGCAGAGTATGGCCACTTGCGCCGGGCAGGACGGGAAATTTGAACTACTCTGACGTCACTTTCGGTAAGCGTGAATGTGATTACCGACCGAACATGAACCTTAGCCAAGACCGGAACCATTTGTGTAATTGTTACGTACGACGTCAAACTTCACGTTGTGTAATACCATTCAGGCAGGGCTATACTGAGGCGGAGGGGGCGTTGCCTACACGAATTGACAAATAGTTCCGGTCTTAACTAAGGTTCATGCTCGGTCAGTAACGCGTCAGGGTAGTTCAAATGTCCCGTCCTGTCAGCCGCAAGAGGCGCATACTCTGCTAGAAACAAAGCAAAATGTGTGGTGAATCTCTGCAGAACCGAAAAAAGTTTACGAGCGGGGCAGCGATAAGCTTTAAGTACTTATTGAAGTAAAACTTCGACTCAAAAGGGGCTCGAGAGCAGACACTAAAACCTAACCGACAGTTATATATATATGCAGGGTATATATCTATAACTTAAAAGTGGGACTTAGCTCGTAGTAAGGAAAGGTGTCTTAGACCTTTATCTACAATATACAGTGTCGTCACAGTACAACCAATTGCTTATAATTCCGCCAACGAAGCTAATATAGTAAAATCTTCATAAAAATTCACCGTCCCGATAGTAACCATATGTGAACTCGGAGACTTTCATGACAAGAGTCAGAATTAACTAATCGTCTTTAAGAATTGTTTTAGATGACTTGTTTGAGGGTGTATCTCAATGTTACGCGTGCCTTTAACTTCTACAGGAGCAGGACTATTGGGCGCGGTAATTTAAGTATTCAACTTACCACCCAGGCTCAACGTGAATCTGATTCCAAGATGGAAGTAAGTTATAATGTGATAATTAGAGGACTCAATAATACTTCGGTACTATAATTAGAGGACCCAAATACTATCTACTTCGCCTTATAATACAAGAAAAAGTGGAAGGAAAGAGATGGATTGGTCGAAAGAAACTTTCATGGCTGCGTAATATTAGACAATGTTGTGGTGCCACAGTAAAAGGATTATTTCGCGGAGCAGCCGATAGAGAAAGGTTTCAGGAAATTGTAAACATGATGTCGGCCAACGTCTGAATACGAACACGGCACCTAAAGAAGAAGAAGATAATGTTCTACTCTTTAGTCATTATGAATCTATTGTCAAGTAAAAGTTTACTTTAAATTTAAATTTGAATAATTTCTTCATTATAAAATTGAAATTCTTCATTATAATTCATATTCATTTTTTGTCGTTGCGATCTATCATTATTTTACTTCATCAAAAGAACGATTGTGTTCAAACTTTAAACACATAAATTATTACCCTTACATTTTCATTATTTTATTAACCCAACAATACGGCAACGTTGTGTGAAAACGTCAAATGATGACGTCCAACGGATTTAGTAGGAAAAGAACAATACTTTGGTATTATGTTGGTACCATTTATTTATGAAGTGCACTGATAATATCTTTTATATTCTTATATCTAGTATTCACTTTACTCACAACACTTTAATATATCAATACGATAAAAAAGTCACATTTCGTATGTGAATGCACCGTATTAAATTAAGAACTACTAGTTAAACTAGCCATCAAGAGTTCCATTTTATGCAAAAAGTTTCTACCCTCCATCTTGTCCAACCTAACATCTCTAAACTGACCGCCTAAATGCTCCCATTTTCTTTCTGTTACGAGTCGACTTGGGAAAAAGTCAGTTCGTGGTGAATGCGCGACAGAAACTTGTGTTCCAGTTGATGGTTCACAGCGTACCGCTATTATTCTGTCTCCTGTAGGTGAAGATAATAGACAAGAACTGGCATTTCCTAGAGGTTCAACGGTACCAGTACCTGAAAATATTTGTTTAAAATTAGTTTAATTAAATGAGTAGATTTAAAATATTATGTCTTTAGTAGTTTTTTTAAACTTGGGAATGTTAATCTTTATAAAAGTCAATGGGTCGAAATATGTAGCTAGAAATAAGTTATAGATATAATAGAATATCTTTTTTAAATTCTACTATATTTTCTTTTGGTTTGATTTTATATAAAAATAATAAAAATGAAAACAAAAAGATTGCGCTATGTATAGGATTGGGAATATGTTCCCAATGGATTTTAAGTCAATCTCGTTATCCACTAGGACAGCGCAGCTTATGGTATACGGTAGTTTCCGATTGGACCCCATTTCTGAGTCTTTCAGGCACTTAAACGTCTTACGGCAAATCCATCGTATCACCTCATATAATACGGACTGGTCCTGTGACGACCCGGTCTCGGAACATCTTGACACCCAGCTATATATAAGAGCCCAGATTCTAAATCCATGCTTTTGTCCGAGGCGCCTATTCCCTTAATAGACCCCTAACTTCACAGAAAGTCTCGAGCCTTTTTAGATGTATATCCTTCACTTGACTCGGTTGAATAAACATCGAATTAAGGTTTTGCCAGCTCTGGTGGGAACTTACAGAGTTGGGCACTTAAATAAGGATAAGAGAGGAGGTTTCCTCCTCGTCATCATATAAGGTACCTTGAGTTATCTATCAATCCAAGTATATATGTGTAGGTCAGTCAGCAAGCATACTGACCGTCAAAGAGCATCTACGGTTAAGTAGAAGTGAGTTGAGAGACTCTCGGAATATACTGCTACAAGAGGCCTAGCCTGTTCTAAACTTCCACTATTAGCCCACAAGACC
Organism: Diabrotica undecimpunctata; assembly: GCF_040954645.1. Classification (NCBI taxonomy): domain Eukaryota; kingdom Metazoa; phylum Arthropoda; class Insecta; order Coleoptera; family Chrysomelidae; genus Diabrotica; species Diabrotica undecimpunctata. The sequence goes on along the minus strand of NC_092810.1, from coordinate 121,981,571 downwards.
CGAACCCCGACCGGTAATGAATGGCACTTCAATCATAAGTTCGGGTCCCAGAGGCAAAGTGGACGAGTACCGTCTTTCAAGGACATCGGTCCAACTTGCAGCTAACTCTCGATGCATCCAGGGCCTTCAGAGCTGCCTGACTGTCAGAGCACAGACTAAGATAGCCAAGATCCCAGACTGAAACATAAGAACGGAGAACCTGGCTAGACTCAAGTCGCACACGCATCGCCTGCCCCTCGATCATATCATGCCCCTAAAATAAATGTCGATTTTCTTACCTAAATGATTGGAGTTTCCTAAAGCTTGCCATCCCATTGTCTTAGCTAAAGCTTGAACGGCCAATATTTGATGCTGGTTAATATGACAAAATATTAGATCTCTTAATTCCTGTGGTTCATAACTCATATTCATCACTTTTCCGTCTCTGCAGATACATTTTAGATTCTTCTGCCCTAAAATATTAAAATTATGTAAAGATGTAAATATTACAAAATATATTATACCAAAATCTGCGAATTTAACCAATACATGTATATCTAGCCACTTATAGTCCAGGTGGGGAAACTTATGACAGGAACCGTTGCGAAAACTGGTACACAAAATTACAGATAGAGAGCTGGTAAATTGCTGACACGATTGATTGGTTATCATTAATTTGTTTTTTAAATAAAACAAATTATTTTGTAAGTCTACTTATTTTATTCAATGTGAGGTAACCAGTCCTCCATCAGGCGACTTTCAGGTGCGGATAGGGAAAAGCTTATCACATATAGCAGGTTCGGTTTAAAGTAAATGATACAGACAAGTCTTATAATAAGACATACAAAGCAGAGTTGTATTTTCTTGTTAGTATAATCTAATATGAAGAATTCCCGAGAAAGCAATAAATATATGTACGTGAAATGTTAAAACTCTTAAATTTTACAGTGTAAAACGTAAAATTACAGTAGCAGTTTTTACTTCAGTGTGAAGTTTTTAGCTATTATGGTTACGGTATATAGCCAATCATTAGAAACTTTTCCATTTCAAGCATACATGTAATTGTTTCTGTTTATGGTAGCGAACTTTATAGTTCTTTTGGGGATAATTAATCTCGATACCCATACATATGTTTAGAGTTATAATCTCCTCCAGCCAGTAATCTATTATCCAATATTTCAAATTGCTTATTTTACTCTGTGTCGTGGCGAATAATAAACTGCATCTCCTCTAAGAAGGTTGGCAATCATCACGACAATGCGCACTTTCGATACCGCTGCTCTAAAGAGGTCAGCAGAAGTGCAGTTAAACCAAGCTCTCAAATTGTTTAACTAGGAGATGCGTCTTCTTACGCGACTCCTTCTACCCTGTATGGGGTCTACCACAGAGCTTGTTAAACAAAATGGATCAAATCAAGTTAAGTCTGCTGTGTTATTGTCCTAAAATAATAGTCAGCGAAGCTCGAGTTACGAGTGAAATTGAAGATTCTGAAATTGCTTTGTGTGGGTATAAGGTGATACGCTGTAATTCATCTAAACGATCTACAGGGGGTGTTGTACTATATGTTCAGGATAACCTTAAGTGTACTGCCGCTAAAACTTTTGTTAAAGAAGATAATTTTTGGTGTAAATTTATTAAAGTAGATATTGGTTCTTACAAGATTGTTTTGGGTGGCATGTATCATTCACCTTCTAGTTCTGATGCAGTATTTTTAGATAACTTAGAGCATATTTTTGATGAATTATTTAAAAGTAATGTCAATTGTATTTTAATTGGTGATTTTAATTTGGATTTTTTAAGTACTAGCTTCTACACTCAGAAAATTAAAGCAATGTTTTTACAATGTGGCAATAAGCAGTTAGTAACAGAACCTACTAGAATTACGAATTTTAGTGAAACCTTAATTGATTATGTTCTTGTTAATAATGATCTGGTTAGTTGTTTTGTTCATTCAACTCCCAAGTTGAGTGATCATTCTATAATATCGGTCAGTTTTAGTAATAGCTTTCAAAATTTTAATGTATCTAGTAAACGTTACAGATGTCTGAACGAGGAAAAAATATATCAAATCCAAATGAATTTACTTTCTTGTGATTGGGATTTAGATTGTACTGATGTCAATACCATTTACAATGAAATTTTATCAAACAGTCAGTCTGTCATAAATAAAATAGCACCTATTCAAACATGTCAGATCAAAAGTAACATACCACGGTTTGATAACGAAGTTAATAGTAAAATTAAAATTAGGGACAAATTATACAAAGCTTTTAAAACTGCTAACATAAATGATAGAAATGCCAAATGGGAGCATTTTAAAAGAGCAAGAAATGTAGTAGTTAATATGTTAAAAGCAAAAAAGGAACAATATTATTTTGATAAAATCGATAGGTATAAAAATAACTCTAGACTTATGTGGAAAACGCTAAAAACACTAATTAACAATAATTGTCAAAAATTCCCTTATCGCATTGAATTTATGGTTCAGAATCAGTTATGCTTTCTGAGTGACAAAGTTGAAATGGTGCGTCAGTTTGGTGAGTATTTCGTCTCTAGTATTCAGCAAATTGTTGAAACTATCGACTCTGAAGAACTATGGATTTATGATAATCAGAATTTGTATCCTTGTATACATGAATTTCGGTTACTGTCACTGAGCGACTTGGCAGTCATGGTTAAGTCGTTAGATAATAGAAGTAACATTAATGAAATACTAAACTCCAAAATATTAAAAGAGTCTTTTGTAACTTGTGGTCACGTTATCTTAAATTTTATAAATACTTCTCTTAGATCATCAAAAATTCCAGATTTATTAAAAATCAGTACAATTGTTCTCATACCAAAAGTTAATAATACTATTAAGGCAGATGAATTTAGACCAATAAATATACTTCCTCCCATTGAGAAATTATTAGAATTGGTAGTATATGATCAAGTCATGGATCACATTGATAAAAATGAAATCTTAATGAATACTCAGTCAGGTTTTCGTAAAAAGTATTCATGTGAAACTGCACTGCAACTTTCACTTTGTAAATTCAGGTCTGAATTGGACAATAATAATTATGTAGTAGTAGTATTCCTTGATTTAAAAAGAGCGTTTGAAACTATTGATCGTAATATACTTCTCACTAAATTAGAAGGCTATGGTATTGGAGGAAATGTTCTTGAATGGTTTAAAGATTACTTATTGAATAGAAAGCAACAAGTGAGGATTGATGATATTACTTCTTCTGCAATTAGTGTTAATATTGGGGTACCTCAAGGTAGTGTCTTAGGACCCCTTTTATTTATATTGTATTTAAATGATATAAACTTGTTTGTTAAATGTGATTTCTTTAATATGTATGCAGATGACACCCTACTTGCATGTTTTGATTCAAACTTAGAAAATGCTGTATCTAAAATGAACTCAGCATTGCAGTCTGTTAACAAATATTTAAAGATCAACAAACTAAAGTTAAATGTGTTAAAGACAAAGGCTATGATAATAACAACGAAATACAAATACTCAAATATTGATATTAATACTATTAATCTTCAAATTGACAATGACAATATAGAAATCATTACAATAATTAAGTACCTTGGTTTTAAATTGGATAATTTATTGTCTTTTAATGACCATTTTAATTACCTATTAAAAAAGATTTCTAAAAAATTATACTTTTTTCAAGAATATCTAAAAATTTGTCAACTGCAACTAAAATTACAGTTTTTAATGCGATTATTCAACCTCATTTCGATTTTTGCTCTGTGGAATGAGAATCATTATTGGTGGAAACAGATATACACCTATAGCAACAATGCTTAGCATGCTGCAGTGGGTTTTAGTTCAACAAAGGGTCTTTTACCTTTAATGTTGTTCATTTATAAAATTCTAAATAATTTGGCCCCTGCTTACTTTTGTGAGTTTATTACACGGAATTGTGATATTCACAATTACCCTACTCGAGGTAAGTGCATTTTACACATTGTGAAAACAAAAAGGACGGCTTCAAGAAACTCTTTGTTGTTTAAGGGTTTTGATCTTTTTAATAAGCTTCCTCAAACAGTTAAAAGTTGTTCATCTATACAAATGTTTAAAAGCAAATTAATGGACCATATTAAAAGCACCAATAGTTAGGTAGTTGTTTTGTTGTTATGTTTTATGTTATAATATTACTGTTTTATATTTTTTAATAAGTGTAGATAGATACTATATTTTAAGTGTAATTGTTATTTTTATCATATATGAATGTTATAAATTGATTAATTTTGTATGTATTAGGGCTTTCCCTATTTTTGAATCAATAAACTTCTTCTTCTTCTGTATTCTTCCTTGCATTATTAATTGCAACAAGTTATAACGCTCGCCCCTCATGACAGGACCCAAATATTACAGTTTTCTGACTTTAATTGTATTTAAAACCTCTTTATCTTAGCCGTGCCAACAACTAAATAGCCTGCAAGTATTCTTTTTCAAAGTCTCATAGTGTTTAATTTTGATTACAGTAGCCGTTCCACCATATGACCTATACCGTCTGTTTGTCTGGTATTGTAGATTATGTAGTTTCGCATTTTAAAGAAGTTTTTACTTGAAAAATGAGTCTCTGATATTAGCGTTATGTCAATGTCACATCTGATGATTAAAAGATTATATTTCTAAATACTAATAGCACGAGGTCCCACTGTAAGATCATCACGTTCATAACGCAGTTAATCAAACTCACATTCTCACAAGAATAGGAGAATACATTGATAACAGTTTTCTGTTTGTTGTTTTTTGCATCCATTCGTGACCAGCCATTCGCTTGATGTCATCAGTCGATCTGTTTTGAGGTCTACCTCTACTTCTCTTGTTTGCTATTGGTCGACATTCAATAAATCAATTAATGGTAATAAATTTTTGAACACAAATTCCGTTCATCCATTTTTTAAATAAAATACGCTGCTCATGAAGTATACGATTTTTTTTATATCAAATTTTTTTTAATATGACGATATAAGGTTGTGTAAGAAAAATTGGCGCAAATTACAATAAAGAACCACAATTGCAGCGAGTGACTCATATTCTGATGGTTTTTAATAGGCCAGAAAAATTGGATGTTTACTCTTTAGAAAAAAATATTTTTATTGCTGGAATACCGATAAAAGGCGAAAATTTAATTATTTTTTAATAAACAAATTAGCAGATTATTGCAGAATCTGTTTAACATCTTAAAAATTGACAAAAACCTTCTTCTTCTGTATGAGTCAACTTGAAGTTATCTGCAATGTTGTAGTTTATATCTTTCTCTAACGGTAGATAATGTTCGAGATCAAAAATGCCGTTGCAGATAAAGGTGATGTAACTGCCAATAACGCCATTGTTCGGGTAGTTCTTTTATTGTATGTTACCTGTAAGTCGGTTTCATAAGCGCACTGATAGGGGTTTCATAAAGCAGAAAACAGAATTGTTTATAGTATTACTAGTGGAACGCGCTTTTGCGTTTACTTTTTGTGAATTGTGAGTAATTTAGTTTAATTCCGAAGAAAAAACTATGATCGAAAATTTATTTGAAGGACTTCGAGCCAGAGAACAATGGATAATAGGAATGTAAGCGATGCAATTACAAAAGTTTGTAAAATGTAATTGAGAATGTTTCTCATGTTTATTTATCATATTAATAAAGAAAATGAAAAAAAAATGTTTGTTTAAGTTAAGTGTTTTATACAGGTTTTAAACTGTTTTAAACAAAAACTATTTTAAACCTAAACAAATGTTTAAAACAGTTAATTAAAACAAAACGTTTAGATCGAAACAATCCTGACTTTATTTAACTGTACACATTCATTAGCAGTAAAATGATTTGTAAACCATTTTGTTAGGGTAATGTGAATATGAGCAATTATTTAACGAATCTAACTTTAATGTAAAATACTCACCAACATGTATTATAAGAGGTGTTCTACAAACAGCATCGTAACCATGGGTCGAAATATGAATTTTAACACAAGATTGTGTTGGACTATTCAAAGTATTCCAGTGAGAGGTAATGAGTGGATCTTTTACTTCTTTTGCTATTGTGTCGAGCACATACTCAGTTCTCATCCTCATAATAAAATGTTGAGCTTGTTGAACTATTTGCTCTAGGAGTGTTTGGGTTTTTGTCATTTCAAGAAGTTCGTACCGGTCAGCTGCCATAGGACCTAAAACAAAGTAAGATTAACTATAGTGTAAAAGTAAAACTAAAAAAAAGCCAAAAAATTTTCTCTAATAGTTTACTGCTGCGTTGTGGAATTAATACGCCACTGCAGCTAACAGAAACAAATCGTTGACGACAGAATTGGACTATGTAAGACAAAGCTGCAGTAGATCGAAATTGGAAAGGTTCAGAAACCAACAAATGCATAAAGAAATGAAACTAGATTAAAATATGTATAAGAACAAAGACACTTGGTATGGTTTACACATAGTTTTAAAGGTAATAAGAGAAACAGATAGACTCGAAGTAAAAATTATAAATAATACACTGTAAAATATAAAACAAAAAATTAAACAAATGTTTGTCTTACCTGCAAGCATTCTCTTCTTAGATGGACCTAAAGGCCCAGTTGCTGGATGAGGGAAAGGATGGTGTGTATTTTTGTGGTGTACTTCCCTTAGAAGTTGATGCAAAGAATGTTCCAGAACATGGTCGTGATCACTTTTAGATGGTGGAGGATTTTGTTGTTTTTTGTCACCTGATGTGGAGTGCCTTAATCCAATAATTAGTTGAATACCTGGGAAATTGATAAGTTATTAAATATATCCGATTGAAAACAAAAGTAAGAGTAAATAAAACTGATCTAAAAACGTTAAACCATATGTTAAAAGTCTAGAGGTATGTCTACACAAACATTATCGAAGACTCAGTAATTGTTTTGTATCTATTGAGTAAAAGTCCCATTAGCATAACGAAGAATGAGCTATACAGCATTCTTTAATTCTTTCTGTACAGGTTGATGCATGTATAAAACATTGTTTAAATCAATTTATAAACATTTATAGGATATGATCATTAATAATTTTTATTTTAAAATTTCTTGAAAACAATTTCTGCATTTTAAATTAAACAAATCGAAATTGAAACAAATGTAAAATGTAATTTTCACAATTACAATTAATTGTGGGTTAATTCCATATAAACTAATATTTAAATTTCATTAAATGAAAGAAAATAAGAATATTATTGAAACAAAAATTACAAATTAATAGCATATCTTATCTAGTACTATTTTATTAAATCATCATCATTCTGGCTTTACAACACTGCGTGGGTCCTAGCCTCCTCAAGAATTTTTCTCCAGTCGTCCCTATCCATCGCCTTTCTTCGCCAAGCCTGTATTCCCATATTTCTCATGTCTTCATCGATGTTATCAAGGAACCTTGTTCTGGGTCTTCCTCTTCTTCTCTGACCAATAGGTCTATCAAGGAGCGTTTTTCTAGCTGGGTCACTTGGTTCCATCCGCATTACATGCCCTATCCACCTCAGACGTGATATCTTAACATGTTTTACGATATCAGGTTCCTGGTATATTCTATAAAGTTCGAAGTTGTATAGTCTTCTCTACCCTCCATTGTCAATCACTACTTCATAGATTCGAAAGAAGAGCTGCAAATTTAAATGGACTTCATCATTTTGTAGTGCATGCCATGGAAAATATACTCAAATGCAAACTTTTCCAAGTTGTACCTTCAACACCATTCCAACATGGAAAGGGATGATGCCGATTATGTTGCAAATTAGCAAAATCTAGAAGAGAAAAGATCAATAAGTTGGCAAAAACAACCATAGTTTGTTCAAAATGCCAGAAGTATGTAAGCGGTAAGCACAGCAAGAAGTCAAATGTTTGTGTATCCTGTGATGATGCCAATTTAACTGAAGCCGAAGACTCCGGGTAAATTATAAATTTTTATCTTTTTAACTGTTCCATTAACACCTAGGAATACTTTTTTATTTGTAAAAGTCTTATTTTTAAATTACTTTTAATAAATAACTACGTTTTTTATTAATATATGTGGACATTTATTGGTCCTTACTTGGTCCTCACTGTTTCTAATAAAAGGTTGGTCCTGCAATGGTTAAACATTCAATTAAATTATAGGTATGTGGATATACCAGAAATATATTTCGTTACCTGGCAAAACAGTCGCCATAATCTGATTTCCAACAACCATATGTGGTACTGGTGCTTGTAGCTGTACTGCCTCTTTAGCTAGTTGATTGAAAAGTTCTTTACAAAATAGAACATTTTGGGCAGCTTCCAGTTTCTGTTGCCAATGCATATCAGGATTGGATGGTGGAGGACCAGAGCCGAGGAGAGTCAGATTGGCAGTACAAAGATCTTCTTGATCTAAAAAATTAATTTCTCATTAATTGCTGTCGAATAATTGCCAATAAACTTTAATACAAATCATAAAAGAACACAATGATAAAAAATACAGCACCAAAAGATTAAACATTTTATCACATCCAACCTTTATGTAGCATATTGTAATAGAGCTTTGTCAACTTTGGAGTATTCTTGAAACAACTTTCTTTACTAGAGTTAATTGTACACACTTAAAAACACATTGTAAAAATTGTTTTCAGTGCTTTATTGACTAAATATATCACTATAAGTAGTATTTATTTACCTTTTTGGCACAAAACTTCAATGTAAGCAACACCTTGCAGCTCAGTGGGAATTGATACTCTTAAAGCACTTGTAGGTTTTATCGGAGCAGGACCTCCTGGCAGTGGACTGCTAGGTGGACTGTTAGTTTTTTCCTCATCTTCTGCTTTGGTCACCTAAACAATAAATAATTTTTAAGTGATTCTTAATGGAAACAAGGAAAACAAAGTACAAAGAAAAACTATAAATTTATGATGTGAATTTCTTCAATGGACTGATACATTAAATTTTCAGAACAAAGATCTACATATATTACTGTATGAAGTTTATAAATAAATAACTATAAAGGATGTGGCATATATTATTGTAGAAGGAAGAAAAAAATATGGATGATTTGATTAAAAAAGCTGCCAAGGATATGCTAGATGGCATTTTGTTAATAAAATAAAAGTAGAAATATGTACAATGAGACATTTAATAATGATAATTATACAAATTTCAACAAAATTGTAAAAGTGCAAAGATCAATGGAAAGACAAATGTAGCATTTAAAACTTAAAGCTTTCAAAAGAAACAAATGGATTACAGAAGTATCTAAAGTGAAAGACAGAGCAAGTGGAAAAACTTAAATGAAAATTTGCAGGTTTCATCTATATGTAATTCTAAAAGATATGAAATGAATCATGATATTGAACAAAGTCCAAAATTTCTAGCAAATGTAGCATACCTCAAATGTGCCAGTCTGTAAGTACTTCGAGCCTGTAGTCCTATAACTGAGATCTCCTATGATTGTATTGGAGACCTTCTTCAGTCTCCAGTTTTGTCTTAACCTAAGAAGTTCTATATGAAAATCTAAGGTTGTTCTACTTCTTGCTGCTTCATTTTGAGAATTTTTCATCTTTTCTGCACCAGCTAATAACACACTAGCAGCACCTAGAAAGCATAAATATTATAATATAGTATGTAATTAAAAAGTTAAAAATACAAAAAAGGTGAGAATGATTAAGATAAGAATATGTAATGAAGAACAAATAAGAAAAAATATTGTCAAGATTTCATATTTGTGGCATTTCAGGAGATAAAGCTATTATTGAAATACAAGGATAATGAATAAAAAGAATTATGAATCCACGAAAGTCTTCACTGCTTTATATCAAACATAAAAGTAACCACAGTAGATCTGCCCCTTCTTAACAAATGGAACATCTTAGCAGCAAAAAGGAGACAAAATATGTAGGTAGATGATTTTTTACCACTAAATACCACCTTCATTATTCTATGGATGAATAAAAACATAAAGTGTTTAGTGGGATTGTTAAAAAAATCCAGAATGAAGTTCAGATTATATCAATTGTGTGGTTATACTATGGTCCCTACTTTACTTAGATTATCTAATATTATAGTTTCATACCTGCTAATGCTTTTTTCCTAGCATAGATTTGAACCATAGGTTTTGTATCAAGAGATTCTTGTTGTACAGGATCCAGAACTAAGTATCTTTTGTCTTTAGCAATCGCCAATACGTCGGCTAATACACATACTTCCTGAAGAGCATTCCTAAGTTTATTTCTTACAGAATCCCATGGCCACAATGAAGACTGAAACGCATCTTTACTGTCAGTATCTGATTTAGAATCTTCATTAGTTTCTTCCTTCTTAATTTCTAATTCCGACGTTTTACTGAAGTCTATCTTTTGAGCATACTTCGCGAGACTCTCAGAGAGAGTTAAAGGCCTAGAAAAGTTATATGTATTACACTCTAGTTTCTCAACATGCAGTTACTTACGGTTGATATATCTCTGTTCCATCATAAGTAATTTCTTGTATTTGATTTTCGATTGGAGCTTCGACCGATATATTTACACTGTAAGACATTTTTGTTGATTAATTTACCTTAAAACTATATGTTTACAAACACTATTAAAATACCCAAATTAACATCTTGGTTATCTTTATTGACATTAGCGAGATAGCGAGATTACCGAAACAAAACCTACTCGTATTTTGACTTTTGACAGTTGTGAAATTCATGATGGTGAATGGCCTGTTGCTTCTTGGTATTTAGCCCTCTCATTAATAGTATGGTATAATTTATTATTTGTTTAGCGTTTATTTTGTTTAATTTAAAAAATTCTGCTGGTATAATATAAAAGATGAAAACGTTTACTTTTAATATGCACCAAAAAAAGTTAAAAATATTTTATATCATTTTTATCATCAAAAAATATCATTTTTGATGATAAAAAAAATCGTTGTGTAACGTTACTGTTACTTTTACTTATAAACAATTATAATCACTTTTAAACTATGTAGAATACTACCAGTAGACGAAATAATTTTTCATATTTGAAAAGCGGACAATGTTTATGCGAATTACAACAAATAAAAGTGAATCTGGGACAATCAGGTAAAAAATTTTAAAAGAGATTAACTTATGTCGGACCTTCATTATTTTATGTCTCATGTTATTATAAAAAATGCTCTGCAGTTGAAATAATTTTCAAACTAATTGATGGATCGAATTAAAATTTTTAGAGTTTGTTAAGCACTACAAGTCCCCCTTTAAAAACAAAAATACAAAAGTTTAAGTTAATTTTTACTTAAGTTAGAAACAATCACCGATTTTGACTTATTTTGCTGATTTTGGAGCAACAAATTAATTAAAAAAAATTTGGAATACGCCATTTTACAGATGTTTATGTCTCTTAATAATAATTAAATGTTTTTATTTAAGTATCGATAGATATCTTTTTAATGGTAAGCGAGAACACGAATAAATTTTACTCGTTTCCCTGAACTCCTTTAGTATACAGAGTCTTTCACGACAAGCTTACACTATCTTTATATCGAAAACTACTTACAGGATATTTATGAAAATTGGTCTGTGGGAATTAAAAGTTATGACGAACTTAAAGAAAATATTTTGACAGACATGCCGTTTCTGTTTGTATCACAAGTTGCAGCAACGTTGTTATTTTAAATAGAACATCCTGTATAGTATTTTTCATATAAAAATGCGTGCACGTCATTCAAGATTTACGACGTCAGAACCCCACAGCGTTGCCAAAACATCAGAATAGTTAGTAAGTGAGGAATTTTTAAAATGTCAACTATTTGTCAACTTTTATATTAACAGTAAATACACTTAGTTTTAAGATTACTGCAACACACTAAAATACATTACGTTGACGTTCTGGAAATTTTAAATATAAGTGACGCCACTTTATATAAATTATGGCGTGCACGCATTTTTATATGAAAAATACTAGGTATATATTAATAAAATTTGTAAAAGGTATTATAGGTGAAAACTTCATATTTCTTGAGTTATTCATCGTTTTTCAAAAATTTTGACAGATAGAGACAAATTTTTCAAAGTTAATTATCTCATCCATTTAGAATCATAATATCTTAAAAACCTGTGCACATAAAAAGCATGTAACGTTCTTTTAGGAATTTATATCGAAATTAAATTTCTAAATACAGAATGTTCACAAATGATACGCAATTTCTTTAAATTTAAAACTACATGCAGTATGTCAATAATTTTAAATGAAACACTCTGTAATTTATAATTTGAGTAACAAAAGAGATCAATTGTCTTTCAAATGGTACTAAGGTTACCTATACCTATACCTATACCTATACCTATACCTAAAGTGAATATTACAAGTAAGTAACGCTCAGTGTTACGTTCAAAGCGTAATAAAATAAATAACAAAATAAAAATAAAACTTAAAAATAATTCTGTAGCAAAATTTCAAAAAGCAACATAACTCTGGTAAAAGCTTATTCATGGAGTAAGGTTGTTATATTATTATCCAGATTTAGCCATACGGCTCACACTCCCTCTAAGGGGAAAATTCACTCATCCCAGATACCTAAGGTATCAAAAGGATTGAGCTCTGGTGGGACTCTTTCCGTGTTATCGAGCCCTAGGTGACTTGGTTTGCTGGAGTATCTTCCAAAAATTTTTGTACACATCTGGACGTTGAGAGAAGTACAGCTTATTATTATTATTCCAGATTTAGTCATACGGCTCACACTCCCTCTAACGGGAAAATTCACTCATCCCAGATACCTACGGTATCAAAAGGATTGAGCTCTGGTGGGACTCTTTCCGTGTTATCGAGCCCTAGGTGACTTGGTATGCTGGAATGTTTCCCAAAAATTTTCGTACACATCTGGTTGTTGAGAGAAGTACAGCTTTCTGCATGGTCTTTATTTATTTTCATTATTATTATTATTATTATATAATACCTACATGCATTTTTTAGAAAAACCTTTAATGCCACCTACTCTGTTTTAAAAATTATCGGAATTCTTCTATTTTTAAATTTGTAAAATAGTCTATCACATCGTCATAAAATGTTGATTTTAAATTGGTTATTATTTCTTTAATGTACTCTTTTTCGATTAAAAGAAGAGATACATTACAAGTTTTAATTATTTTTACAGGCTGGTCTCCGTTGCCTACATAATTCTGCGAATTATAAGGTGAAGCGACAAAAATTACGTTTATCTATCGAGTATTGTACGTATAGGGAAACTATATTGCTCTCTTCGCGACATTTGTCGTAACTCTTAACTTTGATGTACAGAGATGGGAGGCTAGCCTCCCTTATCAACGATCCGCGCAGCCTGTGCTGAGACCGCAATAGTGTAGTGAGTTCCGATGCTAATGCTCTGTATGCACGGATGTAGTATAGTCACAGAATAATAAACAATCAGAATGCCCACTCTGTTTGAAAAAATAAGTACGCGCATCTCGTTCGCGCTGACGGAATCAGCCATGTTTTAAACGGAACCAGTGCTGTTCAGTGACATTTTATCTGGGGTGCATCGAAAAATTAACATAATTAAATGAAGAATAGATTAAATTATTTTAAATGTACTAAATTATTAATCTCTAAACATTTAAATTACAGTGTTGTCGTAGCTTGTCACAAATTTCTCAATTCGAGTCTATGTTTCCGTTTAAAATATGGCGATCGCGTCCTGACAAACTTCAAAGGCGGTATCTGAGAGTGGGCATTCTGATTGTTATTTAATCTGTGGTATAGTGATAGTTTGGAATTTACACTTTGTATAATAGTAAGAGCGCTTTTTGTTTCTCGCTATTCAAAATAAACAAAACTAGTAGCGCGTGTAAAAAATGTATTGGGAGGCTAAGCATCCATTGCCTCCCCTGAGGAGATGACACTGATGACGAAGTACTTCACTAAGATAGTGGAGGGTTGTCGATTAAAATTTGGAGAATAAAAGAAAGGATACTTGCTACTTCATCATTTTTTATTGAAGACGTTTCGTCTATGAATCCATACACATTATCAGTTTATGTAAAATTAGTTAAATGAGCATACATCCATAAAGAAAATTACAGAAAGATTTATCTTTCAAAGATATGCAGCTCAAAAAAGGTGGAAGTGAAGCATAAGTTTAACTTATGAACCATGGGAATTAAAAAGTTAAGTTTGTTTTATAAAAAAAGTCGGTTTTTTAAGTAAAATATATAACTTCTGTTCTTTATATTCCTATACTGTGCAAGCAATGCCTTAACTTTTCGGAGTGCCTCAGCTTATGCATGTGAAGCTTAGTCATTTTCGAAAGTATGTGAATGTTAACTACAACATCGCTTTTGGAACTCTGCTGACTGACTGTTTCTCCACTTGCTTGATAACAAAGGAGCAGTTGAAAGTAGCAACTTCTTTAGTTGTTCGGCAAAAGATAGCCACTGAGCATCGTGTTCATATCGTAAAAGCAAAGGCTTTTTTCAAACTCCTTAAAACTCCAAAACCCAACAGAACTTACTTTTCGTTCGACTGCCAAAAAAACTTAGCACTGCCCAGACTGCCTGATCAAGTAGCATATTTCAGCCAGCAAATAAACTATAATAATTTTATAGTTGTTGCTGGAAATTCTACCGATAAACTAGGTCCAACAAATTTGTTTTCTTATGTGAGGACAGAAATTGACTCTCGAAAAAATTCTAATACAATATTAGCGTCAGCTTTGCAACATGCTGTAAAGAATATTGATTTTGATGTCAACATAGAAACAGTACGTTTCTTCGCTGATGGTTGCGGCGGACAAAACAAAAATTTCAATCAAAGTACACTTTGATTTTAATAAGGCAAAGCAGTTTATTTTTTACAAAAAAGGCAACAATGTTCTAGTCCAAGGTGAACCTAATTACCGAAATGACGTTGGAAAAGCTAAAAGCGTTTGTAAGACAAATTTTTCTCTTTCTTCAATGGCTCCTAAGAAATTACCACTGGGAAAAGAATTAAAGGGGGATAAAGGGACTATTAATAGTCTCCTTTCCAAAAACTATGGAGAAAATTGGAGAAGCCTTCCTGAACTAAATTTTTACAAAGAACACTTGAAGAAAGATTCTTCTTCACCAGAAGAAACCGTTGATGGTTTGGAAAATTGCCAAAATACAGAAAACTACTGTTTTTTTCGTTTGAACATGACTGATTGAGACTGCTTTTAATTTTTTTTCGTTTAAACATTTTCTTTATATGACTAAAAATCTTAAAGTTTTATTTTCATAAATAAATCCCATAATGTTTTTTATTGAACTAAATACGGTTTATCATTATTTTATATATTTAATTGAAAAACTGGTTGTTTGCAATAAACATTTTTTTTTCTAAAAATCTGTAAATATTTTAGGCTAGAAACTAATTTCAATTGTTAAACTCTAAGCAACATTAATAAAATTCTTGACGTTGTGAGCTAAACACTACTCGGCCGTTAATCGTTTTTTTTTTCGATTTCCCAAGAAATAAATGATTTTCGAGCAAAGATCAAGTTTTGCAAATAATGGCCTCAAATAAAGTATAGATAAAAATTCGCTAGAAATTTCAGAGTTAACTTTTTCAATCTTAAAATTTTATATCAGTACCTACTATTTTTTATTAAATTTAGACTCGTACTATAAAATATTATAATATTTAAAAAACGTGTCTCTCACTTTTAATAGTAATAAAGTAACAATTCCAAGTCCTTCAAGTAGTCAACGGGAGGCGGCGCAGAGAATAAGACATGGAGTAGAGTCTCGGCGGCGGCGGAATATCAATAATGTGTGACCGAAGCAATTGCCAAGTTTTATCGACGCGACTCTCTCGTTTTCTCTATTTTTTCCTGTTTCGTTTCTAACTTTTCCGACGTTTTAAATATACCATACGGCTTAAGTAGTACAAACGGTTTCCTTCTTGTTAATTTTAAAATACTTTTTGTATGATAGGGAAGAGAATTATTTATTGAGTTATTCAATCTAGTAAGGAAGAGTTAGTTTAGAGTTTCACTACCATTTCAAGAAGTTTTAACCGCTAAAGAGGATACTAGATCTGAAAACAAACATCGAAAACCAACATGCATCAAAATATGCCTATTTAAATTAGAATTCAAATCAAAACCAAAAGAAAAAAAATGTTTTTTGAAGAAAAACAATAACAATTAACTGTAAAAATTAACTACCCTCTTAAAGTTGGGAGCAAATGTGTATAAATAAAACTTTAACTTTATTTGTAACGAAAAAGCTAACAAAAGTAGATGAATAAAAAGTTGATCGTGCACCAAGACTTAACGAAGACCACGTTGCTCAAGTTGGGCGCTTCATTGGGGGTGGGTAAGGATACAGTTCATAGAGAATAATATAGTTGGACTCTATAAATATACGAAAAAAAAAAAAAAATTTCTATATGTGACTTCACAACAAAACTTTAAATAATCAAAGTATCAACGTCTGAATGGATCTTGATATACAAATAACAACTGTCAACTAAGAATAAAATTGGATTTTGGCTCTTTTATAAGTTAAAGTCCTACCAGAGATCTAATAGAGTCATTAATATTTATTATCGATAAGTGTCTACCGCAAGGTAGCGGGGGATCGCCTCTGGACAGGATCGTTCTTTTATTTTCGATTTCCATTACTTCTTCGATTGTTAGGTGTGTTTAAAAGTATAAAAAAGTTTGAAAGTGCTTTATCATTGACTACTAAAATTATAATAGTAGCAAAAATATTTACATACACTACATTCACATTTCAAAATTGAGCTTTGTCTAAAAGTGTTGCCGAGAGGCGTGGAGGGTGGCTGTTTGGCTTATCTCCGGCTCTACGGGCTTCTTACGGTCCGTGGAATTGGACCTAGATGTTCCTCGAGTGTCCACCATTCTTCTCGGAACAAATAGTGTAACTGAGGTTGATACTGGGTGAGGTACGTGGAGTCGTGTATGTTTTTCGGGTGAAAAACTATCACAAATCCAGAACCAGAGGTTTGTAGTGCGTGATTAACACAGTAAAATGCCACAACAAACCTCGGAGATAGTGTACATATAAATATAATTGAATGTGTGCAAAAACGTAGAGTGTAAGTTTGAAATATCAGTGCAAACGTTTTTCGTGCTTGATCTACGTAGTAGAAATCCCACTAAAACGTTATCTGCACAACAGTAATTAAAATGAAATACGAAATAATATTTGTATATACAAATAACATAAAAATGCAACAATAAAAAGGCAGTTTGAGAGATTCCTTGACTTACGGAAGGAATCCTCGAAAATCCTTGTGTCTCCTTAACTTACGGAAGGCGACCACAAGTACAATATATGTGTTGTATTATAAATACAAATACTTCAGAGCGTATGGTCTCTGTGAAGAGAGATGTCGCAATGAATGTATTTAAAAACGATAAAAGTGCAATAATAATATAGCAAACAAAATAAGAATATACGAAGCGTCTGATCTCCTAAGAGAAATATCGCAGCGGATATATTCAACAACAAATGGCAATAATAAAATAGCGAAAATGGAAATATATTCGAGCGTATGATCCACAGGAGAAATATTGCAGCAAATATATTCAAAAATAAATCAAATAAATGCAATAATGAAATAGCAATTAAATGGGCACTTTCTCTGTGCGTGATCTAAAAGAAATACCACAGCAGAAAGTACAAAAATAGCACAAACAATATACATATATATATATATATATATATATATATATATCAAAAATGCACAAATATCAATAAACAATAGCAAAGAATATGGTAAAATAATAATGCAGATTCTAGGTGGATGACTGGCACCGAACCTAGAGTCTTAAATACGAGGGTGAGCTCGAACTGGCCGACTACAGAAAGTCCACCTTCTTTTATACAAGAAAATCCTTTGTTTTAAGGGATTATGACGTATGAAAGTGGACTTCCCGTAAAATCGACCAATGGTAAATTTTAAATTGCTCAAAAGTTGGAATAACCCCTATTCCAACCAATGAACAATTTTTTTTCGTGTCTGGAGATGTTTCCCGTACGCTGATTGGCCAGTTAATGCGAGCGCACGAGAACAAAAGCTGGTTTTATACCGTTATCAACTGAATTTAAAAATATTTACATAAATTACGTATACATAGAAAGTTTATCGTTTATACATACAATTCAAAAAGTACTTACATTTAAAAAAAATTACATGGACAAGTCAGCAACCTATCTGTATTTTTCCAGCTGTCATTGGTTATTTTCTCCATTTCTAATTCAATTAGACGAACTACAGATGAATTTAGGATAAGCGAAACATTACTTCTCCTTACCGATGCTTTTAGCTCATGCCATATGGGTTCAATAGGATTGAACATGCAATAGTAAGAGTGAAGTCTTAATACTGTATGACCCATTTCTTCTGCCAAACTGTCACAATAATATTGTTCTCTGATGGAAAATGATTAAGTTTCAAGTAATTGTTTTTTAGAATAATTATCTTCATCATATATATCATTTTCCAACATATATTCCTGGATTCTAAGTTTGGTGTCATTAGAATATGGAAGTTTATTCGGCCTACGACCGTGGTAGCTGGTATTGTCCAGCACAATTACACTGTTTGGTGGTATATTTGGCAATAACTTCGTTAAAAACCAGTTTTCAAATAATTCTGAGGTGGTGTCACAGTCGACACGGGAGTCCTTAATGTTTTTGCATGACATGGATAAAGCATTAGGTATAAAACCATTTTTTTTTTCACCAATTATTGATACCAAAACCGATCGGTGATACCGATTCACCAAACGTGATACGTTTTCCTTTATTTGATGAAGCATTTTTTGTACAGCGACAAGAAGAATCTGCCCAACCACATTTTGAAACGTCATGGGTGTCAAACCACGTCCTATTCAGATAAACAATTGCTCTTCCACTTTTTCTGTATTTATGAATTTGAATTAAAAATTCCGTCCTCCATATTTGAAGACAAGCAGATTCTATAATCACTTGGCGTTTATCGTTCGTTTTTATTTTAAAGCCGTTTATTAGAAGACATTGCCTTACTGTCTCACTGCAGCACTTGATTCATGTGTCAACTTTCTGCAACATATGTCCACATCACACCGGTCTAGTTTCCTAAACATACCAACGTCTTTTCTTTTTCTTCTACTTACTATCGTTGTTTTGTTATTGACCACACTGTCTTCATTGGTCTTTGTGTTAAGACTGCCGCATTCTTCACCGCATTAAATTATTTACAGGTTCTGAAATTTGTATTTTTAATTGAACAGTGAAAAAAATATATTGTAATACATAAAATGTAACGCCCAAATTTGAATTTATGAAAAGAAAATATTTTATTTACGTCTTATCAGTGAAAGTCAATTGGAATAATTTCTTGGAATGGTTTTATTTTGGATATTACCTAAGGCACCAATTACGATATATTTAAAATCGTAATTATATTTTCTGACTTGGGGAACAGGTAGACTAAGATGTTTCGAGATGTTTCATCCGTACGTATTTAACAAACCATAAAGCGCAGTGTTTTGTCAGTTGAAAAAAAAGTGATATTTGACGTTTATACTACCCTCCTTGAACAAGGACTTTCCAAATTTAATCAGTGAAGGAAGCGTCAGCCTTAACACTAAGACCAATGAACACAGTGTGGTCCATAACAAAATAACCGATATTAAGTAGAAGAAAAAGAAAAGATGCTGGTATGTTTAGGAAAATAGACCGGAGTGATGCGATGATCATTTTCTTCTTCTTTCAGTACCCTGTCTGATTATCGCACGTTGGCGATCATATTGGCAATAATAACTTTGTTTACGGCGGCTCTAAATAAATTAGCGGTGGTCTCTTGATACCATTCTCGGAGATTTCGGAGCCAGGATGTTCTTCGTCGGCCTGGGCCTCTCCTTTCGACGATCTTACCCTGTATTATGAGGTGTAGAAGATTATACCTCTCTGAATATCTCATTACAGACCGAAATATTGTAACTTTCGAATTTTTATCGTTTTTGTTATTTCTGTGCTCTTTTTCATTCAATGCAGCTCTCTTCGAAGTAGAACTAAGCGAAACACAGTTTGGTTTCAGTAACAACACCTTGGCACCAGAGAAGCACTATCCAATTTGCAGACCATGGTTCAAAGATGTGGGGATATAGAACAACCGGTATATATGTGTTTTATCGACTTCGAGTGACTCTTTGACCGGGTCAACCATGACAAACTGATCGGTGCCTTGAAACAGGTGGGAATTGATGACCAAGACCTCCGTATTATCAAAAATTTGTATTGGCATCAATGTGAAAACATACGAATTGGTCAGAACAAGACGGAAGCAGTGAAAATACGACGTGTAATGAGGCAAGGATCTATTTTATTGCTTTTACTTTTTAATATATACTCCGAATTTATTTTCAAAGAAGCCTTAAATGAAGATGCTGGCATTAAAATTAACGGGACTAATGTCAATAATCTCAGATATGCAGATTACTGTACTGATTGCTTCCAATTAAAAAGAGTTGTAACGACTTATAAACATGGTGACCGAAACCAGGAGTGAAACCGAAACTCATAATTCAGGGCAACATCGCTAGAAAAAGAGGCCCAGGCCGAAGAAGAACATCCTGGCTCCAAAATCTCCGGCAGTGGTATCAAGAGACATTCGCTAATCTGTTTCGAGTTGCCATAAACAAAGTTATTATTGCCGATATGATCGCCAACGTTCGATAATCGGACAGGGTACTGAAAGAAGAAGAATTGTCTTTATAATAGTTGGACATCAAATTCAGGGCAGCTTCCAATTTTTGTTCGACCTTTTTAAAGCTTGTATCATTAAAGTTAGCGTAGCGTAGATCATTGGTGTATAGGTTGAAAAGTATAGGTGCTAGTATACTACCCTCAGCCAAGCCATTTGTTTAGGTTTGCCAGAGACTGTTTCTCCTCAAGATTCACGTAGAATCATCTATTTTGCAGTAGCGATTACACTATTTTGACAATTTAGAAGTCCTTAAGAATGGCGTAGACTGTTCGTAGCAGATTTTTGTGGTTGACGGTATTATACGCGGCGCTTAGGTCGATGAGAGCTGAGCCTGCTATCCTTTTTTCTTCAAATCCGTTCTCGATGTGTTCCGTCATAGCTTGAACTTGGCTGGTGTAGTATGACTTTTGAGTCAACCGCTTTCTCTATTCGGTGCAAGATAAGTCTTTCTTATCGGTAACCAAAAATATGTAAAAGAGAGAGACGAATGGATAGCAATGGACAGCCGAATGACATGATGCCACTACATCAATAAAGAACAGAAGGAAAGGAGGAACTCCACTATATTATTATTTGGCAAATGCTGTATTCCTAGTCTCCAAAAATCTAAAAATGGTGCATAAATCGGCATTCTCGCCCTAGACCTATAAAGCCTGATGTACAGGGTGTCCCAAATTGGTATGTTTTGCAGGGTATACCGATAACTACAGGAGATAGAAAAAAACTAGTTAGTTGAGATATCATGAGTTGTTTTTTCATTAAAGTAACGATTCTCCAATCAAATCATCAATAGCTATCCACATTAGCAAGATTATATTATTTAAAAATGTCGAAAACGAAAAGGTTAAATATCTTCTTTATTAAGATACATTAAAAAAAACTTTTGATAGATATATTACTGAAGAGTTCAGTGGCTCACAAGACATTTTTTAAGGGTGTCTCACTAAGGAAATATAATATCAACTTATGTTTTTTATATGGGACACCCTATATATTTTGGCATTTTTCGTTTACATTTTTAATTCTCTTTCAGCTGATATGACATATTATATATCTATTTTCAGTCGTTGGAGCTACTCTGCAAATACATTTTTAATTTGACATCACGTTATAGACACTTAGAAACAAAACGTTCAGTAACACATTCTAACATTTTATTATTCGTATAATAATCCTTTACAGTTTTATTTACCAGAAATAAGATCAATCAACTTAAAAAATGGAAATAAGAAATTATAATAAATATAAATATATAGTCTTCTGCAGGGTAGAGTCGATGGCAAAAAGGGAATAGGTAGAAAGAGGAAGTCATGGCTGCGAAATATTCGAGACTGGACAAACATGACTGTAGACGAATTATTCCACGTTGCAAAAGACAGAGAAGCTTTTAAAAATGTGGTCGCCAACCTCCGTTAATGGGGACGGCATAGGAAGAAGAAGAAGAATAAATATAAAAACAACAATAATAAACAACGGAACAACTAGAATTCATTTTACTAAAATTTAAAAATTATAATAAATGTTCAAAATGCCCCCGTTTTGTTATAATAATAATTGACACTTTTTTATTAAATATCTTACACAATTGAGTATATGCATTGGCTTTATTTTTCTAAATACTTAATGAATGCTTTGTAATAATTCTTCTTTAGTATTAAAGTCAGTTTTATAAATATTGTTTTTTAAAAATCGCCAAAGAAAAAAATCAGGAGGATTTAGTTCTGGTGAACGAGGACCATAAGTTCCAATCCACCGATTATAAAATTTTTCATTTAACTATAGTGTATTTTTATGTATGAGAGAGTAATAAAACAATAAATTATGTATGCAAATCCCTAAACTGTTGATACGGGTGACTCAATGAAAAACAGATATTTGTCAACAAGTTTACAGAAGTATATAGGAAAACAATTTTAAATTGAGTATGACCACCAGGTATAAAGGTTGGAGCAGAATAGAATACAATAGTTGTGAGGGTTACTAATCCCTAAATAAGGTTGCCAGTGTCGGAGTGGTGGAGGTTAACAGGTACTAATGAATTTGCAAGAAATATAAGATGTTTATTTTATTGGTTATATATAACCAATAAAAGTTTAATAAGTACTCACCTATTTGCAAAATAAAGTTTAATTCTTTAGATAAAATAAAACGTTTTATTTTATCTGAAGTGAGTGCATACCACGAAGTAAGGGTTTCAACAATCAAACATTTAATTCTTTAATTCCAGGAATCTACGACAGTAATTGACTAGATAATTACCTTCTAAACTTATTCCACAGAAAATGTGATAGTGGGTTTTTCCATTTTGTAGGAAGGTCCAAGTGGCGTATTCAAAATTCTTAACAGTTCACTAAAAGTAGGTACTTCAGTTGCAAGGTGCAGTTTATTGTGTATACTAGTGTTATGGAAAATTTGGAAGTGCCGTGTAAACGCCGAAAAATTGGTCCTCTAACAGTTAATGAAAAAACATTAATATTTAAATGTTTTAAATCATTTACAGACAAACGTTTATGTGAAAGTGTTGATGAGACCGTTGAGTTAGTTAGCAGTACACTTGGTGTTGGGAAATCTACGATTTACAGAGTTATTAAAGAAGAGAAATGTGGTAGTTTTCAAATGCCACGTAATGCTCCAGGGAAACCAAAATTTTAAATAGAATATCATTTTAAAGAAGGACTTCGACTTAAAGTGCATGAATTCTTCTTTAGACAAGAATTTCCAACATTGGATAAAGTTCTTGTCTCAGTTCGAGATGATAAGGATTACCCAGAAATGAGTCGAAGTACGTTATGGAAACTTTTAAAAGAAATAGGCTTCCGCTGGAAAAAGAATCCCAGAAAGTCTATTTTATTAGAAAGAAGCGATATTGTCATATGGAGAAGACATTTTCTAAGAACCATAAAGGAAATGAGAAACCAAAAAAGAAAAATATTTTATCTTGATGAAACATGGATCAACGAGGGTCATACACCAAATAAATTTTGGCAGGATGAAACTGTTACAAGTCAAAGGCATGCTTTTGTAAATAACTTATCTACTGGTTTAAACCCACCATCAGGAAAGGGACGCAGGCTGATAATAGTACACATTGGCAGTTCAGACGGTTTTGTTGAAGGTGGTTTATTAACTTTTGCATCAACTCGTACCGGTGACTACCATGAAGACATGAACGCTGATGTCTTTCAAGAATGGTTCGAACAAATGATAGATCTTCTTCCTACGAACTGTGTAATAGTAATGGATAATGCAAGTTATCACTCCAGACTTATAGAAGGACTGCCCACAACCAAGTGGTTAAAAAAAGACTTGCAGAATTGGCTGAGTTCAAAAAATATTACGTACTATCCCGGATCTATAAGAAAGGAACTTTATTCGTTGTGTGCCCTTCATAAAGAAAAATTTAAAAAATACGAAATTGATGAAATTGCCAAAAAATCGTGGAATGACAGTACTTAGATCCCCACCATATCATTGTGAATTAAACCCGATTGAACTGGTATGGGCACAGATAAAGAGTGAAGTTTCAAGAAAAAATACCACTTTTAAAATTCATGATGTTAAACAGTTGTTTTTGGAGGCCGTAAATAATGT
The DNA here is from genome assembly GCF_040954645.1 of Diabrotica undecimpunctata. Lineage (NCBI taxonomy): Eukaryota > Metazoa > Arthropoda > Insecta > Coleoptera > Chrysomelidae > Diabrotica > Diabrotica undecimpunctata. The sequence goes on along the minus strand of NC_092810.1, from coordinate 121,957,341 downwards.
AAAACCTGAAAACTGGGAAAAGGCAGTAAATCACACTATTAAAGAAGAGGAAAAAATGTGGAAGCTGGACAATATTACTGATAAAATGATCGAGCCAGTTATTATAAATCTTGGTTCTGAAAGTTCATCTTCTGAATCTGATTTGGATTTGTAACAAGTAGCTGTAAGTTTTATATTAATATTTTTATTCATCTATTTAACATACCTTAGACGGTTTTAAAAACTCTTTTTCTCTTTTGTAATTTTTAAAAATTAAAAAAAATGTGAATTTTTAAAACCCTTTTTAATGTAGGCCAGTCAGTTCTAAAATAGTGTGTGATAAAAGAGGTCACTTTTGTTTACATACACATAACACTTTATAACACGGAAATAATTCATTTATTTTTTACAATTATTCAAAGTAATTTTTCAATTAATCTTGAGCACGCCCATGGAGTGGTCGGAGCTACCAGTTAAAATTATGCTAATTACTCTCTCGTTCATAAAAATAAACTATAATTTCCAACGATTTCGGCATTAAGGGCAGGTGATCCATATTGTTGAAATAAAAATGTATTCCTCTCGGTCAAATATTTCTCATCAAAAATGTTGAAATTATTTATCATCAAATGTATGATAAACTAATTTATTATGCTTAACAAAACACTAACGTTAAAACCGAATCTCCCATACCTCCAGGTCTCCCGAGTAAGTGAGGATTTGAGTCATTCCAGTATATAGTTCATTATATCAGTTAAATATTCTCGCATTGAATATGCGAGCTTCTTCGCTAAATATTACTTTTACTATTAATGCTATTATCTATTGCCTTTTAATATAACCTACTCTACGAAATGAACCTTTTTACAAGATGTAACAATATGTTATTCCAGATTAAACTTATTTTAAAGTAAAATTGATGCTTCTTTCCAATAAAAAATATTAAATTGTATTATCACAAAAACTAGATTCAGAACAATAATACAAAAAAGAAGACAATAATATTATACCGGATAAAAAATTATAAATGGAAACGAAAAAGGTTGTTCTATTTCCTGACAATTTTATTTATAACATGAAATCAATACTTTAAAAATAATAATTCACTTTGGACCAACAATAAGTAGTTAAGTATTTACTCTACTTCGAAGTTAGGTAGGTACTGATTTTATTTTTCCTAAATAAAACTGTCAAGGGATTAGTATCCTCCTAATAAAATGTTAAAATGTGTTCCCATTGTTGCGAGTGTTTTATTTTTAAGTGCCTATTGTTGTGAATTTATTAAAAGGTTCAATATTTATAACACTTACGGATTTAATTTATTTCTTTATTTATATTAACTTATCTGACAATAATTTATTATATCCGGACGTACAAATTCGCGAGCGCGGGTCTTGAGTATTAACTGGCCCTCCATATAAAAATGTTGTATTTATATACGAAATCCTGATATACTAGAACAGCATCGAAAGATCGCATTTTCTTGCATCGAAAGATCGAGAAGCTTAGCCGGCTCATTCACCATAATTTTGGTTCTAGACTTCCACCGAAATTTCTACAATAAAACAGAATAATTAGTCATAAAAGTTAGGCCAGTATATTTATCGTAACATTGCCCCCCTCTTAAAAGATGGTTCCTCCTGGAACCTTGTCGGGACTGGAACCGGAACTGTATGCTGGTATCGGCAACTGGACCCTCTTTTACAACTTCCAGTTGTATAAAAATGACAAGGGACGGTTTTCTCTCCGCACCAGTAACTATGCGGATTGCAACAGACTAACACCTGGACTTCGGTGTCTTTAAAGATCTCCTCCACCATATTTCGGATAACCCTCCAATCTAATTGGCGGCACTCCAACTTTGACATGGCTAACTTTTGCACGTCGGACTCTAGTACGTGCTCTCTCAATTGAAGTAAGGCTTCCCATACATCTCGGTAGGTAGGTTGGTCACGGGCAGTGTCTTTTGTTACCAGGTAGAAAAGGTAACGTGATGCATCTTGGAGTTTCAAGGTTTTACCGGGAGCTGGCACTTGGCATTGAAGTTCTGCAACTCGACCAAACTTCCTTCGAAAGACGGATGCCAACCCTGGTGCGTCTTTGATACTGGCCGGGATGGTAAGGGCCAGCGAGTAGTCATCGGGGAGCGCGAGTAGATCTTGCTTTTCTTCAGTGGTAACACCATGTCTCGCCTTACCGGTACCTCCATAGGCACCCATGAATTCCTCAAACGTGAGGTCAGACACATCGTGGATTTGGTTTACTTCCACTTCTTCATCTACGTTGTGGTCACCTTCGAAAGACGCCAACCGGTTATGGTGTACTATCATCGGCTTTCCCCTCGGAATCTTGCTTATTCGGTAGATGACATCGTTGATCTTCTCCATAATGAGGTATGGACCTTCCCAAAACTGCTGCAATTTGGGAGAACAACCTTTTCGCTTCTTGGGATTATACAGCCATACTTTGTCGTTCTTCTTAAAGCAACCCTTTTCGGCTTGTGTATCGTACCGTTTCTTCATTCTGTCGCTAGCGATCTGAAGGTGGGAACGGACCAACTCATGTACATCGTCCATTCTTCTTCGTAATTCGATCACATAATCTTCACCTGCTACATCTTCTCCAGGTTTACATCCAAACTCGAGATCACAAGGTAGTCGCATTTCGCGTCCGAATAGGACTTTGGCTGGTGTCTGGCCTGTTGATTCGTTAACAGCAGATCTGTAGGCCATTGTGAAGAACGGAAGGTATTGGTCCCAGTCTCGCTGATGATCGGACACCATCTTTGTCAAATACTTGCCAACTGTCCTATTCATTCGTTCTACCATACCATCCGATTGGGGATGATACGCGAAAGTTCTTGTTTTCTTCATGCCTAGTCTATCACATATTCCTTGGAATAGATCGCTTTCGAAGTTCCTGCCTTGGTCACTATGGATCTCCAAAGGCACTCCAAATCGGCTGATATATTCTTGGATCAACTTATCTGCAACGGTGGCGGCCTTCTGGTCTGGAAGTGCGTAAATCTCGACCCACTTAGTGAAGTAATCCATTACTACCAGCATGTACTTGCCTCCGTTTTCACTTTCTGGAAATGGCCCAGCGATGTCCAAAGCTATTCTTTCAAACGGGCTTCCAACATTATATTGTCTCATGGGAGCTCTCCTTTTTCGGTAAGGCCCGTTACTCGTGGCACAAATAGTACATTTCTTACACCAGTCTTTTACATCGTCGGAACTGTTCATCCAATAAAACCGTTCCCGAATTCGCTGAAGGGTTTTCCTTACACCAAAATGCCCTCCCGATGGACTGTCGTGTAACTGACGAAGTACTTCCGCTATTCTGCTCTTTGGGATCACCAACTGTCTTCTCTTTTCCGAACCGTCATCATTTTCCAGGACTCGTTTGAGCAAGCCATCTTCGATGATAAATGAGCCCCACTGGGCCCAATACGTCTTAACTACTGAGCATAGGTTTGATATTTCCTGCCAAGGTGGTCGACGGTTTTCCTCTTTCCATTTTCGGATTTTCTGTATAACTGGATCTCTCTCTTGTTCTTCCCTTATCTTAGTAGGCGTCCAGTCGTCGTTGACAATCGTCGTTCTTAGCACTGCTGCTTCCTTGGATTCCGTTTTGTTGCAGTGGGAACACTCTGCTGGGCATGGCCTTCTGGAAAGAGAATCAGCGTTTCTGTGGCTAACTCCGGCCCGGTGCTCAATCTTAAAATCGTATTCTTGGAGTCGTTCGATCCACCTGGCTATCTGACCCTCTGGATTCTTAAACTGCATCAACCACTTAAGGGCGGCATGGTCGGTTCGGATTAGAAACTTTCTGCCATAGAGGTATTGATAGAAGTGCTCTACTGATTTCACTACTGCCAGAAGTTCTCTTCTCGTGACGCAATAATTCCGTTCAGGTTTTGAAAGAACTTTACTAAAATATCCGAGAACTCGTTCCTGTCCTCCTTGAATCTGAGACAGCACTCCTCCAATTCCCACATTACTTGCGTCCGTATCTAAGATGAACTCTCCTTCTGGCAGTGGATACCCTAAAATTGGTGCTGTTATTAAATGCTTTTTCAACGTTTCAAAGGCATTTTGGCAGTCTATATCCCAGCGGTATTCTCTTGCTTCCTCTGTAAGTCGCGTTAATGGCTTAGCGATATCTGCAAACTTCTTAATAAACCTCCGGTAGTAAGTACATAGTCCAAGAAAACTTCTCACTTGATGTTTGTCAGTTGGTTTTGGCCATTCCTTAATGGAATCGATTTTTCCCTTATCCACGGCCACTCCTTCTTTACTGACTATATGACCCAGATAATTGACTTTACCTTGAAATAGCTGGCACTTCTTGGGGTTTAGCATCAATTGGGCAGCTTTAAGTCGATTAAAAACGTTTTCTAAATTCCTCAAATGATCTTCGAATGTCTCCCCCAAGACGATTATGTCATCTAAATAAACCAGGCATGTTTTCCAAGATAACCCTCTCAACACATTTTCCATAAGCCTCTCAAATGTCGCAGGAGCATTACAAAGTCCAAATGGCATAACGTTGAATTGCCACAATCCAGATCCTGTGGTGAAGGCTGTCTTTTCTTTATCGACTGGGTCCATTTCTACCTGCCAGTATCCAGACTTCAAATCTAAAGTAGAAAACAATTTACTTCCAGCCAATGTGTCCAATGTGTCATCGATCCGAGGCAGAGGATAACTATCTTTCTTGGTAACGTTGTTCAGCAAACGGTAATCCACACAGAACCTCGTCGTTCCGTCTTTCTTCTTAACCAGGACCACCGGAGAGACCCATGGACTCGTAGAAGGTTCTATCACCCCGTCTTTCTTCATTTCCTGAACAATCGTTTCAGCTTCCTCTCTCTTCGCCTGTGGTAATCGTCGAGCTGTTTGACGAATTGGCTTAGCATTACCAGTATCAATTTTATGCTTAACAACGGTAGTTCTTCCCGTCTTTCCTCCTTTCGGTACGAAAATATCACGATACTGCCGAAGAAATTCCCTTAATTTCCTTTTCTCCATCTGATTTAGAGACTGTCCTGCAACTGCAACCATTTGGTCGAATTTGTCGTTGGAATTATCAGATGTTGCCGCCTGACGGATTATGGATGTCACAGGTACACAAGTTCCTACCTTTGTCTCTTTCTTGATGGTCACTGGGTAGTCGTTAACATTGATAAGTCTCACAGGAATTTCTTTAGCCAAAGTCACCAATTCCTTTCCAATTATGATTCCACGGCCAACCTCATCGTCGTGGTTCCAAGGCTCCATCATAACAGGTCTCCCTTCGTCCACAATTCCCTGTAGCCGCGCTACTATGATCGTTTCGCTTCTCGCAGGCACGACTGTATCTTCTTTAATGGCTGCTTGCACAGTGTTGTCATTATGTGGATGGAGAAATACTTCCTCGTTGCCTACTTTGATTACCTTATTCTTAAAATCCAATTGGAATCCATGCATATTCATTACGTCCATTCCTAATATAACATCCTCTTCGATGTCAGCAACTATAACAGTATGGACAAACTTTTCTGCTCCAATTCCCAATTGTACTTGGATTTCTCCATGAATGTTGGCATTTTCACCTGTAGCGGTCCGAAGTCGCAACCTCGTTGGTAACAGTTTCTTTCGGCTGTTTATAACTGTCGGGCGTATAATGGTTCTGGTCGCTCCGGTATCCACCAACAACGTATGCTTTTTACCATTTATGTCTCCATCTACATATACACTATCTTCACGATATTTCAAAGAAGCTATTAGTATGAGAGGGTCTTTGGAAAAGTTCTGGGTCGAAGCTGCCCCCCTAAGGCTGACCCGTTCTAGTTTTCCTGATGGTGAGTTTCTTGATTTGCGTCGTACCTAGGGTGCTTACAGGAGCTTCGTACGTGTCCTATTTCGCCACAATTCCAGCATCTGATGGTCTTCGTTTTCTTGTATGTCATGCTTTTCATCATATTAACGAGCTGGTCAAGTTTATCTTCATCTCCTTCCTCTTTTACAGTCCTAACTTTACTGTACCCGCCAGAGGCCTGCGTAGCTGACTCGTATTCGAGGGCGGCGGATAAGACATCAACCAGCGTCTTGTGACGAGCTAATCGCAGTGTTCTCTGCATTTCATGATCACGAAGACCATCAATAAACGTTTGAACGGCCAATTTTTCCATCATGTCTTCGGGAGCTGTTGGATAAGCATATCGTACTAATCTGGCAATATCTACCTCATATTCTTGAAGAGCCTCATCTTTCTTCTGTCTACGATTTTTAAGCTGTGACTGATATACATGCTCCAAATGTTCGTGGCCATATCGCATATTTAACCTCTTCTTCAGTTGTTCGAAATCATCGGTCTCCTCTACGGCTATGGTCTGAAGCACATCTAAGGCATCTCCTCGAAGAGCGATAGTCAGGTTTACCGCCTTTTCTTTTTCAGACCATCCATTTGCTCTTGCGGCTGATTCGAACTGTTTCATGTAGTTGTTCCATGACGATTTTCCATCGAAAGTTGGGACTTTCACATGGACAGAACCTCCACTTCCTTCAAATTTCGGCCGTGTTTCCAACTTACATTTCGTCTCTTCTTCTTTTGTCTCCACTGTAATTGGATTGTTTCCTCTCTCTGCTGTCCCTGTTTCCTCCATCTTCCTTTCCATCTCTTTAATCTTTTCTTCGAAGGCCAACATATCGGCAGCAACTTGGTTTTTTAACGAAGACACTCTATCGTCAAGAGCAGATATCTCTGAAGTGACTTTAGAGATGTTAGCAGAAACTTTGCTTTCCAGAGAAGAAATCTCGTTAGAAACTTTGCTTTCTAAAGAAGCGATGTCGCCGGATACTTTGTTCTCCAATGATGCGATGTCGCCGGAAACTTTGGCTACATCACCAGAAACTTTGGCTACATCAGAAGAAACTTTCGAAATATCGTCAGAAACTTTGTTCTCTAATGATGCGATGTTACCAGAAACTTTGGCTACATCAGAAGATACCTTCGAAATATCGTCAGAAACTTTGTTCTCTAATTTCGAAATCGACGAGATAACAGCATCTTCAAATATATAAGTCTCTGGATCTAGTCCTTCTTCTAGCAAAGCGTTCTTTAGTCGTTGGACTAACTCAGCCTTTTTTCCGGTAGAAGCTAATTCTCTGTCTTCGAGATGTCTTCTTAAATTCGTCACTGTGAGCTCATAAATCGTAGCCATTTTCACAATTTATTTTACGTATTCACTTGTATTATTATTATAAGTCTAATTTATGTTCGATCTCACTTCTGGCACCATTTGTTGTGAATTTATTAAAAGGTTCAATATTTATAACACTTACGGATTTAATTTATTTCTTTATTTATATTAACTTATCTGACAATAATTTATTATATCCGGACGTACAAATTCGCGAGCGCGGGTCTTGAGTATTAACTGGCCCTCCATATAAAAATGTTGTATTTATATACGAAATCCTGATATACTAGAACAGCATCGAAAGATCGCATTTTCTTGCATCGAAAGATCGAGAAGCTTAGCCGGCTCATTCACCATAATTTTGGTTCTAGACTTCCACCGAAATTTCTACAATAAAACAGAATAATTAGTCATAAAAGTTAGGCCAGTATATTTATCGTAACACTATATTTTATTTACATAGTAGCTTCAAAAACTGAAAATAGATATATAACATGTCATATCACGTGAAAGAGAATTAAAAATGTTAACGAAAAATGTCAAAATATATAGGGTGTCACATATAAACAAACATAAGTCGGTATTATATTTTCTTAGGTAGAACTCCTAAAAATTTTTTTCGTACGCCACTGAACTCTTTCATAATGTATCTATCAAAAATTCCGATTAAGTTTTTTAAAATTTTTCTTAATAAACAAGATATTTAACATTGTCGTTTTCGACAGTTTTCTATAATAATTCACTTTGGACCAACAATAAGCAGTTAAGTATTTACTCTACTTTGAAGTTAGGTAGGTACTGATTTTATTTTTGCTAAATAAAACTGTCAAAGGATTAGTATTCTCCTAATAAAAAGTTAAAATGTGTTCCCATTGTTGCGAGTGTTTTATTTTTAAGTGCCTATATTTTATTTGCATAGTAGCTTCAAAAACTGAGAATAGATACATAACATGTCATATCACGTGAAAGAGAATTAAAAATGTAGACGAAAAATGTCAAAATATATAGGGTGTCCCATATAAACAAACATAAGTCGCTATTATATTTCCTTAGGTAGACCCCCTAAAAATTTTTTTCGTACGCCACTGAACTCTTCCATGACATATCTATCAAAAATTCTAATAAAGTTTTTTAAAATTTTTCTTAATAAAGAAGATATTTAACCCTGTCGCTTTCGACATTTTTCAATATTCGCCTTGTATCTCACTGATGTGGTGAGCTATTGATGATTTGATTGCGCAATCGTTACTTTAACGAAAACAGAAGTCATGACATCTTAACTACTTTTTTTCTATCCTCTCTAGTTTTCGCTATAGCATGCAAAACATACCAATTTGGGACACCCTGTACACTATAAATAAATAAAATCGGAATATTATATATTGATTTGCTTATTTTCTTACCTTTCAATTACAGATACAAGATATTTTCTTGTGGCATTTTAATATTAGATATTTACTGTTTTTATTGGAAATTCACTGAAATTTCAGAAACGTTGATTTTAAATTTTAAACACTGTATTTTAAGAACGATTTAAGAAGTTGAAATCGAAATGTCAAAATCAATATTATATTATATAATAACATACGTTACAACGATTTTAATTCTCTTTTATTTTTACATATCTCCATTGAGGTTTAAGGTCGCTGCATATTATCGTGCACGTATAGTTTCCGGCACGTAGCGTTTTCACTCCAGAAAATGGGCTGCGCGTTCACATTTTCATACATAGAACGTTTCAGTTTGGTTAGGTGAAGATATGATCTCGCTTTTCTCGACAAAAATTATGTGCAATTGCTCTTCTACTTAACGATGAAGAATGAAAAACTATGTTAAAAAGAAGGTTTGAAGTACATCCAATGCTAAGAGAAAGGAAGAAGGAATGTGAATACTGGACTTTATACAGAGAATTAATTGATGACGATGAAAAATATTATGGATATTTTAGAATGAGTAGGATTCAGTTTAAATATGTTTTAAATTAAATTTCACCTTCAGTTAAAAAACAAAATACTACATTTAACGAAGCCATACATATCAAACCAAAAAGTATTTTTAAAAAGAAGAGGTATCACTTCCGTACAAAAGTCCTAATTGTTTATTACTTCCGTGATTAATTGTCACAAAGCAATAAAAACACATGCATAAATGACAAAATAGCCTCGAAAATTATTTTTTTAAATACTCTGTATCAAAATCAAACAAATACCTAAATAAACAAGGGGAAAACGACGGACATCTAATTCACATTATCCTTATCAACCGGTTACGACTCGTTACGTAGCCGTCGGCATCAGTAAAATATTGTTTTCGAATATACTGAACGGAAACGTTAAGTGTCTGAATCGCTATGTTCCGGACAGTGTGCGTTGTTCATATTTAAAACCATTTAAATTATATTTTTCGGAAACTAAACGCTATGTGGTGGAAACGCAACGTGCGTGATAATATGCCACGACCTTTAGACGTAGGTAGTAGCCCTTGCGATATAAACTCCCGTGTATTTTATTACCACTAATAAAAATATTTTATTGCCCAAACACTAAAATTTGCGTCATACATTTTTTAGTTTGGTTTCAGTAACAGTTTTCATATAATCTGGAAAGGTATTTTGATTCCACTTTTTATTATTTACCAGAAAAAGCTTTCACATAAGGAATTGCCCAGAGAATTGCATAAATAAAAATCGATGAGGTTATAAGCACATTATTGTGTATTTACATTTACTATAGCAGTAAAGGTAAATTTTTAAATATAAATATATAATATAATTCAGTCTAGTCTAAATAATGAGAGAAAAAAAATCAATCTGACGGAATAACCAGACATCAGATTGATCATAATATTTTGATTAATATTGTTCTGAGTCTAATTAATGATCAAAAGAAAAAAAAAATTCATAAAGCGAATACACCACTTAGATCTATTTGTAGTACCATGAATTCTCCTTGTAGTAAACAATCAAAATTTTTATTAAATATTATACAACCATTTATAAATAATAATGACATATTCATCAAGAATACACAACATTTTTTAAATAAGTTATTGAATATTGAATTTAATTCAAATTATATTTCAGAAGTTTTAACATAAATAGTTTATTTACAAATGTGCCATTCGATAAGACTTTAAAAATAAAAAAATAATCAAAACAAAATTAGAAAATGTATCAGATAATGGTGTTATTACTGAGGGGGCCTTGTAACTGGCTCCGTACATTCGAGGGTTGGAAATCTTTTGATTCCAAGCCTTACTTCAAAGGACTTGTGAATGGATGTATCTCCATAGGTTTGGTTCTTCAGTGACCGTTGAAGGATAAGGATGTTATGGAATACTATGCGTTTATTTCTTCTCCGGACTAACTCTTTGTTTTGGAATTAAACAGAATATATTGACATGTATAAATTTATTATATTAGAGGATGAAAATTACACTCTGCTTGTTATTTCTTAAAACTATGAATATATAAGTTCTGTTATCTACAATTATTTAACGATGTTTCTGGATGGATTTGAGTACAAGAGATTGGACTCAAATATTAATATTAAAATAGCAAATACGGATAGCTTATCGAACAAAGAAATAAGAGAAATAAATTATTATTATTCCATAGATACGAAGTATTAGGTAAATAAACTAGCGAAACTTATTTATTCTAAATAGGAAAATATTTATGAAGAGTATTGATTCTGATTTCTAACAGCAAATAATTATTAGTGATTATACATGAGAACTTTTCATAATTGTAAATAACATATACCAGGTGACTAAAAACTATATAGAAATACATAGATACTTTAATTATCTTACATGTGAGTAGGTAGGTACATTACACCTCCTTTTGTAAGAATGAAAATAATTGTAAAATGAATTTTCATTTAAATGGTATAAAACATTTGTATACATTATTATTTTATTTTAACACATTTAAATAGTTTCTTTTAGTCTCGATAGTCTTTCACTTCGTCTTATCGGTGTAGTCTCTGTGAAACTAGTCTCTTCACACTTTTTGGATTCACTATAATTATTGTCTTTATTATGTTTACAATCTATACTTAAATCTGTCTCATGTACATGTTTTCGTTTACTTTGACATATATTTAGTGTTAAACAATTTGTAATTTGTTGACAACTATGTGACGGATTTCTACGAAATCGTCGGTAAAAATATTTAATTATCCTGTATAAAATATAAAGTAACATACATTTTATCAAAAATAAGATTGCATAAGTGAAATAAGAACTATTTTTTATTGTGTCTGAAAAATTAATATTTGTTTCTGAGGTCATTTTCTCTAAATTATCTAGTTTATGGCTTGCTAAATTTAATGCATCTCGATCGAGATTATTTAATTGTAAGGGAACAAGGTGTAATTTGGATTCATTATTTATCTTAATATCATCACAACAGACTTCTGGAAGGGATAAATCTGGAATGATAGACTGAAAATTACTTTCTTTTGGATTTGAGACAGATATCAAAATAGTTGATCCGGTGTAAGTTTTGCAATTATTCGAAGTAGAAAAAATACCTGTGTTTGAAAGAACAATAGATATTGGCGTACTAGTCTGACAGCTTAAAGTTAAATCTGTTGGTTTGGGTAAAACATATATCCAAGAATTTGGTTTGTTTAATTTATGCCAAATTTCATATTCTGTTTGAATTATACGAGTATCGCAACTAGATGGTATGTTTGTTATTGAAGTTAACAATTCAGTTTCACAAATTGGATTAGTGTGTGTAAATCGGAAAGTATCAGGATTTTTGCAAATAAGTTTTTCTTCATCTAATGAATAACAGTCTTCTAATGTATCAATAGTAACATAAATGTTTCTATTTTCTGAAAGAACAAGATATTTGACAGATGGAAGAATAAAGGTAAGTCTCTTTAATGTTGGATGAATTATAGGAAGAGATATTAGTTTAAAAAGAGAATAAGGAGTATTACTAACCAAAGGTATACTAACCGTAATTAAAATCTTGTTATCAAAATATATATATTTAAGTAAAATGATATCGAAATATTTATGAGCATAATCGATAGTCAATGGAAATGGATAAGTCGATGTACTAGGTAAATGCGTTACCGTTTTAGATAATTCTTGAATTAGTTGCTCAGGTGTTATAACAGAAGGATGAAGGTTATTATTTCTTGCAAATAGAATAACGTTTATTAAAGTAGAATATTCTTGTTGTAATTCTGTTATAAAGAAAGTTAGTAAGGTAAAATGTTCTTCAATTTTTTGTTTTAAATCTAAATTAAAATATTTATTATTCATTTTATCTGTGTAATTGGTAATTGATTCAAAATTTTTATCAAAAATCACTTTGTTTCGGTCTAGATTTGTAATAGAGTTATTAAAATTTGCAATCGTGGCTTTTACTACATGAATTTGTTGTTTTAGTAAATCAAGAAGATGATTTTCGTTACTTTCAGCTTTGTTAATAGCATTATTGAAATTTTCAGCATCATCACTGTCTAAGGTACCGAATAAGGTCCTGAAAACAGATCCAATTGCATTAAATAGAGCGCGTTTTGGTCTAAAATGTTCATGCAGAATTATGTTTTTTAAAGTTTGTTCATCTTGAAAGAGTCTAGGTATGATTTGTCCTAAGAGTTTTAGTGAAGTATCGCATAATCGTAATTCAATAAGAACTGGTTTGTTTTGACACAGTCTTAATGTTTTTTGATAGGTGAGATCTACAAAATTTAATTTGTCTGTAAAAGGTTGTAAAGGAATATGACTTAATATGTTCCAATGAGTTTCAATAAATTGAACATTTTTTATGTGTTCGTAATAGATTCCAGGTGATTTGTTGATAGGAGTATTGGTATATTTCTTGTGAATTTGTTCACTATTTGTCAGCCATATTATTGCATACCTGAAACAAAAGCATGTTTCAATCTATTCATGTGAACTTTTATTGGTTTTTTATTTACTAAAATTGTGCAATTGACAGGAGAATTTATCTCTAGAATTTTATAAGGTCCATTATAATTTTGTGTAAGTTTTTTGGTTTGACCCTTCTTTGTTTGCTCATTTTGGAGATATACTAATTGTCCTTCTAAGAAAACGGTGTCATTAATCTTTTGGTCATAATATTTTTTACTGACTACTTTAGATTCTAATAGATTCGTTTTTGCTAACTCATGAGATTTTCTAAGCTTAAGTGTTAAATTATCTAAATAATCTTCATATGTATATTTGAGTTCTACTGGTCGTATTATACTGCTAGGTAGATTAGGTGTATATCCAAATATTAGTTCATATGGTGTGAATTTGGTTGAAGTATGATTAGTTGTATTATATGAAAACATAGCAAAATCTAGCCATTCGTCCCAATCGGATTGATCAGCTTTAATATAATGTTTAAGGTAGTCTGCTAAAGTAGCGTGACTCCTTTCTAATGCAGCATTTGATTCTGGATGATAAGCAGTACAATTTATATGTCTGATTTTAAAAAGCTTGGCGATTTGAGAAAATAATTTGGAAGTAAAATCTCGGCCTTGATCAGTAACTATTATATCGGGTTTTCCAAACTTGCAAATAAATCCACGAACCAGATTTTCAGCGATAGTCTTGGTTTCATGATTCGGAATTGCATAAGCTTGAGAAAATTTTGTTAAGTCATCTTGTAATGTTAATATGAACTTATTACCTGACTCGGTTAAAGGTAAAGGACCTACTATATCTAAAAATATTTTTTCTAATGGATTTGAGCTTGTTGTTGTTATCTCCATGGGCTTTACGAATTTTTTTCTAACGAGTTTATTTTTCTGACAAGATTCACAGGTTTTTATAAAGTTTTTAATATCATTTTTCATATTATTCCATTTGAAATGTTTTTTTATACGATTGTATGTCCGATGAAAACCAGAGTGTCCAGCCGTAGGACTAGTGTGATTCTCTTGTAATATTGTAGTTATTTCCTCAGGTTCAGGATTTGTTAGTATATCATGATAAATGATAATAGATATATCAGTTTTTCTAAAAATAAATCTAATCATAGATCTAATTTTTCCCCAACTTAATTTATCGTAGCTAAAAGTTATTCTGGGTAGGCAAATTTTTAATATTTTATCGTTTAATAACCAGTCTCTTAATTTTATTAGGGAATTAAATATATCTTCATAAGAGGTATTGTCCCAATAATTATTTTTTATAAATATGTAATAAAAGTTTTTATTTTGATCAGAAATATATATAATGTCATTTAGTCTTGGATTTTTGGCTTTCAATTTTTCTATATGACTGAATTGTTTATTTATTTGTTTCTGAACGATCTCATTAAAATTTAAATCTACGGAAACAAACAATGCTAAATTTTGTGAAAATGATGTAATCTTTTCATTTGTTTCTTTTATATTATCATTTGTTATTAATATAGTTTCGGATTTAGATAAGAACTGTGAATAAGTGTCATTATTTTCTTTACTCATTTTGTTTATTTGTAAGGTGATTGTTGCCGGGTTTTTGTTTTCTTCGCAAATATTTGTTTCAGATATGGTTAAAGGAGGACGACTTAAACAATCAGCATTTTGATTTAATTTACCTGGTTTATAAATAATTTCATAGCTATATTCTTCTAATGCTAATCTCCACCTAACGAGTCTTGATCCGGGATCTTTTACATTAAATAGCCATGTGAGTGGTTTATGATCCGTATAAATGAAAAATTTATTTCCGTACAAATATGGTCTAAAGTGTTTAACACTCCATACAATTGCAAGTAATTCTTTTTCTGTTGTGCTATAGTTTGATTCCGCTTTGTTCAAGGTACGACTAGCATAAGCAATAGGTAAATCATCTGGTACTTTACCTTGAGAAAGTATGGACCCTATTGCATAATTACTAGCATCCGTTGTTAAGACAAAGGGTTTGGTAAAATCTGGATACTGAAGTATTGGTTCTGAACAAAGTATTGATTTCAGGTTCTCAAATGACTGTTGTTGAATGCTTGTCCAATTAAATTCAACATTTTTCCTCAGCAGTTTTGTTAAAGGTTGTGTTAAAGCACTGAAATTTTTTATAAAGCGTCTATAATAACCAGTGAGACCCAAAAAGCTCTTAATATCTTTTTGTGTTCTGGGTATAGGAAAATCTGTAACAGCACATACCTTTTTTTCGTCCGGTTTGACACCAAATTCAGTTATTAAATGTCCTAAATACATTACTTCGCGACGAAAAAATTCGCACTTATCTGGTTGTATTTTTAAGTTGAATGTAGACAATTTTTCGAATACTTCTTTTAATCTTTTATTATGATTTTCTAATGTATCGGCATGAATGACTATATCGTCGAGATAGACAAAACATCTGTAATTTTGTATTCCTGAGAGGACAGTATTCATTAGCCTTTGAAAAATACTGGGAGCATTTTTTAATCCAAATGGCATTCGTGAATATTGATAATGTCCAGACGGAGTTGAGAAAGCAGTCTTTGGAGAATCCTCAGGATCCATTTTGATCTGGTGAAATCCTGATGTTAAATCTATTGTTGAAAAATATTTTGAATGACCCAATTGGTCTAATATATCGACTATATTCGGAAGTGGAAATGAATCTCCTATAGTAATATCATTTAGTCGTCGATAGTCTATAACAATTCGCCATTTCTTCTTTGCTGAAGCATCGGCCTTTTTTGGCACAACCCAAAGGGGCGAATTCCATGGCGAAGTTGATTCTTCGATAATACCTTGATCTAGCATACCTTTTATTTGAGTTTCGACTTCATGTTTGTGTACTTCAGGATACCTGTATGATTTAGTGCTAATAGGTACATTAGAATTTAAAGGAATTTTGCAAGTTATGGCATTTGTACTGGTAAGTTGATCTCCTTCCAGATAAAAGATATGATTGTACTCCTTGCAAATAGAAATTAAAGATGATTTTTCTTCACTATTTAAATGATCTGTTCTCAAGGCATTTTTTAATTTAGCAATTCTGTTAGAATTCGTATTATCTTTATAAGAAGACATTTTTCGTATATTTGCATTGTTTTGTAAATTTGGAATTTTTTCTATTGCTACTTGAATATCGTTTAATTCAACATCCGTTTCAGTAGTGTTTACGATTGAGGTTAAAAAGAAATCATTTTTTACTTTAACAACACTAGGACATAAAAATACACCTTTAAAGATTTCGCGTTCGGGACATAATCCTTCGCTTAATTCATTATTTATTACTTTAATTTGAACAATTGTTTCAGTTCTTGCGGATAGAATAGTTTTATTACTTCTTGAGTTAGAATTAGAGTTTTGATTTAGTATAAGATCGTCTGAACAGGATTTTTCTTCTGAACAGGATTTTGATTTATGATTTCGTGAAGAGTTACAAGTTTTATTTGTGCATATCTCAGTGGATTTTACACATTTTGGACTTGAATTTTCTTTGGATTTAGAGTTAGATTTAGATTGAATTGGATTGGATAGTAGTTCTTCACTACTTAAGGTTATTTGGATATCATTGGTTTCTAAATAAGAATGATCCTCTATGGATTTAGCATCATAAGGAAATATTTCATCGATATTAGAACTTGTCTCGATATTTTGATCTCTCAGAAATTCGTCATTGTCATTGTTTAATGGAGATTTTATATATTCGATTGAAATAGAACAATTTTTAAAGTTTAATTTATTTTCTTTATAATCAATTTGGCATTTATTTATTTCAAAAAAATCGCTACCTAATATACCGTCGAAATGAAGAGGAAAATCGTCTTCTACGACATAGAAAACATGAGTTTGGACAAAATCTTTTATCTTGAAATTTACGTTACAACTACATATAGTTTTATTTGGATTTAAGACATTTTTATCAATGCCTCGTAGAGTAATAGACTTAGAATAAATTTTTGGAATGTTTAGTATTTTTGAATATTTAATTAAAGAAATATCTGCGCCTGTATCGATTAGAAACTTGCAAGAGGATGGATTAGAATTATTTACTAAGGGTAAATCTACATAGGAAGTGACTGAGAAGTTGATGGTTGTGATACGGCCTGAACTGAACGAACTCCTCGAGAATCGACCGTTGGTTGTCGAGGATTCTGGAAGTTTAAAGAATTTGTTGGATTTTTGTTTTTATTGTTAAATTCGCGTTTTCTACATTCTTCTATAACGTGACCTGGTTTTTTGCAGTATCTGCAAAAACGTTGGGAAGTGTTGGTATTTTCTTTTCTTAAGTTTGGAGGAAAATCAGAATTGGAATTTGAATTTGAAGGTTTATAATTTTGATTTTGAGAATTTGACCTTTGAAGATTTGAATTAGGATATTTTGGGTTTTGAAAACTAGAATTTTGAAGATGTCTAACATTTCTATCTGAATTGTTTTTATATCGACAGTTATTTGAGGAATGGTTATTTCGTTTGCAAATATTACAGAATGGTCTGAAAATTTCTTGTCTTGATAACTGTTCTTGTTCTTCGGCAATTGCTATAGCAACAGCTCTTTCTAAGGAATCTGGATTTCGGGCTTTGATTAAAATAGAGAGGTCTTTGTTTAATCCTCTAATAAAGACATTTAGTGCTTGAGTTTTTAAGAGTTTAGTACATGCATTTCTTGCATCTGGAGATAAGTCTGGATCAAGTGTATTTATTAATTTTATATAGCAATTTTCAACTTTATTTGCAAATGACATTACATTTTCACTGGGCATCTGACGTAAGGAATGTAATTCCAATTGCCACTGACCTTCAGTTCGGCGTTCAGAATAAGCATCTAATAAGAAGTCTTTTAAATCTTTCCATTCGTCAAATGTTCTGTTTCTAGTTATGGCCCTAGCTTTATCGGTTAATTTAGTTTCTATAATGGCTAATAAGATGGGTTTGGATTGCGGATTTACTAAATTGTATGCTTTATCACAATTGTCTATGAATTCGTATAATTTTGATTTTGTACCATCAAATCGAATGAGAAGTTTTTCAGCTATTTCAATTGATACTGACATTTTATTTGAATTAGAAGTAGAAGAATTTGAAAGAGAATTTGAGTCGGGAGAAGGTATTTGTTCGTCAAATAAGTTACTTATATCAGGATATAAAGTAGACATACGTTTACAAGATTTTTAAAATATGAGACAGAATTTAAGATAGAATGTACTTACAAGTAGAATATTGTTGTTGGTCGCATAGTCTATTATTCCACGGGTTCACCTCTACTTCCGATGGAACTACAATTGGGTTATGACTGGAACTGGATTTCGAACTGGATGTACTGGACCCCAATGTAATTAGTTGTAGTGGCGATTTTTCCACACTGACAGTTTTTTTTTGAATGATTCCTCGAAGGAAACAAGTCAATTCAAAAATTCCTCAGCTCTCCTTCTATCAGCAATCAGAGGAACTCTGCTACTAATATCCCACGTTCTGACACCAAATTTTGTTATGGAATACTATGCGTTTATTTCTTCTCCGGACTAACTCTTTGTTTTGGAATTAAACAGAATATATTGACATGTATAAATTTATTATATTAGAGGATGAAAATTACACTCTGCTTGTTATTTCTTAAAACTATGAATATATAAGTTCTGTTATCTACAATTATTTAACGATGTTTCTGGATGGATTTGAGTACAAGAGATTGGACTCAAATATTAATATTAAAATAGCAAATACGGATAGCTTATCGAACAAAGAAATAAGAGAAATAAATTATTATTATTCCATAGATACGAAGTATTAGGTAAATAAACTAGCGAAACTTATTTATTCTAAATAGGAAAATATTTATGAAGAGTATTGATTCTGATTTCTAACAGCAAATAATTATTAGTGATTATACATGAGAACTTTTCATAATTGTAAATAACATATACCAGGTGACTAAAAACTATATAGAAATACATAGATACTTTAATTATCTTACATGTGAGTAGGTAGGTACATTACAAGGATTGTTAATGGGAGCAAATATAACTCCAGAGAAATAAAAGCACTTTAAGTTTATCGACTTATAATTAACTATTTTTAGATTAAAGAGGTTCAAAACGACGTAGCTGACTATACAGTATCAAATAATTCTTTCTTTATCACACGTAAAAGAGAGAAACCGTATTTATGAGAAAAAAATGCCCGACTTCGGCGTAGAGAAATATTTTATACGTGAATTGAGAGTGAATTTTAAAATGCACTTGCCTCAAGGGCGTGTGACAACGAACTAATAAAATAAAATTTGTTGCGTAAAAGTGTAGATTACCCCTCTTGTATTTAGGTGTGAAAACTATTTAAGAGGCTGAGAGGCTGTGGCGCCGTTAAGTCGGCTAGCAAACTTGATATTAGTGAATATTTTACTTATTCTACACTAAGAAAAGTGTAAAGAACTATATTTTTATTTTGTATTTTAAAATGATATGTTCATTTCTGGAACATAGACTGCCCGCGTTGAAGTATTTACTTCAAAACGAAAGAAAGAGTGATTTGAGAAAGTAAGCAAACTTAACTTAAATGTAATTTAAGAAATAACTATTCCTAAACTAGAGTAATACATATAAATGTGACAAAATTTAAAATTTTAATTTTCTACTTTGTCCACAGGAAGAGGACAGAGTTTTGTAATGGGTCTGTTAAAATATCCATCTCTAGTCTTTATTTTAACACTACGGACCTTATCGTCCTTACCAGTAAACAATTCAACAATTCTTGCCAATGGCCAGTGTAGGGGTGGAACTTTATCTTCCTTTAATAGAACTAAGTCGTTAACTTCAAGATTCTTCTGTGGTGTTAACCACTTGGGGCGATTCTGAAGTTGATTAAGGTAATCAATTTTCCAGCGTTTGGCAAATGATTGCTGAATCTTCATGTAGTTTTGCCAAATTGTTAATTTATTGTCAGGTATTTCCGTCACTATCTCTTCAGGAAATGACGTAATTGGTTTTCCTATTAGGAAATGTCCTGGAGACAATGTGTTAAAGTCATTTGGATCATTTGACATAGCACAAAGAGGGCGTGAGTTTAGTACTGCTTCTATTTGTGCGAGAACTGTGCTAAAGGCTTCAAAAGTTAAAGTGGTATTGCCTAAAAGTCTTAAAATGTGATATTTGGCACTTTTTATGGCTGCCTCCCAAATTCCACCATGATGCGGAGAATGGGCTACAATAAATTTCCATTGGATTTCAGAAGAGGAGAGAAAATTGAATATGGACTCAGAGGTTTCCTTTTGTTTAAGAAATAGTGCAACTTCCCTCAACTGATTTCTAGCTCCTAGAAAATTAGTGGCGTTATCTGAGTAGATAATTTGTGGACAGCCTCTCCTACTGATGAATCTTTTTAAAGCAAGTAAGAAACTTTCGGTGGAGAGACCTGTGACTAATTCGATGTGCACTGCACGAGTAACCATACATACGAACAACGCTATGTAGGATTTTATTTTTGGAGCCTTTCTTAAATTGGAGCTTTTTATAAGAAATGGACCACCAAAGTCTAGACCAACATTGGTAAATGGAGGGGAGAAACATGAACGTTCCCGTGGTAAATCAGCCATTAACTGTGTGGCTGTCTTTGCTTTAAATTTAAAACAATCGTGACACTTATTAATTATCCTTTTAGTTTCTTTGAGACCATTTAGACACCAATATCTTAAACGAAAATTGGAAAGAGTATTTTGAGGGCCTGCATGACATAATCTTATATGTTCTCTATGCAGCATTAATTTTACTATGTGATTATGAGAGGGTAGAAGTAATGGGTACTTCTGTTCATATGGGACGTCTGAGTACCTTAGACGACCACCTACACGAATCATTTGCTGATTATCTATGAATGGGTTGAGTTTTAAAATTGTTCTATTTGAAATTATCTCCTTATTCTCAAGACAAGAAAATTCTCGAAAAAAGTGTGCCTTTTGCAAAAGTTTTATTATTAAATTTTCAGCATTTTTTAATTCTGAAACAGAGAAGGGTCCAACATATTTTTCATTTGGAAACTTGAAATTGTGAATATACCTGAGAATAAGTGTGATACTGCGTTGTAGTTTTGAGAAGTTTGAAAATTTGAGAGATAAATTTTCAATGAAACTTATTGGACTTTCTTGTGCTAGATGAACTATTTTCTTTTCCTCGGGTATTTTACTTACATTTGGTTTTGAATCATAAGAAGTTAAATCTAAGTCATAATTAAGTAGAAATGAGGGACCTTGAAACCAAAATTTTGAGTTTAGAAGTTCAGGAGCAGACATGCCTCTTGACGCAATATCTGCGGGGTTTTGTTTTGACTTTATATATCGCCACTTAAATTGTGGGTTTCCTTGTATTTCAGAAACTCTATTTGCAACAAACTGTGACCATCTCGAGCTATGTGAGCCTAACCAAGCAAGTACGATTTCTGAGTCCGTCCAGCAGTTTATTGAGTCTATTTGAGTTAATTTATTATTTAGAATTTCAACTATTCTTTTAGTGAGTTTGCTGCATAAAACAGCACCCATAAGTTCTAACTTAGGTAAAGTTAATGTTTTTATTGGAGCTACCCTACTTTTAGAGGTGATGAGTGTGGAAGAGACATTTCTTGAGCTATAAGTAACTCTAATATATATGCAGCTGGCGTATGCCTTTTCACTAGCGTCGGAAAATGCGTGTATTTGTATAGTACATATATAATTTTCAATAAAAAAAGGTCTGTGAATTTTTAAATGTTTTAGTGCTGAAATATGTTTGAGAAAATTTAACCATTCATTTAAGAGTGTAGAGTCTAAACTTTCATTCCACTGAATTTTTGAAAGCCAAATTTTTTGCATTATTATTTTTGCAGTTACTATTACAGGATTAATTAATCCCTTGGGGTCGAAAAAACTTGCGATTATCGAGAGCACTTGTCTCTTAGTGTAGGAACCTTTTATTTCGATTTCTGGCACTGAAATAGAGAAACTATCTAATTTAGAGTCCCAACAAAGACCTAATATTTTATTGGAATGATTTTCTGAAGATATAACATACGTAGAGTCAGTTGAAAATTGTGAAATATTTTCTAAAAATTGTGGTGAATTTGAACACCATTTGTGAAGAGATATGCCTGCCTTTTGTAGCAGTGCAGTGATTTGCTCATGCGCAAGTGTGAGTGTTTCAATACTATTTGTACCATATAATATGTCATCAATATAGCAAAAATTAATGAGCATATCATGAGCGAGAGGATATTCTTCCTTATGCATGTTTGCGAGTTCAATTAAACATCGTGTGCTAAGGAAGGTAGCTGGTTTCGTTCCATAGGTAACCGTTTCCAATTGTATACATTTTAACGGCTCCGAGGGAGAGTTACGCCACAAAATATTTAATAAGAAAGTTTGGTTGGGGTTTATTCTGATTTGTCTAAACATCTTTTTTATATCAGATGTGAATACATACTTGAAGAGTCTAAAGTTGACTAAAGTGTCAAATAGTTCTGGTTGTGTGGTATAACCCTTTAACATAATATCATTAAGGCTAAAACCAGAAGTGGTTTTCATGGATGCGTCAAAAACTACGCGCAAACGAGTTGTGAGAGAAGTGTCTTTTTCTACACTGTGGTGAGGCAAGAAATATTTGTTTTCTGAGTGTATATTCTGCAGAGACAACGGAACATATTTTGCATGTCCTAATTCAACATACTCATCTATAAAGGATTTATATTGTTTGTAAAGAGAATCATTTTTTGAGAATTTGTTCTCCAAATTTAGAAATCGCCTTCGCGCCATTTGGAAAGAGTCGCCCAATTTATTATTTTCATTAGGCGTGCATAGGGGTAAATCTACTTGGAACTGTCCATTCGGTAGGATTTGTGTTGTGGCTTTAAATATTTTCTCAGCCTTTTCATCATCAGGACTTAAACGCTTTATTTCGGGAACTTCTTCAATGTCCCAAAACCTTTGGAGAAGATTATTTATATTTTCTTCTTCAGTGTGAGATTGAACAAATAAAGAAATATGATTCGAGTGTGAATAGTTACAGTTTGAGTGAGAGTGCATCTTTTTCTTAGATGAAACTTGTGGAGATAAGTTACCGAACATGACATATCCTAAATGAGTGTTTTGAAGCACTGGAAGACCTGCTCCAATATGAATTAAACCATCCTTTAATAGATCACAGTAAATTTCTGCACCTAATAAGAGATCGATTCTCCCTGGGGAGGAGTAAGAGGGATCACTGAGCTTTATGCCATCTGGTATTTTTATTTTGCTACGATCTAGAGGTACCTGAGGTATTTTACACGTAATATTATCCAAAACTGCACATGATACTTCAAATTTCATATCATTGTTTTTATATGGGAAAAATTCAATGTTTACCATTTCATTTGAGATGGAACAATTTTGAGAGATTGTGGAAATTTGTAATTTTTTATTAGTAGTAGTGTAATTTAGTTTATTTACTAAATCCTTTGTTGCAAAGCTCGATTGAGATCCATTATCGAGAAGACATCTTGCGTGTACAGGTTGTCCACTTTTAGAGTAAATTGTTACCAGCGCTGTGGCTAGCAAAACTTCGTTTTTTGGATTGAAAGTGGAGAGAGAAGAGATGCAAGATGAATTTTGACTTTGTGTGTCTGAGAGTAGACAATTTTCATTTGTCTGAGTGCTTAAGTGAGTAGAAGTGTTTGGTGATTCACTATATGAATGTGGAGAATTAATTCTTTGAGTAACTTGGGCATTATTACTTCTTTGAGGAGCATGAAAATGACTTTGAGAGATATGTGGTGCACTGTGGCGAGTTTGTGAATCACCCTGTATACTTGCGGACGATTGAGAGGTTTGTGGTGCATTAAAGCGTGATTGTTGCCTATTGGCGTGACTTTGATTACCATCATGTGAATTTGAAGCACTTTGATTGCTTCGAGTGGGAGAGAATAAATTATTTTGATGAGTGTGAGAAAAATTATTTTCTTCATGCAGAAGTGTATTGTGCTTTTTATTGCAAATTTTACATGTGTATTTAGAGATGCATTTATCAGTAAAATGCTTAGTGCCAAAACAGTTTCTGCAAAGCTGTGCTTGCTTTACAAAATTAAACCTTTCTCGAGAATTTGTGTCTTTAAATAAGTTACACTGATATATTTTATGACCAGTTTGTTTACAAAATATGCAATTTTCATAGCTAGATTTATTATTATTTATAGTGGAAATATGAGTAGTTTTTTGAGTGACTTTATTATTAAACTTTGACTGAGTTTCAGTGTAATTAAGTTTCTCTAAAACATCACATCTTTTTTCTAAAAATTCAAAAAATTGTTTGAGTGTTGGAACATTCTTAGAACCTACTTCATATTCAAAAGCCTTGTGAGAAGCAAAATCTATTTTTTCTAAAAATATTTCTAATAAAAGGAGGTCCCAATGTTCAATTGGAACTTCGAGATTACTAAGAGCTTGAAGCGTTTGCTTTGTGTGTACAAGAAAATCTCTTAGTACCTGAGGAGTGCATTTAACTAGAGATTGAGACTTTAACAGCTTTTTTATAAGAGTACTAATCACTCGTGATTTGTCATCATATCTTTCTTTTAGGGTTTTTATAGCGATAGCAAAATTTGCATCTACTACTTCGATACTGCTAATTAAGTTTAAAGGTTCTCCTTTGAGGAAGGATTTTAAATATATAAACTTTTGTACATTATTTAAACTTGAATTGTTTGTGATCAGAGTTTCAAATAGTTGAAAAAATTCATTGAATTCTGAGAAATTGCCGGTAAAGGTTTTCATGCTAATTTCAGGCAGCCTCGCACTGGAAACAGCATTATTATTTGAGCTGGGTACTTTATTTACAGTTAAATTTAATTCTATTATTTTTCTTTGCAAACCTTTGAGTGTGTTGAAGTATTTTTCTTCAACATTTGCTCGATCAGCTGATTGTTGGTCGCTGTCATCAGTCTGTTCGATTTCTAATTGAATTTGTTCATATTGTGTGAAAAAATTAAAAAGTTTTTCTTTCCTATTTTCAAAATCAAGTATTTCGTTTTCTGTGTCTTTATTGGCTATAAACCATTCTGAGATACGTGTAATTGATGCTTTAAGTGATTTGCGCTTTTTCTTTAAAGCTTCCATTTTTTATTTAAAGTGAATTTATTTGCAAATATATGCTGAGCGAGAAATAAGAGTGAATGATTTTGTTTAGTGTAAATGTCTTTTTTAACTAAGACGCGATTTTAATTTTAATAGAGTATTTTTACTAGAGTGATAAACAAATATTATTCGTGAGAGCGGGCTGTGAGACAATCTGTATAATAAATAATTGTCAGCTATCTTTAGCGATATTGAGAAGAAAGATCTGTTGTCAAATCAAAGCCATTAGTTAATATAAATATTAATAAACAAATAAAAGTCGAGATAAATATCTACCAAATATAAATGTGTGCATGCAGTGACTATAGAAATATATAGAAAGAGTTTTAACCTCACCAAATGTTTTTCAAGTATCCAATTTAATTACCGCTGTCGCTTACCAGCACATAACGCACTTTTCACAAAACACACGTGTCTAATCTTGAACGAAGGTCAACTTGTGCAATCTTTCTTCTAGGGACGAGAAACCATTATTCTTTCTTCCTGTTGCTCTCCGGCGTGTGTAATCCTTTTCTTTCTTCAGTCCTGTTTCATCAAATAATCTGTGCTCGATAGGACCACGAATGAATGGGAGCCTTGTTACTGGCTCCCTATATTCGAGAGTTGGAAATCTTTTGATTCCAAGCCTTACTTCAAAGGACTTGTGAATGGATGTATCTCCATAGGTTTGGTTCTTCAGTGACCGTTGAAGGATAAGGATTGTTAATGGGAGCAAATATAACTCCAGAGAAATAAAAGCACTTTAAGTTTATCGACTTATAATTAACTATTTTTAGATTAAAGAGGTTCAAAACGACGTAGCTGACTATACAGTATCAAATAATTCTTTCTTTATCACACGTAAAAGAGAGAAACCGTATTTATGAGAAAAAAATGCCCGACTTCGGCGTAGAGAAATATTTTATACGTGAATTGAGAGTGAATTTTAAAATGCACTTGCCTCAAGGGCGTGTGACAACGAACTAATAAAATAAAATTTGTTGCGTAAAAGTGTAGATTACCCCTCTTGTATTTAGGTGTGAAAACTATTTAAGAGGCTGAGAGGCTGTGGCGCCGTTAAGTCGGCTAGCAAACTTGATATTAGTGAATATTTTACTTATTCTACACTAAGAAAAGTGTAAAGAACTATATTTTTATTTTGTATTTTAAAATGATATGTTCATTTCTGGAACAATTACCTTTGTAGCATTTTTGTTTCACTCCGTATATCATAAAATACCGAAAAAGATTCTTAATCGTTTTGCGTCTCTAAGATTGATAATATAAACATTTTTAGTCTGTTTATAATAACACAAATTACTTTTTTTTTATCTTGGTTCCGCCTAGATATTTACGCTGAAAATAAATATGAATCTTTCGACTTAAATTGGTGGGAAAATGAATGCTAACAAGAGAATGATTTTTGAGAGGATGATGTCACTACTCGGTGGACCGGCTGCCAGAGCAGCCAGTTTCATTGTTTGAGTCCGGATTTTGTCATTGGAAATGCGTTAGTGTAGCAGTCAAAGAAAGAAATCAAATTTGGATCTGAACGGTAAAACATCGCTGAAAGTTTTAAAAACCGTCAAATTTTCGCTTAATTCATTTTGGTTAGAAGGAGGTGATTTAATCTCGAACTGCTATGTGGCAGTCTTTGTAAAGTGAGATAATCACCGGTTTGTTGCTGTATTCCGTGTCAAGGGGTCCGATAACAGCTTTTCTGAGAGCTACAAGGGCCTACATGGTTTTGAGTGAAAAATAAGCAGCCAAATTTAAAGAATACATATTGTTAGCATCCAAGATAAACTGAGGCCAACTTTTGGTGTATGTTAGCCTCCATTTTGTGTCTCCTATGGGTCGGATCCGGATCGTTTGAAGTTTGTTTGGGACAGTGTTTTTTGTATTCAAATTTAAGGTAACAAACTTTTTTTAATAATTTCAAAAGAAATAATTAGTTTTGTTAAATTTTTCTAAATAAATATTTATTTTTAATATACTAAGATTTACTCCATTCCAGTTTAAAGGTTTATAAATGAACATATGTTTTATGGATCAGCTAATTGTCATATTTTAGTTTTCTTTTAAAAAAAGTTAACCTTGATAATTATTTATAATTCAGAAAAGTTTGATATTTCATTTCTGCATATGACAGTCAGTATATACTTTGCAATGTAACATTTGTTGATAAACATATTTTTAATTCTGTTTTGTTAGAAGGTTAAACTCAATGTAAGATTTGTTGATAAATTTGGATATTTTTATTTGTAATAACTGTTTATGTGAAATAAAAATAAATATGTAATGTTTCTCTTTAAACCAGAAGTTAAAAAATTATTTCTTTTATCTCTATCTTCATTATTAGCGAATATATTTATATGAATATATTTATGGAAGATTCTGAAACAAATATTATTTCCAAACAAAATTTAAACCTCTTCTATCTTCGATCTTGACTTCCCCTATAAGGTGTAACAGACTGTACTTATGTAATACATGGCCCAGCTATGATGCTTTTCTCCTTTTATCAGTTGTCAACAATTCCATATCTTTACCCAGTCGTCACAATTGTCCCAGGTATTGTCAGTATACGTCGATACAGCCACATTTTTAAAGCCTCTAGTTTTTTTATGGTTGCTATTTTTAATTTCCACCCTTCTACTCCGCAAAGTAACGTAAAAGTACGAAACATTTCATGACGCGCCATCGCATGCTAACTCTTAGGTTGCGGTTTCTAAAGAGCTTTCTCACTTTTATGAATGTAGATCTTGGTATTTAATATAATCATCTTAATCTCTACATCACGGTCCCACTTATCATTTACCGTGTTTCTAAAATATTTGAAAATATGTACTCTTTCAACAATAGGTTTCAATGGGCAGGTCAATATTTTTTAGTTTTCTTTCTGTCGATCAGAAGTCCAAATTTATAACTTATAGTATTTACTCTATTGAGCATCATCTATAAATCTTTTATATTATCGGCTAATATAACAGTATCATCTACATATTAAAAATTACTTATTGGTATGCCATTCATTTTATTTCCTTCATTATACTCTTCCAGTACTTCTGCAAGTACTTGTTCCGTGTAGGTATAGGTTGAACAGCAGTGGCGAAAGAATACAGCCCTGTCTAACCCCCGTAGAAATAATTATTTTTTGATTCATCCTATATTCATACTTGATGTAGGTTGTTTGATTCCAATACAGATTTTGAATAATCTGAATCTTCTTAGCTTCAAGTCCTAATAAAATCCAAAGACGATATAAGGAAGTCTAAGATCGACCAAAGATCCAAGAGAACCGTTGTCTACTCGAGAAATTTACTGAATTCCACGTATTTGTGTTTCAGTGCACATACAGTGTAAATACTTGTTTGACTGAGCACAAGAGAAACTACCATCTTTGTGACTGCGCAAAACCGGCAGTTGTAGAATATACATTCAGATAAGACAACCACCAAAGTTTATTCGAAAAAATACAGGTGCTTACTGTTGTGAATAACGGAACTCACCTTGCGAGACATGACATAGAATGGATGTCGAAGATTGTCGGGTGTACCTAGTTTTTAGGTTAAGTAACAATGTGCTTTCTTTGGTATTAATTAAAGTCCATTTTATCAATAAAGCTGAATGTATGTAGTGCCTATGCTGTCATGCGAACTAGGTCCTTTATACAAGTTATGTAGGTCAAATGTTTCTTTTGTATGGTCAACGGATTGTCAGAAGGTTTTTGACAGCAGTAAGGAACTGCTTTTATCAAACCGAATACTCACGTAATATAACCCTTTACTTCCAATATATGTCACTTGTGACAGTAGTGGACCTGGAGTAGGAGCTGAGTCACAGAGTTGATAAGGATGATAGGCCTGTTTGTTTTCCATCTGGAACCTTATCATCGGCGAAACAAAAGTATTCAAACATAGAGAAGAAAGCGTTAGCTATAATGTTTGCTATTCGTAAGTTTCATAAATATTTATATGGTCGAAAGTTCACCCTTGTCAGTGATCATCAACCTTTGCAGTACATTTTAGGAGTTAAAAGAGGAGCTAAAAGAGGCATTCCAGTAACAGTCGCATCGAGAATAATTAGATGGGCCCTTACATTGTCAGCATATGATTATACCATAGAATATAAGAAGTGAAGTTTAATTTCCAATGCAGATTCCCTGTCTCGTTTACCGTAAGGATAGTACTAAGGTATCTGGTGAAATATTTTCATTTAACATGTTAAGTGAAGTCCCTTTGCAGTTTAAAGATGTAGCAAAAGCAACCAAGCAGGATAATTTATTGTCCAAAGTAGTTGACTTAACCCTATCGGGATGGACAAACCATGTACAGGGAGATGATTTAAAACCATATTTTAAACTTAGAAATAACTTTTCGGTTGAATGGGATTGTTTGGTTGTAGGCACTAAAGTAGTAATTCCATTCTCCAGAAAGTACAGAGAAATTTGTTCAATCGTGTACTATTTGTTAGTCTACACATAATTTTCCTAATAGGTCAAATGGTATACCATGGGCATTAGCACCCCATAATTTCTATAGCGTAAATGTTGATTTTTTCCAAAAGCTAAATTTAACCTTCTTTATTTTAGTGGATAATAAATCTAAATGGATAGAAATCAGGTTAATGGAAAATGGTACAGTAGCTAGGGAAGTCATAACAGTACTTAAAGATGTTTTGCCATTTTTGGATTACCTGTAGAACTTGTTTCTGATACTCCTTTCAATTCAGCAGAGTTTGTTTCAGCGTAATGGTATAAAACCAATCAAATACTCACCATATCATCCACAATCAAATGGACTAACAGAGAGAGGGGTCCAAACAGTGAAGAAATCGTTAGAGTGCAATTTATTTTTATGTTCAGAAAATATTACATTAAACGTAGTGAAAATTAACTTAACTAATTTCCTCTTCACCTATCGCAATACTTCTTCTACTACAGCAGGCATTTCTCCAGCCCAGTAAATGTTTAAAATTAGACCACGGACCAGGTACGATTTATTGAGACCATCTGAAAATGGTAATTTTGTAAACTCTGAACAACCAATTCGAAATATCAAATTGTATAATACTAATGACCAAATGTATGTCAAAAATACTCGTACACATGTATGGGACTTGGGAAATGTAGTTAAAGTCTTAAGTTATTGTACTTACCTTGTGAATGTTAATAATGTTATAAAATTTGTGCATGTCGACATTATATGGCTAGCTAAGGAAAACCCTAGAAGTAAAGAACCAGAACCCATATATTGCACCCACCCACCTGCCTAATATTGGTGTAAGTGATGGCATGGACCTTCAGGTGGAGGAAAATAGTACTGCAATTCCAAATTCCAATAATAATGCAACCGTTATTAGTAATTCACTTAGGCATATTCAAACTGATACAACATCTAGAAGCCCTATTTCCCCTCTTCTACAATCTGAGCAGACACCTTTACCAGTGGTTACCAGATATGGGAGAGCTGTGAAACCACCTAACAAGCTTTCTTTATAGAAGAGAAGAAATGTTGTGAATAACGGAACTTACCTTGCGAGACATGACATAGGACGAATGTCGAAGATGGTCGGGTGTGCCTAGTTTTTAGGTTAAGTAACAATGTGCTTTCTGCTTTCTTTGGTATTATTAAAAGTCCATTTTATCAATAAAGCTGTATAATTTTATCAATAAAGCTGAATGTATGTAGTGCCTATGCTGTCATGCGAACTAGGTCCTTTGTACAAGTTATGTAGGTCAAATGTTTCTTTTGTATAGTCACCCGATTGTCATAAGGTTTTTGACAGCAATAAGGAACTGCTTTTGTCAAATTGAGTACTCACGTTCTATTACGTTAACCCTTTACTTCCAATATGTGTACTTGTGACAGTAGTGGACCTGAGTCACAGAGTTGATATGGAGGATAGGCCTGTTTGTTTTTTTAGTTTTTAGGTTAAGTAACAATGTACTTTCTTTGGTAATAATAAAAGTCCATTTTATCAATAAAGCTATATAATTCAATACATCACTTACAAGCAAATCACACTACTATCCATCATATTAAAATCTGTATCGATATTGACAGCGGAACCATGGTGACAACGCTCGCTTATCGTTCTCGTATATCGTAAAGATACATGTCTATGATTACATACAGATACATGTCTATGTACAAAGAACTGTCTATGATTATAAAATCAAAAACATTTTGGGTAAATTGTTTCAGACTAAAAAATGTGGAATGAAATAATATGCAAAATAAATGGTTATAGCACTTTTTTATCAAAATACTTAACTTCTCGTCTAAAACTATTTTTACACAATTTCCGTAAACCCATTACTACGTCCACAAGTATGCAAAATTTAATTGGCCAAAATTGCAGTTCGTCACATCAGTAAACGTGGAGAAACATGTCGAGGTTTCGTGCCGATGATTATTTTTACTATTCGTGAGATTTATTTTCTGATTAAAATAACATTTTGCATGAAGTGTTTTTAGTTGGTATTATTTATTACAAAAAATATGTTGATTAAGTAATTGGTTAAATAACCAGAAGAATCTAAAATAGGAGTTGTTATATATTAGATCTACAGATTACACTTTTTAATATTCTAATTTATTTGTAATATTATTTAAATTTCCCGGTCCTGGCTTTATTACTGAAATGCAGCAACTAAGTCGTCTCCGGAATAAGAAAATTTTTCTCAAAATCTTAACCAGATAATTATTTAAAAATCATGTCAATGAAACCAATATAGTTACTGTGCTTATTTCTTCTTCTTCTTCTTCCTCTTTATAAGCAATTCTGCTTATTCATTGGCGGATTAATACCTCTATGGAAGGTTGTCTCTCTATCTTTTCAGCGGTCATCCGATACTTCTTCTGCCGATTGGTGACTTATGTCTTGCTAGTTTGACGACAGGGGTCTCCTCCATTCTGCTTATGTGGATATTCCATTCTGTTTTCTATTTTGTGTCCATTCATTTATACACTGTACGTTACATTTTCTTCTAATGTCTTCACTTCTTTTCGATCTCTTAGCGTATTTCCTGTAATTCTTCTCAGTACTCTCATCTCTGCAGTTTCCAGTATCCTTTGCGTTGTGACTGTGTCAGGTCTTGTTTCCAATAATGACATATGTCATTATTGGTCTTACACTGGCGTTATGAATTCTTGACTTCATCTCAGTGTTAATGTGTCTGTTTCTGTTAATGTGATCTCCCATTTCTTTGTCCAGGTCTCCATAGCTAGACAGTGTAATTCCCAGGTATTTTATTTCCATTACTTGTTCAATACTGATGCCATCAATTTCTATTTTACATCTGGTTGGTTCTTTGCTGACTACTATTTTAGTTTTCTGAGATGAGATTGTCATATTAAATTCTTTTGCTCTTATGATAAATCTGTGGACCAGTCTTTGCAGACTATCTTCATCTTAGACTATCAATATTGCGTCGTCTGCATAACAGAGTATTTTTATTTCTTTGTTTCCCATTCTGTATCCTCTTCCTTTGTTAACGCGTTCCCTGTTTTCATCCATGATCAAATTGAAGAGCATGGGGCTCAATGAATCTATTTGTCTTATTTCGCTGCCTATTTCTATAGGTTCTGTAAGTTGTCCATCTATTCTGACTTCGATTGTGTTCTTGTTCTTTTGATAGATGTTTTCGAGAGTTTTTATAATATTTAGGGGAACTTCTCTATTATACAGAAGATGAAATACATCTTTGAGTCTTACTCTGTCAAACGCCTTCTTTAGCTAAATCAGACACATAAATGCTGCTCTATTATATTCTAGTGATTTCTCAGTAATTTGCTTTATACCGAATATTGCATCTGTATACGATCTTCCACTATGAAAACCCTGTTGTTCATCTGCTAAACTTATCCTCTGATTTATTAGCACTTGTAAAATTTTAGTTGTAAGTTTTAGCGTAGTATTTAACAAGTTTATACCTCTGGAGTTTTCTGGCTGTTTTTTATCTCCTTTTTTGAATAGTAGAATTAGTTGGCTCGTTCTCCATTCTTTCGATATTTTATTGTGTTTTATAATTTTATTAATTAATGTTGTTAATTGTTCCGTAATTGCTGCTCCACAATATTTCAGTAATTAGTTTGGTATCTCATCTTTACCTGCTGCTTTTCTGTTCTTCAGGTTTTTAAGTATTTTCCGAACTTCCTGTACATTTATATTAAGTTCTTCATTTGTGGTAATTTCTGGTATTTCCGGTTCTAGCGTCGTTTGTCCTTCCTATGCATAAAGCTTTTTTAGGAAGTCAAACCACGTATTCTTTTCTATGAATCCTGTGCTTCTTTGTGCTATAAATTATAACTGTGAGTAGCATCTTTATAAATTATTAACTATCGATCAATACCGTAACCTCAAAATCTGATATATAAGAGTACTGATAAGAACCGCTTTTTTGTACTTACCTTTTGTACTTTCTGGCTTTCTAGACAGGACCGTCTCGAGGAGAGAAATTGGAGAAGTATGACAATTAAATTCAAAAATGGATGGAAATTCTGATCGATCTGCTTCGGCTTCTCACCACACCAAAAAACCAAATACATATTCCAGTTCAAAGTTCTTTTTCAAAGTTTTTTAAGTGGAGTTTGTTCTGATTGCACCAATTTTGTAGTCGGTCTAAGTCATCTTGTAGCAAGGCTTTTAAGCTATCTATAACTTTCAAGTCACCTGCCAACATTAGACATTTGTTAATTAGGAAACAGGAAGTAATGTTATTAACAAAGATATTAAAAAGAAGTGGAGAAGTGTGGTTTCCTTGAAGAACTCCAGATGTTACTGTAATACTGTCAGATAGATGACAACCTATCTTGACTCTTTGACTTCTCCCAGATATAGAGTTTTTAATCCATTTAACAAACCTGACATGAAGGCCTACATTAATTAATTTGTCCAAAAGTATTTGGTGATCTACACGATCAAATGCTTTGGAAAAGTTTGTGTAGATTGCCTCTACCTGTTTACGGTATTCCACATGATGCTTACCTGAAAGTTGCTTTGCTATAAGACTGTCGAAGAGCAGGGATTGCAAATTGTATACAAATGCTACGATAACTTTCAATATTGTCTTTCTGACCATTTTTAAATATAGGAACAACGTAACTTTCTTTCCATGAAGAAGGAAACATAGAGGTTTTCAGAGACCTATTAAAAAATATAACAAATGGTATAACAAGGGTACAGACACACTTATTTAATAAAAAATTAGGCACTCCATCTAGACCAGCAATAAGCTTATCGGGCAGCTTATTTATGCCATTAAAAATATCGGTCATGGTAACATTAGAAGAACAAATATTTGTACTAAAGTTGCTATTTAATGGATGGAGGATAGGTATGTAGAGGTTGTTGTTATTTGGTGAACACACAGTTTGGAAGAAGTTCATAAATAAATTAGCTATGTCTTGACCATTTGTTGCAGATTTGACTTGATAAAATAAGGAGTTAGGTAGATTATGACTAGATCGCGTATCATTGATGTACTTCCAAAATGATCTTGGATCATTTCTTAGACCAGTATCTATACCTTTAATATAGTTGCTGAAGCAAATTTCAGACAGTTGTTTTACATTCAGCTCTTAGGTGGGAAAATCTAATATAGTCATCATTATAACGGTTATTGACATAAATATAGTGAGCATATTTTTTCTCCAGGGTCAGTCTTCTAAGATCAGCAGAAAAAACACTTGGGAGAAGTTGAAGTTCTATATTTCTTCAATGGCACAAAGTAAGTAATTCCCATAGAAAGAACTTCATATAATAATTTTGTAGCAACTTCAACATCATTAACCATACATACCTGCCAGTCTATGGAAGCAAGGAAGTTGTTAAGCGCAATGTAGTCACCATTCCGAAAATCATAAAACAACTCATCATAAACCAACTTATTTCTATTTGTTTCTTTCACATCGAAGTTTAAGCAATATTCATAACCCACATGATATATGCTAGGATCTACAAGGAGATCACTTGCTTTTAAGATATTAAGCTTCCTAACATTAGAAAAAACTAAATCCAAAAATACATTACGAGTATTG
This sequence comes from Diabrotica undecimpunctata, assembly GCF_040954645.1. Classification (NCBI taxonomy): domain Eukaryota; kingdom Metazoa; phylum Arthropoda; class Insecta; order Coleoptera; family Chrysomelidae; genus Diabrotica; species Diabrotica undecimpunctata. Next base: position 121,922,124 of record NC_092810.1, on the reverse strand, counting down.
GGAATATTATTATGTTGATACAATTTTAAAAAACCGAAGGCTTAAGCAATATTCACAACTGGATCACCTGTATAACAATGCACTATTACACCCAACTCACCATTCTCCCATGATGCATTGGGAAGATTGTTATCACCAAAAACATAGATATCCTGTACTGAGTATTACAGAAGAACATTTTCCACAGTTTGACAATGCCAGTTGTATACTTCGCGAGGTGATTTTGGAGGTATGTAAACATCACCGACCACAAACTTGACTTCATTAAGTTGACATAAGATATATATTTGCTCAACCCGATCTTCACGAATCCTAATGGTTTGTGATTTAAGCTTGTTGTTAACAAACACTAGTACACCACTGCCACTTAACATTGCATTGATTCTCTGGGATCTATCACATCTGTAGATACTAAAACCATCACATTTAATTTCACAATCAGTTATGTTATCATTCAAGTTACTCTCGACTAAAATAGTTATATTGTACAAGCAGCAGGAAATACTTTTCAGGATCTCGGAAATCTTTGTATGAATACCACTGTTAATGGGAAGGATACTAGTTTTTCTTGTAGTTTAACTTCACAAACTGTAGGAACACCACTTCGGTATCTAATGCATAAATTTTCATCGCCAGTAGTTTTTCTTTCCTTTAGTTTCTTTTTAGCTGCCTTGTAAGCTTCTTGTTCCATCTTAGTTTGATCCTTTGAGATTCTATAAACAGTATTTCGAAGCTTATTACTAGACTTAAGAACCAATTTCACCGTGTTAGCATTACATATAACTTTGACTGGTCTAGCTTGATTGTAACTGTACACTTTGCCAATTCGGATAACATATGATATGGTGGATTCCTCTTGCTGTAAGCAAAGTAAACGAAATGCCTCACACACCTGAGATTTGTCATAGGTAATGCGATCAGCTAATACATTAGAGTTATATTCAGGAATTTTATAAATCATAAGATTTTGAGCTCTATCTATACGTTGTTGTACTTCATAAAAAACTGAATTGGCTGTTGTCTGTGAATTGCTATTTTCCATTATTGTAATATTTTCTTTGAGACTGGTGATTTCTTCTTCCAGCTTGGCAAATCTTCGCACAAACATAGGAACACTCTTAAATGCATCACGACAGGTAGCGTAAAAATACATAAGTAGACGTTTCTGCAAAATAATTGTCCGTAACTCGGATGTGGACAAGTCAGAGCATTTTTCTGCAATGTTTATCCCTGAACCGCAACTATTGCATGCTATTATTTGCTTTCCATCAATACCAAGATCTTGGGAACAAGCGCTAAAATTATTGGTCATTATAACCTCAAAATTTTATCTTAAAATATTTCAGTAAACCTCGGCTTTTTGCTTTCTATTATTTATGAAATATAAAAAGCAATAACCGAATTAACTATTACACACAATATTATTTTTAATATGCTTCCAATACTTAAACAGTTTTTAAAAAATAAAGCAGCAAAAGTTTGTTTGTTTTGGTAACCTAACCCTTTTGATGTATGTATGATATTATCCGTATCATATTTTATTGTGACAAAGTAAACAAAAAACAATAACAAATACAAATTATTCTTAGTATTTGTGCTTCTTTGTGATTTTAAATTTAAAAGTTCTTCAAGGTAAGAAAATTAATTAGGAATAATTAATTTCGTAATTAATTTAATTACCGTAAATTGGGGTAACTTGAGACGATGGGATTACTTGAGACAATTTGTAGACACTATTATTTTTCGTCGATTTGGCATCCCGGTTAATACTGTTAGTGTTGTTTTGATAGCAAAAGGTAGCTAACGTGTGGTTGTTGACCGTTAGTAATTAAATTCTTTTGTCTTATCTAAGGTAAGTTGATAATTTTTTTAATAAACATCAACTTTAAAATTGCCAAATTTCATGTAGTACATAACTTATATAATAATTCTATGACTAATATCCGAAAACAAGCAATTGTTGTAGAAAACGTAACCTCTAATATTAATATTAGTGTGCCGTAAATTTCATTGCGGCGTTGCCAAGTTTATGGCTGCTATAAAATATGAATTCTCAGCCTGACCTTGGTTGGTCAACTTGAGACAACTGTTTCAAGTTACCCCACCACAAATTAGATACTATAAAAACTAGTTTCTAACCTACCTACTTACCTACCTACCTACTTACCTATCTACTTACCTTTTTTTCATTATTGTTTCAGGCTCAGGTATGGTTCGAACGCAAAAAAGAATTTTGGGATCTAGAAAATACCGAAATTTCTCGGAGGAGCAACTTCATAAAGCAGTGGAAGCTGTTAGGTCCGGGATTGCTTTGAGGAAAGCCGAAGAAAAGTTTGGAATACCACGATGTTCTATAAATAGAGCAATAAATGGAAAGAACACAGGAAAGGTTGGTAGACCATTTGTTTTAAATGAAGTTGGCCAAAATACTTTAGTAATGTGTCTATGTTCAGCTGGGGATTGGGGCTTTCCTCTCACACTATACGATATTAGACTCATTGTCAAAGCATTCCTCGACCGTTCTGGAAGAAATGAACATAGCTTTAAAAACAACATGCCACCTAGAGATTTTGTCATGTCTTTCTTGAAGCGTCACCAGAACACTTTGAATAATAAAATGTGCCAAAACATAAAGAGATCTCGAGCCAAAGTCGACCATAACGCCATAAATATTTACTTTGATGAGTTAAATCAGTCAATGGAGGGAGTTCTTTCTCATTCTGTCATTAATTATGATGAAACAAATATGACAGACGATCCTGGTCGTAAAAAAGTTGTTGTTAGAAGAGGGTGTCGACATCCTGAAAGGATTATTGATTTTTCTAAGTCAAGTACGTCTGTAATGTTTGCCGCTGCCGGAGACGGGACACTTCTCCCTCCATATGTAACATACCATACAAAGCTGAGAATCTTTATAATACCTGGACCGAACATGGCCCTAAGGGGACAGTTTATAATAGAAGTAAGAGTGGCTAGTTTACTTTGGAGATATTCGAAGATTGGATTCGAAAAATTGCCTTGCCTTATTTCTCGAAACAAGATAAAGAAGAGAAAAAGTAATAATTGGGGATAATTTGGCGAGCCATATATCCCCATATATAATAGAGGAATGTAAAAAAAACAACATAATCTTCATCCTACTTCCCTCAAATAGCACTGGACTTACTCAGCCGTTAGATGTCGCATTTTTCCGCCCACTTAAAATTAAGTGGCGTGAAACTTTAGATTCTTGGAAAACAAAAAATCGTGGAACTGTGCCAAAAGATACATTTCCTCGTTTATTAAAAAAATGTCTGGAGGCAATGGGAGAGAAAAATCTTTCACAAAACGTAATGAGTGGGTTTAAAGGAGCAGGGTTAATTCCACTAAATCGAGGAGAAGTCTTGAAGAGGCTTCCCAGTAAACAGGCAGTAGAGGATGGCAAAGAAAGTGAGAATACCGTTGCCTGGGTAACTACATTTCAAGAATATTTAGAAGAAAGTAGAAGGAAAGAGACAGATGGTTTAAGAAAACAAAAAAAAAAAGAAATTGAATGTTCCTGCTGGTAGAGGAATCTGTGAAGAGGATATAATAATTTTGGAAGACAAACCAAAGCTAGAAAAAAAAGAAAAGAAGCCAATTAATGGAAAAAAATAAAGAAAAACCAACATCTAGTAAGAAAAGGCAAAAAACAAGTAAAGTAATTATGTCTAGTGAAAGTGACGAAGACAGTTGCAATGAGGTTGTATTTGACGACAGTTCAGTTGATGACTGGGATTCATTTCAAGCAAAACAGATTGACAAATATTGAAGACAATATTACTGAAGAGACTAATGACCAGGATAATATTTACTCTCATCAAGATAAACATCCTCTGCAGCCAATAACTAAACAAGTTGGATGCTTTGTCATAGTTAGTTATGACTCAAATTTTTATCTTGGAGTAATTGAAAAGATTGACGGGTAAGGTGCAATAATAAGTGCAATGACAAAGACTACACGGGAAAACTGGAAATGGAACAAACCTAAGGATGAACTGTATTATTGCTGGCAGGACATTGTAGGTGGTATTAAACCGCCTAAAGCCCTAAACAACCGAGGTATTTTTTCAGTACCCGAACTAAAATTGCTGTAATTAATTGTTTTTAAATAAAAGTTTTGAGCTCTATGTCTTTTTTATTAACCCAAAGAAATATTCTGAATGTCTCAATTTAACATAACACTTTATAATTATATTTTCGGTGTGCCAAGTTACCCTATCAATGCGTTATTTGAGTCACTTTTTGATTTTATACGACTGTCTCAAGTTACCCCATTCTAGTGTATAACTTGAGACAGACATAAAAAAAATTGAAAAAACTACTTGTGACAAAATAAACAGAAATATTCTATAAACATATCATAGTTACCTGCGCGACTAATGTTTTCAAATAGTTTTTGAACATTAATTTTTTCTCCGTATGTAATAAACTTCAGGTTTAAGTTAAAAAGTGTCTCAAGTTACCCCAAATTACGGTAAGAAAAATAAAATAAATAATTTCTTAATTGTTTATTTTGGATTTTTCAAGTAATAAGATTAAATAATGTTACTACTAGGGTATGTATTTTATTAAGCAGTTTAATGATTTCATTAACAAAATCATCAAGAGCAGTGGGTCTATAACTATAAACATTGAAGCTTTTAGGAGTAGAGATAAGAGTGAGGAGTTCGGTCCTGAAATTTGCAATGCAGTCTCTCGCTCTGCAATGCCACCGGTCGACGGCACTTTCCCAATTTCGAGCGGAATATTAATGAAAATCCAGCTTTCCAATAATTCCAATTTTACGATTGGATTTCGGTATGATTGAGCGGGTGTCTGTCAGCCGCCCATCGCCCACCCACCAAACAGTCCAACCCGACGAGCAATGACAATTGAATAAGAGAAATTGGTGGGATTCGCGGAATCGTCCCGCCAATGGCAACAGTCGGCATACGCCGACGAAGGCTCGAGTTTCTCGGAATGTGGATCTTATTGCCAATGCCACTGGCTGGGGTGGGATTGGACGCCGCCACCGTCAAATACGCCTGTGTGATATGCCTCTATTGGAGGATTTTACTTTTTTTCTACAATTGTACGTTTCTCCACGAATTCTAGATTCCACGATTGTACGAATGATATTCCTGCGCATTTCGTGCTATTTGTTTTATACTTTTTGTTCATTATTTAGATAGAGAAAGTTAGGAAATAATGGTCTTATATTTTTAAATTTCTGAGTATCGTCACAATTAGAATAAGATAAATAAAAAACACGATGTAAGTATTTTCCTTTTACATTCAATGAGAAAGATATCCGTAACTTTTGTATAATGATAAGAAAACATTATTATAAGTTATTATTAATAAAATTATAGGTACCTATGTACCTCTGTCTAAAGATACATAACACCCTACACTTTTACCTTTTGTTTAGTTTTAGTATTAATAAATTGAAAAATGTTTTGCAATGACCGATATTGAAAATTTTTATATACCTTTAAATTGATACTCGCTTACTTACTTTCTTTGCATGTGGGCTGTTCATTCGTGGAAACCTCCAATTAAGAATTGGATGCTAATAATTCTTTATATAAGAGGTTCAGCAACTGTCTTTAACTTCAAAGTTACACTCTCAATGTAATAAGGCAATGCATTGATTTTACATCACAGTGAGGCACTATGAGTATATACGCAACAAAATAATCTAAGAGACACTTATATTAATAGGTTTAAATCAATTTTAGCTGCAAATACAAAAATAAATTTATGTTTAATCTTTTTTGTTGTTTTGTCGATTATTCTACCAACTTGGACGGTAATGCTGATAAGAATGGCTATAAAAAATTTAACAAAACTTCAATAAGCGTTTTTGGCTATAAGATAAAAAGTAATATTCCTTAATTGGTACTTGATTTTCGATGTTTATGTGGATTTTTATTTAGTTTTGCAATTGCCAATAATGAAGAGACATAATTTAAATCGCGAAAGGCAGTGGCGTGTTATTGGGATGCTTCAAGTTGGCAGAAGTCAAAGAGACGTTGCTGCGGTCCTCCACAAGAACAGAAGTTTCATTAATGGTTTATAGTTAAGGCGCCAAGAAACCGGTGACGCTGTTGAACGTCATACAGACCGTACAAGGATAACCAACCAGATTGAAGACCGTTTTATTAGGTTGTAATCTTTGCGAGATCGCACTGTAACTGCATCACAATTACAAATGAAGCTGCAAGAGACCTAACTACAAATGAAATGCTCAAAGATATGTGAGAGTGCCTGTGTTATCCAAAGGAAATCGTGTTTATCAACTTCAGTGTGCACAAGAATACACAAATTGGATTATTCGTGAATGGGACTCTACTTTGTTCACAGATGAGTACCGATTTGGATATGCACCAGATACAAGACGGACAAGAGTTTGGAGGCGATCTGACAATGCTGAACGATTGGCTACCACGCAGGAGGTTCATATACAGCAAGGCGGCTGTATATTGGTATGGGGTGGCATCACTCTTGGTAAAAAAAAAAACAATCTCGTTTGTCTGGAACAATTGCTAAGTGCAACACACTACCTTACTTACTTACTTACTCCGTGGCGATACAACCCTTCGTGGGTTTTAGCCAACTCGACAACATGGCTCCACTGTTTTCTGTCTTGAGCAACCTCAATCCAATTCTCCACGCCCATAGTACTTAGGTCTCCTGCTATATTATCTCGCCACCGGAGACGAGGGCGTCCGCGTGGTCTCCTTCCAGTTGAGACTTCCTCCCACACCAGTCTTACTGTTCGTTCGTCAGAATGTCTTCTGAGGTGTCCTGCCCATTGGAGTCTTCTGGACTTTATTTCTTTTATGATGTTGGCGTCTGAGTAAAGTTCTTCGAGCTCTTTGTTAGTTCTTATCTTATATTGTCCTGATGCTGCATCCAGCACAGGGCGTAAGATCTTACTTAGGATTTTTCTTTTCCACACACATTGTCCCTCTTCGTTTGCCTTAGTTATCGTCCACGTTTCGCTTCCACACATCACAACGGGTCGTATGATTGTTTTATAGACCTGTATCTTCGTACGTCTTGTTAGTTGTTTCGATTTTATAAGGTTTTGGAGGGCAAAAAGACATCTGTTGCCGGCCTGGATCCTGTTGTTTATTTCTTGTGATCCGTTATTGTCTTCAGTTATTGTTATTCCAAGATACTTAAATTTTCTAACGCGCTCAAAGTTAAAGTCATCGATGGTGATGTTCTGACCGATTCTGTCTCTGCTTTGGTTATTGCGGCTCAATTACATATATTTCGTCTTGTTTTCGTTGATTTGGAGCCCCATCTTCTCTGCTTTCTTCTCGAACCTCACGAAAGTCTCCTTCATCCTTAATCGTGTGTTTCCTATTAGATCGATATCGTCTGCCAATGCCAGTAGTAAGTTTGGTCCTTCTCGATGAAATACTGTTCAACACACTACCTCAATATTATTTATGAACCTACTGCTGTACCCTTTGCACAACAAGCTGGTCACCAATTTCAATAAACGTACCACAATGAGCGTCTGCATACTGCCAGGGTCGTGCGAAAATTCCTCGAAGATAATGAAATTGAGATTTTATCATGGCCTGCACATGCACAATCGCCAGATTTAAACCCAATTGAGCATATATGGGACATTGGGCAGACGCATTTTACAACAAAATATTGTGTTCAATACAAGACAGCAACTGTTTGACGGCCTTTCAATGGAGTGGAACAGAATATCGCAACAGGACATTGACCATCTGATCATGAGTTATGTATGACAGTAATTAACAACCTTGAAGGTCATACAGTACACTAAGTCAACCTAAACACTGTTTTGTTGGAAGTTGAGGGGCAACAAATAAGTTTTTTATTTTATTTTGTTACCATTTTTTGACCTATAGAGTTCTCTTTTAATTTTCTTAAGAGCTATTGCGATAATTCTAAAAAAAAATTTTTAATTTATATTCGAGACACTTATTCATACATACCTTTTTTTTCATTTACGAAAAACATATAATCCACATCAACCACGCAGGGTTATTAGTGGAGTAACGTACACAAGAGTTCATTTTATTTACATTAAATAGATGTATATAAACGTAAATCTTTTAAATAATTTATTCCATGGTCAGTGTTTATGGTTAAAGTGGTTTTGATGTCATCTGAGATTTCATATTTTCTTCTTGTTTCTTCGTGGTACTGACAGTCAATCAGAATATGCTTCACCGTCAATGGGAGAGAACAGTTTCTGCAGGTTGGAGAAGGTTCTTTGTTGATTAAGAATCTATGGGTCAGTGCAGTGTGTCCAATTCTTAGTCGGCTAATTATTACTTGATCCCTTCTATTGGATGGATTATTTAAGATGTTCTTATATATATATATATATATATATATATATATATATATATATATATATATATATATATATATATATATATATATATATATATATATATATATATATATATATATATATATATATATATAAGCGGAAATTCTACAGTTTCTGCCGCTTCCCGCATTTCGATCGCCATGTCTTTCTATCTCTCCAGGTGTCTTCATCAATGGCTCTGTCTTTCATGGTTTCCATAACACCTTGTATCCAAGACTTGGCTGGTCTTCCTCGTTTCCTTCTATTACTTGGATTGTATTCCATAGCTCTTTTTGGCCATCTGTTGTCGTCCATCCTCTGTACGTGTCCAAACCATATTAACTGTCTAGTTTCTATTCTTTCAGAAGTTGTATGTACTCTATCTGTTTTTCTTCTAATTTCAGAATTAGGTATACGTTCTACTCTTGATATACGGCATTTTTTCTTTCCTTTTACTGTCATTTGCCAACATTCTGCTCCATATGTAAGAATGGGCTCTACAATTACTTTGTAGATAGTCATTTTAGTTCTCATAGTAGCTTTGTTGGACCAAAGTATCGAATTCAGAATTTGAACACTCTTCCTGCATTGTTGCACTCTATAGTCTATATCTCGTTCCGTTGTTCCTTTACTGCAGATAATACTTCCCAAATATTTGTATTCGTTTGTTCTTCACAAGGGGATAAATCTCATATAGTTTGGTTCCTGAATCTTTCCAGTAGTCTTGCCATATGTTCATACAGTGGTCTTTAATAAGGTTTTTGAGATCGGAATATATCCTACATACCTGTTTATTAAAAATATTTAAAATAAATTATTTGAAATCCTTCTGTAATCTTGCGTTTTGTTTTTATCGCCTAAATTATTTTGATGTAAATCTGTCTATCTACGTATATATATATATATATATATATATATATATATATATATATATATACATATATTAATGTGATATCTGGAATTTTAATTTTAAAACTTTACAAAAAATATATATAAAACATTATTAAAATTTTTGATTGATGATTTATATCACACCTTTCAATTTTGTTATCTCAGGTTTTACTCGTGCTTCAATATCTATACTTTACAGCTGATGGGTTAGGTCCAAAGAATAACGGAATAAAACAACATAATATGATATGAAAATAATGTAATAAAATAAACTGATTAAAATACCTCCAAAAATTATTAGCATACAATGTTTATCAAACAAAATTCGTTCTACGTACGTGAACCTTCAATAATGCATGGATAATATAATACAACTACAATCTAAGATACAGCTTATTATTCTACATAAACAAATCAAATAATTTTCAGTGTCCTTCCTAATGCAATTTTGATATAACGATTGTACCAAGAAAAATTTGTATGAATTATCCAATTCTCTCCACAGCTCCGTGTCCCCTCTCAGAACAAATTTGATCTCCTTCGACTATCGACAACTTATTCACACGTTACTGATATGATATAATATTTTTTAACCCAAAATTCTCAAATTTAATATATTATGAATGTTTCTCCCGTTGAAACGCTTCCTCTGCCTTGAGTTGTCCAATTCCTTGTTCTATGCAATATTAAACAATATTAACAATATTAACCAATATTAAACAAGATATTGCAATTTAGTGTCTTCAATGCTCTCCTTCGAATGCACGTACCTTTCCAATGATGCCAGCCTCTTTTCCTCTCGCCAAACTTAATCTCTCGTTCCGAAATAAACAGCGATAAGTAGAATACAAGTAGGAAAAGTTTACTTACAAATTTGTACCAGATCAGCTACCGTCGGACACAATTACTTCACCAACTCACAACTTATTCTTTATCACTTACTACCCTTGGATACCACCTCGAAAACCAACCATTCACTTTAAGAAACTGGAACTGACTGACTCTCTCATCTCCTCTATCCATTCATCCAACCACTCATTATACACAACCATCACCACTTTCCAAATTCTCGGCCAATCAGAAATTTGTATACCACTCCCACATAAAATCAGAAATACCTACAAACTTTCCTAATTCATATTATTTCTACAAGGTCACTTAATTTCTACTGGGTATTTACATATTCCGAACAATCATTTATTTATTAACTATTTCTATTGTCCTTTTCATGGCGCAAATCCGGCTTACGGAATACTTTATGGCTTATGGGGAAAAACCATCGTTAACTTCTGGTCATTGTACCCGCACTATTTCACTTGTTATATTTATACAAAAGATTATTTATGACTAAGATTACCTTTGGTTAATTCCAGGCAGCTCGGAGTATTTTTTTTATTTTCTATAATCTCTGAAATATTGATTTCATCGTACATTTAATATTTTTACCCTTTAATTTTTAATACCACAACAACATATATATATATATATATATATATATATATATATATATATATATATATATACATGTGATATAGTTTAAGTTAAGTATTACTATAATTACTTTCTCTTGCATTCTTCTCTCTAATCATTTTCCAGTTACTTTTATTGATCATTCTCTTAAAATCTGAATACTCATCAACGCGTTTAACTAATCTAATTAATTGATTGTTGACGTTAAAGCAAAAGTGCAACTAACGTTAAGGATAATTTAGAAGTCAAATTATCGACTTTTTAATATTAATTGCTTCGCTTTTTCTTCTTAGACCGGAAAAAACACAACCGGTTTCTAGCATTTTATCGTGAGACCAACTTCATTTATTATTATTATTTTTAATATTTACCTCAGATCACTAAGCGTTTCACATTCACAGCAGATATTTTTGATATTTGCTCTTTCATTTTGAATAACACTACCCTGCTCAAGCCACTTCATCTACTGAGATTCACTCTACTAGATGTTCTGGTAATACTGCTGGTAATAGTCTTCCATGTTAACCTACTATCGGGTTCGTAAATATCCAGATATTTGAGATGGTCTTAGGAAGGCACTCCTGCTTTTATTGGATTTAGACTTATCTACTGATCCTTATGTCTTACAAGAACAATCACTAAGATAAAATAAGAAAACAATTTTGGTGAAGATCTTATCTAAATGTGTTGAGAAATCTAGAATATAGAAAAACATTGCTTTAAAAAAACTGGTACTTTTAAAAAGCTTTACCAAGGTATTATAAAATTTTCAAAATATATCTAGGAATCAATAATTTTCGTACCAAGAAACAAATGGATAGATACATATTTTTTTAAGCCTCTTTTTCTATCCGAATTGTCGAATAAAGGCCTCTCCCATTTCTCGCCATTCATCCCTGTTGTGTGCTAGGCGTTTCCACATTGGTCCTGCGACTCTTTTGATATCGTCGCTCCAGCGCATTTGAGGTCTTCCTCTTGGTCTTTTCGCATCGTACGGTCGCCAGTTTCCGACTTCTTTGTTCCATCTACCATCTTCGAGACGTTCGTTGTGTCCAGCCCATTTCCATTTTAATTTAGCTGCTTGTTTCGCGGCATCCTTTATTTTTGTTTTGTTCCGGATTGCTTCGTTCGTTTGCCGATCTATTAGTGAGATACCAAGCATCTGTCGTTCCATGGCTCGCTGAGTTTTTCGAATCTTGTCCATGTTCTTTTTTGTGAATGTCGAGGTTTGAGCTCCGTAAGTGAGAACGGGAAGGATACAAGAATCGAACACTTTGGTTCGAAGGTTTTGGGGTATCTTTTTGTCTTTCAGTATGTATGAGAGTTTTCAAAATGCGGCCCATCCCATTCTTACTCTTCTGCTTATTTCGGTAGTTTGGTTTTCTTTGTTTACCTTGATATTCTGACCCAGATATATGTATTCTTCTACATGTTCTACTTTTGTTCCTTGGATGGTTATCGTCGGTTGATCATCTTTATTCGATATTAGCTTAGTTTTACTCAGATTTATTTTCATTCCTTTTTTATAGATTCCGTATGAAGATCATCGATCATCGTCTTCAGTTCTTTCCAGCTGTCGGCTATTAGTACTACGTCATCTGCATATCTTAGATGGTTTAAATACTTTCCGTTTATCGATAGTCCCTTCGTTTCCCAATTTAGTGATTTAAAGATGTCTTCAAGTGCGGCAGTAAATAGTTTTGGAGATATGGTGTCTCCCTGTCTTACTCCTCGGTTGATTTTTATTGGCCTCGTTTTCATTCCGTTATCCATCGTGACTACCATTTCAGCGTGTTGATATATATTATGTATTAATATCCTATATCTAGAATCTATTCTGCTGTTGAACAGTGCTTCCTCAATAGCCCATAATTCTATGCTGTCAAAAGCTTTCTCGTAGTCTATAAATGCTAAACAGATTGGTAAATTGTATTCGTTAACTTTTTCTACATATTATAAAGTGTTAAATATGATCGTTGACACAAGAGATCTTGATGTGAATATATGCAGTGATACAATGGCCCTGAAGCACGTCAGGTTAAGTAATATTGACAAAGTTTTTAACCTTAGCCTTTTTTAAATAACTACACTAGTTTAGGTTTAATTAAAAAATACTGTTGAAGTTTAATTCATGATGCCAAATCTATATAATTCCCAAACTGAAGCTTGGTTTAGTGATTATTCTAACTATAAAAACTTTATTTCATAATGTCAAAATGTTCCCTTTTATTTTCCAGAAAAGGTAAAATTCACACCATCAATATTTCGGTGGTGGAAACTCCACCCCTTTCAAAGATTGCACGTTAAATGGTCCATTATTTATTATAAACGACTAATTTTATCAATCAATCTTCTTCTTCTCATTGCGCCGTCTCCTTTCGAAGGTTGGCGATCCAAATGGCAATTGTAGTTTTGGAAACTGCTGCGCGAAAGATCTCTGCGGATGAGCGGTCGAACCATCTCCTCAGGTCTTTCAGCCACGAGTTCTGGCGTCTTCCTACTGATCTTTTGCCCTGTACTTTTCCTTCCAGTATAACTTGAAGTAATTCATATCTTTCGCCTCTCAGCACATGACCCAAGTATTGCATTTTCCTCTCTTTGATTATTCTTAGTAATTCTTTTTGTTTACACATGCGACGAAGTACCTCAACATTAGTAACTCTTTGTACCCATGGAATCCTCAACATTCGTCTGTATATATACATCTCAAAGGCATCTATTCTTTTTTCTATTTCAGAGTCCATTGTCCAACTTTCACAGCCATACAGTAAGACAGAAAAAACGTAACATCTGATCATTCGGATTCTAAGCTGTAGACTAAGGTCTGATCTTGTAAAAAATGTTTTAATGCTCATGAATGTTTTTCTTGTTTGTTCGATTCTTGATAGGATTTCTTTTTTTGGATTACACTGACTATTGATATTTGTTCCCAAATATTTTATGGAATTTACCTGTTCTATTATTTGACCCTTGGCATACACCTGTACGTTTATTGGTGTCTTTGAAAATACTAAAGTTTTAGTTTTAGAAACGTTTAGATCAATCAATCAGAATGAGAATATTAAAAACGAAAATGGAGAATTGATGATAAACTTCTGCACGCATAACGAACTTATCTATGATAAGTTATGTTATAACCAACAGAGATATACATCCAATAAAAATAATAAACGTAAGATGCCTCAACTCAGCAGATGTAGGTAGCGACCATAGCCTTGTATAATGTAAAATAAGAATCATCATGAATTATTTCACACCCAAGAGAGCGACGCCAACACAAACAAAAATCAAAGTCGAAGGACCAAATACGGAATCCACGGAATACTTATACAAAAAAAGAATATCAGAAGATTTCTGGAAATGAAATATTAGAAAACGATAACATCCAGGACAGTTGGGAAAAACTCAAAAATAACATAATTAACACAGCAACAGAATCACTTGGAAAAGGAAAGTAACGAACACTAACATATCAAAAAAGAAATCCCCATGATTTAGAGAGTAAGTAAAGAAAAAATGAGAAAAAAAGAAGAAAGCCTTTTTACAATACAGTTAACAGCAACACAACGAGCACTCCAGACATACAACCACCATAAACGAATCAGAAATGAAACGAATACTTCAGTTAGACAAATAAAAAGGAAACACTGGCGTAACTTCTCAAAACAGATAAAATACGGCTTCTACGGAACAAACACAAAAAGAACTATGAAGAATGTTCAGAGGACAAAGAAAAGAGATGAACGAACTAATAAAAACGAGACACGTTCAGAAGGAAACATGGATAGGCTGCTTTCGATCCCTCTTTACTAAAGCTAACGATAATGAACCATCAAGGAAATTAAAAAATAGAAAGTCACAAGGAGAGGACAGAATACCGAACGAACTCCTAAAGTACGGAGGACCAGATCTGACCGAACAACTATTAAAACTAATCCAAAAAATAATAGAACAAAACAGAATTTCTCAAGAATGGAGATCAAGTATCCCTCTTCAAAAAGGGAGACAAATGGGGCTCGGAAAATAATAGAGGAAACAATTTATTGAACACAACACTAAAACTAACAACCAAAGTATTAACAAAATAAATTGAATTAAACACTAGCAGAAGAACAACAAGGTTTTAGGTCGAAAAGATCATGCAGCGACGCTATATTTATACTAAGGCAAGTGCAAGAGAAATCATTAGAATAAAATAAGCCGATATATCTATGTTTTGTGGGCCTTAAGAAGGCCTTTGATTGGGTCAAATTAAAGGACGTTATTTACTTATTGTACGCAAGAGAGATACCTCTAGGAATAATAAAAACGATCGAAAATATCTACCAAAACAGCACAATAAAATTAAAAGTAGAAGAAGAACTAACGGACCCTATTGAAGCTGGCAATGGAATAAGATAAAGAGATATCCTGCGTCCTCTATTGTTCAACCTGATTATGGATGAAATAAAACAACTCAAAATAATCTGCTATGCAGACGACGCAATACTACTATCTCAGAGTGAAGATGATTTACAACGTATGCTGCACCAATTTAATATAACCGCCAGAAAATTTAACATGTTAATTTCCCCAAAAAAGACAAAATAAATGGTTACAACAGCAAATTTACTAAGATGTAAATGTGAGCTGGAAAGTCAGATAATAGTGATGGAGTTTAAATATTTAGTCATCACATTATCTAGCTACGGAAAGCACGAAACGGAAGTGGAAGATCAAGTGAATAGAGCAAACAGAGCCGCAGTTTGCCTGAATAAAACACTATTAAGAAACAAAAATATTGAAAAAGGCACAATTTACAAAATAGTCATCATACCAATAATGAAATCCGCGGAAGGAGCACGACCTGAAACATAGAGGACAAAAAGGATGTTAGAAACAGCAGAGATAAAAACACTAAAAAAAATTGATGGTAAGATACTATGGGACAGAGCTAAAAGTACAGATATACGATGTAGATGCTAGGTGGAGAACATTAAGGACTGTGTAAGAAATAGAAGAGTCGAATGGAACGATCGTATAAGCCGAATGACATCAAAAATAGAGTAGTAAAGACGGCAAGAGACAGTGCCTAATAGGAAGACAATCAGTAGGAAGACCACATAAAAAGAAGAAGAAGAAGAAAACGAAGAAGAAGAAAAATCAGAATTTTGAAGCAAGTATATTATCGAAAGCGAATTCTAAATTATTTAAAAACAAAACTTAGAAAACAGAAGATTTCTAAGTGTTCTGAAACAAAATTCAGATTACTATCTAATTCTGTGCCTTTTACAATTTTCAAAGCAAATAGACGGTGAATGGACCGACATGGGGAATCTTAAATTGCATTCCACGACATATTATTTCACCTTTCGTGAATTGGTTTTTGTTTGGAAAAGTATTTAGTATTTATTTTCATATTTTACATTCAATATATTTTTATTACTGTATAATATGATCTTGTTTAATTGTATATTCTAACTACTTATTTACTTTAAATCGAGACAGCGTACTCAAAACATCTTCAGTTTATCGGTGACGTCCTTTTTCGTGCCTCGGCGCCGGTCCTATACTACTCTTCTACCACTTGCTACAATTAATACACCATATTTCAAAGGTAAATGATTTTTCTTTGTACAGATAACAGCAATGAGTTAAGCCAGCTACTTTCGGGATATTTAAGTTAATTGCTAATTTATTCACAATCAAAATATTGCATTTTTTCTTCGTTATTATTATAATCATTTAACCAGCGACCTCCAGTTTTACACAAAACATGTTTCTTGAACTCAAAATAAACGAGTAAATAAAGATATAGAAAAGACAGTTAAGATTTGATTTCACGTATAGTTCCTCTACTATTCGCATATACCTATTTCGTCTTAGTTTAGTACATACATATAAGCGAATAGTAGAGGCAGTATATGTGAAATTAACTTTTAACTGTCCTTTCTGTATCTAAATTATTTATTGTTTGTATTTGAAACATTGTCATTTCAATAATCTTATTTTAGCGATAGTTTAATTATCTTGAACTATACATGGCATCTTTTTGAAATCATTATCGAAACATAGTCAGGTAATATATCGAAGGACTTAACTATACAATATTAAACATGTGTTAGACGACAAAAAGATATTAGACGAGCTGTAGGTCATACTAAATAGTTCAATCCTCTCTATCTGATCGTGTATTTCTCTCTCTAAAAATGTTTAATTTCAGTTTATGGGTGAAGAATAGAAGTATATAAGATAGAAAGGGAATTTGTTTCGCTAGTAATATTATAAGTTTAAATTTGAATATATTTTACTTTAGTATTTGATAGAATATTAGAAATTCTGGTGGCAAAACTTAGCACGTACTTCGCCATTTTATACCATTCTGGGATTTCGCATGCGTTTCCATATAAGTGGTTTTTGTTTTTTGTTATTTATTTAATTAATGATCAACATTGCTTTAATTTTTGAAATAATTTCTATAAAAGTTCTATCGTTATATCTTTAACACTTGTGGGAAATTTCAAAAATTTCTTGGTCATCAAAAAATATTAAAATGATAAATAGAAAAACACAAATAATCAACTAAAATAATTGTTCAAGTTCTGAACGATTACATATTAAATCATTTACTTGGTATACTCCTCACTTTTAAACAAAATTCTCACTACCATCATACTGAAAATATTCACAAAGTTGAATTTCGAGTCAATCAAGCAGGTATTTGACCAAAATCCTCCTACATAGACCACATCCATACTGTGAGGTAATAATTGAACAGTCAGCTGAATGGAACACATTCTTAAACCTGATTTTTGTCAATTTCGAGTATGTCTTTGGCAGCTTATCACATGATGCTGTAAGCAAAATTCTGTAGCTAAAAAACACCCGGCAAAAAATAATCTTTATTATAAAGCCACACTAAAGCGAAATGCAGCGTGACATATAATGAGATCAATAGAGATGGATTTGACATTTTAACTGGAGTGAGACAGAGACGCGTGCTTTCTCCGTTTCTTTTCAATATAGCTATAGACTACTTTTTCTACAAACTAAACTCCAACATAATAGGCATACAATGGACGTTATCCACACATTTAAGCGATCTAGAATAACAATCGGCAACACTTTCCACGGTTTGAAAATCAATATTAATAAAACCAAATCCATGAAAATCAATGTAAAATATAACATAGGTACTATTTAATACACTGCGCTCCAAAATTAACGCATAATTTTAAAATTCTTATTTTGAGTTCTAATGAAAAAATGTTTGTTTGTTCTTATCTGCTTTATGGTTGTTTTGGAACATCTTAAATAAAAACTTTTCTTTTTTTACAAAAAATGTATTAAAATTAACAATATAACATCATAAATCTAAACATCTAAACAAACAACTGATCTAAACAAACCAACATTATAAATTAATGCCGAAATTGAAATTTTTAAAGTTGAAGAAAATACTAGTACCGTGTACTAGTATCGAATATTGGCTCCTCTGGCATTTATTACTGCTTGACAACGATCTCTCATACTTAGAATAATCGTTCTGATTTCTTCTTGATCAATTTGATCCCAAATTTCAATCAACCTCAAAAACAGTTCATCTAATGTGTTTGGTGCATTAGGTAGTTGTCGTAGTCGTCTGCCTATGATGTCCCAAATATATTCTATATGGTTGAGGTCAGGACTTCTCGCAGGCCAATCCATGGCAGGAATTCCAACCTCCTGACGATACTGCTGCACAATTCTTGCCGTGTATGGCCTGGCATTATCTTGCATAAGCATGAAATTATCCCCAATAAATGATGCAAATGACACGACATGCTCTTCTAAAATGTCTGTTATATACCTCTGCGATGTAAACCGACCGCGATCTATTCTAACTAATTCCATAGGAGCCTCTAAATTAATCCCACCCCACACCATTACTGAGCCGCCGCCATACTGTACACTCCCTATGGTGTTACACTGTGCGTAGTGTTCCCCAGGCCTTCTATACACTCGGTTTCTCCTGTCATCAGAAAAAAGACAGTACCTGGATTCATCGGTGAACAATATTATTCCCCAATTGTTATTATTCCAATCAACAAGTTCACGAGCAAAATGCAATATTTGCCTTCTATGATCTCTGTTCAATAATAGGCCAATTGGTGCCCCTCCAGGGTGTAGGTCGTTTTCGGCAAGTCTTTTTTTAATCGTACTACTGGTAACAAACCTTTGTCTTAGTGTACGAAGTGTCAAAAACCGGTCTTGATTAGGAGTTGTAACCCTTCTACGGCCTTGACCGGGTCTTCTCGAGTTACTTCCAATAACAGAAAAACTTGTTAACACTCTTGAAATGGTTAACTGGGTGGCGTTAAAACGTTCAGCGAGTTCTACTTGAGTGTATCCTTCTTCGCGAAGAGTAACAATTCCAAAACAGTCACTTTCTGACAAATTTCGATTTTCTTGCTGCTGGTGGTTCATTTCAAAGAAAAAACACTTGATATATACATACAAATAAACTTGAAAAACCCATTTAAACGTTCAGCACAACGTAATCCAAAATCCAACCCAACTAAATTCGAAATAAAATGAAGCACAATTTGTTTTTTACATGTTTTTAATTTTTTTGCAAAAAATGGTAAAAACATCAGCGTTTTTTACCGTTCTTTCGATAAATTTTACAATATACCGTGGGTAACAATATTATATTAGCACAAAAATCTAAACAATAAAATTATTTGATTTACCAGGGTTTTTAAAATTATGCGTTAATTTTGAAGCGCAGTGTATTAACAACTCGCCGATTGAAAATGTGGACAATTTTACATAACTTGGAAATGTCAACAGAAATCGGAGGTACGTTTTTTATGATTCTCACGAGATCAATACAATCTATCCCTTTTATTGACTGGCCACTATGGATTTTCCAATACTAGAGCCTAATCTTCAAAACCTATAGCATGAAATTTTAGTTTTGAGTTTTGGCAACAAATGTGAGGCATTTAAAATATGCTTAAAAAACGCTGGATTTAAACTTTCACACAACAAACGATATAAAACATTTAAAACTTATATTTCAATTACACTAGTACGTTTATCAAAAGAACCAAACTTCTGTAATAAACTACACCCAAAACCGTCTATTTAAATGCATTTTCCGTGACGTGTGATTATTTGTAAAGTAAAACATTAAATTTTGCGTTTTTTATTTATATTTCAAACGCCTCATATTTGTTACCACAACTCAAAATTGAAATTTCATGTAGAAGGTTTTAAAGATTGATCACTAGAAACTGAAATTTGACTACAACTGGTCAATGAAAGTGATCAATTTTATTGATCTCACTAGAATCGTAAAAAATGGCAAAAACCCCGCTACGTTAATTTATTTAACACCTTTATAAAAACTAAGTTTATTCTCGGCAAAATACAAAAACTTCATACGAAAGCTGCACTCTTTGCCTTTAAAACGCATCTTGATTTTTGTCAATAGGACATTTGGATCAAAAGATATCGAATTTTTACCGTCAAGCTGATAAAAATTTTATTGAACATTGATTTCGCGTGGAGAACTGACATGCAAAATCGACGGTCGCTTCAAGCGTTATTTCTAAGAGAACCGTTCATTCTACATAAAAAATGCTTATATACATTTTTGTTTAAAATTATCTCAGCTACATTCATTATTTAAAACATTTTTTCTATGGTGTATCGATTCTTAGTAAATCAATTTTTTTGCGTTTTTACCCCCTTGCGAAGGGGGTTTTAGAGGGAAACCCGGGAGTAAAAGTAGTAACCTTTTTTGCATCTTTTTTGAGGTCCCAAAATTAATATTCTCGGCAAAATTCAGCTTGTTCGTATGATTTTTAGAGGTTCAGTGGCATTTTCGTCTCTGACGACTTTAATATTTAACATTTAAAATATTATTTGGTTGGTGTTTATATGTATGTGTGTCTGGCTCATCACATTGTATAAAAAAGTGACTACGTAAAACGTAAACATTTTTAATATATTTTTTTGTTGAGTATCTAAGAAAATCTTAAAAGTTAAATTCTTTAGCTTTTCTCAACGGTTTGTTTCTAATTCTACCTGTTATTACATTTATCCGTTTAAAATTTTTCCCAAAACCAATATCTTCGTAGAATAAATAAAATACCGTTATGTGAAAACTAGTGTAATTTTGTTGTTCTTCTGTTGGGCTGCAAGAAAATGGTGAAATCCTCCCCTGCAATCAGAGTACAAATAAAAGTTGTTCTCTGGCGCGAGAATAGTAGCACACGAGAAGGACGGCAATTCGGAGGCGGTATTGCGACCAAAGTAAGCTTCGTGGAACTTTCGAACTTACAAGGATCGGTTCAATAGACTTCTGGGCTAAAATTAATGTTGAAACAACTCTCGACAACCTGTCGAGTGATTCACGATATTATATTCCAAAACTCATATTTCAAGGTAAAATAGAGAATAAGAGCGCCTGGAATAAAATAACAAGTAACATATGGAATTTCTAAATCAATCTACTTAAGTAGGCAGGTAGACAAAAAAGCCTCATTTTCTGCTCATTTTCGCCTTCTCTCTACCTCTGCTTCTTCTGTTTGCTCGTGGTCTTTAAACTGTAATTTTTTGGGCCCAGAGACCGTCACTCATTCTGACCACATGGCCCGCCCAGTTTCAGTTTAGCCATACTATGTACTCCATGATATCTGTCATTATTTCCTAGTTTTTAACCCTGTCTCTGAGAAGTAGTCTAAGTAACGATCGTTTTACTCTTTTCTTTGAGCCACTCTTAGTTTGGTTGCTGTGGTCATGGTTAAGGAAAGTGTTTCGTCATCCTAAGTCATGACTGGAAGCACATTGGTCCAACGTCTTCTGTTTCAAATAGTTTGTTGAACATGTTGCTCTTGAAGATGTCTGATAGAGCTGGATATGTCGCCCATGTTAAAGTGATTCTTCTTTGCAGTTTAGCAGTTTGATTTTCCCTGGTAATTTGGATTTCATGACTAAGTATTTATATGTATGAACTAATGCTATTTCGTTGCAGTACATTCATACATAATGAAATAAAAACCAAATACATGAAAGCCAGTAAATCGACAGGCCAAAGAAACCTACAGAATCTGACAATAGGAGACTATAACACCGAAAGCGTGAAAAATTTTACATACCCAGGTTCACTAGTTACCGCAGATATTCCATTCCGCAGTCAGTGAAGAAGTTAAGAGAAGAATACATATCGCTAATAAAACATATAATGGACTAATTAAACATCTAAGATCTAACAACATCACAAGAAAAACCAAATGCAAAATATACAAGACCCTGATAAAACTGGTCCTTGTATATGGATCAGAGACATGGACACTGTCGAAAAGCGATGAAAACCTATTAGGCACATTTGAACGAAAAATCCTTAGACACATATATAAGGGGGTAAAGGAACATGACATATGGCGCTGAAGATATAACTTTGAACTATACACAGCATACAATGAACCCGAGAGCATAACATCCATAAAGATCGGACGTCTGCGCAGGATGCGCCATGTTGAACGAATGTTGGAGACTGAAACACCAAAACATATTATGAGGCAAACACCAGTAGAAAGAAGGTCAAAGGGAAGACCCAAACTTAGATACATGGAACAATGGAACAAGATCTGAAAACACTTAAGATTACCAACTGGAAAAACAAAGCAAGGAACAGAACAGAATGGCGGAAAATCCTAGAACAAGCCAGGACCCAGAAAGGGTTGTCGAGCTACTGATGATGATGATGACATTACATACCGGACGTAAGAACTAGATCGTGCTCGTTGCTGCGATTCCGACACCTGAAGCGACGGCTCACTATCTCTCGTTCCATCCATTGCTCGACTTTTATCGGTAGAGACCAGAAACCTAGCAGTATTCGGTTCGTCCTTTCGCTCCGAAGAGCTACTTGGACACGGCCGTTGCTGCTAGACTGCCGGACATCCCATTGGTCACCTTTTACGACTGATAGGAACCAGTACCCTAGGGGTATTCTTTTCATCAGTACGCTCGTAGGAAGCTACCAGCATTAGGCAGCACGCTAGACAGTAGAATATATTATTTTTGTGAATTAAAATCGCGTAGGTATTTCTCTTTGCTGCAGACATTAGCTGAACAGTTCCTTTATATTCTCTAAAACTCTTTTTCCTCCAACATTTGCAGCTTCTATAATAATAAAGTCTTCTCCTTTTACTTCTTTTCATTTTCTTTAGAGCATTTATTATTTCGTATGTTGATATATCAGGTCTTAATTCCGATCCTTGGTTGCCTAATCTTTTTCCTGAATTTTCCAACTTTTCTTTTTGTAAAAACAATTAAAACAGTAAAAAGTGATCTCGAGGACTCTACTATTTTTTTTTGGATTGCATAAGTGTAACAAAACCTAATTATGTTTTAACTACCATACAGAGTAACCAGTTCAGCATTGCGGCGTCTACTCCAATCTCCAGTTATTTTGTCTTTTTAAGAGCCACATATCATTCTGAGAACCTTTTCTCAAATATAAAGCCCGCCACTCACGTTCCAACGCCGCAGTACGATTTTGTCGAATGTCAAACAAGTCATTCTGGAGCAGTACGACAGAGTTGGTTGGGCCGTAAATTTGATTGTGTATATTGTGAGAACGACAAAATCGTACGACTGCAAATGACTATAGCTAGAAGTTTTTAAGAGATATCTTTGACATTTATAAAGAACAAGAGTGTATTTGGAACAAAATATTTTTATATAATAATAATATATAATAGTATTTTGGAAATATCATGTCTGTGAATATTTTGGTTGCTAAATTTCAAGAAGTGAAAGCAGGTACTAATGAAGAGTTGGTAAAAAAGAAAATTAATAATTTTCGAATATGTTACAAGAGGGAATTAAAATTATCTGGATATAATCGCAATTCTTCTAATAAATGTACGTGACAGTATGTATGTCTTTTCAGCAACCAATCTTTGCAACACCACCTACGTTTCTTGTATTATTTTCGTTTATACAAAGAGCAAGAGCCACTAAAAGTATATCGTTATATGACATATTTCTGATTTGAAAGTAAAACTTATACTGCAAAATCGGTACGTATATGTTCCCATCCGAAACGTGAGTGGCGGACTTAAGAAGTTTATTTATTTTTTTTTTAAAGATTTTTTTTTTGAAAGAGAGTCCAGGTATCACTGCCATAACTAACAACTAGGCGAATAATTGACTTTTAGAGCGTTAGTCTACATTATCTTTTTAAGAGCGTAGATCTCAATATTGTTGAAAGGAAGTATGATCTAGTCTTTATTAGATCTAGCAGTTATTTTTGCCGAGATCCCTTTTTCTTGGTTGTCATCTGTGATGACCCCCAGATACTTAAACTCCTTTATTACTTGAAGTTTTGATCGTTAAGAATTAATCTGTCTAATTCTAGGCCTTGGTTTTGGTTACTACCATGTATTTAATCTTTTATTTATTTATTCAAAGACTACGATGATCTGTTTTCCTCCTCGAGTCCTCTCGCTAGTCTCTTGTAGAATGAGCTACTGTATCTATGACATTAGCAAAGGCTAACACCAGTTTTGAACATTGATTAGCAAAACATTTTATCAGCTTCGACAATATTTTACTTCTTGCATGTTTCAAGGCAAAAGTGAATAGGAATGGTGACAAGGAGCCTCCTTGTCTAAGTCTTGATGATATACTAAATATCCTGTTCCTTTTTATGGAATAATATACTTGCTGGAAATCTACGAAGATTTGGTGCACATATCGGTTGATTTCCCAATATTTAATATTTGTCGAATCGGAAATATTTGATCTATCGTTGAGCTTCAAGCATAAAAACTGCACTGGCAGTCGCCAGATCATATCTTCTGCATAAGAAGTTTTTTTAACGAGTTAACTGCTAGAACATTATATGCTGTGTTATAAGGGAAATGTCTCTAGGGTTTAAAAATTATTTTCCCCCATATTTACGAGTACTACAACACTTATATTCCATTTGCTAGGTATTTTCCGTTGTTTCTATATTCTCATAATAATTTCATATAATATTATAAACTGATATAAGGTTGAAGGCTCGAATAAATGAACTTTGAAAATTAAAGGCAGATATCGAGCACAGTTTATTAATTAAATCTTGCCCAAGTACTTTCGCGTCCTAGAGCATCTTCAAGGGCATCTGCAATAAGCCGAAAAACGTTTTTTTTTTAAATGAAGAAATTGATTAACCTCGATAAAAACTCGAAGTTAATGGATGATAAAAAGTTTTTTGTGATTAACGTTTTAGACTTACTTCGTCAATTTTGGGCTATCCAACAATTGCAGAATGTTATACACATAAAACTCAACATAAAGTTGAACATAACACTACACTAAACAAGGACAAACAGTTTAAAATTATTTAAAAAGTCGAAGCTACATTCTGGTCGGCAACAGGAGAGAGAATGGCTCTCGGTATTAACGGAAATGTTTAGGTGACATGTGACATATGACCTTGGATGGACAGTCACAATCATGTAGATGTGATCTGCACATTTCAAAATTCTGTGTAACAGAGCATTGACCAAAGATCCAACTGACACTACTCTAGCAAATCAACTGATGAAATATGACATATAGAATATTTTAACTAGATTGCATAATCCAGATCTCACACTTAAACCTGTCTATAATAATTAGGGTGTTAGTTTGAGAGAAATTGAAGTGGACGTAAAGTATGAATGCAAGAAATAGACTAAACAATCCATTAGACAGTGGGTGGTTGACTACAATAAAAGAGTCTACCAGGCACTATCAATACTGTAAAAAAGAAGAAATCTGACTATGAAATTAAAATACTAAAAATTAAAAAACCAAAATTAAAAGCAATCTATAAATGGGGTATAATTCAAGTAGTTCAGTTAAACCCCCAGTCAATGGGAGAACTATAAAATTAATATGTAAAAGCGTTACTCAAGACCAACTGACCAACAGTGGGAGATGTTGAAATATACAACAAGATATATCGCCAACTATAGATCAATTGAACCTGAGAAAGCTACTTTTGTAAATTATTGAAGAATAAAATGTATGAAATTAATAAATTCTTAATGGGTACACGCAGTGCAGGAAGTCTAAACAGCCGAGATGGGTCCACTACGAGGTAAAGCTGCAATAATTTTTTTTTAAAAATAGGTTTAAATTTAGTACAATTTAAATTAATTTGGGTATTTCCTAGAGTAGTGTCAGTTGGATCTTTGGTCAATGCTTAGTTACATAGAATTTTGAAATGTGCAGATCACATCTACATGATTGTGATTGCCCATCCAAGCTGTCATATGTCACATGTCACCTAAACATTTCCGTTAATACCGGGAGCCATTCTCTCTTCTGTTGCCGACCAGAATGTAGCTTCGACTTTTTAAATAATTTTAAACTGTTTGTCCTTGTTTAGTGTAGTGTTATGTTCAACTTTATGTTTATTTTTATTTGTATGACATTCTGCAATTGTTGGATAGCCCAAAATTGACGAAGTAAGTCTAAAACGTTAATCACAAAAAACTTTTTATCATCTGTTAACTTCGAGTTTTTATCGAGGTTAATCAATTTTTTCATTTAAAAAAACGTTTTTTGGCTTATTTCAGATGCCCCTGAAGATGCTCTAGGGAGCGAAAATACTTGGGCAAGATTTAATTAATAAAACTGTGCTGGATATCTGCCTTTAATTTTCAAAGTTCATATAATTTTATATTATCATTTCCTGTTGGTTGTTGAGATGTTATCGCATATTTTTACTTCTTTAAGTATTGGTGTTGGTATTTTCACATCTGCAGAATAAAATTTAATATCTTCTTTCTTCACCTCACTTTTAATATCAATTAAATTCTAAAAGTATTCTTTCCATCGTTCGACGATTTCTGTTTCCATCATTATTAGTTTCCCCGAACACTTTCTACTTGTATCGCTGTATTTACTTCCCTATATCATTTCATTACGTGGTTCACCTCTCCACTCTTGTCTGTTTCCCGTATTTAATGTTCTTATTTTCAGTTCTACGTAGTCGTCTAAGCTGGGTGTTCTTGTTCTGTAAACATATTCTCTGTTTTCAACTATAAGATTTTTGTTTGGGGAAATTCCTCTTTATTCGATTGGTTTCTTTCGCAGCTTGTTCTATAACTCTTGGTATTTGCTACCATACTAGTTCAATCTCTATGTTATTACCTTCCTCTTCTAACAATATGAATCTGCTACTTATGGCTGACCGTCCATTTCTTTATTTGGTGTTTGGACAGTACATTTCATTATTTAGTCTTTGGAAGGCTTCTGTGTCCCATCTTTATCAGTGTTCTTGTCGCTGTTCTTCTGAATTGATATTCGTCTGTCAGCTCCTCTCACACTTCACGAATTAATAATGCTGCTAATGCTGCTAGAGTGTCTTTCATCTATAAGTATATGGTTTATTTGGTTCCATCATTTAAAATCCATGTGATTATGTAAATAATTTTTCTTTAAAATTTTGTTGTGTTTTGTTGGCTATGTGTTCCCACTACCTCTCTTAAATAATTTTCCTTGCCTAGCTTAGCATTGCAATCCCCCATCACTATTTTTATATCATGTTTTTAAGCAGCTTTATACTGTTAATCTATCTAATAGTTCGTAAAATTCCTCCCTACTATCTTCGTGATATTGGACCATTTGCCTTCGAGTCTAATATGACATATTCTTTTATTTACTGGCCTAAAATTTATCTCTGATATTTTTAGTCTTTTTGTAATAACAAAGTCACATCCGTATTAATGTCTGTTCTCACTACCCAACCAAAAGACTACAGCATTTTCCATTTCCATATTTTCCGTTCCTGTCAATTTCATTTCTTGTATTGTTGTTATATCTGTGTTATACTTTTGTAGTTATTTAATGGCTCTTGTCGCTAATCTAGGTATGTACCAACTAAACACATTCCATGTTCCTATAAAAATATCCTTATTCCATTGCTTTTGTCATTTATATCGAGTGTCTGTCCGATTACAAGGC